>NC_090271.1:292344859-293814859 GCF_040414725.1 Anabrus simplex
ACATGTTTAATCTTTCTAATAATAAGTTATATACAACAATCACAAATGTTAAATTTTTATAGAACAATATTAGAGTAATTGTAGATACAAAATAGATTCTCAATCACGGATAAACATGTAATACTTTATCTATATACAGTATATAAAATAACATATCCTGACTGACTGACCTTTTCATCATCACCGAGCCAAAACTACTGGACATAAAGAAATGAAATTTTGGGGGATACATTTATATTACAGTGTAGGTCCTCGCTAAGGGAGGATTTTTGGATATTCCTTCACTAAGGGCGTGAAAATGGGGGGGGGGTGAATTGCTTAAATAAGCATATCTATATCTCAAAAACTTAAAAGTTTACAGATGTAAAAACTGGTATTTAGAATCTCCTTTAAAAATAAAAAACCATGTATTTTTTTGTTTTCAGAAAATTCCCTTAGGCGGGGTGAAAAAATGTTAAAAAGGGGTTGAGTGCCTTTTATGAGGATACGTATATCTCAAAAACTGAAGATGTTACAGACTGAAAATTGGTATTTGGAATCTCCTTTAAAAATAAACATGTATTTTTTTGGAAAATCCAATGAATTGGAGGTGAACACGAGTGACAAAGGTGGTGAATTTAAAAAGGCTATATCTGAAGTATATCTCAGAAATGTAAATTTTTACAGACGTGAAAATTGGTATTTGAGAATCTCCAGTAAAAGTAAAGAAACATAGATAATTTTTTTTAGGAAAATTAAGGGGAACTGAAAAAGGGGCTGAATTTTTAAAATGAAAATATCTACAGAACATCTCATAAACTTAAATAAACCTAACATTATTATCGCCATGAGACCTGTCTGTGTCGATGCGATGTAAAGCAGAAAAAAAACCACTTAACATGTTGCAGACGTCAAAATTGTTATTTTAATCTCTTTTAAAAGTCAAGAAACACATATTTTTTTCTTTTGGAGAAATCACCTAAGAGATATAGCTAAAAATGGACTGAAAATGAGGTTGAATTCTTTTATTAGGATAGTAATGTCTCAAAAACTGAAGATGTTAGAGAGGTGAACATTTTGATTTGGAGTCTCTGTTCAAACTAAAGAAATACGTATGTATTTATTTGTTTTCGGAAAATCAACTTAAAAATGGGGGGTGAAAGAATTGAAAAATTAGTTGAACTCTTTGCATGATGATACATATATCTCAAAACCTAAAGACATTGCAGATGTGATAATTAATATTTGGAATATCCTTAAAATGTAAAAAAAAATGTGTGATTTCTTGTATTCAGAAAATCCACTTAAGTGGGGTGTAAGAATTGAAAAATTAGTTGAAATATTTGTATGAGATATTTATATCTAAATAACTAAAGATGTTATAGATGTGAAATTTGCAATTTGGAATCTCCTTTAAAAATAAAGAAAGATATACTCTTTTGTTTTAGGAAAATTACATGGAGGGAGGAGGAAGTGAAACAATTGAAAAATTAGCTGAATTATTTGTATGAGGATTCTTATATCTAAGAAAAATAAAGATGTTACAGACATAAATATTTGTAATTGTAATCTCTTTTAAAAATAAAGATACACAATTTTTTGTTTTTTGGAAAATAAACCTAAGAAGTGAAAATAAGTAAATAAGGAGTTGAATTCTGTTTATGAGGTTACTTATATTTCAAAAACTGAAGATGTTACAAATGTGAAAGTTAGTATTTTGAATTTCCTTTCAAAATAAAGAAACTTTTTTTTTTGGAAATTCCACTTAAGGGGGGAGAAGGGTGGAAAGAAATTAAGAAGTGGAATTCTTTTTATGAGGATACTTGTATCTCAAAACCTGAAAATGTTACAAATGTGAAAATTGGTAATTAAAATCTCCCTTAAAAATAAAGAAACATGTATATCTTTGTTTCCGGAAAATTTACTTAAAGGGGGAGGGTGAAAGGAAGTGAAAAACTGGAATCTATTTATGAGGATATATCTCAAAAACTGAACGTTAGAAATAAAAATCAGTATTTGGATTTTTAAAATTTTATTTTACACATTTTGTTTTTCGTTGCACCGACACAAATAGCTCTTATGGCGACGATGGGATAGAAAATGCTTAGGAATTGGAAGGAAGTGGCCGTGGCCTTAATTAAAGTACATCTCCAGCATTTTCATGGTGTGAAAATGGGAAACCATGGAAAACCATCTTCAGAGCTGCCGACAGTTGGGATCCAATCAACTGTCTCCCAGATGCATTTGTAATTTTTTTTAAAATGAAGAAACGCTCATTTTGGCTGAGGGGGGTGGGGGTGAAAAAGAAGCTGAATTATTTTTGTGAGGTTACATATATCTCAAAAACTGAATCAATAAATCAATACTGATCTGCAATTAGGGCAGTCGCCCAGGTGACAGATTCCCTATCAGTTGTTTTCCTAGCCTTTTCTTAAATGATTTCAAAGAAATCAGAAATTTTTTATTGAATATCTCCCTTGGTAAGTTATTCGAATCCCTAACTCCCCTTCCTATCAATGAATATTTGCCCCAATTTGTCCTCTTGAATTCCAACTTTATCTTCATATTGTGATGTTTCCTACTTTTAAAGACGCCACTCAAACTTATTTGTCTACAAATGTCATTCCACGCCATCTCTCCGCTGACAGCTCGGAACATACCACTTAGTCGAGCAGCTCGTCTTCTTTCTCCCAATTCTTCCCAGCCCAAACTTTGCAACATTTTTGTAACACTACTCTTTTGTCGGAAATCACCCAGAACAAATCAAGCTGCTTTTCTTTGGATTTTTTCCAGTTCTTGAATCAGGTAATCCTGGTGAGGGTCCCATACACTGAAACCATACTCTAGTTGGGGTCTTACAGAGACTTATATGCCCTCTCCTTTACATCCTTACTACAACCCCTAAACACCCTCATAACCATATGCAGAGATCTGTACTGTACCGGTTATGACCTGTACATGCCGTATTTTTTGGCTATTAATTGTACTTCATCATCACGCAAGATGTTCAGAGAGAACTTGATTTGTTTACGTTCGGAGGAGCGAGCAGGCGAGTCAGCAACAGCTGTGTGTGTTACATAAAATCGGCTTTATGGTCCATATCGCACTTCAATAGATTCACAATTAAGTATTTGTTTATATTCCACCTAGTCGATATAATGATTGCTTAATGCAATTTAATGGTTAAAAGTGGTACATGTTTCGTATATTATCAACATCTTCAGCCACATAACACTGTTTAGATGAAAAATATATAAATTGACAAAGTAATGCTTTAGAGGAAGTGTCCTTAAAATTAACATAAGATTGACAACATTAAAACAAACAAATAACTCAAGAGAAAATATATAAATTATTTCTGCTTTCAGTTTTAGGGAATCTGCCACCTGGGCGACTGCCTTAAATGCAGATCAGTATTGATTGATTGATTGATTACTTTGTCAATTTATATATTTTTCATCTAAACAGTGTTATGTGGCTGAAGATGTTGATAATATACGAAACATGTACCACTTTTAACCATTAAATTGCATTAAGCAATCATTGTATTGACTAGGTGGAAAATAAATAAATACTTCATTGTGAAGCTGTGTGTGTGACGTAGCTGCAGGGACAATATAGACTGCCCGCCTGACGTCACGTGTAGCCTGCATGTCGTGGTATGTTCTGGATATAAGCATCACGCCTTCGCGAACATTCCATTGAAAAAATTCAAAACTTCTGTAATAGTAATCGCAGCAACTTGAGCAATACGTCATTTCGAAGAGGATAACATAAACACCTCTAATTGTGAATCTCAAGTAAATCCGTCAAGGGATTCGCGAGATAATCATCCTCAAGAGATCACGTTATATGATGACGTAGGAGCCCCAATCTGAGTATAAGGAGAGCTCACTTTACCCAGATCAGACAGTCATAGCTGGGAGGCCAGCCTGACTCTCCACACTACAGTGTTGTTGTTCATCGGAGTGCTGACCGAGGCTATCTCGAATATTCAAAGTCTTCATGTGGGACTTAAAGTCTGACTGTCAAGTCGAACTTATAAATTGTGCGCGTGTGAACTCTAATGTATAACAAAGTCTTTATAATGGACATTGAGTCCACCAGTTAAGTTGAACTTACAATTTTTGCGTGTGTTGGAACTCTGTTTGTGACAAGTCGTGTATTGGACTTAGTGACAACAGTAAAATACAACTTATATTCTGTGCGCATGTGCAGTAGAAACTTCTCGATATAACTTACTTTCGTTCTTGTGGAACTGAGTTCAATACCACGTTACCTGTGTGAAAATTAGTCTCTGAATCAATATTAATTTAAATGTGACACTACTGCAATATTCTAGGAACTGTGATATTTCTCTTTAAATCTCAGTCAGCAGAGCTTAATCTCTGAACACATAATTAATTTCAGTGTGACACTATTACAATATACTATTAACTGTGACATTTTTTCTTTAAATCTCAGTCAGCATAATTTCCTTAATAGACACGAGTATTTATGAGAGTGTTCGAACTTTCCCATGAATGTTACTGCAAATGATTACCATGATAAAAGTATAATCGTGTGCTGCGACACAAGTGTTTCACTGTGAATTCAAACTGTGTTTTTTTTTATCCAGTTCAAACAGAACTGTGTATTATTTCTTCTGAACAGTGTGGAAATTATTTGTGTGTGACTGACAGCAGTATCTTTGATAAACTCTCGAACAGTCACCTATTTTACTTAATGTCAAGTGCGCCTAACAACGAACTGTGCTTTTCATTTCAACCTTATTTCTTCGTCAAAGTGTTTAGTATTGTTGCATGACTGATAGCAGTGTCTTTGATAAACTCTAGAGCAGTCATACATTTCTTTCAATGTCAAGTGCTCCTTTATTTAGTGGAAAATCACCACGAACTGTGCCAAGTGCGTAAACAATTTTCAGTTACATTATTTCCATTCATGAACTGTGCTTTATTTTTTTCCAATCTTGATGCTACCTGCATCTTCATCTTTAGTGAACTTATAAATTCTATCTACAAGATTAAGAGTGAATTCAACTGCTTATCACAACCACGTTAAATGAAACAGTGTTGTTAAACCAAAGTGTTGGGGGACTGTGTAAATTTGGACACTCGTGTAAGTTATGTGACGAGTGATTACCCCGCAACATCGTCGGAGAACGTCGGAGATCGTCCAGAACGTCAAAAGTTTGAGACTCAAACCATATCAAACCGACCTGGGTGTTCCGGTTTTATCTCAATGTAATATTGGCAACCTGCAGAGCATGTTCCAGTCCCGTTCAGCCTGGTGAACTGGGAGCACGGGTCATCAAAGGGCGATGTTGAAGACAGCGACTGTCAACAGTAAGGTGATGTGCACTTTAAAGTGCATTTTCTGAATAAAAAACTATTATTCAAACTATTTAAAAAAATTCTTGTAGATAGGACCCTGCCTCCTGTACCAAGCGTTAGCTAGAAATCACCCAGTATTGCACTGAGAACTACTTCATGCTAACTTTAAAATTATTTCTTAAAGTCGAGCTATTTTACTGGTACAGTACCCTTTATTTACAATCCCATTTATGTGATTACCCCAATGAAGATCTTTCCTTATATTAACACCTAGATACTTACAATGATTCCCAAAAGGAACTTTCACCCCATCAACGCAGTAATTAAAACTGAGAGGACTTTTCCTATATGTGAAACTCACAACCTGACTTTTAACCCCGTTTATCAACATACCACTTTCTGCTGTCCATCTCACAACATTATTGAGGTCACATTGCAGTTGCTCACAATCTTGTAACTTATTTATTACCGGTACTCTATACAGAATAACATCATCTGCAAAAAGCCTTACCTCTGATTCCACTTCTTTACTCATATAATTTATATATATAAGAAAACATAAAGGTCCAATAATACTGCCCTGAGGAATTCCCCTCTTAATTATTACAGGGTCAGATAAAGCTTCACCTACTCTAATTCTCTGAGATCTATTTCTAAAAATATAGCAACCCATTCAGTCACTCTTTTGTCTAGTCCAATTGCACTCATTTTTGCCAGTAGTCTCCCATGATCCAGTCCATGATGTTACAGTCATGATAACTTTTATTTTGAAGCTCATTTTTAGGAAAGGAACACATATTTTTCTGGTATTTGGAACCACCTTTAAAAAAAAGAAACGTGTATTTTTTTTTGTTTTTGGACAACCACTTAAGAGGGTGAAAAGAATTGAAAAGATTGGGTAAATTTTTAAATAGAGTACTTGTATATCTACAGTATACATAAAAAACTTAACATGTTACAAATGGTATTGGAAAATTCTTTTAAAATACGGGACTGCAACTTTTTTTTTTTGGAAAAGGCATTTAAAAGAGGTGAAAAAGAAGTGAAAAAAGTTGAATTACTTTTTATGAGGGAAAATTGGTATTTGCAATCTCCTTTAAAAATAAAGAAACACGTATTTTTCTGTTTTCAGAAAATAGACTTAAGGAGGAGGGTGAAAATAAGTAAGAAGGAGTTGAATTCTGTTTATGGTGATACTTATATTTCAAAAACTGAAGATGTTACAGACGTAAAAATTGGTATTTGGAATCTCCTTTAAAAATGAAGAAACATGTAATTTTTTTTCCTTCATAAAATCCACTTAGGTGGGGGTTGGGGTAGGGAAAAGGATTGATAAAGTATTGAATTCATTTTATGGGGATACTTACCTCAGAAACTGAAGATATTACAGACAAGAAAATAGGTATCTGGAATCTCTTTCAAAAATAGAGAAACTTTTTTTTTCCGACTTGAGAGAAGACTGTATCTCACATGTACAGTTCTGTGTCACATGGTCATCTTAGCCCCAAATGGCAATACCACAAACGTGGTTTACAAAGAGTTTCAGAGGTAAATAAAACTCAATTGTTTTGTGAGATTTCATATTTTAGGGGTTTTCAGATAATGTCTTGGTACAATACCGAGGAACGAATACTTTTAACAAATTAAGAAATCCACGCGGGTGAAGCCGCGGGTAACTGCTAGTACATAATAAAGAATTAACATCTCTCAGCTTCATTTTAGTCACTGTCTACATTTTCCAAGCATTCGGAACACACAATAATTGCATGTTCAAACACAAGTATTTATTGCACTTCTTGCAACTGCACCTGGTAGATCTGTTCTTTTTCTTATCACAGTAAGCACAGTAACCAACCCTTCTCCAGAGGGTGTTTTCTAGGTTCAGTTTTAAAAATCTGACAGATCTTTGAGGGAATATTACTAGGCAGATTTTTTCAGGCAGCTCGGTTTTGCACATGTTCCGCAACAAGTTCGTAAGACAAGCAATGAAGGAGCTCCTTGCGTGGCATGGGGTTGTCAGGATTATTTGATGTATGAATTACCAAACAATTAATTCTCCCAACCTTCCGTATGGCATAAAAAATTACCATAGGCCATCCGTATATGTGTTGTGCACAGTTATAGACGGAGCACATCTTGTCCACCATGTCTACACCACCTTTGATTTTACTGTATGTAATTATCATTTCTGCCTTGCCAGTTCCTTGGTCAAAAGCATCATCATGATGGAAGATAGATGCAATAAACATATTCTTCCCCTTCTTCAGAATATACAAAACCAGTGTAAATAATTCCCTGAAAGCAAACATGGTTTGACTTCTCTGGACATTTTGGCTGTGTGAGCTGTGGTTGGCAATCCCCTTTTGTTCATTTTTATAGTTCCTACTAGCCTGATCTCATATTTGAGAGTTTCAATCAATGGTAGGGTGGTAAACTATTTGTCTGCAGTGACATTTTTACTGCTTCCTTTGACGAGAAAGTGAAATCTGTCTGCAAACGAATAAGGGTAGAAAATCTCCAGGATGAGGAAATTAGACAGAAGTACATGGATATGATTAGTGAGAAGTTTCGAACAGTAGACAGTAAGCAGGTTCAGGATATAGAAAGTGAATGGGTGGCATACAGGGATGCTGTAGTAGAAACAGCAAGGGAATACCTAGGAACAACTGTGTGTAAAGATGGGGAAAGGCGAACATCTTGGCGGAATGATGAAGTGAGAGCAGCCTGTAAACGTAAAAAGAAGGCTTATCAAAAATGGCTCCAAACAAGGGCCGAGGCAGACAGGGATTTGTATGTAGATGAAAGAAACAGAGCGAACAAATAGTTGTTGAATCCTAAAAGAAGTCATGGGAAGATTTTGGTAATAACCTGGAAAGGCTAGGTCAAGCAGCAGGGAAACCTTTCTGGACAGTAATAAAGAATCTTAGGAAGAGAGGGAAAAAGGAAATGAACAGTATTTTGAGTAATTCATGTGAACTCATAATAGATCCCAGGGAATCACTCGAGAGGTGGAGGGAATATTTTGAACATCTTCTCAATGTAAAAGGAAATCATCATGGTGGTGCTGCAAACACCCAAACTCATGCGGAGGAGAAAAATGATGTTGGTGAAATGATGCTTGAGGAAGTGGAAAGGATGGTAAATAAACTCCATTGTCATAAGGCAGCAGGAATAGATGAAATTAGACCTGAAATGGTGAAGTATAGTGGGAAGGCAGGGATGAAATGGCTTCATAGAGTAGTAAAATTAGCGTGGAGTGTTGGTAAGGTACCTTCAGATTGGACAAAAGCAGTAATTGCACCTATCTATAAGCAAGGGAACAGGAAGGATTGCAACAACTATCGAGGTATCTCATTGATTAGTATACCAGGCAAAGTATTCACTGGCATCTTGGAAGGGAGGGTGCGATCAGTCGTTGAGAGGAAGTTGGATGAAAACCAGTGTGGTTTCAGACCACAGAGAGGCTGTCAGGATCAGATTTTCAGTATGTGCCAGGTAATTGAAATGCTACGAGAGGAATAGGCAGTTGTGTTTATGTTTCGTAGAACTAGAGAAAGCATATGACAGGGTACCGAGGAAAAAGATGTTCGCCATACTGGGGGACTATGGAATTAAAGGTAGATTATTAAAATCAATCAGAGGCATTTATGTAGACAATTGGGCTGCAGTGAGAATTGATGGTAGAATGAGTTCTTGGTTCAGGGTACTTACAGGGGTTAGACAAGGCTGTAATCTTTCACCTTTGCTGTTCGTACTTTACATGGATCATCTGCTGAAAGGCATAAAATGGCAGGGAGAGATTCAGTTAGGTGGAAATGTAGTAAGCAGTTTGGCCTATGCTGACAACTTGGTCTTAATGGCAGACTGTGCCGAAAGCCTGCAGTCTAATATCTTGGAATTTGAAAATAGGTGCAATGAGTATGGTATGAAAATTAGCCTCTCGAAGACTAAATTGATGTCAGTAGGTAAGAAATTTAACAGAATTGAAAGGCAGATTAGTGATACAAAGCTAGAACAGGTCGATAATTTCAAGTATTTAGGTTGTGTGTTCTCCCAGGATGGTAATATAGTAGTGAGATTGAATCAAGGTGTAGTAAAGCTAATGCAGTGAGCTCGCAGTTGCGATCAGCAGTATTCTGTAAGAAGGAAGTCAGCTCCCAGACAAAACTATCTTTACATCGGTCTGTTTTCAGACCAACTTTGCTTTATGGGAGCGAAAGCTGGGTGGACTTGGGATATCTTATTCATAAGTTAGAAGTAACAGACATGAAAGTAGCAAGAATGATTGCCGGTACAAATGGGTGGGAACAATGGCAGGAGGGTACTCGGAATGAGGAGATAAAGGCAAATTTAGGAATGAACTCGATGGATGAAGCTGTACGCATAAACCGGCTTCGGTGGTGGGGTCATGTGAGGCGAATGGAGGAGGATATGTTACCTAGGAGAATAATGGACTCTGCTATGGAGGGTAAGAGAAGTAGAGGGAGACCAAGACGACGATGGTTAGACTCGGTTTCTAATGATTTAAGAGGTATAGAACTAAATGAGGCCACAATACTAGTTGCAAATCGAGGATTGTGGCGACGTTTAGTAAATTCTCAGAGGCTTGCAGACTAAACGCTGAAAGGCATAACAGTCTATAATGATAATGTATGTATGTAGGTATGTATGTATGTATGTATGTATGTATGTATGTATGTATGTATGTATGTATGTATGTATGTATGTATGTATGTATGTATGTATATTTGACTGAAATGTACAATCTTCGTACTACAGCAGCTGGAGTATTATTTGTAGAATATGGTCCATCAGGTTGTGTACCAACGTACACTTCCATATCCAAGGTGTAATACATCCTGTCATCACATAAAATAAGTATTTTGATCGCATATTTTTTGGGCTTACCCTGTATATTGCCTTGGAAACCCTCCAAATTTTCATCTATTGTCACTTACTCAAATGGTATGTAGGCAGATTTGCAATTGGTAACAAATAGTTCAAATATGTTCCTTACAATATTTACATAAACAGCAACAATTTATCACACTTCAGTCTCCCTTCTCGTGTTGATTTGTCGTCAAAACATAATAACCTGACAAAGGAAACAAAATCTACACAATGACATCGTACACCTGAATATTTCTACCCTTGTACCATCAGTCTTCCACACATCTTTTGGATTAAGGTGATTGGCTTTCAGAATTTTACCAGGTACCGCTAGCCAAATAGAGCTTGAATTTTGGATGTAGTCGTGTCCCTGCAATCCCTATGCCAAGCAAATTAACCTTTCACTGCCATCAACATAATCATTATCTGAACCAGTTTTTGCAGTCTCTTTCCCATAAGGATCCATTCTAAATTGAAAGAGAGAAAACCTTAACATGGAACAAAGCACTATCTATATGACCAAGAAGCACAAATAGTGACATAAAAACCTTCAATTGAAGTCCTGCTACTTACAAAAATAGCCCACTTACAATATTTACATAAACAGCAATAATTAACAATCTTCTACAGCAAAAGTCGAGTGGGGCTGAGAGATCAGCTATTTGTTTCATCACTACTACTTAGAATAAAGCAAAACGATAGAATGATGCATGGGAACTGTTGACAGGAAGATATTGAAATCATTTGTTTCCTTCAGGCAAGGACAAGTGGAGGGAAGAGCAAAATAGCAGCATGTGGACTATGAGCATTGCAGGATTAAGAAAGGCCTTTGTTGCTTGTGCTAGTCAGCATTTTGCCATCATTAGTTATTCTACTACCCAAGTAACAATATCCATCTACTTCCTTTATGACTTCATTACTCTTGTTTTGGATTTATTTATTTATTTTCATCTTGTACTCCTTCTGGAAAATTCTAAGTTCCCATGGAGGGAATTAGATATTTTTCACCATGGGAACTTAGAATTTTCCATTTGGAATTGCTAGACGGGCAATAATTCCATTGTGGAGATTTATCTCCCGTATGCAGTTATCAGACTGTGCCTCTTATAATGGGCTTCTGATAAGTTCACCTGCATACACCCCAGCGTCAGTGGGTAGGGTCTGACACATCCCACTCTGATGAGTCTAGTGTCAGACCTAAGACGAAATGCTGGTTAATAGAGCAAACACCTGAAAAGCCTTGCATCTGATCTGTTTGTACTCCTTCTCTAAGACTGTGTCCATACTATTCAGCAATTTCTCCAGATCATCTCCAGATTCAGACAGAATAACAATATCATCAGCAAATCTCAGAGTTTTGATTTCCTCTCCTTGGATTGCGATTCCCTTTCCATATTCCTCTTTGATATCCTTATAATAATAATAATAATAATAATAATAATAATAATAATAATAATAATAATAATAATAATAATAATAATAATAATAATAATAATGGCATATGGCCTCCGGAGAGGCCTGGTGCAAGTCTTTTTTCTAGTAGACGGCGACCTGCATGTCTATGAAGATGAGGGCCCTACCTAGGATGATTTATAATGTTGAATACGCCACACACACCCAGCCCCCGAGCCATTGGAATTAACCAATTAATGTTAAAATCCCAGACCCGGTCGGGAATCAAACCCGGGACCCTCTGAACCGAAGGCCAGTACGCTGACCATTCAGCCAACGAGTCGGACTATCCTTATAATGGCTGTTCTACATAAACATTGAAAAGTAGGGAGGACAAACTAAAGCCTTGCCTCACTCCTTTATGGATTGCTGCTTCTTTTTCAGTGCTCTTGATTCTTATGACTGCAGGCTGATTTTTATACAGATTGTGGATAATTCTTCTTTCTCGGTATCTGACCCCGATCACCTTCATAACCTCAAATAGCTTTGTCCAATCAACATTATTGAAAACCTTTTCTAGATCTATGAATGCCATGCACGTAGGCTCTAAGATCAGATGTAAAGTCAGGATTGCTTTAAGTGTTCCTACATTTCTTCCCAACTCAGCTTCAATTTATCTTTCCATTCTTCTGCTAATGGTCTGGAAGTTTTCACACTTGTCACCACCTGATTTTTTGGTGACAGGTATAACACAATTCTGTCTAAAATCAGATGGCACTTCTCCTGTATCATACATCTTACACACTCATTTGAATAACCTTGTCATGCTGGTTTCTCCTAAGACGGTCAGTAATTATTCTGATGATATGTCACAAATTCCTCGTGCCTTGTTCCTATTTAGGTCTCAGAAAGCTCTCTTGAATTCTGACCTCAAAATTGGTTCTCCCATTTCATTAACATTAATAGCTTCTTCTTGTTTCAGAGCCTTTTCATCTAATTTCCATCTTTCTGCCTTGTCTTCTTTCCCAAGAAATGGTTTCCCACCTGAGCTCTTAATATTCATACACCCAGTTTTCCTTTCTCCAAAGGTTACCTTGATTTTTCTCTACGCAGCATCTACCTTTCCTACAACCATACAACCTTCAACACCCTTGCACTTGTCTTTCAGCCATTTTTCCTCAGCTGACCTGCACTTTCTATCCACTTCATTCTTTAATTGGCTGTATTCTTTACTGCCCTCCTCATTGTTAGCATTCTTGTATTTTTGCCATTCATCAATCAAGTCTAATATCTCCCGCGTTATCCACTGGTTCTTATTTGAACTTACCTTTCTTCATAACTTTTCTTCAGCAGCCCTACTGATCTCAATCTTCACGACTGTCCACTCTTCATCTACTGCGTTTCCCTCAGCCTTTTTATTTAGTCCTTGTGCAACATGTTCCTTGAAACAATCCCTCACACTCTTTTCTTTCAATTTCTCTACATCCCATCTTGTTGCATTCCTTCCTTTCTTAAACTTCGTCAACTTCAGACGACATTTCATGACCATCACGTTGTGGTCAGAATCCACGTCTGCTCTTGGGAACATCTTGCAATCCAACACCTGGTATCTGAACCTCTGCCTAATCACAATGAAGTCTATTTGATACCTTCCTATGTCTCCAGGTCTTGTTTACATGTACAGCCATCGTTTGTGGTGTTTGAACCACATATTAGCAAGAACTAAATTATGATCACTGCAGAAGTCAATTAGCAGACTTCTTTTTTCATTCCTTCGTCCTAGTCCAAATGCTCCTATTTCATTACCTTATCTTCCTTGGCATACCACTGCATTCCAGTCTCCCATCACAATTAGATTCTTGTCTCCTTTTACATACTGTATTAAATCTTCTATCACTTCATATATTCTTTCGATTTCATCATCAGCTGAACCAGTAGGCATATAGACATGCACTATTGTAGTGGGCAACGGCTTGGTGTCAATCTTGACAACAATAATTTGTTCACTATGCTGGTCGTAGTACCCTATTTTCTTATTCATTATTCAACCAACTTCTGCATTTCCCACGTTTGATTTTGTGTAAATAATTCTGTAGTTGCCTGACCAAAAATCCTGCTCTTCCTGCCAACATACTTCACTTATACCAACTAAATCTTATTTTAGTCTATCCATTTCCCTCTTCAGATTCTCTAACCTACCACAATGATTCACGCTGCTTGTTGTTTTAAGGGGCCTAACATCGAAGGTCATCGGCCCAAACACAATGATTCAAACTTCTAACATACCATACTTCAACTCACAGAATGTCAGTATTCTAACATTTCATGCTCAAACTCACAGAATGTCAGTATTCAGCTTTTTAATTATTGCCCCCTCCTGTGTAGTACGCACCTGAAGATATGAATGGGGGGATAATTTATCTCTGGAATATTTTACCCAGAAGGAAACCATCATCAATATATCATTCATTCATTCATTCATACAGAGAGGGCTGCATGTCCTCGGGAGATAGTTACGACTGTAGCTTCCCACTGCTTTCAGCTGTGTAGCAGGATCAACACAGCTAAGCTATGTTAAATATTATTACAAGGCCGTACCAGTCAATCATCCAGACTCCTGCTTTTGCAATTTCCGAAAGGCTGCTACTCTCCTTTCAGTGAACCATTCATTAGTCTGGTCTCTCGCCAGATACTCATCCAATATGGTTGCACCTACGGTTTGGTCATCTGCTTCATTGTGACACACAAGCCTCCCCGCTGCAGCAAGGTCACCGTTCACAGGGATAGAATTCACTTCTCCATCATCAATCAATCTGAATTTAGGGCTGTCGCCCAGGTGGTGGATTCCCTATTAATTGTTTACTTAGTTTTACCTTAAACATTTTCAAAGACCTTGGAAATTTATCAAACATTTGCATATTCCAATTCCTTACTATTCGTCTTATAAATGAATATTTGCCCCAATTTGCCCTCTTGAATTCAAACTTTATCTTCACATTATGATCTTTCCTACTTTTAAAAGCTCTGCTCAAGCTTATTCGTCTACTTATGTCATTCCTCACCACCTCTCCACTGACCAAAATATACCACATAGTCATGCATCTCATCTCTTTACTCCCAAGTCGTCCGACTCGTTGGCTGAACGGTCAGCGTCCTGGTCTTCGGTTCAGAGGGTCCCGGGTTCGATTCCTGGCCGGGTCGGAGATTTTAACCTTAATTGGTTAATTCCAATGCCACGGGGGCTGGGTGTATGTGTTGTCTTCATCATCATTTCATACTCATCACGACACGCAGGTTGCCTACAGGCGTCAAATAGAAAGACCTGCACCTGGCGAGCCGAACCTGTCCTGGGATATCCCGGCACTAAAAGCCATATGACATTTCATTTCATTACTCCCAAGTCTTCCCAGCCCAAATTTTCAACATTTTTGTAACACTACTACTTACTCCTTTGTCGGAAATCACCCAGAACAAATTGTGCTGCTTTCCTTTGAATTTTTTCCAGTTCTCAAATCAAGTAGTCTGGGTGAGGGCCCCATATACTGGAATCATACTCTAACTGCAGTTTTACCAGAGACTTATACAACCTCTCTTTTATATCCTTTACATCCACAACCATGTGAAGACATCTGCAACTTTTCTTAACAAAGAGATACTATTACCCCATGAACATAGTAATTAAAACTGAGAGGACTTTTCCTCCTTGTGGAACTTAGAACTTCATCACATTTACATTCATACCATTGCCTGCTGTCCATCTCACAACATTTAGGTTCCCCTGCAGTCGCTCATAATCCTACAACTCGTTTACTATTCTATACAGTGTAACATCATAAATAGCCTTGTCTATGATTCCAATTCTTTACTCAAATAGTGTGTGTATATATATATATAAGAAAACTTACAGGTCCAATACTACTGCCCTGTGGCACGCACCCCCTGCCTCTCCACCTCTTAATCATTACAAGATCAGATAACATTTCACCTACTCTAATTCTCCGAGTTCTATTTTCTAGAAATGTAGCCACCTATTCAACCACTCTTCTGTCTAGTCCAATAGCTCTCATTTTTGTCAGTAATCTCCCATGATCTGCCCTATCAAATCCTTGGATAGGTCAATAGCGATACAGTCCATCTGACCTCCTGGATCTAAAATGCCCAAAAATAATATCAGTTTTCTTAACGAGATGGTAGATGTATTGTCTATGATAATGCAGTCAGTAAAGTGAGAACTAAATTCTGCTGCATTTCTGGAATCTCAAACTATATCGTAATAAATCTCTTTGAACAAGGATATCATAACCAATCGTTCAAATTAATCTCATTAATATATATTTACATAGTTTACGCCCACATTGGAGCACTTAAATCAATCCGTATACACTACAGTCTTCACAATATTAGTTGTAATGTTTTCTCAACTTCCCATAACTTCATTTTTACTGACGTGGCTGCCCTCTCTTCATCTGTAATGGTGTACTGTTTTCATTTGACTGTTTTTAATTTTAGTCTTGTATCACTACTTCTCAGAATCCTCTTCTCTTTTCTCTCTGCAATTTGTTTCATTGTTATATTCAGCTCTTCTAAATTATTCTGAACCTCAACAAACCAGTTGTTCTTGGTTTTACTTTTCAAAAAGAAATTGAATAATTGCAGTGGCGGCTCGTGACCAAATTTTCAGGGGGTTCACAACAAAATTTGTGTTCACGTCTCAAATATACAAAAGTAGAATGCAAATAAGTAGAAAATTACTTACTTAAATCATTTCACTAAAAGTTCTTTGTACGGTTGCTTCTCTGCTCATACTGTAATATGGTGGAACCCTTATAACCGAGGATGCATTTTCCCGAGACTAATCTGTGAGTGTACAAGAAAACTAAAGTTACGACTGCCAGTCTGAGTCACTCAGGCGTTGGCTGAGGCTCTGGCTTTCTGATCCCGTGATTACGAACAGCTGTTCAGAATTAGCTACTAGCGCAATCTTCCGGCGATTTAATGCAATAGTAACATTGGGAGCTGTGGCCAACAGGAACAGGGAAGGTGGCGGACTCCTGTGGTCAACAGTAATACTATCACTAGTTTGAGGGTGGTTGTAGACAGAAAGGCACATTCCTTACCTGTTCCTCGCTTATGGATATATCTGTGCATAAACCATGACGTCATCTCCATGCGCATGCGTATAGTCTTAACGCTCGTAGCAAAATCTCCAGTGTGCTCCCTGGCATTGCATTCGAAACGAACAGCTGTCAGTGTAACGCAGCTTCGATATAAGTCGGGTGCTTTCGATCGATTGACGAAATCAGCTCGAAGAAAGGAAACAATTTTGAATTACCGGTATCCGTGAATGCGTGAATATGCGCTAGAACTGGGTGTTCACGTGCTCACGTGCTCCTGAGCGCCCACCGCCACTAAATAATTGTTTCAGTAGTCTGGTCTTTGGTAGTCTTACTATGTGGCTGAAAAAGGCAATTCTCCTTTTTCACATTGTATCCACAATTGGTTCATTTTCCCGATAGACTATTTTATTAGGCAGCAGTCTCCATTGTCCATTTACTTGATGTTTTTTATTGATGATTGTCCTAATGATCCTTCCATCTATTTTTTTGATTTTATCTGTTGTTGCTTTGGTATTCAACTTAAACAGAGTTTCACTTGCATAAGTTGCTTCAGGTTTAACTACTGAACCATTATGTTTGAATTTGGCATTTATCGAGAGAGATTTCTTATATGTTGACCATGTGACTCGTGCTTGTCTCAGTTTTGTTGTTCTGTATTCTATTGAGGCTTTCTCATTTAGGTTCCAAGTTATAATTTCCCCAATATACTTGAACTTTTTTACAACCTTAATTTATTTGTTATCGTTTAGTTGAATGACACCTCAAAGGTTGGCATAATTTCTGTCTTTTTAAATAAAATTTGTAATCCCACTTTTGCTGCAATGTTTTCTAGTTGTTCAATTTGGACTTTAGCCTCTTCCACATTATTTGCCATAGTGCAAGATCGTCTGCAAATGCTAAGCAGTTTAGTGTTATATTTCTACCAATCTTGATGTTGGGTTGGCATTTCTTTCTCCATTCTCGCATGACCTTCTCCAGTACACAATTAAACAAAATAGGTGAGAGACCATCCCCCTGCCAAAGTCCAGTTTTGATTATAAATGGCTCTGACAATTCTCCTCTAAATTTAACTTTTGCTTTAGTATTCTTAAGAGTGATTCCAATAAGGTTGATCAGTTTTCTGTGAATATAAAATTCTTGAAGGGTATTCAGTAATGACTCCCGATGAATACTGTCAAGCTTTTTTGAAGTCAACAAAAGTGACGACTATGTTCTTACTTCGAGCTCTCTGATGCTTCATAATCCATTTAAGACTGATGATTTGATCTGGACAACTTCTGCCTGGCCGAAATCCTCCTTGGTACTCTCCGAGTTCTTGGTCCAGTTATTCCTGTATTCTTAAGTGAATAATTCTAGAAAAGAGCTTATATGTGACATCAACAAGGGCTATCCCTCTATAATTATTGGGATCTGACCTATCACCTTTCTTGTGTTGGGGGTGGATTATTGCTAAGTTCCATTCCTCAGGCATTTTTTCGGAGTTCCATATGTCAATAATACGTTTATGCAAGTTTCGGAGAGTTTGATCATTGGCATTCTTCCATAATTCTGCAACCAACTGATTTTCTCCTGCTGCTTTATAGTTCTTGAGCAAGTTAATGGCTTTGATCACTTCCTCATATGTTGGTGGTATAACGTTTTCTAGTGGCATTTTGTTTTTTTGTTTGGGGTCAAACTCCAGATATTCTCTTGGGTCTTTGCATTTGAGTAATTTTTTTAAGTAGACTGCCATTTTGTAATGATCCCTTGTTTTATGTTGCTCGAATGATCCATCTATTGTTCTGAGCATTTCATTCTGATGATTCCTTTTAATTCTTTGAATTTCTTTAGCCACTTGTCTTCTAGCATTAGTTAGTTCTGCTCTGGATTCGTCAGTTTTTCTTTGTTGATCATTTAACCATGCTTTGTGCCTTGTTTGAATTGCCTTATCGCACTCCTCGTCCCACCAGACATGTGTCTTCCTCCTTGTAATGGGAGCAAGTTCTTTAGCTACTGATTTCAATTATTAATCACCTCTAAATCATCACTTAGTTATGTTTTAGATCTCTCCAAGTATACTTCATTATTCATTAAATAATTGGGGTCATAATTTCTCTTCCTATTGGATTGGTTAGGCTTACGTTTTCTGTTTGACGTCAACTTGATTTTTATTTTGGATATGTAATGATCTGAATCAATGTCTACTCCACAGAGAATTCTGACATAAATTTCCTTATGATAATTTTTATCCATTGCAGCATGATCAATTTGGAATTCCCCAATTTTTGTTAGGAGATTTTCAGGTCATTAATTTGTGTGGTCGCCACTTAAATCTGGTAGTTTCCAAAATAAATCCATGGTCTGTACAAAGTTCAATTAACCTTTGACCATTTCTGTTTGTTAATTTATGAGCTGGCCATTTTCCTACTACTGGGTGGTATCCTAGCAAGATTTTAACATGTGCATCAGGGATGTCTGATATCATATGGTCGAGATCCTCCCAAAATTTGTCCACTTTTTCTTTATCCTTTTTGTTTTTATCATTTGTTGGTGCGTGTACATTTATCAAGGTGTAGGTTTTGTTTTCTACTTTAATTGTTAAGGTTGCTGTCCTCGCAGTGCTTGAGGAGAAGTCTTCTATTAGTGCATACTTAACCAATGCTTCAAGTTTTGGGAGGTATAATCGTAGATCCCTATCTGTGAGCTCAGAGACAGCAGCTTATCTATCTTTTACAACTGTATGTATGTCCATCCCTTGTCCCGTTTTTCTATGGGGTGAGGTGTGAAGTGAGATTTATCTTTGCAAGAGTTCTTTCATGACTGGATGCCCTTCAAGACGTCAACCTCATCAGAGGATTTAATGAGATGAAATGAATGATGTGATATATGATAGTAGGAAGGGAGAGGGTGAAACCTGGTGCTGGCTCATACCTTACAACTATTGTACCATAATTTGATATATGCTTTTCACAGACTGGAAATTTAGGAGTGCACTTCTACTATATTGGGATATGTCTCATGAGCCATCACTTACACTTTTATATGAGCGAAGTATAAAATACTCGATTGGCTGGTAAGTGTACTCCTTACCAGTAAATGTAAAGATTTATTCACTTTCATACACGTCGCATCTCAAGTTTTCCGGGATGCTTTGACAGTAGCTGAAATACAAAGGGCACTAGGAAAGTTTTGCAATACGCAAAAACAATTGGCTGGACACCCCTGTTGTGGTGAGGGATGAAAAGAGGGGTGAAAACCAGTCTAGAAGACAGCAAGGCATGACCTTCACACCAGTTGTACCAAGCAGTGGTATTGAAAGCAAGTTAAGATGTGTGTGTGGTCTAAAGGTGAATATCGCGCAATTATCCGCTACAATTTTGCTCGTGGGTTAACTGTTGACCAGTGCATGGAGGAAATGACTCCTGTGTTGGGGAAAGATTGTCCAGATCGGACAACAATTTTCCACTGGTACATAGAGTTCCAGAGGGGAAATTTTGGGGTTGAAGACGATCCTCGTTCTGGGCGACCGTCTGAATCAGTGACTGAGGAAAACATTGAAACTGTGAGGAAAATGTTGCAGCAAGAGAGGCGGTTGACATATCAGCAGGTAGAAGAGACTCTCCACATCCCTGCACCAGCTATTCATTCAATTCTACCATCTCCATGTAAGAAAGGTTTGTTCCCTTTGAGTGCCCCATTCACTTTCAGAGGAACAAAGGGCACATTGAGTGAAATGGTGCCAAAAAATGCTAAAACAGTTTGAAAATGAGACTTCGCGTAACGTCAATAGCATCGTTACAGGTGATGAAACTTGGCCTTATTATTACGATGTCCCAACAAAATCCCAGAATAAGGTATGGCTGTTTGAAGATGAGGGTACTCCTGTGACTGTACGAAAGTCAAGGTCAGTAAAGAAAAGGATGATTGCAGTATTCTTCACTAAACGGGGCATCCTGACTCGGGTTGTGCTAGAAACACAAAGGACAGTTACTGCGAAGTGGTACAGTGAGACTTGTCTGCCTCAGGTCATCCAGGCTCTCAAGCAGCTCCGTCCAAGGTCACGGCTAAAGATTTGGCTCTTGAATCACGACAATGCTCCAGCACATCGTGCTAATGTAACAATGGATTTGAAACCGACTTTCAACCTATTAGGTCGTGTGGCCAACCAGACACCAGTGTGATCCCACTGGTGTCTGGTTGGCCAATTTTGTTCTGTAGTTAACATCTCTTCAACACGTACTAAATGTACGTAACATGACCTAATAGGTTGAAGGTCGGTTTCGACTACAATGCGGTCGTGAAAATTCAATATTCATTAACAATGGATTTTCTTGCCAGATCAGGGTTTACTATGCTTGATCACCCTCCACACAGTCCTGATCTTCCCCCATGTGACTTCACACTCTTCCCAGAAGTGAAGATGAAGCTGAAAGGGCGGCGTTTTGCATCCGATGAGGAGCTTCTGGCAGCATGGGATCAAGAGTGTGAAAATGTAACCGACGAAAAGTGGCAGAGTTGGTTCAGTGACTGGTTTTGACATAGGGAGAAGTGTATTGAGTGTGGTGGATATTATTTTTAAAAAGTCTAAAGTATTCACTCACATTACAAAACTTTCCTAGTGCCCTTTGTAGACTATTCAACTGTTTCTATTTACAAAGTTACTTGGTTATCATAGAAGGAAAACATTAACAATAATCATCTCCTATCTCTTTCAGCAAACTACTGAGATTAATTTACAGATTCATTCACTGCACACTCATAAGTAAGGCCCGGATGTTGATGACATGTCATCTTTTTACTGAGCTGTCTAAAACAAGGCTGAAGTACATAGAAACTCTAGCCGCGCCACTCCGTCTTCAAATATGTCATTTTTATTTTGCATCTTTTTGCATATTTTGCTATTTTTCCATTTTAAGAGCATTTTCTTAAGTTTGGTAGATTTTTTGGTCATATTTTTGAGAAATCGGCCTTTTAAGGTAATTTTTTCCAATTTAGTCATGTCACAGCTTTATATGAGGGAGTTACATCTCTCAGAGTTAAGAACAAGCTAGTAGCTGATACAAGATAATTTAAAATATTGAAATAAAATATTTAAGTATTGTTATTAGTAGTAAAAAATATATCTTGGATGCAGAAGGTTATGGGGGCAGGTATACAGATGCTCTTGTTTTTGTCGCAAACCAATTATTAGTGGAATGGAATATTACCCACTCTGTTGACCAAGGTCAGCTGTAGCAGGGTAGAAAGGGAAATGGGTGGATATTCTTGTCTCAGTTCCGCATAGTTCACGGCGAGAGATATTAGTTTATTGCCGCTTTCAAAATAAAACAGAGTGTGTCAGTGCATTTAAAACAACTAGTATCTGAATTTGGTGACAATGAGTTTTCTACCGATGGAAGCATATTGTTTTGCAAACTGTGTGCAACTAAAGTAGCTGCTGAAAGAAGATTGACTGTAACGTAACATATCGGTTGCAATAAACACATTCGTGCTCTTCAGCGTGTTTCAAGTAAACCTGCAATTCACCGCTTACTGCCTTCAGTTGCTTCGACTTCCGGCAAGTCCTCACAGTTCAGTAAAGAACTGTGTGATGTACTTGCATCTGCAAACATTCCGCTGCATAAACTCAACAGCCCGAATTTATGTGGATTTTTGGAAAAACATACGAATCAAGAAATACCAGACAAATCAACTTTACGTAAAAATTATTTGCCGCAGTGTTACGAAGACACATTAAACAAAATAAGATCTGAAACTCGCGGGAAGAAGATACGGGTGTCAATCGACAAAACTTCAGGTGTTATAGCCAATGATGTGATCGGAACTTTGGAAGTGCATACACCAGGTGAAATATTTTTGACTACCGAAGTGATAGAAAAGACCAATTATTCTACCATATCAAAACTGTTTGATAGTGCTATGTTTCTCCACGGAAAACCATCTTGAGGGCTGCCGACAGTGGGGTTCGAACTCACTGTATCCTGATTGCAAGCTCACAGCTATGCGATTCAAACCACACAGCCAGTTGTTTGGTAGATCAGCAATTCTTGGCAGTGCCCAGTGAAAACAAAGGTGATTCAATACATCACTGTAGCATATTTTAACTGTAATTCTATGCCTTGTGCCTAGGTGAAAGAAAACATGATGAAAGATATTTTAGATGTTTCAGGGAATGATGTGTGACTTACGAATAGGGCCTGGATGTTGATGCCGTAAAAACATGACGATGTACTTTTATTTTTAACTGATGCTGCACCGTATATGGTACGAGCAGCTAATTCATTGAAGCCACTCTATTCTAAAATCGTCCATGTTATATGCCTTGCCCATGGACTGCACAGAGTTTGTGCAGAAATAAGGGCTCCTTACCCCAGTCTAGACAGGCTTATAGCGAACGTTAAGAAAGTTTTCTTAAAAGCACCCTCGTGAGTCACACGTTTCAGAGCTGAAGCTCCAGACATTGCATTACCTCCACAACCTATCGTAACACGCTGGGGAACATGGTTAAATGCGTTTGCTTAAGGCATTGCTGTAAGCCTTAAGCACTTTAGTGTATCGACAAGGTGGAAAATAAAAAATACTTATTTGTGAATCTGTGTAAGTGCGATACGGACCATGAAGCTGATTTTATGTATGTATTATTGTGAAAACTTCAAGCTAGTGAAGGAAATAGTGCAGAGTTTTGACAGTGAAGAAGCTGCAGCAATAAAAATTGCCCAGGACATGCTACCTGAACCAAACAATGAATGCAGTTTGGCATTCATAAAATCAAATTTCACCTTATTGACAGCAACAATCACATCATTGGAAAAAACAGGCAAAGAAATTGTTGATTCAATTTCCTTAATCAACCAGGTGGAAACCAGTCTTAGCAACAATCGTGGCAAAATTGCTGCGGTTATTGCATCAAAAACTAAAAAAGTGCTGGACAAAAACACTGGGTATAAAACATTATGCAAAATCTCAGACATTCTTTCTGGTGAAAAGGACTGCATGGATGGGATTGAGGAGGATTTAGCAGCAAACAACCTTCCTCACTTCAAGTACGCTCCGATCACATCAGTTGATGCTGAACCCAGCTTTTCAAGATATAAAACCTTGTTGGCTGATAACCGCAAATCATTTACATTTGACAACATCAGAATGACATTCATAGTGCAGTGCAACTCAGACTAAAGTGAACATAAACCTTTTGTTAAGTGCTAGAAATCTATTTTGATTGACTTTTCAGTTGAAGCTTAAGATGTCATTTTTGAAATATTAGTGAGTTTATTATTAAAAGATCATTTTCCCCATTTTATAGTGATTTTCAAATTTTTAGGTCATTTATTCAAGTCATTTTTGAAAATTTTAAGTGCATTTTTTAAACTTTTTTACGGCATCAACATCCAGGCCCTATTCGTAAGTCACACATCATTCCCTGAAACATCTAAAATATCTTTCATCATGTTTTCTTTCACCTAGGCACAAGGCATAGAATTACAGTTAAAATATGCTACAGTGATGTATTGAATCACCTTTGTTTTCACTGGGCACTGCCGAGAATTGCAGATCTACCAAACAACTGGCTGTGTGGTTTGAATCGCATAGCTGTGAGCTTGCAATCAGGATACAGTGAGTTCGAACCCCACTGTCGGCAGCCCTCAAGATGGTTTTCCGTGGTTTCCCATTTTCACACCAGGCAAATTCCAGGACTGCACCTTCCCACTCCTAGCCATTTCCTATCCCACTATCGCTGTAAGACCTATCTATTTTGGTGCGACGTAATTTTAAAAAATTCACAAGGGAACTATCGATACATTCATATCTAAACCATCAATGCAGTTTCGCTGAGAGGATGAGGAAACCAGAAAATAGCGATGTACAAGTATTTAGCTGCCATTTCGAACTGGAAAGTGTCGAAATCTTCATACAAAATCTGTGTGAAAATGCAGCTACAGGATAACCCTTGCATCTTGCTTGCTGGCACAACACACAGTGGACTTGAACTGCAGTTGTGCTGAAGAGAGAGAGAACAGACTGGCAAATTACTGCACACCAGTGTTACTTTATTGTTAGAATGAATGTGAAACATAAATGAGGTGTTTCAATTGCATGATAAAAAACACAAATATTTTTTGCACCATGCACAATGATTGTACGCTTTAAGGCCACATTGTTCTTCACAGTTTTCCTTACTTGTATGAAGGTAATATTTTGCAGGCACTTCGAACTCAGGTCTCTCCATTGTGTAACTGTTTGCGAACCACGAATATTTAATCATGTCACTGAATCATGGGGAAGAAAACTGAAAATGAATGAATTTTCAATATACTATTTCTCTGATAAACATCAAACTGCTAGTCTTCACAAACCGGCACATCTGTTAAATGGTGATACAAACCTTCCATTGCTGGAAGGAAAACTTATCCAATAGCTGTATTTTCCCTGTAGTACTGGGAGAAATCTGGAGAATTTCTATACTGTTGCTTGGAGGAATGTCTTCAAAACAGCTTTTATCACTAAAACTAGTCCACGAATCCAACAGTAAGCAAACACTTGTCTTTTGCGAATGGGAAGAAGGATTCTTTAAACCAGGGCCATCCAGCCATTGCGCTCCGAGAGCGCGCCCGCGCTCGGGGAGCACTGGGCAGTCAGACTAGCGCTCCTTCCCCTACCACCACTACAGTGTGGCAGCGAGGAGACCTGAGACAGGCGATGTTCGGACCGCGCTGACCAGATACGTACGTACAGTCTTGCGTCCGACGGGTTTTGTGGGTTTGTTGACATATTGATAGGGCTATTTTGCCGTAAAAATATACCGCATCTACAAATCGAAAGGTACTCCGACGTATGGAATATGCAGGAAACGAAATCAAGTGCTAAGTAAAGAATACAGTAATGTGATTTATTCAAAACTGAAATTTGAACACATCTGAGAGGAAAATTCAACAACGTTATACCGATATGAACAGATAGTACAGACATCGAGTGACTTTTGGTCAGTCGTTTTCACGAGCTTTTACTTTTGGAGCAAACAATCATCTCCAAACTGAGTAGGCCTACAATATATTATCTGGACACAGCTATTCTTAAACAACTGCGTAAGTTTCTATCGCTTATCGTTGCACGATGTTTACTTTTGGTAAACTTAAGAACCGAAAGGAACACTCAAAAATGTACGTTGAGCCGAACATTGACAGAACTTTACATGCATGTTTATACAAAAGGGACCGAGCTCGATAGCTGCAGTCGCTTAAGTGCGGCCAGTATCCCGTATTCGGGAGATAGTATGTTCGAACCCCACTGTCGGCAGCCCTGAAAATGGTTTTCCGTGGTTTCCCATTTTCACACCAGGCAAATGCTAGGGCTATACCTTAATTAAGGCCACGGCCGCTTCCATCCCACTCCTAGCCCTTTCCTGTCCCATCGTCGCCGTAAGACCTATCTGTGTCGGTGCAACGTAAAACAACTAGAAAAAAAATATACAAAAGGGGGTATTCTTCTTGCGGAAAGCCGCTGCAAAATTCTTTTAAACTTCGTGACATTAGAAAGCCGTCTTTAAGACGAACATTGCACTGCAGTTTAAGCAACTCTAATTGAAATAGCTGTGGAGCACTGTCTGCACTAAGAGAAAATGGTCGAAGAAATACATCTAACACCGCTTGGAGTTCTGTATTCTGAAAATCTCTTTTCAAACTCTTTTTGTAATTGGCAAATTACCTGCAAATACTCATCAAAGTCGACAGCGTATTTCACCGTTTCAAGCAATGGAAAATGTCCTGTGTTCCTTGCACTCAACTGGTTTTCCCACAAAATCAATTTTCTTTCCAACGCTTGAATTTTTTCCACCAAATCGGAGATAATGTGCTTGTCGCCCTGAAGCGAAGTGTTCAAAGTATTCAGATGGGCAGTAAAGTCACTTAGAGGGGCCAAGTCCGCCACCCACTTAGGATCACGCAAAAGAACTTCGGGCCACCCTTTCATGTCATAAAAGGTATCTATTGCATTCCGCAAACAAAAAGCTTGATTAAGCACTTCGCATGGCTCAGCCATTTTACTTCTGCATGGTACGGGATATCCGGATACTCCGCTTCGATGTCACCCAAGAACTCTGATTTTTTTCTTTTGTTACTTGCTTTACGTCGCACCGACACAGATAGGTCTTATGGCGACGATGGGACAAGAAAGGCCCAGGAATGGGATGGAAGCGGCCGTGGCCTTAATTAAGGTACAACCCCAGCATTTGCCTGGTGTGAAAACGGGAAACCACAAAAAAACATCTTCAGGACTGCCGACAGTGGGGGTCGAACCCCATTGTCTCGCGATTGTGAGCTCAGAGCTGCGTGCCCCTAACCGCACGGCCAACTCGCCCAGTACTCTTTGAATTGACGGTACATGAGTTCATGGGAGCGAAGAAAATTTACCATTCGCACAACTGTTCCCATTATGTCTTTAAGTTTGGCGACTTTTGCACAGATTGCCTCCTGGTGTATAAAGCACTGGATCGCCGCCATTAGGGTACTACTGCTCTCAGCCATGTTTAATTTTACATAGCTGAAGAACCCCGTGCGTAGACCACGTAAAGCAGGAGCTCCATCCGTTGTTACACTCGTCAACCGCTCCCATTTTAATCCCTTTGACTCAAAAACACCCTCCACTGCTTGGAAAATATCGAAACCGATAGTGGTGTCTTTGAGAGCTACTAAGTCTAGGAAATCCTCGGTAATCCGAAGATCGTCATCCACCCCTCAAATGAAAATAACGAGCTGAGCTTTGTCCGCAATGTCGGTTGATTCGTCGAGGGCGATGGAAAATGATACAAAATTTGCTGCCTTCTCCATTAATTGCTGTTCCATATCAACGGCCATATCGTCTATTCTGCGAGCCACAGTTTGTGGAGAAAGAGAGATTTTATCAAATTTCTCAACTAGCTCCATCGGACAAATACATGCCGCCGCATCCATTAGGCACTCCTTGGTTACATTCCCTTCCGTGAAGGGTTTCCCAGCTTTGGCAATTCGCGGCGAACATTTGTAGCTTGTTCGTAAAATGGGTCCACCAACCTCGCTCTCCTCAATCATCTGTCAGACAAAAATACGGCAAGTCACAACTTAGTGTTCTTCAGATAATTCAATCATTTCTTCATTCCCGTTTGTAAACAAGCATTTAAAAATTAAAACAATAATATTTACAGAACAGTGCTGCTTGAAATTTTCCTTCAATTCTTCCAACTTCGATTGGCGACTGGCGTCTGTCAGATCACCGTAATCATCCCTGTGGTTGGCACTGTAGTGCCGTTCCAAATTGTGCTTTTTTAAAACACATTAAATTTCGGTGGCACACTAAAAATTTGACATGCCCTTTATAAGCTGTACAGAAAAATGAAATTTCCCATTCTGCTTTGAAGGCTGCTGCTTCACCACTCTTTTTTTTTTTTTTTTTTTTTTTTTTTTTTGTATGGTGTTCAGCCTTGACAACTGCGAAACTGATTTAGTTATTTAGTTACACGTTGTTAACAAAGCGCATTGGACTAGACTACAGTGACACTACACTATATGTATAGAGTCACTGTAGACTAGACTACGACTGATAGATCGACTGCTCTCTTCGGCGCGGCGGGCAGACCGCTCGCTCAGCCAGCCAAGCTTCTCCCACCACTACCTTCCCTAAAGCGCTCGGAGCACTGGCTTGGAGCGCGGCCAGAGCGCTAGCGCTCGGGGAGCGCTGTTTGGATGGCCCTGCTTTAAACCAATATTTTAATTCCGTTTCTTCCCATTTTCTCTGATTTTGTGGCTGTTACAATTATATATCCGGCATGAAACATTTCTTTGGAAACTCTTGGACCGAAAGTTCCAATTGCCTCCTGTAGTACAATGAATCATTTCGGGAAAAGAGTACCGGCTTGAAAGTGGAGGCCTCGCCCGCACATGCTAGAGAGGCATTCATGGTCCCTCCACAAGGGTGATACGGTGATTCAGGTGAAGTGGGGCTGGTGACTGAGGTGAAGGCTCACTGCAGGGTGCTGGAAGCAACACATCACTTTGCTCTACGTAGCCTGGATGAGCCGCGGGTTGGGAAAGGAGCGATCCCAACCTGGGGGAAAGTCATAGCTGTGAACTCAGTCATAATAATGCCAAGTGGAGACCACGTGAGTAGGCCTACTGAAGTGGGAACAAACCTGGCTAGGTTCGGGCCAGGGGCGGACCACTGGATGGACGACTGAAAGGCGTGATCTCTGCTACCGAGAGCCTGAGTTGCGGGAGGACAATGTCTGGCTGTATGTCTCACCACGGATGATGAGAACGACGCTCAGGACCCTAGAAGGGGCAAAAACTCTTTGACTGATTGAAAAATGGATGCTTATAAAGAGCCAATTTCCAAAACTTCGACATCAAGAGAAGCCATGGAAGCTCCAGTAGAGCAGATCCAGGAGCAAGCCCAAGATGAAGAAAATGGAGACAGAAGTCCCAATTGGACAGGCTGTCGCTGACTCAAAACAAGACATGGCAACATAAGCTACAGTAGAGCAGACTGCTACCACAGGCAAACCAGGAACGCCCGTAGAGACAGAACTGAAGAGTTTTGCATCGAAAATCAATAGATTCCATATCGACAGACCACCTCGCAACAGTGCATATTACATGGAAAGGAAGAGAGCGAGGAAGGAAGCCAAAATAGCGGCTGGAACTTGGATGGAGAAGAAGCAACATTACATATTCAATATGGAAATATTGCCAATCCTTTTTGCAAGTTCCTTTAACACTTGATTTTCAACACCGGAATAGCACAATAATTGAATGCATCTCTTTACATGATAATGTCGTACGATTCCACTTACCTCTCTAGGGACTGCCAGGACATGGCTCTGTTATCTGGCCATAAGGCTTTGAATCCGCTTCCCCCGCCGTGTGCGCTATAAGGCGCCTGTCAACCCCGCTCTAGCGGTCTGCATGCAGACCAGTGTGTCTTATTTGTTGTCCACCGATCGTGATAGTAGAAGTTCTAACAGCAACATGACTGTTATTAACTCAGTGTAGCTTTTAAAATCTATCAAACTTAACAGTTTAACCCTAAATGAAAAGTGTGATAATAAAGCTCAAGGAAGACCTACCCCAGAATTGAAAATCTGCCAGACTGGTAAGAGCCGTGACTAAGTGTACACACGAATTTTCAATCCACGTGTAAATAGTAAACATGAAAGGTTGTGTGGGTGCAAAGTTAAAAATGCACCTTTTTGTTTCCCATGTCTTATTTTTGGAAGTGCTCGTGAAGGAGCAAACAGTGCGTGGGTTGATCCAGGAGTTCATGATCTGAAGAGAGTGATAAAATAAAGAAACATGAAAAAAGCATGTGAACAGTATGCTAGACTTAGCTCTTCTAGGTTCCATAGATGTGCACCAGAATTTAAGTAAGGCCTATGAGGAATCTGTACATCATCATAACAATGAAGTAAGCAAAAATCAGCAAGTACTATCCAGAATAATAAACTGTATTAAGATTTGTGGGTCAAACGAACTGGCGTTGAGAGGACATGACGAGAGGCCAGACTCTGAGAATCCTGGTATATTTGTGAATTTAATTAACCCCTCAGCGCCGACCTCTATACGTGGTATAGACCCTCTTTTCTTCCGTAGCCGCCGACCTCTATACGTCGTATAGACCCATACAGGGTTTCACATTTACGGCTATAGCACGATGAGTTTTGGAGTTACTGATATGCAAATTGTTTTGTTTCCAAGAAGACAGTTTCGGGTTTATCAGTGTTGTAAATAAGAATTGATAAGTCGTTACAATGTAGTTGTTTTTGCAAGGTTAATTATTTGTCAAATAAGTCTGAGCACTAATCTCTTGCTTTTTTTAAAGTCTGTTTGCTTCATTCTTTCCCACAGAAGGAAATAAAGAAATGATGATCTGAGAAGTTTGTCTTTACGTGTGATGTTCTTTGCTCTATTTGTACATTGGGAGTGCGGTTTATTTATTATATTTGTCTTTATTTCTCAGCTTGTAATATTTTCGTAGCTCTCCACGAGCGCTCTGTGTAGGCATCAGTTAGTGCTGCTTTCTGTCATACGATACGAGAACCAGTTGGTCATGGTATATATCTCGCTTGAAAGACGATGTCTCGACCTTTTATCTGAAATATGTATCGAGTTGGTTTGTTTCGTCGTGAATGTTATTCCCCTCATTCAGTTTCGTCCTGTTGCTTTCGGTCTTGCTGCAGCTTCACCAGTCCGTGTGACGTGCCGCGCTCAGCTGTGGTATGACTGACAGTAACGTGCTTGAAATATTGTATAATTCAGATGAAAGTTTAGTCGGAAGTAGTAGTGACAGTATGAGCAGCACTGATAATGAAATAGATGATGTGGCAGTGGTAAATGATGAGAGTGACGATGAGGAGGAAACAGTACTTGGAAATTTCGTGTAAGAGACTATAGATAATTATACAGGTCAAAGAGAAGTTGTCAACGGTGAATTCTGATTGCTAAATTCTCTAATAATACTCACACAGGTCACAGAGACAAATATTGAGCAATTACCTTATCGGGTTCAGCTGGTGAAATGTTTGTTTACAAAATACGCTCGGGAGGGAGGGGAACGAAATATTCAAGGCCGGCGCGCGTCAGATAATACAGTTCCAAGGTTGCAGGAAAGACATTTTATCAGGAAATTAGCACCCAAGAGTTGGAAATCCAAACCTCAGAGACATTGTATCCTGTTTTCAAAACACGGCGGAAAGAAGACGTCAGTGTACTCCTGCCAGGAGTGTGACTTGTGTCCCTGTCTCAAAGAGTGCTTCGAACTCTATCACACGGAACTAAATTACTAAGGAAATGTGAAACAATTATGTAATTATCTGCATGTACATAGTTCTGTCATAAGGAATTCCAAATTTCGTGCAAATCGGGCTACTCTTATACTTGTAGTAACGCTTTAAGTGAATCGATGTATTTCAGTCGCGCGTAGTTGAAATCTCATCCGGCCGTGGGGTAGGAAGCTATTTAAATGGCTGCGACGCTGAGGGGTTAAATACACGAGTGAACTAGACTCTGTTCTTAAGTCACACCTAGAGAATGCTTCATGTTTCAAAGGAACATCGAAAATAATCCAGGAAGAATTGTTGCAGTGTATGCTGGAGGTATGCAGAGAGGCTATTTTGGAAGAGGTATCCGAGTTTGAATTTTTAGCAATCATGGCTGATGAGACGACGGATGTGTCGGATGGATTTCAGCTTGTTCTTGTTCTAAGGAACTGTGATTTGTAAGGTAATGCTGCAGAAAGGTTTGGGGAATTTTTTAAGCCTTCTGGTCAAAATGCAGAGGCTATTTCAGAATGTATTATTTCCCAGCTTGGCGTTATTCTGAAAGATAAGAAGAATAAACTCATTGCCCAGACGTATGATGGCGTGTCTGTTATGAGTGGTGCCGTCAGTGGCGTGCAGACAAGAGTTAAGGAAGTGTACCCGAACGCCCATTTTATACATTGCTTTGCACACCAACTTAATTTGATAATGGAGAGAGCTGCTAAGCAAAACACGAAAGCAAGAATATTTTTTTGCAAATTTGTCTTCAATACCGTCATTCTTTTCCTGATCAGCCCAAAGAGTGTCTGTTTCAGATTCTTGTATGGCTAAACAGATGAATACCTACTGCTGGAATCACAAGATGGAATATTAAATCGAGAAGAGTCAATACTGTATTCAAGAAAAAAGATGCTTTAACAGATTGCTTTGAACTACTGATGGAATCTGAGTCTTCAAGTGACATCACAATCAGAGAAGCATCAGCTTTGTACAAGTACCTTCAGGATGAAGAGTTCAACTTCTAGCTAAATTCTTTCATCATATCATGCCTCATGTTGATATTTTATACAATTAACTTCAAAATCATCAGGCAGATGTAGCAAAAATTTGTTGCCATGTTTCAAACTTTGTTAAAACTGTTAATGATGTGAGAAATACAATACTGGACTCCAACAAAAATTCTGAAACCGGAAATGTAAATAAACAACGCCATGTTCAGGAAACTGCGACAAGAGCGTCTGCGGCCAGGGAAGTCTGTGACGTCATCATAACCCACGCAAATAGCCAGTTTCAATTTACAAATCATCTCCAAGTGTCAACTCTGGTGATACCATCAAATTTTTCTTCCTTCAAAACAGATTTTCCTGAGAAAGAGCTAAATGACTGTGTACGACTTTATCCTACTTTTGACACAGAAAAACTACAAACTGAACTATCCGTTTAATACTTCAGAGAAGAATTCAGATCACTGTCTGGTGCTATCCAGCTGCTTCAGTTCATCATCTCGAACAATCTCAGTCATCACTTTTAGAAGTAGTGAAACTTCTTTGCATTGCAGCAACTCTGCCAACTACCACGAGTGAACCAGAAAGGTCTCAGCCATGAAGAGGATAAAAGCATACCTCCGCAGCACTATGGGTGAAGAAAGACTGACAGCTCTGGCAATGCTGTCAATGGAAACTACTTTGATGAGAAATATACCAAATTTCAATGAGGTTATCAACATATTTTCAACGTACAAGTCTTGCCGAATGCAGCTCATCTATAAATAAAGTAAAATTCAATAATTATACAAGCAGTCTCCCCTAGTGTTACATGCACGGGCCGCCACTGATAGTACGCCATCAAGTTCGGCTACAAAACCGCCTCCCAAGAAACAGAAAGAAGAGACAGTCATGTCCTTTTCGGAAAGACTAACTTCAATCAAGGTAGCAATAATACCTAAAACCTTTCCAGACAGGAAACTGAAGGAGGAAGGCATGAAGGAACTTTCATCTGCTCTGATAGCACAAATGAAACCGCAGTCGGACAGATGCCTTCCAGGCTTCCTCGAGTCTCCAAGGCTGGAAAGTGGAGCAATGGTACTGATCTGTGCAAATCCAGAAACTAAAAGCTGGCTGGAACAGGCAGTGGCCAATTGCAACCCTTGGAAAGGGGAGAATTTGGAGGTGGCAGAAGCCAAGAAGGTGCTGAATACTACAAAAGTCATCACCAAGATTCTTCCTCCTCCATTTGACAAGATGAAGGTTGATGAGGTGCTTGTCAGGATACATCAGCATGATACCAAACTTCTGACGAAGAGTGGAGAGTGCTGAATGCAACAACTGATGATACAGGAAGGACAATTGTTTTGGCCCTTAATGAAAGAGATTTTGAAGAGCTCAAGAAGACAGGCCTTAAGGCCAAGCTTGGACTTGGGCATATCAAATTTCAAGTAAATAAGGGAAAAACAAAACTTAGCATTGGCAAGGATGGTACTGAAAGTTCTACAGGCCAACCTACAACATAAAAAATCAGCTGTGGCCAATTTTGTCAAGAAATTCAAGTCCGAGGCTATCGATGTGGCTCTTATACAAGAGCCATGGGTAGTTAAGGGCAGAGTAGCAGGACTGGTGGAATCTGGAGGTAAGCTAATGCACGATACTACATCTAATATGCCTAGAACATGTTTACTTGTGAACAGAAAACTAAAATGCCTTCTGTTGCAGGAACATTGTTCAAAGAACTTAGTGGTGGCCAAGATAAAACTTGGAAATTGGGAAGGTCCCAGAGAAATAACTAGAGATGTAAAATTTTAATGTGTTTCTAATGTCTTTGTTTTCTTTTCTTGGTTGATGATGACATACAATTATTGTCGAAACTGGTCCCATGTGACTAAATAAATGAAATGTGAAGATTTAACAGACTTGTAGAATCTATCACATAATTTTCTTCAGTATTGAATAAGTGAACCTTATAATTCCCTTGTTTATTTGTGAATCTTGATTCAATACGGAACCAATAATGAAGTTTTTGACTTTAAATAAATAACCATAGGCTCTGCATACCTCCCATATGACTCAACTAATCTGCCCCCATCAGAAGAAGTTCAGAACCTAATTTGCAATGCAAAGAGGAAAGGCGAACACCTAGTCCTTGGAGCAGATCCAAATCACATGGCATGGGGCAGCACGAACTGCAATGCAAGAGGCGAGTCTTTACTGGAGTTTGTTATTGGAACTGAGTTGACGATACTAAACCTAGGAAACAAGCCCACATTTATAAATAAAAATCGTAGGGAGGTAATAGGCATTACACTAAGCACTACGCACATTGCAAACTTTATTTAGACTGGAAGGTGCTGGAGGAACCATCACTGGCAGACCACCAGCACATCCAATTTGCAATAGATGCGAGACTATGTGGGATTGAGATGTACAGAGACCAAAAAAGAACTAACTGGGATAGATACAGAGAAGTTCTAGGGAAAGCTGTACAAAAAATTCCAACTAACGTGAGAGGACAGAAACAACTGGACGAGGCAGTGGAAATATTAGAAGAGGCCAGTATAGACTCATTCCATGACAACTGTCCTCTCAAAGAAAAGAAAAACACCAAAAAAGTAAGGTGGTGGAACAACAAACTAGCCAAAATGAAAAAAGAGGTTAGGATGTTGTATAGAATATCATCTAGAAATGGTATGTGGGACATATATCATAGGAAACTCACTGAGTATAACCTAGAGATACGGAAAGTAAAAAGAAAATCTTGGAGACTGTTCTGTGAGAAAGTGGAATCACACACAGCAAGGCTCCAGAAGGTTCTTAAAGCAACCCATATAAATCAGGTGGGGACACTGGAGAAACCAGATGGGTGGTTTACCCAGGCGGGGAAGGACATGCTGGAGATGCTAATGGCGTGTCACTTTCCTGAGGCTGAGATGACAGAAGAAGAAACGGTTGGAACAGAGACCAGAGCTGAAAGAGCAGACTGGAACTGTGCCAACAGAATAATAAAACACAACCACCTAAAATGGGCAATCGACACGTTTTACCCTATAAAGGCTCTGGGGCCAGATGAGATACTTCCAATACTCCTACAGGAAGGATGGGAGATACTCGTTAATTAGTCTAGCTTTAGGGTACGTGCCGAAATCATGGTCTGAAGCTAAAGCAGTATTCATACCCAAGCCTGGAATATACAATTATACAATACAATCAAAACTGATCTGCATTTAGGGCAATCGCCCAGGTGGCAGATTCCCTATCTGTTGCTTTCCTAGCCTTTTTCCGAAATGATTTCAAAGAAATTGGAAATGTATTGAACATCTCCCTTGGTAAGTTATTCCAATCCCTAACTCCCCTTCCTATAAAAATATTTGCCCCAGTTTGTCCTCTTGAATTCCAACTTTATCTTCATATTGTGATCTTTCCTACTTTTATAAACGCCATTCAAACTTATTCGTCTACCAATGTCATTCCACGCCATCTCTCCGCTGACAGCTCGGAACATACCACTTACATGTCATAAACCTCATTTTAGGTCCGTATTGAAATTTTTTTTTGAACAGTTCAACAATAATAAAGGTGTTTCAATTTATTCCACCTATTCAATACTTATATTTTCACTTATAGTTGTTACATAATTAAATTCTTAGTTACATGGGACATGTTTTGCCCTCAATTAAGGGCATCTTCAGCCTAAATACAATAATCAAAAATACAACTAAATTAAAAGTGGAAGTTAAATACAATCATCAAAAATACAACTAAAATAAAAAGTGGAAGTTAAAAGTTTAGTCTGTTATTAAAATTCGGAACAATAAAAATGTGAAAAATGATAAAATAAAAAGATGCTAATGGAAAACTGTCTTATGATTAAACTATAATCTTGTCGGAGACTAAAACTTCTATTAAAATTCTAATTAAAACAGTTCATATAAAATATTGGAAAATCAAAGTGGTAGTAATAAAAAGCCAACGACATGAGGGCGTGTACACAAGCATAAACTTGATTGTCATGAATACAATCTTTTCAAGGCCGCTGATGAAATTCGTAGCAAGTAAGGCAGAAGCGTCTATTGAAAAATTGTAAGAGGCCGTTAGCACCGGTAGGTAATAAAATGGCTGAATCCTTGCCAGAAAATGTCAACAGATGCAGAAATAAGTTTTCTGTAAGAGAAGGAAAAGAAGAAATAAGAAATTGAACGTAAGGAGAGAATTCAGTCTTACATAATTTTGAAACAGATGAGGACTTACATGTAAGTGGAAGTTGTTATTTGTTAACTACTGTTGAGTTGGTTGCTGCCTGTCTGTTGGCTCTGAGTCTGGTGTTATAACTGTGCTGCAGAGGCGGTAGTGAACTCGGAGGGGAAGGAATAGGGGAGTGCGGAAGGGAGGAGAGGATGGGTGGAGTCAAATGTGACGAGGCTGACAAAGGGGCGGAGTCAACTGCATTGCTGGAAGTAGGCCTAATATCTGTAGGTATGGGAGGAGTATTAGGGTTTGAAGAATGAAATATATTAGGTATCCTAAATTTATTCGAACTAACTGACTTTAATAATTCCGGCATTAATTCATGTAGCATACTTTTATTGTCCGTGGTTTCATTGAGATTCTTTTGCTTATTGTACGTCTGATCTAAATAGATGTATAAACTTTCTAATTCGTTCAGCATTCTTCCTTTTTGTATGTTTCTAATTATCGCTAAGTCTTTCTCTATGGATTCAAATCTGTGACCAGTCTCCCTCATATGCAAACTCATCGCTGAGTATTTCCTATGTTTTTCCGCGTTAACATGTTCCATGTATCTTGTCATAAAATTTCTCCCAGTCTGTCCAACATATGAAAAATTACACTGAGTACATTTAAGTCTGTATACTCCCGATCCTAAATAACGATTCTTATCATAATTAACTTTTTTATGATTAAATAATATGGACTGGTTAGTATTAGTAGTTCTAAAAGCTATATTAAAATTATGTTTCTTGAATACGCTAGTAATCTGGTGTATAGCTGGATTATTAAAAGTGAATGTAGCATACTCAGTTTTTTTGGTCTTTTCTGGTATCAGATTTGTAGATAATTTGTTCTTAATTTTATTGATTAATTTGTTGATCATTTCTATTTTGAAACCATTTTGTTTAGCGAGGTATCTAATATAATTTAATTCTTTCTTCAAATTCTTGGGAGATAGAGGGATTCTAAGTGCTCTATAAATTAGACTGTGAAAAGATGCTTGTTTATGTGAACTCGGGTGTAAAGAGGAATTGTTTATAGTTGTAGATGATTGTGTCGGTTTTCTAAATATTTGGAAATCAAAAGTGTTAACCTTACGCGTAACTGTTATATCTAGAAAATTCAATGAGTTATCGACTTCGTCCTCTCTCGTGAATTTCAAATTAGGTTCGATTTCATTTAATTTATTTAAGATTTCTTGACTATTAGTGACATCTTTGTTTATGATTACAAATGTATCATCTACATATCTCAACCATAAATCTATTCCTTTAATTTTTGCTATTATTTCATTGTGTTCGATTGAATCCATAAATATGTCGGCAAGGATGCCCGATATTGGGTCACCCATTGCTAATCCATTCTGTTTATAAATATTATCGTTAAATGTGAAGTAATTATTGTCTAATACGAACTTTAACAATCTAGTGAATTCTTCTACTTCCATTTTACTAGTAAAATCTTAGTAAAATGGAAGTAGAAGAATTCACTAGATTGTTAAAGTTCGTATTAGACAATAATTACTTCACATTTAACGATAATATTTATAAACAGAATGGATTAGCAATGGGTGACCCAATATCGGGCATCCTTGCCGACATATTTATGGATTCAATCGAACACAATGAAATAATAGCAAAAATTAAAGGAATAGATTTATGGTTGAGATATGTAGATGATACATTTGTAATCATAAACAAAGATGTCACTAATAGTCAAGAAATCTTAAATAAATTAAATGAAATCGAACCTAATTTGAAATTCACGAGAGAGGACGAAGTCGATAACTCATTGAATTTTCTAGATATAACAGTTACGCGTAAGGTTAACACTTTTGATTTCCAAATATTTAGAAAACCGACACAATCATCTACAACTATAAACAATTCCTCTTTACACCCGAGTTCACATAAACAAGCATCTTTTCACAGTCTAATTTATAGAGCACTTAGAATCCCTCTATCTCCCAAGAATTTGAAGAAAGAATTAAATTATATTAGATACCTCGCTAAACAAAATGGTTTCAAAATAGAAATGATCAACAAATTAATCAATAAAATTAAGAACAAATTATCTACAAATCTGATACCAGAAAAGACCAAAAAAAACTGAGTATGCTACATTCACTTTTAATAATCCAGCTATACACCAGATTACTAGCGTATTCAAGAAACATAATTTTAATATAGCTTTTAGAACTACTAATACTAACCAGTCCATATTATTTAATCATAAAAAAGTTAATTATGATAAGAATCGTTATTTAGGATCGGGAGTATACAGACTTAAATGTACTCAGTGTAATTTTTCATATGTTGGACAGACTGGGAGAAATTTTATGACAAGATACATGGAACATGATAACGCGGAAAAACATAGGAAATACTCAGCGATGAGTTTGCATATGAGGGAGACTGGTCACAGATTTGAATCCATAGAGAAAGACCTAGCGATAATTAGAAACATACAAAAAGGAAGAATGCTGAACGAATTAGAAAGTTTATACATCTATTTAGATCAGACGTACAATAAGCAAAAGAATCTCAATGAAACCACGGACAATAAAAGTATGCTACATGAATTAATGCCGGAATTATTAAAGTCAGTTAGTTCGAATAAATTTAGGATACCTAATATATTTAATTCTTCAAACCCTAATACTCCTCCCATACCTACAGATATTAGGCCTACTTCCAGCAATGCAGTTGACTCCGCCCCTTTGTCAGCCTCGTCACATTTGACTCCACCCATCCTCTCCTCCCTTCCGCACTCCCCTATTCCTTCCCCTCCGAGTTCACTACCGCCTCTGCAGCACAGTTATAACACCAGACTCAGAGCCAACAGACGGGCAGCAACCAACTCAACAGTAGTTAACAAATAACAACTTCCACTTACATGTAAGTCCTCATCTGTTTCAAAATTATGTAAGACTGAATTCTCTCCTTACGTTCAATTTCTTATTTCTTCTTTTCCTTCTCTTACAGAAAACTTATTTCTGCATCTGTTGACATTTTCTGGCAAGGATTCAGCCATTTTATTACCTACCGGTGCTAACGGCCTCTTACAATTTTTCAATAGACGCTTCTGCCTTACTTGCTACGAATTTCATCAGCGGCCTTGAAAAGATTGTATTCATGACAATCAAGTTTATGCTTGTGTACACGCCCTCATGTCGTTGGCTTTTTATTACTACCACTTTGATTTTCCAATATTTTATATGAACTGTTTTAATTAGAATTTTAATAGAAGTTTTAGTCTCCGACAAGATTATAGTTTAATCATAAGACAGTTTTCCATTAGCATCTTTTTATTTTATCATTTTTCACATTTTTATTGTTCCGAATTTTAATAACAGACTAAACTTTTAACTTCCACTTTTTATTTTAGTTGTATTTTTGATGATTGTATTTAACTTCCACTTTTAATTTAGTTGTATTTTTGATTATTGTATTTAGGCTGAAGATGCCCTTAATTGAGGGCAAAACATGTCCCATGTAACTAAGAATTTAATTATGTAACAACTATAAGTGAAAATATAAGTATTGAATAGGTGGAATAAATTGAAACACCTTTATTATTGTTGAACTGTTTAAACATACCACTTAGTCGAGCAGCTCTTCTTCTTTCTCTCAATTCTTCCCAACCCAAACATTGCAACATTTTTGTAACGCTACTCTTTTGTCGGAAATCACTCAGAACAAATCGAGCTGCTTTTCTTTGGATTTTTTCCAGTTCTTGAATCAGGTAATCCTGGTGAGGGTCCCATACACTGGAACCATACTCTAGTTTGGGTCTTACCAGAGACTTATAAGCCCTCTCCTTTACATCCTTACTACAACCCCTAAACACCCTCATAAACATGTGCAGAGATAGGTACCCTTTATTTACAATCCCATTTATGTGATTACCCCAATGAAGATCTTTCCTTATATTAACACCTAGATACTTACAATGATCCCCAAAAGGAACTTTCACCCCATCAACGCAGTAATTAAAACTGAGAGGACTTTTCCTATTTGTGAAACTCACAACCTGACTTTTAACCCCGTTTATCAACATACCATTGCCTGCTGTCCATCTCACAACATTTTCGAGGTCACGTTGCAGTTGCTCACAATCTTGTAACTTATTTATCACTCTATAGAGAATAACATCATCCGCAAAAAGCCTTACCTCCGATTCCACTCCTTTACTCATATCATTTATATATATATATAAGAAAACATAAAGGTCCGATAACACTGCCCTGAGGAACTCCCCTCTCAACTATTACAGGGTCAGACAAAGCTTCACCTACTCTAACTCTCTGAGATCTATTTTCTAGAAAGCAGCAACTCATTCAGTCACTCTTTTGTCTAGTCCAATTGAACTCATTTTTGCCAGTAGTCTCCCATGATCCACCCTATCAAATGCTTTAGACAGGTCAATCGCGATACAGTCCATTTGACCTCCAGAATCCAATATATCTGCTATATCTTGCTGGAATCTTACAAGTTGAGCTTCAGTGGAATAACCTTCCCTAAAACCGAATTGCCTTCTATCAAACCAGTTATTAATTTCACAAACATGTCTAATATAATCAGAAAGAATGCCTTCCCAAAGCTTACATACAATGCATGTCAAACTTACTGGCCTGTAATTTTCAGCTTTATGTTTATCACCCTTTCCTTTATACACAGGGGCTACTATAGCAACTCTCCATTCATCTGGTATAGCTCCTCCAACCAAACAATAATCAAATAAGTACTTCAGATATGGTACTATATCCCAACCCATTGTCTTGAGCATATCCCCAGAAATCTGATCAATTCCAGCCGCTTTTCTAGTTTTCAATTTTTGTATCTTATTGTAAATGTCATTGTTATCATATGTAAATTTTATTACTTCTTTGGCCTTAGTCTCCTCCTCTATCTCGACATTATCCTTGTAACCAACAATCTTTACATACTGCTGACTGAATACTTCTGCCTTTTGAAGATCCTCACATACACACTTCCCTTGTTCATTAATTATTCCTGGAATGTCCTTCTTGGAACCTGTTTCTGCCTTAAAATACCTATACATACCCTTCCATTTTTCACTAAAATTTGTATGACTACCAATTATGCTTGCCATCACGTTATCCTTAGCTGCCTTCTTTGCTAGATTCAATTTTCTAGTAAGTTCCTTCAATTTCTCCTTACTTCCAGAGCCATTTCTAACTCTATTTCTTTCCAGTCTGCACCTCCTTCTAAGTCTCTTTATTTCTCTATTATAATAAGGTGGGTCTTTACCATTCCTTACCACCCTTAAAGGTACAAACCTGTTTTCGCATTCCTCAACGATTTCTTTAAACCCATCCCAGAGTCTGTTTACATATTTATTTACCGTTTTCCACCGATCATAGTTACTTTTTAGAAACTGCCTCATGCCTGCTTTATCAGCCATAGGGTACTGCCTAACAGTCCTACTTTTAAGACCTTCCTTTCTATCACATTTATTTTTAACTACCACAAAAACAGCTTCATGATCACTAATACCATCTATTACTTCAGTTTCCCTATAGAGCTCATCTGGTTTTATCAGCACCACATCCAGGATATTTTTCCCTCTGGTTGGTTCCATCACTTTCTGATTCAGCTGTCCTTCCCATATTAACTTATTTGCCATTTGTTCGTCATGCTTCCTGTCGTTCGCATTTCCTACCCAATTGACATCTGGCAAATTCAGATCTCCCGCTACAATCACATTTCTTTCCATGTCGTTTCCCCACATAGCTGACTATCCTATCAAATAATTCGGAATCCGCGTCAGTGCTACCCTTTCCCGATCTGTACACTCCAAATATATCAAGTTGTCTATTATCTTTAGAAATGAGCCTTACACCTAGAATTTCATGTGTCTCATCTTTAACTTTTTCGTAGCTTACAAATTCTTCTTTCACCAGAATGAACACTCCCCCTCCCACCATTCCTATCCTATCTCTACGATACACACTCCAGTGCCGTGAGAAAATTTCTGCATCCATTATATCATTTCTCAGCCATGATTCAACTCCTATTACAATATCTGGTAAATATATATCTATTAAATTACTTAATTCTATTCCTTTCTTTACAATACTTCTACAGTTCAACACTAACAATTTTATGTTATCCCTACTTGATTTCCAGTTCCCTGTTCCCTTATCACCGCTCCCTAGGCCATCCCGTTTCCCTGAATGTACCTCGCTATTACCCTTCCAAACAAATTTCCTAACTTATACGTACCACTGCGGTTTAAATGAAGGCCATCCGAGCACAGATCCCTATCTCCTACCCACCCATTAGGATCTAGAAATTTCACTCCCAGTTTCCCACATACCCACTCCATAGTCTCATTTAAATCCCCAATCACCCTCCAGTCAGTATCCCTCCTACACAGTATTCCACTAATAACAATCTCCGCTTTCTTAAACTTCACCCGTGCTGCATTTACCAGATCCCACACATCTCCAACTATGTTGGTACTTATATCAGCTTGCCTTACGTTGTTGGTACCAACGTGAAACACTACCACCTTCTCCTTCCCCTCCTCCCTCTCTTCTACTTTCCTCAACATCTGCCTCAACCTAATTCCTAGATAACATTCTACCCTGGTTCCCTTTCCTCCACACACTTTCCCCACGTGTCTAACGATGGAATCCCCCATGACCAGAGCCTCAACCCTACCCACCTCATTTGATCCCCTCCCCTCCTGGTCAGCCCTATCTTTCTTGATAGCTGCAGAAGCTACTTCCTCCTCCCTTTTCTCCTTCCCATGACCCCGTTCCACCTGTCTTTCGCTATCCTCTACTCTACATTTCCCTTTCCTCCCTTTTCCCTTCCTCCTACTTCCACGGATCTCAGCAACAGTTCCCTGTTCCTCATCTTCCCTCTGTTGTTCTACCTGGAGTGACTCGTACCGATTTCGCACAGACACCTGTCCTGAATTCTGATCCTGAATAGAGCCCTTAGCCTGCAATCTCCTTCCCCTTAGAACATTAGACCACCTGTCTTCTACATCTCCTCCCTTTCCTTCCCCTCCCTCTTGTAAAACTATGCCCAAGCCAAAGCATACAGACCATTATGTTTAACCTCCTTCATGCTGAAAGCAGTGGAGAACATTCTGGATAAATATATCAGAAGAACGTTGCAACTGAACTCAACATTACATGAAAATCAGTTTGCATATAGACCTGGCAGATCCACTGAAGTAGCACTCCAGCAGCTGGTTTGTAAACTAGAGGAAAGTCTAGAATATAAAGCAATTGCACTGGTGGCATTTCTAGATATAGAAGGAGCCTTCAGCAATACAACCTATGATTTTATGATCAAAGCATTGGAAAAGAGCAAGGTGAGTAAAATTGTCATCAAATACATTAAATTCATGTTAGATGGAAGGAAGATAAAAGCAACCCTGTTTGAAGAAACACTGACGGTTAGGGCCACCTGAGGCTGTGCTCTGGGAGGAGTTCTTTTGCCTCTGGTGTGGAACCTCATGGTGAACAAAATCATAGCTATGCTCAACGAACAGGGTTTCTATACACAAGGATACGCAGATGACCTAGTGATTGTGGTACAAGGTAAGGTGATGAGTGTTATCCAGGACCTCATGCAAAGATCACTCAACCTTGTGGAGAATTGGTGTCGGGAAGAACAACTATCAGTCAACCCGAACAAGATAACTCTGGTCCCTTTCACAAGAAGGAGAAAATTAGAGGGAAAGATACATATATGGAAGAACAGACACTGCATCTAGGTGTAGTGTTAGAAAAATATCTAACCTAGAACCCACATATAGAAAGGGACATAACCTGGGCCAAGAACTTGCTGTATGCATGTAAAAGAACCATTGGGAAAACATGGTGCCTAAGACCATCAACGGTAATGTGGATATACAAAGTGATCATTAGACCGTTGATAGCCTATACTGCAAACATTTGGTGGCAGAAAGTAAGTCAAGGAAAAGTCGGCAGTAGATTGGATAGCCTACAGCGGATGGCATGCATAGCCATAACTGGGACTATGAGAACTACACCGACAGAAGCCTTGAATACTTTACTAGACCACCCATCACTATGCAATTTCATAAAAGGACAGGCTAGAATGAGTTCCTATAGATAGGCACAATCAGTGTGCTGGAATGCACAATGACCCAATCTAGGACACTGTAAAATTAACAGAGTAATAACAGAGGAAGTTCTACACATGCCTTCTGATCATATGACACCAAAGTACAACTTTGAAAAACTGTTCGAGACCCAGATAATAAAAAAAGACTGGGATATCAACAAATGGAATACTGAAAAAGAAGATATAGTGTGGTGGACTGATGGCTGAAAGACTGTGGATGGCACAGGAGGAGAGGTCAACGGGGGAAGACCTGAAAGATCGATCCAGGTGAGCCTGGGCAGACACACTACAGTCTTTCAAGCTGAAATGATAGCTATCACAACATCTCTTGAAGAAAATCTGAAAATTAACTATAGGAATAAGAACATTTTTATGGACAGCCAAGCGGCCATTAAGGCACTAGAGGCAGTCCGGATAATATCCAGAATTGTCTGGTATTGCCACTCACTGAAGCTCTCAAAAGTACAACATTGTCAAAATAATATGGGTACCAGGGCATGCAGGTATAGAAGGAAATGAAAAGGCAGATAAACTGGCCAGGAAAGGGCAGAAACACATTTTGTAGGCCCAGACCTTTATGCAGGATTTCCTATGGACAAGCCCGACACTACATAGGAAAATGGGTACAAAATAAACAATTGGAAAACTGGAAAAATACTCCAGAATGCAGACTTGCAAAGGTACTGATAAAAGGACCAAACAAAAAGCATACTAAAGAACTGTTGAAACTCAGCAGAGAAGATATAAGATGGGCAGTAGGACTGTTGACAGGACACCTACATAGAATTGGGTAATAAGAGACAACATATGTAGGAAATGCAATGAAGCAGAGGAATCAGCTGAACAAACACTTTTCGAATGGGAGGCGCTGGGTAAAATCAGACTCTCAACTCTAGGACTACCAGGTGAAGAGAGAGAAAAAAATCCAAGACGACCCAATAAGAACAACCTGCAGCTTTGTAAAGGGAGCAGGTATATCTAGGGAGGAATGAAGGAAAAAACATGGTAGCGAAAGATCTTAGAGGTCGACGCTAAGTAGGAATTAATATTTAGAGGCCCCATGAAGAAAAGAAGAAGAACAACCATAGACGTACTGGTCTCCCATTACTTAACATACCCTCCATGGTCGAGTTCATTATTCTCCTAGGAGGTAACCTATCCTCCTCTATTCGCTTCATGTGCTGCCACCGCCAAAGCTAGTTTCTGCAAACAGCTTCAACCATGTCTATTAAATAAACTATTTTAAATACCATTGTGTTTATTGCTAACTTAGCCTTTATCTCCTCATTCTGCCACTGTTCCCACCTGTTTATACTTACAACCACTCTGGGAACTTTGATACTTACAAATAATATTTTCATGTCAAAAAATAATTTATATAAGTCTACCTGGCTTTCACAAATACACAGCAGTCTACATGAAAACAGACTGATATGGAAATAGTTTTGTTTCGAATGCTTACTTCTTTCTTACAGAATACCACTGCAAATGTGAGCCCACTACATTAGCTTTGCTACACCCTAATTCAATTTCACTCACAAGGGATGTACTCGAGCTGGAACGCTCCAATATGAATGAAAATATGCTAGGAATATAAAACGCTCATCACCACAAAATCAGTGGTATGAGCCATTCCCATGCAAAACATTGCAGATGATCATGAGAGACATATAATATAATATAATATAATATAATATAATATAATATAATATAATATAATATAATATAATATAATATAATATAATATAATATAATATAATATAATATAATATAATATAATATAATATAATATAATATAATAAATTTCCAATTTCTTTGAAATCATTTAGGAAAAGGCTAGGAAAACAACAAAGAGGGAATCTGCCACCTGGGCGACTGCCCTAAATGCAGATCAGTATTGACTGATTGATTGATTGATTTAAATAAAGAAAACATGTAATGACCACATGAGGTTGAAACTAGTCCCAAAAAAATTTAGCTCTTATATTACTAATCAAGTATTGAATAGGTGGAACCATTTTTAGCTTTTCATTTGTAATTGTATTTCAATAAAGATCACTATGAAACTTATTGCTTATAATGATACACGTGTAGTGTACAAGTTACATTTTAACACCCCGAAAAGGAATTTAGACAAATAATGGGTTGCGAATTACTGCTGCGGCTGGTGCAAAGCAACTTTGGACAGTAAATACCTTTGTTCTTTTCTAATGAATGAATGAATTAATTAATTTTGCATTTTGAATGAGGTTGTTCAAGTGAGCATTTTGTCTAAGTCTTGTTTCTTTCAGCATGATTTAGTTTCGTACATAACAGGGGGGAGAGCTACGAGATTTGGAATTCTGAGGATTTGGAGTGAGCTGAGCAACCATCACGATGACTGCTACTTCTGCGTGGTGAAGCCAAAAGCAAGAAAGAAAACCAAAAATAAACCTGTGTCCCATTCCGATGTTTTGCCTGTGCCAGTATGTCAGTTTCTACCAACAAGCAAAACTTCTAGGAGCCAGGAAACACTCGCAAGCTTACAAGATATTTTTCAGCCGTACTTCCCCAATCAACAAAATATAAATGACTTTGTGCAAGATCTAGATCTAGATCTACCAAAATTTAAAGCACAACTTTTGATTTCGAGGCTAAAGGAATGGAATTTGGTGAACTAAACCATGCTTGTCTGAGCAGAGGATGCAGCACACAACTTCTGCAAGCTTCTACACTGAAGATGGTGACTTGTGTTTCTGTCACAACGTTGAACAGTTGTTTGAAGAAATAGGAATGTAAAACTAGCCCACCCAATGGTGTCTGCTCATAGACAGTTCCTCTCAAAACTTAAAAATTTTCCTACTGCATAACGGAAAGGAGTACTCCTCAGTCCCTATTGCTTATTCCACCCATCTCAAGGAAAAGACATCAACACAGATCTAAAATATTTTGCATATCGGAAATAAAAGCATATACCTAGGCATAAAGAAGATATTGATATTTACATAAAACATAAAATTAAAAAATACAGTAATAATATCAAACTACCATTACAGTCAGTTTTGTTGCAGCCCTTTCGGCATTTCTTCAAAGGGATGACTAAGCCAGCTTAGGAAACTCTCAGCCCATCTGAAGACATGCCGTGTCTAGTTTCTCCATGCACTTCCTGGACGGTACAACAGAAATTTTCCATCTCTAGCCGAACCCTGGATATTCTAGAAACTCATCATTGAGGTGTTTGTTGTGTCGGTGTGTCCAATGAGTAGTTGGGCTGAAGACGGCGTACGGAATGGAAGATTGTGTACAACCTGAGAGTACTGCGTATCTGTACTTCTGTAGACTGAGGACCACCATGGAATCAGTGACTGGAGCAGCTATCGTGAGTGTAATTGGAAGAGAGTTGATAATCATTTTATGAGAAGTATTGTCCTGCTCTTTAGCACTGTTTAACTGTTGCTGTTTAATTGTTCACTGTATGGGACTGTGTAAATTACTGTAGTTAAATGGGGTAAGGTCACCTATTCAATACCTGATTATCAATAACAATATAACTATACTAGCCGATGTACCCGTGCTTCGCTACGGGATTATCAGAAAGACTGACTTGGTGGTTTTCCTCACTGAATTCAACATAGGTCATTACAAAAACGTCAGTAGAAATGTAGCGATTGAAAGCAATGTTATCATATAAAATACTCGATCAAATGAAAAACTTCCTCACTTTCAACGAACAGTACTACAGTGCCGATCTAAGAGTCCAAAGTTCTAGAGCTGGTATAACCAGGTCGCAGACTGCCGTGAACACTCCTCCGTCATTATTCTCTTAAATATGCACACTACTCATTCCAATCAGTGCCTCAGAGTAGGGATTGAATAGCTCGAATACTATGATGAACCAGTGTGTTACGTACCAGATATACCAGAAAATGTATGAACCAGAGGAATGGCATGCTAAAGAAGAAAGTTATCTTACTCCCCAGCTACTTTCCGCCAATATACAGGCAGGCTGTTACAGTCGTTACGACCAGGCGAGTTGACCGTGTGGTTAGGGGAGCGCAGCTGTGAGCTTGCATCCGGGAGATAGTGGATTTGAACCCCACTGCCGGCAACCCTGAAGGTGGTATTCCATGGTTTCCCATTTTCACACCAGTCACATCAGGCTGTATCTTAAAGCCACGGCCGCTTCCTTCACACCACTATTCATTTCCTATCCCATCCTTGCCATAAGACCTACCTGTGTCGGTGCGACGTCAAGCAAATTAAAGAAACCTCAGTACGCTGCAGTAATCCTATCTATCGGGGATCAGAGGAAACAGAAGACAAAAAGCACATCACAACAAACAATGGACAATGTAATGTTATTGTTGTTAAAGTTTATGAGCTTTCTATATTGTAGGCCTTCACATTAGTTTTCTTTCGACTCTGTGATATTAGGGTGTCTTACAAAATTATTTATATCGTAGACTGTAGTTCCTTATTCTCAGACTTTACATACCTATTTTCAGTAAATTCTGTTTACCCATTTTCTCGTGACTCGGCGCTGATATGGACTTAGTAACAAAAATCCAAATTCATGAATATCTCCGATTATATGCGGTACGGTAACAATTTATAAGACATAAGTGATCGGAAATTTAATAACTTCTTACATAACTACTACTAACTTACGACATATGTAGTATTTATCGATACGACCAATAATAACATAAGTAACTTATTTGAGAATTACATTTCAGGCCATCCCCTAAATTACCATTTCACTCAACGTGAATAAAATAATTTGTAGCCTAGATTGCAGTGGTTCATCACCCGACATTACATACCAATTTTCATTAAATTCTCTTCAGCCGTTTTCTATTGATGCGTGTACAGACAGACAGACAGACAGACAGACAGACAGACAGACAGACAGACAGACAGACAGACATTACGGAAAAGTAAAAAATGCATTTTCTTGTTACTGTGGACATGACCGATACAAAAATACCATTCTTTTCAAATTCTGAGCAATGTACAGACAAAACTCTTATTTTATATATATAGATTACATTTCAGGCCTTACCCTAAACTACCATTTCACTCAGTGCGAATAACATTATTGATAGCCTAGATTATAGCGACCTATTCCCCGACTTTGCATACCAATTTTCGTGAAGACACGACCACTAATAAAATAAATATTGGACAATTAAATTTTAGGCCGTCCCCTAAACTACCATTTTTCTCAGCGTGGATAGCCTATATTGTAGCGAATTATTTCCCATCTTTGTCTAGCGATTTTCATTAAGACATGACCACTAATAACATAAATATTTGAGAATTAAATTTCAAGCCTTCCCCTAAACTACCATTTCACTCAGCGTGATTAAAATAATTTATAGCCTAGATTGTAGCAGTTCATCACCCAACTTTACATTCCGATTTTCATTAAATTCTCTTCAGCCGTTTTCTCGTGATGCGTGTACATAAATACATACATACATACATACAGACAGACAGACAGACAGACAGACAGACAGACAGACAGAAATTACGGAAAAGTAAAAAATGCATTTTCCTGTTACTGTGGACATGACCGATACAGAAATACCATTCTTTTCAAATTCTGAGCAATGTACAGACAAAACTCTTATTTTATATATATAGATTTTCATTAAAACATTACTGGAATTAGTTTTGATATTATTTTGAGTTCATCCTCAGCCAAAGTTGGCATAATTAATAAATACTGAAAAACACAGACCATCTAAAAAGTAATGAAACAAAACACACCAAAAATTCATGGGTCTTTGGTGTTGCCGGTAAAAAAAAATTGGCTAATACTAATGTCCCTCCGTTGTTGTATAATGTAAATGTTATTTAGTGAAGATAATGTTTTGCTAGGTTAACTGGCACTGTTTTGTTCAAGTTGTAGGCGTAATAACCAGTCTCAATATTGATTGCACTGTGCCTTATTATGAGTTGATGTATTTAACAAACTCCCCATCCACCAAGGAACTGTGGGTGTGGCCAGGCATTGAGGCGTATGAGGGAGGAGTTGGAGAGCTTGAGGGAGAAATTAGGATTCTCTCAGAGGACAGGAAGGAAAGTAGGCCTCCCTCAAACAATGTACAGGATATAGTAGGAGTAATAAGAGGGATAAGAAGGAAAGGGAGGAATTGTAGAAGACAGATGGTCTAATGTTTTAAGGGGAAGGAGATTGCAGGCTAAGGGCTCTGTTCAAGATCAGAATTCAGGACAGGTGTCGGTGAGAAATCGGTATGAGTTACTGCAGGTAGAACAACCAAGGGAAGATGAGGAACAGAGAACTGTAGCCGAGAAAGGTGGAAGTAGGAGAAAGGGAAGAGGTAGGAAAGTGAAATGTGGAGTAGTGAATAGGAAAAGACAGGTGGAACAGGGTCATGGGATGGACAAAAGGGAGGAGGAAGTACCTTCTGTAGCTGTCAGGAAAGATAGGACTGACCAGGAGGGGAGGGGATCAAATGAGGTGGGTAGAGTTGAGGCTCTGGTCATGGGGGATTCCATCGTTAGACATGTCGGGAAAGTGTGTGGAGGAAAGGGTACCAGGGTAGAGTGTTATCCAGGAATTAGGTTAAGGCAGATGTTGAGGAAAGTAGAAGAGAAGGAGGAGGGGAAGGAGAAGATGGTAGTGTTTCACGTTGGTACTAACAACGTAAGACAAGCAGGTATAAGTACCAACATAGTTGGGGATGTGTGGGACCTGGTAAATGCAGCACAGGTGAAGTTTAAGGAAGTGGAGATTGTTATCAGTGGAATACTGTGTAGGAGGGATACTGACTGGAAGGTGATTGGGGATTTAAATGAGACTATGGAGTCGGAATGTGGGAAACTGGGAGTGAGGTTTCTAGATCCTAATGGGTGGGTGGGTGGGTGGGGATCTGCGCTCAGATGGCCTTCACTTAAACTGCAGTGGTACGTATAAGTTAGGATATTTGTTTAGAAGGGTTATACGGAGGTACATTCAGTGAAACAGGGTGGCCTAAGAGCGGTGCTAAGGGAACAGGGAACTGGAAATCAAGTAGGGATGACATAAAAATATTAGTGCCCAACTGTAGAAGTATTGTAAAGAAAGGAATCAAATTAAGTAATTTAATAGATATATACTTACCAGGTATTGTAACAGGAGTTGAATCATGGCTGAGAAATAATGTAATGGATGCAGAAATTTTCTCACGGTACTGGAGGGTGTACCATGGAGATAGGATAGGAATGGTAGGAGGGGGAGTATTCATTCTTGTGAGAGAAGAATTTGTAAGCTACGGAAAAGTTAAAGACGACAAACACGAAATTCTAGGGGTAAGGCTCATCTCTAAAGATAATAGGCAACTTGATGTCTTTGGAGTGTACACACCAGGAAAGGGTAGTGCAGATGCTGATTCAGAATTATTTGATAAGATAATCAGCTGTGGGAAATGATAAGGAAAGGAATGTGATTGTAGCGGGAGATCTCAATTTACCAAATGTCAATTGGGAAGGTAATGCGAACGACAGGAAGCATGACCAACAAATAGCAAATAAGTTGATATGGAAAGGGCACCTGATTCAGAAAGTGATGGAACCAACTAGAGGGAAGAATATTTTGGATGTGGTGCTGGTAAAACCAGATGAACTCTATAGATGGTATTAGTGATCATGAAGCTGTTTTTGTGGTAATCAAAAATAAATGTGAAAGAAAGGAAGATATTAAAATTATGACTATTAGGCAGTACCATATGGCTGATAAAACAGGCACGGGGGAGTTTTCAATAAATAACTATGATCGGTGGACAACAGTAAATAAAAATGTAAACAGACTCTGGGATGGGTTTAAAGCAATTGTTGAGGAATGTGAAAATAAGTTTGTACCTTTAAAGGTGGTAAGGAATGGTAAAGATCCACTATATTATAACAGGGAAGTAAAGAGACTAAGAAGGAGGTGCAGGTTGGAAAGAAATAGAGTTAGGAATGGCCGTGGAAGTAAGGAGAAATTGAAGGAACTTACTAGGAAATTGAATCTAGCAAAGAAGTCAGCTAAGGATAACATGATGGCAAGCATAACTGGCAGCCATAAAAATGTTAGTGAAAAATGGAAGAGTATGTATAGGTAATTTAAGGCAGAAACACGTTCCAAGAAGGACATTCCAGGAATCAGAGCAAGGGGAGTGTGTATGCGAGGATCTTCAAAAGGCAGAAATATTCAGTCAGCAGTATGCAAAGATTGTTGGTTACAAGGATAATGTCCAGATAATGGAGGTGACTAATACTAAAGAAATACTAAAATTTACCTATGACGGCAATGACATTTACAGTAAGACACAAAAGTTGAAAACTAGAAAAGCAGCTGGAACTGATAAGGTTTCGGGGGAAATACTAAAGACAATGGGTTGGGATATAGTACCATATCTGAAGTACTTGTTTGATTATTGTTTGCATGAAGGAACTTTACCAAATGAATGGAGACTTGCTATAGTAGCCCCTGTATATAAAGAAAAGGGTAATAGACATAAAGCTGAAAATTACAGGCCAGTCAGTTTGACATGCATAGTATGTAAGCTTTGGGAAAGCATTCTTTCTGATTATATAAGACATGTTTGCAAAATTAATAACTGGTTTGATAGAAGGCAGTTTGGGTTAGGAAAGGTTATTCCACTGAAGCCCAACTCGTAGGATTCCAGCAAGATATAGCAGATATCCTGGATTCAGGAGGTCAATTGGACTGTATCGTGATTGACCTGTCTAAGGCATTTGATAGGGTAGATCATGGTAGACTACTGGCAAAAATGAGTGCAATTGGACTTGACAAAAGATTGACTGAATGGGTGGCTCTTTTTCTAGAAAACAGAACTCGGATAATTAGAGTAGGTGAAGCTTTATCTGTCCCTGTATAATTAAGAGGGGTATGCACTAGCCAGCGTATTGGTAGGTGTGCTAGGTACCAACTGATGAGCCCACCCTAGCACACGAGGGCGAAACGCTGGCAACCAAGAATGAGCTAGCTGGAAAATTTATAATGTCCAATAACGGACCATTTATATTGGAATTCCTCAAGGCAGTATTATTGGACCTTTATGTTTTCTTATATATATCAATAATATTTGTAAACAAGTGAAATCAGAGATAAGGCTTTTCGCAGATGATGTTATTCTGTACAGAGTAATAAATAAGTTTCAAGATTGTGAGCAACTGCAAAATGATCTCGATAATGTTGTGAGATAGACAGTAGGCAATAGTATGATGATAAATGGGGATAAAAGTCAGGTTGTGAGTTTCACAAATAGGAAAAGTGCTCCGAGTTTTAATTACTGTGTTGATTGGGTGAAAGTTCCCCTTGGGGATCATTGTAAGTATTTAGGTATTAATATAAGGAAAGATCTTCACTGGGGTAATCACATAAATATAATTGTAAATAAAGGGTACAGATCTCTGCACATGGTTATGAGGGTATTTAGGGGTTGTAGTAAGGATGTAAAGGAGAGAGCATATTCGTCTCTGGTGAGACCCCAACGAGTATGGTTTCAGTGTATGGGACCCTTACCAGGATTACTTGATTCAGGAACTGGAAAAAACCCAAAGAAAAGCTGCTCGATTTGTTCTGAGCGATTTCCGACAAAAAAGTAAATGTTACAGAATTGTTTCAAAGTTTGGGCTGGGAAGACTTGGGAGAAAGGAGACGAGCTTCTCGACTAAGTGGTATGTCAAAAACAGACCAGATGTAAGGCTTTTCAGGCGTTTGCTCTATTAACCAGCGTTTCGTCTTAGGTCTGACACTAGACTCATCAGAGTGGGATGTGTCAGACCCTACCCACTGACGCTGGGGTGTATGCAAGTGAAATTTTTTTTTAGGATGTGTTTCATTCCCCGCCCAAAGAGCGGGGCGGGCCCCTAGACAGTAACGCTGTCTGCCAGGCCAGAGATGTCATGAGAACTATGAGGAGTGTTGAATGATTGAGATGGGAAGAACGATGTGCAGAATTTAGGGAGGAGGAATTACGGTGTATCTCGGTTACGTAGATGGGGGATGTGCGCTATGAGTAGGATTTAAATGAGTTTACCAGGGTGGTAGGGAGAGATGCAGTGATGTTGCAAGGGAGGTGGTGAGGTTTTACATTAGGATTTAATGCATGTTTGATTTACAGTCTTACGATTTTAATGTACAATACAGTGATACAAGTATATACAATGGTTAAAATCTGGGGTATGTGCGAAGGGGAAAAGTGGAGTGCCAGGATGTGAAATAGTGAGGAGATATTCCAGAGTGAGATGAGTAGTAGACGGAAAAGGTCAGAGTTAGGCGGTGGGGTTGGATAAAAAGGCGGTGGACTGGATGGTTGCGGAGGTGGAGCGAGCCAGGGACGACGTTGTGATGTGGTATAGCGGGTCATAGAAGGAATAGGAGAACGGGAGTGTTCCACGCGGTGGTAGCGGCCTTGAAGATATACTCTGTTATTGACGAGGTGTTGGACATCTTGGTAGGTTGGCAGATGGTGGCGTACGAGGAAGGTAGGGCCATCCGCGTTGCGGATCCGGAACGCTCGTCGTACGGGAATTCCTGTCTTCCGGTTGAATGCTGGGGTCCACTCTGTGTACAACACAGCTATGAATGGTATTGTTGTCAGGCAGTGTTGTGGACGATGGTGGTCTTTCTGGGTCAGTAGGGTTAGCAGTGGTAGTTTCCTCTCTAGGTGGGTGATGGATTACTTGCTGTGGACTAAGTTGTTCAGGGGTGGGACGTACGAGGTGTGAGAGGACATCATAAGAGAGGTGGGATGTGATGACTGTGGTGGTGCTAGTATCGGGATAGGAGATATGTAGAGCAGAGGAGATGGTGGTGGTGGTGGTGGGAGTAATAGCGGTGATGGTGTGGGTAGTAGTAGTAGTAGTAGTAGTAGCAGTAGTAGTGGTAGTCACTTGAGCGATGGAAAGAGAGGGCGAAGTCTGATGTTGCGGTGGTTCCCGCGGCGGCGCTGCTGGATGTGGAACTGGTGTGTTGTCTAGTAGCTGAGCCAGAATATTCTGGGGAGTGGGTTCGGCTCTATGGTGGCTGCAATGGATAAACACGCCATTGTTCAGGGGTGGGACGTACGGGGCGAGAAGACATCATAAGGGAGGTGGGATATACTTGAGATCATCTGCCTGAGGAATATATAGTAGTATATCTGAGGATGGTTTGGTGCCAGCGAGTAGTCTGGAGGCACTATGGGCGCCCAGGATGCGGAGTTCTCTTTTTCTCTTTCAATTTCATAATCTGTAATAGAAGGGTGAACATCATGGGCGATGCAGGTGAACATGTTGGGAAAGCCGACTTCCTTCGTGGTGTCAGGCAGATATGCTTTTTTGAGGCCTGTGAGGTGCGAATTTAAAGATGAGGCATCACCCTGCCAGACGAAAAAAATGTGAGGCATTGATCTAAGGGGAGACTTAAAGACTGATGCAGGTGGCAGGTGAACTTATCAGAAGCCCTTATAAGAGGCACAGTCTGATAACTGCATACGGAAGATAAATCTTCACAATGGAATTATTGCCTGCCTAGCAATTCCAAATGGAAAATTCTAAATTCCCATGGAGGAAATTAGATATTTTTCACCAATAGAGCATGTCAAAAATATATCAGATGTAAGGCTTTTCAGGCGTTTGCTCTATTAACCAGCATTTTTGACATGCTCTATTGGTGAAAAATATCTAATTCCCTCCATGGGAATTCAGAATTTTCCATTCGGAATTGCTATGCGAGCAATAATTCCATTGTGGAGATTTATCTCCCGTATGCAGTTATCAGACTGTGCCCCTCATAAGGGCTTCTGATAAGTTTACCTGCATACACCCCAGCGTCGGTGGGTAGAGTCTGACACATCCCACTCTGATGAGTCTTGTGTCAGACCTAAGATGAAACGCTAGTTAATAGAGCAAACACCTGAAAAGCCTTACATCTGATCTGTTTTCGACATTTTTGACATGATCTATTGGTGAAAAATATCTAATTCCCTCCATGGGAATTTAGAATTTTCCATCCACTAAGTGGTATGTTCCGAGCTGTCAGTGGAGACATGGCGTGGGAGGACATCAGGAGACGAACAAGTTTGAGTGGTGTCTTTAAAAGTAGGAAAGATCACAATATGAAGATAAAGTTGGAATTCAAGAGGACAAATTAGGGCAAATATTTGTTTATAGGAAGAGGAGTTCGGGGTTGGAATAACTTACCAAGGGAGATGTTCAATAATTTTCCAATTTCTTTGCAATAATTTAAGAAAAGACTAGGACAACAACAGATAGGGAATCTGCCACCTGGCAACTGCCCTAAATGCAGATCAGTAGTGATTGATTGATTGCAGGCATAACATTTGGAGTTTGAGAGTTGTTGTATAGATTGCCCGCTGCGAAGCCATCGAGTTGGAACAGCCACTGCAAGCTGACATAGAAGTGAAAACAGGGTGGAACATGCCAGAGGGTCTGTGGAAGGTGTGTGAAAAATCCAGCAACAACATAGAACACAGGCAACGAGGGAAGCTGGAAGACCTAATGCTGGAGATCGAGACGTCTTTTCCCTCGACAAAAATAACTTCAGCTGGACAAAACTCGTACATCAGATTGATGTGGGTGGCAGCCTGCCAATCAAGGCTCCGTTTCAATGCGTTCTGCTCGTGAAGCAACATGAAAAAGACCAGATGATAGAAGAAATTGAGAAAGAGAAAGTAATAGAACCCAAGGAAAGCCCTAGACCTCCCCGGTAGTATTGGCGAAGAACGGCTCTACTTGAATTCTGTGTCGACTACAGAAGAGTTACTGATGTCACACAGAAAGACAGATGGCCTTCTTGCTACTCCGGATTGATGATACTCTGGATACAATATCAGAGTCAAAGTGGTTCTCTACACTGGATCTGAAGAGTGGTTACTGACAAGTGGAGATTCATCCTGAAGACTGAAAGAAGACTGCATTTTCACTTGGACATGGTCTCTGGCAGTTCAAGATAATGCCATTCGAGTTTTGCAATGCCCTGGCAACTTTCGAGAGGCTGATGGAGACTGTTGAGAGGACTGCACAAAAGACGTGCCTGACTTACCCACATAACGTAATCATTCTGAGAAGCACATTCGACAAACACCTGAAGAACTTGAGGGAGATTTTTGGAAAATTGAGACGAGCCCAGCTGACGCTGAGCCCGAACAAATGCCTGCTCTTCAAGGAAGGCAGTACAGTACCTCAGCCATATTGGGTGGTGTGAATAAAAATGAGCACGCACTCTTTACTCGCAAATTTAGAGCAGGCACTCGCAGTGAGGCAAATAAAAACTGCCGATCGGTAATAGTCACTCATAGCAGACTTGTGACCTTGAGCACATACTCCAGTCCCTCTAGTAGCAGAGTGGGCACTCCAGATTTCTGGTGAATAAAGATAAAGCAGGCACTCATTCCAGTAAGCGCTTGCACATGTTTCCTTCAGCTAATTCAGTAGGTGCCTCTAAGCGGTGGTGTTAAGTTCAATACCATGGCAGAGTTTATGGTGGAGGTTAATTGGAAAAGAAAATTACCGTTTATATAAATTTTGCAGAGCATCATTCGAACTTGATAACAGAAAGGAGCATGCTGAATGGTTAGCAGAGCATTTCCTTGGGCACTCCAAAGAAACAAGAGGTGGTACACTAACAAACAAAGAAAAAATGAGAATCATCTTGAGTTATGTTGGTGACCCTGGGTTTCAGAGTGCAGTTGAAGACATCTCAGGGCACTGTGTCTGACATGAATAGAAATTAAGCAGCTTATTAGATAAAATTCAAACAAATATTGATCAGATGCAGGAAGCACAGGATAAGTGGCAAGAATGTTCTAGCTTCCCTTATGCTGTTGGAGCTGTAGACTGTATACATGTACAAATTAAGACGACACATGTTCATGGGAATGAGTACATTTACAGAAAAGGCGTCCCTAGCATTAATGTACATGCCACTTGCAATGGAAAGGAAGAGTTCAACCAGTGTAGATGTATCATGGACTGACTCTGTCCATGACTCCCGAATTTGGAGGAACTCCAATTTTATGAATGTTGTAATTTTTAGGTTATGATTTCCTACCTTTCAGACAGCCGATGGCAGGATTATTCTCCCCCTGCATCAGATTCATCAGCTGCTTCTCCCATTATTTTAACAATATAGGCTTGTTGCCAGTACACTTTAAATCTACTTTATATTTCAGTCTTGTTTTCATGTTTTTTACCAAAAGTTGTTGGATGGAAATATTTAAGTTAGTGTTACATACATGGCACGTGCACGACCTTGATCAATGACACTGAGTGGCTGCTCCAGACACTCAAGTTTACGCTGTGCTTCCACTCGTACATTTTTATTCACCGCAAATGCAGAGTGGAAGCTCATTTGCAAGGAGACAGTCAGCAAGCATACGCTCACTCATTTTTATTCACACCACCCACTGTCTCGGAGAAAGGAGTCCGAATGAATCCAGAGAAAACCATGGCAGTAAGGGAGTGGCCAGTACCTAAGGACAAGTCCCAGCTTCGAAGTTTCCTGGGCCTCTGTACCCACAACCGTCAATTTGTCAGGGGATTTGCGAACATTGCCAAGCTGTTGCATTGCCTTACAGAAAATGACCAACGGTGCATTCGGACAGAGGAATGCCAAAAAGCTTTCAACCACTTGAAGCATGCACTGTGTACAGCAACAGTAATAGTATCTCCAAGAGTTGGGGCAAAATTTGTGCTTGACACGGACACCAGCAAATTTGGTATTGGGAGCGTCCTGTCTCAGGTTGTGGATAATGAAGGGAGGGTAGGGGCATACTTCAGTAAGAAAGAAATTACTGTGTCACCTGGAAAGAGATGCTGGCCATTCCTCATCAGGACTGACCATGCATCATGCAGGTGGCTTCTTAATTTCAAGAACCTGGAAGGAAATTTCGCACAATGGCTGGAGAGACTGCAGTAGTACAACTATGTGATCAAACACCTCATGGGTCAACTACACTCCAATGCCAACAATATGTCCCAAAGGACTTGTCCAGAAGACTGCAACGCAAGTTTTGGTTCTTCAAGAGGGAGGGTGAACATGAAGCTACTTGCCGAAGGACCACTGTTCAAGGGAAGTTAGAGTTGCAATGCCTGGATTAATGCACAGAGGGATGTTGAGGACATCGGACTGCTGGCCAAGTGGAAGATTGCCTGTGTTCTGAGGCCTGGATGGATAAACGTCTGTAACCTCAGCCTCAAAACTAAGTCGTACTGCTCACAATGGGACTCGCTGGTGACCACGGATGGGTTGTTAAAGTGCATCTGGAAAAGCAGCGACGAGAAAACTCTTTGGGAGCAGGTGGTCATACCACGCAGTATGGTAACGGAAGTTCATGGTGAAGCTTTGGGAGGACATCTTGGAAAATGTCCGAGAGGTTCTACTGGGTGGGATGCCGATCGGATGTGGAAAACTTTTGCACTAAATGCGAGTGTGCTGCCAGCAAGGGACCAGCCAGAGACAAAGTTTGGATGAAGACTTACGTGAGCGCACCCCACAAGAGTGGCAATTGATGTGGCCGGAGGCGTATGTGCTTCCAAACCAGGAGGCAACTACGATGGCAGAAACCCTCGTGAACAAGTATGACAGCAGATACGGCGTACCATTAGAGCTGCATTCTGATCAAGGATGGAACTTACAGTCAGCGGTCTTCCAAAGGCTGTGCTGTTTGTAGGGCATCCGAAAGACCAGGACCACGCCTCTACATCCCCATTACAAGTTGTCCATTTCATGACCGTATCGATGTTTAATCAAGAAGTAAGTATTAATAACCACCTAATCGATACTTTATTAATGCCTCAGGCAAAATTGAATAAAATTAAAACTTACAGGACATGTTTCGACCACTTAGTGGTCCTCTTCAGCTGTATAAATAAAGAACTGAAAAGAAAAACATTATGACAATAAGCACAAATAAAACTTTTATTTGGTCGAAACATGTCCTGTAAGTTTTAATTTTATTCACCATGGCATGATATCCAGTCAGGCATCAGTTTTTGGTAATGAGACAAAGTATCTCATAGTTCATTGGCACTGCCGGTGGCTCAAAGTAGCCTACGCAGTGGCCTCCATGGTATGCACTAGCCAAGCGTCTTGGTGGGTGTGCTATTTACCAACTGATGAGCCCAACTTAGCACACTGGGACGAAACGCTGGCAACACGGAATGAGTTAGCTGGAAAATTTTTATTGTCCAATAATGGACCATTTATATTTATATTGGTATTACAACTGACTGTTCCGGTCTGCCCAACCCTAATGGCTATATAACCCCACCCTAAACTCTAGTCGAGATTAGAAGGCCCTTACCATGTAATGAAGAGAATAAATGATGTTATCTAACACATGCAATGGAGCCTAAGAAAAAAGATGAAGGGGGGCATCTGAACCAACTGGTGCCTTATCGGGGAACAGCTGAAGAAGGTAACTGAAGTCAATGTCTGTTGATTGAGGACCACTGTGGAATCTGCGACTGAACAGCTATCATGAATGTAACTGGAACAGTGTTAATAGACGTTTTGTGATAAGTACTGTCCTGCTGTTTAGCACGGTTTAACTATTACTGTTTAGTTGTTCACTGTATGCTTTTTACAATTTGTTTTACGATGCACTTACACAGATAGGTCTTATGGCGACAATGGGACAGGAAAGGTTTAGGAGTGGGAAGGAAGCGGCTGTGGCCTTAATTAAGGTACACCCCTAACATTTGCCTAGTGTGAAAATGGGAAACCATCACTGTAGGCTACGTAACTGCAAATTACTGGAGTCGAACTAACGAACATTCATCGTGTGTTGCGTGGCCCGTAGTTCTGTGTTCAAACCTAGCTGTCTGCACGCATCTGCAGTGTAGAGTGACTTGACTGTGAGCACAAGCGAAAGGCCTGTCAATCAGGATTAGATCTGCCTATGTATCTACTTTTACTTTTTTACCAGAAACGTGGGAGGAGTATTTCAGGATTTAAACATAAATGTTTATACATTTCTAAATATTTTCAAATGCAATTTGATAGAATCTGATTATGTATTTTCTAGAACGAAACATGCCATTGTATTTTTTTAACTAAATTGTTTCTTTTTTAGGTATAACTCTGTTATATGTTTTCTTTATTCTGGTAGTTTTTAAATTTATTTCTAAATTAGTTTTGACAGACTGAAGAACGTAACAGTCATCCGATGGATATCGATGACATTAATCAACATGTATTATTGACGAACTGTTACGTTCTACAAATATGTTTCTCCATAATTCCGTCAATTAACAGAATGGTTTTACCTATCATGCTACGGTATTCCTTCCAATAGTATTGAAGGAATGTTTCATTGAATAATCACTGGATTAACTTGGTTTAAATTGAAATTTCAACAAAGTATTGCACATGGCATGAAGAAACTAATGTATTAATGTAACAAACTAAAACATTAATTCAATTGTGCATGGTTTTTTTCTTTTTCAATTTTGCTCTAAGGGTCCCATAGACGTGCAATACTATTGCGCAAAATGGATTGTACAATATATTGTTAGCTGCCTATAGACATACAATATTATTGCACAAAAATTGAGTTTGTGCAATAAATAGAATCGTGTGGAGATAATATTGATAGTTGTGCAATATATTGTGCAAAGCGGTCATAGATGTATAATATGCGTTGCAATATATAGTCAGTCCATGCCGGTATTTTATTTGGTGATTATATTGAGTGACACTGATCTTTGCTGCGTTTTGATCGCCGTGGGCGTTAGTGTCAAAAAGAAGCAGAAACGGAAAAGAAGCACAAGGGCCAAACAGTGGTTTCTAGACAGAGAAAAGTACACTCATGAAAATTTACTCAATGGACTGAGAAAATGGGAACCAAATGATTATTATATAGAAATAATATGAATCACCACCTTATCAATACACTATTTTATTTACTACCAAACTGGTAAATAGGGTCAATACCGGTTTCGACCCCTAAGGGGTCATCCTCAGTTGACACATATAAATATCTATAAAAACATCACATATAATAGTTAAAGTTTAAAATTGATGTGTCGTTAGTATACTGGTAAGTACATATGCATGTATTATGGAATTTATAAGTATGTTCTATTAGAGCTATTATGTAGATTTTCTGTTTCTTTGTAAACAGTATCAAAAGTATTGTATTGGATGTGGTTCATCCATTTGACAAAATGCTAGTGGATTGAATATGTACATTTGCTGAGAGGTACATGCTATTCTATTTTACAATTTTTGTTTTACATAATATGGGGTAAAATTATTACATTTGCACATATATGGTGATATTAGGTACAATGTAGGCTGTTAAAGATGTACTATTTGAATTTTCAGTATCCTGATTACATTTCATGTAATGGTTGTAAGGTTTACTGATTCACTTGTTTAGTTCAGTTAAATACATAATGACCTTGTTGGTTTGAATTCTTATGATTAAAATATTGGTATGTAATACCTAGTTAACATGAATCCTTAATATTAATATATAAGTTTGTAGCACCTCTTATTCCCGTTTTCAGTCTTAAAATAGAATTGTGTCTTGACACTTTATTTTGTTAGACATATAAAAGTCTTGTTAAAATAAAACTTTGGGGCTAAAACCGGTATGAAATACCTATTTAAAATACATTAGATAATGGTATTGATATGTGGTGCTATGTGCATATTCAAAAAATCTAAATGAAATATAAATATAAATTGGTGACAGTACTGTAGGTACATTATCTCACACACTTATTATTTCTACTTACAGATATATTAATTCACAACACGTCTCCACGATACAACCAACGTACAACCTAATTTAGATATACGACATCCAATATGCACTTCATCTCTTAATGGTGACCTACTCAACCTGTATTCGACACGCGACAAGATGAGAACATTTTCTCAATGATATTCAAGATTTCCAACTACAACAGCAGTATCCTACAAAATTACCAATTATTACTATAATATATTATGCAATTTCACTCGTAACGCGTACAGCATGTGATCGATCCTATTCAAGTAAACATATATATTTTTAATGGACCAGCCGTTAACTACAACACAACAACCTACAGTACTGTCACCAATTTATATTTATATTTCATTTAGATTTTTTGAATATGCACATAGCACCACATATCAATACCATTATCTAATGTATTTTAAATAGGTATTTCATACCGGTTTTAGCCCCAAAGTTTTATTTTAACAAGACTTTTATATGTCTAACAAAATAAAGTGTCAAGACACAATTCTATTTTAAGACTGAAAACGGGAATAAGAGGTGCTACAAACTTATATATTAATATTAAGGATTCATGTTAACTAGGTATTACATACCAATATTTTAATCATAAGAATTCAAACCAACAAGGTCATTATGTATTTAACTGAACTAAACAAGTGAATCAGTAAACCTTACAACCATTACATGAAATGTAATCAGGATACTGAAAATTCAAATAGTACATCTTTAACAGCCTACATTGTACCTAATATCACCATATATGTGCAAATGTAATAATTTTACCCCATATTATGTAAAACAAAAATTGTAAAATAGAATAGCATGTACCTCTCAGCAAATGTACATATTCAATCCACTAGCATTTTGTCAAATGGATGAACCACATCCAATACAATACTTTTGATACCGTTTACAAAGAAACAGAAAATCTACATAATAGCTCTAATAGAACATACTTATAAATTCCATAATACATGCATATGTACTTACCAGTATACTAACGACACATCAATTTTAAACTTTAACTATTATATGTGATGTTTTTATAGATATTTATATGTGTCAACTGAGGATGACCCCTTAGGGGTCGAAACCGGTATTGACCCTATTTACCAGTTTGGTAGTAAATAAAATAGTGTATTGATAAGGTGGTGATTCATATTATTTCTATATAGTGATACCAATCAATACAGACATGAAGCTTATAAATAATAATAACCAAATGATTTTCGAAACTTTCTGCGCATGAATGGTGAATTATATGATGAATTCCCTGCTTTGCTCTTAACGTCCCACAGAGCCGGAAGGCCATGGTACATTTCGATAAACTCCAAAATAAACTTTTTCTCCTCCTTTTTGCCTGCCATCACGATACCTTCTCCAACGCTTGTTGATACCAACTGGCGGGAGGATGGAATATTGCACAATATTGCCAACACACAGCACAGTATTTTGCGATTTGCGCAATATATTTCAAACTTTCTTGATTTTGTACAATATATTGCACAACCCTTCAATATTAAATACACATTATCAATTTTATTGCACAAACCCCGATATTGCGCAATAACATTGCACGTCTATGGGCCTCTTTATGGTGCTCCGACACAAATAGATCTTATGGCAATGATGGGATTGGAGAAGGCTAGGAGTGGGAAGGAAAACACAGAAAACCATCTTCAGAGCTGGAGATAGTAGGGTTCGAACCCACCATCTCCCAAATGCAAGCTGCAATTCAATTACTGATAATGCACCAGAAATAGGATATTTATATTTTAATCTCTTGAAACAAGGATGTCTGGGAACATGGGGCACTGAGAATTTCTGTGACTGTCCACCAGATGTATCTGTTCAACATATGCATTTCCTGTTTGCTTTGTTCTTGTTTAGATGTGGAAGAGCTTTTAAATGGTGTGAAGGTGCAGGAGCTCTATAATCAGGTAAACAGACTATTTAAGTTAGGTACAGCCCCAGCATTTGCCTGGTGTGAAAATGGGAAATCACGGAAAACCATTTTCAGGGCTGCCGACAGTGGGGTTCGAACCTACTATCTCCCGAATACTGGATACTGGCCGCACTTAAGCGACTGCAGCTATTTGTACAGATATTATAATGTATTAAAGTTCTTTCATGTAACTATATCCAAAACAATTTGCCCAGTTATATGGACCATGGTCCAAAACTGATAACAAAATCTCTTTGCTATCAAGGAAATAACCAAATTATAAAAAGTAAGTCTGTATGAAACATTTTTACACTTGATCATGTCCACAAGTTGCAGAGAAATGGCCCATAACCCATTTTAAAAAAACACAATAGGTCTATGCAGTTTTACATTCTTGATAACAATAAATTAGGTTAAATATGTCCTTACATAGTAATTAGCCTCGATGTTCTCTTTTTAGTCTCAAAAATCCGGGCATATTTGTAAGACATATTTATAGAAAAAACACAAATTCTGATTCTAGCATTACATTTAATAACTTGAGTTATTTTCTTTCTTTATTAGAAAGACAAGGACACCACCAGGTCCCAAGAAAAAAAAAAAAAAAAAAAAAAAAAATTCAAGCAGACCTAGAACAAGAATTACTACCAGAGTAAAACAACCATTGCACTTAGGGCAATAAATTATGGTATGCAGATCTGTCGAGTGAGCAAACTATTTAGCATGCCAAGAACCACTTTGTGGGAAAAAAGTAAATAATAAATCACCGGCTGAAGCATGCCATTCTGGTTGTGTCAGTATGCTTCCATATGAACTATAAGTCATTTTGAAGATTGCATCTTAGAGGTAGTTTGGAAAAGATTCCCCCTAAATCGGCGATGTGTACTGGATTCTGTGAAGAAGTTGGTGGAAACAGTGAACCTGACTGTACCTTTCAAGAGCAACAAGGCCAAAAAGGCTTTGAAGAATTTTTGCGCAGATTTCCAGAACAAGATATTGGATCATTCCGTATTGACGGTTTTCACTTTACAATGGCGAAAAATGAAAGTATCCTCCTATTCATAGATGAACATGAACATGAACTTGTTTACTCCGTCTAATGACGGAATATATGATGTATTGAATAGGAGGATACTTTCATTTTTCGCCATTGTAAAGATTTCCAAGAAGCTGAACATTTAGGCCTAGTGTGTTTATTAGTTTCAAAACCTACAATAAGAATTTGGTCTGAAGAAATTACAATAGAACTGCTAAGAGATAGTATTAGTAATGTTATTGGCTTTACGTCCCACTAACTACCTTTACGCCAGAATTTAGTCCAGCAGGAGTTCTTTAACGGGCCAGTAAATCTAGCGACACGAGGCTGATGTATTTGAGCACCTTCAAATACCACCGGACTGAGCCAGGATCGAACTTGCCAAGTTTGGGTCAGAAGGCCAGTGCCTTAACAGTCTGAGGTGCTCAGCCCGGCAGATATAGTATTCATGTAAAATTATTTGAAGATTCGTCTTGTGTTTGGAACATAGATGAGACTGCTGTCTGTCACCTAAAGAAGAGTTGGTTTTGGCACTATGAGGTGAAACTACATTTGCTGCAAGTGCCAACTCCAAGAGGCAGTGCATTATTATTCACCTTAATAAGAGTGGAGAACTGGCTCTGCCATTAGCTGTACTTTCATATAGGATTCAGAGAGAGACATCCTGAAACACAACTTAGGTTGTAAAGGAGAGGGCATATAGGTTTCTGGCACCGGTAAGACCACAATTAGAGTATGATTATAGCGTTTGGGACCTTCACCAGGATTACTTGATATGAGAACTGGAAAAAATCCAAAGAAAAGCAGCTTGTTTGTTTCCGACAAGAGAGTAGTTAAGAAATTGTTGCAAAGTTTGGGCTGGTAAGACTTAGGAGAAAGACGAGCTGCTCAACTAAGTGGTACATTCTGAAGCTGTCAATCGAGAGATGGCTTGGAATGATGGGGTAGATGAATAAGCTTGAGTGGTGTTTTTAAATGTAAGTAATAATAATAATGTTATTGGTTTTACGTCCCACTAACTACTTTTATGGTCTTCGGAGACGCCGAGGTGCTGGAATTTAGTCCTGCAGGAGTTCTTTTACATGCCAGTAAATCTAATAATAATGCTATTTGTTTTACGTCCCACTAACTACCTTTTAAGGTCTTCGGAGACGCCGAGGTGCCGGAATTTAGTCCCGCAGGAGTTCTTTAACGTGCCAGTAAATCTACCAACACGGGGCTGTCGTATTTGAGCACCTTCAAATACCACCGGACTGAGCCAGGATCGAACCTGCCAAGTTGGGGTTAGAAGGCCAGCGCCTTAACCGTCTGAGCCACTCAGCCCGGCGCCAGTAAATCTACCGACACGGGGCTGTCGTATTTGAGCACCTTCAAATACCACCGGACTGAGCCAGGATCGAACCTGCCAAGTTGGGGTTAGAAGCCCAGCGCCTTAACCGTCTGAGCCACTCAGCCCGGTTTTTAAATGTAAGAAAGATCATAATATGAACATAAAGTCCGAGTTCAAGAGGAAAAATTGGGACAAATATTTGTTTATAGGAAGAGGAGTTGGGATTGGAATAATTTGCCAAGGGAGGTGTTCAATAAATTTCCAAATGGTATGAACTCATTTAAGAAAAGTCTAGGTGAACACCAGCTAGGGAATCTGCCACCTGGGCGACCGCCCTAAATGCAGATCAGTGGTGACTGATTGATCTCATATGTGAATACTTCAGATATTCTTATGAGTTGTTCGAATACCTAAACTAATTCCACACAGCAAATGTGTCATATGTTTTTGATTTGCCTATTCATGAAGTGTACAAAAAATGCTAGTTTTATTGGAAAAGTGCAATTTATTCACTGTACTGAGCTATTTTTAACATATATTGAATTAAATGTAGTATGTTAGCGGTCCAATACCTATATGAACAGCAATAGTTCCACTAGCCTTAGAAATAATATAAATTTAATAGGCCTTATACTGTCTTCAGAAAAAACCTTAAGAATTGCTTGAGTGGTCCATAAACAAGGTTCGTTGACCTTAAATTTGCCAATATGGTTAGATTACTAATTTTAAGTGTACCAAGTTGCATACCATTCATAGAATAATGTAGGAAGTCAGTACTTTGAATCATGAATTGAATGACTTGGTCATTACTCAATGACTAATTATTTTGAATTTTACAGAATTAGGAAAATGATAGAACATTTTAGCAAGTATTAAGTAAATGACAATTTAACACGCAAAAAGCTATTAAATATTGGATGCTAGTCTTGCTTTCTTCTTTTCTTGGTATTCTTGAAGATTGTCAACAGTACGTTTATAGAGTATGGGTGTCAGTGAAGGAGCACATATATCTTTAAATAATTCCCATTTGTTATTAACCTGAGAAAGAATGTTTAAGTTCTTTTTGTCGCAGTTATCCTTAATAAACTCAAAATGAAGTGAATCATAACTGAACTCAAATACACTGAGAGGATGGTTTTCCTTAGCAGCTAAGCACCAAAGGAGCACTCCAGAAAAATGTACAGCCCAAGGTTCTACTCCAATGGTGACTACTTCTAAAAAGTTAACTGTAATGTTTGATGTCCCTCCTGAAACATGATAAACAGCAATACCATCAAATCTTGAGATACAAGCAGCAATTAGAGAAGAGTTTTTGTCTATAGCACAGCTACTAAACTGCGTCACTGCAAGGCTGTTCGAAGAAACACAAATATCTGACTGTTGAGTGTTACTGTCTTCAGATACCTCAACGCCACCAGTGTGTTGCTTGGTATTCTGTTTCAAAAAATTCCCTGAGAAACAATGCATGTTTATATTTCTAGAACATTCAATCATGCTTAACTGGCAACCATTTACATAGTTCCAGAATCTGAGAGTCCCATCTCCAGAGCCAGAAACTAGAACATATGCGCAATGCGGAACCAAAGCAATACAGGAAACAAATTCAGTATGACCTAAGCAAAATGACTGAATATTGTAAGAATTAGGAAACAGAGACACACGTATCTTTTCGTCACGATCACATGTTATAATATAATTTTCTTCCGATGTTATTAACACATCAAGTAGCATAGACAAATGACCCAGCAGGAAATCGCCTTCGCTTTCTGGATTTTGAACAGAGTAAAGATATGCATCCCCAGATTTATCTGCTACGACGACACCACGACCACTAGGGGTAAATTTCACTTTACTGGCAGTCCTCGTCAGCACTCTGTTACTTAAAAGTGACCTATTGTCAGCAGACCAAAGACTCAGCTGTTTATTACTTGAACAAACCGCAAGCCATTTATTACAGCGCGACAAATCGACACACACTACACTTGCTGGAGTATCCTTCTGTTCGGATTTCACTTCTTCATCACTGTCCATTTTATCAGCGATTTTCCCCACGAGACCCGGAGGTTCCAGTATGTTGAATGTGTCTTCGTTTCGATTCGAAACAAGTACCTTCGTTCCACACGAAACAACAAGGATGTTATTATTTATCGACAGAGATGCCATGATTTCCATTCGTACACATGGTATTAGACTAGGTTAACATAACCTCCTTTATGTCCGCATTGATGCGGCGGCATATCTTGTTAATTTTAACACGATCATTCGACAACTAACGAATTCTCCTACATTCAATGACAATATACAGTATTTTGCAAAAAATCAGTATTTCTTCAGTTTAGTGGACGTCATAGTAGTAACATTCACTCCTACGCTAACCTCAACCAAGTTCTTGAATGAAGTAACAATCATTCTTGCCACCAGACTTCGCGATTAGTAACTGAAAATCAGAATAATTCGTCAGCTGTCGAACTACGTGAAAGTTCTAACTAAGTATATTTCTTTATACGCTCACAAAATCCCAAATAATAAAATGAACGCTAAATATTTATATCATTCTCTTAAATTGTAACTTGATTTTCATCAAGTCTTTGCTCTTCTTTGATCGCGTTAGTGCCGGAAATTGTAGCTATCAGCCAATGAAAATGTGTTCTGGTGCCTGGAGTTTGCCGAGCAAAATGGTGTTAGGGGTGGTGTAGGGTGTAACAAATGTCTACTCTAACTGGACATTGTGTCAAACGATTTTCTGCCTTTCATAATTGTAAGAAATTTAACTAAAATAAGTGAGAAAAGTACCCGAATGTTCTGATTTTTTATGATCACGAGTGCTGTAGACTTCAAAGGATCGTTTAAAAATGAGGTAAGTTATCTTGCTCATTAGGCTGTGCTAACCGTGATAAATTTTCGTGTTCTGCTGTTATCTATGTTTATATCAAAACATATTTAGCTGAAAATGTACTATTTACAAGTTTGTCAACAGAAGTAAATAGGAATTGATGTGTGTGTAGTGTCTGGACGAGTATCAATCCTCGTAACGCCCCTGTCAACATTGTCTAACGAAATATATTTTATCGATACACTGTCATAGGTAAATTGTATTGACAGTGAAGTAAATAGCGTAATTGGAAGCAGTATTGGATACTGAGAAATTTCATTTTAAGAAATAGTTGTGTTAGAGATGCAATGCATTGTGAAAATTGACGTAATTTTTACCGGTTCTAATTACTGATGGTAAGAAAACATTTTCTGTGATCTTTCGTCGCTTTTGTATTGACTTTTTTCTCCGAGGGTGGTTGTTTGAAAAGATGATAAAAAGTGATGATCATTCGGATGTGTGAAAGTAGTTATTGTTAGTTGGCCATTGATTTCCTCATTCTGAGTGTTCTTACGTGCTTGGCCTCTTCATTCCTCTAAATTCATTACCTCGATGATAACTGCAATAGCTTTATATTATGCTAAGTATAAGTCATAACACCAATTTTAAGCAACATATCTTAAGATTCAGAATTATTTCCTGGTATGCGAATAGTGTGCATTTGGTGGAAGCGTGTCTGTAGCTCTTTCTTTTATCAGTTAATGGTTAATACACCTGATGTGGTTTGTTGCTCTGACAGGACAATTGCCGCCACGGTTTTGCCATAGATTGTATTAATAATATGGAATTAGGAGTTGCAGTTGTACATAGCTTTCCTTAATCGAGAATATTCTGAACCTATTTGTTGTTAGGTACATACCTTTCCTCTTTAGTTTTTTTTTTTTTTTTAATTTGGATCTTGCAGAAATTAGTGTAAATAACAGCTGTCCTCATATGTTTTGGCCTGTCAGATATGCCTTGTAACATTCTGTTTCATTTTGTGTTCTGTCATTGGATGGCCTGATTGCAAGAAGTTATATTTCGCAAATGATCAGAATACTGCTCTTTTTGTAATTTTGTATGTTTATTCTAACAGTTTTTTTTAACTTGGGAATTCATTTTTAAGTTTATATCTATGATGATTTGGCGGGACGTTGCTGCGATTTCTTCCTTGTCTTGATTGTTGTCGACTTCAGTGTGTATTCAAGTCTGTTTCTATATGATCCTGGCACCGATTTCTATTTTAAAAAATTAATATCCTTGAATCATTTGGCGGGAGATTGCAGTGATTTCTTCTGTCATGACTGACTTGGAAATTTCTTCCCTCATTTATCCGGAATTAGATGGTGATGTGAATTACAGTGCCACGCTGGATCAGCTGGGCAGTATGAGTCATTTCTCTAGGTTCTGAGTCCGCAGGAGGTAAACTGGGGGCGGGTGTGAACATCTGTTCTGGCAGGGATGAGCAACCTAGCACCATCAAGAGGGGGAGGGGTGTCTCTTTCTACCTTTTGGTCAGCCATGGTGTGGTGATATTAAATTAACAAAGAACAGCATGGCAATGTGAATGACATCAGGCCGGCCTGAATGCTGAATGCAGTATTTTGTTTTTAGTTGTAGTTCACGGTCTGAATTAATGAAATGGCATTCTATAATACTGCCTTACTGAACGACTACATTGAAATTCCACTTTAAGAAATCTCTGGGGGGGGGGGGGGGGGAGGGGGGCACCATGGCCGAATGACATAGTCTCTGGGTTTTTACTTAAGAACAATCGTGCTTAGATTCCCGGCCAATGCATGGGGGGAATTTGGAAGTGGTGGTGGTGGTGGTGATTGCTGTTTTAGGGATCAAAACATCCTTATCAGCCCCGGGTATTGGTTCGGGTTCCATGTATAACTGGTGATACCGTGGCATTGATCACGTAGGAGTCCAGGCTTGCTCTTTGCTCTATGCCCTTCGAGAGATCAAGGTAATAAACACGCACTTTATTGTTCTCAATCTGACGTGAGAGATGTATGGAAATAAGGCTACAAGTAACGAAGGCTCCATGGGTGAATGGCCAGTGTGCTGGACGTCGGTTGAGACGGCTCCGGCATCGTTTCCTGGTCAGTTAATCCCTCTGGCTCGGGTACTGGTTATTTATGTTTGCCTTAATACACTTATTGTTACTTACACACAAAACACCACAGTACCAACCACCAGAGAAACCCGCAATGGATAGTACTGTAGCCTATATCCCTCCAAAAAGGGTTCGCATCAGGAAGGGCATCCGATCATAAAACTGAGCCAGATCCACAGTCAATTGTCGTCCCCAATAAATTCTGATAAGGCCAGGATGAAGAAGAGGAAGTCGAAAGTTATTGTAGGTTAGTCATTTTCTTCTGTCTTGAGCCTGGTCCCTGTTTAGTTTCCGACTTCGCCTACTTGCCAGTTCCGAAGATTTTTCTTATGTTCCAATAATAATCATAATGTTATTTGTTTTACGTCCCACTAACTACTTTTTAAGGTCTTCGGAGACGCCGAGGTGCCGGAATTTAGTCCCGCAGGAGTTCTTTTACGTGCCATCTACCGACACGGGGCTGTCGTATTTGAGCACCTTCAAATACCACCGGACTGAGCCAAGATCGAACCTGCCAAGTTGGGGTTAGAAGACCAGCGCCTTAACCGTCTGAGCCACTCAGCCCGGCGTATGTTCCATCATAGTAAATTTGGACAATCTAAAGTTGACCGAACAAGTGGCCGCGCGGCTTGGGTCGCGTAGCTATCCGCGTGTATTCGGGAGATAGTGGGTTCGAAGCCCATTGTGGGCGGTCCTGAATATGGTTCCCGTGGTTTCCCATTTTTACACCAGGCAAATACTGGGGCTGTACCTTACTAAAGGCCACGGTCACTTCCTTCCCACTCTTAGCTCTTATCCCGTCGTCGCCATCTTATCAGTGTCAGTGCGAGGGAAAGCAAAGATAACCTTAATTAAATAAGAAAATTGGTGTAATTTATTGAATATCTGGCTCCTTGGCCGAACAGTCGGTGGCAAGGCCTTCGGTTTAGAATGTCCCGAGTTCGATTTCCGGCCGGATGGAGGATTTTAATCACGTCTGGTTAATTCCTCTGGCATGAGGACTGGATGTTTGTCTTTTTTCCAGCATAATTCTCTTTATACACACACAAAACACAGTCTACTGCCAATAACCACCGAAACACACACAAATGAATACACATAGGGTTGGCGTCAGGTGGGCGTTCGGCGTGAAGTAGGGCCAAGTATACATGTGCGACGCAGTTCGCACTCGCGCGTCTACCAAGCTGTGGGAAATCCGGCGGTAGAAGAAGAGGTATAATTAAGCTTGTAATTGAAAATACTTGCTTCAGGTCAGGATATTGGCTTTGCGAATAAGTCATAGCCACCATTGTACTCAAAGTGGAGAAGCAACTGTAGTCGTGACAATTGCTGCTGTTATTGTCGGATTTTTCGGCTGCTAAAAAGTAGGCGGATTTCTTACTTGTAACTACAGCGGCTCACAGTAAAAAAAAATGGTACACTTCGTACAGATGATATTTGGTAAGAATGACGAGTATTAACCACCTAATGTATTTCATTTGTCATCCATCCCGTATTGAGGATTTATGGAGATCCACGTTATTACTCCGTACGTATCCGCAGTAGCATTGTAAATTAACTCCATAGTGAAAGAGGTATGCTAGGAGAATGCTGGGGCTGCACCATAATTAAGGCCACGGGCGCTTCCTTCCGACCCCTAGCCCTTTCCTATCACATCGTTGCCATAAGACCTATCTGTGTCGGTACGACGTAAAGCAGTTGTTGATCCAGTTGTTCCTCATAGATCTATATGGAAAATGAACAAGGTCAGTCGTCTGTAGCTGGTAATTTTCCTTCACCATCAGGGTAACTCTTTGCGTGACATCGGCAAAAATAGTGAATCGCAGTCGCTCTACGTCTATAATGTTGTTAATCGCATTCGTTAGGAGAATAGAGTAGAAAACAAGGAGAAATATAGTGCCTAGAGAAATAGTCTCTGCATCAAGATGATCGGTCGATTCGATTTCCAGTAATAACTGTCCTGCGATGATTTCATTGCCGCCATCCAGGATGTATTCTGCATCCTGAAACAGGATCCGATGTTAATTTTTCCTCATCAGATCACATTCTCAAAAGTCTTATATTACGTGTATTTCATCACATGCACTAATGCACTTCTTACGCTGTTAGGAAGAGTGTTACTCTAATTTAGATTTCCATATTATTATTGAGCCAACGGCACGTGGTGTTCCCAAGCGGTCACCCACCCAAGTATTGACCACGCCCAATGTTGCTTAACTGCGCTGATCGGACGAGAGTCGGTGTATTCAACATGGTATGGCCGTTGAGATGGGATGATATATAGGGAATGGACACAAGCCAGATATGACCTACGTCATGTATTGACAAGATATGCCATACACGGTTTCCATCATCGAATATGCCTAACAGATAAATCCCATGACCCAGACGATAACTGCAAGTGTAAATTATGCGGAACCTACTGTGACCGATATCATCTGATACTGTGCAACAAAAGGCAAAACTCTTTGACAAGTTTCTGTAAGAACTAAATGCGCATTGTGCGAAATTTATCATATTCTTTTATTAATTTATTTTATTAATTCGACGTCCTCCAGGAAAAGTCCTCTCAGTTTTAATGACTGCGTTGATGGGGTGAAAGTTCCTTTTGAGGATCATTGTAAGTATCTAGGTGTTAATATAAGGAGAGATCTTCATTGGAGTATTCACATAAATGGGATTGTAAATAAAGGGTACAGATCTCTGCACATGGTTATGAGGGTGTTTAGTGGGTTGTAGTAAGGATATATAGGAGAGGGCATATAAGTCTCTGGTAAGACCCAACTAGGGTATGGTTCCAATGTATGGGGCCCTCAAGAGGATTACCTGATTCAAGAACTGGAAAAAATCCAAAGAAAAGCAGCTCGATTTGTTCTGGGTGACTTCCGACAAAAGGGTAGCGTTACAAAAATGTTGCAAAGTTTGGACTGGGAAGACTTGGGAGAAAGAAGGCGAGCTGCTCGACTAAGTGGTATGTTCCGAGCTGTCAGTGAAGAGATGGCGTGGAATGACATTAGTAGACGAATAAGTTTGAGTGGCGTTGGAATTCAAGAGGACAAATTGGGCCAAATATTCATTTATAGGAAGGGGAGTTAGGGATTGGAATAACTTACCAAGGGAGATGTTCAATAACTTTCCAATTTCTTTGAAATCCTGTAAGAAAAGGCTAGGAAAATAACAGATATGGAATCTGCCACCTGGGTGACTGCCCTAAATGCGGATCAGTATTGATTGATCGATCTCGTAGTCCTGTATTATCACGCTCAGAGTGTAGAGCTGGCAACTATGTACCACATAGCCGGCTTACTTTGGCTTGATACTTGGAGGCCAAGCCAAGCCGTGGGCATTACATAAGGCTTGTAGAACCCACATTCTCTTTGGTAGAACCTGTATAGAGCAGTTGCGGAAATAGGTGAACAGTAAGCGAACTGCGTTACCATTCGGCATTCCAATGGTGTGGCGAGAACACCCAGACAACAGTACTCACTGCTACTTCTGTTCTGTGAATGTGAAAGGATTTAATAGCAGCAACAAAAGTATCATAGTATATCCAAGCAATATTGACCTGCAATTTTATCCGTTCCTCACGGCACCAGTACCACAGCGTCCAGAACATTTACAAGGTTGTCACTCTTCGAATCTGACGCAGAAACGGCGGGCACTAACTCTGACTGTGATTTCTCCCCTGAATGTGTTGAAAAAAGAACCGAGACTGCTCGAGCAAAGTGCATTAAATGACTTCATTCGAGATCTTGGCCTTACAAAGGAATCCGCCGAGTTACTCGGGTCTAGACTTCGTGAAAGGAACATGTTGGCACCAGGGACGACGTACTATTGGTACAGACCTCGCGAACAAGAATTTACACCTTTCTTTTCTGAAGAGGGAGCCTTGATTTACTGCAACAACATTCCGGAGGTTATCTTAAAACTACGAGCACCAGGGTATGACCCTATTGACTGGAGACTTTTCATCGACGCCTCCAAGCGTAGTTTGAAGTGCGTCCTTCTTCACAATAAAAACAAACTTGCATCCATTCCCGTTACCCATTTGGTTATTATGCGAGAAACACTGAAATCTCGAAATGCTGTTGTGTAAACTGAAGTACCAGGAACACAAGTGGCAAGTGTGTGGTGATTTCAAAGTGTTAGGTTTGCAAGTAGGTTACCCAAAGCACCCTTGCTTTCTGTGTGAGTGGGACAGTCGAGCAAGGTTACATCACTGAACTCAAAAAGAATGGCCACGTAGACAGTGGATTGTAGGGTCGAAAAACATAAAACAAGAAACTCTTGCTCATAAGAACAAAATACTGTTACCTCCGCTTCATACCAAACTAGGGCTTATGAAACAATTCGTTAAGGCCCTAAACAATGAAGGTGAATGCTTTCAGTACCTGTTTCATCGATTCCCAGGCATCAGTAATTCCAAAATCTAGGAGGGTATTTTCACAGGTCCAGATATCAGAAAACTTCTTTCTGATGCTAATTTTGAAGACGTTCTGTGCGCTGCAGAGCGATCGGCCTGGACAGCATTTCGGAATGTGGTCAAAAACGTTCTTGGAAACACAAAGGATTCAGACTACAAACAAATGGTGGATAGATTGCTTGCAAAGTGAGCTTGAAAGTGAACATGTTACATTCACATCTGGACTATTTCCCTGAGAACCTAGGAATGCTGAGCGAAGAACAAGGAGTAAGATTCCATCAGGATCTACAGGAAATGGAACAAAAATATGCCGGCAGATTACTGCTGGTTGCTAAATAGAGAAGGTCCAACTGTTCCTCACACACGAAAAGCAAGGCGAAGACGTTTCTTATACTAAGGTAGGACATTAAAAAATTGAAACCTTAGACTTACCATTCTTAGTACGTTATGGGGCTTGATGCGTGGTAAGTTTTGGTCCATGTGGCTGTGTTTTTTCTACAGTTCTGTTAACACAATACACGACATATCTTTATATTATGTTCATTAGTATACCAGTGTAAGATAGGAGTGTTCAGATCGGTGAAAATAATAAAGAAGCGTTCGTTGTATGTGATAATCTTGCATGTGCGCGTGCTGCATATTTATCAAATTTTCATTTTGAATTTGCACAAAAACCTGATATGATAGGGGAAAACTGACCAGTTCCGGAATCAGCATGCCCGAAATATAAAAGATCACTATGTAAACTTCATGTTAATGATCGGAAAGTTTGAATTCGCAGGTCAGTGTGGTGCGTAACCCAACGTTTAAGTGTTCTAAACTTGCCTAGAAAGTAGTAATCATCTTGTAAAAAAAAAAAAAAAAAAAAAAAAAAAAAAAAAAAAAAAAAAAAAAAAAATGGCATGTCCTGAAGCTGTTAGGTGAGTCCTTCGTACAGATTTCCATGGTCGAGTAGAGAGGAGTAAATCGTACATCAGCACGAAAAAAAAAAAATAGTTGCCAGTTTGCATCATGTGTCGGGTGGTACTGTGGACGAAAGAGGCTGCCTGGCCGAGGCGGTAAAGGTGTGCTCGGTTCACCCGGAAGGACGTGGGTTCGATTCCCCGTCAAGGAAGTCGTAAAATTTATGAAACGAGATTTCCACTTCCGCAGGTGCACATGGCTCTGAGGTTCACTCAGCCTACACAAAGGCGGCCGGGCGTAGAGCTAACCCCTTACCCCACCAAGTGTCGAGGTTACGGATAGTGGAAGCCTTTACCTTTCACCCATCCAGGGGCCTTCATAACTTTGCTTGCTATGGACGAATGTGGACACTGAGAAAGAACCTGAAAACAAACGCAGTAAAGTTCGGCGCGAAGTGCTGTTTCTCATTTTATCAAGACAGTGATAGGAAACGTAAGGCTCCGGTATACAGTGTTGCCAACATAGCGGATTTTCCGCTAAACTTGGCGGAATTAGAAGACTGTCGGCGGAGAAAAATATTTAGCGGACAGCGGATTTTTTGGTGGAATTCTAGATTTATTATAGCGGAATTTAGTGTTTTATAAATTTTAGGGCTTTTAAAAAAAATTTGTACTCCAGTCTATCTCCGAGCTATTCCGTATTTCTTATCAGGAGCTAGCAGTCACCTGAGGAAAACGTGTTATTTGGATTTGATGTTATGAGATCATGGTATCATAAATTTGTAATGAGTGGGGAAAGGTTACTTATCTCTTAGTTGACGAATGACGACAGATAATGAAACTGAGAGAGTAGTATTTATATTTATGATATGAAGGAAGACCCGTTTAATGAACTGGCTTGTTTTGTGTGTGGACCATGAAGTAGGGGATTCACCTAGTTTGCACCCGGCACTAAAAAGCCTACAAGTTTTAGCTCGCCGGCTCGCAGGCAGGGGTAATCCCAGTGAAACTCACAGATCAGGCAAGTGCAGATATTTACATTATTATTATTATTATTATTATTATTATTATTATTATTATTATTATTATTATTGCTCATTTTCATTACTAATTATTTGAGATCGGATTTCTTGGCGGAATTTTAGCGGATTTTTAGTAGTATTTAGCGGATCTTGAAAATACAAGTTGGCAACATTGCCGGTATACTTACGTATTGCTACTCTACGATAGTCCTCATGTACTCGATACTCCTCTACAGTCCCCAGTCTGTGATTTGTTAAGAAAAATACCCGCAAACGTGCAATGTCTAACAAGAACGACCGTAAGGGAGCCATTCGAAAGGAATGGGATAAACATTGAACTCTGCTTTTGTGGAAAGTTTGTTCTTCGATGCCAGACAAGCATTACGACGGCGAGAAAGATCGGTGATCGTCACAGAAGGTACTGATTGTACGCAGATGTGCCTCAGAGACACAAAACTTACTCCCTAGAGCTTGCATTCGGGAGATGGTGGGTTCGAATCCTTGACGTTGGCAGCCCTGCAGATGGTTTTCCATTTTCACACCAGGCAAATGCTGGGTCTGTACTTTAATTAAGACCATGGCCGCTTCCTTCCCAGTCCTAGCCTTTTCCCATCCTTGCGTTGCTGAAAACCTTGAATGTGTTAGTGCGTCGTTAAACCGCTAGCAAAAAAAAAGAGGTTATTCTCGATTGCGAGTAAATGATGCCTATGGTGATGAGCATTGCTTACGGATTTACTTTTATACTCGTGTATCTGAGATCGAATTGTATTCGAGTCAGTTGATATTTTATGAATTTATCGTGCCTCTAGACTGAGTCGATAGATTTACTGACGTGTTTAAGGGCAGAATAAATTTTTCTTTTTATGACAATGAATAATAATAATAATAATAATAATAATAATAATAATAATAATTTTTATTTTTATTAATTTCATGTGGCTATTTCTAGTCGAGAGCAGCCCTTGTAAGGCAGACCCTCCGATGAGAGTGGGCGGCATCTGCCATGTGTAGGTAACTGCGTGGTATTGTGGTGGAGGATAGTGTTATGTGTGGTGTGTGAGTTGCAGGGATGTTGGGGACAGCACTAACACCCAGCCCCCGGGTCATTGGAATTAACCAATGAAGGTAAACATCCCCGACCCGGCCGGGAATCGAACCCGGGACCCTCTGCACCGAAGGCCAGTACGCTGACCATTCAGCCAACGAGTCGGACAATGAATAGTTAAAATGGTGTTAAACACTGACATTTCTTATGTTAATAGAGTTTCCTAAAAACAGCTTTGTCCCGTCCGTCCGTTCTACTGGACCGATTTGCTTCATTTTTTTAAATTCTCTCCGGAATTGCCTGCCATTGAATCATCAGACACTGATAAGTCTGAAGTTCAGGCAACTTTGAGAAATCATAAAATCAAGTCATTAAAATTATCACTCCTATAATTGCAGGCGGCCGGCCCCGTGGTGTAGGGGTAGCGTGCATGCCTCTTACGCGGAGGCCCTGGGTTCGATTCCCGGCCAGGTCAGGAATTTTTACCTGGACCTGAGGGCTGGTTCGAGGTCCACTCAGCCTACGTGATTAGAATTGAGGAGCTATCTGACGGTGAGATTGCAGCCCCGGTCTAGAAAGCCAAGAATAACGGCCGAGAGGATTCGTCGTGCTGACCACACGATACATCGTAATATGCAGGCCTTCGGGCTGAGCAGAGGTTGCTTTGTAGGCCAAGGCCCTTCAACGGCTGTAGTGCCATGGAGTTTGGTTTCTTTTTTAATAATTGCAGGCGTGGGCTTACCCTAGCCCGCAATACAATCTGCACCTAGCGGGTTGCACTCAGTCGAGGAGCAATATCTTTACTAAGGATATCGACGAACCTGAACAATTAGAAACGACGGCGGCTATAGGCAAACGTGCAATTTCAACCAAATGAGGTACACATATGATTTAATACCATCTGGAGAGAAATGCCATGGGGTTAAGACACACCACGCACCCATAGCGATGGAGTGGGGAGAGACTGACATGTAAAAATAATCGAAAACAACCTATATTAATGTCGAATCCATAGTTTTTTGGGTGACTGAAATGAATAGTGACACTCCGGATGACATTTAAGCCCAAGTTCAGCCAACATCGGTATGCGGGGTGAGAAGGGGTGAAAAAGAAAATGTCCAAAATGACCGAGATCAGTATTGAAATCACAGTTTAGGGGTTCTCTAGGCTTATTGATGACGGCCCCAATGACATGTCTAGCGCGACGTGTAAATACAAGCATTTATCACTCATTTTTATTATTTGAAAGAATCATTTTCTTCCCAGACAATCTGGGTTGCCACAAGTACTAAGTTCCTCGCGAATCAAAATAATCTAAAACTAGATTAAACACTGAACAATAACTCTGAAGCTACAAAATAGTTCGTAGCTGCGCGGTTTAGTCACGTAGCTGTCAGCTTGCGTTCGTGGAATAGTGAGTTCGAACCCCATTCGGCAGCTCTGAATGTGATTTTCTATGGTTTTCTATTTAAATACCATGCAAATGTATCTTAATTAAGGCCACGGTCACTTCCCACTCCTAGCTCTTTCCTATCTCATCGTTGCCGTAAGACCTATCTGTGTCGGTCCGACGTAAACAAATAGTAAAAAAGTAAAAGTTCGTAAAATATCAATCAACGTCACAATAAAGAAATGACAAAAATTAATTCACACATAATTAACAGGTAATACAAATCCTAAAAATAAACGTTCAAAAAAAGTACCCGGGCAGCGCATGTAGCAATTTTATATCAGTACACGTTATCCGACCTATTTAAAACGAATGCTGCGGATCAGCACGGGCACTCTAATTGTTATTATTATATTCATCGTCATAATCATCATCGTCAGATATCATTCCTCGCATATACAGTGCATTGCTGCAAAATTCTCGTATAAACATTGAACATTCTGCAATGTGAAACTAGAACTGGGAAAGTTGCCGTCTCAGTATTTGCCTGGAGTAAAATATGATAGTCGTAGGAGGATGACACACTCAGAACTACAACTGAAAGTCATTTAGGCCAGACGAACTACCGATCTTCGATTTCTGTAGTCTTCACAGGGTTCGTTGGCTGTAAAAGTTTCCATTGCTGAAATCGCTCGACTTGTCGAAATATTACAAGCAATGATTTATGCTTTTCCTAATATGTTTATAAGGCATATTTTAATTCCATTTTGTTTCTTACCCCAGAGGCTAGTAGTTATATCCTCTGGAAATGCCACCTAACATTGGTCCTGGGAAAACCCTAAAAATGGAGTGCTATAATGAGGTATTCTGGGTAAAGTATGGAGTGAAATAGTTGGCTATTGTTTTCCCACAATGGGCCCTTTTAAATAACACCTACCGGGTTAGTTGGCCGTGCGGTGACGGGCGCGCAGTTGTGAGCTTGCATCCGGGAGATAGTGGGTTCGAATTCCCACTATCGGCAGCACTGAAGGTGGTTTTCCGTAGTTTCCCATTTTCACACGAGGCAAATTCTGGGCCTGTACTTTAATTACGGCCATGGCCGCTACCTTTCCACTCCTAGCCCTTTCCTATCCCATTGTCGCCAGAGGACCTATCAGTGTCGGTGCGACATAAAACAAATTGTAAAAATAAATAACACTTTTCGCTGCTTTCATAGTCGCTGGCCGTGCCCTGAATACTATTGTTACTCAAGCTCCATATTACAGCCATAAAATTATAAGTGAAACACAGTGAAAGCTTCGTTTGTCCTTGCTAAAACGACACACAGTCGATTAAATGTTCACTGCCGGGAACTGCCTAGCCTTTATCTATGGCCATATGTAGAAGTACTGCGTCAGATTACAATACCGGCAGTAGACACTACTACTAAACTAGTTTTTCCACGAACTTGCTACGCAGGCGTAGCAGGGGGAGAGGTGATACTACCACGTGGGGCGTCCCAGGTGGCGGATAGGGGGGTCCTAACCGGCTTGCCGGCGGACTTGAGGGAAATAAAATACCTCTCGCGGACCAAACACACTACCCCCTGCGGGTGGGGGACGCACATGTAAAATACACCCGCAGTATCCCCTGCCTGTCGTAAGAGGCGACTAAAAGGGGCGACCAAGGGATGATTGAATTAGAACCATGAAACTACTTTTGATTCGTACCATCAAGCGGGGAACACCATAGGTTGCCTGTACTTGCGAGTACTACCACTATATTAGGTACGAAATAGGTTTGTGATTAGTAGCAGTATAGAGCCTGGTCTGGGGGTTTTCCAGTACCCGTGCGTCGTACCCATGTGAGCAACACCGCGGGTCTGGGCGTTGCTTGTGAGTTGTGCCACTATATGAGCGACACCGTATGTCTGCGTTGCCTGTGATTAGTACGCACTATGTGAGGAGCACCACGGGGCCCGTGGGACGGGCACCCGTGACTAGTACACCTAGGTGAGGAAACTCATCGGTTTGCGTTGGCTATGAGTGGTGCCATTGTGTGCGAAACACCATAGGTCTGCGTTACCTGTACGAAGTACAATACTTATGAGTAGTACCATTTTGTGTGGAACATCGTGAGTCTTTGCTACTTTTGATTAGTACCCCAACATGACAAATACCATGGTTCTACGTTACTCGCGACATGTACCATTCTGTGGGGTCTTATTAGTGTATTTTGCACCCCTGTAGACATCAAGCATCATTGTGCTTTATAAGTGGTGCCTTGGTCAGTAATACTATTATTCACGATCTTTTTTTGTGTCTGATCCACTGTTTTTTTGGTAGGTTTCATGTACATCCATTCATTCTTCATGACATTTTTATTTTATTTTGGTCAGTGGATGAATTTGAATTTTTTGTTATTTCATTTCGTACCATTAGGGGCCGATGACCTCGATGTTAGGCCCCTTTAAACAACAAGCATCATCATCATCATCAAACTAGTTTTTATTCCTTCCCTGAACGGGAAGGCGGACCTCCTAGAGGGTGACGCCGTCTCACACGCCAGGAGATTGTAACGGAGGAGATGTGCGGAGAAGGTGAGAGGGTTGCTGGTCGTGGCTTGTACTAGGAACTGTCGCGGCATTCTCCTTAGTGCAGGAAAATGGAAAACCATTCTTAGGACAGCCGACGGTGGGACCAGCCCCCTTCAGAGGCGTAGAGCCGTGGCCACCCCTCCTCTGCTCGGTTGTGCGGTCGGAGTGCAGAGCTGTCGGACCACGGACTAGCCGTGGCCACTTGTGGGCCCAGACCCACTCTGCACCCGCTAACCGATGGGCAGTAGACAGATTGCAATACCTACAGTGGATATTAAATAATGTCTTGTCTCTGTTGTTGCGTGTGTGTTAAGCCCGGCGTGTAGCTGCTTTTTCACGTGTGAAGAATAGTTTAATTTTGAAGTTTTAGGCTACTGAAAATGGGGAAACTTTGAGGTTTTAAGACTATACGAGTGCTGTATTTACGTTATGATCTTTCGAAAATCCCAAACCATTCTCTAAATCCCTAAACGATAGTGAAGGTCAGTACTGTAGCCTCAACGTTGCTTGGACAGGAAGAACCTTCACACGTACTGTTCGCTTGAGCAGTTACCGGTATGTTATTTGTTTTGACAACTGTCTTCCTTGAAAAGTATTTGCGCGTCTACAAGTGTGTCTGACACTGGAATATTTTGTCAGATTATGACTTGTTTCTATTTTCCAGGTAGCGTTGCCAGTTTAGCCGTCCGTTACTTTGTCACGCGTTCGAAGGGTTTCGTGTAATTGTCGTTCTAATGGAATGGCTTCGCGCTTATTTAGGAAATTTAGACATATTCTTGTTTGAGTCACGAGAAATTTCGCTTTTCGAACTTACTCTGTTTTAGAAACTAACTCTTAAGAGCTGCCCTCCGCTAGAGCCACTCCGTAGTACCGTATAAGGTGGTAATTATTATTTCAAGAGGAAGTACAACTAGGCAACCATCCTCTATATAACACTAATCAGAGAAAGAAAAGAATGGTGCCGGGCTGAGTGGCTCAGACGGTTGAGGCGCTGGCCTTCTGTCCCCAACTTGGCAGGTTCGATCCTGGCTCAGTCCGGTGGAATTTGAAGGTGCTCAGATACGTCAGACTCGTCTCGGTAGATTTACTGGCACGTAAATGAACTCTTGCAAGGCTAAATGCCGGCACCGTAAAATTAATTAGTGAGACTAAAAACTATTATTATTATTATTATTATTATTATTATTATTATTATTATTATTATTATTATTATTATAAAATGCAACGGATCCGGTACTTCGAAAAATGAAGGTATCGGCCAAAGGAAAAGACCACGAAGGGCGTGAAAATTAGACTTCCTAGCCCTCAAATGCCCCAATAGCGTCAGGGTCGAAAAAGAAAGAGTTGACCAAGGGTGGTCGGATAGGATAGAATGAAAGTAAGGAACCTGGCACAAGCAAGGGGAAGCAACTCTAGGACTCAGCTAAGGGCCCTGTGATCGCCACCCACGCTCCCAAGTTAAGAGCCCCTGGGGCACCTTTTAGTCGCCTCCTACGACAGGCAGGGATTACCGTGGGTGTTATTCTACCGCCCTAACACCGAATAAGACACGATTTATGTTAGGGCAGAATATTATACGTATATTGAGAACGTGAATTGTGGTCGTGATGACTGTTGTTAAGAGGCCTGCCTTCTAGGTCACCGGCGCCGGACGTGAATTAGTCTTCTGTTGTAGATACATTGGCTATTTGGAAATTGATGTATATCCAACCCTTATCCATTTATCTACGGAGTCGGGTATAAAGCGAGATGAATCTTCGTAGCGAGTTTTTACGACCGGTTTCACTTCCCGACGTCAACCTCATCAGGGGAGTTAATGAGATGAAATAAATGACGTGATATATGATAGTAGGAAGGGAGAGGGTGAAACCTGGCGCCGACACACAGACTCCTCCTGTCGAATAGCACCAAGGGATCTGCCCAAGTCTTAACTTCTCCATTTGATGGAAGAATCACCATCAGCTGCGTCGTATGCCTTCAGTGCATATGAGCACTGCGAAGAGGTTTGGAATTACCCCTGTGGGTGGGGGATGCAGACGAAGAATATGCCCACAGTGTCCCCTACTTATTGTAAGAGGCGACTAAAATGGACGACCTAGACGAGGAAATGGATTGTGGCTTGGGTACCATGTATTGTATCGCCTGTGGATGGGAGGGGCTGAATACATCCACAGGTGATCCCTGCCAGTCGTGGAAGGCGAACTAAAGGTGTTCTGTGGTCATCGGTTCCCTCTTTATTTTTTATTGTAGACCGAATCAAAATTTGACCTCCCGATGGTATCACCACCTTGACGAAGGCAAAATACATTTTGCCGGGTGTTTTGGAGGCTTGCGTGTTCAAATGATCCTTAGAGCTATGCCGGCGGGAGCATATGCTCCTGGTAGGGCCACCCAAGCCGGACAGGTCTAAGGTGATGATCCAGACTAAGAGTGATACCCTGGTCCTCCAGGTTGGGGGTTGGTACGTGGGGCTAACAACTCCATTACCACAAAACTACATATTGTTCAGAAACCAAATCAAGATAATCGGACGGTCCCAAACTTACGACGACTAAAGCGCGCTAAATGGCAACGATACGGATATATTGGAACATGGAATGTGAGAAGTATCTTTCTGGCCGGGGCTAGTAGAAAATTGGAGGAGGAATTACTTAAATATCAGATAGATGTGGCAGCATTACAGGAGATAAGATGGAAGACAATCGAGGTGACAGATCTACAGCACTACATTTTGTTCAATAGTGGGGAGGAAGAAAATAGAATAGGAACAGGGTTTATGGTCAAGAAATCGGTCAGTCATAATGTGATTGAATATGAAGCAATAAGCCCCAGACTATGCCGGTTAAGATTGAGAGGGAGATTTGCCAACATATCACTAATTAGTGTCCATGCACCAACAGAGGATGCCGATGAGGAAGAGAAAGAACATTTCTATGAAAAAATGGAGCAAGTATATGACAAGTTGCCCAAGTATGATGTTAAAGTTGTCCTAGGGGATTATAATGCCAAAGTAGGCAAAGAGAAAGAAAACCACCCAGTGGTAGGATATCATAGTAAACACCAAGAATCAAATGAAAACGGGTGGAAATTGATTGACTTTGCCTTTAGCAAGGAGCTGGTGATTAAGAGCACATGTTTTCCCCATAAGGAGATCCATAAAGAGACATGGATATCACCGGATGGTCTGACAAAGAACCAGATAGACCATGTGCTGATAGATGCGCGACATGCCTCCAATATAATGGATGTGAGAAGCATGCGTGGTGCAGACAGTGATTCAGATCACATACTGGTGAGGATCAAGTTCCGAGAAAGACTGGCAATTAAACCCAGGGACAGAGCTGAGCAGAACAAGATCTATACTGTAGAACTGTTAAGGGATGAGAAGAAGGAGGAAGAGTATAGAGACCGGCTGCAAAGAAAGCTACAGATGGGCAGAAACGGAGATGTGGACATCAACACAATGTGGGAGGAAACCAAGATAGCAATAAATACAACGGCGCAGGAAGTACTTGGAGAGAGATGGAAACAGAGTAGAAATAAATGGTATGACGAGGAAGTGGGTAAGGTTCTGGAAGAGAGAAATCTTGCCCGACAAAGAATGCTACAGAGACCCACTCGAAATAATATTGCAGTTTTTAAAGAGAAACGGAGAATAGCAAAGACATTGATAAGGAACAAGAAAAGAATAGAAGAAAAGGAGAGAGTGGATGAAATGCAGAAGAATTTTGAAAACAAACAAGGCAGAAAATTCTTCCATGGGGTTGGACAAGTAAAGAAGGGATATCAACCCAGAGTGAATATGCTTAAGGATGAGACTGATAGACTCATTGTTGGGAAAGAACGAATTCTGGAAAAATGGGCAAAACATTTCGAAACACTACTTTCTAGAGACCAATAAATGAAGAAAAAGAAGGATCAGACCGTATGGAAACTTCAGAGAGAGATGAGGAGGGTGAATATGGAGATGAGTGTGAGGAGGAAGAGATGGATGAGGAGAATGGAGATGAGGATGAAGACGATATGGGATCACCATAGATTTTAAACAAGCCTATGACAAAGTTAAGAGATCGACATTGTGGGAAACAATGAAGGAGTTTAAATTCCCACAGAAGTTAATAAAATTGACTAAGATGACCCTGGAGAACAACAGAAGTCAGGTAAAAGTGCAGGGAAGTCTGTCAAGATCTTTCAGAACCGAAGAAGGCCTAAGGCAGGGAGACCCCTTATCACCAGTGTTATTTAATCTAGTGTTGGAGAAAGCTGTAAGATCAGTAAATACTAATCCGGGTGGTAATATTTACAATAGACTGATCCAAATTTTGGCTTATGCAGACGATGTGGTGATATCTGCTAGAAGTAACGAGGCACTTACAACTGCCTTGAGGGAGCTGAAAGATGCGGCTGGGTCCTTGGGCTTGGAGATAAGTGACTCTAAATCTAAATATATGGTAACAGAGAGAAATGGAAGGAACACTGAAAAACTCCAAGTGGATGGTTACACCTTTGAAGCAGTAGATAGCTTCACATATCTTGGCTCAGTAATAACATCAGAAAATAAAGTTGAGACAAATATTGTAAATCGAATTAAGGCTGCCAACAGATCCTACAGGGCACTGAATTCCCTTCTGAGAAGTAAAAACTTAAGCAGGAAATTAAAACGGACTCTCTACAAAACAATAATTAAACCAGTGCTTATGTATGGGAGTGAGGCATGGGTATTGACTGAGGCCACAGAGAGGAGATTAAATGTGTGGGAAAGGAAAGTACTGAGGAAGATATTCGGACCGGTGAAGGAGGGAGATTTATGGAGAATCAGAACAAATGAAGAAATAAGATTATTGTATAAGGAGCCGGACTTGGTGACATCAATCAAAATGAGACGAATTGGATGGCTGGGGCATGTACAACGGATGGATGAGGGAAGACTTCCAAGGAAAGCACTGACAGGACACCCTGGGGGCAGGAGAAGGAGAGGTCGGCCCCGGATGAGATGGCTGGAGGATGTGGAGACTGATCTGAGGACCGTTGGAGTCAGGAGGTGGCGTAGGCGTGCTGAAGACCGGGATGACTGGAGAGCTGTGGTCAAGGAGGCCAAGGTCCTTAAAGGACCGTAGAGCCATGGAGTAAGTAAGTAAGTAAGTAAGTAAGAATCAAAATTTGATGTGCGTGCTGCTTGGAGAGGGGCCTCTTATCTGTGCGATTGTGCTGGAAATCTCGGATGTTATCCGCAGTCCAGTTGGGTGGGAGCGGCATGCACTCAGCAGTAATACGTATATCTGCCTGACAACGCAGAATGCCAGGGCATATTATTATTATCATTTTTTATCGTTTTAAATGTATACTTATCACTCCGTATACGCTATGGAGTACATGCTACTGCGGGTGATTTGATGAAGGGAGTCATAATATTCATTACCTCAGACCGTATTAGACATCGTCCAACATCGGCGCCCGAGCAGTACCTGCTCCGATCAGGTAGGCATTGCCTTGGCTGATTGGTTCGGCTACAGACGCCCCTGATCGGAGTGGCTGGCATTCGGGGAGGATGATTTCGGGCATGGTTCGGACCCCCACCCCAGACCACCCACCAGACAACACAGACTACGGTTACACTTCCATTACACACAGACTCCCCACCACTTTCCGAGCACGGGAGTGAGACCTCTACCCAGACCTCCCCATCCATTAATCACAAATACACTCAAACTCGTTTCTCCCGCCTTCCCCCCAAGATTTCCAGGCTCTCACAATCCGATATCACACTCCCACCTGATCACCAGACAACACAATCCACAATCACACCCTCACCACTCACAGACTCCCTGCCACTTCCCGAGCCCGGAAGTGAGACCCCTTCAATCTCACAACCGGGCAAGGACACACAAACAAAACATACTCAGTCTGGGAGCAGGCGTAACAAACCTGCCCCCAAGTCCAAGCCTACACCAACACGTAACACTTCCAAAACAGTTACACGACCCCGCCCACCCTCACTCGTAACTCAATGCTATAATTGCCTGAATCTAAACCACTCTGCAGCCTCTTGCTCAGATGCTACCCGCTTTAACAGGTGCGGCGGTCCTCACCGTCTCACTGTTTGCATGGTACCAAGGGACCAGGCGAGGTGTGCGAATTGCCATGGCAGTCACGCCGCCTCCTTCCCTGGCTGCCCGTTTCTAAAGAAGGCAATTAGAGCACACTACAGGCATTCACAACACTTGAATACTCACACCAACCCTCCCCCACTGTCCAGTCTCCAAGTCTCTCCCCTCTCGAACCCAGTACCAGCAACCCACCAGCATACTGTTCAACCAAGGTATGATTACTTCACCCTGCTAAACCTACTTCTCATCAAGTTACTCACGACCCCATACCCGCCTTCCTTGTCAAGCAGACAGCTAATAATTAGCTAATCCCCCCAGTATTAATCCTGCCCTGTACCAAGACGATTTAACTCCTCATCTACATTACAAGCCCTCATCAGAACCACCACCACAGCACTAGCACCTAATGTCAACCCCCTACCACCTCTCCCTCACTCGTTCTGAGCACTGTTAACAAAAGGAAAAAAAAAAGTTACGACAATAAGCAACATCGGGCGTGGTCACCTAATGGATGGGTGACCTTCCACCCGACATCGCTTCACCACTTACGTTGGCCTCTGACAACGTAGTACCAACGTCCTCCCCCTCACAATCCGCCCCGCAAGGGGCGCAGGCCATATTCTGGCCAGTTTGATCCTCTAAAATAGTCCACAAACTACCATACTACCCACTGGGGAGAAGCGCAGCGGGTGAGTTTGGGTTCCAGCTTCCCTAAGTTCCTGGTTGCTACCAGAACCGATGGGCAAGACTTCAAGCTGGTTAAATCTATTCTCTTCAGTCGACACATCGAAGGTGTATACCACGAACTAGTGGATCTGATGAAAATGCGTATTGGTAGTTTGTTCATAAAGATGAGAGCTGCGCTCCATGCAGATTAGTTGCTCAAGTGCGACCACTTTTGACGAGATTGCCGTCAAAATGGAAGAGCACAAAAACTTGACTCTGGTTCGCGGCGTCTTGTTCCACTGTTACTTCATCTGAACACTGACGATAAGCCTACGGAAGACGTGAAGAACTGAGGCACGATACACGTCCGGCGCATAAAGGTGCGTCCACACCAAGATGTTTTCGTTAACTTTGTTAATAAACATTGTTAATGAACAATGTTCATGAACATTTCTGTCTGTTAATAAACAAAATAGCGTGTTCATTAACTTTTCGAGCATGTTGATAAACAAAATTTCTTTAACTTTTGTGAATGAAACTTTTCATTAACATTTCGTGTTTTCGTTAACATTTCGGTTCGCACATGCGCAAAGACGCAATTAGAACACGCAAATTCGTAGCACTGAGACTTTCCTATCTTTCTGACTAACTTTACAAACATATTAAACTGGATTAAGTTGAAAAATCTGAATATCTGCATTTAAAATGGAAAATCTGAAAATTAACATTCATTAAATAAAATACACACTCGTCGAACCCTGTACTCACACTTACTTGTTACCTGCTTACTTACACATACGTTATTTGAAGGGCGCCAGCTGTCACTCAGTACAGCAATAATAGAATGAGACTCTTGACTATCTCTAGGGTGTGGGGTAATAAGCTTACTTTTGACAACATACCATATAAGTTCTGGGAAAAGGAGATTGGCGTTCGGTTTCCCCATTAATTTTGAGGTTAAGATATTTTACTGTCAATGAAATGAAACTATGAATTCGTTTGATAGAACAGTATATATTCTTTAAATAATATATCAAAAAATAGTGAGTCTTGTTGTGATAAAACAGATGAGAATATGAAATTATGACATTGTAACTGAAAGAAACTAGGCATGAATTTGAATTCTTCTTGACCGGACATTTAACAATTTATACGAAATATTTCCCTCACTGATTCACTTGACTGTACCTTTAACACTTTGAGTGTAATTACGACGTAATCCATTGCTCTGGTGTTTACTGTAGATGTGTCACGCCTAACGTGGTGATACATCCTTGCGACTGCTTCTTCTCCATATCATCTGACTTCTTTGTAAGTCAATATGGTATGACCTCTTGGCAGGTCCAGGGTTGCCCTCTCTGTTTCCTTAGTAAGCCTTGCGTCCGCGTCTTCCACTAAGTGACGGACCAACCATTTGGTCTCACTCTCTCAATGACCCATAATTAATGGCTCACTGAGTCTTCTCCATCTCTCGTTCACACTCGTTGGCTGACCACCTAAGGCCTCTTGATCTAGTAGACTACTTCACTGTACTGCATCCGTATAAGTAATGACTGACGCTACAATGTGCACCCACCTTATATAGACTTTGGTTGACACAGCTACGTAATCTCCAGAAATAACAATGACATACTCCCACCTACGCGACAGATATTACGTACAGTGGTGAAATAGCCCCGCGGCGACGAGTCGATGCGCGCATATCTAAATAAATACGATGACGTAGCCAAGGCGCGGCGATGACTTGGCAGAATCGCCAGTGGTGTCGCAATATAACAACGTCACTTCCAATCTCTGATGTATACAACAATTCTCACTGTACAGGTATTCAGTGTTATACTACACATACGTATATATGTATACATCTAAGTGCAATCTTGCAAGCAACAGGCAATTGCAAAATTGAATAAAATAGATAATTACAATAATAGTACAATATCACAGATAACATAATAATAATACTGACATAATAATAATAATAATAATAATAATAATAATAATAATAATAATAATAATAATAATAATAAAATACAGATAAAATCATACAATAATAAAAATACAGATATCATCTTGTAACGGGATTTGAACCGTTACAGCACGGAATACAATTCTTTTATTAATTTTTCGAAATAGACTGTCGAATCGCAAGCAACTCATATACACCATACAAATACATAAGTGAAGTGTAGGAGTATTTCTCTTACACTCTTACATGATCCTTGGTAGGAATCACCAGTCGCTAGGAATCTTCAAGTTATACTTAGTCTAACATTAATGCAGATGGCATTCCGACAAATTTGTATCATTTCTTGCAATTTCAGACTCAATTACTGTCAAAAAGAACTGAAAGTCTTGTGGGGACATTCTCAGAAAGTTTTGAAAGCCTGCTGCATCATGAATTGAAAGTTCTGACATAGGCGTAAGTGTCCTCTCCAAACTTAATTTTAAACGCTTTTCCAATATTTTTCTTTGCCACACTTTGCGTCTGCATTTTTCTGTAATTGCACTCATTAAAATAGTGAAAGCTGCAGCTGTATTGTAACCTCACAAACAGATATTTTGGTGTGGACACAATGTTAAAGAAGTTTAACAAAAGTTTATTTGGTGTGGACACAATGTTAAAAAGGTTTGTTAACAAAAGTTTATTAACATCTTGAGAAATGTTTTCGTTAACATTGTTTATTAACTTTGGTGTGGACTAACCATAACGCGCAAAGTCAACGGTGAAACGTTGCCACCGATGCTTTCATCGTCTCATTCAAGCTGTCGTTACGTTCATATCGAAATCGTCAGTGCAATTATGCTGAGAGAATGAGGAAACCAGAAAATAGCGACGTACACAAATTTAGCTGGCATTTCGAAATGGAAGGTGTCGAAATCTTGATACAACATCCGTGTGACAACGCAGCTATAGGACAACCCTTCATCTTGAGGGCTGGCTGACGCGGAGCACAGCGGCGTTCAGTTGCAGTTGTGCTGGAGAGAACGAACTGGCATTTTACCGCGCGCGGAGGTCACTTTATTGTTAGGAACGAATGTGAAACATAAATTAGATACGTTAATCGCATGATAAAAATAAAAGTATTTTTTGCACCATACACGACGAATATGCGCTTTGAGGCCACATTGTTCTTCAGTTTTCCTTACTTGTTTGAATGTAATATTTCGCAGGCACTTCGAACTCAGGGTGCCTCTCCGTTGTGTAATTGTTTGCGAACCACGAAAATTGAAAACGAATGAAGGATTGCATTTTCAATATGCTATTTCTCTGATAGACATCAAACTGCAAGTCTTTACAAGCCGGCATAATGCATGTTAAACGACGATACAAAGCCTTGCACTGCCGGAAGAAAAACTTATCCAGGGGCTGTAGAGTCGGGAGAAATCTGGAGAATTTCTCTACTGTTGCCTGGAGGAATGTCTTCATGACAGCATTTATCACTATACATAGTCCAGGGATCTGAACAGAAATATTTGTTTTCCGCAAGTGGGAAGGAGGATTCTTTTAACCAATATGTTAATTCCTTTTCTTGTCATTTTCTCTGATTTTGTGGCTATAGAAATAAATATATTCGGCATGAAACATTTCTTTGGAAACTCTTGAACTGAAAGTTCCAGTTGCCGCCTGTAGTACAATGAATCATTTCGGGAAAAGATTACCGGCTATACTAATTCTATGCATAATTCTGTATGAATGGGTGAGTACACTAATTGAGCAATTGTTTTTGTACGTTTCCCACCAACAAACAGTAGAGTCCTTTTATCTGTCATTTCGTGCACGAAACTACTCTGATCTGTATTGTATATTGAAGAAGGGGTGTAGTGTAAAAATCGCTCTGCAGCTGTTTCCGCAAATTTCTTTGCGACTTCATCTTTTTCCTCTTTCTTTTGGCGATATGCACGGAATACAAATTTCGTGATTTTTCTACTTTTGATTATGTACTTTTGTCTTGAATCGACTCAACCAGCTAGTAGATGCGCTGAAATTAGTTTGTCCCATTGACATCTCTCTCGAAAGTTTCCAGGCCCACAGTCGTAGGTCTTCATCGCAAACATTCCGCTTCAACCTTCTTGCTTCTGCATAGCGAGAAAATAATTTTTCAAACATCAGTTACCGATGTTTAACGGGACTTACTGACGTAGACTCGAATTTGTTCTTCCACCTGTAAAGTTGTCATAGTGACGACACCTTACGACAACTTCTGTTAACAGTGATTAATGAAAGCCGCTTTTACTTCCTTCCATCCCCCTATTCAGCCGTAAATTTACAGATTTCCTCTTGTACGCAAGATCTACATTTTGTTTCACTTTCTTCTGTGGACTGGAAGGGATAGCTTGAATTGGTAGATTTGTCAGGTGACTGCGATGTCTCTTGAGTAGATTAGCGTGAATCAGACTCGGAGCTCAAACTCGAACAACATATCAGCAGAGATGAGAAAGGAAGATGCGTTGTTCGTCTTCCAATAAAGAAGGATTGTGAGTCACTAGGGGGCTCATATATTCTAGCTACCACACAGTTGCTACAATTGGATCGTCGTCTGCACCGACAGCCACAGCTTCGATCGGAATACAAGTTCATGGAAGAATACGAAGGCTTAGGGCATATGAAACTTGTCCATGATGAAGAGGGCGATCATGAAGGGACGTGGTAAAAGTCTCCATACCGGCAGAGAATCGGTTTTTTTTGTTGCTATTTGTTTTACGTCGCACCGACACATATGTCTTATGGCGACGATGGGATGGGAAAGGCCTAGGAAGTGGAAGGAAGCGGCCGTGGCCTTAATTAAGGTACAGCCCCGGCATTTGCCTGGTGTGAAAATGGGAAACCACGGAAAACCATCTTCAGGGCTGCCGACAGTGGGACTCGAACCCACGATCTCCCGATTACTGGATACTGGCCGCACTTAAGCGACTGCAGCTATCGAGCTCAGTGCAGAGAATCGAACCCGGGGCCCACTGAACCGAAGATCAACCACTACACTGACCATTCAGCCAAGGAGCCGAACTTCCTTATTTTTTCATTTTCTTTATTCATAACTGCTATAGGCCATTAATTCATTCATTTGTTGTAATATTCTGGATTCTTGTGGTCACCTGTTATTTCAGGCAAATTAGCCCGCCAGGTGGCCTTGCTCATTAAGGTGTCAAGTCTATATGGCCTGATACTGTGATTAGCAGGTTCGAGTCCCGTTGGTGAAAGACATTTCCGACGTCAAGATGTTGGCTGGGATGGTAGGAGAGGTGGGGGTATAACGTTTCTAATCATAAGACTGCGTGCCAGAAGCCTGGAATCAATTCCAAACCTATCCGCAGAGTTTACATGGAGTGAGGACGACACCGTTGATGAGTCATCCGTAGGATGGAGACTCTAAGCCTTGAGCAGACCCCTTGGTGTTACTCGACAAAAGTAGTCTATGTGCCGACACCAGGTTTCATTCTCCCCCTACCTCCTTATCATAATCATACCACAGATGTGCAGGTCGCCCATGGACGTCAGGTAGAATGACTTGCAGCAGACGAGTTGAACATGTCCTCGGACCCACCCGGCACTAAGAGCCATACGATAAATAATAATCAGGCAGATTAATAAATGATTAAAAATCAAATAATTCATTATCTCCACTGTTGTTTAATTCACTGCTTAAATATATACCCAACTTTCCATAGCTAGATCCTTAGGCTACTATTGAAGTGACTGCGTAGTTGCTCTTTTGTGAAAATGGGATGTCTGTTTTGTCGGATCCAGAGTCAACCTCGTCACGGAGCACAGGAAGAAACAAACAATTTGATGCGTGCAAGTGACTGCCTCCCACAAGGCCTACTTCGCTAACGTTTGTGTAAATAAATGTTAATAGAAGAGAAAGAGAGAGAGAGAGAGAGAGAGAGAGAGAGAGAGAGAGCGTTTGTTTAGATCGTGGCATCCCGAGAATTGTTTTAGTAGCGTATTATTGTTTCCTTTCCTTTTTTAACTGCCGGGCTGAGAGGCTCAGACGGTTGAGGCGCTGGCCTTCTGACCCCAACTTGGCAAGTTCGATCCTGGCTCAGTCCGGTGGTATTTGAAGGGGCTCAAATACGTCAGCCTCGTGTCGGTAGATTTACTGGCACGTAAAAGAACTCTTGCGGGACAAAATTCCGGCACCTCGGCGTCTCCGAAAACCGTAAAAGAGTAGTTAGTGGGACGTAAAACAAATAACATTATTATTATTATTATTATTATTATTATTATTATTATTATTATTATTATTATCCTTTTTTAACTACTAATTTTGAGTGTATTTTGGCCACGAAAAGCCTTCCTTTAGTTATTAATTGGGAGGGCCAGTGGTGTTTGTTCTACTTCTCTGGTCACATATCGCGTGAATTTGAGATGTGTCAGAAGTAGTATATCAGCTGCAGTAACTCGGTTTTCACCACTTTCTACAGGGTCTTTTTTTTTTGGTCGCTTCGCAGCACCGCTCAGAGCACGGCACGGCTGGCACAATGACACTCCGTCGCTAGCCGGTATAACGCGCGCTTTTCCTTTCCTCCCCACTACTCACGGCATTTCACACTTCCAGAAATCCATTTCTAGTGAAACTATTAGTCTAAAACCTAGTCTTAAACCTACCTGACATTACATTTGATGTTCAAAATGTCCCTCAGCTGTCAAACACGCCTGACACCTCGTAAATAGGTTTGCAGACACTCGGCGAATCTCAGCCGGTGTAATGTTCGAAATTTTTGTGTAATATTCTCTTGTAGTTCTTCTCTTGTGTATTTCGTATGGCATGAGGGTACATTGTTACAATTTGGTTATTTACAAATATGTACAATTACAGGAAAAAAAGTTTCATCTATACACGCAGAACAAGTACGTAATAAAACCAACAATATTTGTACATTTGAGCTCATCAATATCTGCATTGCTGTTAAAGCTGAATGTCCAGTTTTGTTATCCAACTCACAGCTTCATCACTGGCCTCGTGAATGTCCTTTATTGTCCCACTGAATCTTCGGAGTGGGCACTCAGTGACGATATGTAGAACGATCTGAGGCACGTCAGAGCAGTCGCAGTAAGGGTCGCTGATAATCTTCCACTCGTGTTTCCAGAAATTGCATCTGCCATGTTGAGTTCTGATCCGATTAAGTGATGACCAAATTTTTCTGGTAAGTTGAAATCAGGAGGTTGCACAACTGGATCCGAAATTAGACCTAATCTGTCAGGGTTTGAAGCTGTCCATCAGGCAGTGTTAGTAGGAAATTCATCTTGGGCTAGCCTCTTTCCTAGTAACGAAGAAAGGTTCCTAGATTTCAGCCTGAGATCTTCAAGTAAGCAGTCTTGATGCATTGGTAGGAAAGTGTTATCACATCATTTAAGCCATTCTTTCTTCAGTGCCATTTGTCTTCGGAGATGAGGAGGTGGAATATTTGAAAGAACTGGTAACAAATCCAGAGGTGTGGATTGGATAGTTCCTGATATAGTCCTCATTGTATCGTTTAACTGAGTGTCTATCTTCTTTGTATGGGCACTGTTGAGCCAAACTGGGCGGCAGTATTCGGCTAGTGGGTATACTAACGCAAGTGCTGTAGTTCGGAGGGTGGATGCAGATGGGTCCCAGCTTGTTCCTGTGAGTTTGTGCAGGATGTTATTGCGGGTTTTGATCTTGGCTGATGTTTTGCGTACATGTTCGCTGTAGGTCACGGATCGATCCAAGGAAACGCCTAGATATTTTGGATGTGGATTGAACTTCAGAATATGACCTCTGAATTGAACCTGAGGGACATAATTGGCTTGTTTATTGCTCAAATGAAAGCAGCTGACCTCTGTTTTCGTTATGTTTGGTTTCAGCCGCCAGGTTTTAAAATAATTATCAATTCTACAGAGATCTTTAGTGAGTGTGGATTCTGCTCCGGCAAAATCACCAGACTGGGCTGCCAAGCAAATGTCATCAGCGTATATAAACTTCCTAGCATTAGTTGAAGGTAGATCTGCTGTACATATGTTGAAAAGCAATGGGGCCAGTACCGATTCCTGTGGTAATCCGTCACTCAGTTTGTAAGTTTTACTTATGTTGCCGTGTAGGTGAACTTCAATCATTCTATTAGCCAACATATTATTCAACAGGGTGGCAAGTGTCTTGCAAGGGATTAACTTCAGGAATTTGAGGATCATTCCTTTTCGCCAGACTGTGTCATAAGCTGATGACAAATCCACGAACACTGCTACGGTCTTCTTTCGATCTTGAAATCATCTCTCAATATGGATGGTTAGGGCTAACACCTGATCGGTGCAGCTGCGGCTTGGTCTGAAGACAGCTTGTTCAAGTGGAATGTGCTCTAGGATTCTGGCTGAGATTCTGTTGTATATTACTCTCTCCAGTAGCTTGTAGCAGTCATTTAAAAGGGCTATGGGCCTGTAATCTTCTGCACTGTCTCCACTTTTCCCTGGTTTAAGGATTGCTACTATTTTTGTTCTTTTGAGTATTGATGGTAGTTGTCCAACATGTAAGGTATTGGTGTAAAATTTGGCAAGCCATTCGATTGTTCGGGGCCGCAATGTATAAGGAATTCTGGGTATATTCCATCCAATCCGGCTGCTTTACCTGGCTTTATCTCTTCAAGCGCAGTTGAGATCACAGCAGCTGTGAAATCAGTGGAAAACTGAGAGACTGCTTTTGGCCTGGGTTATCCTCGATTTTAGCCATTGTTGAATTCTTTTTGGCTCTTCTTTGTGCCGACAGGTTTTCTTGTAAGGCTAACTAATCTGTTTGCCACCTCGTTGGTTTTATCTTGGAGCTCTTGGGACCGAATTTGGGAGTGCTGTTGCCAAGTTTCCTTAGAAGTGACCATGCTTTTCGACTGGAATGTTGAAAACTCATATTTTCCATGAGATTGAACCATTTTTCTAGATGAATCTAGAGACTGAATCAATTCATCTGCAATTTCAGGGTCAGTACTGAGCATATATTCCTCATATAACTCTTTGCATTTTGCGTTCCATCCAGGAATATAATCCTTCCTATATTCTCTTGGGATACGTTTTTTCACGATGACGGATGTTAGGCCATCTACACTCGGAGCTACTCATTAGTAATTGATTGGTAACTGAAGTTTCGCGGAGCCAGTCACCAGCGAGTTTAGTTTCTCAGTTCCCAGTGATCAAGTGCCTTTTTACGATGGCGAGAAACAAGTTTTCAACATAAAGTTAGTAGGAGAAATTGAAAAACGCCCCGTACTGTAGAGTTGTACGCTCAAGGATTACGCAAGAAAGGACATTACGGAGAAAGCATGGGATTATTTTAAAGCTTTTAATTTGTTTGTAAAAATAAAGTTCACTTACCTTACCTGAGAGTTATTAGCACTCTTTCCTCAGCACTCACACATTCCCTCATATTTGTATTTCGCTGTCGAATGGCAGACGCAATAAGCTGCACCAAGACCATATACCTGTGTTCGGTCATACGATAAAAACAAATAAATTTAGCATCCGTTTGTTCGAACTCCTCTACTGCTATGAATAATCTACAGTGGATGTTTTTTTTTTTTTTTTTTTTTTCAAGATATGGGTGAAGCCAATACCTTCCTCTATTTTTCTCCTGAAATAATGAAACACAATCATGTCGTCTTCGTCACTTGAGTCAGTGGTTGACATTCTAGCAAAGTTAAGAAGCGATCTAGCGAGCAGTGTTGCCAACTTAGCGGATTTTTCGCTAAATTTGGCGGAATTAGAAGACTGTCGGCGGAGAAATATATCATTTAGCGGACAGCGGATTTTTTGGCGGAATTCTAGATTTATTATAGCGGAATTTAGTGTTTTATACATTTTATGCTTTTTTAAAATTTGTACTCCAGTCTGTCTCCGAGCTATTCCGTATTTCTAGTCAGGAGCTAGCAGTCACATGAAGAAAACATGTTATTCGGATTAGATGTTCTGAAATCATGGTATCATAAAATTGTAATGCGTGGGGCAGTGTTGCCAACTTATATTTTCAACATCCGCTAGATACTACTAAAAATCCGCTAAAATTCCGCCAAGAAATCCGATCTCAAATAATGAACAATAAAAATGAGCAATAATAATAATAATAATAATAATAATAATAATAATAAAGTAAATATCTGCACTCACCTGATCTCTGAGTTTCACTGGGATTAACCCCCTGCCTGCGAGCCGGCGAGCTAAAATTTGTTGGCGTTTTAGTGCCGGGTGCAAACTAGGTGAATCCCCTACCTCAAGGGCCACACACAGAACAAGCCAGTTCATTAAACGGTCTTCCTTCTTAGCATAAATATAAATGCCACTCTCTCACGGTTTCATTATCTGTCGTCATTCCTTAACTATGTAACAATAATACTTCTTGGCGGAATTTCAGCGGATTTTTAGTAGTATTTAGCGGATGTTGAAAATATAAGTTGGCAACACTGCTAGGGAGTTCGCACTAAACTTTACAAATGGCTAATCAGGAAGAATCTGTCACCGTACAGTAGTAGCTTCGTGTGTGGAGCCGAGGCACTATTCAGTTACTAACCAGTTTGTGACCCCGGTTACAAACCAGTCACGTTTCTAATGAGTAGCTCCGTGTGCCGAGGGCCTTAGTTTGGCAAAGCGCTCGCAATTTCCTGTTGTAGGAAGAATCCACTGTACATTATGTTCCAGTTCGCTGGTGAATTTAGACCAGTTGGCTTTGGAAAAATTCAAGCGGGGAAGTGGGACTGATTTGATGACAAGTATTTCCAGGCCGACTTTGACAAGCACTGGTCTGTGTTGGCTTCGAGGCAAGTTGTTCAGAATTTTCCTAGTGCAGTGTAAAGATCTTCCAAGAGAATCTTTTGATACAAAACACAGATCAGGATTATAGTCCTTATTCCATCTGGTAGAGTGGAAGGAGCCCTTTTCTTTAGCATCAATCAGTCAATCAATCAATCAGTCAGTCAATCAGTCAATCACTACTGATCTGCATTTAGGACAGTCGCCCAGGTGGCGGATTACCTATCTGTTGTTTTCCTAGCCTTGCAAAGAAATTGGAAATTTATTGAACATCTCCCTTGGTAAGTTATTCCAATCCCTAACTCCCCTTCCTCTAAACGAATATTGGCCCCAATTTGTCCTCTTGAATTCCAACTTTATCTTCATATTGTGATCTTTCCTACTTTCAAAGACACCATCCAAACTTATTCGTCTACAGATGTCCTTCTACGCCATCTCTCCACTGACAGCTCGGAACATACCACTTAGTCGAGCAGCTCGTCTCCTTTCTCCCAAGTCTTCCCAGCCCAAACTTCGCAACATTTTTGTAACGCTACTCTTTTGTCGGAAATCGCCCAGAACAAATCAAGCTGCTTTTCTTTGGATTTTTTCCAGTTCCTGAATCACGTAATCCTGGTAATGAAATGAAATATCGTATGGCTTTTAGTGCCGGGATATCCCAGGACGGGTTCGGCTCGCCAGGTGCAGGTCTTTCTATTCGACGCCTGTAGGCGATCTGCGCGTCGTGATGAGGATGAAATGATGATGAAGACAACACATAAACCCAGCCCCCGGGCCATTGGAATCAACCAATTAAGGTTAAAATCCCCGACCCGGCCGGGAATCGAACCCGGGACCCTCTGAACCGAAAGCCAGTACGCTGACCGTTCAGCCAACGAGTCGGACAATCCTGGTAAGGATCCCATACACTGGAATCATACTCTAGTTCAGGGCCTCTCAAACGCCCAAAATCTCACGCGTGCAGACAGAGGCGCAACAGCTGCGTGCACTGTGCATCGCTGCCGCTCGGCATGGCTCGGATCAACGCTTCTCTGGGCTACTCGGCTAAGCTCGGCTCAACTCGCCTATACTCGGCTCAAGTCAGCCCGGATTTGGAGCGCTACGGCGCAAGTGGGGCAGAGGGAGACAGGCAGAGCGAGCGAGACAGGTGTGAGGAAAGAGAGAGTAAGCGCTATTGCTCCAAATCGAGGAGTGGGGGGTCTGCACTCTGGTCAACCAAGCCAAGTCGTCTTTTGCACCGTGCACAGTGCATGCACCACGCGCATGCACCCTGAGAGGCCCTGCTCTAGTTGGTCTCACCAGAGACAAATATGCTCTCTCCTTTACATCCTTACTACAAACCCTAAATACTCTCATAACCATGTGCAGAGATCTGTACCCTTTATTTACAATCATATTTATGTGATTACCCCAATGAAGATCTTTCCTTATATCAATACCTAGGTATTTACAATGATCCCCAAAGGGAACTTTCACCCCATCAACGCAGTAATTAAAACTGAGAGGACTTTTCCTATTTGTGAAACTCACAACCTGACTTTTATCCCCGTTTATCATCATACCATTGCCTACTGTCCATCTCACAACATTATCGAGATCATTTTGCAGTTGCGCACAATCTTTTAACTTATTTATTACTCTGTACAGAATAACATCATCTGCAAAAAGCCTTATCTCTGATTCCACTTGTTTACACGTATCATTTATATATATAAGAAAACACAAAGGTCCAATAATACTGCCTTGAGGAATTCACCTCTTAATTTTTACAGGAACAGACAAAGCTTCACCTACTCTAATTTTCTGAGTTCTACTTTCTAGAAACAGAACCACCCATTCAGTCACTCTTTTGTCAAGTCCAATTGCACTCATTTTTGCCAGTAGTCTACCAAATGCCTATCAAAGTGTATCAAATGCCTTAGACAGGTCAATTGCGATACAGTCAATTGACCTCCTGAATCCAGGATATCTGCTATATCTTGCTGGAATCCTACGAGTTGGGCTTCAGTGGAATAACATTTCCTAAACCCAAACTGCCTTCTATCAAACCAGTTATTAATTTTGCAAACATGTCTTATATAATCAGAAAGAATGCTTTCCCAAAGCTTACATACAATGCATGCCAAACTGACTGGCCTGTAATTTTCAGCTTTATGTCTATCACCCTTTCCTTTATATACAGGGGTTACTATAGCAAGTCTCCATTCATTTGGTAAAGTTCCTTCATGCAAAAAATAATCAAACAAGTACTTCAGATATGGTACTATATCCCAACCCGTTGTCTTTAGTATATCCCCCGACACCTTATCAATTCAATAGATCAATAGGTAAAGATCATCGGCATCAGCCCATTCAGACACATCTTGCCCCTCTTTGTTGGTATAGTTATAGCCCCATTTAGTGTTCTGACTGTTAAAATCGCCAAGGATTACGGCTGGGTGCTGTATGTTCAGGATGGTCTCGTTTAGGCTCCAAGGTTGACAGGATGGTTTGTAGATGTTTACAATTTCTCTTGTGTGAGGGTTGTTCACATACACCTTTCCCTTCAGCATCCCCCACAGGTAATAATCACAGGGATTTAAATCTTTTTTTTTTGCTATGGGTTTTATGTCGCACCGACACAGATAGGTATTATGGCGACGATGGGATAGGAAAGGCCTAGGAGTTTGAAGGAAGCGGCCGTGGCCTTAATTAAGGTACAGCCCCAGCATTTGCCTGGTGTGAAAATGGGAAACCACGGAAAACCATTTTCAGGGCTGCCGATAGTGGGATTCGAACCTACTATCTCCCGGATGCAAGCTCACAGCCGCGCGCCTCTACCCGCACGGCCAACTCGCCCGGTGGGATTTAAATCAGGAGATCAATGGGGATAATTAACCTCACGATCTTTGAAAACTTCCCGTATTACCTGCATAGACCGATTAGCAGTGTGTGCCGTTGCATTATCTTGCATTACTCCTTTCTTCTTCCGTCATCTCTTGAGAGAATGGTCTGAGAATGAGGTCTATGTATCGATCAGCATCTATTGTTTCACGGGAAAATACAGGCCCTATAATTCTGCAAGCACTTATTGCGCACCGAACTCCTATATATACATCATGAAGCGGACAGACATGCAGCTGGTGGGGATTTTTTTGCACACTAGTAGCGATTGTTTTGACTATTTACATAGCCATTTAAGTGGAGCCATGCTTCATCATTATAAAATAAAAGTTTTAGGTCGACACACCCATCGTGAACTGACTGAAGCAACCAGTTACCATACCGAACCCTAGCGAAACTGTCAGGTCCTCTAAAATATTGGGCAGAGGTGGGTTTGTACGGTTTTGCTTTTAAGAGTTTTGTTGCTTTGTGGGCAGAAGATAACGAAACATTAGCTTGTACGGCGAGACGCGACAGGGATTTTGTTGGAGTTCTTTCCAAGAGAGCTCCCCTTTCGTCAAGCCTTTCCTCTGTTAAAACGGTTCGTCTCCTGTGTGATTTCTTGTCAAGAATGGACCCGGTGGTGCGGAACTTCTTTACTAATTTACGTACCGTACTTCTGTGGGGAGGGAGGATGTCAGGAAATTTGCCAATGAATCGAAAGCGGCTTCGCATAGCACAACACAATGAATACACGCTGTTTTATTGTATACATCACGCGTTAAACACACGATTAGTATTCCTACAGAAACTATGCTATTTTAAAGCGAACACATTGAACACGCTACCAATACCACAGATGTTGAATTAAACTATTGCTGTGAAGCAATGTTTATCGCTACCGTACTGCATTAGATCATCTTAGCCGGTTATGAAGCAATATATCTCTCGGCAAATGAGTCACCCGGCCGCGCTGTCGCCTTCCGCGTGTTCCCCAGACGCACGGAACAAGCTAAGAAAAGACCCTGTATATCATTCCAAGAGAATGGGCGGCATACAAGGATGCTGTAGTAGAAACAGCAGGGGAATGCCTAGGAACAACTGTGTGTAAAGATGGGAAAAAGCTAACATCTTGGTGGAATGATGAAGTGAGAGCAGTTTGGAAACGCAAAAAGAAGGCGTATCAGAAATGGCTCCAAACAAGGGCCGAGGTAGACAGGGATTTGTACGTAGATGAAAGAAGCAGAGCGAAACAAATAGTTTTGAATCCAAAAAGAAGTCGTGGGAAGATTTTGATAATAACCTGGAAAGGCTAGGTCAAGCAGCAGGGAAACCTTTCTGGACAGTAATAAAGAATCTTAGGAAGGGAGGGAAGAAAGGAAATGAACAGTGTTTTGAGTAATTCAGGTGAACTCGTAGATCCCAGGGAATCACTGGAGAGGTGGAGGGAATATTTTGAACATCTATCTTCTAAACGTAAAAGGAGATCTACCTGGTGGTGTTGCGAACTGCCAAGATCATGGGGAGGAGGAAAAATTATATTGGTGTTGGAAAACTAGGTCTGGCCCATTCTTGATTGAGGGGGGATGGGACCGTGAGCAGGAATGTGCCTCAAGACCAGACAGACAAACGGCCCTGGACAAATAGGAAAGGGATTGGTCAGATTGTGAACAGAACAGACCAACCTCGCCCAGCTGTCGCTTTGAGGATGGGCGGCGAGAATTTTTCAGCCATACTCGACAGCCAGGCAAGCCACTCATTCGTAAGGGGACTGTTGCCAGATTACTGCCGCCTTTGAAGTCTCACCATCTCGGAAGGGTAGTGGGAGCAGTGGACGGGGTTACACATTCCTTCCAAGGACAGACTAACCTAACCGTTAAATGCATGGATCAGCCTATTGTAGTTAACGTCGCAGTGATTCAGAACCTAATACCTGACGTATTAGGTCTTGACGTTTTGGTAGAATACAAGGTGATCCTAGACTATGCAGCTCATGAAGTCTTTTGGGGAAAAGACAGACGTCTGAGGGTCGCCTGGCGCGATGCAATTCTCCGGACTCGCAATGGTGCGGAAGTCGACGTAGACCTGGGAGATATCCAGTTAACGCATCTTCATCCAAGTGAAGAAGAGCTGAGACACGCCTTAAAAGACTTTCCAGAAGTCATCACCAATCAAATAGAGTGGACTACCACTGTAACGCACACCGTTAAATGGAGCACTTCCTCACCCATCAAGCAACGCCCATGGGCAATGTTCCATCGAACCCTCTACATCCTGTTGGTCTTCGCCTATCGTTCTACCGAAGAAGAAAATGGGGAGTATCAATTATGTGTGTACTTCCGCCGCAAGTTAAACGAGAAGACTTAGTGTCGCCTGCCTCATGCCTGACCTGAAAGACTCACTGAAACAAGTGGATCGAGGATTTTTAGCACACTGGATCTCAACTCCGCATACTGGCAAGTGGAGGTCGAGAAAAGTTGTAGGCCACTGACCGCCTTCATGACACCGATAAGATTGTATCAGTTTACAGTAATGCCTTTTGGACTGGAGAATGCTCCTGCAACTTTCGTGCGACTGATGGATCGGTATTGTCAGGATATATTAGAGATTTCTACAAAGTGTATCTGGACGACATCTTAAACTACAGCAAGAATATTCAAGAACACCTGTACATCTGTAGAAAGTGCTGGAACGGCTGAAAATTCATGGACTGACTTGCCAACTGGAGAAGTGCTACTTCGCCCAGTCCCGCGTAGAATATCTTGGACATGTCCAAACATCTGAAGGTTTAGAAAGTCAACCAGAGAAGAATCGAGCTATCGAAGGAATTAAACAACTGCGGACCAAGCGACAAGTACGTCAGTTCCTTGACTTGTGTGGATGGTATAGCAGCTTCGTGCCAAACTTTGAAGAGAAGGCAATACCACTCACCGATCTACTCAGTAACAATCGCCCGTTCCGATGGACCAACTAGAAAGAGGCAATTTTCCAAGGCATTAAGGTCTAGTCCATCCCGACCCTCAACGGAAGATGTGACTGCAGACGGACGCCAGCTACTCCGGCTTAGGAGCAGTGATATTTCAGGAGAGAAGTAACGGTGGAAGGGATTTTATTGAGTATGCCAGCGGAAAGCTTTCTCCCACCGAACAACGCTACTGCACTGCCGAGAAAAAAGCCTTAGCCGTGGTGTGGGTCATGGGTAAATTCAGAGGCTACGTGGAGGGAAGGAAGTTCCAGATGTATACTGATAACGCAGCTCTCAAATGGTTGAACTCGGTCTCTGGCTCAAAATCTAAACTGATGCGATGAGCTCTGTTAATCGCAGAATTTGATTTTGATGTGTTTCACGAACCAGGATCGGCGAACATAGGAGCATATAGTTTATCTAGGCACCCGGCGATGGAATCTGAAGTTAGGAGCACCATTGTCGAGAGAGAGTTTCCCCCAAAACACCAGAGCGAACCTCTTGAACCTGTTCTTACGATCATCAAGAAAGAACTTCATCTGGGAGTAATAAAGCAATTGCAAGAACAAGACAAGCCCTGTAGGACCATGCCGCAGTGGATTAACTTAGAAGACAGAACACTGATAGTCGACTCGTCTCGAGGGAATTCAAGGTGTGCTGCAAGAACATCCGGGTTGACGGAGGGCTCTTAATGTACAGATCACACATCTCCGACACGCCTGCAGTAGTGGTGATCCCTAGAAAGCACAAGACGCCTGCATCAAGGGGAGTAACGGGAAGGCAGATTCCAGTCAGCGAGGAAGACGGCCGCAACGCCCTTGGGAGGTCATAGCCCTGGACTTTGTGTCCTTGCCCTAGAACACCGAGGGGTAAAACAGGACTCCTAGTAATCACAGACCTTTTCACAAGATGGATTGAAGCCTTTCCGATTAAAGGAGCCACGACGGAACTCATCACCAGTCTCCTACTGGATGAAGTATTCAGCCGCTACGGTTATCCACGGTGCATTCTATTAGGCAACGGGAGTAAGTTCACGTCAAGTGGCAGCAAATGATGACTGGATGGGGTGTGGAGCACTAGACCAAGGGCCAAACCAGCGGAACGACGGAACCAGGAGCTATAAAGTATGCTACGGGTCCACCTAATAAACAAAGAACATCGACTGTTAGACGGTCAGATACCACAGTCACTCTGCCCTGCGACGACGCATCAACCGTGTCACTGGCTATTCCCCAGCGGAGCTGTTGCTTGGTCGACAGCTATACGGCACCGGGGATTTGCAGGCTTGTCCACCACCCACTTCTGGTCAGTAAGATGCAGCTGTTTCCTTAGCAGAGTGGCAGCATAAGCCGTAGAAGACATCAAGGAAAAGCAAGCATTGGCCGAGAAGAAGTCCCTTACCCAGACAAAGACTCAAGATGTCGAAGAGATCCAAATCTTCCTACCAGACCAATAAGTACTGCGACGTAACTACCCAGTCAGTAATAAGATTGAAGTGTTTTACGCAGGTCTCGCACCTAAGTGGGTTTGTCCCGTCGAGGTCGATAAGCAGCAGGACCATGGTGTCTACTTTCCAAAGAGCAACCCTCCTGTCAAAGTCCACGCATCAGAATTGTGGCGAGTCACTCAACCGCTGCGCATACAGATTAAGCCTGGTACTGCCACGGGTCCACCTGGAGGAGGATACTAATGACGCGGCATAATCTGGTCCTTAGGAAGAGAACGCATCTATTACCACCGAGGAGGAGGCCGGCGGCGAGGCAACACCGACCCCCGACACGGCACGATCCGGTCAAGAGGGGGAGAGCACATCCAGCGACGTCGAGGATGAGAGAAGATATAATCTACGACCAAGGTAACGTCGACGAGTGTGGTAGCCTGTTGAAATTTTTTCAAGTTATAGGGGGGATATTTATGCAAGTGTGTAATGGACTAGTATAACTTGGAAACAATTCTGTAAACCTATGGGTAAATAGTGAAAATATCGAGCTGATTAAGTATTATTATTATTATTATTATTATTATTATTATTATTATTATTATTATTATTATTATTACTTGTTAGGTGTGGCTATGAAGTTGTTTACGTCTATTATTATTATTATTATTATTATTATTATTATTATTATCTACGTAGTTATGCACGACAGGTTGTCAGTACGGACTTTGGTATAAGTCGAGTTCGTATCATTTATTATTTGTGTGCTGTATTGATCTTTCTTGTGTAACAGAACATGTGAGGTTATGTCACGATACTTCTGCTGTATATTTATTGATGATGCTTGTAGTTTAAAGGGGCCTAACATCGAGGTCATCGGCCCCTAATGGTACGAAATGAAATGGCAACAAAAAGTTCAAAATCATCCACTGACCCAAATAAGAAAATGTCATGAAGAATAAATGGATGGACATGGACAAAAACACTAAACAAACACACAAAAACCAGTGGATCCGACGCAGAAAAAGATTATAAATAATAGTATACTGACCAAGGTACCACTATAAAGCACAATCCTGAATCGAGGATGCTTGATGTCTAAAGGGGTCCAAAATCCATGTCTAAGGCCCCACAGAATGGTACATGTTGCGAGTAAAGTAGAGCCATGGTATTTGTTATGTCACGACACTACGTTGACGTTATAGTCAGTCTAAACATTTAAACTATGATGTAATTGATGCAGTTACGCTGACAATAGTTAAGATTTATCACTTAAATAAACGTTTTACAGTATTTACATTCTAATTTGGAACACGCAATGACTCGAATATGTTTTAATATTACGTAACTAGTATGTATCTAGGTTATGTTAGCCGGGTGGTCTGTAAAAGCGGCAGGGGGTGTGCCCACTAAAATGGTCCTAGGGAGAACACTGGGTACCGTACCGGAGCTCTTATTTATTAAAAAATGCTCACAAATACACAATCCCAAATCACTAAATAATTAGTCATTCACTAAGGTGCAACAATCTGGCGACAAAATTAGGGTGATATAATAGTATAATAAACCTCATATTTTTAAGAAGGTTACAGATCATCTTTCAGTGTCGTAAGAAGCTATTTGTTCTCAAAGAGCTCATTTATTCCAACAATATCGGTGGTGATAAGGTTAATGTTGATTCTTGTGTTCTTCTCTGAAAGTTTTTGTCTTCATTTTTAGTTACCTATGCAATATGTTTATAGTTTGATATGCTGTGTGCCTGGATGAGTAAGAGCTTCAGTGTTTCCATTACCAAAAGACCTAGTATTAAGAAAAAATTGGGTTAAGAGCATTCGTAAGGAAAACTTCGAACCGAATCATAGGACTAATAATGTAGTGTGGATTAATCATTTTATCATTTTTGAAATCAAATGTATTGTCAGGGAAGACATTATATACCCATAGAAGGTGGTGATCTAATTCGAGTGCCGCGCAAACTTCCGAAGTTTAAACCAGTGATGCCTATCCTAGCATTTGCCTTATCAGACAACGTACCTTACTATAAAGAACATTAAATCAGTTCCAGAAATCATGACTAAAATTTATGATTTAGAGACTAAATTATTCTTAAACGGTGGTGCAAGAATGATGTAATTAATTTTCAACGTTTTACAATGAACATGCGTAAACTAAACCTAACCGCATTTCCTGTGGAGTGAACATGAGGATTATGTTTTTTTTAATATATAAAATACAATTATACCATCAATTCTGGTGAGTTTTAAGCTGACGAGTGCTTTAGATGGTCAAGTGTATCATACAAATATCGCTTGTACGTACTCAACAATACAGGTGGATTTTGGAGGGTTGAAATTTTGTTGGAGAAATTTGTTTGCGTGTTTTACATAATGGGCTGTGGTTAATGGTGGTGTTACATAGTATTTCATTAAAGGTTAATAATGTTCTTTGTTGACATCTATATATCGTATTTGCTGACCGGAAATTCATATGTGAAATAATGTTATACTCTGTGTCTGTTTCAACCTGACGTTGATACAATAATTCTCCCTTCGTTATTTTCCCCTCTGAAATTTCATTTAGACTTACAATACGCTATAACGCTACTTTTGGTCTTTAATTATTCATATTTTGAGTTAGTGAGTTGCATTTCATGACGTTCGACTTGTGATATTTTCTTTAGGTGACTCGAAATAAACATGCATAACCTTTCCCTCAACCTCTCATATCGCAAACCGATGTCCGCCATGTTTATTCTGGATTACGGTATGATGTAATAGGGAACATGCATGATCCGGGGTTTTAATTAAAAATATGCTAATCTGATTCAAAATTTCGTGCAGAATTCAAAAATGTGATCAGAATGTACAAATAATAACTCCAAACATGATAAAAATCTACGAAAATGTCACGTCACGCAAGTACGCGATCTCATTGGTCTGACGTCATCGTACAGGTTGACTGAATTAGCAGACGAAATAACACATAGTGCGCTGTGAGAAGCAGGATACACTTCGCGTATTTCTACTTTACGTTAGTGTCTAGTATGATTAAATTCGAGGTCTATACATCGGATAATAATCTGAGTGGTATATTTTAGACTTAAAATGAATCCTGCGCAGACAGTGAGGCAGAAAACTTATAATTGGTGTAGCGTTCCGATGTGCAATAGCACATCGCATACCATACCAAACAAATTGTTTATACATGTTCCAAAGACGCTAAAACTAGGGAGAAATGGATTTTGGCGAGCCGGAAAAATGCTGGTGATATATCGGAAAAGTCTACAGTTTATTTTTTTTGAAGATTTTAACGTAAGATGAATTTGTTTGAATTTTCAAATCATTTTTCCATGTCAGCTGTTCTAGTGGTAAAACTTTAAATTTTAATGTATGATGCTTTATTTAAATGCTTCAATTACATCTTGGAATATGAAAGTAATAAACAGTGCATTAAATAATGCTGATTATTAAAGTATTCTCCAAACCTAACCTATGTTTTGGGTGATCCATGTCAAGATAATAAATCAAAGGGGTTATGAACCATTTTGACAGCTCTAATTCTACCAATATATCTTGGCATGGGACAGTTATGTATGTCTTTATTGAAGAGCTTAATTGGTAAAGAACCGGGCGAGTTGGCCGTGCGCGTAGAGGCGCGCGGCTGTGAGCTTGCATCCGGGAGATAGTAGGTTCGAATTCCACTATCGGCAGCCCTGAAGATGGTTTTCCGTGGTTTCCCATTTTCACACCAGGCAAATGCTGGGGCTGTACCTTAATTAAGGCCACGGCCGCTTCCTTCCAACTCCTAGGCCTTTCCTATCCCATCGTCGCCATAAGACCTATCTGTGTCGGTGCGACGTAAAGCCCCTAGCAAAAAAAAAATTGGTAAAGAAATTTAGGCTATATCTAAATAGTCTATAATGTAACAAAGAATAGGCGTTTACATCATGAAAGGAAACAACGTGAATTTAACAAATGTATAACTCTACACAAAACCAATGCTTGTTTGTTGGGGTCTTATAAGTTAACAATGCTCAATTATAATAATTATCATCATATTAATGAAATAAATAACATAATTGCACACGGGTGAAAATAGTGATGTAGGTGTTTAAAATATTATCCAACTTAGCCTAAGTTTTAGGTTATACAAGACAAGTCAATAAACCGAAGGGTAAAAATACCGCGCGAGTTGGCCGTGCGGTTAGGAGCGCGCAGCTGTGAGCTCGCATCCGGGAGATAGAAGGTTTTGAACCCCAATGCTGGCAGCCCTGAAGATGGTTTTCCGTGGTTTCCCATTTTCACACCAGGCAAATGCTGAGGCTGTACCTAAGGCCACGGCCGCTTTGTTCCCATTCCTAGGCCTTTCCTGTCCCATCGTCGCCATAAGACCTATATGTGACGGTGTGACGTAAAGCAAACAGCAAAAACAAAACAAAAGTAAAAGTCACAGCACCCAAAGACATTCCTGTATTGAGCGACTAAAATGTCACCAGGACACTTTTCTTTCCTGATATGCTCAGCTTGTTAAAAGCCAAATGTAATTAATGTTATTGGCTTCACGCCCCGCTAACTACTTCCACGATTTTCGGAGACGCCGATGTGCAGGAATTTAGTCCTGCAGGAGTTCTTTTACGTGCCAGTAAATCTACCGACACGAGGCTGACGTATTTGAGCACCTTAAACTACTAACGGACTGAACCAGGATCGAACCTGCCAAGTTGGGGTCAGAAGGCCAGCACCTCAACCGTCTGAACCACTCAGCCCAACTTGTGAAAACTAGATGAAGTCATATTATTATCTTTATCATGTTTAACTTTTTCCCTCCACAAAGATATTTAATTCTCTTTCATGGGCCCCGGAAGTGGGTAGGCCAGTTGCCCCAACCATAAATATATATTTTTTTAGAAATGATAGGTTATAGACCTATAGTACTATGATCTTTCTTTCTTTCTTTCTTTCTTTCTTTCTTTCTTTCTTAATCAGTTTATCCTTCAGGGCTGGTTTTCTCTCGGACTCAGCGAGGGATTTCACCTCTACCACTTCAAGGGCAGTGTCCTGGAACGTGAGACTTTGAGTATGGTGATGAAACTGGTGAGGAGGGCCATTACCTCGCCCAGGCGGCCTCACCTGTTATGCTCAACAGGGGCCATGTTGGAGGATGGGAGGATCGCAAGGGATAGACAAGGAAGAGGGAAGGAAACGGCCGTGGCCTTAGGTGCCTGGAGGAGAAGTAGGAAAATACGAAAAACCACTTCGAGGATGGCTGAGGTGGGATTCGAAACCCTTCTACTCAGTTGACCTCCCGAGGCTGAGTAGACCCCGTTCCAGCCCTCGTACTATTTGTTTTCAACTTTCATGGCAGAGCCGGGAATCGAAACAGGGCCTCCGGAAGTGGCACACATTAACCACTACACCACAGAAGCGGACTAGTACTATAATGCTACCTATATGTTTATGTTAGTGCTGAAATCTGATTTCTTACTTTACTAATGCTGAAAGCCCGAAAATGTAATGTTATTCTTTAATAGGGGAATCAGTCCAGAAGGAAATATTGAAAGTGATGTGATATCTATCCAGGTTCGTTGTTATCCTAATACTATGGGTTACAGTACATTGCACATATATAAAAGACGCCACTTACAAACTTGCTTGTTATCCGCTAATTTCTGCGGCCACAAAAGTCACATTTTTCAAGAATGATGACATCTACACATGGTAGATTGTCTGACTGTGCTGTTTTGAACCTTTCTTCTGTCATTTCGAAGTTATTCGCGATCATGAATAATAAACGATCGGCTTTTAGCAACGGCTGATGCACAACGGCTGGTAGAGCTCCATGCGGTACTGGATCGTGACGTCACAGCGCGCCGCTTACGTCAGAGGCCGTTTCACTCGCCTTGCGGAAAGGCACTATTAAATATTTTTTTAATGGTAGAAAACAAGGCAACATACCACAATGTAATACGTTTACGTACTATTTTATTGGTGTACTTTTCAAAAAAAAATATTTTTGAAAATGATGCATGTTCCCAATTGTAGTTGGTCTTGATGATACAATATTTGTGTTGTTTGAATTCCAAGTGCCCATGTGCTCGTGCCGTAAAGGTTTGTTCCTTGTGCTTGTTTATTAAAAATATATCTTCGCCAGTCCTCCTGAAATCCTGTATTTCCTGTTTGAGTACACCTCAGGGGCTGGAAGCTGAATGGTTCTATTAATGTATTTCTGTATATTTCCTGTCTCAGTGCATTTCATTCTGTTATTTTTATTTTCATGTGGTGCTTGGATATTGATGTTATACCAATTCTCTTGCATATGGCGTGCTCTGCTGTCTTGCTTTTGAAGGGATTTCGTATTTGTTATAATATCAGCTTTGTGTTAATGTGTCAATCATTCATTTGAAGTTAAAGCTGCTTTGAGGTGTGAGGTTATGTTCTCATTAACATAGTATGCCATACGAACTAGGAGTATCAGATCATTATTTACAAATAGTAAGTACTTGAGAATAAAAACATATGAATTGCAATGTATTGGGCATGTAAGTAGTAGAACTGCATTATAATCGACGGAAGGGCGGCGCGAGAGGCAGGGGTAAAGGAGGGGGAGGGAGGAGCTGTAAGCATAAGCGGATGTGCGTCACTACTCCGGATGTTACTTCTCTGCGCTATCTGTTGATAATAACAGTAAGGTATTGCACACAATGCGCACTGTGGCGCTATCTCAAATTTCTGACTGAAACTATTGGCGCCTTGTGGTTGCATCGAAATCATCACTGAGTATCATTTCTATTCTATCCTCTTTGCCCCACACATCCCAGTTACACAAACTGCCAAACTTTGTAGTCCTCACTGGCTACTTAAATATTGTTTTTGCAAAATAATTATTAAATGTCATGTCACTGAAATGTGGATGTTCACGTGCTCCTGTGATCATATACACGAGACGCTACTGGTCTGAAACATTTTTGCGTCCTTCTCTGAAGGCTCGTACCCACCTTGCTGCTTTTCTGTAAGGTAATGCAGTTGCACGGCAAGCCTCTTGCTGTTCTTGGGGGCAGCATTGCACATTCCAATCTTTAGCACATTCACATCCAGCTCATGTGTTGTTGCTTCGAAAACATTGCGATTGTATTCCGTAACCACTCGTTCATAACTGTTCGTGTTATCAATGCGCACGCGCATGGAGAGGAAAGGGCGTGTTCCTTTACCATTATTAAAAAAAATCAACCTATGTACATTTGTTGAAGGGAGGGTAGGCATTTATCCTACCTGTGGTGTAAATGATATTGCCAGGCTCCGTTTTATGGTGGCGCTACAGCATTGTTGCCACTATTAAAAAATCAACTTATGTACGTTTGTTTCCTATACACTTCACCGATAAACTTGCGTAGTGCTATTGTGCGTAGGTAAATGGCAAACAGTTTGAATGAGGGATTTCATTTTCTCTTACTAAAGCAGGTGTAACCAAGATTTCTTTTAAATGTTCCTATTGTAATATTTCTAGAAAACAACTCAGATAATGAGATTAGGCGAAACTTTATCTGACCCTGTAATAATTAAGAGGTGAATTCCTCAAGGCAGTATTAATAATAATAATGTTACTTTGCTTTACGTCCCACTAACTACTTTTTAAGGTCTTCGGAGACGCCGAGGTGCCGGAATTTAGTCCCGCAGGAGTTCTTTAACGTGCCAGTAAATCTACCGACACGGGGCTGTCGTATTTGAGCACCTTCAAATACCACCGGACTGAGCCAGGATCGAACCTGCCAAGTTGGGGTTAGAGGGCCAGCGCCTTAACCGTCTGAGCCACTCAGCCCGGCAAAGGCAGTATTATTGGACCTTTATGTTATATACAGTATATCAATGATATGAGTAAAGAAGTGGAATCAGAGATAAGGCTTTTTGCAGATGATGATATTCTGTACAGAGTAATTTTCTTTTTTGCTAGTTGCTTCAAGTCGCTTCGACACAGATAGATCGTATGGCGACGAAGAGTAATAAATAAGTTACACGATTGTGAGCAACTGTAAAATGACCTCGATAATGTTGTGAGATGGACAGCAGGCAATGGTATGATGATAAACTGGGTTAAAAGTCAGGTTGTGAGTGTCACAAATTGGAAAAGCCCTCTCAGTTTTAATTACTGCGTTGATGGGGGTGAATGTTCCTTCTGGGGATCATTGTAAGTACCTAGATCTTCATTGGGGTAATCACATAAATGGAATTGTAATAAAAGGTACAGATCTCTGCACATGTTTGAGGGTATTTAGGGGTTGCAGTAAGGATCTAGAGGAGAGGGTACATGTCTCTGGTAAGACCCCAACTAGAGTATAGTTCCAGTATATGGGACCCTCACCTGGATTACTTGATTAAAGAACTGGAAAAACTCCAAAGAAAAGCAGCTCGATTTGTTCTGGGTGATTTCCGACAAAAGAGTAGCGTTACAAAAATGTTGCAAAGTTTGGGCTAGAAGACTTGGGAGATGGGAGAAAGGAGACGTGCTGTTCAACTAAGCATCGCTCTCTACTATGACATAGTGATGGGACATTCGATTCATTGCCCCTAAGTTACAGGGGTTAGACAAGGCTGTAATATTTCGTCTTTGTTTTTCATAGTTTGCTTCGATCATTCAATGAACGATATAAAATGGCAGGGAGTGATTCAGTTGGGTGCCATTGTAATAATCAACTAGGTCTATGCCGACGCCATGGTCAGCGGCACTTAAAACTTGAAAAGAGATGCACTGAATATGATATGAAAATTAGCATTTCCAAGACCAGTTTGATGTCGGCAAGTAAGAAGTTCATTTTACTGAATCGATTCATTTGATTCCGTTCACGTTACTGAATCGATACAGTGATGCGATTCACGGCTCATTGGTCACCGCTCCTACTGCATCTGTGTAGTATGTACTGGTAAGACAGCAGCAACAGCATTCAGTGCTCGCAGCTGCCATCTGGTTTTCATACTATGAACTCCTTTCTTAGAAAAAATGCTACTTACTCTAATACATCGAAGGTTTCCGGTGACGCAGGGTGGGAAAGGTTAGGATTAGGAAGGTAGCAGCCATGACCTGAATTAAGGTACAGTCCCAGCATTTCCTGGTGTGAAAATGGGGAACTACGGAAAAACCATCTTAACGGCTGCCGACGGTGGGATTCGAACCCACCATCCCCCGAATGCAAGCGCATAGCCACGCGATATTAACCGCACGACAACTCGCTCAGTCATTTTTTTTAAAAGTATTTTTCTATCAGCTGAGGATTTTTTTTAATAGTCATATTTTGTATAGGCTACCCGAGATGTACAGTAGCCCGCTGGTTTTCTGATTCAACATACTGTTATTGCGTCTGTCCACATAATTATGATTGAAGTCTTGTGCAACGATGTGACATATGAACTGAGAGAATACTGAGCCGTTCTTCCCAATATAAAACAGGTACTTTTGAGTGGTCATGAGCATGACTCATAGTCATAGCGCAGGCTAGAGTCGAGTTTGTCAAATGTCAACTAAGTTATAATACTAAGATTCATTAAACTAATAAATAGTATAACCTAATAGCCTACCTACTTACTAGCTACTTCAGAATTATGTTGTGACTACCTTTTTAACACTGCAAATAAATCCATCTATTATTTAAACCTCCCTGTAAGAAGAGGACAGTGAATGCAAATGGGTATTATTTTCAAATGAGCTGAGCTCGAGAGAGTCCATTATAGCATACGATTCTTTCAGTGTAGCATGGCTCACTGTATGTCTTGCTGCAGTGAGCCGATAAGGAGCCGTGTGTATCTTGTGTCTCACTGAGCCGCGCCCGTTCACGATTCTTTCGATGTGCCATGGCTCACTGTATGTCTCGCTGCAGCGGAAGCTAGGCTCTCCGCGTGTCTAGTGAGCCGATAAGGAGCCGTGTGTATCATGTGTCTCACTGAGCCGCGCTCGTTCATGATTCTTTCGATGTACCATGATTCACTGATTCACTGTCTCGCTGCAGCGGAAGCTCGGCTCCCCGTCAACGTCCAGCGAGTTCGCCACTCAGCACTGTCCGCTGGGAGTAAGCTGAATCATGTGCCGTGAGCTCGCCGTTCCTGTGAATCGATTCACTCGGACACTTGAATGAATCGATACACTGCTTCGAATCATACATTCAGTAGCCAACACTACTATGACAGCGCAGTCATAGTAGAGGGCGATGAACTAAGTGGTATATTCCGAGCTGTCAGTGGAGAGATGGCGTGGACTGTCAACTGTAGACGAATAAGTTTGAGTGGTGTCTTTAAAAGTAGGAAAGATGACAATGTGAAGATAAAGCTGGAATTCAACAGGACAAATTACGGCAAATATTCGTTTATAGGAAGGGGAGTTAGGGATTGGAAGTAACTTACCGAGGGAGATTTTCAATAAATTTCCAATTTCTTTGCAATCCTTTAAGAAAAGGCTAGGAAAAAATATATAGGGAATCTGCCACCTGGGCAACTGTCCGAAATGCAGATCAGGATTGATTGATTGATTGTCTCTGTCAGCATTTATGTTCAATATCCAATGTTATAATGAGAATATTTTTCTTTTGTTAACTCTAAGTCTTACTTCACATTCGATTCACCACTTCTTATTCTTCTCCTTCTTCGCTTTACTCCCGCACTGTGGCGGGGTCAGTTTCGAATCACGGCTTCATATTGAACCAGAGCGTGCATTTCTTTGAAATAAGGATTTTTAAGTGTACAGAGTCGTTTTCACTCCCTTTGCAAATACAGTATAATCTAAGCTTGAATACTTCCAATTACAGTACAGCCATCGAGGTATTTTGTTGATTGGCATGTCATGCAGAAGGTTCACCGGCATTTTTAAAAGGAGTGGTGGAGAGTAGGTTGAAAAAAAAAAAAAAAAACCAGCGTCGTTTCAGAGCACAGAAGAGTTGCCAAGGCCCGATTTTCAGTGTGCGTAATTGAAAAATGCTGAGAGAGTATTGCACAGTTATGACTTTGTATCGTACTGGGTGAGTTGGCCGTGCGGTTAGGGTCGCGCAGCTGTAAGCTTGCATCCGGGAGATAGTGGGTTTGAACCCCACTGTCGGCAGTCGTGAAAATGGTTTTCCGTGGTTTCCCCATTTCACACTAAGCAAATGCTGGGGCTGTACCTTAAGGCCATGGCCGCTTCCTTCCTACTCCTAGGCCTTTCCTATCCCATCGTTGCCATAAGACCTATCTGTTTGTAAATATATATAAGTGTGAGTGTGTTTCGTAGAACTGGATAAATCTTATGAGCGAGTATGCCGTACTGGGGGATGAGGGGATTAGGCGTAGGTTAATACAGGCATTCAGAGGCATCTGTGTTGACAATCAGGCCGCAGTGAGAATTGATGATAGAATGAGTTCTTGGTTTAAGGTAGTTACAGGTTTTTTTAAAATGCTATTTGTTCGGGGCGTCGACCTAGGAAGATCTTTTGCCCCTAAGTTACTGGGGTTAGACAAGGCTGTAATATTTCGTCTTTGTTTTTCATAGTTTGCTTCGATCATTCAATGAACGATATAAAATGGCAGGGAGTGATTCAGTTGGGTGCCATTGTAATAATCAACTAGGTCTATGCCGACGCCATGGTCAGCGGCACTTAAAACTTGAAAAGAGATGCACTGAATATGATATGAAAATTAGCATTTCCAAGACCAGTTTGATGTCGGCAAGTAAGAAGTCTAAGAGGATCGAATTCCAGGTCGGAAATGCAAAACGGGAATAGGTAGATCATTTCAAGCATTTAGGATGCGATGTAAGTGAAAGTTTGCAGCAAAGCTAATGCAGTGAACTTGCAGTTGCGATCTGCGATATTGTATAAGAAAGAGACGAATTCTCGGACTAAGCTATCTTTATATAGGTCTGTTTTCAGATCATTTTTGCTGTATGGGAGTGAAAGCTGGATGGACTTTATTTCATTCATAAGTTGGAAGTAACGGACATGAAAGTAGTGAGAATGATTGCTGGTACAAATAGGTGTGAACAATGGCAATATGGCGGTCGGAATGAAATGGCGTATGGCTTTTAGTGCCGGGAGTGTCCGAGGACATGTTTGGCTGGCCAGGTGCAGGCCTTTTCATTTGACTCCCGTAGGCGACCTGCGCGTCGGGATGAGGATGAAATGATGATAAAGACGACACATACACCCAGCCCCCGTGCCAGCGAAATTAACCATTTATGGTTAAAATTCCCGACCCTGCCGGGAATCGATCCCGGGACCCCTGTGGCCAAAGGCCAGCACGCTAACCATTTAGCCATGGAGCCGGGCATGGTGGTCGGAATGAGAAGTAAAGACTAAGTTAGAAATGAGCTCTATGGATGTAGCTGTACACATAATCCGGCTTTGATGGTCGGGTCGTGAGGCGAATGGACTCGGGCATGGAGAGTAAGAGAAGTAGAAGGGGAAACCAGTATGATGATTAACTCATGTTTTAATGATTTGAAGATAATATGGAACCAAATTAGGCCACAGAGGTACTTTCACCGGGCGAGTTGGCCGTGCGGTTAGAGGCGCGCAGCTGTGAGCTTGTATCCGGGAGACAGTGGGTTCGAGCTCCACTGTCGGCAACCCTGAAGGTGGTTTTCCGTGGTTTCCCATTTTCACACCAGGCAAATGCTGGGGCTGTACCTTAACCAAGGCCACGGCCGCTTCCCAGGCCTTTCCTCTCCCATCGTCGTCATAAGACCTATCTGTGTCCGTGCGACGTAAAGCAACTTACAAAAAATAGGAGGGGGAAAGAATGCAACCTTGTCGCACTCCCAGCACTGGTAAAAAATATTTCTGAGAAGTCGCCATTAACTCTCACTGTTGCTGTGTTCGAAGAGTACAATATTGTTGAATCAGGTACACTAAATGTCTCGGCGTCCCCATCTCAATGAGTATAGCCCAGAGCTTTGACCATTTTACCTTGTCGAAGGCTTTCTTTTGCATCCGGGAGATAGTAGGTTCGAATCCCACTATCGGCAGCCCTGAAGATGGTTTTCCGTGGTTTCCCATTTTCACACCAGGCAAATGCTGGGGCTGTACCTTAATTAAGGCCACGGCCGCTTCCTTCCAACTCCTAGGCCTTTCCTATCCCATCGTCGCCATAAGACCTATCTGTGTCGGCGCGACGTAAAGCCCCTAGCAAAAAAAAAAAAAAAAAAAAAAAAAGGCTTTCTTGTAGTTCACTAAGCACAGGAACATCTTGATATTGTACTCCCTTGTCTTCTCTGTGAGCTGCCGGATGTTTAGGATCTGCTCACGAGTTCCTTTGCCTGGAACAAACCGGGTTAGTTCCTCTGAGATTTGTTGAAGTAAGAAGGTCTTCAGCCTCTCGTTCAGCACCGTGAGCATGATTTTACTGGCATGGGAGATGAGGGCTATCGTTCGATAGTTTGCACAGTCAAGTGGAGAACCTTTCTTGAACAGTGGTACGAAGACGGAGTGGCATCACTTGTCCGGCCAATTTCCAGATGTGCATATCTTCAGACATAATTTGTGGAGGATGTCGACACCTAGGTCACCCATGTTCTTTAGGATTTCAGTAGTGATTCCATCTTGGCCTGGTGCTTCGCGGTTCCGGAGCTTTTTTTATTGCATGTTCCACTTCTTCTCTAAGGATCATTGGTTCAAAGTCTGTTGGGTTCTGGTGACATGGTATTGATTGTGGGTCATCAATGAACAGTTTGATGCAGTATTCTCTCCATACTTTGGCGATGACTGCTGCATTTGTGATGATATTCCCTTGGTCATCTTTAATAATCTGAGTCTTAGGCATAAAATCTCGTGCTAAGTATTTCACCTTGTCGTATGGTTCTGCGCTGTGATTTTTCTTCGCTATGCCTCTAGTTCTGCACACAGTTTCTTAACGTGTTCATTTTTGTCTCTTCTACAAGCGTGTTTGATATCACTGTTCATTTCTTTCATTAGTCGTCCTTGTTGTTCTGGATCTGTAACTGTGAGCCAGATGTTAAGTCTCATTTCAACCAGTGACAAAGTTTCGTCAGTCATCCAGTGCTGTCGCTTCACTACGGTGTTCATCTTTGGTACCTTGGTCGCTGCATCTGTGATCCATTTTTCAATTCTCTTCCAAGCCATGTCACAATTTCCCTCTAGGTCAGCTGGCCCAGTGCTTCGTAGTGTTTCTTGGAAAGCATGTGGCTCAGGGGCCGCTAACTTTTTCGAGCTTATTTTGACGACTGGTTTGCTCAGTTTGATTCTAAGGTAGAGTAAACGATGATCCGATCCGCATTCGGCACTAGGTTTTGTTTTCACATTACGGAAGGAGGTTCTCTATCTTTTATCGACAATGATGTAATCAATTTGGTTCCTAAAATGTCCGCTCGGGGAGGTCCACGTGAAGAGACGACGTTTGTGGCGTTTAAACATGGTATTCATAATGGAAAGACTATTGTCGGTTGCAAACTGTATCAACCGATTGCCTCGCTCATTACGTGCACCATGGCCATACTGTCCTACAGTTTCTCGCAAGTGGTTGTCCATCGAGGTGGTTCGTACTTTTACATTGTATTTTCCATGTCTGCATAGAAGTCTTCGATCTCTTGGTCGTCTGCAGCGATGGTGGGTAGATATACCTGGATCAGGTGTAGGTTATATGGTTTGGTGTTGAGAAGAGGGTCAGTATTCTTCCATTGATAGGTCTGTATTCCTCAACATATTGGGATATCCGCTTATCAACAAGAAACGCGACGCCATTCTGACCTGTATCATTTGTCCCGGCGATGTATATTACATGGTCATCTGTTTCAAAATGCCCACACCCTTTCCAGTGAGTTTCTGACAGTCCACAAATGTCCCACATTGTGCGAAACACCATGGGCTTGTGTTACTTGCGAGTGGTGTCATTGTATATGAACATACCATGAGTCTACGTTACTTGTGATTAGTTCCACCATGTGAGAAACACCGTGAGTCTACGTTACCTGTGCTTAGTACCACTAAAGGAGGAGCACCCTGGTTCTGCTTTACCAGTGATTAGTACCATTGTGATGGGCCGGTGACCGGGTTTTTGGACCCCTTTAGATAATACGTATCATCCCAGTAATTAAGACATTGTGAATTGGATCCACGATTTTTTTCATCACCATTCGTTTTAGATTCTAGTCAGTGGATACATTTTGAAGTTTTAGTTTTCATTTCATTGCACCTTGTACCATTAGGGGCCGATAACCTAGCTGTTTGGACCCTTTACGCAACAAACACCATCACCATAATCTTCTTCTTCTTCTTCTTCGCGAATGGATCACCTAGGACCATGTGGAATCAACATTTTTCGGCCTTGTTTCTTGCCCAGTTTTTCATCTTCAGTGATTGTGCACGTTTCCGGTCCTCCGACCATGCCGATCGTGTGAGTTTACTTTCTTGTTCTTCAAATCCCCGTGTTTGAATTATGTTTTGTATTTCCTTTTGATCTTGTAGATTTAGTGATCCTAATTCAGTGAGGCCTTTCTCTAATAATTTGTACCACTTTGGTCTACTGGCTTTGTTTTGTAGAAATTTGTAAATTTGATGTGAAAGTCTTTTAGGGTTCATTAGTTCCAAATGCCCTGCTAATTGGATTCGTCGCATTCGAATTGCATCTGTAACTTTTGGAAATGTGCTTGCATATTTCACTGTTAGGTTTAGGGTAATGAGTTCCGTTTATGATTCTTGGTCCTGCCTATTTGTTTGTTGATTGATTGATTGATTGATTGATTGATTGATTGATTGATTGATTGATTGCCATTGGTGATGCTACTCGAAGATCCAACCAGCCTCCGGGCCGAAGAGTTGCCAGATCAGACAGCAGTTCTGAGTGACGGCATGCTCTTTTTTATTTAAGGTTTTTGTAATGATATGTTGCTATTCTACTGTGTAATTAATTTACCGTACACGAAGATGTCATTTGAACTATTTTTTTGGTTTGAAACTTTCTGCAGTGAGACCTAAGCTTGTTGCAAATCTCCAGACTTATACAGGGTTATTCAGCTAAGTTGTCCACCTCAGATAACTCGTGAACAGTTGAAGATATTGATATTCTGTTTTCACTTTCAGTAATGGTAACAAGGGGCTCACAGCCGGACTTAAATTACATTTTCGTGGCTTCCACCATCTTCTGAGATAATGGTACTAACTTTGCTTTTTTATTTCTGTATGATGCAAATACACTGTTTTCTATATATAGCCTTAAGCCTACAAAAAAAAAATCAGGCCGTGATTATTTTGAAAATCGGACAAGTACTTCTCGAGAAAATATAATGTATTCAAACGTTCTTCATTTATCAACCTGTTCTTTTCGCGCTACGTTTGAAACATGAGCTAGCTGTTGACATACAGAATTCCTTCACTTTGTTCGAAGCGCTGGGTATTCGCTATATTGAACCCTAAAATACACTAAGATAAAATGTATGATTTAACACCTTTAATATCGCCATAGATAAAAGGTAAAGGAAAAACGGATATGCTACAGGCTCTATGGGACAACATTATTTTAAACCTCATAAGACCGAACGAGCTAGCTGCGCGGTGGACGCTTACCTGCTTGTTTCGGTTCGGAAAATGATAAGTACGAACCCTATCATCGGCAGCCCTGAAGTCGGTTTTCCGTGGTTTACCATTTTCGCTTTAAGGCCGTGACCGCTGTCTTCCCAGTCCTAGCCCTTTCCTGTCCCATCGACCCCGAAAACCCATCTGAGTTAGTGCTAATGCTAGGAAAAAAAAAGAAAATCATACATGATTGTCGTCGGGAAGGATATCTGCCGTAAAACTTGGCCAAATTGCCAGGCGTGACACGGATCACAACACATCCCCACTAAGGTGTGGGAAAAGTGGCAGGGAAAGGATGAGAAACATTCATTTTAAAAAGGAAAGGCCTAGTACGAATGTTTTAAAGTATTGGTGGTATTGGAAGTGAGTATTATTTGAAGTACAGCTAGTACAACTGGACAGTCACCTCTTCTTAACACTAATCAGAAAGGGGAGGGGGGAGTGGTTCGATTCTACGAAGAATGAACAAAAGAAAGAGAACGGTCATGAAGACCGTGAAAATGAAAGACTACCTAGGCTTCGCAAACCAAATACCGTCGGGATCAAGGAAGAACAAGGATTGACTAAAGGAAGTCTGATAGAAAAGGAAACCCGTCGCATAAGTTTATCTGCTTTTCTTTTAGGCCGCTATTAGCCGTGGGCGACTAGTGGCGCAACTAGTTGCTCAGGCGAGTCGCGGACCATTGAATCTAATGGGACCTATTAGCCGTGAGCGACTAGTGGCGCAGCTGGGCGACTAGTCGCCGGCCGTCATCTGAGCCGGTAACTGCTCTGGCAACTTTAGTTCCTCAAATGCGTGATGGTGCATTGTAAATGTAGCCTATTAACCGTGGGCGACTAGTGGCGTAACTAGTCGCCTGATGTATCTGCCCGCGCATACGGAAACGTTACTCAAGTTCATGTCCTCACACCAGCTTGACGTAATGCGGAAGATGTAACGCAATTGAGTAAGCGATTCGCCTAACCATTATCTTTCTGCATTACCTTGTTTGGTCTCGTGCTGTGGTAGAGTGAATATTTTACTTATTATGATAGTTTATTTATTGAACATGGAGACATCAAATGATCTACAACAGCAAATGAAGGGCATGAAAACATTATTTGAAAGACGAATAAATACTGAAGACTTCATTTTTGAGGTAGAAAGAAAACCGGCTATTTGGGATTCCAGAACTGAAGCTTACGCTGGAAAAAAAAAAAAAAAATCTTGGAACAGCATTATAAAGAACTTTATTCCAGAATTCGAAGCAAAACCCGTAGGCGAGAAAAATACTCTAGGTGAATATTATAAAACGTTTACTGCTCTTATATGGAAATATGTAATACCCATAACTATCTCATAAGCATTTACATTTACAAGTACCATTGATCCATTATATGATTATATTAATGAATTACAGCTCAGCTGGGAAACACTTGTTTAGTCCTGTGTCGTTTCCCGTTATTTCTTCTTTTATGTAGCCGAGCGATTCGTAAAATGACGACTTTGACATGCGCAGGTAATTGAAAATTTTACTGTCATCATCATGTAGATCGTCAAACAATGTGTAATATAATCTTCGTAGGACGCCATTCTCTCAACTGACTATTCCCCGGTGTGAACTGAGCGATTATTCATAAGTTGCACCACTGATCACCTGGTACTTAAATCCTCTGACAACTAGTGGCGCAACTACACTAGTCGCCCACGGCTAATAGCAGCGAGGATATTAAAGGTGTTAAATGATACATCTTATCATATTGCATTTATGGGAACAGTAGAGCGAATGCCTACAGACATGGACTTTAGTATTCGTACAGCCACTAAGAAACAACCGAAGTTTTTATTTGTGGAACTGTTAACACAAACAAATTCTTCTTATGTACATGAAGATAACTTATCACTTGTAATGTGGACACAGTAATGATACAATTTTAACATTCTTCAAACAAAAAATAAATATTATCGTCTCTTCAGTATGAGTTTTAAGCCGAATAAAAGTATTCATACACTTGTAATTTTTTGATGACTACCAAATAAATAATAATAATTATAAAATATATCATAAATAAAAATATTTCTAAAAAACTTAATAAAATTAATAAGTATAATTAACCGAAATGTCCGTAGTATGGGCGCCAGAGTTCACCAGAATGGATCCCTCGAATTTAGATAAGAGTATGATAAACTGTATATCCCAGGGCGTGTACATAATGCTGCGTACTGGTACATCTGCTGCAGGCCTTACCTAACCTCCTGAAAACGACTAATTAGGTAGGAACTGCACCTAGGTTCATCAATAACACTGATTTTAAAATAGCTAACTATATTCTTAACAAATTCCGTGCATGAGCACCTCATCAACATACAACATTATACATATAATACACACACTAAAGATTGCTGGAAGACTCCATATTTACAATAACAACAATAATGAAAACAGTGGGAAAACGAAAGCGAGAACTAAGCTACCATTTGTAGATAGTCCGATGAACAATGTACATGTATGAAGATAAATACCCTTCACTGTCTCTATATCAATTCGACTTATCGATTCTCATAATCGGCAGTTATCACATCACACAGATACTGTACCTTGTACTACTGTGTTCACATATTTTAACACTTGTTGTAAAGATATATACACACGTCTGTCGATCCTCAACATAAATTACGGAAAGTCTGAGATAGCTTTCACCAACATATAATGCTAGGCCGTCACAAGTGCTACAATACTTAATGCGCAAGCACTCTTCACAATCATCCACTTTCCACGAACATAACAAGACTACGCTCCACGAACGTTTGAAGTCCAGTCCATTGCAGCCGTGTCACTCCAGTACCGTGTATCAGCACTACTTCCTTCCCGTACAGTGCGTCAGTTGTAGTTCTCTTATACAGTGTCACTGGTTGTAGTTATCTTCCTTCTCGTTCCTTTACAATTCCCCCGGTTGCCGCCGTATGATCCACCTTTATAGACATCAACATCCCCCTCCTCTCAGATGATACGTCTGGATTGGTGCTTGCCCACCAATCATGAGTGATCTCTAGTCAAGACCAAGCCCTGAACTACTTCTTCCTCCCAAGACAATAACAAACTCTGGGGTATATTCCACGAGTCACCAAACTTTCCTAATACAACAACAAGCTTATCTCATCAGGCTTGGATATATACATGACTCATGAATTTCCCGACACAAGTACATCACAACAAACACTGGGGTAGCCATATGATTCAACCAAATTACCAGAGTTATTAAAGCAATGTTTTCCCACTCGTGCAAAACAAATTACTCATACCTACATATGTGGATATCTTCCAGCTTACCAATATAAATGGCAATATACAAATGAAATACTGATAATAATAATAATAATAATAATAATAATAATAATAATAATAAATCGAATACTGACAATAATATCTCTAACTTCTACATAGCCTATAATTCGGGGGTGTGATATATGTACTATCACACACTCACGTAACATTAATCTTCTCGAATGCGAAACAACGGTGAATTCTGTCCTTCAATACTTCGCGTGTCAACCTCTTCTGTGAATCGCTTCCCTCGGTCTCTTGCTCGTACTGTGCACCAAATTTCCGGTTGCCATTTATTTAGAAGCAATTCTTTTAGCTGAGATTTGTTAGAGATGTGGTGCTTTCGTCCTCTTCTTTCCAGTTCACTCGAGGGGTGCTCAACAGTATTGAGATAGTGAGACTGCGGGGGGTGGGGGGGGGGGGAGGCGGTGGTTCAGGATGTGGGGTGTATTATAAAACACCCATAGTCGGACAGTCTTTGCTATGTGCTTGGGATTGTTTGTCGTGTTGGAAGTATTAATCGCTTCGCAGGCCCAGTTTCTCTACAGTCTTCTTCAAATTTTCTTCGAGAATATGTAAATAAGCAGATCTGTCCGCAGTTCCCTCATTGAAAACTAATTCCCCGACACCAGACGCGACCATACACCCCCAAACCATAACATCACCTCTACCATGCTTCACAGTAATTTGCAGGTTGAATTTATTTTCGTCTGAGAAAACAACGCTGTTGCAGAAAACAAGGTTCTTTCCCACATAAGCTTTTGCAAACTCTAATCTGCTCTTCTCATTCTTCTTGCTTATGTAGGGCATCTTTCTGGGTGTCCTAGCTCTATATCCTGCTTGGTTGATTAGACGCCTTATTCCTCGGGGTGTCACTTGCTTTCCGAACTGTTCTCCAACAAAAACAGCTGTCCCACTAGATGTAGATGTTGGGGCCTTCATCCCCGTCGGACGAGTTAGCCGTGCGGTTAGGGGCGGGCAGCTGTGAGCTCGCATCCGGGAGAGAGTGGGTTCGAATCCCACTGTCGGCAGCCCTGAAGATGGTTTTCCGTGGTTTCCCATTTTTACACCAGTCAAATGCTGGGGCTGTACCTTAATTAAGGCCACGGCCGCTTCCTTCCCATTCCTAGGCCTTTCCTGTCCCATCGTCGCCACACGACCTATCTGTGTCGGTGCGACGTAAAGAAAAAGAGTCTCCCTGGTAGTCGGTTTCTATGGGTGACCTACTCTTTCTTTACTATTATAGCTGGTTCGTTTCTTTGAATCGCCTAATTATACTCTGCACAGTCGAACAACTTCTCCCAGCGATGTTCGCAATTTCGGAATACAATTTCCCTTCACTATTTAATGAGACCATCATCCGCCTCATTTCCATTGCAGTTTCCTTTCCTTTTCGACCCATTTCACCCACTTGTGTACCACTAGTCACTTAGTACAGCTCGTTTACCATTCAGTCAGCACCTGCGAGACTGACAGTGTGGTAGACAGCTAGTTTGCCCGTTATTTCCTTGTTGACAGCCAGCTGTACGAATACTTCTGTCCGGACAGGTCTGAGCATTACAACGTAAACTTTTCTCGTTTTCACACAAGAATACGGTCTTGTACTTGTATTGCGGGAAATCTCATACATTTCACCCAAGGGGAATATTGAATGCACATGAAATGTTATTTGAGGTATAAATCATGTACTGTAACATGCTTCACTGTACGAATACTTACGTACGTCCATGTCTGTAGCTGTCAGAAGGTGAAGCAACTCTGTATGTCAGCAGTTAGCTCATGTTTCAAACGTAGCGAGAATCGAATAGGGTAGTCCTCAGCTGGCAAATGAAACACATTGGAAAACATTACATTTTGTAGATAAGTACTTCTCGTATTTACGAATAATTGCGGTGTTAAATTCAAAATATTTGTACGTTTAAGCCTAAGTATAGAAAGCAGTGTAGTTATATTTGAAGAAACGAAGTTAGTACCATTATGTGATTCTGATACCCTGGAAAAGTATTGCAAGTTCAAATATGAGCCCCTTGGTAACATTACTGAAAGTGAAAACATAATGTCGATGTCTTGAACGGTTCGCGAGTTATTTGAGGTGGACATCTTAGCTGAATATCTCTGTGCAGTCTTGGACATACAGTTATTATTATTATTATTATTTGGCGTATGTTGAATAATGACAACCCATAAACTATTTACACAACCAGTGAAAGATGAGTACAAAGTAAATGCAAATTATCATATCTATACAGTCAAAGAAAGCAATTTACAAAGTTTGAAAGTACAAGAAGAAAACACAATATATTTACATCGCTATCCACCTATCAACTCTGACAGTTCATACACACACACTGAGTGCGAGTGATGTACATGTCACTAAATGTGAATGTCCAAACCCGCCACCCACTTCACTGCTTCGGGTGTTGCTTGTTATTGCTGGGGTGGTTATCTTTAATTTGAACAGTGAAGAATGTGACCGTGACCTTTAATAAAGGTTACATCTCAATGCTTGGAATGGGAGACCATGGAAATCCGTTTCAATGATTACCAAAAGGTCGATTTGAACTCGCCTATAACTTCATCCATAAATCCGATTTATCCTGGTTGGTCTGGTATTGCTGTCAAATGTCGTGATATTCGGCTTTTGAAATTCCACCGACTGATTCTTTAACATTTTGATATGTAAACGTTCCCTGTACGGGATTTTTTTTCATCATCAGTTTTAGAAGGTGAAGTATATATTAAGGCTTTCTCCATTCGTAATGCCAGCGCAAATTTATTTATTCTGGACTGTGCGAAACAAGTGCCTGTGTGTAATCTTGACTGTTAATTTTATTTCGACGTAGGTATTTGAAGACCTAGGGCTTCTTGAAGAAATGAATAATATTCAGTTACATGAATTCTCTTTCTTGAATTTACTGATATAGAAATTCCACGTGACTCGTTTTTTCTTGAACCACCTTCCTCCATTCGCGGAGAATATCAGGTACGCTGTATTGTCTCTTGGTCGTGTGATTACGCTATATTGTCTCTTGGTCGTGTGATTAGTAGAGATTTCACATCATCATTATTTAACCGCAGTTTTCTTTGTCCGAACGTGCAGCCGGTGGTGTTCGAACCTGCTACACATATGTTGGACTTGACTTCTCCAACCGGCTGACCTGTTTGTTGAGAACGAGATCATTAGCTTGGGCAAGTCGCTTTTGCACGAGACAGGTGTGAAAAGAAGCTGGAGTTGCAGTCCAGAAACCAGTAATGTCCTATATGTCTTTTCATGGTGAAGGACACTTACTGTATGTTTAGCGATAAGACGTAAACGTTAATGCGATTTTGTCTCATTTGCGGTCAGTCCCACTTGCGGTCACTGGCGTAGAATGCAGGAGTAAGTTATTTTTGTCGTGTAGGCCTTAAGCATAGTCCCATTTGGGATCACTCTAATCGATGTGATCACTCTGAGGATATAATGAAGGACAAAATCAGGTTGCTGTGACAGAATTCCCTATTTATATCTTCAGGATTGATGCAGAGAGACAGCCCTCAGTTCACGGGCGACAGCTTCGTGTTAGGATTATGATGTTGAAACACTTTGAGTTAATTCTATTTACTCTCTATCACTATCAGTCACTACTGATCTGCATATTTAAAGGCAGTCGCCCAAGTGGCAGATCCCCTATCTGTTGTTTTCCTAGCCCTTTCTGAATGATTTCAAAGAAATTGGAATCCCTTAGTAAGTTATCCCAATCCCTAATTCCCCTTCCTATAAACGAATATTTACCCCAATTTGTTCTCTTGAATTCCAACTTTATCTTCATATTGTGATCCTTCATACGTGTAAAGACATCACTCAAACATATTCGTCTACCAATGTCATTCCACGCCATCTCTCCACTGACAGCTCAGAACATACCACTTAGTCGAGCAGCTCGTCTTCTTTCTCCCAAGTCTTCCCAGCCCAAATTTCGCAACATTTTTGTAACGCTACTCTTTTGTCGGAAATCGCCCAGAATAAATCGAGCTGCTTTTCTTTGGATATTTTTCAGTTCTTGAATCAAATAATCCTGGTGAGGGTACCATACACTGGAACCATACTCGATTTGGGGTCTTACCAGAGATTTGTATGACCTCCCCGTTACATCCTTACTACAACCCCTAAACACCCTCATAACCATGTTCAGAGATCTGTACCCTTTATTCACAATCCCATTTATGTGATTACCCCAATGCAGATCTTTCCTTATATTAACACCTAGGTACTTACAGTGCCTCCTCTGCGAACCATGTGACCTTACCGCGGTGGGGAGGCTTGCGTGTCCCAATGATGCAGATAGCCGAGCCGCAGGTGCAACCATATCGGATGGGTATCTGTTGAGAGACCATACTAACGAATGGTTCATCGAAAGGGGGGTAGCAGCCTTTCGGTAGTTGCAAGGGCGGCAGTCTAGATGATTGACTGATACGGCCTTGTAATAATACTCAACATGGCTTAGCTGTGTTGATACTGCTACACGGCTGAAAGCAACGGGAAACTACAGCCGTAACTACCTCCCGAGGACATGCAGCTCTCTGTATGAATGATGTACTGATGATGGCTTCCTCCCGGGTAAAATATTCCGGGGGTAAACTAGTCCCCCATTCGGATCTCCGGGTGGAGACTACACGAGAGGGGGCGGTCATCAGGAAGATGGATACTGACATTCTGCGAGTCGGAGCGTGGAATGTTAAAAGTTTGAATCGTTGTGGTAGGTTAGAGAATCTGAAAAGGGAGATGGATAGGCTAAAGTTAGATGTAGTTGGTATAAGTGAAGTACGTTGGCAGGAAGAACAAGATTTTTGGTCAGGTGACTACCGAATTATCAACACAAAATCAAACAGGGGAAATGCAGGAGTTGGTTTAATAATGAATAAGAAAATACGGCAGCGGGTAAGCTACTATGACCAGCATAGTGAAAGAATTATTGTCGTCAAGATAGACATCAAACCAATGCCCACCACAATAGTGCAGGTCTATATGCCTACTAGTTCAGCGGATGATGAAGAAATCGAAAGAATATATGAGGAGATAGAAGATTTAATACAATATGTAAAAGGTGACGAGAATCTAATTGTGATGGGAGACTGGAATGCAGTGCTAGGCCAAGGAAGAGAAGGTAGTACAGTAGGAGAATTAGGATCGGGACAAAGGAACGAAAGAGGAAGTCGGCTGGTTAAATTCTGCACTGATCATAATTTAGTCCTTGCCAATACTTGGTTCAAACACCACAAACGACGGCTGTATACGTGGACGAGACCTGGAGACACTGGAAGGTATCAAATAGACTTCATTATGATAGGCAGAGATTCAGAAACCAGGTGTTGGATTGCAAAACTTTCCCAGGAGCAGACGTGGACTCCGACCACAACTTGTTGGTCATGAAATGCCATCTGAAGTTGAAGAAATTGAAGAAAGGAAAGAATGCAAAAAGATGGGATCTAGACAAGTTGAAAGAAAAGAGTGTGAGGGATTGTTTCAAGGAACATGTTGCAAAAGGTCTAAATGAAAAGGCTGAAGGAAACACTATAGAGGAAGAGTGGAGAGTCATGAAAAATGAAGTCAGTAGGGCTGCTGAAGAGATGTTAGGAAGGAAGAAAACATCAACTAAGAATCAGTGGATAACTCAGGAGATACTAGACCTGATTGATGAACGACGATAATACAAGAATGCTAGAAATGAAGAGGGCAGAAAAGAATGCAGGCGATTAAAGAATCAAGTGGATAGAAAGTGCAAGGTAGCTAAAGAAGAATGGCTGAAGGAGAAGTGCAAGGATGTCGAAGGCTGTATGGTCCTGGGAAAGGTAGATGCTGCATACAGGAAAATCAAGGAAACCTTTGGAGAAAGGAAATCTAGGTGTATGAATATTAAGAGCTCAGATGGAAAGCCGCTTCTAGGGAAAGAAGACAAAGCAGAAAGATGGCAGGAGCATATCCAACAGTTGTATCAAGGTAAAGATGTAGATAATTTGGCTCTGGAACATGAAGAGGCTGTTGATGCTGATGAAATGGGAGACCCAATTTTGAGGTCAGAGTTTGACAGAGCTGTGAGTGACCTAAATAGGAACAAGGCACCTGGAATTGATGATATTCCCTCTGAATTACTGACTGCCTTAGGAGAAGCCAGCATGGCAAGGTTATTTCATTTAGTGTGCAAGATGTATGAGAGAGGAGAAGTCCCATCTGATTTTTGGCAGAATGTTGTTATACCTATTCCCAAGAAAGCCGGTGCTGACAGGTGTGAAAACTACCGCACCATTAGTTTAGTATCTCATGCCTGCAAAATTTTAACACGTATTATTTACAGAAGAATGGAAAAACAAGTTGAAGCTGAGTTGGGGGGAAGATCAATTTGGCTTCAGAAGAAATGTAGGAACACGTGAAACAATCATGACTTTACGTTTGATCTTAGAGGATCGAATCAAGAAGGACAAGCCCACGTACATGGCATTCGTAGATCTAGAAAAGGCATTCGGTAATGTTGATTGGATCAAGCTATTTATGATTCTGAAGATGATAGGGATCAGATACCGAGAACAAAGAATTACCTACAATCTGTATAAAAATCAGTCTGCAGTGATAAGAATCGAGGGCTTTGAAAAAGAAGCAGCAATCCAGAAAGGAGTGAGGCAAGGCTGCAGTTTGTCCCCTCTCCTTTTCAATGTTTACATAGAACAGGCAGTAAAGGAAATGAAAGAGAAATTTGGAAAGGGAATCACAGTCCAAGGAGAGGAAATCAAAACCTTGAGATTTGCCGATGATATTGTTATTTTATCTGAGACTGCAGAAGATCTCGAGAAGTTGCTGAATGGTATGGATGAAGTCGTGGGTAAGGAGTACAAGATGAAAATAAATAAGTCCAAAACAAAGTAATGGAGTGCAGTCGAACGAAGGCAGGTGATGTAGGAAATATTAGATTAGGAAAGGAAGTCTTAAAGGAAGTAGATGAATATTGTTACTTGGGTAGTAAAATAACTAACGATGGCAGAAGTAAGGAGGACATAAAATGCAGACGAGCACAAGCAAGGAAGAGCTTTCTTAAAGAAAAGAAATTTGCTCATTTCAAACATTGATATCGGAATTAGAAAGATGTTTTTGAAGACTTTCGTGTGGAGCGTGGCATTGTATGGAAGTGAAACATGGACGATAACTAGCTCAGAAAGAAAGAGAATAGAAGCTTTTGAAATGTGGTGTTACAGAAGGATGCTGAAGGTGAGATGGATAGATCGAATCACGAATGAAGAGATACTGAATCGAATTGGTGAGAGGAGATCGATTTGGCTGAATTTGACGAGAAGAAGAGATAGAATGATGGGACACATCTTAAGACACCCAGGACTTGTTCAGTTGGTTCTTGAAGGAAGTGTAGGTGATAAGAACGGTAGGGGTAGACCAAGGTATGAATATGACAAGCATATTAGAGCAGATGTAGGATGCAATAGTTACGTAGAAATGAAAAGGTTAGCACAGGATAGGGTGGCATGGAGAGCTGCATCAAACCAGTCTATGGACTGATAACTCAACAACAACACTTACAGTGATTCCCATCCCTCACCTCCCACAGTTCCGGATTGCCAGAAACTGGGGAGAGAAGGTATGTATGTACAGGACATGTTCTCCTCGCGCCACTATTCCGGCTTTCAATTGTACTGCAGGGGAGGTGAGCGTGAGCCATCGCAGTGGCAGATAGCGCCGGCAACACAAATTGCGTAACCCACCATAGTGGCTTGCAGCAGTGAAAATGTTGAACAGGCACATTATAATGTTCCTCATATGTTGAAATGCCTATACATTTTTCCCGTTTTACTATACGCAAGTATGTATGTCTGTCTACCCTTTAGACCCGTATCTGATGAGCTAATACCGGGACATGTGGCGTAACTAATCTTATTTGACAGTACCTGGCTTGATTTTTCTGTTTGTAAATAATAATAATAATAAAATGGCGTATGGCTTTTAGTGCCGGGAGTGTCCGAGGACATGTTCGGCTCGCCAGGTGCAGATCTTTTGATTTGATTCCCGTAGACGACTTGCGCGTCGTGATGAGGATGGAATTATGATGAAGACGACACATACACCCAGCTCCCGTGCCAGCGAAATTAACCGATGATGGTTAAAATTTCCGACCCTGCCGGGAATCGAACCCGGGACCCCCTGTAACCAAAGGCCAGCACGCTAACTATTTAGCCATGGAGCCGGAAAATAATAATAATAAACTAAACACCCTTGGTGGAATTCTGAATGTGAACGTGCCTTGAAGGAACGAAAAGAAGCATTCCAGAAATACAACAGCAAGAAATCACCAGAAAATCAAACATATTTCGGTGAAACTAGAAGATGAGTAGCCAAAATCTTCAGGCAGGTCAAGAGAAAACACTTGAAGCAACAACTGGACTCGATTGAAGATAACTTTCGTAAGTACGACGTACGAGATTTCTACAGGGAATTCGGAGGACAAGTCCGTGGGTATGCTCCTCAAAACCTGGCTTTCAAAAGATCAGATGGAAAACTTGCACTCAGTAACCAGGAAAATTGTCAGGAACTAGCACTTTACTTCGCTGATCTCCTCAACTGTCCAGAGCCCCTCACAAGATTCCCTCAAGAACCCCCAAGGCACACTTTCCCAGAATCTCCACCACCGACAGAGGAAGAAATCCGCGGCCACATCCTCAAACTTAAAAACAGTAGGACCTCCGGAGTAGATGACATTGCGGAACTTCTGAAAAATCTTAGACCTAACTCCTCCAAGGAACTCACTCAAATCATGACAGAAATCTGGCAATCGGAAGAATTACCTCAGGACTAGAAGTGCGCCCTCATCCACCCATTACACAAAAAGGGAGATAAGACTGACGTGAACAATTACAGGGGCATTTCTCTTCTCCAAGTGGCAAACAAAATTCTTTCAGCTTGCCATTTGAAGAGAACGCAAGAACAACTTGAACAAAGTATTGGCGAATATCAAGCAGGCTTCCGCCCTGGTCGCTCGTGTGCAGAACAAATATTCAACTTGAAAGCAACACTTAAATACAAAGCACTGAGGAACAAACCGGTCATCTGCATTTTTATTGACTTCAGGAAAGCGTACGACTTGGTTGATCGACAGTCTCTCTTCGTTATTCTTGAGAAACTGGGGCTTGATTCCAAGCCCCTCAACCTCATCAAGGCAACACTCACTGACACTATCTCCAAAGTTAAATTCATGGGGGAGATCTCTGAACCATTCTCGATTAAAACTGGCGTCCGACAATGTGACGGCTTATCTCCGCTTGTTTTCAACCTTGTCCTAGACAAAGTCATCCGCGAGTGGGAGAAGGCATTGAAAGACATGGGATACTGGCGCCCCATACGACTAGTACGACTCGAAGATGGTATTGAGATATCATGCCTCGCTTTTGCAGATGACCTGGCCATACTGACAGATGATGTAGTCACAGCCGTTAAACAAAGTGAAACCCTTAGCGAATGTGCTGGTAAGGTTGGCCTACAAATTTCCTTTGAAAAGACCAAGTTCTTCTGCTTAAAACTTGACATCCAAAATTTGAACACATCAGCCGAGTACCACACTTCAAGTACTTGGAAGAAATACTTGAACCAGCGGGAGGCGAGAAGGCTGCCCAGAAAATTCGCCTACAAACATTTCGGAAAGCCTACGATAGGGTTCACAACATATACAATAAAAAGTGCTTGTCCCGCCATGGAAAGATCAGACACTATAATACAGTAATCAAGCCCGAAGTCTTATATGCCAGCGAGACCCTTTCACTAAATGGGAAAGGTGACCTAGAAAACATTTTAAAAGAAGAAAGAAGAATCGTGAGGAAAATTCTCGGCCCCCGAAAAACAGAAGATGGATATAGACTGACGAGGGAACGGTACTAAGTCGGACGGCGAATTTCGATTTGATTTTTACATATTCGTGAAGGTCTTTTTAAGCTGAACCAGGTAGTGGAAGTCTAATTTTTCGCTGGTCCTTTTTAAGGGGCCATTTGGGAGCTCAAAGTTGGCGGTGAGCGCCCTGAATTGTACAGTACATGCCGGCACACGTCAGCGCTCACAGCCAGCGGCTGTCTTGCCTCGCTTTCCCTCGCCACTCCTTCGGTTCTCCTCTGTTCCCCACCACATACGGCTGCCTACAGTTGTGTACACGGGATTGCGGGTGAAAACTGACGTTAGTTGGGGCATTTTATTTACAAATATGAATTCATTATGGAATAAATAAACAATAAAAATGGTTTACAAATCACTACTTAACATACAAATAGTACATAATCAAATATTATCTGCATCATCATGACATTCAAAGTGTTCAAGAAATGACTTTATTCTAAACACAGTCTGGCATTGGTTCATTGTTCATGGCATTATGGTGAAAATCTAACACAAAATGTCAATAACAAAACACAAGACAACAATGTGCGCACCTTATAAACAAAAAATGGGTACAATCATTTACAGCGCACTTTTTATCAGTCAAATCATGAAAATTCGTTTGCGAGACAGTATGAAATTGTGGCATATTGTCATTAATGGAATAACCACCCGCTTTCCAACCACATTTCGGCATTGGTACAAAACAGTCAGCTTGTAATTGGTTATGCGCTAGTATTTGACTAGCTATAATGAAAAGTCTGTTTTTGGGTTTTAATTTTACTGGCCTTGTAAATTCCTTACCCGGCGAATGTTTTCCATTCGACGGACTAAACATTTTAGTTGTCAGAAGGCTCCAAGCCACACGCCTGGCAAAGATACGTAGTTCCTTTCGCTATGTATCAATTTGTACATGTTTGTTCGTCAGGGATTCAAGTTGTGCATTTTTGCCCTGGCCACTGAATGAATCTATGAGAAGATGATTTCTTCCGTCTTCCTGTAACTGCGGATGGAAAACGTTTTGAAACCAGTCACGTACATGCCCCTTCCCCATTTTCCCGAAAGATGAACAATCAATTACGACATATTTAAAGGCATCCATGTAGGCTCTGATACTTTCTTGTACTCTAGGTCCAAACTTTCCATTAATTTCTTGGAAAACGATCAAGAACAAATGTCTCATTTCTCCGGCTTTAGAAACGTGATATTGCACTGTGTGGGAGTGCGTAAAACAATTTCGGCAAACAAGCGTAGCAAGAACGTCTTTCACACCACGAAAATCATAACTTCACTGTGTTGCCATTTCGTACTCAGATCGGGACTGGTCCGAATTCCAGATATTGGCATCCGGGATCTCTTTCTTTTCTTGCAGTTCATTAATGAATGTTACAAACTTTTTAGCCACTTCGTGTCGTACTTCGTCTGTTTTAAACGTTTCACTGACTAGTTTGGTTACTTTTCGGAACCGAATTTTCAAACGCCTTTAAAGGTTTGTCAAGTATGAGTCGCTTTGGAGAGAGTGTTTTGGGCAATACAACTCTCTACCCTCACCAATCCAACGCTCAGTGTCCGATTTTGTGACATATAAATAACGCATCCTTGCCCTGGTGAACTCTTCTTTCACATAAGCTCGAACCATTGCATATTTCCTAATTTCTCCATTCTGTTGAACGTGGTTGACGATTCCATAAATTTGTCTCCGAGTCTTCTTATACTTCCGTACGGCGTACATAGGTCTTCGTTCCTTTATTTTTTGATAGCCTACATGTCCAACAATTATTCGGAATCATAATCTTCCACTGACTTACAGAGTCTTTCTCGGCCATCACAAGATTTATCTTCGTTAAACTCATTTCCGTGTTTGCGTTTTTTCGGTGTTTTTATCCCTTCCTCAACGCCATCTTCGTCTTCTGAATCAACGAAAACGGCTTCATCCTCCTGAATAAATTCGCATTTTCCCTCCAATATTGCATCAAAGGTTGTCTTTATTTGTATATACATGATTTGCTCTTCATCAGAAAGTCCTGTAGCTTCCTGAATATTAACATCGTAGGCATTAATAAGAGCTTCAATAATGTTGCAAGCGGCCATAACAAAGTAAAGAATTCAATGCGATCTCCTGTATATGGAATAGCCATCAGTCGTGAAGAACTTGACCGAATAGAATAGGACTCGCCGTCTCATATACACAACTGTTGGCAGCCGTATGTGTTGGGGAACAGAGGAGAACCGAAGGGACCGGGCGAGTTGGCCGTGCGCGTAGAGGCGCGCGGCTGTGAACTTGCATCCGGGAGATAGTAGGTTCGAATCCCACTATCGACAGCCCTGAAGATGGTTTTCCGTGGTTTCCCATTTTCACACCAGGCAAATGCTGGGGCTGTACCTTAAGGCCACGGCCGCTTCCTTCCAACTCCTAGGCCTTTCCTATCCCATCGTCGCCATAAGACCTATCTGTGTCGGTGCGACGTAAAGCCGCTAGCAAAAAAAAAAAAAAAAAAGAACCGAAGGAGTGGAGGGGGAAGGCGAGGCAGGGCCAACATGTACTGTACAATTCAGGGCGCGCACCGCCAACTTTGAGCTCCCAAATGCCCCCTTAAATAAAAAAAAATAAAAAAAACCAGCGAAAAATTAGACTTCCACCACCTGCTTCAGCTTAAAAAGACCTCGAATATGTAAAAATCAAAACGAAATTCGTCGTCCGACTTCGTACCGTTCCCTCGTGAGGTCACGCAAAGTGACAGAAGAGCTTTCCAACATTGCAGCTGACATCCGCAAAAGACGTCTGAAATTATACGATGTGCATTCAAGTTCTAAGGCCTCCGATTTTTTTTCTCCAGACTGGAAAGAAATAGAAACATGTGCATTGTTTTAAAAGGAGCCCGCGTTCGTTGTCAAAACGTCACAGAGATGGCAGCACTATACGACAGATGGATTTTTAGCGCCGGCCGCGAGAATGAGCACTGTTTTAGATACTTAAAATGGCGACGTTTTCCTTACGTGAACAGCGTGCAATCATTCGTTTTTTGAATTTGCGTGGTGTGACACCAATTGAAATTCATCGACAGTTGAAAGAGACATGTGGTGATGGAGTTATGGATGTGTCGAAGGTGCGTTCGTGGGTGTGACAGTTTAATGAAGGCAGAACATCGTGTGACAACAAGCCGAAACAACCTCGGGCTCGCACAAGCCGGTCTGACGACATGATCGAGAAAGTGGAGAGAATTGTCTTGGGGGATCGCCGAATGACTGTTGAACAGATCGCCTCCAGTGTTGGCATTTCCGTAGGTTCTGTGCACACAATCCTGCATGACGACCTGAAAATGCGAAAAGTGTCATCCAGGTGGGTGCCACGAATGCTGACGGACGACCACAAGGCTGCCCGTGTGGCATGTTGCCAAGCAATGTTGACGCGCAACGACAGCATGAATGGGACTTTCTTTTCGTCGGTTGTGACAATGGATGAGACGTGGATGCCATTTTTCAATCCAGAAACAAAGCGCCAGTCAGCTCAATGGAAGCACACAGATTCACCGCCACCAAAACAATTTCGGGTAACCGCCAGTGCTGAAAAAATGATGGTGTCCATGTTCTGGGACAGCGAGGGCGTAATCCTTACCCATTGCGTTCCAAAGGGCACTACGGTAACAGGGGCATGGTACGAAAATGTTTTGAAGAACAAGTTCCTTCCTGCACTGCAACAAAAACGTCCGGGAAAGGCTGCGCGTGTGCTGTTTCACCAAGACAACGCACCCGCACATCGAGCTAACGTTACGCAAACGTTTCTTCGTGAAAACAACTTTGAAGTGACCCCTCATGCTCCCTACTCACCTGACCTGGCTCCTAGTGACTTTTAGCTTTTTCCAACAATGAAAGACACACTCCGTGGCCGCACATTCACCAGCCGTGCTGCTATTGCCTCAGCGATTTTCCAGTGGTCAAAACATACTCCTAAAGAAGCCTTCGCCGCTGCCATGGAATCATGGCGTCGACGTTATGAAGAATGTGTACGTCTGCAGGGTGATTACGTCGAGAAGTAACGCCAGTTTCATCGTTTTCGGGTGAGTAGTTAGTTAGAAAAAAAATCGGAGGCCTTAGAACTTGAATGCACCTCGTATGGGCACGTCCGCAGACTGCCGGCAAGTAGACTGACACACAGGATTCACACCTACGTAGAACATCTAAAAAATACTCCATGGGTACTTGAAGTGAAGAAGGATCTGGAAAAGGCCCAGATGAACTGAAATGACACCGCGGACAGAAATCTCTATAGGAAAAAAATTAATGGATGGAAAGTGCAACCAGAGAACGAAGTGAAAAAGAAGACTGGAGCAAAGTGGACAGATGAATGAAAAAGGATCCACGGAGAAAGGATGAGAGCAGTTTGGCAACTCGGAAAAAAACAGAATGGTTATATCTTTGCGTGATCCATTGGGTCCATACGCACATAATAATAATAATAATAATAATAATAATAATAATAATTCATTCCATTGAAAAAATACATAAAATTGCCATCAAAACGAGACTTCAAATCTCGTATGAGAAAACTCAATACATGGAAGGAGCTTCACGATATTTAGATCGACAACGTATGATAACTAAATTCGGCAAAATCTTTTAGGTGAACCAATTCAGATATTTGGGAGAAATTATTCATCCCTCTGGTCTAAACCGCGAAGCAAATAAAGAAAGAATTTCCAAATTACAGAAAGCTTAGAGGATCACTTGGAACAGGTACAATAAAAAATTAATATCTCGGAAAGCAAAACTTAGACACTATAATACAGTAATCAAACCTGAAGCGTCATATGCTTCAGAAACCTTAATCATTGGTGGCGGGTCTCTAACCCAAGACGTAGAGAAACAGGAAAGGAAAATTTTAAGAAAATTGTTTGGCCCAGTTTGTATGGAGGGAATATGGAGGAAAAAATCATCCCAGGAAATATATAGTCATTCTAAAAAAATATCTCTCACTTTTCGGAAAAGACGATTGAAATTTTATGGACACATTAGCAGAATGAACAGTAACAGACTAACTAAAATAATTCTCAACCTGGCCCTTTAATCTAAAACCAAGAACAGCTGGATTCGTGAAATTGAAACAGATCTCCAGGAAATCAACATCTCGGAAGACATTATACAGGGCAGATGTAAATTCAGAACCAAAATCGACAATCACCAGTTTGAAGACAGACCCAATAACAGAGCCACTATAACTTCGACAGAAGAACGAAGGAAGCAGCTCAGCGAGTGGATGAAGAGATTTTGGGAGGAGGAGGAGGCCAACACATCAGCTAAGCTGGTTCAATCGAGCTCCTAATTATGGCATAACGATGTAAAAAGATAAGTATATGTATTGAAATGGCGTATGGCTTTTAGTGCCGGGAGTGTCCGAGGACTTCGGCTCGCCAGGTGCAGGTCTTTCTATTTGACACCCGTAGGTGACCTGCGCGTCGTGATGAGGATGAAATGATGATGAAGACGACACATACACCCAGCCCCAGTGCCAGTGAAATTAACCAATTATGGTTAAAATTCCCGACCCTGCCGGGAATCGAACCCAGGACCCCTGTGACCAAAGGTCAGCACGCTAACCATTTAGCCGTGGAGCCGGACAGTGTATGTATTAAGAGTAACTATACATTATATTATTATGATTATTATTATTATTATTATTATTATTATTATTATTATTATTATTATTATTATTATTATTATTAATTATTCTATCAGTCGTTAACAAGTATGATTGTCTTCTAAAGGTAAAGTTCAAATCACATTGACTTCTTTGATGGCTGTAATATCCAGTTCTGGAACTACAGACTCTTCACGATGTTGCCACACGGTGTCTTGCGTAGCCACTGGTCGTTGAGGGTTGATACTTCTGCTATTCATACGCTCTTCCCTAGCATTACGTAGCGTAACATGCCCTCCATCCGGAGGATTTGTTTTTAGTGCCAGCAGATCCACTTGTTGGAAAACCTCCGCGTTCCCGTCGTAGGAGGAAACTCCGCTGTCAAAAAGCGTCCAGAAAGCTCAAGGCGTTACATCACCTCGTCACGCACGTCGACCATTCTCCATCTTCGGATGGAGATGAAGATGGAGATGTTCTTGTAGGTTAGAAAGCGTCTCGCCACTTAAAACGTAACGCTTTTTAAGTATTCCACACTGTGGGTGGCACTATTACAGTGGAATTGTAACGGTTATGACAAACATCTTACTGAGCTGCGCCAGATAATCAGTCAGTTCGCGGCGAGTATAGTCTGTATTCAAGAAACTAATCTCAGACCAAGTGCTCAAACGGTCCTAAGAAATTTTAGTCGATACTCGACGGAAGGGGATTTTACTAACCAGGCAGTGGCGTATACTGAGGGTTACTAAGGCTATCGGTGAAGCCCAACCCTTAAATGAGAACGATGGAAATCTAAAGCACATAATTTGACAGTGTTCCATTTACAAAACTTGAAAGCAAGGAGAGAAAACGTCGCACGTATTTCTGAGAGTAAGGCATGCGAGACTGATCTGCAGCCCTGGCTCTGCGCCCCTCTCCGCTCAACCCACCTCTCGCAACTGTCCGATGGATGCGGGGACCGGGGGGATAGTTGTGTTAGGTTTCGCTCCGTCAAATTGACACTGCTAACGAACAACCATGAGTTACTTACTCATCGTATATACTTCCTCACCTCATACCTCTGACTTTAATTATATACTGTAGATGGTGGTATTTCACTCCCGTTTACTTCTACATCCTTGTATAAAAACTCTGCTGGGCTGCTGGTAATATAGTTTTCTTTTTATAGGTAGATCTGCTAAAATGAAATGCAATCTTTCAGGTTTAGTGCTTTTTTTAGTTGGAATCGAACCCATGAACATGGGTCGGATGCCATCACTGATCTCCCTAGGAAGCTGATAAAGTGGTGAACCACCGCTGGTAATGTTGTATTATTCAAAATGTTAATTTAATAATAATAATAATAATAATAATAATAATAATAATAATAATAATAATAATAATAATAATAATAATAATAATAATAATAGAACATGGCATCTGTATAGACTTGGTGATGACCTAATGAGGATGAAATGAATGGCGAAGACGTCATAAACACCCAGTCCCCAAGCCAGAGGAATTAACAGTACGAGGTGATGATTTTGAGAATTGAACCGGGACCATCGGGCCAAAAGCAAGCATTCTATCCATTTAGCCTCAAAGCTTAGAACTTCAATTTGCTAAACCTTAGGCTACCATCTCCACTGATCAGGTGTTGATTATTGACAGTAATTGAGGCCAGGACAGTAGCTTGTGAAACGGCCTTGACAACACAGCAAGCTACTCCGTTTGCTATTGGCTGCACTAAACCAACCATCGAAAAGGGTTAACCTGAGTCTAGTGGTAGCCAACGTTTTGATCCCAGCATACGCCACTGCAACCGGGCTTCTGTTGGCGTTGGTATTTTCACTCGTTCTGACATCTATAGCGAAGCGGTTCCATTATAAATATTGCTGGAAGCAGCATCGTTACATGTTTCGTTTGCAATGTCTCTCACCAGGCCTGCCCCTTAATATCACTGATGTAATTGTTCTTAATAGATCAGCTCCCACCTTCTTTCCTTATTTTAACACCCAGCAGCCATTATGGGGCTCTGAAATGGCTTGCCCCAGAGGAGTGGGGTTGGAACAGTTAATAAGAGAGCTGGATTTATGCATTTTGAATACCGGTAAACCAACACATTTCAGCTTAACGCACGGTACCTTTTCTCGCATTGACGTTCGTCTATACAGCTGTGCGCTCGGTCCCCTGCTTCGGTGGGATGTACGCGACGAACTCGCTGACAGTTACCATTTGCCATTATTCTTAATTTGTTGAAACAGAAATCCATCGAGGCTCCTCGCCGATGGATTCTTAAACGTGCTGATTGGCCAAAGTTCACACCACCAGCTGTCTTTAACGACGCGAATTGCCGGAGCGTAGACGACGATATAACTTGTATCATACAAGTTATTCTCGCTGCTGCTGCTGCTGCTGAGGAGTCCATTCCGTCTTTTTCTGGGACTGGATGAAAACTAGTTCCTTGGTGGAACGAAGAGATTGCAAAAGCTATAAAAGAACGACGTCGTACTCACAAACGCTATCGTAGACAGGCTGCTGTGGCCAACTTGGTAACATTTAAAAATCTTCGCGCTAAGGCGCTAATTCTTATTCGATAGAGTAAGAAAGCTTCATGGACAGATATGCGTTGTCCATGATGTCACATATACCGTCATCTCAAATATAAACTGGCCTGATGTGATATGACAATGGAAAACCACGGAAAGATAGTGAAGTTTTACATTCGGACATAGCCATGTGGTCGCTAACTTAAAATCGTAGGCCTACCCGCTTACTGCTATGCTTTGTATCTACACCCATAACTTTCTGGTTGTTGCTTCATATGCTTTGAACTTTTACGGTTGCACCCTGTGCGTTCTAATGGCATTTTAGATTGCCATAACTGTGAAAGTGGACTGTAATCGTACACCATTAAACCAGGGAGTAAAGCAAGAGTTCCAGCTGAAAAAACAAAAAAACAAAAAGGCTTCTTTAGAACAATTTCTGGAGTTTCAAAGATGAGGTGAATGAGATATGAGAGTAGCGTTCTCTGGAGGTCTATTGAGAAGCTGAATATCTTTTTGACCACGTACAAAGAATGACCGTTGAGAACATATATTCAGAAACATATTACGACCTTTAGACTTAGAAGGGAAAATAAATGCGAGCCGTTATATTAAAAGATTGAATTAACAATAGGAGCCAGTCCGGCCCTGCGGTGTAGGCGCGACGCGTCCGCCTGTCACCCGGCGGGCCCGGGTTCGATTCCCGGCTTGGTCAGGGTTTTTTAATTGTAAATGATTAATATCCCTGGCCTGGGGACTGGGTGTTTGTGTCGTCCTTAACGTTCCTTTCCTCACATTCAACACTACACTTTCTCTATTCCAATTACACGCAGGTTCATATCACATGGTGCAAGTAGGGGTAAAAGATTATAGGTCGACGCCCCGAACAAATAGCATTTAAAAAAAATAGGAGCCGCAGCAAGCCACAGAGCCTATGCTCGAAAGAAGATAGAATGAGAAGGAAATCAAGAATTTGCCAAACAGTGGGCCGGCAGCCTGTCGGAGAGAAGGAACCAGCGTGTGATCGATATGGAACTGAGCGAGTGAGACCTGCGACTGGCCCCGCCTACAGCACCCCAAGAAGTGCGACGATATTTCCTCCCACTCATTAATTACAGTAGTCTTCTGTTGTTTGGCACCCGGATCTAGTTAACCCAGCCTCCGTTCATTGAAGATTAACAGTGCATGCATACAAAATATATTACTATGAGCACTTCGAACACACAACCCACTGGGAAGTTAGACTGATCTACTGCACGTCATACTGTATAATATTGTATTCTTTGCTTGTTTTTGTCTGTCTTATTCTTTGTCACTAGTTCAGGAAACAACCTGTTGTTGGACTTATCCTGATTCCCCCATAATATCTGATATCTGTAAAACAGCGTCTGTGTGTCCATTTTACTGTTAGCGCCGATTACGTTTTTACAAAAAAAATTGGGTGGGGGGTGGGCGCATTTCAGATATTTAGGGCAGAAAATGTCATTACTGTATTTCTTTTTTGATGTTCTTTCCCAGATTACCAGGTTTACCCCTCCTTTCCGGGTGGGTAGGTTTCCGTATCCGGGTTACTCGAAGCTCTTATCTTCCGATGTTAGTTTGCCTCGGTGATAATATGCTGGATGGTTTGCTTAGAGGCACTACAGTCACAGTTGGGTTGATAAGTTATTTTCCATTTGTAGTGGAAATCTGCGCATTTACAATGGCTCGGTCGTATCCTGTTAACACTAGACCAGGTTTTACGAGGAAACTCAAATCCAGGTGGCAGCGACGAACCATTTTGTGGTAGAGTGGACTGAGGCTCGGTATTTTATCTTCCATGTCATTCTTTAGTTATGTTGAAGTCGGTATTCTTAAATTCTATTGCAGTTCTTATTGGTGGATTTCGAGATCTTAGACGATTGAGATGGACTTCAGCGATGTCGCCATGTATTTGTAATTAAGGAATATTAATTACCTACTTGAACTTCTTGAGGTCAGTAGCTGCAGTCGCTAAGTGCGGTCAGTATCCAGTATTCGGGAGATAGTAGGTTCAAACCCCACTGTCGGCAGCCCTGAAAATGGTTTTCCGTGGTTTCCCATTTTCACACCAGGCAAATGCTGGGGCTGTACCTTAATTAAGGCCACGGCCGCTTCCTTCCCACTCCTAGCCCTTTCCCATTCCAGCGTCGCCATAAGACCTATCTGTGTCGGTGCGTCGTAAAGCAACTAGCAAAAAAAAAAAAAAAAAAAAAACCCAACGAACTTCTTGAGGAGAGCGTTTTTACATCGAAGATCTGGTGGGGAAATATGGGTGACGATAGGTAGACAATATGTAGGTGAAGATCGTATATCGTATTGTACCAGGGATGATATAAATCGTGGTGTTGGGCTGCGTATATGTGAGGTTGCTGTGCGGGCTATTCAACCAAACAGGAGCACAGTACTCAGCAGCCGAAAACACAAAAGAAGGTGTGAATCGATGTAAAGTTAATGTTAACCCAAGTGGTACCAAATAATTTTTTTGAGTACGTTATTGCGACTTCTTATTTTGAATTGGATGTTACGAATGTGTTGTCTAAACGAGAATGTTCCATCTAAGGCGACTCCTAAATATTTAGGGTATGTTATGTCTTAATAATTGATCACCAATGTACACCTGCAAATCTTTATTAGCCATCTTGTTGTTTACATGTAAGCAACATAGTTCTGTTTTGTTGGCATTAGGTGTAAGTTTCCACAAATTAAAGTACTGTGCGACCTCTTTGAAGTCGTCCATTAGGGTCATCTCGGATTTCTCGAACCTTGTAGCTCTGGGTAGCAGTCGCCCAATCATCCGCATAACCGAATTTTCTTGACAGTGCGACAGGCATTGGACCCCTGAGGAAGTCCATAATTTAGTGATCTTTTGGTACCCACAATATTCCCCATATGTAAGTGGAAAAGTCTTTGGCTTAGCATGTTATTCAAGAGCCGGGCAGTCATCTTACACAGTATCACTTTCAGAAACTTGAAGAGTAGGCCACCCTTCCAAACTGTACTATAGGCTGCTGTCAAATCAATACAAGCCACCGATGTCTTAAGTTTTCTATGCAATTTGTAAGATACATTATTTGGTCTGCAGTGCTTCTGTGCGGTCTAATCCTGCCTGCTCCACTGGGATTTTCTTGAGTATCTCTGGGTCAGTTCGATTGAGAAGGAGCCTTTCTAGTGATTTTTATATGTTACACTAAGCAGGGCAATGGGGTGATAACTCTCTAGTTTATCGCTAGCTTTGCCTTTCTTTAAGCTGGCTATAATCTTTGCTTGTTTGAATAACTTTAGCAATTGGCCACTCTGTAGGATGGATGTTCGTGGAGAAGGTGGACAGCCATACTCGAACTCTATCCCCACAATGAACGATACATTCTGGGTGAATACCATCCGCACCTGGTGCTTTGCGTGGCGTGATATCAGCAATTCCAGTAATTATCTCATTTGCACTAAGCGGTCCAAAATGAAAGTACAGTGGCGACGTCAGTGATTTTGCTCATGCATTTCTAGAGACAATTAGTTACGTAAACAACCTGAAGATATAGTTTGTTTTCCAAAATTATGTACGTATGTATTGTAAAGCCATTCGCTGAATAAATAAATTAGTTTGCCTATACAGGTGTAAGGTTCTTATGGAACAATATTTTACTTCTTTCTTCACAGGATCATGGGTAATGGTCTGGGATAGTAATGCACTGCAGCAAGCTACTTGCAGCTATTTTAGAAGGTTAATGTTTGAATGTATAAATGTTGAGTGTTACAATTAGTTGGTGTGTGTTTAGTCCTCTCACACAGGACCGTGTGCATTTGTAGTGCGCGGGAGACGTTTTCACCATCCCCCTTGTAAGTCACTGTGCAGGGGGCGACCTCGGTGAATGTTGCTCAACTGTGAATGTAAGTGTGGGTACCCTCTTACCGTACCAGTGTTGCAATATAGGGGTGCTCTTACTGTACCCATTGTAGACGAAGGCGAAAATTCTCACACAACTACCGAGGAATACAGCGTTCACCCATCCAGTGGGTGACCACGTTGGATGTTGTATAACTGTTAAGTTCGACTCGTGACGTTTTCTTAGTATTTAATTTAGAATTTGCCTCGGTTGCCGCTTAGTAGTACCAGTGCGTCGCGATGAGACTGGTTAAAGTTGCAGAGCCAATACCATCGTCCCTGGTAGTTTTGGTGGTGATGGTGGTGAGATGCGTAGATCCAGTACACTGGGTATGTATTGTTTGGGGTTTTCGTGTACTCCATGTACACTGGTGGAAAATGTAATCCCAGCACCAAGAAGACATTAGTTTAAAGGAATGCAATTTAGGATAAGCAGTTGTCTAGGTAACATTTATTTGATTAAAGTTGCCAGGTCACAGGTTCAGTTATGCGCGAGAAGACATGGGGTGGTACATTAACAACCACTGTAGTCGCCATGATTTTGAATGCAAGCATGCAAACGTGCATGCGTTGTGTTGTACAGGTGCCGTATGTCATTTTGTGGGATGTAGTTCCACGCCTGTTACACTTGGTCAGTCTAATCAGCAGCGGTCAATGATGGTATTGGATTACGCTGGATTTGCCGTCTCATAATGTCCCATACGTGCTCATTGGGTGAAAAGTCTGGTGGTCTCGCAGGTTAAGTCCTGATCGACACTCTGTAGAGCACGTTGGGTGACAGTTGCAGTTTGAAGACGAGTGTTATCCCCTTGGAAAACACTGCCTTGAAATTACTGCTAATGAATACCAGCATAACAGGTTCAATCATCATTCTGACGTAGAAATCAGCTGTCAAGGTTCTTGGTATAATGACGAGAGTGCCCCTGCTGTCGAAGGAACTCGCTGCCCATACCATAACTCCTGGTGTTCGTCCCGTGTGTCGACGAAGCAGACGGTTTGGTACCAAGAACTTACCTGGCCTCCTTACCAACATCCGACCATCACTGGCTCCGAGACAGAAACGACTCTCATCTGAGAACACAACAGGTCTCCACTCCGCCCTCTAATGAGCTCTAGTTTGACACCACTGAAGTTGCAGATGACATTGATTTGGAGTTAGTGACGTGAACATAGATTTTACCTGCCATCCGAGAGGTGCTTGGAAATGAAAGATTTTATCAACAACAAGATGGCGCCTCGCCTTACTACCACAGACATGCCAGAACGTACTTGGATGAAAATCTACCTGGACGATGGATAGGTCGAAAAGGAGTTGAGTATCCACCGCGGTCTCCAGACGTTACACTTCTTGACTTGTACCTATGGGGGACCTTGAAAAATGAAGTTAATCCACAGACGCCAGTTACACTGAACGAGCTACGAGAAAACATCGAGTCGTCCTGTGCATCTATCACACTGGCAACACTGACAGCCGTAGTTTGGTCAGCAGTTCAGTGGCATCGACGTTGTTTGGTTGTTAATGGGGGTCACTTTGAACACATAAAATAACCATCCCCCGTGCAAGAACTGTAACGGTATGGCATTTTGTTCCATTAATATTGACTATCAAAGAGTACTGACCATTAAAGAGCGTCTACATTTTCCTGGACCCTCTGTATACAGAGTGTATCAGATCTACGGTATACCGACAGAAAAATCAGGGATGCTCTTCATGTTAAGAACGATGGTACAATCGGATTGGTGGGGTGAAAATATTTTCGAGAAAATGAGGTTACTTAGTTACTTCCGGGCGCGCGATTCAAATTGACAAACAGGCTCTGCATGTTACTCTGCGTCAGAGGAGGGAAGGGAAGAGAGGGGAAGTGGGAGTTAGAGGTAATGCTCGGTGCAAAAGTTTCTCGTTCGTTTCGCCTAGTTTCTTCCCAGCTCCAGCAGGCATTGTACAGTTTGTTCTGCACAAATTTACTACTATGCAAACCCCGTAGAAAGATGAGATGAGCTTGTACCGAGAACACAGGCAGCTTTCCAAGTCGTTCGTGAGATCACACTTCCTGGAAAGAGTCCAAAAGTCACTACTACGCCGTTGTGAACTGTGCATCGTAGTCGGATGGGGGTATATTCAACATCTACTGTAATCAAACCATTGGGCGTTTTGTTTCCTTCGTGCAGTATTTCATTCCATTTACAATGTAATGAGTGGAGGAATACACAATCGTGAGGTGGCAGCGTTGCATCTTCGAAGAGCATGTTAAATAATTAAGAACGTAACTGCGTCCAACAGACGAAAGGAGAAACGATCTGGTGCATTACTTGACTGACAAGTGTGTTTTAATTACTATGTGTGCAGTGACGCTGTTTAGTAAACGAACTGTGGATATTGCTTGTGAGAGACAAGGTTAATCCTGTGCGAATCCAACGAGGAAACTTTGCATACGCGCGGAGCATTATCTCTTATGTCCTTCGTACACCCCATTTCCTCTCCCTCTCTTTCTCTTCCCTGTAGCGGCTTGTGCTCTGGCGAACACGGCGATTTCGTCAATTTGAATCGCGCGCCGGGAAGTAACAGCGTAAGCTCATTTTCTCGAAAATATTTTTTTTCTCCGCCAATCCGATTGCACCATCGTTCTTAACATAACATGGAAAGCTTCCCTGATTATTTTGTCGGTAAAGTTTCGATACATCATGTATTCTGACTATCGCCTTAATATACCGATCATTAGGAAACGAGGCTGCATGGTTCCCTTGCAGTTTATGCAGCTTAGTTTCTGCTCGGATACCTGGCATTTAGTGTGTTGATGATTGGTGTCATCTGTTGTACCACATTTGGTGCGGACAGCTCGACGCCGAGTGGTGTAGCCACTGACAGTTTTAGCACTGTACTTCTGAGGTGGCATCGAGTGATATTCACCTTAGGCTTTGGGGCTGGGGTTTTGCCCGTATTCCGAGTCTTTGTCTGTGTGAGGGGTTGTTTAATTGTTTTGTGGTTCGCTGGGAGAGGGGAGGTGGGGATGTTGAGGAGAGACCCACTTAGTAGTCTCCCTCTGGCAGCCTCGTTGAGAGGTTTGTGTTTTTGGAACTGGGGTTGATTCGGTCACTTTTCCATTTTCTGGCTTTGTGTAGTTTTTGTACTCAGAACCCTAATTATCTGAAAACATTTATTTTCTTATTGTTGTTTACGGGTAGTTTGGGGCGTTTTAGTGTGCTTGTGTGTCGCGTGTGTGCCTGTTTGAGTATGCTATCATTTTTTTTGGTAGTAGGTACGGAGGGATTTTTGTTCGAGGGTCGAATCTAAGGCGTGCATGACCTTATTTTTGAAAAATATGTTGATTATGCTGTGGTTATCGTATTCCTTTATGTCGGCGATTGTTGTGTCGATTAGGGGTTTAATGACAGTAAGAATTAGTTTTTCGGTGTTCTTGTGACGTACCCGCTCTTGCACCGCAGATGGGCGACAGTGTGACGTGCCGGGTCACCTTAATTTTAATATAAATAAATACTCGCTCATTTCCCTCTCCATAAACAATATCCTTTGGGCGCCAGCCTTCAAACTTATGGTTTGAAGATGGTAGTTGATAATTAATGATAATAATAGGTAATGAGACTCTAAAATACTCCCAGAATACTTACAGAATACTAACCATTAAGTACACACTAACCTGGAAACTAAGGGTTATTGATCAGAATTTATGGAAGTACCAATTAAAATAACTTTATTAGGATGATGAACGTGACGGCATGTTTACGAAAACTGAACTTACCGAAACAAAAGAAAAATTGAAGAAAATGAACGGTTACGCGGAGACCTGCAGTAATTTAGGCCATTAGCTCATTATTTGTAGATTCCTCTACCTGGACACGTTCGATGATGTAGGAGCTGTTTGATGATCCTCTCGTTCAGCCGTTGTCATCTCTCGTAGCAAGTACCAGTCCTATTTCCGATTCGTGCATTGCCCACTAATTGGACAACGACTTTCCTAACTATCACTTCCTATATTACTCATTACACAATTTCAATATCAAAACTACCTTGGGTTACGTTCATTCAGAGAATACACTTGTATTCTTCCGTATTACAGAAAGTAGCGTAACTACAAAAATACATAACAGAATTTATCCTGTGTTACATAAGTCAAAACCGGTTTCTCGTTAATTTTATCTCTCGTTATTGAGATATCCAGCTCTCAATGAGAGTAACTTTCAGTGGTGCTCTACTCAGATGCGAAATGAACTTGTAAACTACAGGGAGAACTTCCTCTTCTTATATTAAGAACGACGAGAGAGACCTTTTTCCTCTATCATCATGGCCATCAGACGCTAAGTGGTACAGACGCTAAGATATTAAGATGTTAAGAAGCCTAAGACCTTCAGCAGTTCAGCTATTAAGACCTCCTCGAGCTCTTGTTGTTGATGTATATAGGCTCCAAAATTTCCCTCCATCTACCATATCACAAGGTCCAGTAAGATCTGATGTTCTGTCCCTTCTCCTATCCAACGCTGTATATCCATCATCTTGTTTCGTAAAGTTCATTCACATAGGTTGAAATTTCGCGGGCTTTCTAAGCATCACGTAGCAAATTATGAGTTAACAAGTTCTAACTGTCTTTTCAGACTATGGAGGGGGCTAAACAATTCTGCAATCTCAATGATGTCCTTATCCTGGTAAAGGGCTAAAGTTTAACATGGCGTGTCCGGTCGCCTAACCTCAGGCTACTGGAAATTTACTGCAAGCTATTAACACGAGTGATGTAATACCTTACTCAGGACTCAGCTAGTTCAGATACAAAGAAATGAGATGATAATGTGAAATAGATGACTAAAAACCCTATATATTAGCATAATCATTTAGAATGACCTACCACAAATTAAATATATACAACTTTCCAATTAATTCCACAGTATGATAAATTTATGTGCACCGGGCGAGTTGGCCATGCGCGTAGAGGCGCGCGGCTGTGAGCTTGCATCCGGGAGATAGTAGGTTCGAATCCCACTATCGGCAGCCCTGAAAATGGTTTTCCGTGGTTTCCCATTTTCACACCAGGCAAATGCTGGGGCTGTACCTTAATTAAGGCCACGGCCGCTTCCTTCCAACTCCTAGGCCTTTCCTATCCCATCGTCGCCATAAGACCTATCTGTGTCGGTGCGACGTAAAGCCCCTAGCAAAGAAAAAAAAATATGTGCATGCTGTGATGTTCAAAACATCCACATTCGTTCAGTAAAATATAGGAGGTGAGGGAGGCAACATTGTAAGGTAGTCTCAGTAAGGGAGAACAGGGTTTTAATTTTTTTACAATTGGCTTTACGTCGCACCGGTACTGGTAGGTCTTACAACGACGATGGGATAGGAAATGGCAGGAGTGGGAAGGAAGCGATCTTGGCCTAAATTAAGGTACAGCCCCAGCATTTGTCTGGTGTTAACATGTGGAAACCACGGAAAACCATCTTCAGGGCTGCCGACAGTCGAGTTCGAACCCACTAACTCCCGAATACAAGCTCACGGCTGCGGGCCCCTTACCGCACGGCCACCTCGCTCGGCAGGGTTATTTGTAATGTGGTGTGTGGGAGTGTCATATAGGTCGTTTTTGGTTCCGTCGCGGGTGTGGGGCAGTAAATTTGGGTGATGTGATTCAGGGATGTCCGGTACATTGATTTCGAAATATGTCGGAGTTGGGGTTCCAGCTACTCAATCCACTGATTGGTCCCACCTCCTAGCCGTCACTGATCTTAAGGGGAGGGGTAAGGTAAAAGCAGTGGGGTGCGGTGAACATATTCATCACCCCAACTGCAAAAAAGTTTTGTTAAATAAACAATCGTAGCCCCACTACACTCTCTAAAGCCAACATTACCCTTTTATAAGGCTGCATTTTTCGTGGAAAGGTCTACCTGAGAAAGAACTTTCAAGAATATTTTCAACCACACGCTCGCACATACTTCCAAATTGATATTCACGGCAATGACGACACCATAACTTAATCTATAGCAGATTTTAAACAATGTGCTTACAGTTTCATCCGGTGACGCCTCGTGATAGTACATTCATGGTTTACACAAAAATACACTGGGACTAACTATTTGTTTTTTTACTTAAAAAGCCTAATCTATAATAATCAGCAAAATTTAACTGGTATTTTCCCATCGTTGAAGTTTTATAGTTTCACTCGCATACTGAGTGTAGGCTACGTGCATCAACGACAAACGAGGGAAAATATTTGTCACGACGTATAACACACTTTATATTAATGATCAATGCCACAGAACTCACAAAACCTTCACCTATAATCCTAGAAGAAGATTACAAAAATTCACTATATACCACCATCACCAACAACCATTCGCTCTTAACTCTGTGTTCATGCTGGGCAACCTAAATACTTTTCTGTGGCTATCTGAACACATTCTACACGTGCCATGAATGAATTGATTTCGTATACTGGCTCTATTTTTATTAGCAAGACGATGTGCAAGTGGCTATACTGTTAAGATGTTGACATTTTTTCTTGCAATCTCTAGTGTGTGGCGCTGAAGACTTCGAGTGTCAAGTATTTTAAAACCAACACCCCTTACTTAAGCTAGCTGGCCTGTCGCTGTAAATTGAAGTTGGGAGAGGGGGAACAGCTCCGCCTCGAGGAAGCTTCAAGTGCATGCGTCACCCAAGCGACCTTAAATTTCGCTGGGGGTAGCTCTATCGCGCCGGCAAGGAAATGCAGCTGGCTGGAGAAGCTGAACTGCGGTAGTGCGAGCGGATTTTCGAGACAGCTGTACTTGGCTTGGTTTAGATTTCGCAATTTTTTAAACGTTATAAAAAATGTTCTAAGGAATAATAAGAAAATGTTAATACAAAGTTCTTTACCCCAGCAGCGCTGGGGCAGATATGGTTCAGTGCCCGCTACTGGGTAAGAGAGAGAGAGAGAGAGAGAGAGAGGATGCGCGCACGCGCTGGAACTGTCAAACGCACGTTGTGGAAAAGGCTTGCATAGTCGCGCGGCGACTTCCCTACTGTATACAGTAGTGATGGGTTGCGACTGGAATCGCGAAGAGTCGATTCCATATGCCTGGGGAATCGGGTACCCGATTCCAGAATCGATTCCGAGGAACTAGTAGCACCATCTATGATGCAGATACGTACACACGTGCAGCACGAATGTGTTATGTAAAAATGTGAGTTCGTTCTGGTATAACCAGGTCACTTTACAAGCCATACCTGCTCTCATAATAGTGTCCTAGAGTTATATACTGTAATGCGACTGTAATTTGATAAGAAAATATGATTCTCTGTTTGAAACTAATCAAATTGCATGGATTGTAAACAAATCAAAACTTGTATGGGGATTATGACAATATAACACTACTGAAATGAAATGGCGTATGGCTTTTAGTGCCGGGAGTGTCCGAGGACAAGATCGGCTCGCCAGATGCAGGTCTTTTGATTTGACTCGCGTAGGCGACCTGCGCGTCGTGATGAGGATGAAATGATGATGACGACACATACACCCAGACCCGTGCCAGCGATATTAACCAATGATGGTTGAAATTACCGACCCTGCCGGGAATCGAACCCGGGACCCCTGTGACCAAAGGCCAGCACGCTAACCATTTAGCCATGGAGCCGGACATAACACTATTATTTCAACAAAATACATTTGTACTAAAGAGACAACCTTAACTAATGTTAAGCTGTGATGAAAACAAAAATAGTAATTATGACCGTTCCTCATAATAATATTTAGCAGTAGTATGAACGTGTCCGCCTCTGTGGTGTAGTGGTTAGCGTGATTAGCTGCCACCCCCGGAGGTCCGGGTTCGATTCCCGGCTCTGCCACGAAATTTGAAAAGTGGTACGAGGGCTGGAACGGGGTCCACTCAGCCTCGGGAGGTCAACTGAGTAGAGGTGGGTTCGATTCCCACTTCAGCCATCCTGGAAGTGGTTTTCCGTGGTTTCCCACTTCTCCTCCAGGCAAATGCCGGGATGGTACCTCACTTAAGGCCTCGGCCGCTTCCTTCCCTCTTCCTTGTCTATCCCTTCCAATCTTCCCATCCCTCCACAAGGCCCCTGTTCAGCATAGCAGGTGAGGCCGCCTGGGCGAGGTACTGTATCCCCGACCCAAAGTCTGAAACTCCAGGACACTGCCCTTGCGGCGGTAGAGGTGGGATCCCTCGCCGAGTCCGAGGGAAAAGCCAACCCTGGAGGGTAAACAGATTAAGATAGATAGATAGATGAACGTTCTTTCTTCTTCTTCTTCTTCTTCTTCTTCTTCTTCGTTTTCTACCAGTTTTCCCACATCTTTGGGGTCGCGGGTGCGAACTGAATAGCACAGGTTGATTTGGCCCGGTTTTACAACCTGATACCCTTCCTGACGCCAAACCTGTATGGAGGGATGTAATCACTGTTGCGTGTTTCTGGGTTGGTTGGTTGGTTGGTTGGTTGTTTGGTAGTATAGAGTGTTGTCTGAATATGAAGAGGAAAATGTTGGGACAAATACAAACACCCAGTCCTCGGGCCAAAATAACTAATCAGAGGCGTTTAAAATATCCCACCCGGCCGGGAATCGAACTCGGTACCCTCTGAACCGAAGACCTCAACGCTGACCATCCAGCCAATGAGTCGGACAGCAGTACGGAATGTTCATTGCAAATTAAATGTAACGGAAGACAGGTATGCTACGAAAAAAGTTGTGTACTTATTAAAAATGTGACTTAATTCCACAGACTGTATACGTTTATACTAGCAATATTTGAAAACCACATTAGAAAAATACAGTATAAGCATTAATAACAATGTCGATTGTTACACCCAGTGTCGAAATGTGTAATGTGATTTCCAGACTACGGTACCAGGATAAATTGTTATTTCATTATTATGTGGCATGATTCATTCGTGACAACCAATAAGACATTTCACTGTATACAAAATAAATAGTAAATATTGCACGTTCGAATTTGCCCCACTTATATAGGGAAGACTCACTCTAGTGAGTTCGCCCAACACACACTGGTGACGTTATCGGGAACCGATTCCTCGCATGCGACATTCAGTGCGATCGCGGAGTCGTAGGAACCGATTCTCGCGACTCCAGGCGTCATTCGCGCACATCACTAGTGTACAGTTTACACTGTAACCCGCAACCGGACACTTCAAGAAACGCAATTGTACTGTAGCTGTACTTGTCAGTACAGATATAACATTCCATCGTCCAATGGCTTTAGGAGGCAACTGCTGAGTTTTGCATGGGCACTATTTTTGTGATAAAACTATATATATATTTAAACATGTTTTCGTGCGGCTCAAAGCGTTCGAGGCCAGAGGTGTCTCTTGTAAGAATAATGCTGATGGCATGAATGTTTTTAGCCATGGAAGGGGTGGGGAGGGGGGCAGTCCGGCAGTGGAAGCTGCCATTGGTCGCTCTCGCGTGACGTCAACAGGCGGATAGCATTGAGACAGCGCATGCTGTGTAGGTTGCGAGAACGTACTACTTTCGTAATTTACACGTTTTAAAAATGTGTAAAATAAACACAAATACATAGCATGCAAAATTAACATGGTATTATATACAATTGAACGAGATCCACGGCCACCAAAAATTAATTTAATTTGTTGTAGACCGAACATACCTGTATGCAGGAGAGTGAAGGGTATCTTCTTTCTCATTATTTTACTGGCTGAGATGCACTCCACATCCGATTCTTCTTTGCGGCATATTTCTTTCCTGCTTGCAACTGCCTTTCCTTACTCAAATGCCTGATGCGAATAAATCTCCTCGTCCTGATGAAACTTCGATTTAATAACTGAAGACAAAGTTTTAATCACTTCGTCACACTTCGAACTGTCATGTCCATGAAAACCAGCAAATATAATTTCGAACTGTTTGACTGTGTTCACCCAATCTTTTGTCGGAGTAAAAAGGCCCCCTCAAGAAATAGTAGATATTCAGGAGTTAGAACTTGCCCCAGGAATCGGGCGCATTTCAGTTCGTGATCTCAAGGATTTATCGATCGCTCGGCATTTAAATGCGAAGTAGCCCGCCATGTACTGGACAGTATCGGGAGAAACATCCTCATTATTAGAATAGTTCTGCCCTAACTCGTGGACTCTACTCACTAACTTTTCTTCGTCTTCTGTAATGTCTTCATTGTCAGAACTACGTATAATATTCGCTGGGCTTCTCTTACTTCAATGCACAGTTCACTACTTAAGAATTTGAAGAATTCCTCATGTGTTTCCTCGTTCCGTGTTTCAACGTCTGCCACAGCTGTACTGTTTCTTTCTTCAGCTACTGATGTACTTCCTGATAAGGGTATGCCATTTGAGTTTCCTGTTAAGATAAGAAGTCGAATCCTTTGTTTCACCTCAAGTGTTGTAGGGTTGTTATAAAAGGCACCAAGACCTCGAATTCTCGAAAAATAATTTTCTAGACAGTCTTGATTTAGTCGAGATGTTAGGATGTATCTTCCATTCTCTTCTCTGATTTCTTGAAAGAGTTCCAGAAGTGATGTGATGGAGATGAGAAATCCCTTTTGAAACGGCAACTAACTTTTTCTACTTCCAAAGCGCATGCCGCAGCAAACGTCCATGAACCTTCTTAATGTATTCCCCTGGCTCGCAAGATTGAGACCGAATCCGCTACGGATAGGTGTGCCATGGTCAAAGGGAACTCGAGAATTCAGAACATCGAAATCATCATTCACTAATTCAAAGAAAATGCTCTCGCGTTCCTTACCTAGAACATACTTCAATGCTTTAGCTGTACGGTGTGAAAAGCGCGCAGCCATTCTAACATTCTGTCGCGCTCGACCTGTGACACTGATGTGAGCTTCTGATATGTGATGCGTAATAGATAAATCGCCTTTCTGGCTATCTAATACGTCCTCAATTATCTTCCTCGTTATCTCAGTTCCATCAGGCAAAACTACCCCTTCATCTAAAAGGTGGTTTCGAAGGAGCTTCAGTAAGTGAGGCACGTCATAAAAACCCCAGATCTTTCTTTCCGTGTCCGCTGGATTTATGAAAAAAGTTTTGGATGTGTTGACGCAGAGTTCGCTCCACACTTCTGAATTCTTCCCCCCCCCTCATATTACGCGTTACCGCCACGACATGTAGCCCTAAATCTTCAACTCTCATTATTATATCTTGGAGCAATTTGCTGTACATTGCCACATCAAAATCGTAATAAAGTGGTTGCTCCCAAGATTTACACAAACCGCGAATCATCACAACTTGAACATTGCTGTGAGGTCCTAAAATCCTGTCTTCCGAGGCATCATAGCAGATACGGTCATCAATGGTCATTTCGTCAAAGCACAACACAGTTTTCTTCTCTAAATCGCTAAATGTACGGGTCTTAACTTTCAAAATTGACAGAACTTCTTCCGAAACACCCGGATTGCACTTACAATTCCTAGTCCAATTCTGAAGCGTAGCACGACACGGCAAAGGAATGTTGCGCTTTCTTAAATAGGTATAAGCCTGTCGAGAAAGGGCCTTTAAGTCAGTGCGTTGACAATATCCTCTGAGCTCCATCTTACTCGTTTGTTGCCTCGTAACAGGCAGCAAATTTGTCCAGGAGAGAAACACTTAAACACGTTCTTTCAGAGTTCTGGATAGTTTTCTCTTGTTTGGCAACATGTGTCTTACAGCTTTGGCCTTGTTCAGGGCTGCATCACACTTTTTAAGGCAATTTCTTGGACTGCATTTTTCTTATTTAGGACTTCTATTTCGGTTTTCAGTCTTTTACTTTCTTCGTCCTTTAGTCTCATATCAGAGAGTTCACAGATGGGCTCTGTATTTGTGACTTGGTCCAGTTTCCTTTTCTTCGGGGATATAGACTCCAAGGTTGCAATTGCTCTCTTTCGCACTTCTGTACTTTGATGCCGTTGAACACGTACAACCTAAAAGGGAAAAAGAGCATCTTGTAAGAAATGAGGTAGATAATTGCCACAGTTCCAGGTTTCCTGTTCTATTTCTAAGTAACGTAACACGTGTAACCCCGTGGGTCTTATTCTTCGACGCCGATGATGTTTTACGTGTCCTAATGCACCGACTGACCTCACGAGGCTGGTGGGACCCTGTACCAATCCTCCGTGCCAGATTAAATTACTTGGCGGGATCGGGGATCGAACCCGGAACTTCGGGGATAGTAGTCAATAACGCTACTACTACACCAACGAGGTCTGCTGTTTTATTTCTAACACATGAGGAATCTTAACTACCTTTGAATAAAATAAAAGTCATTCGAGAAGATAAAAGTTAACAGATGAATACTGTAAATCAAGGTTAATCAGTTCAACAGTACTTATGTGGAAATATCTTTAGTATCCTTACCTCTTCGACTGCTTCGCTATTCGTGCCACATTCAGCTGTACGTACTCCTCCGTGCCAATTTGGTAAATGCTGTCACGGAACTGCATTTGCTTTTAGTTTCTTATATAGCGGGAAACCGAGCAGCTCATTCTTTAAATCACGCTCGTAATCCTCCGGAAGGAAATGAGCTGAGCATATACGTGCATTGTTCACCTTGATTTCATCGGCACGCTTACATCGCGATAACCATTCTCTCTGTGTTACTGCATCATTAGGGAAACGATGATTCCATTATACCACTCGTCTTACGGCCATAATTGTTGCAATTTGCAGCTGCACAATTACTGTTTAATTTTTACTCATGGATGACAGCTTCTCTCACAACGCTTCCTTTTTACTGATTCCTCACGCACACACTCACTAGTTACCTCGTTTTTCACTCACTCCTAAGTCTGCCGGGGCCTCAGTTATCTGCCACATTACGTCACAGCGCGCAAAGCAGTGTGGGTAAATTCTCCGCTGAACGGACGGGAGTGGCCTACCTTATAATAGTCTAAATAGTCTACTTACCTTGGTTTTTAGCTTCCGAAGACATATGGCCGGTGCTTGAAGAGCGCACTCCTCGCTAGCCAGCGGTAAGATCACCTCGATACTCTCGGTAGCTGTTTTCTCTTTGAATATTTGGTAAAAGCGTGTATTTTAATCAGTATTGTTGGTTTTCCATATTCTGAAATGGCATAATACTGATGCCATTGCCTCTTCATAACAATCCCTTTCCTGCACATCTTCACAACTGGCTCTGATCCATCGACCAAGATGTTCGAGGAACTATATTCTGTAGGCATGATAATTATGGGCTTTTGGGCTTATGCTGTGTCAAGTAAAGAAAGTGAAACTCTACGTTTTGCAGAGAACTTTGCTCCGCGTCTTCAGGAGAAAATGAGCGTACCACTACAATTCTAATGACAATGCATTCTTAAATTCAAATGCTCATTGTTGTGGAAGTCTTCCTCGTGAAATGTCGAGTTTCTTCTGAAGTCGCGAAGCAACGTTCTCTGCGAAACGTAGTTTCACCTTGTTTTCTTGACAGGGCATAAGCCCAAAAGCCCATAATTATCATGCCTACAAGTACTGGCCGTGAAGGCATCAGTGTTAACGTTAAAACTATATTTTGATTTCAAAGAAACCCCACTGTTCAGAAACTTAACCGTTGCAGAATGTATTAACAGTGTGTGAAAAATTAAATGAAGTTGAACAAAGAGTACATGAAAAAATGAGATCCTTATATTTGCATGCAACATAAAAGCTACTTTGTTTTATCTATTACGCAATTTTGCCTGTAAAAACCGCTGGGCTATGTGAAATATTTTGGCTTAGAACTGTGGTCGGTTAGGTTCTATCACCTAAGGTTAAATATTGTCAAGGAATTATCGCTCTTCATAATATATGTGCTCCGGGTCAGTATTTCCCCAAAATTATCATCATATAGCGATTTTCGGAGACTCATCGACGATGAATAGGCTACATACAGTAACTGCAACTTCATGTCTTACGAGTGTGCTACATGGAAATTTTTCTGTTCGTTGTTAAATGTACACCTCAGCACGATTGCCGGGCGATTGTTAATTTAAACCACCGCCGTCTCGATCCTCTTATAATGCCTGCCCCATGTGAGGCTTTTTGCGAATAGACTGCGGCAGAATTTCTCAGCTAGACGACAGGCATAGACGCAAAATGTTCCAAACTTATTCTAATGACGACAGCCTACAAAATACTACGCAGTAGGTTCATATGTTCACCGAAGCTCGTAAATTACATCAGTAATATTAAATATCGGCAGTATTACCTGTAGGAAGTCGCAGTTGGCCTCTTCACGTCACAATTTAAAGATTTTCTTGGACGAAGGCTTGGAGTGGTACCTACTTTTTGTGTTCTTGCCAACGCAATATCAGTTAATAGAGGTCTTACGAACTTGGTTAGGATAATATCACTAACAGTTTGCTGATATTCTTGGACCTCACACTTTAAAAAATACATCCTGAAAGGGAAGACGTCGCAAGTCCTCGTTTTACGCTCGTGCGTTTGAAGGGCTTCGACAATAGGGCACAGCAGCTTAAACGAACTCCTGCAGATGCTTCACCAGAGCAACAAAACAAGGTTTTGGGTATCGAACTCCCCCTCTGTCTGATGCATCAGTTCCATTTAGCGGTGTGGAAGCTCCTGGCAGTGAGTTGTTGCTGACGCAAATGTCACACTCCATCCTCTCTTCAACAACGCGAACCAAGTACCCGCAAATTAGGATTTGATTTCCTGTTTCTGTTTTGATTGGAATATTATCGTCTGGATATTTGGGGTTGTCCAAAATGAATAAACATGAAGACGTTTGTTTTCTGAATGTCCGTCACAGTTGCCAGTTGCACCGTATTTTGTTCTCAGGCTCTTAATATATGCCATTATTATTATTATTATTATTATTATTATTATTATTATTATTATTATTATTATTATTATTATTATTAATTCAAGTTCGCTAATCGGGCAACTAGGGACCATGATAAGCCTCACTTTACATTCTGGCATTTGTTCATTTTTCGCGTGATCCATATCATCTTCATTAGCTCACTGTGTTTAGCACGACGTTCTTCGGTCCATGTAGCACCAGTTGCCCGTTTTTCTTCCCGGAAAGTCCAAAAAGTCTTGATGGCTGCTCTGAAAAGATTTCGATCTTGTGCATCTTCTGCTTGTAGGCCCAGTTCTTTAAGATCTTTCTTGACATTAACGTACCATGGCATTGCCTTTTTTTGGTTTTGAGTCAAATATACTGAAGATACGTTTCGTCCATCGAGAGTCGATCATCCGTCGTATATGACCGTAGAAGCGAACTCTGCCTTTACGCATTGTTTCCGTGATCTTCTCTACCTTAGAGTATACTTCTTGCCTGGATTTTCTAACGTAGATGCTATTTTTGTAGTTTGGGCCAAGTATGGTCTGTAGGATCTTTCTTTCCTCTCTAAATCCGCAAGCAAACATTTCTCGGACAGGATAAGGCATTCAGATGCATACAGCGATACTGGTTTGATGACAGTTGTTGTAGTCACGAATGTTTGTGTTCAGGGAAAAGCACTTTTTGTTGTATATGTTGCGGGTGGTTTGGAAAGTGACTTCCATTTTCTTGATTCTTACTGCTATGGCCTCTTTGTCAAGTCCATTTTGCTGAATCCATTCCCCAAGGTATTTAAATTTACTAACACGGTTTATCGTTCCATATTTGGTGTTAAGTTGTGCCGTATCATCTTTGATATTTGACATTACTTCTGTCTTTGTTCTGCTACTTCCTTCAACACATTGATCTGTTCTGTTGCACTTTCGAAATTTTCTGTCATAAGGGCTATATCATCAGCGAACGCTAAGCAATCTATTTCCACTCCGTTTTTCTTTGTCCCAATCCTTACGGGTTTGTAAAGGTTTCTTTCTTTTAACGTCTTCCGCCACTCCTGTATTACCTTCTCAAGTATGCAGTTGAACAAAAGAGGTGACAGCCCATCTCCTTGTCGAATGTCTGTCTTGATCTCAAAGGGTTCAGAGAGACATCCTTGGAATTTTACTTCGGATTTGGTATTAGTTAGTGTTGCCCTTATTATCGTCAGCAGTTTCTCATCGACTCCCATTTCTGCAAGGATGTTAAACAACACATCACGGTCGAGGGAGTCGTATGCTTTCCCGAAGTCTACACATGTAGATACATAGGTTCGACCTCTCAGCATATGGTATCTTATTATGGTCTTTAGGTTAAGTATTTGTTCTGCACTTGATTGGCCTTACCGAAACCCTGCTTGGTATTTCCCTAGTTTGTGTTCAACTTGCTGTTCTAGTCTTTCAAGGATGGATAGTTACAGGATCTTGTAGGCTACTGACTGAAGAGAAATTCCACGGTAATTGTTCACATCTCTTATATTTCCTTTCTTGTGTAAAGGATGGATCAAGGCTAGCTTCCAGTCCTCTGGTAGTTGTTCTTTTTCCCATATATCTACAATGGTTTGGTGTAGGATGTCAATTGCTTCTTCTGGGGCATGTTTCCACAGTTCCGCAATCGTGGAGTCTTCACCAGGAGCCTCGTTATTTTTCAGTCTCTTTATGTGGCCTTTGATTTCATCGTGATTTGGTGGAGAAGATGGCAGGTTTTGGCTCACTGGTTTTTTTGTTTTGATGGGGTTGGCTAGTTTTTCACGGTTTAGAAGGTCGTTAAAATACTTAGCTAAGATTCCGCAGTTTTCTTCATTTGATGTTGCAAGAGTTCCATCTTTCCTTAGAAAGCAAAGGAAAGGTGCCTTGTATACTTGTACCTTCTTTTTAAAATTTCTGAAGTATTCAGGAGTCTCACCTCTATGGAAGTCTTGTTCAATCTTGTTCAGTAGTTCCTTTTCATACTCGCGTTTCTCACTGCGTATTATTTTTGCTGTTTGTGCTTGTTGTGTTTTGTACATCTTCCAGTCTTCTTTCTTCGAGGTGTAATACTTTTTCCAGGTATTCAGACGATCCCCTAAGGTCTTCTCGCAGTTATCGTTCCACCACGTGTGCTTCTTCCTCTTCTTGATTTTCATACTTGCGTTTCTCACTGCGTATTATTTTTGCTGTTTGTGCTTGTTGTGTTTTGTACATCTTCCAGTCTTCTTTTTTCGAGGTGTAATACGTTTTCCAGGCATTCAGACGATCCCCTAAGGTCTTATCGCAGTTATCGTTCCACCACGTGTGCTGCTTCCTCTTCTTGATTTAGGCCACTCCTATTGCAGCTTGTATCATCTGCTTTCTCGTGCTGTTGAAATCTTTTTCCACTGGTTGGGCAAGTTCTTTGAATTCATTCTCTCTTTCTCTGAGCTTTTTTTGTGTCAAAGCGAATTATGGTAGGTTCGTTCTTATTTTTGTTGGCCGAAACTTGATTACTGATGCGTAGTGATCTGAGTCTATGTTTATTCCCTTTTTTATGGTAACGTTCATGATTTCCGGACTGTTTCTTCGAGATATAGTAACATGGTCTATATGGAGTTCTATTGTTTTGTTTGGGCATCTCCATGTCATCTGTTTTCTTGGTAAGTGACGAAAGTGTGTTGACATCAGTGGGAGGTTATGGTTATCACATAGTTCAACGGGGCGTTCTCCGTTCTTGTTGGTTGTTTTGTGTGCTGGGTAGAGCCCAACAACTTTCCTGTGTTTCCGTTCATGTCCTACCTGTGCATTAGTCACCCATTAGGATCTTGACGTGGTGTTTCGGGATTTTCGCTAATCTGGCATCCAGGACATTCCAGAATTTATCTGTGCCTTCCAGGTCTTTTTTGTTTTGTTTATTAGTTGGAGCACGTGCATTGTATAGCGTATATGTTTTATTTGTACAACGCAGGGGTAGTAGGCATAACCTTTCATTAACAGCTTTTTTTTTGCTAGTGGCTTTACGTCGCACCGACACAGATAGATCTTATGGGGACGATGGGATAGGAAAGGCTTAGGAGTTGGAAGGAAGCGGCCGTGGCATTAATTAAGGTGCCTGGTGTGAAAATGGGAAACCACGGAAAACCATATTCAGGGCTGCCGACAGTGGGATTCGAACCCACTATCTCCCGGATGCAAGCTCACAGCCGCGCGCTCCTAACCGCACGGCCAACTCGCCCGGTCATTAACAGTTTCAAAATTTGAGACCGACCTAAGGATTTTGGTGTTGACAGCAAAAGCTGTACTGAAGATAAGGGTGTTTTTCATTACTCTCTTATGGGATCTGCTCTAGAAGAACCGATCCCCTTCAGACTCAAACGTATCTTCGTCAGTGAAGCGAGTTTCTTGCAGACCCATTACTGCGATTTTATTTTCGTGGAGGGCATTGGTCAGCTGTTTCATCTTACCAGTTTGTATTAGACTGTTTATGTTGAACGTTGCCAAAAAAGGTCTTAGATATTGAACCCTTGACTTACCATTCCATCGTTGGTCGGCCACAGCTGCTACAGCAGAGCAATATTGAACTCTTAAATCTTGGGGTTCTTGCGGGAATGTTTCGGTCACGATCTTAACCAAACGATGGGGTTCAGAAGAGAGCCTAACTACTTGAAATGAGGAGCAAATACTGTATGTGCTTACTAACTTTTATTAAATTCTTAATGGCACAAAAAATGTATTTATATAAAAAATTAATTATTAATTATTAAATGTTTCAAACGCAGTCACATTGCATAGCGTTAATTCATTTATTATAATATCGAAGAATTTTCTTCGGAGAAAATAGGAATCTCATAAATTAGTGGACGGCGAAATTGAAAAAAATGAAAGGAAAACCTGAAAAATCGGGCACCTATTAATCCAAACGATAACTGAGAATCAAAACGATCCGTGGAAAATCTGACCTTCAGCAAGTATAACGCCTGATTTACTCTTAATTAAAGTTATCCACCAGTCGAATACCCTTTCGGATACGGAACACCCGCCGAATGGACCCTTAATCGAACCAAATTGACTATCAGTTGCTTTGGATAGGTTGCGAAATATTATTGGAAAACATGGTGTTCACTACGAGTTGACAGCAGCGTTCACAATTGAAACAAAATTCCACCATGTATTTGTCATTTCATGACACCCTTAAGTTATAAAATAATCCCGATGCTAAACATGCATCACCCCAAACAGCTGTTCAGAAGGAACCAACAACAACACGATCCGCGAGGATCTTACGTTACGTCGTTCTGAAAGAACAAAACTGCGAAATGCAGGAAACACTTGTTCCTCACGCATTTAGAAGAAATGCCAAACGCTGAAGTTAATTAAAAAGTGGTAAATCACTTGAAAAACATTATTATCAAACCGATTTTCAGGTTGTAAATGGTTACGTTACGCTTAATAAAATTACAAGTCCACATGGTAAAATAAAACAAATTACAGAATTCTTTCCTACTTAACAGTGACTACCATCACAGATCCATCTACTTATTGTTTGTCCCAACACACTACCTACAAAGTTATCAATTGATCGAACTCAACTACGTATAAAAATGAAAGAACGACAAAGATTGAAAATAAAATATATTACTTGCTGATGAATCGAATCCGCATTCGTAACTCAAGTCTCACATACATACGCTGAGTGTCAACACGCATACTATCAAGGCGAAACGGACGCCAGAACGACAAACAATTAAGTCCGTAAAATAAAATAAAATACTGAAGTTCATTAAACTCAAATACGCATGGCAAACTGCAGTAAATATTCAATCACCGCTAGCTCAGTATCCAATATTGGACAACCCTCATATGCCGATAGTGGTTGCATAATCTTAAGTAAACACCTTCCAGCTGTTGAGGACTGCACACAAGCTTGGCCTCGTTATTACCGAGCTAACCCTCTTCACATTGCGTATACTACTGCAGACATTACCTTCGATCAGGTCACTTCGGAAAAACATCTAATCTAAGACTTGAGTATGCACAGCTGACATCCCAGACCTATCGTCGGGCCTACTTAACGTCTGTACACCCTAACACTAACCTCTATGTATACATACCTTCCTAATTCTATCGTTGAGCGTGAACTAGGACGTCTCATCATCAGTATACTCCTAGAATAACATGTGACGTCCTAAATCTATTGTCGAGCGGAAACTGGGTCGTACACGCTTCCCCTAGCATATCAGGTGAAATCGTAACTTCAAACAAACTCTGATATTTTTAGCTGTACATCTGGTCGAAACTAATAACACACAACGAAACAAATCTTGCCACAGAAAGAACGCAAGTCGGGAAAATGCAACGAGTCCCTATCTTGTTACTAAAACGTGAAATTGAAATATAAATATCGCGTGCCTGTCTCAAAAATTCATTCTCATCGCCTTCTCCTGGCTGTATTACGTAAAATATAGACTCCCTTTGCCTTCAACATGTCTACAACTCTTATCTCCACATATATAAATTCTTCGCTCTCAATCCATTTCTTATATTTCAAGATCCTCTCGTGACAAACAACTTTTATAAAAATATACCTTTTTTATTTTACTGTTACTAAAACTTTCGGACCTCGAGAATACAACAACACCGTGATTTTCCATATAATCGACATACACGATGTCACAAAAGTTTTACTTCCCATGAATAAAACATAACTTTATCTGATTTCACTGGAATTTTCTAGACACCCACAAACCTTGTAGAACATACTTGTTAAATCCACCTTTAAACATAGGAAAATTTTATCCCGCGGTAGATATTATTATTATTATTATTATTATTATTATTATTATTATTATTATTTCGACAAAAAAATTCTGAATTCAAACTATGTTCGAAATTAAGACATTCATCACGACTACTTTATCATTATCACCTTCCTAATTTTCCTCACTTCGGACAATATCTCAAAGAATATTAACACAATATTTAAACGTCGCATTTTATAGTTTCTTGATGTAAATTTTACAACACTAAAGATTTTCACACGCTGACCAGAAATATAATATCTTTTCCTGATCATCACAAAATACAACCCAACACACGCAATGAAAAATGGTAGGGACAAACAATAATCTAACTACAACATTGATACAAAATATTCACAGACCTGCTATCGTAGCCATCGTCCTGGATTCTGGCTGCATCAGCCAGCAAAACCTCGTTTATTTTAGCCTCCCATGATTATCTGGGATTTCTTCTTTTTACACAGGTAACTTAAATTACACAACACTCTATAACGCACTTTCAAAACGTTTACCAGGCGACGAGCATTCTTCTCAAATGATCACGTCTACTGCGTTCGCAAGACTGTCCCTTTCTCGCCCGACTACGGCCAGGTGTTCCAACAGATAAGGAACCAGACGCAGTAGCTAACTTCAAACTCCTCTTTAACAGACACACACTGAATACCGAGAGAAATTCAATTACTTCTAAACCTTCAAAGTTTCCATTAGCGGCAGCTCAGAAAATTTCTCTCATCTTCCGCTTCTAACAGTATATTTGAACAATAGCCACGAACATGTAATAAGTTATTTGGAGACCAAATTTTCACATTCTGCTGACAAGTGACGCGGGCTCCGCCGCTCCAGTAACCAAACAGAGACTGTCAAATATACGGAGGGAGATTTCTTTTACACTCTACGGGATGACGCCACTCACACCATGAAGCTTGGTTGTGTAATATGCTAATTCCGCATCCAATAGACCAATTTTCCTTAAATTTGTTCCATAACTTCGGACAGACTTACTATTTATTTCGGTGTTAATTTCATAATTTTCCCATACTCGCAACAGGCGAAATAAATTATTTCTGCCCAGGCGTTTCGCGGGTTTCTTCATCCCTCGACCTTGGCACGTGTCGCTAGTCCGCGGATCGGACGCGGATTCGTCTCTAGGCTTAACTGCATTCATATTTACCCTGGGGGTTCTGTCTTCAGGTAGGGTTTAAGAATAATTTAGATTCTTTATTTCTGGATTTACTGTGTTGCCGCCAAAATCTCTCGTTACGAAGAATTCCTTGAATTTGAAAAATTGTTGAATATTCGAAGTCCCCCGAAGTGTCCCGGCGTTTCACGAGCTTGCAGTCTGCTCGACACGGGGAGCTCGTTCCCACGAGACAGCCAGACTCATGAAATGCAAACATGGCCGCTCTCAAACAAGTAACTTTTATTTGAAATAAATATTGGGAAATAAAAAAATTCTCATTCGTAGAATTATGGGTTCAATATGGGTTTCAGCTTTCGTGACTGTTCAGGATTTCCAAGACGCTCCGACTCGTCTTTAGCATGATGTTGCACCCCCCCCTCCCAGAATCCGAACGGGATGCATGCGCCGCTTGTCGGCGACGGTGGATTTCTGAAATGCACGCACCACTCAGGCGAAGCTTTAATATTTATTCGTCGCCGATCTCAGTGGTGCACTCGGCTGTTCTTCTTTTTCCAGGATATTAGGTTTTTAGGCCCCTTTAAACAACAAGCATCATCATTATCATCACGTTTCCAGGATATGGATTTGATGCCGGCTGAGGTCCGTGGTATTTGAGGGTGAAGCAACGTCATGTCATTGGCTTCCGGTTCGTTTTAAGAAACCTGCGGGCCAAAATTACGACACCCGGCTTCTCTATCTGGTATAATATATTCAAGAAGCATCAAACCAATACCATTCACATTATCATAGTGGCTGGTTCTACAGTATAATTGTAATACACGCATCGCTCGCATCTCTCTCTCTTTCATATTCTAAAGATCAATTATTGAGACTGAAACAGACTGATGTACTTAAACCTCATGACGCAACAGCTCCGAAAGGCCATGGCCTACCAAACGACCGCTGCTCAGCCCGAAGGCCTATTCTTGCTTCTACCCAAGAGAGAGCACTCGGCAGTCCAAACGATATAGGCCTATAACTCGAGCGGCGGATCTGGGATTCGTGAACTACCGTGTGTCACAAAAGTAAATAAATACACTCAAAATATGATTGTAATCTCAGTGATAAAAGAAGTGAGATTTCTCGGTTAGTTATATGTACACTTCATATGAACTTAAGTTTTGCATTGGTAGTAAGCATTTAGGCTACTCTTGTTAGAGGTAGGTGGCACTCTTCGATTGGGACGGGTTTCTTCTTGTAAGTGTAATGACTCGCGCAGACAAGATTAAGTTATAAATTATTCATATTTTTGCACCGGATATGACGTACTAATACAATGTGTTGGAGCTGTAAAAACAGACTGCCTCTTGGCAGCCAGCTTGATGCAAGACAAGATCAAGAACAGGAAGGAACACCGTGCTTTGTGACAGTAAACAGAATGAGCATTTGTAAAGTTATATACCATTGATAAATCCCTCAGTTTTTTTCGAGTTTTTGCTTGTCGGATCATGCCAAATGCTATTCCTTTTAACCTAATAGATATAGCATATTTCTGTGGCTTGGTTCTAAAAGGGCCAATGTCAAAAAACCTGTTTTTGAGCTATTATCATTTGAAGTTTTGCTTATAGTTTTCCAATTATTGATTTCAACAACTAACTTTAAATAACTTCATACTGTCTTTGTGGAAGTAACCTTATTAAACGCTAATATTTTCTATCGTATTCTTTAAAAATTGCCATGTCTCTAATCTTTACTGGTAATCTAACATTATTGGCAAAGGCTTATTTAATTAAATGTTAACTGTTTGTTTAGTACTTAACAGAGACATTGGCCCTTTTAACATGTTGCAAGCCAGGACAAAACGCATTTGTATCAGTTAATATCTCAATTTTGATAAAAAATGACATTGGCCCTTTTAGAACCAAGCCACAGATTTGTCTGTTGATCTGAAACAGTGAGGAAGATCAAAACGATGAACTATTGTAGTTTTCCCTAATAATAGCATATAAAGGGAAACAACGTACCTTGGGTTATCAGAACACCATGACTAATTTACTAAATACAGTTATTTCCGGATTAGTCTCCACGAATAAGTAGGAAAAGAATTTTCACAAATTTATAGTAATATATAGAATATACCCATTTCTTAACGACAGTATTCGTGGGGTGTGAAGAAAAGTTTGCATTGTCGTTTCATTTGAGGACTAGGACCTAAATCTATTATGTTAATTGACTCCATGTACTTTTTGTCGTGGATACTGTCTAATATCCTCTGATTTTTGTGTTTGCAATTAGTGAGAGTGAGTTGCGATTTTGAGAAGTGTACCCAGCCTGAATTTCATGGGTGTGAGGGCATTGTAACCTTGTTAACAGTGCTCATGAAGAACTTACACATATTCCAGGAAATACATCAGGATTCAGTCATGCAAGCTGGTTCTAATGCAACCTTTGACGAACAAATAAATGTATACTCAACAAGTGGAGGCATATTCATTCACTTCATGGAAATGAGGCCGGTTCAAACAGCAACGTGCTCAGCACCTACGTCGCTGGAGTGGCTCTTTGTTTCAATTAATACCAACTTCAAAATTATTTGGCAGTCTAACGAGCTGAAAATTACAGGTCAGTCAGTTTGACATGCATTGGAAAAGCATTCTTTCTGATAATGTTAGACATGTTTGCGAAAATAACAACTGCTTCGGTTAAAGGTAGTTCGGGTTTAGGAAAGGTTATTCCACTGAAGCAACTTGTAGGATTCCAACAAGATATAGCAGATATCTTGGATTCAGGAGGTCAAATGGACTGTATCGCGATTGACCTATCTAAGGCATTTGATAGGGTAGATCAAGGGAGACTATTGGCAAAAATGAGTGCAACTGGACTAGACAAAAGAGTGACTGAATGGGTGGCTATGTTTCTAGAAAATAGAACTCTAGAGTAGATGAAGCTTTGTTTGTCCCTGTAATAATTAAGAGGGGAATTCCTCAAGGCAGCATTGTTGGACATTCATGTTTTCTTAAATTTGTAAATGATATGAGTAAATAAGTGGAATCAGAGATACTTTTGGCGGATGATGTTTTTTCTGCATAGAGTAATAACTAATACAAGATTGTGAGCAACTGCAAAATGACCTCGATAATGTTGTGGGATGGACAGTAAGCAATGGTATGATGATAAACGGGGTTAAAAGTCAGGTTGTGAGTTTCACTGCGTTGATGGGGTGAAAGTTTCTTACGGGAATCATTGTAAGTACTTAGGAGTTAATATAAGGATCTGCAGTGGGGTAATCACTTAAATGGGATTGTAAATAAAGGTACAGATCTCTGCACACGGTGAGGGTATTTAGGGGTTGTAGTAAGGATGTAAAAGAGAGGGCATATAAGTCGCTGTTAAGGCTCCAACTAGAGTATCGTTTCAGTGCATGGGAGGGATCCTCACAGGATTACTTGATTCAAGAACTGGAAAAAAATCCAGAGAAGAGCAGCTCGATTTGTTCTGGGTGATTTCCGACAAAAGAGTAGTGTTACAAAAATGTTGCAAAGTTTGGGCGGGGAATTCTTGAAAGAAAGGAGACGCGCTGCTCCACTAAATGGTATGTTCCAAGTTGTCAGTGGAGAGATGGCGTGGAATGACGTTAGTAGTCGTTAGTAGTTAGAGTGGTGTCTTTAAACGTAGGAAAGATCACAATATGAAGATAAAGTTAGAATTCAAGTGGACAAATTGGGGCAAATATTCTTTTATAGGAAGGGTCCGACTCGTTTGCTGAATGGTTAGCGTACTGCCCTTCGGTTCAGAGGATGCCGGGTTTGATTCCCGGCCGGGCCGGGGATTTTAATCGCTTCTGATTAATTCTTCTGGCTTGGGGACTGGGTGTTTGTGTCAATCCCAACACTCTCCTCTTCATATTCACACGGCACACTACACTACCAACCACCACAGAAACACGCAATAGTGATTACATCCCTCCATATAGGGTTGGCGGCAGGAAGGGCATCCGCCGTAAAACGGGGCCAAATCCACATGTACGACGCAGTTCACACCCGCGACCCCACACGTGTGGGAAAAAGTGGCAGGAAAAGAAGGAGAAGAAGATTCGTTTATAGGAAGGAGAGTTAGGAATTGGAATAACTTACCAAGGGAGGTGTTCGATAAATTTCCAATGTCTTTGCAATCATTTAAGAGAAGGCTAGGAAAACAGCAGATAGGGAATCTGGCACCTGGGTGACTGCCCTAAATGCAGATCAGTACTGATTGATGATTATTAATGATGATCTGTTATTAAGAGGGCCTGGATTTTTATGTAATACAAAAGTGCGAAATATGTACATAAAATGTAGTAAATATAAGTGAAATATGTATTTAAATATGTAATAGTCATAAAATATGCAATAGCATTAATGCACTAAATTTACAGAAATGTTCGTATATTCCTTTTAGTATGACTTAGTTATGATATGAGACAATAACATTGTTTTAAATCCCTCCATATTTTATGACAGTCATCGTTGTTGCTTTAGATACTTCATATAGTCTACTTTTTCTAATTTTGACAGTATGAAATAATCAAATTGAAGGCATACTCAAAATACTTCAAATATTTAAAAATAATGTTATGCACTGCAAATCCCGGAGTATATAGTTACAATTTGCTTTACGTCACCCCAGCAGAGATAGGTCTTATGGCGACGATGGGACAGGATAGGGCTAGGAGTAGGAGGGAAGTGGCCGTGGGCTTAATTAAGGTACAGTCTCCAGCATTTGCGTAGTGTGAAAATGGAAAACCACGGAAAAACATGTTCAGGGCTACCGACAGCGGGATTCGAACCCACTATTTTCCGAATACTGGATAATGGCCGCACTTAAGTGACTGCAGCTATCTAGCTCGGTGCCGGAGTATGTTACACAGTGTATTGTAGTAGCTAATTTCCTGTTGCCCTCATGCCCTGAAAATGAAACAGATAAATGTTACATATTAAATTTAATATGAAAGCAGTCTTTAAACCCCTATTAAGTAACACAAATAGTACGGTAACGTTTTTTTTTTTATATCGTGGTGTGCAGTGTGTCACTAAGTTTTCCATTGTGATGTTTTGACGCTGTCCGATAAAATTCTCTTGTAGGCTGAGAAGGACTGTTCAACATCGCAGGAAGGTACCGGTACATGTTTTAGAATATAAAACTAACTGGGTGAAATGTCTTTTAGGGGCTCTTGTTGTTCGCCACTAATGATCTTGCAAACAGGTAAAGAACTTGAATAACCTAGATTTCATTTCAAGACTGCATGGAGTTTGTTAGAAACTCTGGCCAATGAAAGGCACCTAGCCATCCCATATTCTGAGAAAGCATTAGTGCAGTAGAGGCACTCGAACCTGCTGTATTTTACAGACATAGGATTAGAAATCCCGATTTTACGACAATTTTAATGCCAACTGTAGGAATTGAAATATATCCTATATGAAATGAAATTCGCCAATTATTTTACTATATTCTGAAAATTAAACGAGCTGACACAACGTTTTTGAATTATTATCAAGCTATCTACAAAAATGTTACATTATTCAGATAAAGGTGCGTCCACACCAAGATGTTCTCGTTAACTTTGTTAATAAACACTGTTAATGAACAATGTTCATGAACATGAAAGATGACAGGGAAAACCGGAGTAGCCGCAGAAAAACCTGTCCTGTCTCCGTTTTGTCCAGAACAAATCTCACATGGAGTGACCGAGATTTGAACCACGGAACCCAGCGGTGAGAGGCGGACGCGCTGTGTAGAATGGGGAAGGTGTGCGATCTATATTGAGTTTGACCGAGGGCAGATTGTTATGGCCTGGAGGCTCGGTACGAGCATTTCTGAAACTGCACGACTGTCGGGTGTTCGAGGAGTGCTGTGGTGAATGTCTTCAACACGTGGCGAAACCAAGGTGAAACCACGTCCAAACGTCGAGAGGTTTTGGCGACCACCCGTCATTGCAGATGTCGGACGTCGTAGGCTGGGCAGACTGGTAAAACAGGACAGGCGGCGAACTGTGGCGGAACTAACATCAGACTTTAATGCTGGGCAGAGTACAAGTGTGTCTGAATACACAGTGCACCGAACACTCCTAAGAATGAACTCCACAGCCGACGACCCATACATGTGCCAATGTTAACACCACGACATGAGCAACTACGACTGAAATGGGCACGTGACCATCATCACTGGACGTTGGCGCAATGGCACAGCGTTGCAGCAAAAAGGAAAAAGTGTACGTTTATACAACGATTATACTCCTGCCAACTCCTGGATTCAAGACTATCAAGTTGTAATGTAGTGAATAGCGTGAGGCAATTAAGATGACAGCAAATACTTCACCAGTTAAATCGGTGCCAGGAACATCTCAGAACGATTCACTTTGTGGGCACTGCCTCAAGGAGATTGAAACTCATGCGCATGTTGTGGGATCTTGTCCTCATGGCGAATTTAAGGAGTATGCGTCATCATAACATCCGCACGTTAATTGCGACAACGTTGAAAGACCATGGTTTCCAGGTATTTTGAAGAGGTTCATGGCTTGGCATACAACGGAAGCCAAAGAACGATCGACACCATTGCCTTCAAAAATAAGAAGACAGGTTACATCATCGACCTAACTGTCCGCTTTGAAAGCGCCCGCAGATGTGAACCTCGAGAAAAGTAATATTTACTTGCTAACAGTTCCTTACTACAGAGATGAATATCAGTTAGAGGAAATAGACATAATGAGTCATGATTGGAGCGACGGGAACAATTTCCGTTTTTGCCGCCAATTTTTCGAAACAGATGTCTCTACCCGTGACAACGTTAGGAGAAATTGCCATCATTTTCCTAAGGGGTTCTTTAATAATTACAAAAAATAATTGTTACAGTTGCCATCTACATTTCTCAAGATTGCATCTATTTCTTCCACGAACCTACTACGCTGGCGTAGCAGGGGGAGAGGTGATACCTCCACGCGGCGCGTCCCAGGTGGCGGTTAGTGGGGTCCTAACCGGCTTTCCGGCGGGCTTGAGCGAAATACGTATAGCTCTCGCGGACCAAACACACATCTCCCTGTGGGTGGGGTTCGCAGGTGAAGAATACACCCACGGTATGCCTTGCCTGTCGTAAGAGGCGACCAAGGGGATGATCGAATTAGAACCATGAGACTACTTGTAATTAGTACCACCACGCGGGGAACACCATAGGTTGCCTTTAATTGCGCGTAGTACACAGTCGGTTTGTGGTTAGTAGCGACAGTGTGTGAATCAGGGTGGGTTTTACAGTACCTTGATTGATACCACCATATGAGCGACACAGTGGGTCTGCCTTGCCTATGATTATTACCTAATATGAGGAACACCACGGGATAGTACGAGTCCCTATGATTAGTACACCTATGTGAGGGACGCCATAGGTTTGCGTTGCCTGTAAATGGCGCCGCAATGTGAGAAACACCATAGGTCTTCATTACATGTGCGTATTACATTACCTGTAAGTAGTGCCATAATGTGTGGAAGACCGCGAGTCAACGCTACTCTTGATTAGTACCGCAACATGACAAATACCATGGTTCTATTTTCTTAGCGATAAGTACCATTATTAGGGGCCGATGACCTGGATTTTGGACTCCTTTAGACTACAAGCATCATTGATTCAGGATTGTGCTTTAGAAGCAGTCCCGTGGTCAGTAATACTATTGTTTAACGCTCGTTTCTGGGAAAGTGGGGCATTGCGGGTGGGATCCACTGCTTGTTTTAAATGCATATCCATCCATTCATTCTTCATCACTTTTTGAATTCTGGTCATTGTAATTACATTTCTCATTACGTACCATTAGGGGCCGATGACCTAGATGTTAGGCCTCTTTAAACAACAAGCATTATCATCTATTTCTTTTCTAAAAATTAATGTAAAAGTACACTTTGCCGCAAGAAAGCCTCTTCACGAGAGGAAGTATTTCGTAAATACAGTAAATAAATAAATAAATAGGCTAGTAGCTTAGATCCTTTCCAACAGAACAAAGATGGCCTAGGCCCCCATAGCTCAATTGGTAGAGCAACCGACGCGAAATCGGGAGGTTGTGGGTTCGGATCCCACTGGTATCTGGTTGGCCATTTTTGTTCTGTACTTAACATCTCTTCAACACGTACTAAATGTACGTAACACGACCTAATAGGTTGAAAGTCGGTTTCGATTACAATGCGGTCGTGAAAATTCAATATTCATAGGCTAGTGTTATTTTGGAAGCTTAATTGAATGTTTATCTCCACATAAGAACTTGGAAGGGAAAGAAATATATCGAATAATAATTTCGCAAAATGGAAGAAACATACCATTAGATGAAAAACAAAGCAGCCTAATGGTGGTGATTATTGTTTTAAGAGGAAGCACAGTCGCTCAGAAAAATAATGGGTACAAGATACTGTATAAAAGTTCCTGCAGGTACACTTTTATCAGAAACATTTGATCCTGTAGATATAATGTTTGTTGTGTGTATCCGCAAGTTTGTCTCTACATGTGAGGTGAATTATAATTTGATGGTAATTGAAATTAAATCTGATAAAACGTTAAATGCGAAGAACATACAATACCATTAGCTCATTCGTCCCCCCCCCCCCTTTTTAGCGATTATACTGTAAAATTAGACTATCATCCCCTCAAGGTACAGGCAGAAAAGTGACATAATATCGTAGGCATGTCAGGGTCACGAACTGACAGTTGTGCGTTCGTGAGAAACCGCTGTTGCGAGCGGTAGCCCAGGACGTTATCACCTTATCAGATAGGACAAGCCTGGAGGGGTGTACCAACACGAAGCGATGTGGGCAGGACGGCTGCGATCGACGTGATATCTTGCGGTGAACTTTTTTTGTCTTCTGCTGTGTAATGGCGGAAAAGGGCGTGTCTTTGAACGGCTGTTTTCTAGCCGTGTACTTGTAAAACTCACCGTGATAAAGACATGCAATCACATATTTCCTTTTTTATACAACAACATTAGTCTGAATTATTTAGGGTATTACAATTTTATTAAAATCGTGTTCGGAACACTTGATTTTACAAAATGTATTGTTTATAGGCCTACTTTCTTTTTAATTAGTGTATATTTTTGTGTGAGGGAAGGAGATTACGTAAATGAGATACAACTAATGTTACTTTCTTTGTACCAAAAGAGTCAATCACTACTGATCTGCATTTAGGGCAGTCGCCCAGGTGGCAGTTTCCCTATCTGTTGTTTTCCTAGCTTTTTCTTAAATGATTGCAAAGAAATTGGAAATTTATTGAACATCTCTTTTGGTAAGTTATTCCAGTCCCCAACTCCCCTTAAACGAATATTTGCCCCAATTTGTCCTCTTGAATTCCAACTTTATCTTCATATTGTGATCTTTCCTACTTTTCAAGACACCACTCAAATTCATTCGTCTACTGATGTCCTCCCCCACCATCTCTCCACTGACAGCTCGGAACATACCACTTAGTCGAGCAGCTCGTCTACTTTCTCCTAAGTCTTCCTAGTCCAAACTTTGCAACAAGTTTGTAACGCTACCTTTTGCCGGAAATCGCCCGGAACAAATCGAACTGGTTTTCTTTAGATTTTTTCCACTTCTTGAATCGAGTAATCCTGGTGAGGGTCCCATACACTGGAACCATACTCTAATTGGGGTCTTACCAGAGACTTAATATGCCCTATCCTTTACATCCTTACTACAACCCCTAAATACCCTCATAACCATGTGCAGAGATCTGTACCCTTTATTAACAATCATATTTATGTGATTACCCCAATGAAGATCTTTCCTTATATTAATACCTAGGTCCTTACAGTGATCTCTGATTCCACTTCTTTACACATATCATTGATATATCTAAGAAAACATAAGGGTCCAATAATACTGCCTTGAGGAATTCTCCTCTTAATTATTACAGGGACGGATAAAGCTTCGCCTACTCTAATTCTCTGAGTTCTATTTTCTAGAAATATAGCCACCCATTCAGTCACTCTTTTTTCTAGTCCAATAACACTCATTTTTGCCAGTAGTCTCCCATGATCTACCCTATCAAATGCCTTAGATAGGTCAATCTCAATACAGTCCAATTGACCTCCTGAATCCAGGATATCTGCTATATCTTGCTGGAATCCTACACGTTGAGCTTCAGTGGAATAACCTTTCCTAAACCCAAACATTCTTCTATCAAACCAGTTATTAATTTCGCAAGCTTGTCTTATATAATCAGAAAGAAGACTTTTCCAAAGCTTACATGCAATGCATGTCCAACTGACTGGCCTGTAATTTTCAGCTTTATGGCTATCACTCTTACCTTTATACACAGGGGCTTTATGCACAGTGTTTAATAACATTAATTGGAATCGGCATACTGTACAGAAAATCGTCAATGTAGGCTATATGTATAGTATCTGATAACATTGATTAAAATCAGAACAACGTAGGGCCTACAGAAACACATCCATGTAAGCTAGATGTACAGTATTTAATAATACAATTAATTGAAACAAACAAATAAATAAATAAATAAATAGCGTGTGGCCTTCGGAGAGGCCTGGTGCAGGTCTTTCGATTTGACGCCTGATAGACGACCTGCGCGTCTGTGAGAATGGAGCCCTACCTGTCATGAATTCTAATCCTCAAGACGGCACGCACACCCCGAACCAAGGGAAATAACCAATGAAGGTTAAAGTGCCAAACTCGGCCGGGAATCGAACCCGGGACCCCATTGACCAAAGGCCAGCTCGCTAACCATTCAACCATGGAGCCGAATTTTATTGAAATCAGTACACTGCACAGAAGCACGCCATTTTAAGTTAGATGTACAATGTTTAAAGACATTCACTGAAATAATCACACTGCAGGAAAAAAAAAACCCTGTGGGTGGGGGTGGTCGTAAGAGACCACTAAAATGGGCGCCAGTGGTTCTTAACTTAGAAGCCTGGGTTGGCGACCACGGGCCCTTTAAGCCGAATCCTGGCATTGCTTCCACTCACTTGCGATAAGGCTACATTGACAACTTCCTGTACAGTGTATTGATTTTAATTAATGTGTTGATTTCAGTGATTGTTATTAAATACTGTACATATAGACTACATTGATAATTTCATGTACAGTGTGGTGATTTCTGATGAGGATGCTTATTGTATAAAGGAGCCTAACATCTAAGGTCATCGGCCCTGTGGTGATTTCAGTATTTATGTATTCATTTCAATGAATGTTATGTCTGGCTCCATGGCTAAATGGTTAGCGTGCTGGCCTTTGGTCACAGGGATCCCAGATTCGATTCCCGCCAGGGTCGAGAATTTTAATCGTCATTGGTTAATTTCGCTGGCACGGAGGCTGGGTGTATGTGTCGTCTTCATCATCATTTCATCCTCATCATACGCCATTTCATTTAAATGAATGTTATTAAATACTGTACATATAACCTACATTGACATTATCAGTACAATGTAGTGATTTCAGTGAATGTTATTAAATACTGTACATATAACCTACAATGACATTTTCAATATAATGTACTGATTTCAATGGATGTTATTCAATACTGTACATACCGCCTCAGTGGCATTTCTCGGCACAGGTGATGGTTGTGATTATTGTTTTAAGAGGAAGTACAACTAGGCAACTATCCTCTATTAACAGTAATCAGAGGGAAAAAATGGAAGGGATCCATCACTTTGAAAAATGAAGATATCGGCCAAAGAAAGATACGGGTCACGAAGGGCGTGAATATGAAAGACTCCTTACGCTTCGCGAACATAATACAATCCGTGTTGAAAAAGAACAAGAGTTGACCAAGGGAGGTCAGATACGATAGAGACCGAGCTGGGTAGCTGCATTCGCTTAAGTACGGCCAGTATCCATTATTCGGGAGATAGTGGGTTCGAAACACACTGTCGGCAGCCCTGAAGATGGTTTTCCGTGGTTTTCCATTTTCACATGAGGCAAATGTACCTTAATTAGGCCACGGTCGCTTCCTTCCCGCGCCCAGACCTTTCCTATCCCATCGTGGCCATAAGACCTATCAGTGTCGGTGCGACGTAAAGCAACTTGAAAAAAAAGAAAAAAAAGTACGATAGATGAAAGTGAGGAGCCTGGCACAATTGGGTGAAAGTAATGCCAGGATTCGACTAAGGAGCCCGTGGTCGCCAACCCAGGCGACCACGGGCCTCAACTTGGCAGGTTCGATTGTGGCTCAGTCCGGTGGTATTTGAAGGTGCTCAAATACGTCAGCCTCGTGTCGGTAGATTTACTGGCACGTAAAAGAACTCCTGCGGGGCTACATTCCGGCACCTCGGCGCCTCCAAAAACCGTAAAAGTTGTTAGTGGGACGTAAAAACAATAACATTATTAAATTCCCCTTTACTTTGTGGAAGAAAGATGAGCTGTCTTCCAAATATGAGTTTTTTCCCCCTTTCTCCTGTGTCATGGGCAAGGTAAAGATCTAAAACTAGCCCAGGAGTTTCCACTTGACGGCTTAAAGCCTCGTGTAACATGCGCTATGGGACTTTCGTTGCTATTTATTCCTTGTACTGTACATTCACCACAACTGCACAGGTTCAAGCAAAATTCACATACTAAATACAGAGGACTCTTGTGTCCGTAACCACTAGTGTAACTACACACTTCGTGCAGCATCGAAAACACTGAGCTGTATCGATAAAATAGGTTGGTCTTCGGCGACACTTTGATAGAAAAAGGCATGGATTGGGAAGGTAACGGTCATGGTCTTATACTGTATAGCCACCGCACTTTTCTGGTGTGGCAGTGAGAAAGCACGGTTTTCTGTCTCTGACGATGGGTTTCGATCCCGTAATCTTTCAGTCTCTCTCTAGTCTCGCTCCGTACATTCGTGCATTTAATGCAGCAATAGGTAGTTCATTATCAAAGACCTGAGTCCCTCAGCTACGTTGGTTGTCCAAGTGGAACCAGTTAACGTAACCGTCCGAATAATGGGAGTTTCGGGGTGAAATCCCAATATTCCGGTCATTTTCTTCACTTCTTTCGGCCTAGAATTACTACCGCTTTATGATTAATTCATTTTTAAAGTTTAATTTTACGTCGCACCGACTCAGGTCTTACAGCGGCGATGCCATAGGACTGTGAAGTAAGCGGCCGCGGCCTTTAGTATGGTAAAGTCTGGTGTGAAAATGGGAAACCACGGAAAACCCTCTTCAGGCCTGCTGACAGTGGAGTTCGAAGCCCCCATCTCCCAAATGCACGCTAACAGCCCGAACCGCGCAACGAACACACTCGGTGAGAAATTTATTATTAAGTTTAAAAATATTCACATATCCGTTATCTATATTTTCTGAATAAATTAATGTTATTGGCTCAACGACTACTTTTACGGTTTTCGGAGACGCCGAGGTGCCGGAATTTAGTCCCGCAGGAGTTCTTTTACATGCCAGTAAATCTACCGACACGAGGTTGACGTATTTGAGCACTATCAAATACCACCGCCAAGTTGGGGTCAGAAGGCCAGCGCCTTAACCTTCCGAGCCACTCAGCCCGGCTTCATTTTCTTCATCATTTCTATGCGTTATAGACCACATATAGTTAACGATTACCTTTGTATGGAATTAACTGGAGTTCGAACCAGGAACCTTACTTTCTTCACAATTGTGTACACATCAGTACATACATAAAAGCAATATCATGAAGTTCCTGACCATTAACCCACCACAGCAGTTGAAGAGTTGGTGATAATTTTTGCATACTATTCCCAGATTAAGCCTACCACAATATTTAACATAAAGAAATAAATTAACCGGATTAAAGCCACTATATATATATATTGATTTCTTTATGTCAATACAATGAGCCACAAAAACCTACGTTCATTAATTAGCTACCACAATATTTCTTTTAATTTTCTTTGTTACCTATTTAGAACGTGTGCACTGGGCAAAGAGGGTGACACTGGCTTGTTCACTGCTGAAGTAATAATGACTTTTCGGTGTAACTTCCCCTAGCAATGACAATGCTGTGTAGTGACTCACCGATAGCAGGGAGCCCCCTTACTGCGTGTACCGTACTATATTTAGTGTAGGGGTGTCCATCGAAACTTTTCTTCGTTGGTTACTTCTTTAAGTAGGTAAGTTTGTCAGAACAGCTGCTATTTTAATTAATCCAATTTCATGTTACTGCGTTTTCACTTCTCTCGATGTGACAGTGAAACATTAACTGTGTATGCTTGTCCTGCGGTGTAGTTTGAGTGGGTGGTGGTCTCAGTACTGTTGAGCATTTTTCTAGGGACTCATCACTATTAGTCTGATTGGTAGGTGAGTGGTTTTAATGATCTTACTTTTACAATTTCGTATGGCAGAATATAATATAAGGACAGTTATAATAAACCAGACAGTGCATTAAGCGATTACACACTTATTTTCTGAAGAAATATATATATCGATTTATCCTCCACTTTGAACTTAATCCCTGTCCGGCTCCATGGCTAAATGGTTAGCGCGCTGATCACAGGGGTCCCGGGTTCGATTCCCGGCAGGGTCGAGAATTTTAACCATAATTGGTTAATTCTCCTGGCGCGGTGCGCAGGTCGCCTAGGGTGTCAAATCAAAAAGACCTGGCGAGCCGAAGTCCTCGGACACATCCCAGCACTAAAAGCCATACGCCATTTCAACTTAATGCCTGTTAGGACGTTGTCTAAAAAAGTCCTTGTTAGTCTCCTGGGATTTAACCTAAAGGTTTGGAACCCGTAACAGGGCATTCAGTTTCTACATCTGCTTCCCGCCCATCGAGATGTTGCTCGATTCTTGACCTCTGCATTGAATTATATAGGAGACTAGATTGAAGGACAGGGGTGGAATTTACTCGACGTTATGTATCACTGTACAAAAAAAGAAATAAACATCCCATTTTCAGCCTGTTGTCTGTTGTTTACCACTTCAACTCGTGGCAAATATGTGGAAGTACTTCAGATATAGGCCACTGCTGCTTCCTCTTCCAATTATAGTCCTGGTTAATTACTAATAAACTCACCATTAAACACCATAAGCACATACGTTATCAGACAGATGTTAAGTACAAGACATTGTTGCAAGAAGTAATAGTGACTTAAAATCTTATTATCAGCGGAAGAGAGAGAGATCGTCATTCATGTTGAGGGTATGATAATATTGTCCGTGGTACTTGCTCTTTCTTGTTTGTGGATTGTTGTTGGCACGCAGAGGCTATCATCAGTTACGGTCATGTCAGTGCATTCATTATATACAGTTTTCGTTTTAAAATGACGCCAGCCAGAAGGTTACATTTTGGTTCTTTTTAAGTAGGATTACCATAATCCAAAATGAAAAGTGCGGGGGATAGGTGGGGGGAGTACTGTATTCCGCACATCCTTTATTCTGACAAAAGCAATACATTTTTCTCATGTGAACATAGTTTACTTTTTGAGAACATCGGGATTAATATAGAAGAGGTGGATTTGCTTCAAGTTTTGTTAGCTGAATATACTAGTATTTTATTTATTAGAATATTATTTTGTATAATTTTTTAGGAGGCGATGTTTTATCAATTTTTTTAAGTTGACTTCCTTCGCTTTTATATTTATTTGGGTTCGAGGAACTCTACTTCGGTTTCGATATTATAAATTAATATACTTGGCATGAAAGGTTTATTTACCTTTGTCACTTAATTTTTTATTGTTTTTTTAGGGTTAAGGGTTTTATATTTTCTTTACTTATTTAATGTATTCTATTTAGGAAAGTTAATAGAAGAATTGAACTTCTGTCTTATGTTTTCAAAACATATGCTTTCATAAGCTGAATAACTAATTTACTAAATTATCTCAAATATAAAAGGTTATTGGGTTTAGAATATAATCACTCTCTTGAAACTTTCGAAGAACTCGTTTCTAAATAAGGAAAATATCTTTTCCACGGCCGCGTTCTGGGCCAGGATTAACTAAGAACTCTGCAATTTTCAACATTTGTCTTCAGAATGTCTCCTCATGAAAGCAAGCTTTCTGCTTCAAATACAATACTTTCCTCCTGCTGAAACGGGAATTCTCTGATTTTTAAATTTCTTCAGTTTATCCCAATTATTTCTGGGATCGCTGGAGCCGCCCAGGCTCATTTTGGATTTGCCCTTCCTGACGCCATGTCCGGATTGAGCCGGGATCGAACCTGCCAACTTGAGCTCAGAAGACGCTTTATCGTCTGAGATACCCAGCCCGCTAAAATCATTTATCACTACCAATCAAAACTTACTGATCGCAGCCGGATGATACAAACACAGAAATTGGGGTATTTTCCTGTTTTCCAAATGTTTAAACAGGGGATGAAAAGAGGCACCGGGTGGTACCGGCTGAACCGGGTGATTTGGTAACACTATTCGTAAGGGAGCTGCGCTTCTGAACATCTTCATGTGTGGTTCCCACTCCGTGGGGTCCCTTTCAACCTCGGTGAACTAGGCTCCCTTGGTTTTTTTACTAATATAATAATATAATAGGTGTTTAGGTGAAGCTCTAGTTGGTGAATGCCCCAGTGCACATTCTGGTCAGATGTCCAAAAAAGGGAATCTCCCTTTTCCAAATTGTGTCCGTGATCTTTTCGACGTGCGTGTATAGTTCTGTTTATGAACCGCATATGTTTTCGGTGTTGTTCTTTTCTCTCCTCGGTCCACGCCTTTGCCCTCTTCATTATCAGGTTTATTTGGCGTTTCTTTGACAGGACCTAGGGTTTTCCTTAAGATCTTTCGTTGACGTTAGGAAAAGCCGAATGAAATTCTTTGGTCATCTCAATAGATTACCAGAAAATCGATTGACAAAAAGGATAACAAATTATGTAACCTCACCTAAGAACTCAACACCCAGGCTTAACGAACTTCGAAAGGACCTCAAAAACGCAAACATCAGTTCAACAAACATTCTAGAAAGAGACATCTTTAGACAAAAAGTAAACAGTTGGGAAGCTACTGTACATTATAGATCAGAACAACTGCAACAAAAACAGTACAGACCAAAATGGTAGGAAGAACGTAAACAAGCCTTCTCGGTAAGAATGAAAGCCTATTGGAACAAGAGGAACCCACTGATTGAGTTATTTGCTTAACGTCTTCCAATATTGGGAGAACTTGCTTATAATAATAATAATAATAATAATAATAATAATAATAATAATAATAATAATAATAATAATAATAATAATAATAATAATAATAATAATAATAATAATAACAACAACAACAAAACGTTAGAACACTGTCTTTCCGAACCCCAGCTGGTGCATCCAATCCCAGCTCAGTCCAGTATTATTATTATTATTATTATTATTATTATTATTATCCAGAGTTCAGCAGTCCTGTTGGTGTAGCCCTTTATATATTAATCACAACTACCATTGCTGTAATTCCTATTCATCATCTTCCTTTTTTGTAGCTGCCTTATGGATCAATCTACCTGAATTTAGCAAAACGTCAGCTAAGAATAACATGATGGCAAACATGTATTGTATAGGTACTTTAAGGCAGAAACAGGTTCCAAGAATGACATTCCAGGGAACATTAATGGACAAGGCTAGGGTTTATGTGAGGATTTACAGATTTACGGTTAGCAGTTTAAGATAGTTGGGTATAAGGATATTGTCCAGGTTTAGGGGCTGAATTAATGCTGGCAAATAGTACCGAAATTTGCCTATGATAATACAGATATTTACAAAAAGATATGAAGGTTGAAAGCTAGAAAAGCACCTGGGATTGATAAGATTTCTGGAGATATATTAAAGGCAGTGGGTTGGTATATAGTGCTGTCTGATATTCTCAGCAAGATTTGGATCTCCACATAACACAAGACTCAGCATAGAACAGAGAAATTGTGAATAGAAATACACAGTTCTATAGATTAAGGCAAATCATAGGCAGACTGAACAGAGATACTACAACTGATACTTTAAAGAAATATATTAAAAATAATTTCATAATGGAAAAAATTGAACGTGAAGACATATTAGAAGAAACAACAAGGCTTTTAAAATAGGAGTTCTTTTTAGTGAAAAAAATAAAAAATAAAAAAATTGATACAGCAGAATTTTGGCCGAAGAGTAACTTAGAAGATTCACTTTTCGCTGCTCCTATACATATGGAGGGCATATCACTGGAAGCTCAAAATGCTTAACTGGAACATTAAAGGACAAAAAATACCGTCCTTTTCTTCTGTCTGAAGAAATTAAAAAGTATGATATAATATTTATAGAAACATTCTTAATAGACTCGTTTAAAATATATGATTTTTATGGTATACACTCTTCTGCAGTCCCAACTGAAGGAAGACCAACCAGCAGAGTTTCCTGTTTTCTGAATGCAATTATAGGAACTTTCCAAAGCCTTCACAAAGAAGAAAACAGAGTGAAAAAAAATTACAAAGTTGACAATAATATCAATATATGTGAGACCACAAGCTAATACTGAAGAATTAATATAAACAGTAATGACAGCAATATCAAAAACTAAAGACAATGACAATGTTGTGATAACAGGTGATTTAAGTTGCTGCCTTGACAAACCTAACAGTAAAATCAACATCCTACTTGATACATTAAATGATGAAGGTTATATTTTAGTAAAGAGACAGGCCAAAATATATTGCACCAAATGGAACAAGTTAAGTAGACATAACATTTTACAAAGGACATAACATTCAACTACTAAACTGACAAGGAATGTGGACATCAGCTGCTGCTCCTATCCAGGAATATATACCTATCGTAACATAATTTCAAATTGTAACAGACCAGCATAAAATTACGCCAGCTTTCTTGAACAAAATAAAATCAAGAATTTTAGATGTTGATCTGATTCAGCAACATGATTATTGGTAGGAACAAGAAGAACTGCATAACAGAAAGGAGATTAGATAATGCCCTAAAAATAACCAGTAACCTAATAAAAGGCATCTGCAACCAGGCTATGAAGAGGTATGCTCACCCATGGTTTGATAACTCAAATCAAATCAAATCAAATCAAATCAAATCAAATCAAATCAAATCAAATCAAAATCTCTTTATTTGCAAATGAGGTGTCTACCTCGGTGGCAAATGGTACACTAAAATACATTATTGTCTAGCACTAAATATTAAATTAACAAGAGAAATTTTTTTTCCTAAAATACAATATTATACAATTTACGCTAACAATTTTTTCTATTAAACACACAGCTCATCCTTAATAAATTTATATTGTTTACAAAATTCTACTTATAATATCTCCTGTACTACTTACAAATATAGTCAACTGATATACAGTATGTGGAATTACATCAAGTGATACTATACAACTGGTATATGATTAAACTTTACATTGCATTTATTTACTTTATTATTATTATTATTATTATTATTATTATTATTATTATTATTATTATTATTATTATTATTATTATTATTATTATTATTATTATTATTATTATTATTTTTACCCATTCTGGAACCTAAGTAGCATAACGACCTGCTGCGTCTTAACCAGAGCCCCTTTTGCCACCACTTTTCAGAGTTCCTGAAGGGCCTTCACAGCTACCGTAGCGGTCCCAGGGCCCCCAAAGTCCCCACTGTACTTCACCCCTACAGGCAGTCCCCTACTTTGGCTGTCCAAACTCCTTAGACCAGGGATGGAATTAATTTATTCACACACATTTTTTAAAATTTACAATAACCTGCACTGGTCGAATGCCCTCTAACACTTCATATTTTCTCTGTTGCTGTTTATTCTCTTCTTGAATATCTGTACAGATTTTGGAAAAGGATCAATCACTACCCCTGGTAAACTGTTCCACTCCTTCACACCCTTCCCAATGAATGAAAATTTACCCCAATCGCTTCTGCTAAAATTCCTTCTAATTTTATATTTGTGGTCAGTCCTGCCGGTATAATTATTTTCCAACTGAAGCCTCTCACGGATATCTCCCCATGCTTCTTTTGTATATGTTCTATATAATCCTGTAAGTCTAGTTTTCTCCCTTCTCTTACTTTAAAGTTTCCCACCCTAGTTCCTTTAACATTTCTGATACACTACTCTTTCTCCTGAAATCCCCTGTTACAAATCTTGCTGCTTTCCTCTGCACACTATCTATTTCTTTTATTAGGTATTCTTGGTGAGGATCCCAAACACTGTTTGCATATTCCAATAATGGACGAGCCATACTTAAGTAACTTTTTTCTTTTAATTCTTTATTGCATCCTTTAAGTAGCCTCATTATGACATGTAACGATCTGTATGCTTTCCCAACAATGTCATCAACATGACCCTTCCAGTGCAAATTACTTTCAAATCTCACACCTAAGTATTTGCACTTGCCATCTTTTGGGATAACTACCTCATCCAAAGTATATTTAAAATCTGTTTTAAAGCTCCTGTTTGTAAAAGTTGTAACAGTTGATTTGCCTCCATTAACCTTCATATTATTTTCTTCAACCCATTGTTGGATACTTTCAAGGTCCCTTTGTAATTCTGAACAATCCTCAGTGTTATTTATTTCCCTATAAACAATTATGCATACAATCTTATTTTTGATGTTATATTGTTCCCTAAATTATTTGCGTATATTAAGAAAAGTAACGGACCGATTATACTACCCTGTGCAATTCCCTTCCAAACTTTCTCTTCCTGCGATACATTATTTCCTACTTTGACTTTCTGAACCCTTGAATTTAGAAATGTTTTTATCCAATGTGTAACCCTTACGTCCAATCCTATTCCCTCCAATTTCTTTAATAATATTCCATGTTCCACTCTATCAAAGGCTTTGGAAAGATCTATGGCTATGCAATCTAACTGACCTCCTGAATCCAATTGATCTGATATGTCCTGCTGAAATCCCACTAGTTGTGCCTCACAAGAAAATTTCTTTCTAAATCCATACTGGCTCCTCATGAACCAATTGGTATTATTATAGATTCCTTCCATTCCTGTGGTATTACACTATTATTTATGACATAGTCAAAGATAAATTTTAAGTAAGGCACTATATACCACCCCATTGTCTTTAATACCTCCCCAGTAATTTGATCACTTCCTGCTGCTTTTCCTTGCTGAAGCAGTTGGATTTCTCTGAAAATATCTTCGTTTGTGAATGAGAAGCTTCTTGTTTCCCTCTGTGTCTCTCCCTCTGTATCTTCTGTTTTGGTTTCCAACTCCTGACAATCATCTACTGAATCTCTGAATTCCCTACTAAATAGGTTTGCTTTTTCAGTATCTATTAAATAGTGTTCACCCCCTTCTCCCACCATTGTAGGAATTTGGATTCCTTTTCCTTTTTGATTCCTGATATATGAATACAGCTTTTTCCATTTCCCTTTGTGGTCACTACCCTCTTGAAGTATGCCATTCATATAATTCTCTTTTGCTTCCTTTTTCACTCTATTCAGTTTCCTCATTAGCTGTTTTCTAGTTTCTTTACTCTCCCTACCCTCTTTGATTTTCCTGTTTACTATTCTACATTGCTATGAAGAAAGAAAAAATGACATTAGAATCAATCAGTCAGCCACTACCGATCTGCATTTAGGGCAGTCACCCAGATGGCAGGCTGCCTATCTGTTGTTTTCCTAGCCTTTTCTTAAATGATTGAAAAGAAATTGGAAATTTATTGAACATCCCCTTGGTAAGTTTTTCCAATCCCTAACTCTCCTTCATATAAACAAATATTTGCCCCAGTTTGTCTTCTTTAATTCCAGCTTTTATCTTCATGTTGTAATCTTTCCTACTTTTAAAGACACTGCTCAAACTTATTCATCTACTAATGTCGTTCTGCGCCATCTCTCCACTGACAGCTCGGAACATACTGCTTATTAACAACAATTGTAATAGGAAATTATTTATTGTCCACCTGTTCAATACTATCCACCTTTAGGTGGTTACAGTTTCAAACAATTATATCTCTTTATGGGACATGTTTCGCTCACTTAATGAGCATCCTCAGCCTTAACTTAATCTTAAAATGATGACCTTGATGAATAGTGAACATATTAAAAAATCAATTGTCAGTATTAAAATTACATCATAGTCTCTAAAACTAATTTACATTACATCTAAAAGACAACACTAAACACTTCTTAAAAATGTGATAACTTGAGTGATTCAGATGATCACATTGTCAATCCAAAGCCTTGTGTCTGAAACCAATAATAGATCTTTATCTTACAGACATTAGTAAGCATTTTATAATCTCAAACTGCTCCAAGGTAAACTCCAATATTATGGAAACGAAACTGAATACAAAACTTATATGATGTAGTGTATCGGGCATATGTTTATTAAAATAGAGTGTAATCATGATGAATTGTGAATATACTAGAAATCATACTGCCGTAAGACACAACAGGCAGAATGCAGAATATGTGCGGGAGCGAAAAGTAGGACCCAGTTGAAGTTGCTGTCAAATTTATTTTCAGTTTAGATAATAGATTGTGTTACGCAGTTTACGTAGTATAAAGCTTCATGCTTGACCTTCGACTAAGTTAAATGGATTGTGGGATTTGTTATTCAAGATGTTAGGTATGTCCTACTGGTCCAGTGTTGTTAACATGTCTGACCTGTAACATACCACTTAGTCGAGCAGCTCGTCTCCTTTCTCCCAGTTTTTCCCAGCAACATTTTTGTAACGCTACTCTTTTGTCTGAAATCACCCAGAACAAATCGAGCTGCTTTTCTTTGGATTTTTCCCAATTCTCGAATCAAATAATCCTGGTGAGGGTCCCATACACTGGAACCATACTCTAGTTGGGGTCTTACCAGAGACTTATATGCCCTCTCCTTTACATCCTAACTACAACCTCTAAACACCCTCATAACCATGTGCAGAGATTTATTTATTTGCAATTTATTTACAGTCCCATATATGTGATTACCCCAATGAAGATCTTTCCTTATACACAGTTTAAAAAAAATTAGGGAGCCTGTTTTGTAACATCTGGTATATGAACGTTAATTTGGTAGATGGGGTTCCAATGGTCGTACAGCATACCTAGAGACCTTAGGTACTTGGGGTATGTTAAATCGAAATTATACTCCATCTGTAGGCATAGCCATGCATTAAACTGTCAGGTGACCCCTCGAAACAAAGTGAATAGTGGTGTGTCGTTGTGAGGTACGCAGACTACTATGGTCATTCGAATACATTGTATGCAAACCAGCTCATCCCATGAGACATCTTAATGAGGTTCAAGTCGCAAGGGCCGTCACTTTGATCTAGGAAGGATGGACTTTTTGTTGAGTTGCTGTGGATCTCAATGTCTCTTCGTCAGTTATTCAACACATGTGGAATCGCTATGGTGAGACAGGCTAGTTCACAAGGAGGGTTGGACAAGTTCGTGGATGCACGACAACCCCACAAGATGACCGATATCTGACCATCTGTGCGTTGCGGCGTCGTTCAGCAACTGCCTGAGAACTGCAACAAGACCTCTAGAGGGTCACTGGAGTCACGGTGTCTTACCAGACAGTAAGGAACAGATTAGGAGAAGTGTTGTTATGACCCATACATCCTATTCGAGTGCCCTTTTTAACGCAGCAACATCGCTCAGCTCGCCTTGTGTTTGCCCGTACCCATATCAACTGGCAACTTCGCCAATGGAGACCTGTGTTGTTCGCAGACGAGTCCAGATTTCCCCTGACACAGGGTGATGGACATCAATGTGTATGGAGACGCCCTGGTGAGCAGTACATGCCAAATGTGGTCCAGGAAGGCGACCAATTCGGACAAGGTTTTGTGATGGTGTGGGGTCGAATCAATATTGATGGCCGTACGGATCTTGTCGTCCTCCGTGGTAATCTTACCGCTGTGGGATACATCGAGCAGATACTGCTACAGCATGTGTTCATTGCTGCATACGGTGTTGGCCCTAAATTCATATTCATACACTACAATGCCAGGGCTCATGTAGCGCGCATCATCAGAGCTGTCTTGCGAGAACTGGGCAGTCAAGAGATGGAATGGCCAACATGAGTCCCAATCTTAATCCCATTGAGCATGTATGGGATTGGCTTGACAGAAGTGTTCGTGGGCGTCCTGTTCCACTACAGACTCTTCAAGGCCTCGGACAGGCTCTCATTGAAGAATGGGACCTGATACCGCAATGTGACCTCCGCCGACTTATACGGAGCATGCCACATAGGTGCCAAGCTGTGATAAATGCTCGTGGAGGACATACACCACACTGAAGCTCTCCAACTGTGGTAAAAATCCACCGTGGAGGACTGTTATCACTTTGTTTTCGCCCTTATTTGGACATTTCCGTTAGTGTTCTGAAGATAAACACAAATTCATTGATGTTCTTTTGTATATTTCAACAGTAAAGAATAAAGGTTTAGTTGGTAATATACCTGGGTATGAGGTATTGTTTTGTGGAGCATGGCATACGTTCAAAAACATGTTCCCCTGATTTTTTTGAACTGTGTATTAACACCTAGGTACTTACAATCATTCCCATAAGTAACTTTCACCCCATGAACACAGTAATTAAAACTGAGAAGACATTTCCTTATTTGTGAAATTCACAACCTGGCTTTTAACCCTGTTTGTCATCATGCCATTGCGTACTGTCCATCTTGCAACATTCATCATCATCATCATCATCATCATCATCATCAGTTTTCCACTCCAGTTGCCCGGGTGTGGTTTACGAGCACTCTCCACTTCTGTCTATCCATGTACCACTCTTCTCTCAAGACGACATTCCAGCTGATTCCTCTTGTCCCTATGTCCTCTTTCACTTGGTCCAGCCACCTCTTCCTAGGTCTTCCTACCGGTCGTTTTCCGGCCACGACTGTGTGTAGCCATTGTTTTGCTGTCCTTCCATCGTCCATTCGTTTGACATGGCCAAACCATTTCAAACGGGCCCTTGTCACTTTTTCATTCAGGGATGGGTACACACCAGCTTGCTCCCTTATTCTTTCATTCCATACTACCCTGTCCCTTTTTGTCTTCTGTACCACAGTTCGTAGGAACTTCATTTCTGCGGCTTGTAGTTTGCTGTCCACTTGTTGGGTTGTTGTGCAGGTTTCTAGGCCATATGTTATTATGGGGGTGAAGTATGATTGGAATAGAATCTGCTTTAACGCCTGAATTATTTTTTTCTAAATTTTTATTTGTTTTTTACATTATTATGACTCTAAGTAACACAAACACACTGAAAAAGAAATTTGTAATGTTATTCATCACTCCGTTTTGAAAATATTTGGCGTTACCATATGGCAGCGCTAGGCGCTTCTACTACCTACTTATATTGGGTATCACTTTGATTAAAAATGTACACTCTGAATCATCAGTAGGCTACTATTCTACATTATGATTATTATTAAATGTAATACTACTAAAATTCAATAACAATTAGAACTTCACATTTGATATATTACACACATCGCTTCTTTCTGTGTTTGTAAAATCACACGGTCTAGCCAGTATGAAAAGGAACAAAACAGTCGATGCACAGTCCCACTCCACACTTCAAGCACATTGTCCTCACACTGGATTTACAGTTTTCATTAGCGCACCTTTTCCTCTTCTTTCCTTCTGTGTGCTGGACAAGGTGGTCAGTTTTATCAAGTCTTACAGAATCTGATATGCGGCCGCTAAGAGAGGTCCGTGAAACTGCTGGTCTTCCAGCTCTTTTGGTACATTCTGGTATCTCTGGAGATAGATTGTAGCTATTTCTCTTTTGAAATCCAGCTGAGAAATTTTTTGTTTTCTCCCTTTATTGTATAAAATCCAGCTGTTTTGAACAGCCACATCTAGCATCCATGTGAACAAAGGCCAGTACCATTTTTTGCCTCGTATCCCAGTGCGATAGCAGGCAACATTCTGATCCATCTGGTCAGTGCCTCCCATAAAGGTGTTGTATTTGGCAACCAGCCTTGGCCTTGGAATCATTACAGTTCACTTCTGCTGCTGTGAGTATCTCTTTACTTGACCGACTTCTTGTGCACCACATGAAGAAGAGATCATTGTTGCCACGGAGTTATCCATCCACCGGACATAAAGCAGTCCATCATTCTTCTCTAATGCTGTCTCATAAGCCCCACGATCTTTTTTTGGAAAATATTTGCTTGTTTTCCAGAGGACATCCTTTAAGAATTTGATTTTCTCGAACAGTATCAATGGCAGAATAGCCACAATACTTGAGAAATGAGAAAAATCGTGCACTAGAAAATAAATTGTCCATGAAGAAGGTGTAGCTTAGTTCTCTTTTATCATCTGGAACTTCCTCAAGCAGAACAAGTAGGGGACTTGCAGCCCTACCAAATAAGTTATCAGTCAGCATTAGATTTTGGTCCTTTACCCTGGAACAACTCAAAATTCACTAAATATCCGTCCTTGGTGTTCAGGCTCCAGATCTTGTATCCAAATCTAACGGGCTTACCACGAATGAATTGTTTGCACCCATGGCGGCCAAAATATTTCACCATACATTCATCAAATGATAGATGTTCCTCGGGTATGAAATTAACAATACATCTCTTCTTTAACTTTTCCATTATAGGCCTTATTTTCCATGCCTTATCATTAGGGTCAATTCTAGAGTTGTCTGCAAAGTGCAGAAACCTACAGATTTGAAGAAATCGGTCTCTTCTCATTGATCGAGAAACTGCCAGGTTCTTCAAGTCATCATTCGAATCCCAGAAGTGCCTTTTAGAAGGCATGTTCTTGTAGCCACTAACATATAGAATGGCAATGAAGCAGCGTATTTCTTCTGCTGTTATCTTTGGGTCCTGATAATTCAAAAATAATGCATAGCGTCTGGTTTCCTCCACTAAATGTTCTATGAATTCTTCGTCTATAAACAATTCAAAAATTTCAATTACTGACAGGTGTTCATATCTTGAATAATCTGGAAGGGGGAATGCAGTAGGTTTTTCAATGTCAAAATCAGCTCCTTTCTCCCATTGCGTGTCGGATGTTTCCCTCTCAGCGACCCATTTGATAACATTTTCAGATATTGGGGTAGATATAATTTCAGGTGAAGCTGCCGCTAGTGTGGGTGGTTGTACCGATGGGCTGTACTCGTTTTCGTCCACACCTATTCTTTCTTCGTTGGATAACTTTATTTCAGCGTTAGCCAGTAAGGCAGCGTGCACACCGAGCGCGCTTCGCATAGTGTGTCGCGTGTAGCGTGAAATGCTATGCATAGCGCAAGGCGTGCTTGCTGTTCACACCGAAAATTCTACGCCATGCTCTCAGCTTAGTTTGGTGCAAGGCGTTTTAGGGTGGTCACAAACTAATGCCGTTATCCAAGTACACTAGAAACAGTTTACTGATAGACAACAGTTACCTAAAATTTAAAATAAAAAGAATCGAAAGTGGGTTCATGAATTTAATGAAGAACGAATTACGGTACTTTCAGAGAATTCCATCGTTTGCACAGAGATGCAAGACTTTATCGCGATAAATTTTATGATTACTTAAGAATGACAAAAAATACCTTTGACCTTCCAAATCCTGCAACTTAAATATGGCGTCAAGAAGAAGTATTGGGAGAAATTTAATTTTCCGAATTATTTAGGAGCACCGTGCAGCAAACACGTGGAAATTAAATTTCCGGCTAAATCACGCTCTTTATATAATAGTTATAAATAGTATTTTGCAATATTGTTACAGTTAGCATACACAATTAATCATCGTAACAAAAGTGGAGTAAATGTGCGACAAATATAATTAATAAACATAAATATTTACTTCCAAGCCCACTACTAGCCTACAGAGTGATATTCTTCATGTTACCACCCTCCATTGGCAAAATTATAAACCGATATGACAGAGTCTGGGAGATTATATGCACTTGTTCACAAAGTGTCCGGCTACATGGCTAAATGGTTACCGTACTGGCCTTTGGTCACAGAGTTCCGGGTTCGATTCGCGGCAGAGTCGGGAATTGTAATCATAATTAGTAAATTGTATTGGCACGGGGGCTGGGTGTATGTATTTATAATCATTTCATCCTCATAATGATGCAGGTCATCTACGGGCGTCAATTCAAAAGACCTGCACCTGGCAAGCAGAAATTCTCCTCGGACACTTCCGACACTAAAATCCATACCCAATTACATCCTGTCACAATGTTAAGCCCAGTAAAGTGTGACAGTAGAAGTAATATTACTGTATATGTTTACTGTAGGAATGCGATACAACTGTTGTAGATACTTAAGTCCACTTATTTTGCAAAACAGTTACATTTTTATAGTTTTTGTGTCTTGGGTTCCATATTTCTTCTCTTTGAAACACTGCATGAATAAATTCTTCTTCCACAGATTCAGAACCAGCTAGGTAACGCTAAGCAATTAACCAACACTGCGCGTTGTCTGGCGCTTCGCTTGGCTGTAAGATAGGCGTTCAGCGCAGCAGAGCGCGGGCGGTGTGAACACCTGGATTACGAATAAAGCACTGGTTATGTTTAGCGTGACGCTTAACGTTGAGCAACACGCGACACACTATGCGAAGCGCGCTCGGTGTGCACGCGGCCTAATTGTCAGCTGTCAGGTTGTCAGCTAATCCACCTTCATCCTCATTTCCAGAATCCTCATCTGTGTCTATATTTGGTATTGGTGGTTCAATAAACACATCACCGTCAATATCATCATTGTAAATGATGTCCAGTGCTTCATCAAGAGAAAACCCGCTCCTAAAACAATAAAGCAAAATATACCTTTTACTGAGTATAAACGCCTAGCGTTACCATATGGTAAACTAGAAATTCGGAAGCCATAACTTCCTCATGTTTTGAGTAAAATCATTTGTTATAGTCATAGAATGTATATTACACTATACAAATAAGTATAACACCAAAAAATAATCCATGTAATAATTATAAGCTTATAAAAATGCACTTACTCGAAGCGGATGTCCATTTTTGCTGCACATTCAGCGATAGCAATTTTTGAACTGTCTGTATGTTATTATTGTAACAAACACATCAATGAGCGCTACATTGTCGTAAGCGCGGTTCCCTTATAGAGCGATAAGCAGTGGTACCAATCCTCCAGCACAACTGTTGAAAGTACAGTAACAGCTTTAATAATGTATTACATGTGTTACCATATGGTAACGCTAGGCGTTAATGGGTTAAGGGAACTTGTTCGTTCCAGAGGAGGTTCCGAACTTGATGGTAAAACTGAGCTGATTTTTGAATGCGGTTGTTAATCTCATGCTGTATTCTGTTATCACTTGAAATGATGCACCCAAGATATTTATGTTGGTCTACTGTTTCCAGTTGTGTACCTTCCAGCATTATTTTTCCTTTCTTCTGCCTGTTGACAGACATAGTAACAGTTTTCGATTTATTTATTGTTAATCCATGTGCTTTCAAATGTTCATTCCAGGTGTTCAGCCTCTCTTGGACTTCCTTCTCTGTATTTCCCCAAATTACTACATCATCTGCAAATGCAAATGCATTGATGTCCATATTGTTCTTCTGCTTAATTTCTTTCATGACTTCATCCATGACAGTGATAAAAAGTAATGGTGAAAGGGTACTGCCTTGTTGCACTCCTTTAGTGGTTTGGAACCAATCAGAATTACCGTTTCCTATCTGTACGCAACTGCAGCAGTTTTCGTAAAGCATTTTAACTTTCTGGATAAGCCCTTTGGGTACATTCTTCTTTCTTAAACATTCCCATATAGTCTTCCTTGGAACACTATCAAATGCTTTTTCGAGATCCAAAAACACTAGTGTTAAGTCTTTGCCCTTCTCCCAATGCTTTTCTAACAGTATTCTAAGTGCAAATATGAGATCGGTAGTTGATCGGTGTTCTCTGAATCCATATTGTTCTTCCTGTAGTTGTGGTTCTATTATTTTCCTTAGCCTTTTTTCAAGTATTTTATCAAATATTTTCAAACCATGAGACAATAAAGTGATCACTCTAGAATTGCTACATTTCTTCCGGCTTCCTTTTTTGAAGAGAGGTATTATTATTCCCTTTTTCCAATCATCTGGGACTTTCCTATCCTTCCATATTGCATTAATTACTCTATGAAGCCACTGTATTCCTATTGCACCAGTTGCTTTGATCATATCTGCACTGACTTCATCAAATCCTGTAGATCTTTCTTTGGGCATACTATTAAGGGCCGTCTCTATTTCCTTCCATGTTGGCGGACTCTCTTGGTCAGGCTCATCATTGCAGCTTAAACTGACCTGCGTGGTTACATCATTGGGGTCTTTCCCAGTACTGTTGTATAAATTATCAAAATAGGATTTCATGATCTTCCTTATTTCTGTCTCCTCCCTAACTGTGTTACCATCTGGTTCCTCTATTGCTGTTATGTATTCATTGTCTCTTCTTATATTTCGTATTGTTCGGTAAAGTAGTTTAGAATTAGCTTTGCTGTATTGCTCTAGTTTATCTGTGAAATCAGTCCAAGCTTTCTGTTTTTCTTCGGCCACAATTTTCTTTACTTGTAACTTCTGATCTCTGTATTTCTGCTGCAGTTCGTTTACTCTAGATTCGTTCCTTTGACTTCCTTTTTGCATTTCTTTGTCTCTGGCTTTCCTGGTTTCATTTTTCACTTTCACAGCAATCTTCACCCGATCGTTCCACCAAGGAGTTTCTTTTCCCTTCATTTTGCTATTAGTTTTACCACAAACTTCTAATGCAGCTCCGACAATGCTTTCTTTGAATCTAGTCCACTCGATGTTGCCTTCTTGTAATGCATCTTATGGTAATTTATTGGTCACTTTTTTTGTGTATTCAGCTTGTTTCTCTGTCTTCTTTAGCTCCCATGTCTTAATTTTTGGTTTCCTGTATTTCTGAGGTCTATAAATTTCAATGTGCTTTATTGTTGCGAGGAGAAGTCTGTTGTCACTGTCCAGGCTTTCACTTGGTATAACTCTGATATCACATATGGTCTTTCCTGCTTCATTGTCAGATATAAAATAATCTATCAGAGTTTTAGTATCTCCATTCCAACTGTATCTTGTTAGTTTATGACTTAGCTGCTTCTGAAACCAACTGTTGTTTATTCTCAAGCCATTCCTTACACATAGATCTAGAAGACTTTCTCCTTCTGGGTTCCTGTCTCCATAACCATGTGGACCTAGTACATTTTCATATCCACGCCTGTCTGATCCAACTTGAGCATTTAGATCTCCCATTATTATGATATTTTCCTCTCTTTCTATAGCTTCTTCTGAATCAGTTTGGAATTGTTCTTTTTCCTCTTCGTTACAGCCAGTCTGTGGGGCATACGCCTGGACTACTGTCAGCACACTCTTGTTAAGAGAGATGTTCAACTTAATAATTCTTTCATTAACATATATTACCTCACTGATGACATCAATGTCCTCTCTTAATATAAAACCTACACCATTTTTGGCTTCTGTTTTATTTGTATCCTTTTCTTAGCTTTTTTGTTCCTCTTCCCTTCCACTTTGCCTCACTCAGGCCAAGAATACAGAGGTACCTCCTTTCCATCATATCTATCAGCTCCTCCCTTCTGCCAGTCAGGGTCAGGATATTTAATGTTCCAATTCTGTGTTTAGGACTCTTTCTTTTGGGCTTCTTCTCAGAACATCGTACTTGAACATCAGCCTTACGGTCATCATACGTTGCAGATGTTTGAGAAGACGTGTCTATTCGGTATTTTCTTTGCGTTCCGAGGCTCGTTTTGTAGTTGAAAGCAATCGATATAACCCTTCAGTTGACTTGCCAAGCCTAACACTGCTGGGGATTTTCTGTCAGGGGTATTCTCCCTTAGCCTTTGGCAGTCCCCTACCTCACTGCAAGGCAGCAGCTGATGAATTTATGTGTCATTTCCTACACAAGGGTCTCATCAAACCTTCTAGGGGAAAACTCCTCCACCCGTAGCTGTTGGTCTTCCCCTAGTTTGTCGGGTTTGGTGTCGGCCGCCCAACCCTCGGCCAGACAGTCGCAGGTAGTACCGTCTACTGTCGGATACGGTATCAGGATCACATTATTGAGGTCATTTTGCAGTTGTTCACAATCTTGTAACTTGTTTATTACTGTCTACTGAATAACATCATATGAAAAATGCCTTATTTCTGATTCCACTTCTTTACACATATCATTTATATATATACAAGAAAACATAAAGGTCCAATAATACTGCCTTGTGGAATTCCCCTTTTAATTATTACAGGGTCAGATAAAGTTTTGCCTACTCTAATTCTCTGAGATCTATTTTCTAGAAATATAGCCACCCATTCAGTCACTCTTTTGTCAAGGTGTATTGCACTCATTTTTGCCAGTAGTCTTCCATGATACACCCTATCATATGCCGTAGACAGGTCAATCGTGATACAATCCATTTGATCTCTTGTATCCAGGATATATGCTATATCTTGCTGGAATCCTACAAGTTGAGCTTCAGTGGAATACGCTTTCCTAAACCCAAACTGCCTTTAATCAACCCATGTCTAATATAATCAGAAAGAATGCTTTCCCAAAGCTTACATATAGCAACTCTCCATTCATTTAGTATAGCTCCTTCATGCAAACAATAATCAAATAAGTATTTCAGATATGATACTATATCCCAACCCATTGCCTTTAGTATATCCCCCGAAATCTTATCAATTCCAGCCGCTTTTCTAGTTTTCAACTTTTGTATCTTAATGTAAATGTTGTTGTTGTTGTCATAAGTAAATTAGAAGCTCTCTGGTTAGAAAAAATGCATAAAACACAATTAAACCTAGCAATCAATGCAACAAATGGGAGAAATACAAAACACTGATAAAAATTAAGGCAACATATTTTGAAATGGAAGTAACAAAATTAGTAGAAGCTGCTAAAGTGGACCCTGTCATATCCTTTAGAAAGAAATCAAGATGCAGGAACACAGAAATACCAGTTGAAAACTAGGAAAAACACGTTTCTAGCATGTTAAACATAGACGGAAATTATTGTGCTTATACAACAGGGTCTACCCACAGAAAACTGTCCTATAGATGCAGATACAGAGTTTCCAATTTCACAGGAGGAAGTAAATGGTATTGTAAAATTGAATAACAAAAAGGTAACTCGACCAGATTGAATTGCATACAAACATCTGAAGGCATCAAAAGACATGCTAGATAAATTCCGGGCCGAACTTTTCAACAAATGCCTACAAACTAAAACATTGTCTGAAGAATGGAGATAAGCAACTTTGAAGATTCTCCATAAAGGAAAAGGTAACGCCGATGACATGAACTTGTAAAGAGGAATTGCACTGGAAGACACAAGTTTCAAACTTTTCACAAAGATACTGACAAACTGTACAAAATTATAGACGAAGAACTCCCCGAAAAACAGTTTGGTTTTAGAAAAGGAAAATTTACACTGCACGAAGTACAGGTCTTACTAAATGATAAAGAGGCTGCTTTATGACATCCAAAAGGGAATCACTCAATCTTCATTGACTATACTAAAGCCTTTGATTACATAGACTGAAAAATGCTCATTACAAAACTCACAGACGTGATTAAAAAACACACACAATAACTAAGCTTGTTCAAAATGTATTAAAATACAAATTAATGATGAGGTTGCATTAGCCAAAGATATCATCCAACCAAACGGAATTCTGCAAGGAGACCCTATCTCTCCTTCACTTTTCAACATTGTTACTGATGACACAGGGAAAATACTGTGAGGAGCAAAAGAAACTTTACTCATACTGTATGCTAACGACATGGTCCTAGGGTCATCGAACAAAGTAGACCTACAAACATTTCTAAACAATCTTAAAAAATGGGCCAATGAGAATAAATTTCGATGAAACAAGGTATATGTTTTTTAGAAAAGAGGAAAAAATATTAGTAAATGACACCATATTACTAAAAAATGAACGACTGGACCTTGTAGGAAAATTTGAATACCTTGGAATAACACTACAGACAACCTCTGTGTCACACAGAGCTCACAGTGAAGCAGTTATATGTGCAAATGTTAATATAAAAAAATGTACTTTCTCATAATTTAACAACAACAATTAAACTTTTTGACACCACAATAACTCTAATATTAACATATTATCTCACATTGGTTTTGGGAGAAATTAAGCATTGCAGACCTACAAAAAATTGAAAATATTAAAACTAAATTCCAGAAACAACAATTTGGAGCAGGGAAATTTGCAGCAAACAGGATGATATATGAATTGACCAGAGAAACTTTCTTCCTGGATGACTTAAGGATCAAACTTCCATTACCATCTACAGAACCATACAAGACATTTATAAGATGAAGAAAGCAGAAACAGAAAGATATTGACATCATATTCTTCTCGACAAATGCTATGTTAAATAGAGACTGGTCCCAATAAAATCAAGCACAATGACATATTATTATCAAACAGTTTTCACTGTGAATGATGCAAAAAAAAAATCACAAAGAAAATGATGGGTGGCTAAATTTCTAGAAAATAGAACTCAGAGAAATAGAATAGGTTTAGCATTATTTGATCCTATAATCATTAAGATGGGGTCTTGCAAAGTAATATTATTAGATCTTTGTTATCTTATATATACGACATGGTAGATAACTGAAATCACAAATAAGGATTTTTGCAGATGTTATACTCTATAGAGTAATAAATAAGTTACAGGACTGTGAGCAACTACGAAAAGACCTTGACAATTTTGTGAGATGGGCAGCAGACAATGATGTGATGGTAGACAGGGTGAAAAATGTCAGGTTGTAAGTTTTACCTAGAATCATCAGAGTGCTCTCAGTTTTAATTATTGTATTGATAGGGGTGAATAGTACTTCATGGCAATCACTGCAAGTATTTACTGCAGGTGTTAATATAAAGAAAGATCTTCATAGGGGTACTCACATTAATGAGGTCATAGAAAAAGATTACAGAACTCTTCATATTGTTGTGAGGGTATTCAGGAATTGTAGTAAGGATGTAAAGGAGAGAGCGTAAAAGACTCGACTCTGGTGAGACCCCAGTTAGAATATGGTTCAAGTGCGGCCAGTATCCAGTAATCCGGGAGATAGTGGGTTCGAACCCCACTGTTGGCAGCTTTGAAGATGGTGTTTCGTGGCTTCCCATTTTCACACCAGGCAAATGCTGGGGCTGTACCTTAGTCGGCTGCTTCCTTCCCATTCTTAGGCCTTTCCTATCCCATCGTTGCCATATGACATATCTGTGTCGGTGTGATGCAAAAAAAAAAAACAAAAAAAAACCAACCCGCACCAGGATTACTTGATATGTGAACAGGAAAAGATCGAAAGGTGATTTCTTGGTCATTTCGAACAAAAGAGTAGCGAGAGATGACGTGGATTGACATTAGTAGATGAATGAGCTTTTAAAGGTAAGAAGGACCATAATATGAAGATAAATTGGAATTTAAGAGGACAGTTTGGGGCAGTTAGGGATTGGAATAATTTATCAAGTGAAATGTTTGAAAAATTTTCAATTCTTTGAAATCATTTAAGGAGAGATTAGGTAAACAATTAATAGGGAATTTGCTCTTGGGCGACAGCCCTAAATACAGATTAATTATGATATGATGATTGATTGATCTAAAAGTGAGTTTTTTATCTGCTTTTAATTCTGTGTTTTTGTTAACTATGTTTTATTTTGTTATTTCTGTTTTTAAGTTTGTTTTGTGTATTTTAATATGTTTTTTAAAAATTTAATGATATGTATGTATATATATGATTGCACTCAAAGGCAATGTCTTATTCTGTCTTGATCTATTTTTTCTATCATTTTATAAGAAAATAAGGCATTGCAAATTAGGTCCACTGATTATTTTAAATTCATGATCATTTTTCATCATAATTTCTTTTAAATTCCAGTCAGTAGATATATTTTAAATTTTAATTATCATTTCATTTCGTTGTGCCACGTACCATTAGGGGCTGATGACATAGATGTTAGGCCCCTTTAAACAACAAACATCATCATCGTCATCAATTAAGAGTAATAAGTTGTGAGACTCTAAATACTCTCAGAGGTGGGGTGACATAGCACTAACCATTAAGTACACCCTAACTGGGAAACTAAGGATCATATGAAAGTACCAATTAAAATAACAATTTATTAGGATGATAAATGTGGCGGCATATTTGTAAATACTGAACTTTACGGAAACAAAAGAAAAATTGAATGAAATACAATTTAATAAAATGAACTGTTACGCAGAGACTTGCAGTAATTTATGCCATTAGCTCACCATTTGTAGATTTGATATCGGGACACGTTCGATGTAGGAGCAGTTGTTTCCTGATTCTCACATACTGCTTTATCATCTCTCGTAGTAAGTACCAGTTCTATTTCTTATTCATGCATTGCCCATCAGTTGGGCAACGACTTTCCTGATCTTAGCACTTCCTATAATATTTACATAAAGTGGTAATGAGCCCTAATTTCAATATCACTGTGGGTTGCATCCATGGAGAGAATACACTTATATTCTTCCGTATTACAGAAATGTTGCCTAACTAAATATATAACAAAAATAACTACTTTTCGAGACAAGTCAAAACCGGTCTCTCGCTAACTTCATTTCTTGTCATTGAGATAGCCAATTCTCAGTGAGAGTATTTTTGAGTAGTGCTCTACTCAGATGTGAAGTGAACTTGTAAACTAAACGGAGAACATCTTCTTGCTATCTGCCCTGTCTTTTCTTGTATAATAAGAACGACGAGAAAGACATCCTTCCTCTATCATGACCAACAGACTCTAAGCCCCTCAGACGCTAGGACACTCTTGAGCTTTTGTTGTTGAAGTATATAGACTCTAAAATCTCCCTCCATCTCCCATATTACACGGTCCAGTAAGATCTGATGTTCTAACCCTTCTTCTTTCTATTCGCTGTATATCTATCATCCTGTTTCATAAGGATCATTCACATAGGTTGAAAGTTTGTGGTCTTAGTAAGCGTCAGGTAACAACCTTCAAAAAGTGGGAGTCGATAAATTCCAACTGCCTTGCTCAAAATTGGTGGGGCAGGGTAAATCTGTAATCTTGATGACATTCTTTTCATGGTAAAGGGCTAAAATTAGCATGGCGTGTCCTGTTGACTGATCTAGGGCTACTGGAAATTCCTGCGAGGTATTATTGCTTGTTCGGATTTTCTTATTGGCGTGATACAAAGAAATGAGATGATAATGTGAAACAGAGGACTAAAAATGCATAATAATCTTAAATAACGTACCACAAATTAAATATAAACATCTTACAAATTAATCATACAGTTTGATAATTTTATAATATACATTATGTGATGTATTGTTTCGATTCTTTTCCTCTATACACAACTCCTTATCTTCATCAGTTTTTGTTCAGAGCTATCACTTTTTTTTTCTTTTTCTTTCTTTCACATTTACATGTTGCCCTGACTTCATTATGTAATTTGTTTACTGTATCCCATGTTTTTTTCTGATCAGTGTGGCTGCTTTGCATGATTGATGAAACCAGTCCAACAAAATGCTCTCCAAATCTTCAGATTTTGTATTTCACTTCCCTGCACTTAACTCCTTCCTGATGTTTTTGAAGAAGAGACCATGCCATTCTGCTTTACTTTCTGCAGTTTCTATCCATTTTCTCTTTCTGAAATTATCTAAGCTGTACAGTAACTCGTCTGCAATTTCTTGTTCTCCACTCTGTAGATTCCTTTCTGTAATCCTGTAGGAATGTAATTTTTGGCTACTGAAAGTACTGCAACAAAAGATCTGTTATAATTATCACATGTGGGCAGTATCCTCCTTATGCACTTATTCATATCGCACAAGGAAGCTTACCAGTCAGCCTTGCACCAGCCGGTACCATCCTTTGAGCTGGCTCGAGTACAAGGCAAGGTAAAACAAATACATAAAGATGAAACTAATCACTGGGCACACCCCACACGAACATAATTACCATAGCAAAGAAAACTTATCTTCAGTACACAAGGAGTTGCTGTGGATACTTAGAATTAAACTGGCACAGTATTAACCGGTAAAACTAGTTGAAAGAAAGACCAACCAGATACTGAGTTTCAAAAGATTTAATTTTGAAGTATTAGAAACAGTTTATCAACTTGGAAAGAACAATACTATTAAATCAGGCTCAATGAGCTGCAGCATAATAAAGCTAATTAATTAAACTTAGATTACTAGGAAAAAGAAAAATTAACAGTTAACTCAAATATTCAAAAGACGGAAGATAATCTGGTATATTAAGTACGGCTCACGTTAAATTACTGATCCTCGATCTCAACCAATTTCTTCAAAAAATTTAGCAATTACACTTAAAAGTTTTTAGATACACTTGAGCAGGTTCAAGTTTCATGCCATGAGCTTTCAGGAGCGTCAAAGGATAAGAATTCAATCATGAGCCAGAAATAGACTAAGAAAACCACAACCGAAGTAGGACGAAAAATAAACAGTGATTAAGGGAAAAGGTTTTAAAACATTAGAAAAGAATTAAGTACACGCGAATTATAGTGCAGGATACAGAATTCATGCCAGGGAAAAATGATATGTTCCCACAACCTCAAATCATTCAGTCAACAACTAACAATTAATAATCATCACCATAGTTACCGGTGCAGGCAAATTTACAAGCAGGCACCAATCCCAGCAATCCCACAATAATCAGAATAAAGAAAGAACAAAGAGAATCAAGAAAAATGAATGTTCAGAAAATAAGATAAAAAATTAAGAGGAAGAATAACACCAAATAAATAGAATCAATAAGGAACCGAAAGTTAAAAATAAACGCTTGTGAAAACTCTTTCAGGCATTACACAAATCATAGATACTTTTTCATTAGCCTCATGTCCGGCTCCATGGCTAAATGGTTAGCGTGCTGGTCTTTGGTCACAGGGGTCCCGGGTTCGATTCCAGGCAGGGTTGGGAATTTTAGCCATAATTGGTTAATTCCCCTGGCACAGGGACTGGGTGTATGTGTCGTTTTCATCATCATTTCATCTTCATCATGACGTGCAGGTCGCCTACGGGAGTCATATCATAAGACCTGCATCTGGCGAACCGAACTTGCCCTCGGACTCTCCCGGCACTAAAAGCCATACGCCATTTCGTTAGCCTCATAACCGTACCAGCATGTTACTCCCGAGAAAATCACTTTAAACATTAAATAATAACAATAACCGAAATTTGGGAGTAAGCGTTTTGAAAAATACAAAATGAGAAACCCATGTTAATGTAGGAGAATTACAAACAGACCTTTTTTTTTTTGGCTAGTTTACATTAATTTCAAGAATCAGACAATTTCCAAAGGATCCCGGAGAGATTGGTTTTCACAAAGTCACACAGCTATGGATGAAAACTTTGATGCAGGATACGGTAACTTACAGTTCCGATGAAGCTTTCATGTTTGGAGTCACACGTTGTTACATACTCACAAAATTTATTCAGCACAGTCGTACTTAATGCACCAGAAGGAAACAAAATATATCAACTTGAAATGGAGTACTTGAGGATGAACAGCATCCTCGCACAATACTTCTTATTAACCATGATCCATGGTTACGCTGATCGCTAGCGTAGAGCCACAATGAAACGTGCTCTTGCTCGCCATGATTGCTTCCAACAGACTCCGGCTACTACAAGCCAGACAGAGAGGTCCGTTACGTAACAATCCTCGCTAGCACTGATTGGCCAGAGACATAGGCACGGCTAAAAGTTGCGCTCGCCTGCGCTGAAGGTAGATACAGTCCAGCGCTGTTTGGCACAGAATAATGGGAAACACAACAGATAGTTCCCGTATTAAAATAAGAATGAGCGTTCTAGGCAAGTTAAATATAATAAGTTAGGGGAACGACCTCCAGTAACTTAGAAACAGTAGTAGAAAATTAGTTGAAATGTAGGCACGATGTGACACTGATTTCCATGGCGATAGCCAGTCCAAAACATAAATACAGAAGGCTAAAAACATTACCTCAGTAACAGCCTTTCCAAAATTGCACTATGGCTGGTGAAAGGAGGTACCGTAACTGAAGGTATTTGGGCACCAGTTTCTAAGATCAGAGTTCACTGTTAGCTGTTAGGAAAATTTGGAAGAACTGGTCACATGGTGAGGAGAGGCAACCTAGAACCATTCTTAGATATAAAGCATAGATGTCAATTGTAATCCTGTTTCCACGCAGAGGATTCAAATGTACTTCTGTCATTTGCATTAAAGACAAGGTGTAAATTATTTTGTTCAGTCTAACTCATCAGATTTTCCCCATATTTGTCATTAGTTTTGTATTTTCGCTCCTTATGGTGATAGTTAAATCACGTGATATACAGAATGGTGATCATGTGATTGAAGAACTTGAATTGTCCATACTGGACGTTTGTCGACATTGATCATGGTAGTGTCGTCCGACTCGTTGGCTGAATGGTCAGCGTACTGGCCTTCGGTTCAGAGGGTCCCGGGTTTGATTCCCGGCCGGGTCGGGTATTTTAACCTTCATTGGTTAATTCGAATGGCCTGGGGGCTGGGTGTTTGTGCTGTCCCCAACATCCCTGCAACTCGCACACTACACATAACACTATCCTCCATCACAATAACACGCAGGTTACCTACACATGGCAGATGCCGCCCACCCTCATTGGAGGATCTGCCTTACAAGGGCTGCACTCGGCTAGAAATAGCCACATGAAATTAAAATTAATGGTAGTGTCATCTGCTTTGACTGCAGTGGTATATATGTTGTTATCGGTGCTAGATGAGAGCTGTGTATCATGTTCTAATTGCTTACATACATATTTAACTGAGGCATACACATGATAGTATGTAGTACCAACTATTTTGTAGCCCGTAATTCTCTCTCTCAGCTGAAGTTGATCTTGATATGTAGCATGCATTTTTTGTATGGCAACCACATTGATTTTATTGTCTAATAATAGTTTGGATAGCTGGTATATCTAATTATGTCTTTTATATTTGACCGACAGATTCAGATATTAGGTCCTTTTATAACTTTACTGATTCTTTTCGACTTGAACTTTCTTCAAATAATTATAATAGTCTGAAATGGCTGTACTTTGGGTGCCAGAGTATACCAAAATTGATTCCTCGAATTTAGATAGAGCCATAATAAATTTTCTCTTCTCTCCCAGGGTGGTATGTACATTGAACGGTATACTGATATATCCGCTGCGGGCCTTGACCTAACCCTCTGAAAATGATTAAATGGGGGGGGAAATGCTCCAAGGTTATCTACCTCAAATAAAACCTCCACAGTGACTTAAAATAAAATAGATATACTACTGTATTCTAAATGACATAATCCATCGAAATCCACTTCATCAGACTCTAGCAACAATCATATATACAGCCCTTCAAAAATAAACAAACAGAAGTCTGAAATGTTTCCCCTTAACACAGCTGAAATAAATACATGGGAAATCGGACCTAGAAAATACTAACATTTATAGTATTCATATAAACGTCAGTGAACAATGATACTGGCAACACACCTTAATACTTGGTGCAATATACACAATTTTCAGGGATTGATCCACCGACATGTGGTACCCTGATTTATATCACCTTTTTTATACTGTACATTTTTTAACCACTCAATGATTTTAAGACAAGTATAATTATAATGTTTACTTGTGGAAAACATACATATCTTTCACAAGCCTCATCCAATGGCTTGAAACCAAGACACAGAGTAGCAGTTGAACAACCCATAAACACTGTTCAGTAGACAACAGATAATAGCCCCTAGATGATATAAGATTCATAACAGATGATAATAGATCCTGGACTTTACCAAACCCAGTTTTATATAGATCTCCAGTCAATAGACTCTCCCCCCCATGAACAGATGACACATCTCAATTTCCCAGGGTTGTCACTGATGATTCATTGAACTTTCCAGGTTGATTTTCCCACTTACTGTACAAATATACACAAAAAATAATTATGTACTTAGGCTAACTTTCGAGCTGGCAAAATATGTTGTTTACCAATGAATCATTCTTCTGTTTAAGGGAACATTTTGGGTACATCCTTTCATGTGACAACCTAGCAAAGTGGTATCATCGGGACTGTATTCACACAAGGCATACAGCTCCAATGCAAGATATGATATTGGTATAATAGTAAATCACCGTTAATGAATACCACCATCATGAGTGCTCGTTATGTGTCTGATGATATTCTGTGATCAGTAGGGATTGTATTTGTGTAGATCAAGCCCTATGCTGTATTTCAGCAGGATGTTGCTAGGCTGCATGTGTCCGGCTCCTTGGCTGAAGAGTTAGTATAGCAACCTTCGGTTGACAGGGTCGTGGTTTGATTCTCAGGTGTACCAGGTATTAAGTTGTGTCTGCTAAATCCTCTGGGTTGGGGACTGAGTTTGTTTGTTCGTCTAAATATACAGCTTTTCATTTACACACCACATATTAGTGAATACATCCCTCCATATAGGGTTGGTGTCAGGAAGGGCATCTAGCCTTAAAACTGGGCTTAGTCCATATACCATTCTGACTCCCAAGTAATTGGGAAAAGGCTAGGCAGAAAAAAAATGCCTAACTGCATTAGGCAATGACGGCATGTGTCTTTTCAAGAGATACCAACGTTTCACACTCTTCTACTGTTGGTCAATTGCCAGATTCATCACCCACTGAAAATGTCTAGGTAATCATAAACGGTATTACAACCAATATATGTGCATATGTTTAGTGGAAAAAATGAGTGCATGCCATTTCATGTTCCTCACATTTAATATTTTATCAAACTTCATTTTAACTATTATCAAAGTATAATTTCATTTTATCAAACATCATTTTAATTATTATCAAAGTATAATTTCCCATGTAGATACAAACCATGTGGATACCCACAAGAAAGATATATGTAGGTTCAGTTGTTTCTGAGAAAAGTGTACCTGCAAGAAACTAATACAATACCATGTGCTCATTCTTTTCACTTTTGAGCAGCTGTGCATAGGTATTCTTCAGGACACCATTTAACATTATTTGATTGGATTCCTAGACATGTAGAAGCCAGCGGAGTTCCCATCACCTGTTGTTTTATTTTATACATCTTATAGATATGGGCTATAATATGTTAAGCTTAAGAAACTTGCCCATGAAAATCAGACAACTTTCACAATTGTCCAATATTATTTGGACATATATATATTATTATTAACTTTATTGGCCACATTGGACCACTTGAGTCTTCCATGTACACTTTTTCTTTGAGGTTGTACTGTTTGATTCTTCTTATCTAGGGTGGTAATATATATGATATGTCCATATATATATATATATATATATATATATATATATATCAGTGGCGTGCAGTGAACACATTCGTTACCCCAGCTACAAAAATGTTTTTAAAACATAAGCAATTTTATAAGGCTGCATTTTTAGTGGAAAGGTCAACCTGAGAAAGGTCTTTCGAGAATATTTTCAATCACACACTCGCACATATTTCCAAAGTGATATTCACGGCAGTGACAACACCATTATAACTTATCTAGAGCAGATTTTAAACAATGTACTTACAGTTACACCCGGTGACGCTTCGTGATGGTACAGTCATGGTTTTCACAAAAATGCACTGGGACTAACTGTTTTTAACTCAAAAAGCCTAACCTAAACTGAATCAGAAAAATTTAACTGGTATCTTACTGTTGCCAAAGTTCTATAGTTTCACTTGCTTACTGAGTATACATGCGTCAACGACAAACGAGGGAAAATATTCATCAAACGTATAACACACGTTACATTCATGAAGAATGCAACAGAACTCGCGAAACCTTCACCTGTAATCCAAGAGGAACACTACAAAAATTCACTATATACCACCATCACAGACAACCAAATACAAAATTGTTTTACTTCGCGCGTAACCTAAATATTTTTCTGCGGCTATCGGAAAACATACTTTACATGTGCCATCAGTAAATTGCTTGAAAAAATTATGCATGCAGATACCCAAAAATAAAATAAATTCTTCTATATTACAACTGATTTCATAAACTGGCTCTGTTTTTATTAGCAAAGCGATGTACAAGTGGCTATACTGTTAACATGTTGATATTTTTCTTGCAGTCTCTAGTGTGTAGTGCTCAACACTTCGAGTGTCAAGTATTAAAACTAATATGCCTTATCTAAGCTAATTGGCCTGTCGCCGTAAGTTGCTGTCGGGGGAGGGCCCACTGCCCGACCCTGCTCCCAGGATAAGGAAGCTTCAAGTGCATGCGTCAATCAAGCGACTTAAATTTCGCTGGGGTAGCTCTGTTTCGCGCCGGCACAGCTTGTTGGAGAAGCTGAACTGGGGTAGTGCAAGCAAACTGTCGAGACAGCTGTACTTGTTTTGGCTTAGATGTTCGAAGTTTTTTAAACTTTATAAAAAGCGTTATGAGGAATAATAAGAAAATGTAAATTCAAAGTTATTTACCCCAGCAGCTCTGGGGTAGATGGGGTTCAGTGCATGCCACTGATATACATGAACAGCAATATAATATATAAAGTATTATAAGTGACTTTTTATGTTGTTATCATTGTTATTTTGATTAAGTTATTAACAAATTGTCTTTTATATGACTCAAATACAGTGCTGATTCGAGAGACGATATGCTTGAGAGGCTTGAGAGACTGCTCATACCAATAAATATAAACATGTGTATCAAGTGCCATGTCGTTTCAATGTATAGGTTATGAGGAGTAATTTTGTATATGCAGTTGATACCACAGATGGGATTCAAGATAATTATTACAGTGGAATAGAAAAATTACTAGTAGCTCTGACAAATAAAAGAAAAAGAAATGTAATATTATGGCATTTTAAAATAAAGGGTCTTAGAGGTAAAGATTAAAATAAAGAAAATAAATATAAATCCACCCTACAAAATATAAGGATTATTAAGTTGAGGAGGTAGGAAATAAGTTCAGAGACTTTCTCTCCTGACCTTCATATAATCATTCATATTTGGCTTAATTCATAATGTTCCAAAAATCAACATTCCTATAGATACTTTTGTATATATGGTACATTTCAGTGAAATTATTTCTGGTTGGTTCTATACTTGACTGTAAACATTCTTCCATGTTTTTATGTTTATAGAATTACTAGATTGTTTCACTCATAGTTCTTACTATATAATAAAATCAGTCACTGTGTTATTTACTTGCCATGTCTTGATTGAGCAGATTATTGAAGATTGTTAGGTGCAGAATTGAAACAGTGTTTATACAAAAATGATTTCGTATAATTTCAGTGTATGAGAATGTTTATGCTTATTCATTGTAACCTGTTGCTACCAAGAGTCAGCTATGTAAATATAATATCATGATACAGTAGCATTGTAGATACTAGTTTTTCAGTGGTATGTTGCTTTGGGTGTACTAGTAATATTGATGCCATATGGATGAAGCAGAAGCAGTATTCTAGCATATGCACAGAATGTGCTACTGCAGTTAAGGTGTGCCTACTACTTTAGGGTGTCTTTACAGTTCTGCCTGTCGCTCTGCAGACCAAGCTCAGGCTCCAGATGTTCGGAAAAGGTAGGCGTAAGCCTCCTTTCTTATATCCTTAAATGACTTATAAGATTATTTTTTAGTTTAGTGCTTGCTCTTTTGTATGCTTATTTTGTGTAACAGAAACCACCTATCTTTTCATTAAAAGTACTGCTTGTTTCATTGATTGCAGTTTGCAATAAAATCTTCTCCTCTCTGATATTTAATGAGATATTTTTCTACTTCTTTATATATATAAAACTAACGCCATTGGTATTTCAGGAATGACTACTGTCATTTTTAATATCTTATCTCTTCCTTTTTATTGCAAATTAAAAAGGTTCAGGCTTTATTTCCTTTGCAGAGATTGTTAGTTTTGTTGCTGTGAATGTTATATGTTTTGTCTTGATTTGATTGTGAAACTTAGTATTTTACTGTATTATGTGATGCAATTTTGAGCAAATACAATTTTTATTTGTTTATATATTGTAATTTTTTTTACCATTTAGTTTCATTTTGTAGCATGTTATATGTTTGTGGGTTTGCTTGTGTGCTTTATTGCTAACATTTTCCTTCCTGTACTGTAGTTTTCTTTGATTGACTATTGATTGATTATTAGTTTTGTTAATGCTTGTGTGCATAATCGTATTAAAGGTTGAATATTGAATATAATGTTGATCATTAATTTAAATCCATCCCCCTCCTAACAATATATTAGGAATTATAAAATGCACAGTGATTAAATTTCTGCCAGTATCAGAGCAAGAACAGAAAAACAGTTTTCAAAGACAAAAAGTAATCAGCTTTCTAATATAAGCTTTCTTTATGTTGGTACACTCATTGGTGAGAAGTTTTTGATAGACTCCATTCCTGAGTGTTATCTTTACTCTTTCTACTAATTAAATCTTTCTTCTTATGTTTCCTGAAATATACTCATAAAATGGTTTGTTTCATGAACATTACCTTGATTTGCAAGTTTTTCCAAAGTAAGTTTTATTTATTGTTGGTTATCCCATGCAAATAAAGGAGGTGAAATATTATCCAGAATGATGAAGTAGTTGACTATGCAGTATGGATCATGTAATCACAAGTTTGAATTTGGGAGATAATGGGTTCAAATCCCACTGCATGGTGCCCTGAAGGTAGTTTTCTATGTTTACAGTTTTAAATTTCCATTCCAGGCAGATTACTTAATTCCATGGATATTACCTTCGTAGTAATAGCCCTTTCTTCCCCAGAATCTGCTGTGATATTGCAACATTAAGCAAATGGCAAAATGGAGATATCAGTACTTTTCATTTGTGTACTGTACATAATTTTGCTCTGATTGTATTGCTCAGATTTGATGGTAAAGTGTAAGTGAATCTCAATTCGTATCCTTTATATATTGTAATCAGTAGTGTAATGATACTGGCTGCCAGCAAAGTCGCACAGTGCAAGGTGAGTTGAGAAGCCACATTGATTAAGCAGTGCAGTGTAAGAACAGATGGGCTCGAGAAGAGAAAGCTGGGAAGGGGGAGGAGTAAAAGAGAAAGGGAAACGGGACAGCACACTGGCAGTATAAACAAATCAATCGTAACAACAATTCAACATGATAATATTGCACATAGTTGTAGCGAGAATATTAACTTAAAAAAAAAAAAAAAAAAAAAAAAAAGAAGGGAAATAGACGAAGTGGCTGAATTGAATACACATGTGTTGTTGAAATGTTGTGATTGATTTGTACTGCCAGAGTGCTGTCCTGTTTCCCCTTCTCTTCTTTCCCCACCGTTCCCCAGCTTTCTCTTCTTGGGCCCATTTGTTCTTACGCTGCACTGCTCATTCATTGTGGCTTATCATCTCACCTTGCACTGCGCTACTTTACTGGTACTCAGTATCGTTACATGGTAGCAGAGCTATTAAAACATCCTACATTATTACATCGCTTAATTTAATGAGGAGATAAATATATTTCTCCTGTTCTCCCCACCCCAATTTAAGAATAACTTATTGATACATTATGGCTTGTTTTTCTGACCATTTTTCACCATTTACTTCATCTGAGTGTCCCTCTCTTACTTCTTCTAACTTTTCTATGCTGAATCTACCCTCTAATCTAATTTCCTTCAGTTCTAACATTTCTTTGCCCTGTCCCCCAGTAAGTAGGCACAATCCATCTATGTACACCTTTCATCACGTGGCATTGGAATCTAAACAAAGTCCTTCACTCGCCCCCTCTATCCAATTGTAATATTCCTGATTTTTCTGATAATAACTTACCCTCTTCAACACCTCCGCCAACTTCTAATATGAATCACCCAATATTTCTTCTAATTTGTTGTTAATAATGTGCTAAAAAAAAAAAGGTTTGGATCAAATACCTCAAGTCACTTCTATAGATCCTAACAACTTAATCCTTTGGCTATTTCCTGTTCACAAATTCCTAAAAAATGCAACGTGCTCTGAATCATCACAGTGTCTATATTTGGACCTCCACAACTTCAAATCTTTTATTATAATATGGCCGAACGATGAGCTAAATGACATTTAATGCCTAGGCAGCGATAATAAGTAAGACTATATTGCGTGCCAAGAGCCTGGATACATTTCCAAGTCTTTCTGCAGTGTTCATATGGAGTAAGGGCATATGATGCTGTTGATAGCGATTTCTCTGGGGACGTTAAGCCTTGAGCATATCCATTGGTGTTACTCGACAGGAGTAGGCTATTTGCTGACATTGGGTTTCACCTTCTCCCTATCCCATTATCATAATCGCACATCCAGACACACAGGTCGCCCATGGGTGTCAAATGAAAAGACCTAAACCAGGTGAGCCGAATATGTCCTTGGACACACAGTATTTAAAGCCATTGTGATATATAAATAAATAAATAAATAAATAAATAAATAAATAAATATGTTTTAATTACATGAAAGTGGTTCTAACTTTTAGCTGGGATAGTCCGTTGTACTTATACAATCTTCAGCAGTAATAATAATAATAATAATTTTTTTTTTACGAGGGACTGTGGAAAATCTTAAAAAATACGCTTGTGAAGGGTCCGCACTCCACAAGTGTGTGGGATTCTTACCCACTAAAAATCACACACCCCTTTCCCACGATGTGAATCATCCGCCGGAACCGCTCTCACATTACTTTAGGGTGGTATCGTGTTTACTTTGTCTTTCAGACTTCTTCTTTCTTCATTTCTTGTTTACGAATGTTCATATGCTTCCAAATCCTTCTTCGTCTGATGAAGGACATCCTCCACATACACTGCCCCGTGATCTCAGGATTCCTGGTTTCGTAGCATCGGAGAAATAACACTATCTGCTGTCAATTCTCCTAGTTCAGTTTCCACACATCTTCTCTGTATCATCCAATGGCCTCACACAAAGAAGGTGTGAAATACACCATCAATGTCATCACAGTATATGCTTGCTGCGTCACTCACTCTGTCCGCTCTATGCAGGAATTTCTGAAAATATCCATGTCCTATTAGAAGCTGCGTGAGGTAATAGTTTACTTCACCATGAACCCTTTCAACCCAGATATCCAAGCATGGTATCAGTCTCTTGCTCCATTTACCCTGAGTTGCCATCGCCTCATCCGGTGACTGAAGGCACGCTTCTTTGCACATTTCTTTCCCAACTCTCCTTGGGTACGCTAGATTTCTTGTCGCTCCAATGCAAGTAGGTCTATTGGGGCTGTTGCTGCCGTGAGGATTGCAGGTTCAGAAACCGTGCGGTATGTACATGCAATATGTAAAGCTGCTCTCTGTTGTACGGCAGCTATCCTTCTCCAATACCAAGCAAATCTCAAGGATTCAGCCCAGATTTCAGAGCCATACAGGAGCACTGACTGAACCGTCGACATGAGAAGACGTCGTTTACTGGATTTCGGACCCTTAATAATATTTCCCATCAGTCTGCTAAGTGCAGTCATGTATTTTACTGCCTTATCTGCCACTCTCTGAATATGATTCCAGAATGTGAGCTTGGAGTCAAGTGTCACTCCTAAATATTTTGTGCTCGCAGATGTTTCAATCACTGACTCTCCAACAGTCATTGGCACAAGAGTCTCGATCCTTTTCCTCGTCAGAAGAACTATCTCCGTTTTGTGTTCGGCTAGTGTTAGACTGTGACTCATCATCCATTCTTTTATGTGCCGCAACACCAGGTTCAGTTTGATTTGAGCCTTTTCAACATTAAGAGCCACTATCAAGGTGGGCACATCATCAGCGTAGCCCACAAGCTTCGTGTTCTCTGGCATCTCCAAATGTAACAAGCAATCATACATTATGTTCCGAAGATCTGGACCAAGGATCGATCCCTGTGCTGCACCAGCTGTCAAATGTTTTGTCGGCGTCTCCGAAGACCTTAAAAAGTAGTTAGTGGGACGTAAAGCAAATAACATTATTAAATGTTTTGTCTTTTGTCCATCTTCCGTACCATACAGCAGAGTGCAATATTTGAAGTAATCTCTCATTATGCACATAAGATATTGTGGTAGCTTGAAAGTTTCTTCAAGAGCTAGCAACATGTTGCTCCACCTTGCAGGAATGATTCTAGATGACTAATTGGGGCAAATATTTACTTATAGGAAGAGGAGTTAAGGACTGGAATAATTTACCAAGGGAGATGTTCATATATTTTTTTTTTTTTGCTAGGGGCTTTACGTCGCGCCGACACAGATAGGTCTTATGGCGACGATGGGATAGGAAAGGCCTAGGAGTTGGAAGGAAGCGGCCGTGGCCTTAATTAAGGTACAGCCCCAGCATTTGCCTGGTGTGAAAATGGGAAACCACGGAAAACCATTTTCAGGGCTGCCGATAGTGGGATTCGAACCTACTATCTCCCGGATGCAAGCTCACAGCCGCGCGCCTCTACGCGCACGGCCAACTCGCCCGGTTGTTCATAAATTGCCAAATTCTTTGCAATAATTAAAATTAAAAAAAAAAGACTAAGTAAACAGCATATAGGGAATCTACCACCTGGCTGGCTGCCCTATATGCAGATCAGTGGTGAATGATTGATTTATTGATCGATTGATCGTAACCTATGAGAAGGAGCTCCAGGAAACCGATGCTCAAAATAGTGCATTCATGATACAACTATTAATTACTTTCAAAAAAAATGTCATCTTAAGTCAATAACTGTGACTGACTGGCTTATAACAGGAGCAGGAGGTAGCAAGACTAAATCTTTATTGTAGCCAAGTTGTGTAAAAGACTTAGAAAGACAGTGCTGTGCTGAACAACTAGCATTCATAAGGATGGAAAATACATGCCTCAACAAAGGAACCAAATTAACCTTTAACCCAAGTTACTCATTTTTGTGGTCAGCTTCTTTTGCAATAACATTAAAGCATAGATTTTCTCCTTCCCTGAGACTTATTTTTGTGCTCTTTCTGCTGTATTCACCACCTCCCAGACTGCATCCAGTGTCGAGTGCCCTCTCCGAAATCCATGTTGGTGAACAGATAGATCCCCTGCTAGTTAAACTGCTGAAAGGATTCTGGGCTGCAGAGTTTCTCCAGGCCTTTTCCAGCTGTGTCCAGCATACATAAAGGTTTATAACCACAAAGTTTTCCTTTGCTGATCAAAACCAATTGGGCCATTTTCCATCTGGGACTAAAAACACCCACTTGCAGGCAGTGATTGTACATATTCAGTAACAGTTCTGGACATAGTTCTGATATTATCTTTAGCACTTCTGCAGGTATACCATCTGGTCCTGGAGTCTTCTTGTTTCTAAGAGAGCTAATAGCTCTATTCAGCTATTCTACTGTGAAGAGGGGTATATCATCCAGTTCTTTTTCGTTGTCACAGTCAATCCTCTCTGGATGGTCTGGGAATAGTGTATCCACAATTTGCTTAATGGTTTGCGGATCCATACCCAGGGTTGGAAATGTCCCGAGTTTCTTCATTACAATCTTGTAACCTAGTCCCTATGGATCATCTTTTACTTCTTTAGCCAATGCCCACCATTTATCGGCTTTACTCTTTCTAATTGTGTTACGGAGTTCCTTCTTCGCTGACTTGTACTCCGATATGACTGAGGTAATCTCTGGACTGCCTCTCATCCTCTGAGCCCTGCATCGAAGTCGCAGACAATTCCTTCTCAGTTCAGCAATCTCTTCGGTCCACCAGTACGCTGGGCGCGTGCTATTTCATGGTCTCTTTCTGGACATTGCGACATTGCATACTTGGTGGATTAGGTGCTGGTGAGTTCAACACATACACCAGCTGCTTCTTTCCCTCTACGGCCAAAACATTTTTCTGTATGTTCTCCATTTCATTCCGTATTACATCAATAAACTTTTCCTTGTCGATACCGGCTACATTTCACCGCGTGGCCTGCGTAAGATGTTTCTTACTTGAGGAGATTCCTGGAGCAGTCAAAAGATGATATATAGATGATCACTCTCCGTATAGTTCTCGATCACTTGCCATTCAGTAATTTTAGGCGCGATATCCTCCAATGAGCAGGTTACATCTGGTGTTGTTCCCTGGCATCCTGGCCGTCGAAATGTTGGCACATTCCCAATGTTGTTGACCACCAAACCCGTTCTGGCTGCCATCTCCATTATATGCCATCCTCTGGAGTCTGTTTGTGGCATGCCCCATTCCGACGCTTGAGCATTTACATCACCAGCGACCACTAGTCTGTTTTCCATTCTGCGTAATGCATCCTCAAGGCCATCAATTTTCATCTGAAAGTTGGAAACAGATTCATTTGGCATAAAATAACAGCTTACAATAGTGATTTCCCCAGTCTGTACCCAAACAAAACCATCTTTGCATCCATGCTCTGTTACTGAAACTTTTTCTAGATCTGGTATCCAAATTGCAGCTGTTCCAAGGTTATCCACAAACCACCCTGGATGGTCCCTCTTTTTATATGGTTCGCTAATAATAATGATGTCTGCTTCCATCTCATAAATCAGCTGTGTCATAAGATCGTTAGCTGTTTGACCCCTGTGCATGTTTGCTTGAAGGATTCGCATCATTTGCTGTGATTTTTGGCCTTTTCCAGAGCTTCACGAAATATTGTACATGCATCCGATCCAGGAACATGATTTTGTTTAGCTTCATTGCCATCCTTGCCTGTACAAAGCATGCATCGCGGATTATTCTTTTTACAGTCTACTGCCTTGTGACCAGATTCTCCACACTTAAAACAGAGCTTACTTCTGTCGGGGCCTGTGCAGTTTCTTGCCAGGTGTCCATATGATAGGCATCGAAAGCACGTTTTCTGCAGTATAGCCATCCTATCTTAATTCTTCCTGCTTCCAGTTCACAAGTCAAGAATATTGTACATTCAACATATATCACCTGCGCACATAATAGTATTGCAAAGTTTTTAATTCTCATACCGATTAACGTAGACAAAGATAAGACGAAAAACATTTGCAAATTGATAACGTTTTTATCCATACTATGTGACACCTTTATAATTTAAGAAAAATGTATTTTAACATACATCATTCATGTACATATATTAATGTTAAGTTTTAATTATTATATCAATTAATGTGGACGATTATTTAAACTAGAACATTTGTAATGACAATGTTTTTACCCATATCATGTGACATTCTTATTGTGATGTTTTAATTGTATGTTATGATTGTCAGCTGAAGATGACCTTCACAAGGTCCTGTATAACAATAATATATAAATATATGTATTGATTAGGTGGAAGCTTCAATACTTCATATTTGTGAATATAATCAATATGGAAATGAAACTTATAGATTATGATTCCGCAGCTTTGGCGAAGAGGGATGCCCTTACTGGTGTGATTGTTGCTTGGTCTCAGGTGTCAAGTGGAACGCCCAGGTTTCGTCATCCATGCACGGCTCACCTACACTCACTTAGTTTATAAAAGGAGTATACATATTACCCCACCTATTCAATACATAGTTTATAAAAGGAGTATATATATTACCCTACCTATTCAGTACAATTAATACCACGTTATGTGGTTAAATAAACTTAGAAATTCTAAATTTTAAGAGGACATGTTTCGCCTTTCTTTTATTGGGCATCATCAGATTAATAAAAGAAGGGCAAAACATGTCCCCTTAAAATTTAGAATTTCTAAGTTTATTTAACCATATAATGTGGTATTAATTGTATTGAATAGGTGGGGTAATATATATATATATATATATATATATATATATATATACTCCTTTTATAAACTAAGTGAGATTGCTGTTTTCAACACGAAACAAAAATGAGAGTAATCTAATGGTTTGTAATCACCGTACACTTCTGTCAATTGGCGATGGATTTCAATCGGTTCAGTACCTTTTGCGTTCAAAAAACAAATAAGTGCGCACACTTCACACTTGGCGGTAACATTCAACGGGAGCTCCATTCTCAACGACTGCAAGCCAAGACTTGAGTGCCTCAGCGTGGCGGGTGCACATTTATGTGCGAGGGCGGGAAACACTCTTTACAATATCGTGACCAACAGCCACACAAACAGAGTTCTGTATTTATAAACAAATAGGAGACCGTATTTTTGGGATTACCCTCATAATAATAATTGTATGGCCTCAGCTACTTTGTGCAGGTGTTTTTTATTTGATGCCATATAGGCTGCCTGCATGTCAGTTTTGATCTCACCGAGCTCGATAGCTGTAGTCGCTTAAGTGCGGTCAGTATCCAGTAATCGGGAGATAGTGGGTTCGAGCCCCACTGTCGGCAGCCCTGAAGATGGTTTTCGTGGTTTCCCATTTTCACACCAGGCAAATGCCGGGGCTGTACCTTAATGAAGGCCACGGCTGCTTCCTTCCAATTCCTAGGCCTTTCCTATCCCATCGTCGCCATAAGACATATCCGTGTCGGTGTGACGTAAGGCAAAAAAAAAAGTTTTGATCTTTCATTTTACTCTGCCAGGTGCCAGAGAAACTAATCTCTGTTGGGTGATCTGTGGTCAGTTTGTATTAATTTTATTGGGCAAAATACAAATGTGTCACCAGAGAACATATACATGCTGATGTCATACTACATGGAATGTTAATTCGACCTTTTTTTTTTTTTTTTCTCTTCAAAAATTCTGGCCACCTCTACCAGGTTAGAACTTGCGTTCTTGGGATCCAGATGCTGGCACTCTACGACTAATCCATAAAGGGTGCTAAATTTGTACAAATTGAGGTAAATTTGGCATTGAAGATTCTCCTTGTCAGGAAATGACATATGCTACATTGTATTTCTGGAATGGGCGATTCATTCATTTCACATTTCCTAAAATCCTGAAACTTCTGTTTGTGGGAAATTTAAATTAAGAAATAACCATTAGCAGCACCCTCACCAATCATAAGAACTAAGAAGTTATTATAACATCGGCTCATGCTGCATGTCACTTAATATGCTGTTTTTCCAAATAAAGAAAAGCTGTTTCAATATAATATTCACTAAAAATCTGCTTTCCTTTGTCTTCACCCTGTGTAAGAAACTGGACATTTTGTAATATAAAATTAAAACTGATCTGTTCAGAGAATAGCTTCAACTGACCTTGTGGCATAATACATACAACACATCGTACTATCATAAACAAAATTTATGGAGGTGCATTGCCTATCATGTTCATGATTCTTCCAAAATATCTCATTAAATGCCAATATTATACTGGTACCTAAGAGTTTAGACCCACAATCACCCTCTGACTATCATCCTGTGTCCATACTCCCTGCGCTTTCTAAAGCCTTTGAACGTTTAGTATACAATCAAGTTCTGGAATACCCGAATAAAAATGCTCTTTTGGACCCTTTGAAATCTGGATTTAAGAAGGGTCACAGTACTGCGACAGCACTTTTGAAGGTTACTGAAGACTTTAGATGCGCTATGGACAAACAACTGCTCACTATACTTATTCTTCTGACTCATTAGCGCCTTTGACACTATAGAAATTCAGACTATGATAAAGAAAATGGAACTGCTAAATTTCAACCTGGCTGCGCTGAAGTTTTTTAGTTCTTATTTGAGTAACCATCAACAGCGTGTAACAGTAAACGACAAGGTCTCTAAATGAAAAATGAAACTTAGTGGTGCCCCACAGGGCAGTATTCTAGGGCCCTTACTTTTCTGCATTTATATCAGTGACATACCATCTGTAACAGGAAATAACGCACACCACCTCTATGCTGACGATCTTCAAATTTATTGACACTGCAAGACTTCAGACTTAACAGTGACTTCCAACTACTCACTATATATGCACAACGAAATTCTCTTATACTAAACTCCACAAAATCTCAGGCAATCATAATTGGATCACAAAAATTACTGAGCTGCTCAAACAATGTCACAATCCCTCCTATCCTACTGAATGGTAACATTATTCCCTACAGAAAAACGGTTAAAAATCTCAGCGTGAGAAATCCGTAAAAAGATTTTTGGAGTGCTTCACCCTCTTAAACGGTAGAGGGATGTATTTCTATTTGAGCTAAAGGCCAAACTAATACAGACACTGGTTATCCCTATTCTTGATTATTGTAATGTTGTTTTAGTTGACATGAAGAGAGAAGAAACACTTAAACTTCAATGAGCACTGAATTACTGCCTGCGATTTATTTACAATATCGGGTATGATGTTCAAATCACCCCATACTATCAGGCTCTCTCATGGCTGAAGCCTGATAAACGTCGGCAGCTACACATTTTAACAATGATGTTTAGAGTGTTAGCTGAAAGTCAGCCGCTGTATATTTCTTCTAAATTCACCCTTTGTATCATCATTTCACAACTTAAATACACGTTCCAGATCCTTTCTTTCTATTGCACTGCACTGTACAAATAAAATTAATAGATCATTTGTGGTGACCGGCAGCAGATTATGGAATTCCCTGTCAGCTCAGATCAGAGAAACTAGCTCCTTATCAAGATTTAAGGTCACCTGCCGAGACTACCTGCTGAGAACACCTGACTGAATGGTTGAAGTATGAATGTGTGCGTGCCTAAGGATTAGTCATTTTTAAGAGTTTTTAATATTAAGATTAGTTTTTAGTTAGTAATTTACTTAAAATTATTTTCAATTCTATTAATTTATGCAGTTTTAACTATTTTAGGTATCTCAGTATTTTATTTATTTTGTAAGAGATGGCCTTGAGCCATAACTTTGCCGCTGTAAAAAAAAGACAATAATAAATAAATAAATAAATAAATGGAACTAAGTGGACAGAAGAGAGAAAGCTGGCTCATAGTCAGCAAATGAAGGAGTATTGGAAGAAGAAGAAGAAGAAGAAGAAGAAGAAGAAGAAGAAGAAGAAGAAGAAGAAGAAGAAGAAGAAGAAGAAGAAGAAGAAGAAGAAAGCAACAACTTTACCGAAGAGTAGATACGAGCCCTATGGACATCAGTAGGCCTAAACGACAAAGAAGAAGAAGAAGAAGAAGGAGAAGAAATAAATAAATAAATGGACTTAAGACAGTAAGGTTACAAGGAGAGAAGGTTGCTGTACATTACTTACGTTTATGGACATTACCTTTGCAGTAGTAGCCCTTTCATCCCCAGCATCTCCTGTGATATTGCAACATTAAGCAAATGGTAAAATGGAGATACTTTTGATTTACGTATGTAATTTATATTTAATTATACTACTCAATTTTGTTGGTAACATGTAAGTGAATCTCAGTTTGTATTCTTCATGTGTTATAATCACAAGATCGTGTGCCAAAAACCTGGATCCTCTTCCAAGCAGTGCACCTCTATGAACGTTGTTTATGATGTGATGTGATGTGATGTGTGTATTACACCACAAGGTCAGTTGAAGCTGGGCTCAGAGCAGATCATTTTTAACTTTATATAGGAAAATGTTCAGTTTCTTTTACAGATGAAGTCCATTTCCAATAACAACCATGCTACTGGAATACAGTTGTCTTAACCTGTGGATTGTTATATGATGAGTAGAACATGTGATCTTATCTGCTGAATTAAGTTTGTGAAGCATCATCAGCTTATAATGAAAATATGCTTATGACAATTATTACTAGAAATCCAGGAAGGCAGACAGTTGTTAACCATGGTCCTAAAAGGCTGAAATGATAAGTAAAAAAAAAAAAGTAATATGTTTTGAACATCCCTTGACACAATCGCTTACATATAAGTGCTCTAAAATGCCAATTACCCTATGCCGTGATTCAATCCTGTGACCTTATGCACAGAAAGTGAGTACCTAAGTACTTTTCAGTACATCCAGTCTCCTCAGTTTTGTATGTGTTGTTGGAGTGTCTGCTCTTAGCCTTTGGTAAGTTGTTGACTGTTCTTCTTGAAAAGGAAATGGCAGAGAAAATTGGCATTTGAGAGGTAATCTATCCACTCTTTGTTTGTTTTGTAATTACTTTTATATGCCCTGAGTAAGATTTGTGCCCAGGCAATTTACGTGATATAATTTTATGGTCTTATTCTTAATCCAGGTGGAAACTTAGTGGTTTGTATTGCTTTTTTTTTTTTGCTCTGGAATATGTTGAATATGAACTGTTAAAATACTACCCAGTTCATCTGTTTACTCACAGAAAGTTATCTTATTCATTAGGTTATTTGAGCAAGCTGGCGTGCGCGCTCTCTCTCTCTCTCTCTCTCTCTCTCTCTCAATTATTTCTGTTACTGGTGAGCATTGGTACACTTCAGTAATTCTGTTAGTATTGGCTTTGTCATCAGAGAGTAGGAAGAATATCATGATCATTGGAGAAACTTTCCCATTTGTTTATCCTTCTTCCTGGGTCTCCGTGGCTGAGACGGCAGCACGTCGGCCTCTCACCGCTGGGTTCCATGTTTCAAATCCTGGTCACTCCATGTGAGATTTGTGCCTGACAAAGCGGAGCCGGGACAGGTTTTTTTCCATGTACTCCCGTTTTCCCTGCCATCTATCATTTCAGCAGCACTCTCCACTATCATTTCATTTCATCTGTCAGTCATTAATCATTGCCCTAGAGGAGTGCGACAGGCTTCGGCAGCCGGCACAATTCCTATCCTCGCTGCAAGATGGGGGCTTCATTAATTCCATCCCTGACCCGGTCATTGACTGGAAAACAGGTTGTAGGTTTACTTTTCTTTCTTCTTGAAGTTCTTAATATTACTTTTTATTTCTTTACCTTTCACATAGTTAATCCCTGTACCTTAAAACTTAACCACTCACTCATCAAGAATACAGTCTTTTTATCTTAAAAAGAAAAAAAATGTCTCAAGCTTTTGATGATTTACACTTACAGCATCTTGTTATCTTCTGTGGGTGTATGGACCATTAGACTCTGAGTAGTAGTACTGATTGTGATTTTTAAATGATAGAGTGGATGGGCACAAAATATAAAGTCTGTCTGTTAAGTCGTAAGCCAAGAGCCTGATTGGATCCTCAAATAGTACCACCAAAGGTAATGTTTTTTTAGGGAAACTACATAAACCAATGGCATACAATGCAAGATAAGGATTGGTGTACTTTGCCTTTGCTTTCCTCATTGAACAAGAACTACTATTACAGCTTGACTGACCCTATGAGTACTTTCATAGCATCCAGAATACTTTTTTTTTTACGTCGGACCGACACAGATGGGTCTTAGGGCGATGAAAATCCAGAACACTACCATGCTGTCAATGTTGTTACTCAGCACTATCCATAGCTCAGTTACTGACATATTATTACAGCCATAAGTGAGAGTGATTTCTGTGCAACATACATTTTGCTGTAATCTGTGTCAGGAGGTAAATGCAAGAATACTACGCACATCAAGAAAGAGCAACAATCAGGAATGAAGTAGCATGTAGAAAATTGATTGTAATTAATAGTCTTGTGGCTGGATCACTCACTGTAACTACTTTTTGATATCTCTTACCTGGCTGTCCATTTTATCCCGTGGTAGGAAGATTTGTTGTTTCAAGAATGACATTTTCTTTGTCATTCGGTTTTCTCTTCCTTACTTATTTTTAACCTTACCATACTGGGTTAATGCATTCTATTTAGAAAGGAAGATTAAGTTATGTATACATTGTTCAGACTCTAATTTTCCTAATATGTATGTTTGTTGGCAGAAGTGGAGGATTGCCTGTTACTTGAATGCACTATGCTTTTTTAATTCTGAAGATTTCAGTTACTTTCCTGTGGAATATCTGTCAAATATGAGAATTCTGTCCTTACATCATTGCTGATTTTGAAAACATATTGTTGTGTTCTCAAGAATCTTAAGTAGTTAAAATGGCTGAATTTATTTAAATTTCACAATGTGGATCACCTAAAAATGTTTCCTCCAGTTCAGTGTGTCCACCCATCCTTCCTCCTTCCCCCCCACACCTAAACTGTTCATATAGTAAGTCACATCGGCTGAAATTGTTTTAAAAAAGAGAACAAGATTTTTGAAATTATAAAACACTTGCTGAATAGGTTTCTGTACATGTAGTGTGTGTGATAATGTAAATAAACCATAACCATTCCAAGTAGGTTTGCTTGATTGTAAAACAGTTCTATCTAAAATGCTACTCTGCTTATCTATAAGTACATATGCCTGTGTTGCATTCGTAGCCACAAGTTGCAGATTAGGATATCCTATTGGCTTATTGAAGTTCCTGTTTTGCTGCTCCCATCCCATGAGTTTCCAGTGCTTGGCTGTGAAATAACATACGTAGTAATGGAGGATTATGCATGTCCTAAAACTTGGCAGACTTATTGGGCATGGTAAGAGACAGTGTGAGCTATTTAATAAATTTACTACAGAATAAGAAACATCTTTACACTGTATGATCAGTAAATAAGGTTGCTATTTGTTAGTAATCATCTTGCCTGTGGTAGAATTTCTGTAAGTTTCATTAATTATTGAATATTTTGGGACAAGAGCTCATGAAATTAAAATGGTAATTATGCTTGGGGATAATGGGGAGAAACTGTGTGGAAATCACTCTTACAGAAAGGAGAAACCCCTAACCCCTAATTATACATTGCTAGTTCCAAACTATGTCAAATCTCCAATTCTGATGAAAAATAAGTCTCAGGGAAGAGAAAATCTGTGCTTTAATGTTATTGCAAAATAAGCTGACCACAGAAATGAGTAACTTGGGTTAAAGGTTAATTTGGTTCCTTTGTTGAGGCATGTATTTTCCATCCTTATGAATGCTAATTGTTCAGCACAGCATTGTCTTTCTAAGTCTTTTACACAACTTGGCTACAATAAAGATTTAGTCTTGCTACCTCCTGCTTCTGTTATAAGCCAGTCAGTCACAGTCATTGGCTTAAAATGACATTTTTCTTGAAAGTAATTAATAGTTGTATCATGAATGCACTATTTTGAGCATCGGTTTCCTGGAGCTGCTTCTCATAGGTTACAATCAGTCGATCAGTAAATCAGTCAATCAATCCCCACTGATCTGCATATAGGGCAGCCGCCCAGGTGGTAGATTCCCTATTTGTTGTTTACTTAGTTTTGTTTTTTTAAATTTTAATTATTGCAAAGAATTTGGCAATTTATGAACATCTCCCTTGGTAAATTATTCCAGTTCTTAACTCCTCTTCCTGCCCCAATTAGTCATCTAGAATTCCAACTTGATCTTTCCTACTTTTAAAAACACTACTCAAACTTATTCATTCTACGCCATCTCTCCGCTGACAGCTTGGAACGTATCACTTAGTTGAGCAGCTTGTCTCCTTTCTCCCCAGTCTGCCCAGCCCAAACTTTGCAGCATTTTCCTAACTACACTCCTGTTGGAAATCTCCCAGAGCAAATCAAGCTGCTTTTCTTAGGATTTTTTTCAGTTCTTGAATCAAGTAATCCTGTTGAGGGTCCCATACACTGGAACCATACTCTAGTAGGGATCTTACCAGAGACTTCTATGCCCACTCCTTTACACCCTTACTACAACCCCTAAAGACCCTCATAACCTTGTGCAGATATCTGTACCCTTTATTTACAATACTGTTTATGTGATTACCCCAATGAAGATCTTTCCTTGTATTATCACCTAGGTACTTACAGTGATCCCCATATGGAACTTTCACCCCACCAATGCAGTAATTAAAACCAAGAGTACTTTTCCTATTAGTGAAACTCACAACCTGACTTTTAACCCTGTTTATCGTCTCAACATTGTCAAGTCTTTTTGCAGTTGCTCACAATCTTGTAACTTATTTATTACTCTCTACAGTACATCATCATCCGCAAAAAGCCTTTCCTCTGATTCCAGCACTCATATCATCTATAAAGTTTTGTCTGTACATTGGGCAGATTTGAAAAGGATGGTATTTCTGTACTGGCCATGTCCACAGTAACAAGGAAATGCTTTTTTTAATTTTCCGTAGTTTCCGTCTCTCTGTGTGTGTGTGTGTGTATGTATGTATGTATGTATGTATGTATGTATGTACATACAAGCATCACGAGAAACCGGCTGAAGAGAATTTAATGAAAATCGGTATGTAAAGTCGGGAGATGAACCACTACAATGTAGGCTATAAATAATTTTATTCATGCTGAGTGTAATGGTAGTGAAGGGGGAGGCCTAAGTTATAATTCTCAAATATTTATATTATTAGTGGTCTTATTGATAAATACTGCATAGCTAAAGTTATATAGTTTTAAATTTCCGATCATTCATGTCCTATACATTTTTACCGTACCAGCAATGATAACACAGATATTCATGAATTTGTATTTTTGTTGCTAAGTCCATATCAACGCCGAGCCATGAGAAAATGGGTTGAAAAAATTTAATCAAAATTGATATATAGAGTTTGGGAATAAGAAACTTCAGTCTAAGCTATAGGCCTAAACAATTTTATTCACTGTGGATGAAATTGTAGTTTAGGGGAAAGCAAGTAAAATTTAATTTTTAAATACCTATGTTATTGGTCCTATCGTAAAGTACTACATAACAAAAGTTATAGAGAATACAATTTTCGATCATTTATGTTTTATATAAGTAATAATAATAATAACGTAAATGTTTCCACCTTTTCAATACAATATATTCACAAAATTACAAAATTATACGGTACTAGTTTCGACCCATCTAGGGGTCATCATCAGCCGTATTGGAGCAAAGATCATTTGTGGCGAAATCCTAAGGTGGAAACATTTACGTTATTATTATTATTACTTATATATTATTCTCAGTTCAATACGGACCAAAAACATGAAATTCATGAAATTCATAACCATCAATCATTTATGTTTTATTCAGTTTTACCGTACCGACTATGATACGAGTGGTATTTCAGAGTTGGAAGAAAAGTAAATGTGAAGGCCTACAATATCGAAAGTGCATAACATTGAGCAACAATAACATTACATTGATCATTGTTTGTTGTGATGTTCTTTGCCTCTTATGCTGCCACTTAACTCTGGGGTTTCTACTCTGGCTTGCGGGAAAAATTTGCCTCCAAATCACATAGATTTTTCCGCTGCCAGTGTAGTGAATTGAGATTTTTCGACTCATCGGGTACATCTAGTAAACAGATTAGTAAAAGGGCATAGTTTTTGCCCTGGGACTCTCCACTGTTCGACTCACCCTCTCCCTAATATTCCCTATGGGAATCAACATCTATCATCTGATGGCCAAGCAGGCATCAATTTTTGATAATGAGACAAAGTCTCTCATAGTGCATTGGCACTGCCGGTGGCTACAGTTAGCCTACGCAGTGGCCTCCACGGTATGCACTAGCCAGCGTCTTGGTAGGTGTGCTAGGTACCAACTGGAGCCCAGCCTAGCACACGAGGGCGAAACGCTGGCAACCAGGAATGAGTTAGCTGGAAAATTTATAATGTCCAATAACGGACCATTTATATTGGTATTATAAATTTACTCGTTCGGAACAATTATTTCAGATTCCCTATGGGAATCAACATCTATCATCCCCCTCTCCCTGCCAAGAAAAGACAAAGTGTGTTCACGGATCACAGCTGTCTACGGCTTGGTCTATCCAGCTCTGGAACTTTGGACTGTTAGATTGCCAGCGTAGTACTGTTCGTTAAGTGAGTAAATATGTGGTTTTTCATTTGATCGAGTATTTCATATGAAAGCATTGCTTTTAATCGTACCATTCCTACTGACGTCCTTGTGATGACCTATGTTCATTTCGGTTGGGAAAACCACTAAGACAGTCTTTCTGAGGATGTAAAAAGGCAGGTGGATAGTGAGTGTCTACCATTATAATGAAAACTCCCCAACCTGATTGTGACTGATGGTAAGCAATCGGGCCTATCATTACAATTAATATTCCCTAACCCCATCTTCATATCAGAAAAGTCGGTTGGTGAATTCCCCATTGCGTTTCTAGGGTAACGTTAAGAGCTGTGCAATTTAATATAATCTTGCTCACAACGTGTACACTACCTTACCTAGAATTCTGCATACAATGTGGAATTCCCGTAGCGAAGCATGGGTTCATCAGCTAGTTTATAAGAAAACGAAGGTCCAATAATACTGCCTTGGGAAATTCCCCTCTTAATGATTACAGGATCAGCTACTACACACTAATTCTCTGAGTTCTGTTTTTTAGAAATATAGCCACCCATTCAACAACTTTTTCATCTAGTCCAATTGCACTCAGTTTTGCCATTAGTCTCCCATGATCTACCCTATGAAATGCCTTAGATAGGTCAATCACGATACAGTCTATTTGACCTCTTGAATCTAAGATATCTGCTATATATATTTTTTTAACAAGTTACTAACTTGCTGGGTGGTTCTATGATATATCCATGGAGAAAAATTGACTGAAAGGTGATTATGTCTGCTCTCCATTGCTTCTCTCAATGATGCACATCTCCATATACATTGAACCTTTCAATGCGGTGGTGATGGATGACCGCATCCTATGTTGATTGGAGTTCTGTTGGAGTTCACCATAGGAAAAACTCCCAGAACTTGGCAGTTTCTACATACTCCCTGTGGCAATGCTGACAAAGACGTTTGTTTCGGGATTTGTCTGCTATACTGCTTGCAGCTGATAAATCCATCGTCATATTAATGCCTTGTTCTCCATTTACTGAATGACAGTCCCTAATGTTCTCAGATTCACTTACTTGCTAGAGTGTATTGTATTATTTAGACAATAGCAGAACTTTCCCTTCATGGTCTTGCTATACTTCTCAAAGAGTTTAAACATAGCTGGACATAATGTTATGAAACTCAGTATTTTAGGAGAAGGGGAGAGCATTTGTAATTTGGGCTGTAAATTATTTCATTGATGCAGGGTGGAGTGTCAGTTTAGAGCAGGCATTTTCAACCTGTAGCTGTTGTAAGTGAGATTTTAGAAAATAAAAGGGTAAACCATTTTTTTTTACAAGCAACAAATATTTAGAAGTTTTACTTAAAATATTTCATGTAACTAAACGAAAACAATTAGATGTTTCGCCATCATTAAAAGAAAGTTGTGCGATGCTAAATAAAAATAATGTGGAAGGCTAATTTGAATTTGGTAAGTACAAATCTAGTGACAGAAAGTAACTCAAATCTATTTGATCAAGCAACAATGGGAAACAGTTTGTTACTTGTTTAGCAACGAGGCACAGTTACTTTTAAGCAAGCTGTAGAATTAGATTATTATCTTTGCATGTGAGATTTTCTCTCTTGTGAAATTGTCATATTTATATGTAATTTTTGCCAGATTCAGAGGATATCAAGCAGAACATTGATAAGTGGCTAATCAGCAAACCCTGCTCAGGAAGATGGGGTGGGGATTTTTTTTTCATGCGGCTATTTCTAGCCGAGTGCAGCCCTTGTAAGGCAGACCCTCCGATTAGGGTGGGCGGCATCCGCCATGTGTAGGTAACTGTGTGTTATTGTTGTGGAGGATAGTGTTATGTGTGGTGTGTGAGGTGCAGGGATGTTGGGGACAGCACAAACACCCAGCCCCTGGGCCACTGGAATTAACCAATGAAGGTTAAAATCCCTGACCCGGCCGGGAGTCGAACCTGGGACCCTCTGAACTGAAGGCCAGTACACTGATCATTCAGCCAACGAGTCGGACGGGATGGGGGTGGGGGTGGGATAATTCTACTCTGCCATAAACCAGTACTTTGAATGCTAACCTGCCAACAGAGGACATCATAAAAGAATATGGAACAAAATGTCCTGTACAGCATAACATATATATACTTATTATATGGTTTCTCATTTAGAGAAGATGCCATATTTGTACCGTAGTGTGTGATTTGTTATGCAATGCTTTCAAATTATTTGTTGACCCTCTTCCCTTCTTAAATGTCATTTTGAAACCAAGCATGGTGATTTGATAAACAAACCATTGGAATATTTCCAGAGAAAGGGCCTGCAGGCATCTTTTTTATGTTATTTATTTATTCAGAATTGCCTTAGCATCAAATGACAAAGATCCATAATAAATCTCTTACTGAGCGAGTGGCCGCACGGTTTGGGTCGCGAAGCTGACAGCTTGCATTCAGGAGATAGTGGGTTCAAGCCCCACTGTTGGTAGCTCTACAGATGGTTCTCCATGGTTTCCCAATTTCATTCCAGGTAAATGCAGGGGCCGTAACTTAATCAAGACCGCGTTCACTTCCTTCCCACTCCTAGCCCTTTCCTCTCCCGCCGTTGCCACCTGCTTGTGTTGGTGCAACACAAAGCAAATTGAAAAAAAAAAAAAAAAGAGGAACTTTCATCAATCGATCAGTCAGTCGATCGATCAATCAATCAGACACTGCTGATCTGCATTTAGGGGAGTCACCCAGGTGGCAGATTCCCTATCTGTATTTTTCCTAGCCTTTTCTTAAATGATTGCAAATAAATTGGAAATTTATTGAACATCTCCCTTGGTAAGTTATTCCAATCCCTAACTCCTCGTCCTATAAATAAATATTTGCCCCAGTTTGTCCTCGTTAATTCCAGCTTTATCTTCATGTTGTGATCTTTCCTACTTTTAAAGACACCACTCAAACTTATTCGTCTACTGGTGTCATTCCTACTTTTAAAGACACCACTCAAACTCATTCGTCTACTGGTGTCATTCCATGCCATCTCTCCACTGACAGCTCAGAATATACCACTTCGTCTAGCAGCTCATCTCCTTTCTCCCAAGTCTTCCCAGCCCAAACTTTTGCAACATTTTTGTAACGCTACTCTTTTGTCGCAAATCACCCAGAACAAATCGAGCTGCTTTTCTTTGGACTTTTTTCCAGTTCTTGAATCAAGTAATCCTGATGAGGGTCCGATACACTGGAACCATACTCTAGTTGGGATCTTACTGGAGACTTGTATGCTGCCCTCTCCTTTACATCTTTACTACAACCCCTAAATACCCTCATAACCATATGCAGAGATCTGTACCCTTTATTTACAATTATATTTATGTGATTACCCTAAAGAAGATCTTTCCTTACATTAACACCTAGGTACTTACAATACCGAGCTCGATAGCTGCAGTCGCTTAAGTGCGGCCAGTATCCAGTAATCGGGAGATAGTGGGTTCGAGCCCCACTGTCGGTAGCCCTGAAGATGGTTTTCCGTGGTTTCCCATTTCCACACCAGGCAAATGCCGTGGCTGGACCTTAATTAAGGCCACGGCCGCTTCCTTCCACTTCCTAGGCCTTTCCTATCCCATCATCGCCATAAGACATATCTGTGTCGGTGCGACGTTAAGCAAAATAGCCCCCTCAAAAAGAATTGTACTTACAATGATCTCCAAAAGGAACTTTCATCCCATCAACGCAGTAATTAAAGCTGAGAGGACTTTCCCTATTTATGAAACTCACAACCTGACTTTTAACCCCGTTTATCATCATACCATTGTCTACTGTCCATTTCACAACATTATTAAGGTCATTTTACAGTTGCTCACAATCTTGTAACTTATTTATTACTCTTTACAGAACAACATCATCTGCAAGAAACCTTATCTCTGACTCCACTTCTTTACCTATATCATTGATATATACAACCTGTGACAATAAAGTTTGGTGAATGAAGTCAGAACGGCTGATCTAGCAGCACTGGTGACACAATGCTGCACCTGCATAGCAGCCGGTTTTGACCACCTGCTCCCAACGTTGTTCAGTTGAGCATCGTGTGTGTGCCACTGACAAAGTGCGTGTTTAGTGCTTTGGTTCTGAACTGCGAACTGGAACATGAACAATCAAAAGATCAATGTACAGTTTTGTTTTAAGCTTGGCAAGACACCGAAAGAAACGCATGCGGTGTTGGTACGTGATTGTGAAGATCAAGCACTGTCCTTGAAGTGTGTGTGCGAGTGGTTCGCCCACTTTCGATGGGGACGGGAAAGTGTTTCTGACAACCGTCATAGCGGAAGACTGGTGACCGCTGTCAGTGACTAAAACATTGAGAAGGTGAGGACACTAATCATAAACGATCGGCGATGATCTGTGAGCGTGATAACGGATGAACTGTAGATTAACCATGAATCTGTGCGACAAATCATTACCCAGAAGTTAGGGAAGAGGAAAACGTTTTCTCGTCTTGTGCCACATCAGTTGACGGATGATCAGAAGCAGGCATGTTTAGAGGCTTCACAGGATTTTGTCAAAACGGTGGATGCGACACAAAATTTCTTGAACTGTATTGTCACTGAGGATGAAACCTGGAAAAAATATCAACATCTTAACAGTATAGCCGCTTGCTCATAGTCTTGCTGATAAAAAATGGAGCTAGTATATGAAATCAATTGTAATATAGAAAAATATATTTTAGTCTTGGGTTTCGGCATGTATAAGTTTTTTCGAGCAATTCTTTGATGGTACGTGTAGAGTATGTGTTCCGATAGTTGCAGAAAAATATTTAGGTTGCCCAGTATGAACACAGAGTTAAGCACGGATGGTTGTCTGTGATGGTGGTATATAGTGAATTTTTGAAGTGTTCCTTTTGGATTATAGGTGAAGGTTTCGCGAGTTCTGTGGCATTTTTCATAAATGTAACGTGTGTTATACATCGTGTTAAATATTTTCCCTCGTTTGTCGTTGATGCACATACACTCAGTATGCGAGTGAAACTATAAAACTTCAATGATGGTAAAATACCAGTTAAATTTTGCTGATTAGTTTAGATTAGGCTTTTTAAGTAAAAAAACAAACAGTTAGTCCCTGTGTATTTTTGTGAAAACTACGACTGTACTATCACGAAGCATCACCAGATGAAACTGTAAGTACATTGTTTAAAATCTGCTCTAGATAAAGTTATGATGGTGTCATCACTGCCGTGAATATCAGTTTGGAAGTATGTGCGAGTGTGTGGTTGAAAATATTCTTGAAAGTTGTTTCTCAGGTAGACCTTTCCACGAAAAATGCAGCCTTATAAAATGGTAATGTTGACTTTAGAGTGTGTAGTGGGGTTCTGATTGTTTATATTTAAAAATTTTTTTGCAGCTGGGGTAATGAATATGATCACTGCACGCCACTGAAAAAAAAATGAAATGGCGTATGGCTTTTAGTGCCGGGATATCCCAGGACGGGTTCGGCTCGCCAGTTGCAGGTCTTTCTATTTGACACCCGTAGGTGACCTGCGCGTCGTGATGAGGATGAAATGATGATGAAGACAACACATACACCCAGCCCCCGTGCCGTAGGAATTAACCAATTAAGGTTAAAATCCCCGACCCGGCCGGGAATCGAACCCGGGACCCTCTGAACCGAAGGCCAGTACGCTGACCATTCAGCCAACGAGTCGGACCATGCCACTGATTATCATTGGTTAATTGTAATGTTGTCACTTCTATGAAGTCCTGTACAGACTAATATTAATACATTGGAGAAATACTGTTAGTGCAATCAAAGTATTGGTTTATGTTATCACATTTTTTTCTTATTATGGCATTCATTTCCAAGTTCTGTACTACATTGAAAGCTTTACTTTTACAACTTTATTTTCCAAGCCCAATAACTGTACTGTATTGGAAGTAATGGTATTCTTCTCTTGGAAAAGAGTGACCTGTTGTAGGTACTGTTATTCCATCGCATTTTCTTTTACACCATACAAACCTGTTTTCATCCTTCAGGTTATCTACAAATTTTGACTGAAGTTCACAGTGTTGCAGTGCAGTGATGGTTACTGTTGAACACCAAGACTTTAAGATTAAAGAGATACTTTAAGTAGAAGACTATGATGCTACCGAAATATCTCAATTCCTAACTAATGCTGAAATGGGGCAGGCATTAGATATTTTGCAATGGGGTGTTCAGCACTGGTCAATAGCATTCCAAAAACATTATGAATACAGACGATTCATTTATGGACTCGTAAGGGTAAATCAGAAGCAAACATCAGTTAAAGCACTCCCTTATTGATTAAAAATTCATAGATACCTAAGCTTGCAGCCTAATACAGTAATTAAATGGGTGGTTCGGTGCTTCGTTACTATTCACAGTATTTTCTTTTATGTATTCAAGGGAAAAACATTGAACAATATAGTACTGTATGTGTTTTAATGATTGAAAATAGGGTTAAGTTGCAGCTTATTATTATGTGGCTGGTTCAGTGCTTTCTCATGGTGTTTTGACATAATGGATGAATAAATAGCTGAATTTGTTATTATCAGCCATTGTTATAAATCGGATAACTGAAAGACGCTGCTCATGAAGCCGCATGTTCTATTAGAACAACTAAACCAGGATGACAGAGGATTGACAGCGACATGTGGCTTTGGAATGATTATGTTAAGGATGCAGTACGCAAGAGGAAACAGGTGTACCATGAGTTTCTTTCAGATAAAACACTATCTGGGTGGTTTTCTCTGGTTTCATCTCCTTCAGAACAGCATGGACTTCGGTAAAATAAATTTCCTTCATTGGACCTTCTACTGCAGAGGTGGTTGGGATTGGTGGGTGGAGAAATTTGTTAGTTGAAATTTTCTCAAAGTTCCAGCGTTCCTTTGCTTTCTTCCAGTTGACCAACAGCACATCTGTTTCATTATTGAAATCTCTGATGATGGCTGACTTACTGATGAGGTCAACATAAGGTTACACACAGTATGGCTAAAGTGGCGAATGACAACGAGCATTACCTGCAATCGTTGGATGAAGAACCATCTGAAATATAAGACTGCCGGACTGTTACCTGTCCTGTTGTTCTCTACGGCACCAAGTGTTGGTCAGCTACAAAAGAGATAGAACACCAACTAAGCGTCATGGAGATGAAGATGCTTAGGTGGACAGCTGGCTTAAAGTCACTAGACTGGGTCACATTTCAGAGGGTATTAGGAAACATTTTGGCATTGCACCAATCCAGAAGAAAATGTAAGAAAGCCGTATATGCTGGTTTGGGCATATGTTGCATGCAGGGGACAATATATTGGCAAAGTCAATGTATGCATGGGAAGTCACTGGAAACAGGCCCAAGCGACAACCAACACAGCAATAGGCCGATACAGTGCACGGCGACTTGAAAGCTGTAAATCTCCATCCAGATATGGCCCGAGACCAAACTAAATGGAGATAATGAAGCCACACAGCGACCCCTGCCACCAGCTGGCACAAATGCTAAAGAAGAAGAAGGAAAGAAGAAGATATCAGTCTGATAATAATGTCATATCATTTACATCCCAAAGTGATCTTAATAAGCGGTGCACGGTATTTTCAAAATTAGACCAATTTATGAAAATTAATGGTATAAAACAGAGTAAATATGAAGGTATTTCGTCTGATGAAGCACATGCAATGACTGGGAAACAAGGTGGCATTGCAAAAATTAAAGTAGTAGCCTCACAAGCAATTTTATATGTTGTGGGACTCCTTGTGAGAATTTAGCCCACTTCTCTGAAGGCAGTTTTAAATGAAAGTGGCAGAGTTGTCAACATTATAAGTCCAGAGCTATGAATTCATGACTATTTTCCTTTTTATGCAGTTTATTTATTCATTGATACTTCTTGTAGGAATCGTAGCCCAATCCATTGATCGGTCGGCTCGGATGCAGACGCCTCGGAATGCCTGCATCATTGTTGATGGACTGTCTCAAGCTGCTTCAAGGCTTCGGACTCAGTGGAATGAAATACAGTAGAAGTTCAACACGATTCTCTTTTACCTCACATTAAAGATAATAGTTTGGTAGATCTTAGATTTCCGATACTCCTTCATGCAATGGTCGCAGGTAACGCCTCTCCAACTCTTCTTCAGATTTCACTTATTTTACTGATGAGTGGCTTGCCCGGTTGGCTCTCCTGGCAGATGTATTGTGCTGCCTCAGCCACCTGAACAAGAGTTTGTAGGATGCACATACTTCATATTCTTGGTACAGGGATAAAATTGCAGCTGTTCCCTTCCACTGTTGGATGCTTTATTATATGAGAATGAAATTCCTCTTCAAACTTAACTGGTAGCAAATATGAAGGAGCACCTTGGGAGTCTAATCTCAGATTTCAAGGAACCTCGAAAACTTGTTTTCAGAACTTTGGTTTAGAGGCGTGTTTTCTATTGATGTCACTAGAAACAATCTTAACTATCAGTCAGTACTGATCTGCATTTAGGACAGTCGCCCAGGTGGCAGATTCCCTATCTGTTGTTTTCCTAGCTTTTTCTTAAAGGATTAAAAAAAAAAAAATTGAACACCTCCTTTGATAAGTTGTTCCAATCCCTAACTCCCCTTCCTATAAACAAATATTTGCCACAATTTGTCCTCTTCAATTCCAACTTTATCTTCAGATTGTGATCTTTCCTACTTTTAAAGCCACAATTCATACTTATTCATCTACTGATGACTAGAGATGGGAATTTGCCTATTTGCCTATTTTATTCCTGTTTTCAAAAACTTAGGCTTTTGAGATATAAATCCGTTTTGGGGTCTTTTTAGCTATATTTAGTTGGTTTTATTGTGCCTATAAATGCCTTTTTTAGGGTTTTGTGTCTATTTGGAGTATAATTGCCTACTTGATGCCTTTTGACTGTATTTAAAAAAAGCCGATTTTCTTCCAGTGCATTATATTGTAGCTAGTGTGCTCGACAGAGTTACCTTCTCTTTTCTCAATATCTCTTTACCCCATGAACAAAAGTGGGAATTCTCAGAAGTCACCAGAAATAGTTCTAGGGAAATCTCCAACAGGAGAAACAAGGAAAAACTTGACCTCGAAACCTTCAACCGCTCCAATGTCCTAAGACATATGTGACCGGGCGAGTTGGCCGTGCGGTTAGGAGCACGCGGCTGTGAGCTTGCATCCGGGAGATAGTGAGTTTGAATCCCACTGTCGGCAGCCCTGAATATGGTCCTCCATGGCTTCCCACTTTCACACCAGGCAAATGCTGAGGCTGCAACTACTTTTTTTTTTTTTTTGCTAGTTGCTTTACGTTGCACCGACACAGATAGGTCTTATGGCGACGATGGGACAGGAAAGGGCTAGGAGTGGGAAGGAAGCGGCCGTGGCCTTAATTAAGGTATAGCCCCAGCATTTGCCTGGTGTGAAAATGGGAAATCACGGAAAACCATTTTTAGGGTTGCCGACTGTGGAGTTCAAACCTACTATCTCCCAAATACTGGATACTGGCTGCACTTAAGCGGCTGCAGCTATCGAGCTCGGTTGCAGCTAAATTAAGACCACGGCCACTTCCTTCCAACTCCCAGGCCTTCCCCATCCCATCGTCGCCACAAGACCTATCTGTGTCGGTGCGACGTAAAGCCATCAGAAAAAAAAAAGTACACCATCTGCGAGAACCAGTCAATGTACGTTAACTCCTTCTGAAAAAGATGAATTGATCAAGCTCTCATGTGATTTCTGTGTGGCAAGTTGAAACATATACCAAATGTTCTCAGAAAAAATTGTAAAATGTTGTTTGGTTTTTGTAACTACTTAGCTTTCTGAATGTAGGTTTTCTTGTTGAAGTATTTATATATATATTTTTTTAAGTATAGAAATGCAGTGTTCTCCCTAGCAATGTTTGTAAGCCGGGTGGCAGGAATGAGTAGGCAGGTGGGGAATACTACGTAAAAAATTAATATAAAGTTTAAATTTATTCCTCTCAGGGCATTAACAGTAATATCAGACAGTTAAACACTAACTGCAAAATTGAACTATTTTATTGTTATCACGAATAAGACATGACAGTATTTTGAACTTCATCATCATCTGCAGTTTCCAGCTGTTGGCCAGGTCTGCTTGATATTTTGAACTTCTAGTACTCTATTGCTCAGTCATAATCATTTACCACCGTGGTTTATCACTTTGCTACTGTGGAGTGTCATGCGGGTTTGTGAAGTCATGCGGAATCGAGTGTTCGCATGTGTTTCTATGCAAATCGAGACATGGCTTGCGCACAACACTACATGATAGTCAAGCTAAACATTTAAATTCTGATGTAACAATGCAGTTACAGTATGCTGACAATAATTCAGATTTATCATTTAAATAAATAGTTTCACTGTATTTACATTTTATTTTGGAGCACCCGATGACTCAAATATGTATTAATGATATATAACTAGCACATATCTAGGTTATGGTAGCCGGGCAGTGTGTAAAAACAGCAGGGTGGCGCGCCCATTAAAAAGGCCCTAGGGAGAACACTGGAAATAAGTGTAATATTGAACTTGATTTTTGACTCAAATTAACCCAATTGAAACCAAACATTATTACAATTGTATTTAGCTAAACAAACACAACCTTCACACAGAAACCAGAATATGAGTAAAAGATGTTAAATTTATAGCTTTTGCTGTTTATATGTCTTAGTACTGGAGTACAAGTATTAGGAATATGACATATTGTATTTATTGAAGTTTATGTATTCACTCACTGTTCATTCATTCATTCATTCATTCATTGATACGGCCATCTGTGGGCCATGCTTATACAATTGACCTGCCCTTCTGTCATACAGATTATTGCCATCCTATTTACATTCTTGCAAAAGGTCCTTAAGTCTTTGGCTTCTCCCTTCTCACTCTTCCTCTGAGATGATCCATAGCTTGGACAATGACTTCTTGGGTACATCCATCATTTCTGGAACATATTGCCTAAATATTGTTTTGTCGTGTATCTCTTCGTCCTTAACACATTCCTTTGTAAGGTCCTTGTGCACCTATGTAAGCCACCCAGGCTGAGTTTTGCATTTTTCTTGTTGGTTAACCTTTTTTTATTCATCCTTTCAGTGTGTTCACAAAAAAGTCTTCTTTTCCTCGTTGTCTTAATTTTTCAATTGTTTTATAGAGTTCCTGGTTTGATCTCAACTGAGAGGTATGTTGGTTCTGTGGCAACTTCATTGGACCCAAGATTTTTCAAAGGAATCTTCTTTCTCTTTTTTCAAGGACGGAGTCTACCATCATTGTGAGTGTATCTGCTCCATAAAGGCATTTTGTTCTGACCACTGTGCAGGAATGTTTTAATTTGGCATGAATGGAGATGGACTTTGACTTAGCCTATGTCCAGCCATAGACTATTTCCATTGTCCCACCCTCTCCTTTAATGGTTCTTTTTCATTTCCATTGGGATTGAGAATTTCTCTCGGGTTTTAAAAATTATGAACGCGACGTATTACTTGTCTATATTGTCTTCTTTGTCTGAGTCTATGAATGCTATTTTTTTCCAAGGAAAATTCTTAATGCTGTTTTGGCTGCAGCATGCAACATCTTGTAGCTCTTCCGCTTCCTTCTTGGTTATGTGAGGGTTGTCACTCATTCTATTTTAACAATTTTTATTTAAAGTCACATTTTACAGAACAATTCATTGAATAGATTCAAACAGCTGTTTCTCCGGTAGATATCTAAATACTACATACAATAAATACCATCAATCAATCATCAATGATTTGCATTTAGGGCTGTTGCCCAGGCAGCAGATTCCCTATCAGTTGTTTACCTAGTCTTTCCTTAAATTTGTCAAAGAACTTAGAAATTTATCAAACATTTCCTTTGATAAATTAATCCAGTCCCTTACTCCTGGTTAATAAATGAATATTTGCCCCAATTTGTCCTCTTAAATTCCAACTTTATCATCATATTAATCTTTCCTACTTTGAAAAGCTCTGTTCAAGCTTATTCGTCTCCTGATGTAATTTCATGCCATCTCTCCACTGACAAATAAAAAAACATCATTTAATGTATAACTTAGTCGAAACTGAAATGAGATGGCTTCAGCTGTTACAAAAAAACTTACCAGTTAGTCAAGTATCTCGTCTTCTTGCTCCCACGTCTTCCCCAGCTCAAAGTTTGGAACATTTTCGTAACACTACTCCTTTGTCAGAAATCACTCAGAACAAATCGTAGTACGCTTTCCTTTGGATCTCTTCCACTTCTCATACAAATTAGTCTTGGTATGGGTCCCATACACTGGAACCATAAATCACTAATATTATTGTAGATGTAGAAGAAATATTTATTTTGATTCTGATAACAGAAAAAAATTGCTTAGTTGTACATCTAATATCCTGGAAATATCACAGAAATGGTTGATTTTAGGGCTTGCTGAATATTGTTTCTCGCAGTGAGGTCCATAAAATGTGTTATGTCCAGTCCTTCTGTGACAACTTCAGTATCTTGCCTGTTTGATGGATTTCTTTGTTTTGTGCCCCTTTACAATATAGAGTTAAAATTTGAATTTAACATTATAACTACCTGTATGACCTGTCTGAGTGCCTCATGCATCTTGGTATACATTTTGGTACTGATCATTGGAGGCATGTAGAGTTGTATAAAAAAAAAAAAAAAAAACTTACTTACTTTTGATTTTGTAGATATAGATTACTTCCCAATTTATGGGTTGCTGAACATGACTATACTACGAAAGCTGTAAACAAAGCAGTGGCATTGTAGGCCAAACACTCGCAGGAGATCGCAGGAAATACTCTGATTTGGAACAACTTCAGCTAAAAAACATCTATTAAGATACAAAAATTGGCACATATGAAATAAAAAACACTTATGATAATGAGATAAAATATTCCTTCATATTGAGATAAAACACTCAACAAGTCAATCTTAAAATTTTGTAATAAAGTCTGTGTACGTAAGGGATCCTAGAAAGTGATCTTTCTTCAAAATGCTGGAGAAGTTGCTGTAGTTTTTTTAGTATGTATTCTAAATAACTTGTGGATGACGATAGATGTAAATTTAAAATATGATGACTGGGGCGGGGGACTCCTTAAGAAAAACCAAAGTTGAGGTTAAATTTTGACAGAAAGTTCTGAGGTGTCGGTCGGTCTCGCTATGTTTACTTCCCTTACATCGTCAGCTGACCTCAGTTGAGTTGATGTCAACACGGGATAAAAACGAGATTTATAAGTCATAATATAAGGTACTCGGAACACGTCAGTGCTCTAAAGTACAATAAATTTTCAGCCGTAGGACAGGAAAGGAAAAGAAAAAGAAAATGTAAAGTGAAGACTTGGAAATTAGAAGAAGCCAAGCTGAATGAAGAATATAAAATAAGGATACAGAGATACTTACGAAAAGGGGAAATGAATACAGTAGAAGAATGAAAAATTTTTAAAGATACTTTGGTGGGTGAAGCAAAAGACCTATGTGGAGTAACAGGATCGACCATGAAAGAAAAAGAGAGACCTTGGTGTAATGACAGATTGGCTATAAAAGAGAGAAATTGGGCAAAAAAGATGCTAGTCACAGGAAAGCAAAGAGATGCACAAGATCCAGGTGGCCAAGAAATGACTAAATTACAAGAACTCTACTGTCTCATGGACTAAAAAATCTGGAAACAATTATAGAGGATAGATTACGAGAAATTGTGGAAGCACTTTTAGAAGAGGAACAATATGGCTTTAGGTCTGGAAGATCAACAGCAGATCTTGTATTTGCTGCCAGGATGCTAATGGTAAATCATTGGGGAAAAGAGAAGCCTTTATATCTACAGTTCCTTGGCATCAAAAGGCCTATGACAGCATACCAAGGGACCTTATTTGGGAGTGCCTGAGAAAGCTCAAAGTTCAAGACAGTCTAATTTCAAAAGTTAAGGTGCTTTACAAGAAAACCAGAATCTGTGTACAAGTCGGTTCTGGACTGTCAGACTGGTTTGAGACAAAAAGGGGAGTGCAACAAGGTAGTGCTTTGTCGCCCTTATTATTTACCATATTAAAGGCACTAAAAGAAAAGGGGCAACAAGACTTAAAAGCATTTGCATTTAGAGATGATGTAGTAATTTGGGGTAACTCAGAGAAAGATGTGGAAGATAGTCTGCAGGGGTGGTGTCAGGAGATTGAGAGAAATGGATTAAAGATCAACAAGGCTAAAATGGTGGTGTTGAAGGTACAGAAGGGTGACAATCAGCCAGAAATCTTGCTAAATGGCACTAAGCTGAACAGTGTCACAGAATTTAAGTACTTGGGTAGTATCATGTCCACGGATAACTTAGCAAAATATGAAGTAAACAGTCAAATCAGCAAAGCAATATATTTTTACCTCCAAGTAAGACAGCTACTGTGAGATAAACAAGTACCACTCAAAACCAAGATGACACTGGATAAATCATACTGCACCCTATCCTCACATACAGTCTGGAAACCGCTACATTAACAAGAAAGGACAACATGAAACTCCAAGCAGCAGAAATGAAGTTCCTACGCACAATGATCCAGTAGACCAGGAGGGATAAAATCATGAATGGAAAAGTCAAGAGAAGATGTAGGACTAGGAAGACTCCTTACTCCAGAAGATCCAAAAGGCAAGACTAAAGTGGTTTGGTCATGTGAAAAGAATGGGTGCCAACAGGTCTGCAAGAAAGGAATATAAAAGAGGAATAAGAGGAAAGAGACCAGTGGGCAGACCTAGAGAAAAATGGACAGACTTAGTGAAGAAGGATGTAGAGGAGAGAGGTCAGGATTGGAAGCGGATTGTGAACGAAGAATGGTTCATGGACCAAACAAAATGGAGGGGGCTCGTATACCACACCTGGGAAACTGGAGTTGGTCAACGATGATGATGATGAGGAGGACAGCATATGCATGACTATAATCACAAATTCACAGACATAAAACAAGGTATGGAAATTTTCAAAATCATCAACAAAGGACCCCTCCTTAACATTACTGAAAGCTGCTTCATACGTATAGATCAATATTTTAAACTGAATTATAATCTTAGTGACATTTCAGAAAAGCCAAATATCCTATTTCACCTTCTAATTCCCATTTTTAGAAACGTCAAACCAACAAGTCATAATTCAGATTTTCATAATATTCACAGCACCTTTCCTCAGCAGCCATCTACTTTCCCACATCCTTTGGCCCCGCATTAATTCCCCCCTTCCCCTCTCCCCCCCAACCTCTCCCTCTTGCCTCACCCCCTCACCCCTTATCCCATTTCTCCTTGCCCCGCCCATTCCTTTTCCTTTGAATCTCACAACCGTTAGTATGAGGCACACAACAATACGCTACACACCACATGCTGCAATGAGAGGTAAGTCTCATATAACCTATGCCATTTGACTAACACGCTCTCTCTCTCTCTCTCTCTCTCTCTCTCTCTCTCTCTCTCTCTCTCTCTCTCTCTCTCTCTCTCTCTTTCTATTCATTAATTTTATTCAATTTTGTCTATCATTTATTCAGGTTAACTTCATGGACACCGCAATGAATTGCCAATTTATTCCAGCCACAAATTAAGAATGTATCAGTTTTAACCATATCTTCATGTGCCGTCCTGACAATGTCCAACAGCATTTCAGCATGATTTAACAAGCGCTACGGGAATATTTCATTTTAGTTACGTTGGTTGATGTGGAAATACCATCTAGCAGTTCTGCGTCAGCTGATGGTTATTTACAGTGGCATCCAGTGGCTTGCATACTGCTAACACCACTCAAGTAGATTTGGTGATTGATGATCTGACTACAGAATCAACTTGACCAGTTCCCGGTTTGCAATTAAAATTGTAATGATTAGCGGTGATTGAACTAACAATTCTATGAATATTAATACAAGAAAGAGTCTGGATGATGAGCATACTCCAGATGCTAAGAATTTAGAGCCTAATTTATTTTTCAGATTTTACTCATAGTTCATCCCAGATTTTAATGTTAATTATGTGTTTGTACATTAGTTTTTATGTCAATTGTGTATTTGTACATTTGTTTAATTATTAGATGTATTACATTAAGGTTGAAGATAGCCAGCCAAGGCCGAAGCTAGTCCCTAGTTTAGTAATATAATTCAGTAATAATTGCATATTATAGTATTGATAAATTTGGACCATTACGACATTAATTTAATAATTATTATTGTCATAAAATAAGTGGAAAAAACAGGGAGATGTGGAAATTCTTTGCAAGGAAATGTGGAAGCTCACTACTTGGCTCTTTCTGTGTTAACGGTAAAGCTGTAAATAACCCACAAGGCATCTCGGAGATTTTCCCTGACAGTTTTAAAGAGAACTATGTTAAGCCAAATATAGTCGTTAACTTGCACTTGGCCAGGACATCGCCTCCACCCCTCCTCCTGCAACATTCTTCTCCATACCTGAAGTGACTGCCAGCTTACGGAAAATATGACTCTGGGTTGCGACAGGCCCAGACAACATATCTGGACAGATCTTATCGCAGTGTGTTGAAGCGTGTGGTATTCAAATACTCCATCATTAAAGGAACCGTGCCTTGTGAGTGGAAAAGTGCTAATGTGGTGCCAGTATTAAAAAAAAAAAAAGGTTGAAAATTACAGGCCAGTGTCTTTAACATCCATTGTCTGTAAATGCTTGGAGCAGCTGGAGAATAACTTGCTTAACTCCAGTCAGCATGGTTTTCTCTCAGGGCATTCCTGCACAATGTTGTGGTCCAAAGCCTTCGACCAGATGTCACATCAACAGCTTCTGTTGAAACTAAAGCAGTTCAGCATATGGGGCAATTTATTGGCATAAGAGAGATCCTTCCTGGAGGGTTGACCCAGTGTGTGTGGTGTACAGAGGCACTCGATCATTGACTATTCCGGTAACATCTGCAGTAATACAAGCTTCTGTAATTGGGTCTCTCCTCTTCACTGTTTAATGTGCTCAATCTCCCAAGTTGTGTCTCATGACCAGTGGCCCAATATGCTGACAATATTATGCTATACAGGTGTATACAAAATAAGGAAGATGCCCTTGCTCTACGATTTGCTATGGAGAATCTGTCATTTTGTTGCAGTGTAATTAGCCTGAATATGAATTTAAATAACTGAAAATATATGAGAATTGGTGGGTCCAGAAACCCTGTCATGAACAGTTATAAACTAGGGAAACATATCATTTCAGCAGTGCACTAGTTTCAAACTTTATTCTAGAACTTCCATATTTCAGAAATGTTCTTATTGGTGCTCTGCAAAGTTGTGGAACTTGCTGTCAAGGGGTGTCAAGAACTGGCCTCTTCCTAAATTTCAGATGTATGTGAAAAGAAACATAGCATTGAATGGAACTGCTTCATGTGTCTGTGAGTGTGTGGAGTAATGCGTGAATGACAGATTGGTTGAATGAAAGGATATATGTGAGAAAAAGAATGAGGGAATGACAGACTGGTAGAGAGCGAAAGGAAGTATGCGAACACAGGAATTATTGAAGGAATGAGTGATTAACTAACTGTCGATAGAGAGAATGGATGAGCAGTAAGAAATACTTGTATAGTACTATTTAAGTATTTTGTAAGTCATGTAAATATTGTAAATACTATTTCATCTTAAGGTATGTCTAGGGAACATTTTATATGTACATGGGGACTCATACCTTTACTCTATAACTTCCATATTTCTGCTCAGAATTGTGGTAAATAAATAATACTAAATACTAGATTTGGTTTACTGTCCTCTCCTAGAGATGAGATTGTAATGACAGTGCTGAAGAAATTCTACCAAATTTTAAATCACCATTTCAGTTCAGATATTTTATTATAATTATTTGTTATAGCTGTTATATAACATATCTCATATTGAGTATATATAAATAATTTTTATGATTAAAAACTCAAATGAAATTCCATCTTCATTTCATGATTTTTTCATGTATCTATAAATGATTGAGTTATGAATTAAAATGTTCTCCCATCTCATCAAGGTTGGTGGACATTTAAACCAACTACAGCCTTGTTTTCTCAAAACTGTGTTTTTAAAAACCATTTGCACCATACTTGTACAATTTACAAGATAATTACATGAAAATAATTGTGTATGACTGTCCTTCCTAGTGCTGTTATAATCTGAACCTCAATATTTAGTAAATCTTTTACAGAAAGTTTATTATAAAATATTTTCTGATAAAAGGGTCATGATTTCAAAGTGAAAAATAAATCCTATTACACTGCAAATGTCTTCTGATCATTGAGGTTCAGGCTATTATCTGACCATTTAGTCTTAGTCTTGACTTTAGAACAAAGTAAATTGCTTTAAAGTGTTAAAAATGTTTGAATTCATATTGAAAATTATGGTTTAGTGCAATTTTTTTTCAGTGTAAATTTTGAAAATTAAACAATGAAAAACAGTTAAAAAGAAGATAATATATTTTTCTGCAGGTTGAAGAGCAAGTTACATATAAAAAGGCACACTGAATTTCATTGTGATAGGGCTTATAGGATTGGAGGAAGAAAATTTGTAAAATGTTCTAATATTCAATGGCAAAAGGTGGGTGTACCCTGTCGAAACAGGTTTTGCAGTACCAGACTGTGCAAGTTCAATGCACTGAGTTTAGGAACCATCTTTGATATAGGGTAATAAGGGTGAAGTCATAAAAAGCAGGAAAATGAAAGACTTCATAGACATTGGAAATCTAACATAATATGGGTTGGAGATGAACAAAAGCTGATCTAGCGATGTTAGACAATACAGGTGACAGTAGTAGTCTGACATAGGAAAATGGAGGAAGCTGCACATATCTGACAAGCAGTGGTGGATCATGACAGTGAGTATGATTTAGAATGAAAACATTTCAGTAATGGCATGGCTGATTTCATTATTTAGAATTATCTTTTAATGCACCAGATAAACAATCACTCCAGGTGAAGATACTGAAGAATATTGACAAATTAACATAGTCAAAAAGAATATTCTCTGAAAGTTTTCAAAATGCTCTGCTCAGAAGGAGGTTAAGAGCTAAGAAAGTTAGGTACTTCAACATTGAGTTGCTAGAAGTTTCAAGGATGATGTTTATCTGCATTTATCTATCTATTATCTATCTATTAATGCAATGTGTACAATTCATTGACTCTTGACAGTAGGGTATTTAGATAGGTTCATCTGTGCTTGTCTATTTCTCTGTTATAAAATAGCATCCATGATTCATTTCTTTCTCTCATTTATGTATTCACTGTATATTGGCTTTGCCTGTGGCTTGCTTGGGTTTTAATAGAAATGGCATGCAATGCTGTTGCATCTTCTTACATGTGGCAAAATGTTTGGAAACCTGATTAGTGTGATATTAATTGTGTTTGCAGTGAGCAGAGTATAGCATCGGCGCGGGCGTCGGTGATGATCTACGATGATGTAAACAAAAAATGGATTCCCAGTGGCAGCTCTTCTGGATTATCCAAAGTTCACATCTATCAGCACCAAATCAATAACACATTCAGGGTAGTGGGGCGCAAATTACAGGATCATGAGGTATTTGAATATTTTATCTTTTGAGTTCATGTTAACTGAACTTAACTAATCTGCTTGCTGTTAAATAAACTGATGATATACAAAGTACACCCTCAGAGACAAGGTGACATGGTTTTAAAGTAAGAATGTAGTAAGAATTTTTTGTTACCTATGAGCTAGTTGTGAGTTTGGATTACTGTATACATTACCAGAATGTTCATAATATTAAGTTTCATTGCCAGAAGTGGCTCTTTGCAACAGGTAGAGACAAGGATATTCTCTCAAATACGTATATTTTTATACTCTCTGCCCTCCAGTTGGCATTCGCCAAGTTGCTTCTTCCTCTAGCCTGTTTTTATCCACTCCATGTTGTATTTTGAAGCTACCTCTTCCGTCCAGTCTTTTGGAAGTTGTCAGTCCACCATAATTGCTGTCTTCTGACTCTGCATTGTGATGGTCTGGGTTGTCATCTTGTCATAATTTTGTGCCATCATCTTCCATCCTGTCTCACAATATGCTTTGCAAATTTTCACGTGAGTGTAGCTATTCACTGAATCACTATCGGTTACCCTGGTTCTTCTCTGGATCTCCTTGTTTTGTATTTTGACTTGAAATGAAATCTCACACATACTCCTCTTCATGGCCTGCTGCATAACTCTTAGTCTGTTGCCATTAGTTTGAGTTCACCATGAGTGGACCATGAATAGTGACTCTTTCGGTATGCTTCTGTTTAAACTTGCTTAGATTTACTCGTGTGGTTATTTTTGCTCCTTGATCTTTCTTGTCGAGCTTGATTCTGTTTCTGAGGTACTCGTACTCCTCAATCTGATCTGGAGTATGGCCTTTCATGATTGTGAGGATACTTCTGGGCTCATTCATTACCTTTAAAGATAAATATCTTTTAGAATTCATTTTTAAGCCAATCTTCTGTCGCATCTTCTGTAGTTATTGTTGGTCACTTATGATTAGGATGACAGCATTTGAAAAAAAAAAAAAAAAGAGGTGATTTAGGAAGCTTCCATCAGGTTATCTTTTTCGGCTCTTATGTGTGTTCCTTATGAGGTTTATATATTGTGGCTTGATTTTGACATATGATGCATATAGCACGGCTCAGGTTGTGATGGAGTCGAATCTTTTATTGATAACTCGTGAAGGCCAACTGGAATGGGATGTTGTATTTTGTGGTGTTTTCAATGAGAGTATGAACAGTTTGGGGATGATCTGTAATATTGAATCAGTTTTGCGACCCAATTTGCACAACAGGCCGGTAGGTACCAAATTGGTTCACAAGTCTACCAGTTGATTTTTTGGTCTAGAATTTGTAGGGGTGAAAGAGTAGGCTGGATGGGTGTTCTCTATGTCATTGCTGTTGCCATTTTTGAATAAGAGGATGACCTCTGCATCATGCCTAGTTTGAGGTATTCTGCCCCTCTGGAATCATGTCGTCCCCACTATGGCAGACTAGCAGACTAGCGAATGTGCAAATTGTTCATTTTTCAGGAGAGTTAAAAGGAACTTTGACTGCTCATGTAAAATCCATTTTGGTATTTACAATTTTGTTTATTTGTGAAAAGAATTGTGTTTACCATCATGCTTAAAGGTAGTTTTGCATTTGTACTTTTCTTAATTTTTAGGGTAGAAAAAGCAGTTTCGTTACTTTGCCTGAGTGAGTTTATTAAACTTCATGCTGATGATCAGTGTAGTAAGTCACTGATTCTGCACTACATTTGTTCTTGTTTTACTCATGTTTAACGATAGTTTAGCATTTTGTGCTTTTCTTAATTTTTAGAGCAGAAAAATCAGTTTCGTTACTTTGCCTGAGTGAGTTAAACTTTACAATGGCGAAAAATGAAAGTATCCTCCTATTCAATATATCATATATTCCGTCATTAGACGGAGTAAACAAGTTCAGACATGTTTCGGCTCGTTTGAGCCATCTTCAGTGAAAAAATTAGGGGGGTTGGAATAATTTACATGATATGAGTTGAAAAAATGCTAAAAAACATAATGAAAGCGCAAATGAAAAAACAAACAAAAGAGAGCCTAGACGGAAACAAAATAGCACAAATATACAATATTTACATCAATATGCAGAGCAAAAAACAACTTATTGTGACAAAATTCAGTGAAACAGGTGTTAATTTGAAATAATAATTGATACTAAAAACTGCGTTAACCTAAGAAACAAGGGAATGAGAAAACAAATGATGCAGATGGAAATGAATAATAGTAGCACATGGTGAGGTTGTGGACCTCATAGTTTACAAATTATTAGTTTATAAAAACGACAAAACAGTTTGAAATCGCTGTCAAAATCCTAGTGGAAACCCATCACATAAAATTGGTCAGGAGGAGAGCGGGAGCAAACATTTTGAGAGAAACCAAGCCTGAATTAACCTGCAGGCGGAAAGCCTGTGATAAGGAGAAAAAACACCTTAAATTTAAGGCTTCAGAAATAGCAGCATTCTTAATATCTTCTCAATCTAGCGGTCCCTTTCTTCAATATTGTTTCATAATGTTGGCTGGTGTTTTGCCTTATAGAGGGGTTGGAAGGGCCGCATATAAAAATATGAGAAGCTGTGTTAGGTAGAAGACAGATGCATAGTAAATTGTAGTAATCTAGTGGAAACCGTCAATGAAGTTCTAATCTGTAATGGAAAAAATGAGGTTGTATGAGAAACATGGGTTGATAAGTAAAAAGTGTGGAATGGTTGTGAAGAAAGCTTAAACTTACGGTGTGCAGTAGGTGGTTGTCCTCTCTAGTGGCCTGGCTTTCTCAAAGTAACGGTCTCGTTCGCGTGATCGAGTCTATTGTTGGTTCGGCTGTGTCTGCTAGGATGGAAGGAGCGGAGGGGGAAGGGGAGGTACAGGGCTGGTTTGAGGAAGTGAGGGGTGTTGAGTTGGAGAGATGGAGGTGGGTTTGTTTGGCAAATATAAAGATGAATGTTTCAAGAGGATGTTAGTTTACTCGCTGACTTCTAAAGCTCGAATGGTGTGGCCTTCTTAAAGTGACGGTCTCGGTCGCGTGATCGAGTCTATTGTTGGTTGGCTGTGTTTGTTAGGTTGGAAGGAGCGGAGGGGGAAGGGAGGTGCAGGGCTGGTTTGAGGAAGGGAGGGGATGTTGAGTTGGGGAGATGGAGGTGGGTTTGTTTGGCAAATATAAGGAATGAATGTTTCAAGAGGATGTTAGTTTACTCGCTGACTTCTAAAACTCGAATGGTGTGGCCTTCTTAAAGTGACGGTCTCGGTCGCGTGATCGAGTCTATTGTTGGTTGGCTGTGTTTGCTAGGTTGGAAGGAGCGGAGGGGGAGGGTTGGTGTGAGGAGGGGGGGGGGGAGTGGTGGTGAGTCGGGGAGATGGAGGTGGGGTTTGTTTGTGTTATGGAAATTCTGACAAATGTATGGAATGAATGTTTCAAGTAGAATGTTCTTTTTCTCGCTGACTTCATTTAAATTGTGAGTGGGGTTCATAAACTGATCTAAATCGATGTGGATGCTCTCGAGAATGTTGAGCAAGGTGCCTTTTTGCTCATAATGCAAGATCTTCAGGTCTTTGTCTGTTGAAGTGTATTCGTGGCTGGATGTTTTTTGGTGTTCGCTCATAGCTGAAAAACGATTATATTTGAGAGCGTTGCGATGTTCGGCGTATCTTATGACAAAATTGCGGCCTGTTTGACTTATGTAGCTGGAATTACAGGATTGGCACTTTAATTTGTAAACTCCGGAGTTCAAATATTTGTTGTTGATGTTGCTATTGTTATTGTTGACAGTGTGTGGATTGAAAATTTTTATACGCGGCCCTTCCGACCCCTTTATAATAAGGCAAGACACCAGCCAACATTATGAAACAGTAATGAAGAAAGGGACCGCTAGATTGAGAAGATATTGAAAATGCTGCTATTTCTAAAGCCTTAAATTTCATTGGTGTTTTTTCTCCTTGTCACAGGCTTTTCGCCTGCAGGTTATATCAGGCTTGGTTTCTCAAAAATGTTTGCTCCCGCTCTCCTCCTGACCAATTTGATGTGATAGGTTTCTACTAGGATGATTTTGACAGCAATTTCAAACTGTTTTGTCATTTTTACTAAACCAATAATTTGTAAACTATGAGGTCCACAACCCCACCATGTGCTACTATTATTCATTTCCATCTGCATCATTTGTTTTCTCATTCCCTTGTTTCTTAGGTTAACGCAGTTTTTTAGTTTCAATTATTATTTTAAATGAACACCTGTTTCACTGAATTTTGTCGCAATAAGTTGTTTTTTGCTCTGCATATTGATGTAAATATTGTATATTTGTGCTAATTTTGTTTCCGTCTAGGTTCTGTTTTGTTTGTTTTTTCATTTGCTCTTTCATTATGTTTTTAAGCATTTTTTCAACTGTATATTATGTAAATTATTCCAACCCCCCTAATTTTTTCACTGAAGATGGCTCAAGCGAGCCAAAACATGTTTGAATTTGTTTGCTCCGTCTAATGACGGAATATATGATGTATTGAATAGGAGGATACTCTCATTTTTCGCCATTGTGACAGTTTGTACCTCTTCATAAGCACAACATACCACACTACCAACCACTTCAGAAACATGCAATTAATAGTGAATACATTCCAGTCAGTCAGTCAATCAATCAATCAATCAATCAATCAATCAATCAATCAATCAATCACCAGTTGGTTGGTCGTCGTTCATCTACATTTAGGGCAGATTCTGTATAAATTTTTTATCTAGGCTTTTCTTAACCTCTTCTTGCATGATTTAACTTCTAGTTACAATGCTAAAGAGAGAAAAATGTTCCACCTTTTCAATACAATAACACTGTTGCACGAATCAATGTGGCAACATATTTAATTTAATTTAATTTAATTTTTTTTTTAAACCTCAAGATCAGCAAGAGTGCTCAAGAACCTCTACATGAACTTCTATTTTTAATTAAAAAAAAAGTGTCATAAGTGTTACAATTGTGTTGACTTCTTGCCATTTTTGTGTAGGCTGATGATGACATGGACAGATGTCGAAACCGGTCCCTTAATAAATGAAATATGTTGCTACATTGATTCGTGCAACAGTGTTATTGTATTGAAAAGGTGAAACATTTTTCTCTTTTTAGCATTGTAACTATTTGTTCAATACAGATCAGTGATGAAGTTTTCAACTTTAAATGATTTAACTTTTGTTTTAAAAAAAATTTGAAATCTTCTCTGATAAAGACCCACATTAGGATCTACAGATTCTGGCATCATTTGATATCATCATGGAGCTTGTTACCAATATCTTGGATGACAAAGTGCAAATATCAGATATATTTGAAATTTTAAAGATATTTTAAAGATTTTTAGTTCATTTGCCATAATCCGGAATGAGATTATCCCATTCTGAAAGGTCCGCTACTCAACATTTTAGAGAATTTTTACATCAGTATGGATCAACATAAGAACCCATCCCTCAACTAAAATGAGACAAATGAAAAAAAGAACGTAGTATGGGAAACTTTTATTCCGATCATTTGTAGTAAAAAAACAGGAACTTAAGAACTCACAATTATTAAACTGGGTTTCAGTCACCGCCCCCATTATTCCACACACTCCTATTCTCCCGCAAGCCCCACCCCATTTCCCCACTCCACGTCCTTGTAGTGACACGTCTTGCGTCTCGACTGCAGGAGCAAGTCAGTCGAGAGCTGGACTCCGTAGTCAGAGAACATGGGTGATACAAGCGGGCCACGTAGCGTAAGTTAATTTTCACTCTTCATACCTTAATCTAAATGTTGTTTCCTGTTAGACAACATTTTTTAACCTTAGACAAAATCAGACGGTTCAACTTCAATAATGCTTATGTATATCAGCCCATGTTGGAACACAACAACTAAGCCAACAGTATACAGATACCAGTTGAACCACATCAAAGGACAACAAAAAACATTGAAACAGAAAGACCTCCAGCTCAAGACTGTTTTAACAACCAACAGTTCAGTTTTTTAACTTTTAACTAACATTTCATTTTGTGTGTTTCGTATGTTTTTAATTCATCATACATGTCTTACTGAGGATAACCCAGTGCCGGGTCGAAACATGCCTATTTATGTGTGAAGTTTCGTCTTAATTGGACTTAAAATATATAGTATTGAGTACGAGGATAGTTTTGTACAATTTTGTAAGAAAAAATTAACAGTCTATCTCAGCAAGAAGAAGATCCAGGAGATTGAGATCCTGGGTGGTCTTTCCTACCAGGAAGCACACCGTAAGTTTAATTCCATGAATGCACCTGCGAAAACACTAGACTTTAGCATGATAACACATTGCCTCTACCAGGTTTATCATTTGCTTCAACAACACCTGGGAAGATTGCCGCGCCCAAGGAGGCAGTTGTCCCTATGAGCAACGCCGCAAATACTGTATAATCTCGAATACCACCCACACTGTTTTTTTTTTTTTTAATATCTCTTCCAAAATCAGGTGCGGGTGTTATTTAAAATTTTGGGCAACAATGCTCTCTCCGCTCTCAGTATACGCTACTTCTGCGCTTGGCGTCAGTCTCACACATGTTCTCAGAGTATCAACATGAATTCCATGAAGCGTTTGCAATCTTTTACTGCGAGTGAGAAACTGACAGTAGTTTGGGAAGCCGAAATTGTTGGAATTCGTGCCGCCGGTAGAAAATACGATATTGACAAGTCGTGTATTCGCGATTTGAGAAAGAAGAAAAATATGCTATCAACATGTGGTGGTGATTGTAGAGCCATTCATGGACTGAGTGTACAGTTTCCAGGAAAAAAAAAAAAAAAAAAAAAAAAAAAAAAAAAAAACTTTATAAATATGTGACAGAAAGGCAGGAATTGGGATATGGTGTGTCAACCAAAATGTCAGCTAAAGGCATTAGAAATTGCAAAGGAACTTTGAACGGAAGGGTTTAAGGCAAGCCAAGGATGGGTTTGTAATTTTTGTAAAAGAAATGGGTTGAGCGTACAAAGGCATATCTCAATTTCACAGCGTCTTCCTGGTGCCTATGATGAGAAGTTGTTGTTGTTTCAGCGTTACATAATTCAGTTGCGGAAGGAAAATGCATATTTGGTTCCCCAAATTGGCAGTGCAGATCAGACGCCAGTCTACTTTGAAATGCCAGTGGACAGGAGTATGATTGTTAAGGGTGCGAAAAGTGTTACCATTAGAACAGGTAGTAATGAAAAACAACTGTGTACGGTAATGTGTATTCTCGCTGACAGAACCAAATTACTGCCATACATTGTTCTCAGGTGAAAGACTCTTCCTAAAAATCTACCTGCTGGTGTTATCGTCAGATCTCAGAACTCGGTTGGATGGACAGTTCACTTGTGGAAGACTGGGTAAAGTGTGTCTGGCAACGTCACCCTGGTGCATTATTGGGACAAAAGAGCTTGCTTGTTCTTGACAGTTACCGCGGCCACACAACAAATGCTGTGAAGAAACATATCAAGGATGGGAAAACCGACCTAGCAGTCATTTTGGGCGGGATGATGTCTATGCTACAGCCGCTGGATGTCTGTGTGAACTGTCCGTTTAAAGCAGCCTTGAAACAGCTCTATACAGAATGGATGGCGGCTGATGATCACACACTGATTCCAACTGGTCGTATTCAGCGCCCAGAAGTTCAGCTGCTGTGTCGTGGATTTTGACGGCATGGAATCGTATTCCTGGAGACCTAATACGGAAGGGCTTCAGGAAATGTAGCATTTCTAATGCTGTGGATGGCAGCGATGACGACATTTTGTGGAAGGTGATGGTGATGAAAATTCCGAAGTTGGTACTGATGATGATGATGATGATGATGATGATGATGATGAATGGACTCGGATATCGTTCTGGAAATGTTTGTTTACTTTTATTTGTATTTTCTAATCATTTGATTGTAAATAATTTTGACTTTACTTTTTTTTTAAATTTGTTCTTTCAAAATAAGGGGGCGGGTCTTATTCGGTGGCGGGTGATATTCAAGATGATACGGTAATAAAAGCTTGAAGGAGGGGTCTACCCATCCTTCATTCACACAGGAGCCTATGCTGGCTTGTTTCCAGTTGTTTACCCAATAATGTATCCTTGCCTTATTGGTATGTGAAGTCTAAAATTCCACTGTTTTACCTCCACTGATTATATCAATCTACTTTGTCTTTCACACTTTTTCTCTAATGGTGTCACTCTATTTAGATGTGCAGCAATACTTTAATACTCCACAATTGGCAGCACTCTTTTGCCCTTGAATTCTGTATCTCTTTAGTTATAGGAAGTTGTATATGATTTTTGGTGTTGTATTCTGTGATTGACCCTTTTGTCCGAGTTATGTTAAGTTGAACCTCTTCTGTGACAATCTTATTGCTTTCATGTTCTGTTCCTTAGCACTGTTTGAAATAATAAATGTGGGAGACAAAGTATTTTTATGTTTGTTGATATTGTGGGTAGATCATCCAGCACAATTTCTAGCCACTGGTCAGGTCTGTCTGGAATATAAGCCTCTTTGTCATTATTATCATTGTACCATTTCTCTGTCAACTCACTCTGCTCTCAACACAGTCCTTCACACCCTTCATCCACCTTTCTCTTGTTTTTTCACTCAGCTTCTTGCTGCCCACTTTTATATCCTGTATTCTGCTAGGTATTCTAGGTGTGCTCGTATAATCTTAGTTGACATTTCTCTATCCTCATTTGTAAGGTTCCTCTTTCTGTATCTCCTTGTAATGCCTATTTGCTCCTGATGCATTTCATTTCACTCACCTGCACTCTGCTAACATCTCAAGTCTCTAATGTATAATAGGTTTGATATATAATACATCCTTGCTTCCTTCTCTTCGAAGCAGTATATCTCGTATTGTTCGGTCTTCCTTCTTTGTTGTCAGCGGAACTCTCTTCTCTGCACATTGAACTTCATCCCATACTGTTCCCCTTCTTCTGCCCATGCTGTTCTCTATTTCTCCTCTTTCAGCCTCTATGCGTTATGCTTCCCAACTCCTTGGTTTTCCAAAGTTCTTGGCTTCTATGCACAATGCCCTATGCCATCTCTATGCTCAGGAAGTCTATCAATAGATCCTTACCATTTTCATAATGGCGCTCTTGTTGGAACTGTCTGACTACAAAAATTACTTCAGTTATGTATTTTCCTGATCTGAAGCCATGTTGTCCTTCCCTCAGTCTTCCTTCCACTTTTCCCCTAATTCTTCTCCAAAAAGTAAATGTCTTAGCACATAAGTGTGGATAGGTATTAAAATATAATTCTTCTTGGAAATGTTTATTAAGAATGGAAAGAACAAGTGACTAATAAAATCAGATGTAGGAAGATAGGATATAGATGTTGATTCCCATAGGGAATCTGAAATATTTGTCCCGAATGAGTAAATTTATAATATCAACATAAATGGTCCGTTTTTGGACATTTTAAATTTTCCAGCTAACTCATTCCTGGTTGCCAGCATTTCGCCCCCGTGTTCTAGGTTGGGCTCATCAGTTGGTACCTAGCACACGTACCAAAACGCATGGCTAGTGCATACCGTGGAGGCCACTGCTTAGGCCACTTAGAGCCACCGGCAGTGCCAATGCACTTTGTCTCTATATCATCTGATGGCCAAGCAGGCATCAATTTTTGGTAATGAAACAAAAGTCTCAAGTGCATTGGCACTGCCGGTGGCTCCAAGTGGTCTACGCAGTGGCCTCCATGGTGTGCACTAGCCATGCGTCGGTAGGTGTGCTAGGTACCAACTGATGAGCCCAACCTAGCACACGGGGGCAAAATGCTGGCAACCAGGAATGAGTTAGCTGGAAAATTTACAATGTCCAATAACGGACCATTTATATTGGTATTAAGATAGGATATAGGATAGGAATATGTACGGTTTTTTACATTGCCCTATTGAGCTATTCCTCGTATGTTATTTCTATTTTACCTCCTGTATAAACCTTTGCCTTTTATTCTTTACTTTGCATTTGTTTATCTCATCTTCTTTTTATTCTGCACTTCCCACATCAAGACAAGATCTCGCCAGGTGCTCCTCTTAGTGAACATCGATGCCCGCCATCTTGATGATGATGGGAATTGATAACAAGACAAAAGGGACTGAGAAGGACTGGGTGTGATGAGGAGTGAGCTCATCTATATGAATCAAGTAGTGCATGAAGATCTGGAGTTTTTCCTTTCCATTTTCTGTTTTCATGTTTGTCTTTTTCTATCCTTTCTATTGCCTCCTGTCATATCAACTTCCTGTTGTGTTTCTCCTATTATTTGATGCAAATTTTTATTGTTCATCTGTATAAATTAAACTTATTTCATGATAATTTTACCAGGTGGTAATCAACTGTGCAATTCTGAAAGGACTTAAGTACAACCAAGCCACTGCAACATTTCATCAATGGCGTGACAACAAACAAGTGTATGGACTGAACTTCAGCAGTAAAGAAGATGCAGATTCCTTTGCACGAGCTATGTCACATGCGTTGGATGTGAGTATTGCTTAATCCTTTTAATGTATTTATTTATTTATTTATTTATTTATTTATTTATTTATTTATTTATTTATTTATTTATTTATTTATTTAATTATTTATTTAGTTAGTTATTTAGTTATTTAGTTATTTATTTAGTTATTTAGTTATTTATTTATTTTTGGGTATTCAGCCCGAAGGCTGGTTTGATCCTCCACAGTTCCACTAACAGCTGTCATAGCCTAGGCATCACTGTAGAGTTGTACTAGGGAAATGAGGTGTGCGGTAGTTTCTCGTTGCTCTCCTTACGAGCCAGAATTTGCTATTGCATATCAGTCTGCAAAGCCCACTGAAATGCATGAATCAACCGACTCTGTGAGTGTTATTTTCGCACTATTCATAGCAGGGACTGGCTGCATAAAGAATGGTATTACTAGCATCACTCATACCTCGGTCACTTTCTTATTGTCAAAGCCAAGGATGAGACTGAGACAGATCATTGAAAGTAACAAGTTTATTCTAGCCCATTCCAGAAGACATAGTGCACTGTAAACACTACATCTCGCCAGGAAAGGCAAAATCCTTTTAATATTAGCGGATAACGAAGGGAGTGTGCTGAATTAAAAATTAAGCCAGGAAACATCAGTTTCTGCATCTTCAATTATATGTTAATAACTAAAGTCTGTAACAGTCCATGAAAGATGTAGCAGCATATAAAGTGTATTTGAACACATCCTCCCATCGTGGTTAATCTCTATATCCTGTTTCTATATTTACTAGTTTTTTGTTCAAGAAATAGCCTCCATCACATCTTCCTACACTTCCTGACTCAGAAAGCAATCAGCTTAAAATTGCTCTAATAAGGGACACCCCTGACATTGAATGCTCTGAACCACATGATAACATTGTTAGAATATAGATCGTTCACCACAAAAACAGTGGTCTGTGATTTTTTCCATGCAAATTTTAGCAGCTGCCTGCTAGCACCATTAGACGGTGACATATCGAATCTACAAAGATGATGATTAAAATGAAATGGTTGTTAATGATGGGTTTTCGATGTAGTTCCTACTACGAATTATTCCATTTTAGGTACTAAAGTTTCAGCTTTATTGAAAGTCATCTTCAGGCTATAAATACAACAAAAATATCACGCTAAGTTTTGTTACATAAACGCAGACGCTGCAGATTAGTCTGCAAAGTAAGATGCATATAAATATCAAACATAAAGTAAGAAATCTATTTGAAAAACCGCTGAACAAACCTTCTATAGTGTGTATGTAAGACGTCAACACAAGTAGGAGACGAATGAGAATCGGGTAGGGAATATAAGTTAAGGGGTGGAATTGTACAGTGTATTAATTGAAGAATGATTGTTCATTTATACGTCCCTTGGTTATTTTTGAAACACTTTTATTATTTTATATAATTTCTAAAGAATTTAAATTGAGCCCATAGTTTCAGTGTGTAGAATTTTGAGATGCTGATTTGGATTGAAAGAATGATTATTTGTTATGAGTTGTTTGGAGAACTTTGACTCTGTAAGCGTATGTAATTTCCATGTGATCTAGTATGTTCTTTCATCCTAATTTTAAAGTTTTGTTCTGTCTGACCGATGTTTTCATTAATTTTGAGAAATAAAAACTACATTCAAATGCTGCAGTATAACCCTGTCTTTGTAATAGAGATCCTAGTTTTTCAGAAACTGGACTGTAGCATGGTAGAATTTTCCACTTTTTCTTTTCTTGAAGGAGTGATGAATGCACTGAAATCTGTTTTCATATTACTAATTTGTCATTGAGATTCATCTTGTACCACTATTCACAGCAATGCCTTTAATAACAACTTGAAGTTCTTTATCGAAATCTGACTGATTTTGGGGAATAGAAAGAAAGTGTATGAATGCTATGGAAAGTAACTAACTTGTATTTGAAGGGGCGGCATGAATTAAATGGAATTATTAAATCTGTAGAAGTGGGTTTCCTGTAGATGCTAAAGATGTGGAGATTTTGAGAGTGGTCAGTAGTTAAATCAAGAAAATTTAATTCGAAATTGCTTTCATTTTGAAGAGTAAACTGCAAGAAATAAAAAATGTTTATTCTGTGTTGACATCATAGTTTTAATAATCATCTCTGTATTTGTCCATCAAATGGTTTCTTCAAGCACTTTTATACTATAAACAACTGTCTGATTTAACAGACTTATTATAATATGACTACATACTCATACTCGTTAAGGCAACATATAAGTGAAAAACTTAGGAATGAGCGCTTTTCATTTTTCCTTCTATGTGGCTTTGTTAATGTTTTATTGCAAATATTTGAAATCAGGACAACAAGAATTTCAATATAACTTTCTTGGTTATTTTTTTAATTTTAATATCATCTGAATTGGTTTTTATCATTGTAATTTGTTTCTAAGGCTGAAGACTGAAGAAGGCCAAACAAATAAGGCCAGAATATGTACCTGTTATTGTATTGGCTCTTCAAGTTTCTTTAACACATTGGGGTCTTGCTCACTTTACATTTTAATCATCCGCGCTGGCCATTTTTCACTAATTTTGTATTTTTAAATTGCTAGTTCATTTTTTATTTCACTGTATTTGAGTTCATACTTTCTACTTCTTGTCTGTAAAATCTGTAATATAATTGATAGACCCCTTACCACCCAAAATAGCAGATTGAAATTAGTAGGTTTACATTTTGTTAAAATGTTCGTCATTTGACCTAGCTGATTTTGGGTTTATTTGCTTTTTAGGCCGTTCATAATTGTTTGTACAAGAGGCAAGTCTACATAATAATTGATGTGATGTCATCCGTCCAGTTGAATCCGACCATCGGCGATTCTATGAATTAGCGCTCTCCAAGTTGTCCTATTCCCCACTGCCTCCTTTAGTTGTTCCAGGGTGAGGGTTGTGTTTGTTTTAATAGTGCCTAACCAATGAGTCCTCTGGCGACCTTGTCTTCTTGTACTGCTGATCATTCCTAGCATGATTGTTTTTTCCAATGCATCTGATCGCATAACTTGGCCAAAGTAAGCTAGTCTCAGCTTCATAATCTTACCAATCTATGACATATGGGGCTTGATGCGTTCTAAAACTGCCTTATTAACATAATAATTAGTACATAAATATTATGTGTGATCTGTTGTGTTCAGTTGGTATAAATCACTTACATTCAGTCTTGAAACTTTGGTCAAAATTTCTCCCAGAACATCCTTATTTATTGCAGCTGTACTGCATTTAATGTTAGATGCAAAATGCACTGAGAAAGCTTTGTGACACTGCGGAAATCCTGCAGCCACTTCTGACCAGGTAAATTATCCTTGAATTTGCTTTCTTGTTGTCCTATTTGAATCAAGTAGGTTCATACTATGACATAGAAATCATACGAAGTAATTGGAAGTCCAAAAACGTTCAGCTTTTCTATACATTTCACAAAGCCCTCCTCCTCCTCTTGATTGAATATAGGTGGCTGCCCAGAATTTCTCAGTTTGTCAGTCTTTAATCTATTGTTCTTCTTAGAATGTTAAATTTGATGGATACATACCTGTGAGAAAGTTCACCATTCCCTATTGCTGATAAACACATCTCCAACTGTACTTTGACATTTTGTTGGCATCTGCATTGAAAGAACACTTACTGGATGATAGAACGGTTATATTAATTTATCTACCTGATGTGTGTTCATGCATCTCAATAATAGACAACTATATAATTTTTAATATATAGGTAGAAACCATTATTTCACAATAATATGCAACTCTTTGTAAAATTACGATACTTGCATCTCTTCTGTTGTGGCATAAAGTATCCCAGTTCTTTTAAAGAAAGAGTTTTATAGGATAACATCAAAAGCATTGTTTTACAGAAGTCTCTTCACTTTAAAAATGATAAAAATCGTGTTTAAAATTGAATAAGTCTGCCTCTGGTAATTTGCACATATCCTGTGTAGAGTAGACTTTCACAACCTGGAAAACTCAAATACTAAAACATTAAGTTTTGAGGTACATACATACTACTCAAAAAGTGCTAAATCAAACTGTATATATGCTTTATCGTTTGAGCCAACATCTGAAAATTACTAACACTAAAGTGCATTCATTACAATCCTTAACCTCCAGTTGGCTTTAAAACATTACGAGAAATGGATTTTATTATTGTATTATAAGAAATAGGGTTCTGTCGTGACAGACCGGATTAGGACCTTGCAGAAGGTATGGAACGCTCATCGATTTTGTAATAGCAGACAGAGAATGGGGAAGATACATCATGAATACGAAGATAATCCCCAGTGAAAGTATTGAAGGTGATCATAGATTATTGATTGTGGAATTAAAACAAGGAAAAATACCTAAAATTGTATTGAAGAAGAAACCAAAGATCAGAATTTGGGAAGTGGAGGAGGAGGATAAAAGAATGGCATTCCAAGATTGTATAAAAAGGAAGTTGTCTAACATGGAAATACAAAATGGAGACAGACATTTGTGGAAGCATCAATTGAGCTATGCGAGAAATCAAAAGCCAAGGAAAAGGAGACACGGTGGTGGACAGACAAAATAAAAAAATAAATAAAAGAAAGGAACAAGGTGAAGAAAGAAATGGATAAGGAAAAGCAAAAAACGTATCAGAAGGATGAGAATAAAGTTAGAAAGATTACATGTGAAATACAAAAGATTGAAACAAGTAAAGAGGAGTATCAAGGAAGAAAAGGAGAAATGTTGGGGAGAGTTTACCAACAAAATTGAGCAAGATATTCGAGGAATTCAGAAACTATTATACAGAGTAATAAAATCGAAAAGAATAAATCAAGAAAAAATAAAGGCATTAGAGTGGGAAGATGGATCCATAGTATATGACATAAAGGGTCTTCAGAAGGTGATGGCAAAATATATTGAAAAACTTTATAATGAGGATGACTGCTCAGAGGAAGAAGGGGATAAGAAAATGGAAATAGATGGAGAAAAAGAAGAGAACCTGATAACATGGTTGGAACTTGAAAGAGCAGTGAAAGCAATGACCAAAGGTAAAGCAAGTGGAAAAGATGAATTCAATGCTGATATGATTAAGGCAGCAAGAAGCATTGGACTACAGTGGCTATACAGAGCCCTCAATGCCATATGGAATTATGAAAAGATGCCTGAAGATTGGCAACAAGGAAGCATTGTACCACTGTTCAAAAAAGGAAATAGGAAGAAATGTGAAGATTACAGAGGTAATAACCGTATTATCACATGGGCTAAAATTAATGGAGAAAGTCATAGACAAAAGACTGAAGGATATAATAGAAACAGAGCTGGTGAAAGAACAATATGGCTTTAGACCAAATAGATCAACAATAGACTTGATATTTACAGTGCGAACGATAATGGAAAAACACCTGTAAAGGAAGGAAATCATCTTCGCATTTTTGGATTTGGAAAAAGCTTATGATACAGTTAAAAGAAAACATGTGTCGCGGATTGACATTGGTTACGTCAACATCGAAATATCTATGTATTCTTTGTATTTGTATAGTTGCCCTTTTTACTCTGTGACATATTTGTATTGTTGATAACAATAAACGTGATATTGTGAACACGACGGTGAAGTCCTCTTATAATTCAGTAGTTACGATTTATAACATAAATCTTGGTGCCGAAACCTCCGGGAATATTACGAGTTCAACGCGACACGAGAGAACAGAAGAGGATTTTCACACCACGGACACGTATGTTGAGCGACTTAAATCTCGACATATCTACGCATCTCTGAGGAGAAGATAGGATCACCAACGCAGAACTAGCTACAACTGCAAACCAACAGATAAGACGAAACTCAATTACAGTATACGTAGTGTTGACCGTAGATTGGTAATTTTTTTCTGAACATTTAATGCATAGAAGTTTGAAGGAATTTCAATATTACTCGTAACAAGAAATATAACCCCACCTACGTCAAAATATCCGTAATGGCTTCCATTCCAAAGAGATCTATGCATGCAACACTCGAGTAGAACACTAGCGCCATCTGTTGTAAAAAGGGAGTAACTAAGCTATGATCTTTAACTTTTAATAAGACATCTCTGGCAACCATTCATTGACAATAGTGTATGACGTAATGTTGAGCCGCGCAATCATTTCACATGTTTATTTTTTTTGTCTGAATATTTCAAGGAGTAATAGTTTTCAGATCAGTGAAGAATTAATTTACTAGTAGGAGACATTATGGAAGGCAGTACAGCGAATCAGCTCACGAAATTGAAACGTAGACGAGTAACTCAACGTTCGAACACTACGCGTTTTATTAATCAGATTCATTCGTTCAACCAATCCACGGACTTAGATGAAATAGAGCATATCCGCGAGCGTCTACAGGAAACGTTAGCGTCCTTAAATGCGTTAAATGACAGTATCCAAGATTTACTCGATGACGCGGAGTACGAAGACGACGTGGCAGCCTGTGAAGAATATCTGGACAACTCCAAACGGGCGATTAGAAAGGCCACGGGCCTCATATAACAGAAAAGCGCGAGGAATGAGGCCGACTCTACCATTACGTATCCGAGTGTCCTTGTTCAACCCACGACTACAGCGGAGATAAAGCTTCCTACCATTAAACTGCAGTCATTCTCAGGGAACGTAGAAGAATGGCCGGGATTCTGGGAGCAGTTCGAGTCCTCCATTGACAAAAATTCGTCGGTGTCCGTCGTAAACAAACACGTATTTCTCCGTGGGTACTTAGAGGGAGAACCAAGGCGTCTTGTAGACGGTATATCTATAACGGCAGACACATATGAACAAACTAAACAAATTCTGATAGCACGATATGGTGATAAGAACAGGATTATTCAGTCTCACCTCGATTACTTGGAAAATCTCGAAGTTGCAATCTCGGAGGCCCCCGAAGTATTAAACACGACCTACATTGAATGCCATCGCCGGATACAAGCATTGAAAGCACTAGGGGAAGACGTCGACACATATGGTCGAATTTTAGCACCCAAACTATTACGAGCCTTTCCAGAGGACATCTGTCGCCGTTGGCTCGTCCACGCTAAAAGACTAGGCATACAAGAAGGGGACACTACCCGACTAATGGCGTTCCTTAACGAAGAAGTGGAAGGAGCTCTTAACGCTCAAAGGATACGGGGTGACGCCCCATTAACGACCTCTTCATTACCCACAGCAGCCACTCTTCACGTAAACACAAAACCAAACAAACAAAAGGGGAAGCAGACACCTCGACCAGACCCGTTTTGTGTGTACTGCGAAAACCGTGGTCACTGGGGTCAGGATTGTCAACAGATGAAGGATCCCCAGGTGAGAGTCGAGAGACTGAAAGCCACAAACCGGTGCTTACTTTGCCTACGCCGTGGGCACAACAAGACACAGTGTTTTAAGAAGGGGAAGGCATCCTGCAACAAATGTCGAGGGTCACACCATGTATCCATTTGTACCGAGGGCAGCAGTCAACACACTTCCGTGGGCAAGATAGGGGTCATCACGTCCGATTTCACACACCTGCAAACGGCCCGTGTATGGATCAAGGGGCCGACAGGGCGAAAAAGACTAACTCGTTGTATCCTGGATGCAGGGAGTCAATCGAGCTTCATCCACAATTCTCTGATTGATGCGTTGCAGCTTAATGTTACTGATCGCAAGACTCTTGAGATAAGCACGTTCGAATCACCCTCCAATATGTATGATATTAGACGGAAGGTTTGTTTCGATATTATGGGCTACTCAACCAGAGCTCAAGTATCGATTACCGCCTTTGAAAGTCACAGCTCCTACACTTTTCAACCAACTGCACCCCAAGACATAACCGCGCTAGCATCGCTAAGGAAGATGAAGCTGGCTGATCCGAGTGACGACCTCGACAAAGATCTTCCGATCGAGGTACTCATAGGTGCGGATTCATACTGGAAGATAGTAACAATGAAGGAACTTATCTGAGTAACAACATCACTGGTTCTTCTTCCTACTATCTTCGGTTACGTTCTCAGCGGAAGTAGATCTGGCACTACGATCAACCAAATAATGGTCCATCATGTCTCACTCACAACGGATCAGATAACTGATGAAAGCGTGCGACGGTTCTGGGACTTAGAAACTATTGGAATTGTGGATAACCAAGAGCGAAAATTATCCATTAAAGAAAACACTATTTTTCAAGAGTTTCGCGACTCTTACCGCATCGAACATGGACGGAGAGTTGTATCATTACCTCGAAAGGTGGGCATTCCCTTAACTGACAATCGCACCACAGCTGAGAAACGATTCTCCCTGTTAGAGGCTAAACTGCAGAGAAACAAATACTTGAAACACATCTACTACAATCACATGTGGGACTACATAAGGCAAGAGCACGTGGAAGTTGCACCCGAGGACGTCACTCCTTATAATGTTTACTATATGCCACACCACATTGTAAAGAAACAAAGGGGTGACATCACAAAGTACAGAATTGTCTTCGACGCGTCGTCACATGAACCAGACTTGCCTTCACTGAATGACACACTGGAAATAGGTTCTAACTTGCTCCTTGAAATATTGGGAACCCTGCTACGTTTCAGGAGCCACCCGAAAGCTATCGCGTGTGATGGTCACCAAGCATTTTTGCTGTTAGCGTTAGACGAAAACGACAGAGACCTCACGCGGTTTCTCTGGTATCGCACCGAGAATACAGGAGATGATGCGTACAATTTCACTGACGAGGTCATAGGCTACGGTTTCAAACGTTTGCCATTTCGACTTGCTTCGAGCCCATTTCTTCTGTCCGCTAGTCTTAGGGAACTGGCAACACTGCGTCAAGATAATTATCCATTTGCGTCGAGACTTCTCGATAAATCAACATTTATGGATGACTTTATAACAAGTGTTGCAGACGACATCCTCGCGATGAGGTTGTATAACGAACTCACCAACCTTTTGATGGAGATCAAACTCCCACTCCGTAAGTGGGCTACTAATTCACTGACCTTGAAGGAAGCCTTGCGCAACGAGGGAGTGGAAATGAGATCCATAACGAGTGTGCTGGGTATCGATTGGGATACCTCTGAAGACATCATTTCGACCGACAAGGGGGAAATAGCAAGAGACCTGGTGGACAAACCAGGGACGAAGAGGAACATTCTACGCGCCACTGCCAGATTCTATGACCCTCTCGGACTTTTCTCACCTGTGGGGATCGTAGCAAAACTTATATTCCAAGACACGTGGCTCCGAGGCCTATCATGGGATGAAGTTCTTCCATCAGATCTTGCACGTAACTGGTATTTGTGGACTTCTAAACTTCAGCACCTATCAACCATATCCGTTCCCAGGTGGGTGGGCATTACGGGACCAGGACATGAACCAGAGCTGCACGTCTTCTGCGATGCTTCGGAGAGAGCATACGGAGCTGTCGTTTACACGAAGTCAACGCTTAAAAACACTCCGGTCACAAAACCCGTCTGCAGCAAAAACAGACTAGCACCCGTGAAGAAGTTAACTCTACCAAGACTAGAGCTGCTAGCCGCACTTGCTGGTACACGCCTTCTTCACTACTTTTGTCAAGAGACTGGCTGTGACATCACGAAGGCTCAGCTGTGGAGCGATTCTACTGTTGCACTTGGATGGATTCGCAACGATCCGAATAAGTGGAAGACCTTTGTCTGCAACCGCGTGACAGAAATACATAATCACGTAAACCCCAGTCAATGGAGACACTGTCCTGGAGATCAGAACTCTGCAGATCACCTCACTCGAGGAGTATACGCAGATCAGCTAGCCTCCTTAGAAACATGGTGGCATGGTCCTCGCTGGCTCATCAAAGACAGAGGCGCATGGCCACGTGACCCAACACCCACCTGCACGCAGTTGCCAGAAGCCAGGAAGACGCAACAAGTTCTCACGATCACTATAGCGGAACCCCTACTGGATATCTCGAGGTATAGCTCATACTGGAAATTGCTACATGTCACAGCTTGGGTACTTCGTTTCGTCAGTATGTTGAGCAAGAACACAAAACACCCCAATGCACTAACGGCTGAAGAGCTACGTGCGTCACGCACATACTGGATCAAAAGGGTTCAAGAGGAACGGTTCACTATTGAACTAGCTGCATTGCGAAATGGTGAACAATTACCAGGCACTTCACAGATTGCTAGATTTAACCCATTTCTACATGAAGGTATCATCCGACTTGGTGGCAGACTACAATTCTCAAATTTGTCTCAAACTGAGAAACACCCAACAATTCTGGACGGCCGTCACAGGTTCACCGAGTTAATCATTCAAGAGACCCACATCAAACTTCACCATCTTGGAGTACGCATAGTACTGGCAGAACTACGTGAAGAATTCTGGATTCTGCGAGCTCGACAAATAACTAAGAAGATTCTGCATTCTTGTCTACCGTGCAAATTAGCGCACAACAGCAGACCAGTGGTGATTGAGGCGCCATTACCAGCAGACCGCCTACAGTTGACACAACCCTTCTCTGTGATTGGGATCGACTTCGCTGGACCCCTGTACGTTAGATGTGGCAGCAATGTTAACAAATCGTACATCATTCTTTTCACTTGTGCCACCACCCGTGCTATCCATCTCGAGCTATCTACGGATATGTCTACGGATAGATTCTTGATGGCCATGCAGAGGTTTGTCAGCAGACGAGGTGTGCCGCACACCATATATTCTGACAACGCTCAGACCTTCCTCACTGCTCATAACGAACTTATAGAACTCAATAAGATTATGACAGATACCAAGGTGCACCACCACTGTGCTCACAATGGTATTCGTTGGAAGTTTATCACACCAAGGGCGGCTTGGTGGGGAGGCTTTTGGGAGAGAATGGTTGGCTCTGTAAAAAGATGTTTAAGAAAGGTACTCGGCCATTCCCAGCTGAACGAAGAAAGTCTCAATACAGTATTGACAAGTGTTGAAGCCACCCTCAATAGCAGGCCAATCACCCAGGCCACAGACACGGGAGATCTCCTGACACCATCCCATTTTTTAGTTGGAAGAAAACTAACGTCCATCCCAGAAGGGCCAGAACCGAGCAAGAGGAAAAATCTCGTAAAGGAATACAGATTACAACAAAAGGTCTTGGGGGACTTTTCACGGCGCTGGAAAAAGGAGTATCTGCTTCAACTGAGAAGTCACCATGAGGTCAAAAATCAAAAGACCAATACACATTTGCCCAAGATCGGAGACATCGTCCTCCTCCAAGAAGACGTCAGACCTCGCCACATGTGGAAGAAAGCGAGGATAGAAGAGATGCGCCCAGGAAGAGACGGACATGCAAGAACGGTCGTTCTGCGGCAGCCTGACAACACGCTCATTACTCGGCCAGTGCAGCTGGTCATTCCTTTGGAGATAGACCAGGGTGGGGAGGATGTCGCGGATTGACATTGGTTACGTCAACATCGAAATATCTATGTATTCTTTGTATTTGTATAGTTGCCCTTTTTACTCTGTGACATATTTGTATTGTTGATAACAATAAACGTGATATTGTGAACACGACGGTGAAGTCCTCTTATAATTCAGTAGTTACGATTTATAACACAAAAACATGTATGGGAATGCCTACTGAAAAAGAATGTACCAAAATCATTAATTAACAAGATAAAAATGTTGTATCATGAGAGTAAAAGCAGTGTAGAAGTGGAGAGTGGTGACTCTGAAACATTTTATACAAAAAATGGTCTCAAAAAGGAAGTGCACTGTTGCCATTATTGTTTATTATATTGATGGATGAAATTATAAAACGTATAAAACAGTGTATCAGTGGTGATGAATTGAATGCTTTGGTATTTGGTATTTGCAAAGGAGACTGGAGATTTGGAATGAAAATCTGAAAAAGTTTGGATGGTAATTAGTAAAAAGAAAACTGCAGTCATGCACTGTGTAAAAGAGAAAAAGAGGAAGCCAAGTGAACATAGACGGAGAATGGTTAGAGAATGTAGAACAGTTTACATGTCTGGGTAGCATTATTAATGGAAGTAATGAAATCAACCCTGAGTAAAGGTACATCATTTTATCATCAAGTCAGAGAGCTTTTATGGGATGACGAAGTTCCCAAGAGAATGACATTAACATTATATAAACAGTATTTCGTACCAATTGTAACATACGGACTAGAAACACTGGTAATCATATCTGCCATGATGTCAACTATGGTTGATTATTACGTACTTTACATGCCAATGGCGCATCCTTCTTTTTTATCTGTCTTTACCTTCATGTGACAAGAGACAAGATATAAGATCCAAGCAGTAGAAATTAAATTTTGAGAACATTGGTTCAAAAGACAAGAAGAGATAAAATTCAAAATATTAAAATCAGAGAAGAGCTACATAGAGAACCGTTAGTACAGAACATACAGAAAGCAAGACTGAGATGGTTCGGACATGTGAAAAGAATGGGAAAGGAACGGGTAGCAAGACGGGAATTGGAAAGAGAAGTTAAGGGAAAGAGACCAGTTGGAGGACTGAGAAGAAGGTGGATGGATCAGATTTGGAAGGACATTAGAGAAGCTGGATTGGATGTTGTGGAAGTAATGGAGCAGGAAAAGTGGAAGGAGAGAAAGGAGTGGAGTAAGCTTGTTAACCACACCCATGCAACTGGAGTGGGACATTGATGATGATGATGATGAGGAGGAGGAGGTTATTAGGTTGGTTGATTGATATATTGGATAGTTCCCGAACGGTTGGAACGTTTGGGTTTGGGAAGTTTCAACTAAGGTGCAGAGAAGAAGGATAACAAGTGAAGTAGGATCCCATGATGAAATTTACTAAATCCTCAGCTGAAGTATGTACAAGATATGTTCACTACATACAAAAGTTATATGACTCTAATGCGATTGAGTCTTGAGCGAGAAGTCATCCAGGTAGCAGTCTTTTTTGAAGATCAAGTTAAGAAAATTTTATTATTATTATTATTAGTACTATTATTATCGATTGCGTAATCACCCTGTCATCCAACAAGGGCTCTGGTGATATAAATGTTGATTCTCATAGGGAACCTGAAATATTTGTCCCAAATGAGTAAATTTATAATACCAATATAAATGGTCCATTATTGGACATCATAAATTTTACAGCTGTCATTCCTGTTGCCAGCGTTTCTCCTTAGCGTGCTAAGTTGGGGTCATCTGTTTGTAAATAGCACACCCACCAGGACGCATGGCTAGTGCATACCGTGGAGGCCACTGTGTAGGCTACTTGGAGCCACCGGCAGTGCCGATGCCAATGCACTATGAGAGACGTGGTCTCATTACCAAAAATTGATGCCTGCCTGGCCATCAGATGATATAAATGTTGATTCCCATTGGGAACCTAAAATATTTGTCCCGAATGAGTAAATTTATAATACCAATATAAATGGTCCGTTATTGGACATTATAAATTTTTCAGTGAACTCATTCCTGGTTGTCAGCGTTTCGCCCCAGTTTGCTAAGTTGGGCTCATCCATTGGTAAATAGCACACCCACCAAGACATATGGCTAGTGCATACCGTGGTGGGTGTGGTGCGTCTTTTTTGAAGATCAAGTTAAGAATTTTTTAGAAGACTATATGGGAATGTTTAAGAAAGAAGAATGTACCCAAAGGGCTTATCCAGAAAGTTAAAATGCTTTACAAAGACTGCTGCAGTTGCGTACGGATAGGAAACGGTAATTCTGATTGGTTCCAAACCACTAAAGGAGTGCAACAAGGCAGTACCCTTTCACCATTACTTTTTATCACTGTCATGGATGAAGTCATGAAAGAAATTAAGCAGAAGAACAATATGGACATCAATGCATTTGCATTTGCAGATGATGTAGTAATTTGGGGAAATACAGAGAAGGAAGTCCAAGAGAGGCTGAAAACCTGGAATGAACATTTGAAAGCACACGGATTAACAATAAATAAATCGAAAACTGTTATTATGTCTGTCAACAGGCAGAAGAAGAAAGGAAAAATAATGCTGGAAGGTACACAACTGGAAACAGTAGACCAATATAAATATCTTGGGTGCATCATTTCAAGTGATAACAGAATACAGCATGAGATTAACAACCGCATTCAAAAATCAGCTCAGTTTTACCATCAAGTTCGGAACCTCCTCTGGAACGAACAAGTTCCCTTAAGATCAAAGCAGATTCTATTCCAATCATACTTCACCCCCATAATAACATATGGCCTAGAAACCTGCACAACAACCCAACAAGTGGACAGCAAACTACAAGCTGCAGAAATGAAGTTCCTACGAACTGTGGTACAGAAGACAAAGGGACAGGGTAAGGAATGAAAGAATAAGGGAGCAAGCTGGTGTGTACCCATCCCTGAATGAAAAAGTGACAAGGGCCCGTTTGAAATGGTTTGGCCATGTCAAACGAATGGACGATGGAAGGACAGCAAAACAATGGCTACACACAGTCGTGGCCGGAAAACGACCGGTAGGAAGACCTAGGAAGAGGTGGCTGGACCAAGTGAAAGAGGACATAGGAACAAGAGGAATCAGCTGGAATGTCGTCTTGAGAGAAGAGTGGTACATGGACAGACAGAAGTGGAGAGTGTTCGTAAACCACACCCGGGCAACTGGAGTGGAAAACTGATGATGATGATGATGATGATGATTATTATTATTATTATTATTATTATTATTATTATTATTATTATTATTATTATCGATTGCGTAATCGCCCTGTCGACCGACAAGGGCCCTGGTGATATAAATGTTGAGCCCACCTTAGCACACTGGGGCGAAGCGCTGACAGCCAGGAATGAGTTTGCTGGAAAATTTATAATGTACAATAACAGACCATTTATATTGGTATTATAAATTTACTCATTCGGGACAAATATTTCAGGTTCCCTATGGGAATCAACATCTTTATCATCTGATGACCAGGCAGGCATCAATTTTTGATAATGAGAAGAGTATCTCATAGTGCATTGGCACTGCCGGTGGCTCCAAGTAGCCTACGCAGTGACCTCCATGGTATGCACTAGCCATGTCTTGGTGGATGTGCTGTTTACCAACTGATGAGCCCACCTTAGCACACTGGGGCAAAATGCTGGCAACCAGGAATAAGTTAGCTGGAAAATTTATAACTTCCAATATGGAACCATTTATAAGGGTCCTGGTTCCAACTGGTCTACAAATATTTAGTAGAAGCCCTGAGCAGGGGTTTCCTCGGATTTATATAGCCTTACCGTGCCCACGCAGTCATTCTTGAATCTTGTGGAATATTCTATCTACATTACCGTAGAACTTTCCGTAGTTCTGACCAATCAGAGGCTTGTATCCCCTGTATGTTTCATGTGCGTCTTATCATTGTCAGTGGCCATACCTATGTACTGGGTCAACATGACTCATAACCTCGTGCTTATGACTGGGGTTTGTGAAGACTTCTCTCTTAAGATTTCCTAATGAGATGAAATATCACTCATTCAGCTACAATTTCCAATATATGGCATACAATTTCATTGTTACCATATTTATCCATATTTTTGGTACTGAGCTCCAGCTTCTTATGCCATTTAATCCTAATAAGCCAGGCCACAACAATTCCTCCTGCGTTCCGTGCAGTTCGATCCTAGGAGGGAATTGCCGTCCTGGGTTCATGTCCCGGGAAGATGTGACACCCCCCTCCCCTGGGGGGGACTATGAATGCAAAACATCTCTTGCATTAATTTCGTTACCATATCAATAGACAGTTTATATCCTCTTGGAATTTACACTCCTGCTTATAGGACTACGCTGTGCCAAAGTCTCGCCTGGTATCGTCCTTAACTAGAGCGCTTCCACTAACTCTAACATTTGTAGTGAATCTGACTCACTGGGGGCCCTTCCAGCTTGTCTGGGTTGCCGAAAAGGAACAGTAATGTCCTCATCCGATACCCTTGCCTTACTATTGGCAGAGATTTGGACAGCATTCCTTATAATCATCAATGCACTTAGGGGTGAGGGGTGTACCTACATTTCTGACAGCAGTTACAACAAATTCCCTACAGTCACTCTATTTAACTCAGGAATTTGACTGAGTTTCACATCACTGTAACTTGCTTCACAACAATTATATTCAAGCATAAGTTTAGGAATTATGTCTTTCTTCACTGTAGAGTTCACAGATCCCAAACCTTGTATCTTTCTATCTACAGAGTATAAAGTACATAGGTCCAGAAAACTTACTATGCCTATACCTTGTAATTTTACATCGCTAGTGGTTTCTTTACACACGCATGTCACTTGGGTTTCCTTAGGTGCTATATAAATATGTTTATTATCATTTACAGGTATCCAAGTGAGCTCAAAAATTGGTAACACCTTCCTTTCACAATTTTCGAGTATGTAACTTACACCTGTTAACAGACTAATCATACAATTTCTTTGCGTAGCTACATTTCTTGATGGAAAATTGAACTTACCTAGTCTCTGATTACTGTCTATTAACTTACATTGTTGTAGCTGTCCTTCACTTAACTGTGCATATGTCTGCCTCTATCTAGTATTACATATTCCTTCTCTTCCTGTAGGTACACAAAGTGGTTGGAATTATCGTTGGTCATATTGGGAAAGGGAATACATTTATACAAGGAATATTTAATTCCTCTTGTCAATGGGAGTCTTATAATATACACCAATGTATCATTCGTCAGGTAGACACTTACTGACGAGATTTGATATGTGAGGTACCCATAACTTTCTTGTATTTCCACTGAACCCTTAGGAAAATCTCCCTGAGATTATTAATTATATCATCGGGACTGAGAATCTGTACTTGTACTATTCCCAATCGTTTATTCATAATACTATCCATGACTACCTGATAATGTTCATGCAGCCGAAACAAAAGTCCCTGTAATTAAAGTGCTTATATAACGTTATCTGCAGTTCAGACTGTCGGAATGCCTCTGAAACCTGTAAGGTTCCGTTCTGTATGTACTGTTTAATTTGCTCAAAATTCTCACTTAATTTTTCCTTGTTCACGGTAATATACAGAGTACTATTAATAGGCTGAAGGGTGGACTTCACTACTACTATCTGCTCTTTTGTTAACTTAATTAAGGATAACTGCTCCTGCTCTAATTCAATAATTTTACTCTGAGAGAAATCTGTGTCTTCCTGATCGAGCGTACTAAACCGTGTCTTAGCTACGGTACCTGCTACATTTATTAGCCCGCCCCTGTTTCGCCTGCCTTTGGGTTCTGATACTTTTCCCTTTGAAATTTTCCTCACTGTGTTCCTTATTCCCATATATGCCTAACAGTTGTAACTCTACTAGTCTCGCATCATGTTGGCAAGGTAAGTGCATTTCCTTCTCTATATTAACACATAAGGCTTGTGTCTTTTGCAGATTCTTATGGGCTAAACTATACAATTCACACTATTTACTGAACTGGACGTACATAATTAATGTCCATTCTGTTGTATACAGTCGCACTTCGCCATTATCTTCGAAGTATATGCCTGGCGTGTTGTCATATGGTCTTATCTTTAAGTCTAACTGTACTCCAGCGGCTACCAGCGTTATCAACAGAAGCAGGGTCGTCATTCTGGACATCGTGCTTGTCGGCTGGGTCTCCCTGTAATTTAAATACGGTCTCCCTTATCTACTGACAGTGCTGACATAACATTGTCCTATACTTATATTATGTAACTATAACACTTATGTGTTCATCTGACAAGGTGTCACCGTTCATTTCTGAGTGACTTTTGCTTACTCTGGTTAGCATTTCACCTTAGCTGACCGCACGGTGGTCTAAGCTGCCATGGGTCCTGGGTTCAACACTGATCTAGGGTTACATCATTGGCGATATTTCCTTTACTAATTACATGGCGGCCTTCGGTACCGCAAGTTCTGAGTTCGTGAAAGTAATTCCAATACAAAATTGGATTCAGAGTATGGCTTTGAATCGCCTGGTTTACCTTCAAGGGATTAGATAGCTAACCGCTCTACTAGTAGCGAGTCTTTTCAAGGTGGTGACCCTCGACCAAGAGTAGTTCACCTCCTGGATTCAACATCCTCGGAGAGGAGACAAAGCGTTCCGGTCCAGTGGTAACGACTTTGTAATTTGAATGCCAGAATTTTACCGTGAGGGTGGCTTACTGCGGTGTGTACATGTACGCAGAGTAGCGCAGAGAACGTGGTGAATAATGCTATCATTGCTCAAGATTGCACAGTTCATTATTCACTCTGAATGTGCATTTCGGAATCGTGGTATTCCTTCCAGAATAGCTTCCGAATTTGCTGCATGGAGTACAGTTACCTCATAAAGATGAAAGTGCGGATCGCTGTATGGTTTAGGATTAGACCAGTTGACCCGGTTTTTGTTCTTTAATTGAATGCTTTTGGCAAAAATCCTGGTTATTTCTTTGTACATGTGATCTGCAAAAGCTCGCTTCAGCTGTAGACTATTTAAAGTCTTATCCCTTGGACAGGGAATCCATTGGTCGCCTGCTACGACCGGTTGGATGGACCATAGTGCTATTCGGCGTGTATTCTGTGGTTCTATCTCTTTACCTTACTGTGTATGTCGTGTTGATCGTGTATTCTCCGGACACCACACGGGGTTTTCCCCACATCTTTTATTATCAGGACTCTACTGTTTCTTTCTGTAGTGAGGGAATTACTGCGTAACTGACCGTATTGTTTAGGGGCTGCCTGTCCAATGCGGTAAAGGTGTGTTCGGTTCGCCCGGAAGGATGTGGGTTCGTATCCCCATCAGGAAGTCGTAAAATTTAAGAAACGAGATTTCCACTTCCGTAGGTGCATATGGCCTTGAGATTCACTCGGCCTACACCAAAAATGAGTACCAGGTGAATTCCTGGAGGCAAAGGCAACCGGGTGTAAAGCCGACCACTTTACCCTATCAAGTGCCGAGGTTACGGGTTGTGGAAGCCTTTACCTTTCACCCCTCCGAGGGCCTTAAAGCCTGTACGGAGATGACTTTTTGACCGTATTGTTTAGCTTCTCAACACTTATCTGTGACCGTACTTATTCACAGTCTCTTGCTCTTCATGCTGGCTAAGTTAAGTGTGACTTCATTAAGTACAATGCTTATTCAATAAGACACTAAGCTATGTATTTGCATTATCTTTATTAACTCTTAATTAATTCTAGGCCTTCTAACTTCTCTACGTGAGTGAGCCTTGTGCTCAGCTCTAGACCTCGTGGGTCAAATCTTGGCGAGGGTTGACATCTAGACTTACAGCCTCGCCACTGTGGTCTTTCTGACAGGTACCAAGGATCGTGCAATGTTTAATGACGTCCCGTACCAATAATCCTGGATCTGAAATTTCTAGGTTAAAATTTTTAACATCGGTATCCCTAATTTGGCACGTGCCTGACTGGGTATTTATACTAACCCTATCAGTTGCCATCGAGAATGCACATTGCCATTGAGGTAAGGGGAGAGTAACTTACCGTGGTCAAAATTAGAGCTAGTGAATTTTCTATGATCTCCTAGTTAATGTATAACATTAGCTTATTCGTATGGACTCTAGTTTTTCCCCCCCGTTTATTTAACTGAAGTGTGCAGTTCATGCCATTTACCTTTATAATTCTCTAAGGATCTTGATAACAGAGGAGATAGCTTTGATTTGCTACGCCCTTGTCTTAGGGCATCATTACGGAGTAATACTAAGTCTCCTACCTTGGAGAAAACTTCATGCTCTGTAGTATCATACCGTTCCTTCTCTTTCTCTTTACTCTTCACTAGGGTCTTTCTAGCTATTTCATGACTCTCCTGTAGTCGCTGAGTTAATTCCTCTATCACATTCTGATACTCATTGTAATTTTATTCAGGCTTCTTCTGAAGTTTTTTTTTTTTTGCTAGTTGCTTTACGTCGCATCGACACAGATAGGTCTTATAGCGACGATAGGACAGGGAAGGGCTAGGAGTGGGTGGGAAGCGGCCATGGCCTTAATTAAGGTACAGCCCCAGCATTTGCCTGGTGTGAAAATGGGAAACCACAGAAAACCATCTTCAGGGCTGCCGACAGTGGGGTTCGAACCTACTATCTCCCGAATACTGGGTACCGGCCGCACTGAAGCGACTTCAGCTATCAAGCTCGGTTTCTTCTGAAGTACCCCTGAAATATTCGCCTTTCTTCTGAATATCAACTCAAACAGTGTGTACCCGGTACTAGTATGTTTCGTAGTATTATACACAAACATAGTCATTGGGAGATACCTGTCCCAATCATTCTGAGAGCTACACACATAATGTCTCAGAAATTCATCTAGAACTGTATGTGATCCTTCTAGGCTCTTGTCTGATTGTGGGTGGAAGGCGGTTGTGTGTACCTTCTTAATTCTTAATGTTCGATACAGTCTCTTAAACATATCCACCACGAAAATTGCATCTTGATCTATCAAGATCGTTCCAGGTATACCAAATATGCTAATTACATTATTGATCAGAGTCCTAGCTACCATCTCTGTGCTCTGATCTGGCATTGCACTTACAACCACGTACTTTGATAACTGGTCCTGACAGGTAAGTATATATCGATTCGCGGCCTCCGTAAAATCCATGTGGCCTACGATATCTAATGCAACCTTATCAAACACCATGACAAGTATGTCCGTGATCACCATCACTGCCTTTACTTCCGGTCCTGTAATCTTATTCTTCTGACAAGAAGGACACGAACGAATATAATTTTCTATGTCCTTATGTATCCCATCCCATTGGATGCAATCCTTTACTCTAGCATATGTCCTGGCAATGCCCTGTTGACCCCCAACCAGTGAAGCATGTGCTTCTTCAGTTATGTCTAACTTTTCCTGCTCTGTTAGTTCGGACTTCTGTTTATCAATAGCAGACGCTCCTGCAACATCCTCAAGCTCTGTTACCGCTCCCGAAATGTCCTCGGATTCAGAGCTGAGTCCGTCTGTCTTGGATGTGACCCTACAGTTGAGAAGAAATGACGTTAAGCTAGTAAACGCCATGGGGCAACGTAGCATGACAAGGGAACAAAACAAACAAAATTTCATACAGCAACACAGTAGATGGCTTACCGAACATACGTGGAAGTACGAATGTTGTGCAGAAGGACCCATTCCCCAAAATAAAAGGACCAGGATCTACAGGGATACCGAACAAGCTACCCTCCAAAAAACCCCACCATGTTTCAAAAAAATGCTATAATTTTCATAAATCTTATTTACATAAGATTAAGTAGGAACCTTTAGCAGTAGTTAAATGAATAAAATATAATATTTGTAACCTGTTTAACAAGGTAAAAGAAAAAATTTAAAGTATCAATAAACAAATCTTACTTAATATAATGAAATCTTTTTGGTTTTAACAAAATGAAAACAGTGAGGTTTATATAACTATAGAATTTTTCAAAAAAATTATAATTATATTGAACAACTAAGTAAGGAGCTCCTTGAATTAACTTAAATTTTGTTTCACTTTACCCCTATTTGAATAAGGAAATGATGCTGTGTGTCTTAGGACAATTTTGAGTGGAGGAATTTTACTCCCGAATGCAGACAGAAAACATGTTCTGTAACACATCACACCAAATTAAAATTAATAAAAGAATATCTCGATGAAAAATAGTCAGCACATTAGCAGGCCCCAAAATAGAATAATATGAACATAACAGAATTAACTCAAACCAAAATTAAAATACAGCAGAAACTACACAAGAAAATCAAAATTCATAGTCAGTACCATTCGAAATGGTTCGGATCAGGTAACCCTCTGTGTCAATATACATCCAGTGTCAAACACACACTCTCCCGAAAGGAGCGAGCAAATGTACTCATTTAGTGACGGCACACAGGCGCAGACTCTACTCGCCAGATAATGTAATAATACACACGGTTACGTAAAGTCCAGGGAGAGATAAGATACAGCAACAATGACACGGTTACAGAATAGCTTGAGGCAAGATACGGTAACACAACAGTGTATCGAAAGAAAACTCTAGCGAACGTTATAAAATCCTCCACAAAGGATTGCCTAAAATTCTGCCAACATTATGTGGTAAATGAATAATTTCTTGCAATATTTTCATTGTAAGATTACAGACTTAAACTGTGACCCAAATAAGTATTTGTAAGCCTTAGTATTATTTCAACATGTATAGGAATAGAACTTTGGTACTATTTATGAAGTCATATTAACTGAAAACTTTAAATGTAAACTAACTAGGTTAAAATTTATACTAATAATAATAACATTAAGTAAAAAAAAAATGTGACAACCAGTGATTACGAGGCGCATAGCTCAATACACGGGAAAAATGGAGACAAAACTAACGGAATGAAAATAAATAAACCCGAGTGGCAAAAACACTGGCATGAAGCAAAACGAGATGAGGAACCACGCAATACGAGAAAAAAAATATCAGAAGAGAAAAGAAAAAATGAAAAAGGACCAAGGCAAATTTTAAGGTCATTGGACAAACAATAACATATAATATAAACGGCTCCAACATGAAGAGCAAATTACAAATATACGTAGGACAGAAACCAAATCCCACATTAATATGCACAGCAAAATCATAACAATACACCAATAAAGGATAAAATGTCCCCACATCAAAGAATTAAATAAGATACTTACAGTAGAGAAGAGAAAAGCAATAGCATATTACCAGTACCAAACCATGTGCCCGCAGTCGCTGTCACTAACAAATGTATACAACACAATTCTAAATTCTAAGTTTTAATAAATAAATACACCAAAACTAAATTTAATCGCTAAAAGGGATTTGTATAACAACTTTTTAGCCGATCCCTGTAGGATAATCGCTCATCGTAAATGATGCAAGCGGAGGCATCGCAAACAGTGTCTGTTCACACTGAGTTCAAAAGGCAGACAACCGTTCTGCGAAGAAGCTCACATGGAGCGGGAGTGTCTAGAGATGCTTGCGCGCTCTGGATATCAGAGTCCGAAACACACTACTAGTTCCACCGTCCACAGATAGAGGTCATTAGGGTATACTTTCCAGGCCGATGTACATCCATGATTGCCAACATGGAAATATTAAGCGCACCATGCATTTTATCACATAAGATTAGCTGTGCAATACAGTTATGTAATTCCCTACTTACTAATAAAAAGTCCTTATACAGTTGTTTAACACTTGTATAGTTGTACAGTGAATAAACCCAGTATAAGCGTTATATATTTTTCTTACTAATAAACGTGGTATACGGATTGTATTACTTTACAGCACGTATACACTCGATCTAAGTCGTAGGTATCTCTTCCTGCAGTTCACCGAGTATTTTGCACGTTCACCGCCTTTATGATTGCTTCTGCTGGCTATCTACGAGCAAAACCTTCCAGAAAGTCGCGCAGTAGCACGGCATGTTGAAAAGGCAGTGACAACACAAAGCGAGACAGCTGGGACAGCTGGAAATCGGCTTATATTGATATCAGTATTTCAATCAATCAGTTACTACTGATATGCATTTGCAGGTGGCAGATTCCCTATCTGTTGTTTTCCTAGCCTTTTCTTAAATGATCGCAAAGAAATTGGAAATTTATTGAACATCTCCCGCGGTAAGTTATTCCAATCCCTAACGTCCCTACCTATAAACGAATATTTGCCCCAATTTATCCTCTTGAATTCCAGCTTGCTTGTATAATCAATGCCACAAAAAAAAATGGGAAAGCTTAATAAAAGATCAAGTGCTCCTAACTGAGGTAGTATGGAAAACGTAAGCAATATTGTAATTGAATCAGTAAGTTGAAAAGGGTACACATTCCAAAATCCCTACTTTTCAGGAGAAAGGAAAAATTGTTTTGTAGCTAAAAGAAAGGTTTGATCAAAAAAGTTTCTATTAAGCATTTATACATCATATATCTGCGTATTCAACTACAAAGAATAGAAATCATATTACATACAGTTTTTCAAGTTATACCATTTTTTTATGTGAAAGAATATGTCCCTTTTTATACTCAAATTTGAGAAAGATCTTTGTAGAGGTAGATAATGTATAATAACTCGCAATTTTAAAAGTCTATGAAGCAGTAACAAATTATTACACCAAAATACGCCCAACCATAATTTTTTTTTTCCCGTTTTTCATTGCCATTCCATCTCTCTAATGTGTTTTACTTTACGAAGATGTCTAGCCTCCATAACCTCTAAATGGTGTATATCTCCTACATTTAAAATATCGTGAATATCATAAACTTTATCGTCCATTATTTCAATGTGTGTTCAATGTTAAATGGATAAGTCGAATATTTCACCACGATTATATTACTGCAGACAATAAATACCACGAAAATAAACTGCTCACTCGTTTCTTTTTCCACTACTCGCCGCTATACAATGCTTATACAAGTGTCCTTGTCTGTATAAGCAATTCAGTGAATAACTATAACAGATGTATACACAGGAGGCTTATACATGGTTTATTAGTAATGAATTTCACATAAATGGTGTATGAACCTTGTATAAAAGGTATTAGTAAGACGGATCACATATACGGACTCTTGTATATTGAAATAATAACAATAAGTTAATTTATTAATTTGTCCGCCTAATCAATACAATAAATCTTGTCTTTGTTAAATTACATTGACATGTTAATTAAATTGGTACATATTTCGCCTTTCATATAGGCATCATAAGCCATGGGTTTAACCTTGAAATAAAATCAGGCACCTGATTTACATATAAATAAGATAAAACTGATTTTAAAAAAGCCTTGAAGAGACTTGAAAGAAAATTTTACATATATGGTTTTAAAGACAATGCTATGAGTGAGAAGTTTATAATTGAGGAAAATATTAACAATAGGGACATTGAAAGACTATTAATATGAGTAAAATGAATAAAACGATAGTTTGTTAAAGACTAGTAGTAAAATTGTCGTAAAATGATGTTGATCGACTAGCAGTTGGAACTAGATAATGAGAATGACAGTTGGAATCGTATTTTTAAAACATAATGTTGAATAAAATAAAGTTCAGAGGTGCTCAAATGACCTGTGATAATTTGTTTACGTAAGTTAAAAGTCAAAAATCACTAGCATATGGTGGTGATGTGGTTCAGTTTGATGCAGAAGTACGAAGTTGCTGTTGAAAGTTAATATACGATGTTTATATTGGACCTCTATAGACCATCTCATTTGATATGATGTTATAACGTTGTTGAGAATATGGGTTTGTTGACAAGCTGGTCAAAAAGGCAATGTGACAGTAGAATGTAGCTAACGTGTTGAATGTTGGATCAGAAGTGAAATATGTAAAAAGGAAACCAAAAGCGTGGTGGTAATTGTATGAAAAAAATTAATATTAATATTATTAATATTAATGCCAACCAGGCAATGATAAAACCTAACAAGTATTTGAACCTGAGAATTTAAATAGGCAAGATTTCTAGAGATATTAAATTTCTTAAAGATTGCTTAAAATTAGAGTTGGTACCTCAGTTTCACAAATCTTAACAAAGAAAAGGTCTTCTCCATTCAAAATCTAATGTCACTCAAAAGAAAGTAAACATCATATGGTTAAAAAATGAAATCAAGCTATTATACAAGAAAAAAATCTGTGCTAAATTTACAATTATATAGGACACATTTGACCATCTCTCAAAAATTATCTCCACTTGAATGGAGTTCATTTTTAAGGTACACTGACCTTAAACTATCATACATATTAGATAGGAAACAGAAAACCCTAAACCATAAATTAATTTGTTTACAAGAAAACAAACTCAAAACATCTGACCGAACTATAAGCAGTGAAGTGTCCACTTCCCATTTGACTAACATTTCCACTACAATTAACCTATCTAACACAACCTTCTCTAATCAAGAGACGAATCTATTAGATAAGGGCATCAAACATTGTTACCGGGATTTGGTGGATTGCAGAGAGTTGAAAGAAGGTGCTGGGGTGAATGGGTCTATCTACAATATCAAAATTTCTTCAAAACAACAAAACAAATTTTCACTAGGTGACAATAACAATGATATCTCAGGTACAATGCCAAACAAGGGTGGAGCACCCCAGAATAGGGAATTTAACAATTTAGGGCTTCAAGCCCTCGATTTACAATTTCTGAGCTACGAGCTCAAGTTTACGAAATTCACAAATGAGGAATAATTTAGGCAAGGGCAGAAATCCCCTAATTCAAAAGCACTTGCTCCCAAAATTACAATATCTAGCCTTCCAGGGGCACACTTCACTATTACAAAACCTGGAAAAGAGCTTACATGCTCTCGATTTCTTACAGCCTACTCAAGGCAATATCACATCACAATCTTACACACTCTGGCCTCATAAGCCACGAATTACAAATGGAAATAGTTTTACACAGGGGTATCTAGTACCCAACCTACTGGGCCTTTGCAGAAAAAGAACAGGTTAAATAAATGGCCCGAACACAACCTGAATGGAGGCGTACACTGCGCTTCCAGATAATGAAATATTTTAAACCTACAGGCTCTCGGCCGATGAAACTGGGGCTAGTCCCAAACTACTGAGGTGGCTTGCATGGAAATAACTTTAATATCTTACAGGAAAGAATAGTTGCGAAATCATAGTCACCTCAATCCAGTGAAATCATAGTCACCTCAATCCAAGATGAAGAGGAGCTCGAGAGGGTAACTCGCTCTCTATCCCCGATTTACACTTAAAGACTTTATGAAATTTTACATGAAAAGGAAGAAGTTTACATTAAAACGGTTACATAGTTAGAAATTCGGACCTTCCCCTCAGATAAGTATGCGGAAACAGCAAGAAAGATTGAATTTACGTGGCCATTGCCTGGTAGATGTTCTGCCGGCCGAAGAAAGAGGTGCCCTGCCTCCTGCCTTAGCACACACACTCAGAAAGGCGACGATCAATAGGCAAGGAAACTCGAAAAGCTGCAACTTATATACCCTCAGGGAAGGTTCAAGAGGATTCTGGGCTAATTTGTACACACCCTCTCATTTTTATTGGTTGAACATACTCTTCGATCTATTTATCACTTTCCTCAGAAACAATAATGCAGCCAACCTAAACTCAATCCTAAATTTAATCAAAGGTACTTTTCCAAGACAGTTACACTTTCTCCCGCACCCTTCAGCCCCACCTTAAGCCCTCTTCCTAAGCCATATTTCATTTCAATACAAGAACTTACTGATTTCCATGATTATAATTTTTACAACACCCCATTTATACTTTATTCTTTGTTAAAAACCTCTTAGTATGTATATTCCTTGTATTATTAACTATTACCATAACATCTCATTTCACTTGTTATTCTTTAAAATAACATTTTCTTAGGATTTCGCCACAAATGATCTTTGCTCCAATACGGCTGATGATGACCCCTAGATGGGTCGAAACTAGTACCGTGTAATTTGTAATATTTGTGAATATATTGTAGTATTGAAAAGGTGGAAACGTTTACGTTGTTATTATTATTACTTATATATTACCAAAAGTTACACTCAAAACCGAACAAGAAGCCTGTGATAGGCTGAAAATTAATTACAGAAAATTTTCATTGGCCAAATTCAAAACTGGCGGAATGAGGCAGAAGTGTTGCAAACCTAGAATTACATTAAAAAACAAATGAAAGTTGAGAAAACCTATAAACACAAAATTTCTTTCAATAACACTTCCTTTACCTTGACCAGAGTGCATGAGTATAGTTTTTTGGTAGTGACATCTGTGGAAAAACGTTCAAACTTCTTCACATAAACAAACACACAGCAAATAAAACCAGTCAGTTTAGCCAACTTCAGAATAACACAATTACTTAACCCTTTCCACTCGAATTATTTGTAAGTCCTGATTTCTCCCTACTCGTTTTTATTTCTGTCAGCATTCTTCATTTTTTTAAACCTTGTATTAAGTACTGGTTTTAACAATATATACAGGAAGGAACTACAAAATTAATTAATTTATGGTATTTACAATGCACAAAATAATGTTTTTCACTTTCTTAACGGTATGCCTTGAGTGTGTGGAAGCGTTCAAACCAAATGCCTGGATGGAGCCCTGGTTGCTTCTCACAGGTTTTACAGAAGTGGACTGTCTCTCTCCTCCCTCCAACAACTTTCCTGTCACTGCAAACCTTGCAATCTTTAGTTTTTCCTTCAGGATGGGGGTACAGCCGGTGTAGCTTGCCATTCAGCCTCACTTCTTCATCCGTTGAGGAAGGTCTTCCCCTTTTCCTGCTCTGTGTATTCCGCACATTTCCTGCAAGTTGTCTTACCAAGTTTTTCCTGAACTTCAGATGGGTGATTCCATTGTTACCTTCTTTGAAGAGTAGGAAGGCATTCACTATTGTGATCTCCAGAAGCCAGAAGAACATTTTTCTCCACCACTTCACTCATTTACGTGTGAATGGGTATGAGCTAGCATAGTGGTCAGAAAGATCAACGCCCCTCCATGTATTGATTATAAGCACATACGACTGTAGGTTTCTCTACAATTTCCTCGGCACCTTGACGTCTTATTCTTTGCACAGGCTGAGTGGAATCGTCATAGAAAGTAGACAGCATAGCAATAATTCGCTTGTCCTTCCAAACCAAGCAAGAAGTGTTATCTGTTCGGAGTGCAATAATGTCATGTTGTTTCATTCTCTTTGTTGCGGCTTTTCTCACTTGTAATGGCAGATCTCTCCTATTTACCATTACAGTGCCTGTAATATGGACCTTTAGTTTCAGTAGCTCAGCTGCAAGGTCGTAACTGGTATAGAACCGGTCTGTAAAGACATGAAACCCAGTTTCGTTGGTGGCTTGCAAAACTTTTGTAACCAAATGAATAACTATCCTGTAAGTGAAGGGTAAATCTTGCCTAACAAGTCATTGTGTGGTTATTGAACCATAATATGGTTCAATAGCACATACGTATCCGGTACTCAAGTCTGACAGTACATAAATACGGAGTCCCCACTTTATTGGTTTCTTCGTATTGTAACACTTGAACACGACACGACCCTTGAAGCCTACAGTGCTTTCATCAACACTCAGATTCTTTCCTGGAATGAAGTGTTCCCTGAATTTCGTGTCCAGGTACGACACTATAATTCTGACCTTCGAACCTCTAGATTGTGGGCCTGCCCTATCAGCATCAGGGGAAGAAAGATGGAGATTCCAGAATATCTGTAGAAATCTGTCTCGAGAGAACACATCTTTGTAGAACACCTGCTTATCCAACCAGTCTTCACTAAAATAATCCTGTATTTCTGCCTTACTGTTCATCCACATGTTGATAATTACACCAATAAATGCCTTCAACTCTTCCAAAGTCACAGCTTTCCAAGAAAACCAGATAGATCTCTTCTGAAGTGGCGTATTTTGCTGTATTTTCATTTCGGCAAATTTGTTCGTCTCATGGACAATAAAGGTTAGCAACTGATCAGTAAAAAATAGCTGCCAGTACTCTAGTTCTATTTTAGGTCTATTGCCACACGTTATGAATCCACTCACTAACCTGAAAGGAAATTTGGGTAATCCTGCATCACCAGTTCTCCACGATCTCCAAGGTATATTTGAAGTCGGCACTGTATGACTGGGACCGGGACGAGTCATAATACTACCGCCTCCTCTATGATTTCTTGCGACACTGATATTGATATCATCACTTGAATCACTAATGGATATATCACTTTCATCGCCAGATTCAAAATTTTCGTCACTTTCATGGTCACTATCAACAAAATCAGCCGAAATAGACGCAAAATCTCAGCTTCGGTCAGACTGTGCGCCGCCATGTTGCTTCACGCGACTGCTTTCCATTGTCAAGGAAACGGAGCAATTTTGCCGAGCAAAGAGAAACTAAAACACTCATATTTTGTTTCTTTCGGTTTCCGGAAGGGACCAGCACTTACGAAACGAAGTACAAAAGTCCTGGCTTGCCAGGTAACCTAGCAATGAGCGGCGAAACATTGTGTCGACTCAGGGTCGACACACGAGCTATAACGCTAAGTGACGGCTGTCGACCTCAGGTCGACACACGAGCGGAAAGGGTTAATACTTCATTAGTGACATCTTCTGATTAAAGTCTCAACTTTATGTAGTAGCAATTTCACATTTTGGTCGATAGAGGAGTTCATTAAGGCGCTTTCTTTGAATGAGTGGAGTTGAGATGTACCTCCCGGTACAAACATTATTGGTCTAACCACAAAAAAGCAGAGGACATAATCACTGCCATCGCTGAAACCGAAACTAATATCGATAAACAAATTCTGATTGACAAACAAAGTGACGTATGTTATGAAGTAAAGAAGAAACTCCCAACATTGATTAATGAGATAACATCTAACAACAACTACAACATCTCAAAACAAATTCAAGACATGAAATCCAAAATCTGTAATAGCAACGTAGTAATAACAAAAGCAGATAAGGGCAACACCATAGTAATAATGAACAAGCAGGATTACATAGATAAAACAGAAACCTTTTTTTAAAACAAAACCTATACAATAGTTAATAAAGATCCATCAAACAAAATACAGCGCAACTTAAAGAACTGTCTTAAAAATTCTACCTTCATGTTAAATGATCAAGATTATCAGAAATTAACTATAATGAACCCAAAATTACCTACAGTAAGACCATTACCCAAAATTCATAAAAAGAGGTCCCCATTCGACCTATAATTAATAGTATGATTAGTCCTACCTATAAAACTTCTCAATTCCTACACAAATTCCTAAAAAAATCATTTCAAATTCCACAATTCCAACCCCATAAAAAACTTGATCGAACTTTGCAATTCCCTAAATAAATTCAGTCTGCAACCGAACCATGTTTTATGCTTTTTCGACATCTCTAACGTATATACAAATATTCCTATCCATAACGCTATTAATGTCATAAAGAACAATCTGTCAAAACATAGCACATTAAGTAAAATCAAAATTGAAGAATGGTGAAAATTACTCGCTTTCGTTTTAAACACCAGTTACTTCACCTTCAATAAGAAAATTTCCAAACAGGAAGGTTTGGCGATGAGAGAGCCGTTATCTGAAATATTAGCTGATATATACTTAGATCAATCAATCAGTCAATACTGATCTGCATTTAGGGCAGTCGCCCAGGTGGCAGATTCCCTATCTGTTGCTTTCCTAGCCTTTTCCTAAATGATTTCAAAGAAATTGGAAATTTATTGAACATCTCCCGTGGTAAGTTATTCCAATCCCTAACTCCCCTTCCTATAAATGAATATTTGCCCCAGTTTGTCCTCTTGAATTCCAACTTTATCTTCATATTGTGATCTTTCCTACTTTTATAAACGCCATTCAAACGTATTCGTCTACTAATGTCATTCCACGCCATCTCTCCGCTGACAGCTCGGAACATACCACTTATAATACCAATATAATGGTCTGTTATTGGACATTATAAATTTTCCATTCCCTATGGGAATCAACATCTACATACCACTTAGTCGAGCAGCTCTTCTTCTTTCTCTCAATTCTTCCCAACCCAAACATTGCAACATTTCTGTAATGCTACTCTTTTGTCGGAAATCACCCGGAACAAATCGAGCTGCTTTTCTTTGGATTTTTTCCAGTTCTTGAATCAGGTAATCCTGGTGAGGGTCCCATACACTGGAACCATACTCTAGTTGGGGTCTTACCAGAGACTTATATGCACTCTCCTTTACATCCTTACTACAACCCCTAAACACCCTCATAACCATGTGCAGAGATCTGTACCCTTTATTTACAATCTCATTTATGTGATTACCCCAATGAAGATCTTTCCTTATATCAACACCTAGAGACTTACAATGATCCCCAAAAGGAACTTTCACCCCATCAACGCAGTAATTAAAACTGAGAGGACTTTTCCTATTTGTGAAACTCACAACCTGACTTTTAACCCCGTTTATCAACATACCATTGCCTGCTGTCCATCTCACAACATTTTCGAGGTCACGTTGCAGTTGCTCACAATCTTGTAACATATTTATCACTCTATAGAGAATAACATCATCCGCAAAAAGCCTTACCTCCGATTCCACTCCTTTACTCATATCATTTATATATATAAGAAAACATAAAGGTCCAATAATACTGCCTTGAGGAATTCCCCTCTTAGTTATTACAGGGTCAGATAAAGCTTTGCGTACTCTAATTCTCTGAGATCTATTTTCTAGATAACCTCGAACACAGTAAAATAATTAATAACATCAACGGACTCTGTCTTTGGCATCACTTTGTCGATGATACCATAGCAATCGTAGGTAAACAAATCAACAACAGTGATAACATATTATCATTTCTTAACAATTTGGATAATAACACTAAATTCACTAAAGAAGATGAGATCAATAGCTCTTTAAACTTCCTAGACATCAAAATCACACAAGTATCAAACAAGTCTGACTTCCAAATATACAGGAAGGTGAAGGAAATTTACTGTTCACATGAATGGTTTACCGATGAAAGGGATGAAATATTAGGGATAAAATTAGTTTGTGATAATATGAAGGAGGTGGGAATTATAGGAACATACAGGCCTGGAAGAGAGGAAAGAGACATGGAAATCTTTGAAAAAATAATAGATTATACTCATAAAAACAATAATAATGATATGGTAATAATTGGGGGAGATCTAAATTTGCCTGAAGTTGAATGGAAAGGAGCTGCAAGTGAAGCCCATGAACAGAAACTGGCAAATAAGTTAATTTGGGAGGGAGGATTTACACAAGTAGTACAAGAACCGACTCGTCTCAATAACTTACTAGATGTATTCTTGGTTAAACCATGGGAAATTGTTGATAAAATTGAGGTAATTGAAGGAATAGGAGACCATAAGGCTGTAATAATGGATGTAGGACTCGTACCAAAAAGGCTTAATAAGAGGGTTACACAAGACAAGAAATTGTACAGAAAAACTAAAGTTGATGAATTTGGGACTTACCTTAAATCACAATTCAGTTGTTGGATAAGTGAAGGGAGTAACGTGGATACACTTTGGGCTAAATTTAAAGGAATTATTTGGGAAGGAGAGAAGAGATTTGTACCTGTTAAGAAGGGTAAAATGACCTCAGACCCTGTTTATTATACAAGGGAAATAAGAAAATTAAAAAGAAAATGTAGAATAGTAAACAGGAAAATCAAAGAGGGTAGGGAGAGTAGAGAAACTAGAAAACAGCTAATGAGGGAACTGAATAGAGTGAAAAAGGAAGCAAAAGAGAATTATATGAATGGCATACTTCAAGAGGGTAATGACCACAAAGGGAAATGGAAAAAGCTATATTCATATATCAGGAATCAAAAAGGAAAAGGAGTCCAAATTCCTACAATGGTGGGAGAAGGGGGTGAACACTATTTAACAGACACTGAGAAAGCAAACCTATTTAGTAGGGAATTTAGAGATTCAGTAGATGATTGTCAAGAGTTGGAAACCGAAACAGAAGATAGAGAGGGAGAGAGACAGAGGGAAACAAGAAGCTTCTCATTCACAAACGAAGATATTTTCAGAGAAATCCAACTGCTTCAGTAAGGAAAAGCTGCAGGAAGTGATCAAATTACTGGGGAGGTATTAAAGACAATGGGGTGGTACATAGTGCCTTATTTAAAATTTCTCTTTGACTATGTCATAAATAATGGTGTAATACCAAAGGAATGGAAGGAATCTATAATAATACCAATTTATAAAGGAAAGGGTGATAAAAGGAAACCAGAGAACTACAGACCAATCAGCCTGACCAGTATAGTTTGTAAAATTCTGGAGAGTTTAATATCAAAGTACATCAGAGGGATATGTGATGATAAAAATTGGTTCATGAGGAGCCAGTATGGATTTAGAAAGAAATTTTCTTGTGAGGCACAACTGGTGGGATTTCAGCAGGACATATCAGATCAGTTGGATTCAGGAGGTCAGTTAGATTGCATAGCCATAGATCTTTCCAAAGCCTTTGATAGAGTGGAACATGGAATATTATTAAAGAAATTGGAGGGAATAGGATTGGACGTAAGGGTTACACGTTGGATAAAAGCATTTCTAAATTCAAGGGTTCAGAAAGTCAAAGTAGGAAATAATGTATCTCAGGAAGAGAAAGTTTGGAAGGGAATTGCACAGGGTAGTATAATCGGTCTGTTACTTTTCTTAATATACGCAAATGATTTAGGGAACAATATAACATCAAAAATAAGATTGTATGCAGATGACATAATTGTTTATAGAGAAATAAACAACATTGAGGATTGTTCAGAATTACAAAGGGACCTTGAAAGTATCCAACAATGGGTTGAAGAAAATAATATGAAGGTTAATGGAGGCAAATCAACTGTTACAACTTTTACAAACAGGAGCTTTAAAACTGAATTTGAATATACTTTGGATGAGGTAGTTATCCCAAAAGATGGCAAGTGCAAATACTTAGGTGTGAGATTTGAAAGTAATTTGCACTGGAAGGGTCATATTGATGACATTGTTGGGAAAGCATACAGATCATTACATGTCATAATGAGGCTACTTAAAGGATGCAACAAAGAATTAAAAGAAAAAAGTTACTTGAGTATGGTTCGTCCATTATTGGAATATGCAAACAGTGTTTGGGATCCTCACCAAGAATACCTAATAAAAGAAATAGATAGTGTGCAGAGGAAAGCAGCAAGATTTGTAACAGGGGATTTCAGGAGAAAGAGTAGTGTATCAGAAATGTTAAAGGAACTTGGGTGGGAAACTTTAAGTAAGAGAAGGGAGAAAACTAGACTTACAGGATTATATAGAGCCTATACAGGAGAAGAAGCATGGAGAGATATCCGTGAGAGGCTTCAGTTGGAAAATAATTATATCGGCAGGACTGACCACAAATATAAAATTAGAAGGAATTTTAGCAGAAGCGATTGGGGTAAATTTTCATTCATTGGGAAGGGTGTGAAGGAGTGGAACAGTTTACCAGGGGTAGTGTTTGATCCTTTTCCAAAATCTGTACAGATATTCAAGAAGAGAATAAACAGCAACAGAGAAAATAAATGAAGTGTTAGAGGGCATTCGACCGGTGCAGGTTATTGTAAATAAAAAAAATGTGTGTGAATAAATTAATTCCATCCCCCGGTCTAAGGAGTTTGGACAGCCAAAGTAGGGGACTGCCTGTAGGGGTGAAGTACAGTGGGGACTTCGAGGGCCCTGGGACCGCTACGGTAGCTGTGAAGGCCCTTCAGGAACTCTGAAAAGTGGTGGCAAAAGGGGCTCTGGTTAAGACGCAGCAGGTCGTTATGCCACTTAGGATCCTGAACGGGTAAAAAAAAAAAAAAAGTAAATAAATAAATACAATGTAAATATTAATGTTATACCAGTTTTATAGTATCATTTGAAGCAATTCCACATACTGTATATCAGTTGACTATATTTGTAAGTAGTACAGGAGATATTATAATTAGAATTTTGTAAACAATATAAATTTATTAAGGATGAGCTGTGTGTTTAATAGAAAACATTGTTAGCGTAAATTGTATAATATTGTATTATAGGAAAAATTTTCTTCTCTTGTTAATTTAATATTTAGTGCTTGACAATAATGTATTTTAGTGTACCATTTGCCACCGAGGTAGACACCTCATTTGCAAATAAAGAGATTTTGATTTGATTTACAGAAAACCCACCTTTTCTCCAACAACCATAAAAAAATGATTCATTACATCCCAGCTCACATAAAAAAGCCACTTTTCACAATCTTAATATATAGGGCATTAAAAATCCCTATTTCTTCTAGTAATTTAAAAAAAGAATTACAGTTCATTAAAGAAATAGCTAAATTCAGTGGATTTAATACTGATATAATTAATAAAATCATCAACAAAACCAAATTAAAACTAGCTACAAATTTAACTCCATTAAAGCCCGTCAAACCAAAATGCGCTAAATTCACGTTCATTAACCATATTATTCATCCAGTTACCAATCCCTTAACAAAGCACGGTGTAAAATTAGCCTATACTACAAAAAACACTAATCGTAAGTTATTCTTTAGTCATAACTCTATTAACATCACAGATAATCGTTACTCTGGATCAGGTATATACAGATTAACACTAGAACGGCCGAACATTCCTCATACCTATAAAGGCCGCAGGCGGTCATTTTGACCGCTGCCGCTTACTGACATATATCTAGCATCCAGGATCTGGGAAACATGCGAATGTTCAATAGTTTATTTTAAAACAACAGTTAACCAGTAGGATGTATTGTACACAGATCAGTCCATTGTTAAATATTAATAATTGTTCATATTCTCTCACTTCTAACAGGTAAAAATGAAATATTTCGGCGGACTTGCTATTGAATGCCTTTGTGAAAAATTATGATAAAAATAACGGTTTCTATTTGTTTACAAACCTATTTAGGCACTTGACAAGCAATTTATGCAAGTTATTACCTTACACGAACATTTTCCACAGACTACTTTGTTGCACGAAGAACATGTGTCAGAGGTTTTGTTCTGTTTACAATTGGAGTTCACTGGACGTTGTTGTCGCTTACGACTGGCACATTGAACCTGAATCTGAGGCTCAGGCTGAAGTGTAGGGAGTTCAATCAACCGGGATCTTGTGTTCACAAAATGAGATCTTAGTTCTTATATTACTTCAAGAATATAATCATGTCGGGAGATTCTCTGTCCCGTAACTACCTTGTAGACTATCCATGAATTTATTGCTGCTAGATCAAGTACGTTGTAAAATACACCTTCGACATCCAGCTCTATTGTAGGTGCGAAGTCTACTGTGTGCATATTTTCATCAGCCAAATCACCATCACTATCCGACATATTATCACACTATTGAGGTATAAAATCATCATCATCACACATTGCGTCTATATCTGATAATGTATCCTCGTCACCTGATTCGTCTTCTCCTAGCTTTTCAAGTTCTGCTAATTGAACAGGAGTAAGTTTTTGCCGCAGAGCCTTTATTACGCACTATACGACACAAGGGACAGACACTAACTCGTCCACTCGCAACCACTGCTAGAGGCATACAATTTAGTTACATCATACACCCCTATAGTGCCACTTGTAAATATATCACAGGAAGCAAGCAATGAGCAGAATAGAGCTCTCCGTATCAATGACCGCTTATGGCCTTCCTAGGTATAAGGGACAATATCGGTGTTCCCTTATTGTCTACGGGTGTAATTTTTGGCGTGAATGTACATAACCCTAAAATATTAAAAGTCACAAAAGAACACTCGTGCGTAAAAAATTACGAGCGTGGAAATACCTTGAAATTCACTAACGGTCAAAATGACCGCTCTGGCCGTTCTAGTGTTAAAATGCTCTACTTGTAATTTTTCTTATGTTGGCCAAACTGGCCGCAGCTTTTTAACCAGATACGCTGAACATTACCATGCACTAAGACACAATAAATTCTCTCCTATGGCCAACCACATGAGGGACACAGGGCATAGATTCACTTCCATAGAACAGGACCTTCATATCCTTAAAAGAATCAAAATAAGTAAGCTCATGACAGAATACGAAAACTTATTGATATTCCTCGACCAGCAATTTAACAAAGATAAGAATTTAAACGATATCATTGATTAAAAAGAAGCCCCTTGTACGAACAGATTTTATTACTATTACTAGAATCAATTCCCCTCACCAATATATTCTTTAAAATGTTCAACCTTAAATTAATAAGCACTCCCACCTCCTCTATAACTAATAAGCTCCCCTCCCTTCCCCCCACTGCCAGTACCTCCCATTCAAGTACAACCAATAGACCTATAGCTACACTTACTCTGGTACCGCTCCCTCCAACGGCATCCCACCGCTACAATACATGCAGCAATACACTTTCTTCTCTCTCTCTCCCACCAATAATAGCTACCCTCCAAGTATTACAAACAAGCCCATAGCCACGCCTCCACAAACAGATTCCCCTCCAATTCAAACCTACAGCTATAACACACGCAGTAAGAGCTCGACAGTCGTCAATAACTTTTAGCTCATAACATAACAAGTTACCCTCACCACCGTCAAATGGTAAGTGCACACGATTTCCACCTAATAATTCTATTATGATTTTTTCATACAATTAACACCACGCTTTTGGTTTCCTTTTTACAGATTTTACTTCTGATCCAATATTCAACAGATTAGCTACATTCTACTGTCACATTGCCTTTTCGACCAGCTTGTCAACAAACCCATATTCTCAACAACGTTATAACATCATATCAAATGAGATGGTCCATAGAGGTCCAATATAAACATCGTATATTAACGTTCAACAGCAACCTCGTACTTCTGCATCAAAGTGAACCACAACATCACCATATGCTTTTGACTTTTAACTTATGTAAACAAATTATCACAGGTCATTTGACCATCTCTGAACTTTATTTTATTCAACATTATGTTTTAAAAATACGATTCCGATCGTCATTCTCATTATCTAGTTCCAACTGCTAGTCGATCAACATCATTTTACAATAATTTTACTACTAGTATTTAACAAACTATCGTTTTATTCATTTTACTCATATTAATAGTCTTTCAATGTCCCTATTGTTAATACTTTACCCAATTATAAACTTCTCACTCGTAGCATTGTCTTTAAAACCATATATGTTAATTTTCTTTCAATCTCTTCAAGGCTTTTTTAAAATTAGTTTTATCTTATTTATATGTAAATCAGGTGCCTGATTTTATTTCACGGTTAAACCCATGGCTGATGATGCCTATATGTAAGGCGAAACATGTACCATTTTAATTAACATGTCAATGTAATTTAACAAAGACAAGATTTATTGTATTGATTAGGTGGACAAATTAATAAATTAAGTTATTGTTATTATTTCAATCAAATATCATCAATACGGATCAAGAATGATATTTATCACTCTTGTATATTTTCAGGTAACAACTATCCACAGTCAACATTGTATCGTCACAGTCTGTGTACTTTCCTCGTTCGACCTTGTGTTGGGGTCAAGAAGTTAGTAAAATAACTACCTATTCGATACTTTATTGTTGCCTCAGGCAAAATTGAATATAAATTAGCACTTACAGGACATTTTTCGACCACTTAGTGGTCCTCTTCAGCTGTATAAAGAAACAATTGAGAAGAAAAAACATTAGGACAATAAGCACAAATATAAAAGTTCTTTGGAGACTCATTTGTTAAAAAATGGAGGTCATCAGAACAGGACATCTTGCCTCTCATTCTTGTTTGGAAAAGATGTTTATTCTGTGCTGTCTAGAGGGTTTGTCTTTGAGCGCGACCTGGTGAAGTAACGATGTGACACAGTCTGACAGTTCATGCAAAGCTCTTGAGAGAAGGGAAGTAGAGTTTTGTCGTCATCTAAAATATCATGTGAGGGAGGAGGGAGATTGGGCTGTGCTTCTGCGATGTCGTGTTTGATTATATCTCTTGTCCGTCTTGTCTGTTTTATGTCTACCCATTCCAAGTATTTACTAATGTTCTCGTATAAGATGTTTTTTTGCTCGTTGTTTTCATTAAGATTCTTTTCACCATTTTCTAATTTATCAAGAACGATGTGCATGTTTTCAAGGTTGTTCATTAGATTTCCTTTATTTTTCATACAGATAATTTGAAGGTCCTGTCTGATATTGGTGAATTTGTGGTTGGACTCTTTCATATGGGATCCCATGGCAGAGAATCTTTTGTATTTTTCAGCATTGACGTGTTCTTGATATCTAATTAAGAAGTTCCTTCCAGATTGTCCCACATAAGTTTTTTTACATTGAGTACAAGTTAGCTTATAAATACCAGATTCCTGGAATTCGTCATCTTTAAGTTTATTAGCTTTATTGTGACTAAAGAACCTATGTTTCGTGTTGTTGTTGGTTGAGAAGGCTACTTCGGTGTTGTGTTTCTTGAATAAGTTGGTGATTTCGTAAATCTTCGGATTATTAAAGGCGAATTTGACATATCCTTTTTCTTTTTCTGAATGCTGTTTAAGTTTAATTTGTTGTTGGTATTTGCATTTAGTAATGATTTTATTGATGAATTTCAAACTGAAATTGTTATATAGAGCTTGCTGATAAATGAAAGATGGTTCCTTCTTTCTGTCTGTTTCTGTTAGCAGAATTTCAAAGGCCCTGTTGACGAAACTATAATAAGCAGATTTCTTTTGTGGGATGGGATGTAAAGAATAACTTTTGATTGTGGTCGGTGTAAAAGTGGGTTTCCTGTATATTTTAAATTGGATATGGTTGTATTTCCGAATTGTTTGGATATGTAGAAAATTGAGTATGCCTTTCTCTTCTTCTTCACCTGTAAATTTTATGTTTGGGTCTAAATTATTCAAAGTATCTAGAATACTGTGACTGTCGTTGATTTTCTTATTAATTATGGCATAGGTATCATCAACATATCGAAGCCAGAGATCAAGTCCTTTAATTTGGCCTACAACAACAAATTAAACTTAAACAGCATTCAGTAAAAGAAAAAGGATATGTCAAATTCGCCTTTAATAATCCGAAGATTTACGAAATCACCAACTTATTCAAGAAACACAACACCGAAGTAGCCTTCTCAACCAACAACAACACGAAACATAGGTTCTTTAGTCACAATAAAGCTAATAAACTTAAAGATGACGAATTCCAGGAATCTGGTATTTATAAGCTAACTTGTACTCAATGTAAAAAAACTTATGTGGGACAATCTGGAAGGAACTTCTTAATTAGATATCAAGAACACGTCAATGCTGAAAAATACAAAAGATTCTCTGCCATGGGATCCCATATGAAAGAGTCCAACCACAAATTCACCATTATCAGACAGGACCTTCAAATTATCTGTATGATAAATAAAGGAAATCTGATGAACAACCTTGAAAACATGCACATCGTTCTTGATAAATTAGAAAACGGTGAAAAGAATCTTAATGAAAACAACGAGCAAAAAAACATCTTATACGAGAACATTAGTAAATACTTGGAATGGGATACGGGAACATTAGTAAATGCTTGGAATGGGTAGATACAAAACAGACAAGACGGACAAGAGATATAATCAAACACGACATCGCAGAAGCACAGCCCAATCTCCCTCCTCCCTTACATGATATTTTAGATGACGACAAAACTCTACTTCCCTTCTCTCCAGAGCTTTGCATGAACTGTCAGACTGTGTCACATTGTTACTTCACAAGGTCGCGCTCAAAGACAAACCCTCTAAACAGCACAGAATAAACATCTTTTCCAAACAAGAACGAGAGGCAAGATGTCCTGTTCTGATGACCTCCATTTTTTAACAAATGAGTCTCCAAAAAACTTTTATTATTTGTGCTTATTGTCCTAATGTTTTTTCTTCTCAATTCTTTCTTTATACAGCTGAAGAGGACCACTAAGTGGTCGAAACATGTCCTGTAAGTGCTAATTTATATTCAATTTTGCCTGAGGCAATAATAAAGTATCGATTAGGTGGTTATTTTACTAACTTCTTGATTATATTCGTCAATACGGTCATGAAATGGACAACTTGTAATACTTGTGTTGGGGGTCGACGTCCCTTCATTATTTCGTTCCCGTCATCTGCTGTATCTGCCTCTTGGCTCTCAGAGCTAACTATTCTCACTTCCTGCTCAGGTGCGGCAGGTGTTCCACTCAGTGAGTCTGCATTACAGTTACACTTGCCTTCCTTGTATATGATATCAAAATCATACTCAGCTAACTTGAGTCTGAATTTTAACAACCTAGAGGATAGGTCTTATACACTGAAGACCCATTTCAGGTGGGTTATTGTTCCTCACCACTGTGAAATGGCATCCAAACAGGTATGGACGGAAATATTTCACACCAAACACTATGGCCAATGCTTCCCTCTGAGTGGTACTGTAATTTCTTTCGGCCTTATTCAGAGTTCTACTGGCATAGGCTACAGGTAAATCCTTGCCTAACAGAATATGAGACAATATAGCACCTAGTGCTTCGCCACTTGTATCTGTTGTTAGAATACATTTTTTCTCAATGAGCTTTTGCTTTAGTACTTGGCACGCATGTTCTTGCTGCTCTGTCCACTCATAGGGTACACCCTTCTTTAGTTCGTACAGTGGCTTCGCTATTTTACAATAGAGTGGTATGAACTGCAGTAATAGCCTGATAACCCTAAAAATCCTTTCAAATGTTTTGTGGTAGTTGGTTGCAGAAAATTCGTTACTGCTTGGATTTTCCTCCAATCAGGCTGGACACTGTCCTTCGTAATGACGTGTCCCAAGAAGGCGACTTCAGTTCGCAAAAAATTTGCACTTATCTGGCCCTAGTTTCAAGTTGGCTTCTCATAGCCTTTGAAATATATCTTGAAGCTTCTGATTGTGGTCTTCTATTGAGCTTCCGAAGCAAATGACGTCATCCAGTTAACAGAGACATTTTATGCCCTCTAGCCCTGTCAATACAGTTTTCATTAACCATATAAATGTTGCTGGAGCATCTTTTAATCCCATCGGCATTCACAAATACTCGTAATGCCTGCCTAATGCAGAGAACGCGGTCTTTTCTCTGTCTTCTGGCTTTAGCATGACCTGGTGACAGCAGTGGGCCAGATCAGTGGTAGGGAATCAATCAAATCAATCAATACTGATCTGCATTTAGGGCAGTCGCCCAGGTGGCAGATTCCCTATCTGTTGCTTTCCTAGCCTTTTCCGAAATGATTTCAAAGAAATTGGAAATTTATTGAACATCTCCCTTGGTAAGTTATTCCAATCCCTAACTCCCCTTCCTATAAATGAATATTTGCCCCAGTTTGTCCTCTTGAATTCCAACTTTATCTTCATATTGTGATCTTTCCTACTTTTATAGACGCCATTCAAACCTATTCGTCTACTAATGTCATTCCACGCTATCTCTCCGCTGACAGCTCGGAACATACCACTTAGATTCACAATTATTTAATTTATTTTGCACCTAGTCGAAACAATGATTGCTTAAGGACACTTCCTCTAAAGCATTACTTTTTCAATTTTATATATTTTTCATCTAAACAGTGTTATGTGGCTGAAGATGTTGATAATATACGAAACATGTACCACTTTTGACCATTAAAAATTGCCTTAAGCAATCATTGTATCGACTAGGTGGAAAATAAATTAAATAATTGTGAATCTATTGAAGTGCGATACGGACCATGAAGCTGATTTTATGTAAACATACCACTTAGTCGAGCAGCTCGTCTTCTTTCTCTCAATTCTTCCCAACCCAAACATTACAACATTTTTGTAACGCTACTCTTTTGTCGGAAATCACCCAGAACAAATCGAGCTGCTTTTCTTTGGATTTTTTCCAGTTCTTGAATCAGGTAATCCTGGTGAGGGTCCCATACACTGGAACCATACTCTAGTTGGGGTCTTACCAGAGACTTATATGCACTCTCCTTTACATCCTTACTACAACCCCTAAACACCCTCATAACCATGTGCAGAGATCTGTACCCTTTATTTACAATCCCATTTATGTGATTACCCCAGTGAAGATCTTTCCTTATATTAACACCTAGATACTTTCAAATAATCCCCAAAAGGAACTTTCACCCCATCAACACAGTAATTAAAACTGAGAGGACTTTTCCTATTTGTAAAACTCACAACCTGACTTTTAGCCCCGTTTATCAACATACCATTGCCTGCTGTCCATCTCACAATATTTTCGAGGTCACTTTGCAGTTGCTCACAATCTTGTAACTTATTTATCACTCTATAGAGAATAACATCATCCGCAAAAAGCCTTACCTCCGATTCCACTCCTTTACTCATATCATTTATATATATAAGAAAACATAAAGGTCCGATAACACTGCCCTGAGGAACTCCCCTCTCAACTATTGCAGGGTCAGACAAAGCTTCACCTACTCTAACTCTCTGAGATCTATTTTCTAGAAATATAGCAACCCATTCAGTCACTCTTTTGTCTAGTCCAATTGCACTCATTTTTGCCAGTAGTCTCCCATGATCCACCCTATCAAATGCTTTAGACATGTCAATCGCGATACAGTCCATTTGACCTCCAGAATCCAAGATATCTGCTATATCTTGCTGGAATCCTACAAGTTGAGCTTCAGTGGAATAACCTTTCCTAAAACCGAATTGCCTTCTATTGAACCAGTTATTAATTTCACAAACATGTCTAATATAATCAGAAAGAATGCCTTCCCAAAGCTTATATACAATGCATGTCAAACTTACTGGCCTGTAATTTTCAGCTTTATGTCTATCACCCTTTCCTTTATACACAGGGGCTACTATAGCAACTCTCCATTCATCTGGTATAGCTCCTTCGGCCAAACAATAATCAAATAAGTATTTCAGATATGGTACTATATCCCAACCCATTGTCTTTAGTATATCCCCAGAAATCTGATCAATTCCAGCTGCTTTTCTAGTTTTCAACTTTTGTATCTTATTGTAAATGTCATTGTTATCATACGTAAATTTTATTACTTCTTTGGCCTTAGTCTCTTCCTCTATCTCGACATTATCCTTGTAACCAACAATCTTCACATACTGCAGACTGAATACTTCTGCCTTTTGAAGATCCTCACATACGCACTCCCCTTGTTCTTTAATTATTCCTGGAATGTCCTTCTTGAAACCTGTTTCTGCCTTAAAATACCTACATATACCCTTCCATTTTTCACTAAAATTTGTATGACTGCCAATTATGCTTGCCATCATGTTATCCTGAGCTGCCTTCTTTGCTAGATTCAATTTTCTAGTAAGTTCCTTCAATTTCTCCTTACTTCCACAGCCATTTCTAACTCTATTTCTTTCCAGTCTGCACCTCCTTCTTAGTGTCTTTATTTCTCTATTATAATAAGGTGGGTCTTTACCATTCCTTACCACCCTTAAAGGTACAAACCTGTTTTCGCATTCCTCAACAATTTCTTAAACCCATCCCAGAGTCTGTTTACATTTTTATTTACCGTTTTCCACCGATCATAGTTACTTTTTAGAAACTGCCTCATACCTGCTTTATCAGCCATATGGTACTGCCTAACAGTCCTACTTTTAAGACCTTCCTTTCTATCACATTTATTTTTAACTACCACAAAAACAGCTTCATGATCACCAATACCATCTATTACTTCAGTTTCCCTATAGAGCTCATCTGGTTTTATCAGCACCACATCCAGGATATTTTTCCCTCTGGTTGGTTCCATCACTTTCTGAATCAGCTGTCCTTCCCATATTAACTTATTTGCCATTTGTTGGTCATGCTTCCTGTTGTTCGCATTTCCTTCCCAATTGACATCTGGCAAATTCAGATCTCCCACTACAATCACATTTCTTTCCATGTCGTTTCCCACATAGCTGACTATCCTATCAAATAATTCCGAATCCGCATCAGTGCTACCCTTTCCCGATCTGTACACTCCAAATATATCAAGTTGCCTATTATCTTTAGAAATGAGCCTTACACCTAGAATTTCATGTGTCTCATCTTTAACTTTTTCGTAGCTTACAAATTCTTCTTTCACCAGAATGAAAACTCCCCCTCCCACCTTTCCTATCCTATCTCTACGATACACACTCCAGTGCCGTGAGAAAATTTCTGCATCCATTATATCATTTCTCAGCCATGATTCAACTCCTATTACAATATCTGGTAAATATATATCTATTAAATTACTTAATTCTATTCCTTTCTTTACAATACTTCTACAGTTCAACACTAACAATTTTATGTCATCCCTACTTGATTTCCAGTTCCCTGTTCCCTTATCACCGCTCCCTTGGCCATCCCGTTTCCCTGAATGTACCTCCCTATTACCCTTCCAAACAAATTTCCTAACTTATACGTACCACTGCGGTTTAAATGAAGGCCATCCAAGCGCAGATCCCTATCTCCTACCCACCCATTAGGATCTAGAAATTTCACTCCCAGTTTCCCACATACCCACTCCATAGTCTCATTTAAATCCCCAATCACCCTCCAGTCAGTATCCCTCCTACACAGTATTCCACTAATAACAATCTCCGCTTTCTTAAACTTCACCCGTGCTGCATTTACCAGATCCCACACATCTCCAACTATGTTGGTACTAATATCAGCTTGCCTTACGTTGTTGGTACCAACGTGAAACACTACCACCTTCTCCTTCCCCTCCTCCCTCTCTTCTACTTTCCTCAACATCTGCCTCAACCTAATTCCTGGATAACATTCTACCCTGGTTCCCTTTCCTTCACACACTGTCCCCACGTGTCTAACGATGGAATCCCCCATGACCAGAGCCTCAACCCTACCCACCTCATTTGATCCCCTCCCCTCCTGGTCAGCCCTATCTTTCCTGATAGCTGCAGAAGCTACTTCCTCCTCCCTTTTCTCCTTCCCATGACCCTGTTCCACCTGTCTTTTCCTATCCTCTACTCTACATTTCCCTTTCCTACCTTTTCCCTTCCTCCTACTTCCACGCATCTCAGCAACAGTTCCCTGTCCCTCATCTTCCCTCCGTTGTTCTACCTGGAGTGACTCATACCGATTTCGCACAGACACCTGTCCTGAATTCTGATCCTGAATAGAGCCCTTAGCCTGCAATCTCCTTCCCCTTAGAACATTAGACCACCTGTCTTCTACAACTCCTCCCTTTCCTTCCCCTCCCTCTTGTACACCTACTGTAACCTGTACATTGTTTGAGGGAGTCAAGTAGCGTAGAAGTACCGTACCTTCCCTAAGGCATCTAGTAACTTCGTAATTAAAGGAAGCAGATATGCCGTACCAATCGTAATACGGTTCAGCTCGCGAAAATCAACTACAAGCCTATATTTTTGCTTCCCAGAGGCGTCCATTTTCTTTGGGATTAGGAGAATAGGTAAGGACCATGGAGAGTGTGAAGGTGCTACAATTTCATCGTTTAGCATCTTGTCAATCTGCCTGCCTATATCCTCTTTCTAGGCTTTGGGTAACTAATATTGCCCTAAATGTATGGGAGGCTGGTCAGCGGGTACCGGGATGGCATGTTGTAGCACATCCGTGTGTGTCAGCTTATCACTTTCCAAGTAAAATACATCTTGGTAGGCGGTACGGACTGCATATATTTCTTCATGATCCTTGGCTGCTAAGTGATCCAAACGTAAAGTAAACGCCTAGTCTTACTTCCTCACTCTCAATGGGACCTTCGATATTATTCTTGTTTACTTCAATAGCCACTATTTTTTTGTTCGGGCTTCAAGTGTGACCCACAGAGGTTCCTTTGCACCAAACAGGTATATTTTCCCCTGCTATTAGCACATAGCCTTCCTTACAGTTTAATACACTTTTATGCAGGAAATCTTTCCCTATGATTTTGTCTTGTCTCAGATTAAAATCATTGCCTACCAGATGGGACCCTAGGATTTTTCTTCCTATCAGGACTCAAACTTCTCCTTTTTTGAGTACTGCGTCTCCACTGATACCTTTCAGCCTGAGGGTCTCCTTTCGATTCACGAAAACGTCTTTCGGTGCCCACCTTTCTTTAAGAAGGGATACGTCACTACCTGTGTGTATTAAAAATCTAACAGGATCTCTTTTTCTGGCTAAGTCTATCAGGATTGTACCTTCGGTTTTAGATACGTCTGATACGGCGGGACTTGATACTACTGGGGTTTTCACAGCTGTCCCTCACTCGCGACTCCCTTGTTAGTTTAAAGCGTCCCGTGATTTGAACCAACAATCCTTACTTTTGTGAGACCATCGCTCTCATATATCACACCATAATTTATGGCCGCAATTGTGCGTAGAGGCTTTCTCTAACTGTTGGTTCTTTTCCTTCGGACTACCCTGTCCATCTCCGCTATTTTGTGTTGTACAAGCCCTTTCCTTGAGGGTTAGGTTGGCTGTCTCGACTAAGATTAAAGGTACACTACCACCATAAATGGTCCTGCCTTCTGCACGTCCACGGTACCTGGTATTCTGACCATTTCGTCATGGACACTCGGGTCTCTTGTGACCCACTTTGTTACATTCATAGCATCGTATCACGGACTGAGATCGCCTGTTACGATGCTCTGTTTCCTGCGTCTTCGTGGACCTAACTTTTTTTTTTCCTTGCTTGTAGGTTTCTCATTGTTTTTCAACTTTCTCCTACACTCTCATTCTTTATGGCCTAACTTTTTACAATACGTGCACTTGAGCGCAGAAGTATTATCCTTGGCCCTTGGCTGATCACATTCCCTCGCACTATGCCCTTCCTGCTTGCAATTGAAGCAGGTCACCAAGACGTTTCGGATCTTATACTGCTTATTGCCTGACGCCTGACGTTGCCCCGTGTTTCCCTTTGTTGGTACTCCCTGCCAGCATTCCTTACGAGGAGTCCTAGGCGAGTGTGGCTTATACAGTGCTTTGTGTTCTTCCTGGGAGAGCAACAATGCCTCCTCTTGCCTAGCGGCGCCTACAGCCTCTTCAAAAGTTCTCATTCCTATCCTGCACCTTGTTATGAATTCTCCTATTTCGGAGCCCGAGGGTGAACCCAGCTATCGCTGTTTTCACTATCAGCCGGCGCTGATATTTGTGGCCTTCTATTGGTTCTTCCTGTAATATTGCATTTCTGAACATGACCGTAATTTTCTCCGCCTCATGTGCCCATTCTGCTACAGCATCCCTAGTCCCGTGTTTGGACTGGAATAATTTACACAGGTGTAACTCAAGTGTGCCTTGCTTGCCGTAATGTTCCCAAAGAGCACTTTTTGCATGCTACCAGTCTACAATATCTCCCCGTAAGAGCAACGTTTCACGAGCTGGGCCTGTTATCTTCATTAAAATGCACTCAAAGAATGTCTTTTCCTTGGGCCACATCATGCAGTGTGCGGCTTCTACATTCAGGATAAATTCGCGGAGGTGTTCTGGCTTACTGCCGTCAAACTCGTGACCTATTAATCAATGAAAGTTTTAATGGAAATAGTGGAGTTTGTGTTGGAGGTAGGAGAGTAGAATGTATAAGATTTGGAGATGATGTGGTTGTGATGGGAGAAAGCGAACGTGAAATGATACAAATGTTAGATAAACTCAGCATGAAACTAGAAGAATATTGAATGAGAATTAATAAGAAGAAGATCAAAAGTATGATAATTGGAGGAAAAGGTAGAAATTGTCATATTAGTATAGGAGGAGAAGAAATAGAGCAAGTCAGTAACTTCAAGTATTTGGGAAGTATGATCAGAGATGATATGTATTGCACAACAGAAATTAAGAAAAGAATTGCCATAGCAAAAGAAGGCTTTAGGAAAAAATCAAAATTATTTTGTGGACTACTAAACAAAGATTTGAGGAAAAGACTTGCTAAGTGTTACATTTGGAACATAGCGCTGCATGGCGCAGAGACTTGGACATTGAGAAAGAAAGATGAGAGAAGATTGGAGGCACTAGAGATGTGGGTATGGAGGAGAATAGAACGAGTGAAATGGGAAGACCGGGTAAGGAATGAGGAGGTATTACGAAGAGTTGGAGAAGAACGAAGTATGTTACATACCATTAGAAGGAGAAAAAATGAACTGGATCGGACATTGTTTGAGGAGGGACTGTTTACTGAAAGAAGGAATAGAGGGAATGGTGAAAGGCAAACGAGGAAGAGGAAGGAAAAAATATCAAATGTTGGACAACATCCAAGGAAATAAATGTTCGGACATGAAAAACTTGGCGCAGGACAGGCAACAGTGGAAGAGGTTCATCCCATGACAAGACCTGCCATAAGACAGAACACCTACATAGATAGATGCAGCTGATATGTATAAACGTTCCTCTACATGCACACTACTCGTATCAGATTCTGAGTCACATTATCTACTAGATTACCCATATATAAAGTTATAGGCACTCGTCCTTAATTGCTGGTTCACGTTGAAGTTGGGCTGGTTCCTCGGTCGGTTGTCTGGTCTGCACCGGTTCTGCTACCTGCTACCTCGTGCTGAACTGGCTTAGTAAGCTGCTCGCATGCTACTGGGCCTCTCAGTGGAACAGGAACTCCGGGCTTGTAACTTCTTTCTTGACAGCCTCTTTTGCGGGGCTTTTAAATCAGTTTGTCTCCTTCTCTGCTGAGGTTGTCTACTTCCCACACCACACAGCTGCAAACCAAAATTTTCTGTCTTCTGTTGTGACAGACAGGATTAGGACCTTGCAGGAGGTTATTAGGTTGGTATTTGATAGATTGGATAGTTCCCAAGCGGTTGGAATGTTAGGGTTTGGGAAGTTTCAACTAAGGTGCAGAGAAGAAGGATAACAAATGAAGTATAATTTCACGATGAAGTTTACTAAATCTTGAACTGAAGTATGTACAAGATATGTACACTATGTGCAGAAGTTATATGATTTTAATGTGACTGAGTCTTGAGCAAGAAGATCAAGTTAAGAAAATATTATTATTATTATTATTATTATTATTATTATTATTATTATTATTATTATTTGCGTAATCGCCCTGTCAACCGACAAGGGTTCTGGTTCCAACTGGTCCGCGAATATCCTGTAGAAGCCCCGAGCATTGGTTTCCTCATGTTTATATAGCCTTACCGGCCCCACCCAATCGTTCATGAAGCTTATGGAATATTCTACCTACATTACCATAGAACTTTCTGTGGTTCTGACTAATCATAGGCCTGTATCCCCTGTATATTTCCTGTGCGTCCTAACATTGTCAGTGGCCTGACCTATGTATTGGGTCAACATGACTCATATCCTCGTGCTTATGACTCTGGGCTTTGTGACTACTTCTCTCTTAAGATTTCCTAATGAGATGAAATATCCCTCTTTCAACTACAATTCCCAATTATATGAAATGCAATTCCCTTTTTACCATATTTATCCGTACTCGAATTTTTGGTACCGAGTTCCAGCTTCTTATACCGGTTAATGTTAATCCTAATAAGCCAGGCCACAGCAATTTCTCCTTCGTCCAATATGGTTCGATCCTCGGGGGCAATTGCCGTCCTGGGTTCATGTCCTGGGAAGGCACGACATGGTATTTTAAATTTAGTTTTTCCCCCGTGACTCCTTTGACTGTGGTGCACATCATTTGTGTAGTAAGTGGAGATCCAAACTTAGCATATTTCTAAGAGTTTTGATTGTTATATTCTGATATATTTACTGTTTGCCAATTTGCCACTGATATATCAAAAGAGAAACTTAAAGTTATGTGGTTCTGTTTTTCTTTAATTTTAGATTTTGAGCAACGTACTGTCACGGTCTGTAGGCCAGCCACCTTTGCCTCCATCTACGCAGGGTATATACCAACCCACCAATGGTCAGTTTGAGGAAGACATGGGCTACAGGTAATAAAGAGGGAGAAACTCTACTTGCCATATTTTCATGTTCTCCTTTTGTGATCATAGCAGTCCTTAGAATGCTATTTCAGATCTTATTTTAATATCATTGAAAATTATTTCTTTTGTTGTTCATATCTTTTGTTTTATATTCATTTTCTTTTCTGGTAAATATCAAATCAAATATAATTTCTTATGTTGTAGAGAAAATGTTGTGGATGAGTTTTAGGGTGTGATTTTTGTTTGTTGCAGGTGTTGCTTCTCTTTTTTAAAAAACGTACATGTAGTTTATGCTGATTGCATGCATGTCAGTTATTTCTAATTTTGTTCTGTGATAAATGTTTTTTTTCATTGTGTACATGTTTAAGAACCTATCCATTCATACAGTTAAAAGAATTATATTCTCACGCCACCCAGTTGTTGGTTTTGATGCCTAACATGAGTTAGTTTTTGATACAGTGATACAGCTCATTGAGAACTTTGAAAGGCCAAGACAGCTGCTTCCTTCACAACGTCCTTTGCCATATTACTTGGTTTTCGTAACAGGGTCTGCTGTTTCTCATATCAGATGGTTCATCAGTTGGTCGGCCAAGGTGTGAACCCTGTTCCAGTCCTTAATTCAGGATTAAAATCTTTGGTTAAAGGTCGCTAAGGAACTGTCAACCTGGGTATCACTATACCTCTCCTGAAATTACGCATTTGGCGAGATAGACCTGTTGGAAGGCCATGTATAAAATACGAGGTGCTCCTACAAACTCTAGGGGTCTTAAAATATACTAAGATATTGCATTGGGACCTGTAAAGACTACACTTCAAGTATTGTAACTACTTGGCGAAATGAAACACGAAATGGGTACTTTGTAACAGGAAAATATATAAATAACAAAATTGGGTGCCACCTGCTAAAGATTTACAGGAGTAATTGCTTCATTACCTTACCTGCTACTATTTAACATACATACATACATACATACATACATACATACATACATACATACATACATTATCATTATAGACTGTTATGCCTTTCAGCGTTCAGTCTGCAAGCCTCTGTGAATGTGCTAAACGTCACCACAATCCTTTATTTGTAACTAGTGATGTGGCCTCATTTAGTTCTATACCTCTTATCTTTAAATCGTTAGAAACTGAGTCTAATCATCATCGTCTTGGTCTCCCTCTAATTCTCTTACCCTCCGTAACAGAGTCCATTACTCTCCTAGGTAACCTATCATCATCCATTCGCCTCACATGACCCCACCACCAAAGCGGATTTATGCGTACATCTTCATCCATCAAGTTCATTCCTAAATTAGCCTTTATCTCCTCATTCTGAGTACCATCCTGCCATTGTTCCCACCTTTTTGTACCAGCAATCATTCTCGCTACTTCCATGTCTGTTACTTCTAACTTATGAATAAAATATCCTGAGTCCACCCAGCTTTTGCTCCCGTAAAGCGAAGTTGGTCTGAAAACAGACTGATGTAAAGATAGTTTCATCTGGGAGCTGACTTCCTTCTTACAGAATACTGTTGATCGCAACTGCGAGCTCACTGCATTAGCTTTACTACACCTTGATTCAATCTCAATTATGATATTACCACCCTGGGAGAACACACAACCTAAATACTTGAAATTACCGGGCGAGTTGGCCGTGCGTGTAGAGGAGCGCGGCTGTGAGCTTGCATCCGGGAGATAGTAGGTTCGAATCCCACTATCGGCAGCCCTGAAAATGGTTTTCCATGGTTTCCCATTGTCACACCAGGCAAATGCTGGGGCTGTACCTTAATTAAGGCCACGGCCGCTTCCTTCCAACTCCTAGGCCTTTCCTATTCCATCGTCGCCATAAGACCTATCTGTGTCGGTGCGACGTAAAGCCCCTAGCAAAAAAAACAAAAACAAAAAAAAACTTGAAATTATCGACCTGCTCTAGCTTTGTATCACCAGTCTTGACATTCAATTCTGTTGAATTTCTTACCTACTGACATCAGTTTATTCTTTGAAAGTCTAATTTTCATTTTCATTTTTCACTCATTGCACCTATTTTCAAGTTCCAAGATATTAGACTGCAGGCTTTCGGCACAATCTGCCATTAAGACCAAGTCGTCAGCATAGGCCAGACTGCTTACTACATTTCCACCTAACTGAATCCCTCCCTCCCATTTTACACCTTTCAGCAGATGATCCATGTAAACTACGAACAGCAAAGGTGAAAGGTTACAGCCTTGTCTAAACTCTGTAAGTACCCTGAACCAAGAACTCATTCTACCTTCAATTCTCACTCAAGCCCAATTGTCATCATAAATGCCTTCGATTGATTTTAATAATCTACCCTTAATTCCATAGTCCCCCAGTATGGCGAACATCTTTTCCCTCGGTACCCTGTCATATGCTCTCTCTAGATCTACAACGCATAAACACAACTGCCTATTCCTCTCTTAGCATTTTTCATTTACCTGGCACATACTGAATATGGTAAATTTCTTAATCTACTAATAAAAGATTTACTATAAGTTTCACATGATGAGACCAACTCGATTTGCCGCTTGCAAAAATAAACATCTACAAACATCTACTATTTATACACACAAATGTGCATAGTTGTGAAGGCCACGCTTCCGATAGAGGATTTCATACTTATAAGACAGATGCCCATTCTTAACCTCATTTACATGAACAAAATAGCACCATCACCGTGTAGTCGAATTACCATGTGTTACAACTGTAATAATTTAAAAAAAAATAAAAAATAAATAACCTTCCCAGTCACCTCAACCATACTCTGTTAATCAAGCAATGTAAAATGGCCACTGTGGAATTAATAAATAATGACAACCATGCAAGAACAAAAAGTATACATTTGTTAACTGTCATGCACCAATAAATGAAGATAATAGCAAGAACCTGAGTAAAACTGAAGAATTCTGGAGTCTTCTAGATGATGAAATGTCAAAAATTCCAAAATCAAATGTTATTATTCTACTAGGTGATTTTAATGCTCAGATAGGCAAAGAAAAAGTTTTCAGCAAAACAGTAGGGGCATATCCAGCACACAAAAGAACAAACAAAAATGGCATGAGACTAATTAATCTCTGTAAATCCTTTCACCTAAAATTTATGTCGACCTTCTTTCAGAAACTTCCAAGAAAGGCTAAAACATGGATGTCCCCAAAACCGATGTTAGGTGAGTTTCACTTGGACCCTGTAGCTATTTCTCAAAAAAATATTAAGGAAATTATGAATGTTAAAGTAATGAGAAGAGGGGAGTTTGACTCCGATCACTACCACTACCTCTCTAAAATTAAGCTAAAGCTTCTACCTCGCAGGAATCAAAGAAGGTTGGGAAAATTAATAAAATACAATTTAGATAGGCTCAACATTACACAAGCAACTATAGAAAACTTTCAAGAAGAAATTAAAATAACTCACTCAGCATGGCAAATGGCCAGAATTATCTAAACAGATTAATAGTGCAGCGAAGAAAGTATTTGGATCAGTTAAAACTAAAATGAAAGTATGGTGGAATAACGTATGTGAGGAAGCACTTATGGAAAGAACGAAAAAGTGGAAAAAATGGAAATGTTCCGGAAAGAATGAACACTATGAGCTATTTAAACAACAAAGAAAAGAAACAACAAGAATAATAAGGCAGGTTAAAAGATCTTTTGAAAAATCGCATCTAGTAGAAATTGAGAATAATTTTGTAAGAAATAACTCCCGAAATTTCTATCAGACCTTTAAGAATAACCTGAAAGGTTATCAGTCCCAGAGTATTTGCTTAAGAGATGCAAATGGTAATGTTGGCCTTAATAATGCCGAGAATTGTGAGATTCTGGCGAAACACTTCGAACACCTGCTGAACTGCCCTGAGCGAAATTATAAATTAGAATTTTCAGAGACTGAGCTGGATAGCTGCAGTCGCTTAAGTGCGGCCAGTATCCAGTATTCGGGAGATAGTAGGTTCGAACCCCACTGTCGACAGCCCTGAAAATGGTTTTCCGTGGTTTCCCATTTTCACACCAGGCAAATGCTGGGGCTGTACCTTAATTAAGGCCACGGCCGCTTCCTTCCCACTCCTAGCCCTTTCCTGTCCTGTCGTCGCCATAAGACCTATCTGTGTCGGTGCGACATAAAGCAACTAGCAAAAAAAATAAAAATAAAAAAAAAATAATTTTCAGAAATTCACGAAAATCTAGAAGCTGATTCACCTCCAACAGCGGAAGAAATTAAGGAAGCATTAAAAAATCTTAAAAATAACAAAGTTAGTGGGGAAGACTCCATAACAGCTGAAGTTTTAAAATGGGCTGAACCAAAAATTATAGAAGATCTACAAATAATCTTTGAAGAAATTTGGGAAACAGAAAAGATCCCAGAGGAGTGGAAAGTGGCTCTAATACACCCATTACACAAGAAGAGTAACAAGCAAGATGTCAACAACTACAGAGGTATATCTCTCTTTTCAGTTGCTTACAAGATATTTTCAACAATACTACAACAGAGTAAAATCGACACTGGACAGTCAATTGGGTGAATATCAAGGTGGATTTAGAGAGGGAAGACCTTGCTCTGAACAGATTTTCAACCTGAAATCTATAATTCGACACAGATTAATAAACTCCAAAGACATAGTTGTAACATTTATTTACTTCAAAAAAGCTTTTGACTCTGTTGATAGGGAAACCCTAGATAAAGTAATCTGGGAATTTGGAGTTAAAACTAAATTGGCAAACCTAATTCGTGAAACACTTACAGACTCTATCTCGAAAGTAAAATTTATGGGTGAAATATCTCGACCTTTCAAAATAAATACAGGTGTCAGGCAGGGCGATGGTCTATCTCCACTCCTTTTTAGTTGTCATGGAGAAAACACAAGCCAGCATTTTCGAACTTTTTTTTTTTTTTTGCGGCAAGAGGTATGATAGGTGATCTTAACTAATTTTGGGTCGCTGAACACGAATCTGTTGTCCGTTTCTACATATCACGTCACGTTTTCTCGCAATAGGTATATCAGTATAAGAGATAGACCTGAATATTGCATATAAAAAGTACCAAAACATGTTTAATAATTTTGGAAATATTTATAATTTTTTGTATTATTATATATTTCAAAATAGTTTAATATTGTCTTGAATTATTATATAGAATGAATAATTATTGAGTATAAAATTACAATGAAATATTTAGCATTTATTGTAATATAATACTGATTTACATAGAAACACATCAACAAATAACTCTGAGGTAATGAAAGCAATTTATGTTGACAATTAAACATGATTTACAAGCGAACAGTGTAACTTTTATTCAGTAGCTTTATGAATTCATAAATGTGAATAAAATAAACGTTAACAGTCCGAGATGTCCCCTTGGAATGAACGCTCGGCTGCCCAGCGTCTGACTGCATCAAGTTTGTCTTCTCTTTTCAAACACCAACAGTAGTCGGCCATCATAGGTTCATCCCACCTCCCCTGGTATCTTCTTTCTGCCTCCTTGATGTCCTGGTGGAACCTCTCTCCCATTTCTTCACTAACAGCCCCAAGATTTTCCGGAAAGTGATCGAGATGAGAATGAAGGAAGTGCAATTTCAGACTCATTCTACACCCTAACTCTTTCATATCATTCAACATCTTTTTCACTATTGTTCTGTATTGTTCATCCTTTACATTTCCTAGGAACTCTTATTGAATTCCATGCAGCAAGTTCCACGGCATTCATCGTCTGTTCAAAGTTTCTGTCTTTCAGAAGCTTTCTAATTTGTGGTCCATTAAAAATGCCTTCCTTGACTTTTGCATCAGATAAATGTGGAAATTTGCTTGCAATGTACTTGAAACAGGGGCTACTTTTGTCCAAGGCCTTAACGAACTGCTTCATGATTCCCAGTTTGATGTGTAGCGGTGGCAAAATAATTTTTTGTGGGTCAACTAAGGCAGCGTTTGTAACATTTTTCACACCAGGTGTCAAAACTTGTCTCTTGGGCCAGGAAGGTGTAGACCATTGTTTGTTCCTAGCTTTGCTGTCCCATTCACATAAATAACAAGGGAATTTAGTGTAGCCTGCTTGTTGTCCTAATAGAATACCACACACTTCAAGTCACTACACACATCCCACCGATGCTCTTGATATTTGATTTTATCTAAAACAGTTTGCATTGTGGTATAACTTTCTTTTAGTGAAACGGAATGTGCCACAGGAATCGAAGCTAGAATGTTTCCGTTATGAAGTAGTACAGCCTTTGAGCTCCTCTTAGAGGAATCCACAAACAATTTCCATTCTTCAGGATTGTAATCCCTCCCTAGCTGTTCTATCAATCCTGGAATGTCACAGCAGTAGGTCAGATCATCTTCCTTCTTGAAATACTTCTTGAACTCCTTATCTCTATGTCTATACCAAGAAAAGGTAGTTCCAGGCACAAGAAAGTTTTTTTTCTTTCAGTCATGACCCTAGCAGTTAACTTTTTTCCTTCGTGAGACCAAGGTCTCGTATTAGGTCACTCAACTCAGACTGTTTAAACAATTGTGGGCCTACGGCATCTGCGGCAGGTGAAAAATCCATATCCATATCAACTTGCTCGTTATCAGAATTTGAGGAACCATCACAGTCAGGTAAACTGGTAGGAGGGGAAGGTATTGGAATTTCTGGTCCATGAGGAACAGGTCTCATCGCAGACTTTAAATTCGGGTACACAATACTGTCCTTGTTTCTCTTATTGAATCCCACTACTTTACACAGGCAAAAGTAACAGTCCGTGGTATGGTCCTGGGGCTCACGCCACACCATTCCTATCCCAAAAGGAAGGGCCTTACGTTTCCCAATGCTCCACTGTCGTAGGTTTTCAAGGCATGTTTTACAAATTACGTGGGGAGCCCACGACTTGTCCAAGTCTCCTAATTTTACCTTAAAATAGGCATAATATAAACTTTTCACTGATGCAGTTATTGGCCTACTCTGTCCCTTCATAATATAACACCCACACACGTAACAGAATGAGTCTTGCTTATTTACACATCTTCTTCTAATTCCTGACACACTTGCAATTTTCGCAACATAACACAGGTCGGACTTCCGGCTCACTCACGACGCAACTGACTGGCTTCACCGCATTGCCGCTACCATGAGCTAAAAATAGACTCTGTTATCTGACTAATTCAATGGAGGGGACATAGTCGGTAGAGGAGGGTTGGATTGATAAACGTACGCAACATTAACAAAGCAAACCACAGCCGATTCGCTGTTTTCACAAAGCAGCACTGTGCCGCAATGACACATTTTCAGACAGTAAATGGCAAATAACTCGAAAACTAGATGTGATACAATAGAACCAGTGACATTTCTGAAATCAGGAGACCTTATTTAGTTAAAATTACGTATCAGATGCTTTGCCGTAAAAATCATGCTGGGTAGTGAAATTGTAAGAATTTGGAATGAAAAACTGAAAGAATCCAAAATATTGCCACTCATGCTGGGGAAGAAGAACAAAGGTGTTGCAATAAATTGCCTAGCATTTGCAGATGACTTTGCCATACTTTCAGAAAGCCTTACAGATGCAGCAATGCAAGTCAATCTCCTTGAAAAGACAGCCAACATGACAGGCTTGAGAATCTCTGCCGAGAAAACAAAATTTTTGACGAATATATGCTATATATATATATATATATATAGTAACGGATATTGGTCAAATAGAAAAGGTAAAGAAATTAAAATATTTGGGTGAGACAATTCATGAAAATGGTTTAGAAAAATCTGCTATAGAGGAGAGGATACAAAAGATGGAAATAGCTTACGGTATAACTAAGAATACTTATAACAAAAAAGTGCTTATCAAGAAAACTTAAAATAAAGCACTACAACACAGTAGTGAAACCAGAATGCCTTTATGCCAGCGAATGTCTAGCACTAAACTACAAGCTCGATAAATTAGAAATATTAGAAAGAATTATAAGGAAAATATTAGGTCCTCTAAGAATTGCAGAGTTTTGGAAATTAAGAAGTAACAATGAAATTTAACAGAACATAGAAAACATATAAGAAACAATAAGAAAAAGGAGATTGCTATTTCTTGGACACATTTACAGAATGGATGACAATAGGCTAACTAAACGAATCTTCAAGTACCTTTGGGAAAAGAAATCAACTACCACCTGGATTCAAGAAGTCAAGAAAGACCTGGAAAGGAACAACATACAAGAAGAAGAATTATTGGAAAGAAAGATTTTTAGGAAGAAAGGATTCCAAGGGAGGAAGGAAAAGAAAACAGGCACAAAGTGGACTGAAGACAGGAAAAAGAAGCACAGTGAAACAGTGAAAGAATACTGGAAGAAAAGGATAGAACTAAGGAGGAAGAATTGAAATTGTAACGTGGTCCTTAGAAGGCCGGAACGCAAGAAGAAGACAACCATATTGTGTTAGTCAAAAAATGAATAAGTTAATAAACACTTGGTTTACGGTTTCATCTAGCCATAATCAGTTCTGTGCACAACACATTACCTCCAGATTACTCATATAAACCACCTCACACACTGTGCATTATCTCTGAGAGGAATTCATCAGAGTATGATTGACAAATGAACACTATGTAGTATCTTCCACAGAATACACACCAAGAATGACTTGTCACGACCCCGTAAGACACACGTAGTCTGCTCCATAATGGTACAGTGATGACTCCTCAATCAAGCTTCTTCAACACTACTCACTCCGTAATGGATAATGAATAATGGTACTCTCTCCATAATGGCTTCACACAGAAATGAATAAACCACTCGTCACATGTGCATACATGTATATATAGGCTTGCTCTACGGGACTCTAGCATCGCCAAAAGACCACTGGTAGCAATGCTCTAACTGAACCATCTTCAAGCATCTCTCGGTCAGTGCAAGCTCGTTCAAAATTGGAGCTTTCTAATTGGTTACAATAGAGTTAAACTAATGTATTATATAGGTCCACCTTTTCAATACAAAATATATACAGAGTTTAAATTACATAAATAATTAGGGACTAGTTTTGACCTAATATTAAGTCGTCATCAGCCTAAACCAAAATTAAAACATAAATACCAAAGATATCAAACAATGTAAAGACACATAAGGTCTCGTAAATGTACATACCATGTGAGATATTGATAAAAGAATCATAGACGTGCAGCACTATGTTAAAAAATAACTCCATGACAGAGATTCATAAAAAGTCCAGTGCGCATTAAAAAGATGTTAAAGATAGGAATCCTTGAGTTGGTGTATAAGGAGATTAGTATATGCCTGCTCCTTTAAGATGCTTCTTTTTAATGATCTCTTTAATGCGCACTGGACATTTTATGAATCTCTGTCATGAAGTTATTTTTTAACATAGTGCTGCACGTCTCTATAATTCTTTTCTCAATATCTCACATGGTATGTACATTTACGAGACCTTATGTTTCTTTACATTGTTTGATTTCTTCGGTATTTATGTTTTAATTTTGCTTTAGGCTGATGATGACCTAATGTTAGGTCGAAACTAGTCCCTAATCATTTATGTAATTTAACCTCTGTATATATTTTGTATAGAAAAGGTGGACCTTAATAATACATTAGTTTAACTCTATTGTAATCACAATTCAATATGGATCTATCATGACTTACTTGACTTTAATTCCTGTTGTTTCTTGTGGAACATAGGGCATCAACAAAGCATCTCCATCTGATCCTGTTGCCAGCCAACCTCTTCACCTCTCTCCAGGTCTTGCCTTCTTCCATTGCCTCCATGTGTGCAGATCTTCGCCACGTTTGTTTGGGCCTTCAGCCTTTTCAAGCCAAAGGTCATCATCTTTGGATCAGTTCGGTTTCTCATTGTTGATGTTTCTGTAATAAGGTAATTTATGGTTGTGCAAGTTATTGGCTCACAGCACCCGAGCTTGGTAGTGGGGCTGCCACCTACGCCTCCAAGCCTGCTGTTTTCTGTTGGGGTAGTCTCCCTTGGCCTTTGAAGATCCTTCTTCACCACAAGGCAGTGGTTTTCCTCTTTATTTTCCCCAAGAGGAAGGGTTGCCTCCTCCGCTAACTTTAGCGTACCAAAGGTCTCCTCCTTCGCCTCAGTTGCCATTAAGGACTTCACCAGAGCCCCGTTAGTCGTTACTTTTCAGGGTTCCTGTAAGGCCTTCACAGCTACCGTAGCGGTCCTGGGGCACACAAGGACCCCACTGTACTTCACCTTTACAGGCTATCCCCTACTTCGTTCCGTTGCACGTCCCCCATGACGTGGACGAGGGGTTGGACTTATGGGGGACACGGATCTATCATAATGAAACTTATTTCATTTAATTCAGATTGGTTACTGAGCGGCCGGTACGCAAGTTGGCTATTTCTAGTGTTCATCCACATCGATGAACTACAGTCTTCAGCCTACACTTCCCGGTTGTACCCCGGGTTTCCAAGCCACTTGTTGCAACACTTTCAACCAATTTCAGCTGTCTTTACCGATAGAGTCACTGTTTCTTCATGTTGCACAATCTTCACACTGCTAGGCCATGTGTAGAGACTCTTACCCAAATTGAAAGTTATACAAATATAAGGACTTGCAAGAAAGCGTACAGTTAGGTCAATCGACAGTCTCTCTTTAACATTTTAGAAAAACAAGGACTCGATCCAAGGACATTAAGACTCATCAAGGAAACACTTACGGACACGAAGTCAAAACTGAAATTCATGGGTGAAGTATCAGAGCCCTTTGCCATTAAGACCGGCGTGCGACAGGGTGACGGATTGTCACCTCTGCTTTTCAGCCTTGTTCTAGACAAAGTCATTAGAGAATGGGAGAAGGAATTGGAAGTTGAGAAGCACTGGAAACCTATTCATCTTGGCCTAAAGAACAATAACAATAAAGGTCAGTTTTGATTTCGCAGGCGACCTAGCGATACTAACGGACAGTGATATTTCAGCGATCAAACAGTTTGAAGTCCTCAAGGAATGTGCTGAGAAAACTGGACTACAAATCTCATTTGAGAAGACCAAGCCTTTTTTTTCACTAAATTTGACATTCAGGAATTACAAACAAAATATGGGCAGATCAAACGAGTTCCATACTTAAAATATCTTGATGTGATCCTAGAACCAACAGTGTTGGAAGGGGAAGCACAGAAAGTCCAATTACAAAAACTCAAAAAATCATATTGGAGAACCCGTGACATCTACAACAAGAAATGCATGGTTCATACATACAAAAATCGAACATTATAATATGGTGATTAAACCTGAAGTGCTGTATGCAAGTGAAATCTTGGTGCTTAATAATAAAGGTGATCCGGAAAACATCTTGAAGGAGGAAAGAAAGATCTTGAGGAAAATTCTGGGCCCAGAAAAAAAAAAAGAAGGGTATAGACTGAAATCACGCAAAGCTACGGAAAGAGTGTCCAACCGTGCCGCAGACATGAGGAAACAAAGACTGAAATTCTATGGACACTTTCACAGATTATCGTCTTCAAGGCTAACCCACAAGATTTTGACATAAACTGAAAAACTGAAGAATGTACCATGGATACAAGATGTTAAAAATGATCTGGAAAGAAACATTTACCATCAGAAGATAAATAGATGGGTAGTAAAGCCAGAGAATGAAGTCCGTGAAAGATCGAGGACTATGTGGTTAGAGGAAAGAAAACAGGTACACAGTGAAAGAATGAAAGCAATATGGTCTGTTAGAAAGGTGAATCATATATGTGATGCGTGATCCAACAGGGTCCATATGCAAATAATAATAATATAAGCTTATACATATTCAGTATTCCTTAACTACAAGTCCTTCCTATAATACTATGTTCTTACATCTTAAATGAATACATTCACATGATAATCACTACGTTATATTATTTTACGGAAATTTCCTAACCTAAATTCAGGAGAACGCTATTTACAACCGAAAACATAACCAGTGCGATCAGTTTACATTGGGAGGACACTGTCAGGCATTGTCATATGGTGTGATGTGTATAATGTCAATGTGATCACGTTATTAACTGGATCATGGTGAAACAGCCCTCATAATGTTTGAGATACGACCAGGAAAGTCAGAACGCATAGAAATGTGGCTACATACAAGGAATAGTTTGTACATACACATTTTAAAGGCTCACATGTAAAAATTATCAGTTATATAAATTCAAGCAATGGAGGGGCCAGTAACGCAAGGCATTCGTCTTCTGGGAAAATACATGGACTGTTTGACCTTGACTAACTGGTGGCACATCTGGTCCATTCTTGTCATGCTTGACAGTCATTTCTCAATAACTGTTGGTATGGAGAAGAAGGCAAGAAGAGACCATGATATCTGTGTTGATAAAATATATAAATCCTATGAATGTCTTACCTTACCCAACAAACTATTTAAATGCAGAATAGTTTTCTGCATAAAACTTATTGAGGGTCATCCATTCTGAGCGAATGGCTCCACAGAAACCACCATAGTTGTATGGGAAGAAGAAGACGAGCGTTCAGTTGATGAGGACTGTGGTATGATTATGTACTCTTCACAATCTGATGTTGATACCAATGTAACAGGGCCTACCTCCAGTGACAGCCGGTTCAGTGCTCGCCAGGTAAGTCATCAACATTGAACTATGAACCAACACTGTCAAATAAACACAAAGAAAGGTAAGCATTGTCCACGCCACTGTGTAGGGGGCAATGCGCCCGCCTGTCACCCGGCAGCCCCGGATTCGATTCCTGGCTGGGTCAGTGGTTTTTAATTGTTAATGATTAATATCCCTGGTCTGGGGACTGAGTGTTTGTGTCATCCTTAACGTTCCTTTCCTCACATTCAACACTTTACACTTCCGCCCATTTACAAAATATACGCAGGTTCCTCACATATGGTGCAAGTAGGGGCAAAAGATCTTTCTAGGTCGACACCCTGATCAAATAGCATTAAAAAAAAAAAAAAAAAAACCGGTAAGCATTGAATAGAATGGGAAAGAAAAAGAATAGCAAAAAATGTGAAGAACATGGGATATTGAGTCTAATTTCACATGCAGCCGAAGTCTTACCACGGACACTCAACAGAAGGATATATGGAAAGCTGACTAACTTTATAGGTGAAGAACAATTTGGTTTCAGGTGAAGAGTTGGAACAAGGGATGCCATTGGGCTACTGAGGGTGATAGGAGAGAGGTACATAGAGAAAAACAGAAAGGTATGTGCTGTATTTATTGGTCTTAAGAAGGCTTTTGACTGTGCCAGATGGGACAACTCGATGACAATCCTAAAGAAACATGAAGTTGATTGGAGGGATAGAAGGCTAATAAAGAATTTGTATTTAAGCCAGAGAGCAAGAGTGAGAATAGGAGATGGGATGAGTGATGAAACTAAATTAGGAAGAGGTGTAAGACAGGGCTGCTCTTTATCACCAACACTTCAACATCTATCTCAAAGAAATAATCAATGAAAGCTTTAATGGAAAAAGTGGAGTTTGTGTTGGAGGTAGGAGAGTGGAGTTTATAAGATTTTGAGATGATATGGTTGTGATGGGAGGAAGCGAACGTGAAATAATAAAAATGTTAGATAAACTCAACATGAAACTAGGAGATTATGGAATGAGAATACCAAAAGTTTAATTGAAGGAAGAGGTAGAAGTTGTCGTATTAGTATAAGAGGAGAAAAAATAGAGCAAGTCAGCAACTTTAAGTATTTGGGAAGTATGATCAGAGATGATATGTATTGCATGACAGAAATTAAGAAAAGAATTGCCCTGGCAAAATAAGGCTTTAAGAGAAAATCAAAATTACTTTGTGGGCCACTAAACAAAGATTTGAGGAAAAGACTCGGTAAGTGTTATATTTGGAGCATAGCGCTGTACGGCGCAGAGACTTGGACATTGCAAAAGAAAGACGAGAGAAGAATGAGGCATATGGAGGAGAATAGAACAAGTGAAATGCGAAGACCAGGTAAGAAATGAGGAGGTATTATGAAGAGTTGGAGAAGAATGAAGTGTGTTGCAAATCATTAGAAGGAGAAAAATGACCTAGATCGAACATTGTTTGAGGAGGACCTGTTTACTGAAAGAAGGAATAGAAGGAATAGTGAAAGGGAAACGAGAAGGAAGAAGGAAAAGATATCAAATGTTGGACAGTGTCAAAGGAAAGAAATATTCGGACGTGAAGAACTTAAGCGCAGGACAGGCAAAAGTGAAAGAGCCCATAACATGACCTGCCAGAAGGCAGAATAGGCTACTTGGATAATGATGATGATGATGATGATGATGATGATTACAAAAAGAGGATGGTAACGTTTTGGCTAAACAAATGGGGCAAGAAGAGAGATGTATTAACCACACCCCATTTTTTTTTTTTGTTTGTTCCATCCGAAAGACAGTTGTGAAAAAAATGAAAAACATGAAAACTAAATTCTTTGGCATCTAAAATGGCAATGAATTGTAAATTATTAACCTGATTTTCTGAAGTCTGTAAATTGTGACATAATGTGCAATGAAGATCTATGGAAGTGGGCCATAGCAATGTTAGAATCTTTATCAAGGCATTGTTTGAATGCTTTTGAAGTCCTGGATATCTAACATCAATACATGTTGAGGGTTGGCAGAGAGGATAAATAAATAAATATAGACTCTTTCAGCATATCTTATAAGGTAAAATTAAAGGGAGGAGAATATCTTGGCTTCGGAATCTACGAGAATGGTATGGGCTCAGTATCTCTAAACTTTTCCGAGTTGCCAACATCCAGTGAGGATATGGAAGAAGTAGTAGTAGTAGTAGTAGTAGTAGTAGTAGTAGTAGTAGTAGTATTTGGTTGAGGAGAATAAACCGAATGATGATATTGTAAAGTGGTTACATGCACCATCAAGTCACCATTTAAATTATCCCCTATCATAAATTTCTTGCCTTCAAGTTTCTTTACACATGGTAGAAGAATATTCTTAAACCAGTCCTCGAACATTTGAAAATCAAACCATCCAATCAGTCGCTACTGATCTACATTTAGGGCAGTCGCCCAGGTGGCAGATTCCCTATCTGTTGTTTCCCTAGCCTTTTATTAAATGATCGCTGAGAAATTGGAAATTTATTGAACATCTCCCTTGGTAAGTTATTCCAATCCGTAACTGCCCTTCCTATAAACAAATATTTGCCCCAATTTGTCTTCTTGAATTCCAGCTTTATCTTCATATTGTGATCTTTCCTACTTTTAAAGATAACACTCAACCAAATTCGTCTTCTGATGTCATTCCACACCATCTCTCCACTGACAGCTCGGAATTTACCACTTATAATACCAATATAAATGGTCCGTTATTGGACATTATAAATTTTCCAGCCAACTAATTCCTGGTTGTCAGCGTTTCGCCCCAGTCTGCTAAGTTGGGCTCACCAGTTGGTAAATAGCACACCCACCAAGACGTATGGCTAGTGCATACCGTGGACGCCACTGCGTAGGCTACTTGGAGCCACCGGCAGTGCCAATGCACTATGGGAAACTTCGTCTCATTATCAAAAATTGATGCCTGCTTGGCCATCAGATGATATAGATGTTGATTCCCATAGGGAATTGTCCCGAATGAGTCAATTTATAATACTAATATAAATGGTTCATTATTGGACATTATAAATTTTCCAATTCATTGCTGGTTGCCAGCATTTCGCTCCAGTGCGCTAAGTTGGATTTTTAAACATCACAGTTTAATTTTTATGAGTGATAATGTGATCTGACCAATGCTTGTTTTAAGATTAAATAAGGCCGATGATGCCCAATAAAATAAGGGCGAAACATGTCCCTTTAAATTTAGTAGTTTCTATGTTTATTTAACCACATAACCGTGGAATCAATTGTATTGAATAGGTGGGGTAATAAAAATACTCCCTGAGTCAGCTGCTCTTCCCATATTAACTTATTTGCCATTTTTTGTTCATGCTTCCTGTCATTCGCATTATCTTCCCAATTGTCATTTGGTAAATTGAGATCACCTGCTACTATCACATTCCTTTCCATATAATTTCCAACATAGCTGATTATCTTATCGAATAATTCTGAATCAGCGTCAGCTCTGCCCTTTCCTGGTCTGTACACTCCAAAGACATCAAGTTGCCTATTATCTTTAGAGATGAGCCTTGCACTTACAATTTCATGTTTGTCATCTTGAACTTTTTTGCTCCCTAGGCTACCCCATTTCCCTGAATGTACCAGTCTATAACCCTTCTAAACAAATTTGCTAACTTACATGTACCCCTACAGTTTAAGTGAAGGCCATCTGAGCACAGATCCCTATCTCCTACCCACCCATTAGGATCTAGAAATCTCACTCCCCGTTTCCCCATAACCAGTCCATAGTCTCATTTTAATCCCCAATCACCCTCCAGTCAGAATCCTTACTACACAGTATTCCACTGATAACAATCTCCGCTTCCTTAAACTTCACCCTGCTGCATTTACCAGCTTGTACTTATACCCGCTTGTCTTACGTTGTTAGTACCAACGTAAAATACTACCACCTTCTCCTTTCCCTCTTCCTTCTCTCTACTTTCCTCAACATCTGCCTCAACCTAATTCCTGGATAACACTCTACCCTGTTCCCCTTTCCTCCACACATTTTCCCCAATGGAATCCTCCATGACCAGAGGCTCAACCTGTCGTAGGTACGACATCGTAATTGGTTAATGGTTATGAATTTCATGTTTTTGGTCCGTATTGAACTGAGAGTAATATATAAGTAATAATAATAACAACGTAAACGTTTCCACCTTTTCAATACTAAAATATATTCACAAAATTATAAATTACACGGTACTAGTTTCGACCTATTTAGGGGTCATCATCAGCCGTATTGGAGCAAAGATCACTTTTGGCAAAATCCTAAGAAAATGTTATTTTAAAGAATAACAAGTGAAATGAGATGTTATTATGGTAATAGTTAATAATACAAGGAATATACATACTAAGAGGTTTTTAACAAAGAATAAAGTATAAATGGGGTGTTGTAAAAATTATAATCGTGGAAATCAGTAAGTTCTTGTATTGAAATGAAATATGGCTTAGGAAGAGGGCTTAAGGTGGGGCTGAAGGGTGTGGGAGAAAGTGTAATTGTCTTGGAAAAGTACCTTTGATTAAATTTAGGATTGAGTTTAGGTTGGCTGCATTATTGTTTCTGAGGAAAGTGATAAATAGATCGAAGAGTATGTTGGGTTTCTCTGAGATTTCATTGAGATTGTGACTGGCATTAAAGTATTGGTCTAGGTGTATGTAGTAATTTTCCATTATGTTGAGTAAAGGGCCCTTGTTTGCTAATACGAGGATGTTCATGTCTTGTTCAATATTGGTGAAATTATGGTTATAATCTTGCATGTGTTGGCCGATGGCTGAAAACCTGTTGTATTTTATTGCGTTAGTGTGCTCGTGGTATCTGATAATGAAGTTTCTCCTGGTTTGCCCGATGTAGGTTTTTTTACAGGTGGTACATTTGATCCTATAAACTCCTGATTTTAAAAAACTGCTGGTCTTGTTGATGTGTGAAGTATTGTATAAAACGTACATGTTCTTATTGTTGGTTTTGAAGGCTATTTTAACGCCTTGTTTCTTAAAGATGTTGGTTAACTTGTAGATATCATTGTTGAACGTGAAGGTGGAAAATGTTAGAGGTTTGGTTATTTCTTTTTTGAGGGTAGTTTATGGGCGATGTTTGTGTTTATAGGATCAGATGTACCACCTGTAAAAAAACCTACATTGGGCAAACCGGGAGAAACTTCATTATCAGATACCACGAGCACACTAACGCAATAAAATACAACAGGTTTTCAGCCATCGGCCAACACATGCAAGATTATAACCATAATTTCACCAATATTGAACAAGACATGAACATCCTCGTATTAGCAAACAAGGGCCCTTTACTCAACATAATGGAAAATTACTACATACACCTAGACCAATACTTTAATGCCAGTCACAATCTCAATGAAATCTCAGAGAAACCCAACATACTCTTCGATCTATTTATCACTTTCCTCAGAAACAATAATGCAGCCAACCTAAACTCAATCCTAAATTTAATCAAAGGTACTTTTCCAAGACAATTACACTTTCTCCCACACCCTTCAGCCCCACCTTAAGCCCTCTTCCTAAGCCATATTTCATTTCAATACAAGAACTTACTGATTTCCACGATTATAATTTTTACAACACCCCATTTATACTTTATTCTTTGTTAAAAACCTCTTAGTATGTATATTCCTTGTATTATTAACTATTACCATAATAACATCTCATTTCACTTGTTATTCTTTAAAATAACATTTTCTTAGGATTTTGCCAAAAGTGATCTTTGCTCCAATACGGCTGATGATGACCCCTAAATGGGTCGAAACTAGTACCGTGTAATTTATAATTTTGTGAATATATTTTAGTATTGAAAAGGTGGAAACGTTTACGTTGTTATTATTATTACTTATATATTATCGTAATTGGTGTAAAACCTTCAGTTATTATGTTTAATATATTTTAATCATAGTTTATTTAATGCTAAATTATCTTTTATTAAGTGTTAAACATGACTAGTATATGGTTCCTCTGTAAATATGTAGTATAACCTCAAATAAGTATTGTATAACCTAAAAATCTATAGAGTCGAAAGCTGTAGAAAATTCCATAATGTTCGTATATTAGACTTATTGTACTATATTTGGTATATCTGAAGGGTTCTGGAAACTTACAGTAAGGTTTTATTATTTATTTATTTATTTATTTATTTATTTATTTATTTATTTATTTATTTATTTATTTATTTATTTATTTATTTATTTATTTATTTATTTATTTATTTATTCACGAAGCACAAGATACAGCTACACTGAGCAAATTTCACTTGCACTGTCAACAGACTATTTAACAAACGTAAACTTTCATAATAAAATATAACAAACATAACAAAATATAACAAGATCAGGTACACATCCTACTAATAACTGTCCAAATCGAAAACCATGAGAATGTCCATGTTCATAGCCAAGTCGTCGTGGGTCAAGATGGTGGTATAATCCCTTCACATCAACTTATCTTTAAGATACTATTTACACACCTCTCGAATACACTTTTATTTGATGCTATATCAAGCTCTTGTCTCCTATTAATATTGTTAAAGAGTGTTGGGAGGCGGATTAGGAAAGATCGTTGAAGTATTGAGTGCTGAGTGTGGGGAATGTGGAGAGGGTCTTTGGTTCTGGTGGAGCGGGAAGGAACGCGGAGAGAGAAGAGAGAAACAAGATGTTCCGAGCGGTAATGTCCATTTAAGATCTCGTGGAGGAAACTCAGGTCAGCTACCTGTCGCCTGATGTGCAGCGGTGACACATTAATTGCCATTAATATCTGCTGCGTAGACAGGTTTCTGAGCTTGGGGTTTCTGTTCCTTACAATTGCAGCAAAGAAGGACACTGCTCTGTCTAACTGCTTGATATTGGAGGGGGCGGCTGTTGACCAAATCGGAGAGCAGTAGTTTAAGAGAGGTTGAACGATCGTGAGGAAGAAGTGGCGAAGAGCAACGGGGTCAGAAATTTCTGTGAAGCGATAGAGAATGCCTAGTAATTTCATAGCCTTGGTTGTATATGTTTCTATATGGGTCTTAAATTGTAATTTTGTATCGAATATTACACCTAGGTCACGCTGTTGCGTAACCACGGTGATGGGCTTGTCGAGTAGGTAATATGATGTCGGTAGAGGAGATTTACGCAGTGTTATGGTCATGTGGCTGCATTTTTGTGGATTGGGGATAAGTTTCCAGTACGGCACCAGTTCGAGAGGGCATTATTCACCATGAATACCTAATAAAAGAAATAGATAGTGTGCAGAGGAAAGCAGCAAGATTTGTAACAGGGGATTTCAGGAGAAAGAGTAGTGTATCAGAAATGTTAAAGGAACTTGGGTGGGAAACTTTAAGTAAGAGAAGGGAGAAAACTAGAGTTACAGGATTATATAGAGCCTATACAGGAGAAGAAGCATGGGGAGATATCCGTGAGAGGCTTCAGTTGGAAAATAATTATATCGGCGGGACTGACCACAAATATAAAATTAGAAGGAATTTTAGCAGAAGCGATTGGGGTAAATTTTCATTCATTGGGAAGGGTGTGAAGGAGTGGAACAGTTTACCAGGGGTAGTGTTTGATCCTTTTCCAAAATCTGTACAGATATTCAAGAAGAGAATAAACAGCAACAGAGAAAATAAATGAAGTGTTAGAGGGCATTCGACCAGTGCAGGTTATTGTAAATAAAAAAAATGTGTGTGAATAAATTAATTCCATCCCCTGGTCTAAGGAGTTTGGACAGCCAAAGTAGGGGACTGCCTGTAGGGGTGAAGTACAGTGGGGACTTCGAGGGCCCTGGGACCGCTACGGTAGCTGTGAAGGCCCTTCAGGAACTCTGAAAAGTGGTGGCAAAAGGGGCTCTGGTTAAGACGCAGCTGGTCGTTATGCTACTTAGGATCCAGAACGGGTAAAAAAAAAAAAAAAAAAGTAAATAAATAAATGCAATGTAAATATTAATCTTATACCAGTTGTATAGTATCATTTGAAGAAGTAATTCCACATACTGTATATCAGTTGACTATATTTGTAAGTAGTACAGGAGATATTATAAGTAGAATTTTGTAAACAATATAAATTTATTAAGGACGAGCTGTGTGTTTAATAGAAAACATTGTTAGCGTAAATTGTATAATATTGTATTATAGGAAAAATTTTCTTCTCTTGTTAATTTAATATTTAGTGCTTGACAATAATGTATTTTAGTGTACCATTTGCCACCGAGGTAGACACCTCATTTGCAAATAAAGAGATTTTGATTTTTGATTTGATTAAGCGATGACTGTAGCAGAGCTGCATCTGCTGGATTCCTGATCTCCCTAAATATCTTGCAGTCATCAGCAAAGAGTAGGGTATTCGCTGTTTCGTTGAGTTCGGACTGCAGATCGTCCATAAACAAAGAAAACAGCAAGGGGCCAAGAGTACTGCCTTGTGGGACACCGGAGGTGACTGGTAACCATGAGGATGAAGTGCCTGATATTACCACTCTCTGCCAACGGTTATGTAGGAAGCCAGCAAGAAGGGTCAGTAGACTGCCATGTATATTAAATCGTTCGGAGAGTTTATGGAGCTACAGAGTATGGTCAACAGAATCGAAAGATACATGTAGAGACATTACGAATGTTGTAGATATTTCCATGTACATTTTAAAATATCGAAAGAACATTCGAGTACCCATTCGACTAGCTGGTCGATCGATGTTTCGAGTGTGTTTCATTAGAGTGTTGTAAGAACCCTTCCAGAAGTCGATCATTCTAGATGGTTGATCGAATAGTATAAATATCGAACTGTCAAGTCAGTGAGTCAGTCAGATCATTGGACTCGAGTGAGTGAGTGAGTGAGTGAGTGAGTGAGTGAGGCGGGGAATTCAAGAGAGTGTATGTTATAGTGCGCGTGTCAGTGTTGTTGATATCTGTACTTGTCAGAATCGACTTCAGGGTACTCCGCTATTGAGTGTGTATATAGTGTCATTTGCTGCTGTGTATAAGTGTGTGTTGTGATGTACAGTGTAAATAACGTAATTTTAATAAGGAAGTGAACGTGTTCTCGTGTGATATTTATTTACGTCAAATAAAATCGCAACGTAGAACGACAAACCCTACCCATCTCATTTGATCCCCTACCATCCTGGTCAGCCCTATCTTCTCTCACTGCTGCAGAAGCTACTTCCTCCTCCCTTTTCTTTCTCCCATGACACTCTTCCACCTGTCTTTCCCTATCCACTACTCCACATTTCCCTTTCCTACCTTTTCCCTTCCCCCTACTTCCACACTTCTCAGCAACAGTTCCCTCTTCCTCATCTTTACTCGGTTGTTCTACCTGCAGTGACTCATACCGATTTCTCACAGACACTTGTCCTGAATTCTGATCCTGAATAGAGCCCTTAGCCTGCAATCTCCTTCCCCTTAAAACAGACCACCTGTCTTCTGCAATCCCCCCTTTCCTCCCCATCCCTCTTTTACACCTACTGTATCCTGTACATTTTTGAGAGAGGCCTACTTTTCTTCCTGTCCTCTGAGAGAATCCTAATTATCTTCCTCAAACTCGCCAACTCCTCCCTCGTACTCCTTAATACCTGGCCACATCCACAATTCCTACACTTGCACTCCTTAGCCATTCTTTACGGAATAATGAGAAGAAAAGGAAAAATAACTTATTCTGTGGAAAATAAAAATGAAAGGAAAGATATATTGTCTATAAAAATGAAAGGAAAAAATGTTGCCTAGGATAGTTCACAAAGAACTCACAACAACAAGGCAATTAATATAAGCTACTACTACACTACAATACTACTTAGTTATACAATTTTTTTTTTCTACAACATCCTAACTGAATGAAAATTGCTGTTAATTACTGAAAACCAAAAGTAATGCACAAGAATTAGGCCTACACATTTCTAAACCGCTAGAGTTCCGGTTATAACCAGCGCCATCTTCAACACCTGTCCAAGTGGGTAAATATCTTTGGGTTTATATACCATGTATAGTTTGGTCACAACAGTGTTCCATCAGCTGTGGCTACCATCAAGACAGTAATACTTGTCTTAGATTTATCCATTATTATCTCGGCATGCTTATAAGACCACGCTTAATTATGCCTTGTCCTAGAAAATATGTGAAATTAGTTTCATCATAATTAATTATTGAAAATAAACTTTCAACGTATTAGGTCGTGTTTAGTACATGTAGTACATGTTGAAGAGATAACAAGTCCAGAACAAAAAATGGCCAACCACACACCAATGGGATGCGAACCTACAATTTTCTGAATTTGAGTCAGATGCTTACTGAGTTATGGTGGTGTTTACTACCACCTCTCCTACCCTGCCAGTTTTTATATCCACCAATGGAACTCGAACTGGCTAATCATAGTGTCACATTATTAAATACTTGATGCCTTAATGATCATGGTTACCAAGTGGGTTAAAAGCATAATGTATGTATGTATGTATGTATGTATGTATGTATGCATGTATGTATGTATGCATGTATGTATGTATGTATGGAAGATCACCAGACCAAGCTCTATAGCTGCAGTCGCTTAAGTGCGGCCAGTATCCAGTATTCGGGAGATAGTGGGTTCGAACCCCCCTGTCGGCAGCCCTGAAGATTATTGAATGTTAAACAATTAATTTATTGAAACCACCTATTCAATACTAGTTAAGTCTTTATGACTATAACAATGTCATTACATTAAGTTTGAGTATGGTACATGTTTCGCCCAGCATTGCAGGCATCATCAGCCAAGAATTCTATCTCCAAGTCAGAGCTTTAAGTGGATGCTATATTAGGATTAATCATAGTAAATATTATTTACATAACAATTGCAATGGAGTAATCAAGCCATCCATGTTTTAAAGTACTAATGTGATGTCCAAATCTTGTTCACATTTAATGGAGATAATATTAACTATCAACATTCATGAGTTAGTAATGAGAACGGCATGATACATGGGTTTAAACCATCTGTACATCTCCAATAAGTTGTAAAAATGTACAGATGGTTTAAACCATGTATCATGCCATTCTCATTACTAACTCATGAATGTTGACAGTTAATATTATCTCCATTAAATGTGAACAAGATTTGGACGTCACATTAGTACTTTAAAACATGGATGGCTTGATCACTCCATTGCAATTGTTATGTAATTAATATTTACTATGATTAATCCTAATATAGCATCCACTCAGAGCTCTGACTTGGAGATAGAATTCATGGCTGATGATGCCTGCAATGCCAGGCGAAACATGTACCATACTCAAACTTAATGTAATGACATTGTTATAGTCATAAAGACTTAACTAGTATTGAATAGGTGGTTTCAATAAATTAATTGTTTAACATTTAATAATTGAATTTCATTACGGTCAAAATGAAAATAATCACTTGTAAGCCCTGAAGATGGTTTTCTGTGGTTTCCCATTTTCACACCAGGCAAATGCTGGGGCTGTACCTTAATTAAGGCCACGGCCGCTTCCTTCCCAGTCCTAGCCCTTTTCTGTCCCATCGTCACCATAAGACCTATTTCTGTCGGTGCGACGTAAAGCCAATAGGAAAAAAAAAAGACTCACCAGACAAAAACTTAGTCACCTTAGTGCACACGCACAGATGGAATGCTAAGCCTGTACAGATGACGCAGTGAACGAGTCCTGTGCTCAACAGCACGCGTGCTGCCTGTTTGTGAACATACAGCAGTAGTGATCAGTGAGATATTAATGTTTCAAGCGGACAGTGTATGTCAATATGGGTAAATGTAAGCATGTGACAGTGACAAAAAGGGGACATTTGTGTTTGGCTGTCTCATGGCGATACGTTGCATGAAGTTGTTTTGCAGCAGACTGTTCAATGTGTCTACAAGCAGTGATGTGTTGCACATGGCCACAGAATACGATGTAAGAATGGTGGTCGAAGTAAGATCCTGACGGAGAGGGACCGGAGACGTGTTTCACGGCATGTGAATCAAAATCGCTTCCAAACCCGACAGGAATTGCTGCAGTCAGTGAATGAAGGTCCATCCCAACCTGTTAGTGAGAGAGCATTGCGACTGCATGCAATGAACATTTGGAGTCAGTCACCTCACAAGAGCCAATTGCTGACACAGGCACATCAGGCTGCACGTCTTCAATGGGCTAGATATCATCGAACGTGGAACTAGCGGAACATAATGTGGTTTTTACCTGTATTCCAATGATGTACGTCATCGAGTGCACCAAAAATACCAAATGAAGCATTTCATCCTGCATGTGTGCAAGGTTGAGTTCAAGCTGGAGGTGGGTCTGTGATTTTCTGGGAGTGTTTTTTGTATCATGGATTGGGACCGCACACTGCCTTTCAGTCAACATCTGCGTGATGAGTATGCTATCGATACCCCAATTTTTCAAGATTACAACAGCAAAGTTCATCGGGTTGGACACATGAAACACATACATTAGGCCTACTCTTATGAACACTCCCCCACCCTATTACCTGAAAAATCACTCATTTGAACCCCCATTGTAAATGTGTTGGACATGCTGAAACAGCGTGTAAAAACGCCAACATCAGCATCCCCGCAATTTGGTGGAATTGCACAATCAAATCCTCAATGAGTGGCTTAACCTGAATGCGACGTACCTGCAAAACGTTGTGGACACACTTCCTAACCGAATCCAGGCGGTTATCAAGTCCAGAGGCTGAGTTACACGGTATTATTATTATTATCATCATCATCATCATCATCATCATCATCATTTCTTTTTTCTGTGCTGTATTGAATGGAGAGGTTTAAATATACTGTACATGTCTTAGAGTTTGTGGTATGTTTTTGGCTGTAATGTGTGTATTAGCATGTAAGTTTTAAATATAGCCCACTCGCTTTCAGTCAGATGGTTTCTCTTCCACGAGTAGCACTGTACCACCAAGTGACATCAGGAGCACCACCCCGGATATCAAATGCAGAAGTAAATTCCAGTGCTCCGGTGAGGTAGGAGAGATTATCTTGAAAAAGCTTAGCTCGGCTTGGTGGTTGATCGGCTCACTTTATTGTTTGGGCATTTTAACACATTTGATGGGGTTGTATCATTGCAGTTTCATATACATTGATATTCTATTGGGTCATTGATTTCTAACAAATAACTGCTTTTCCCTGCACACTGAAGGAATATACCTTGGTCATTTTGGATACATATTATGTAAAAAGCTGCACTTTTGACCGAAAACCGTTAAAGTAGTTAGTGGGCCATAAAGCCAATAACATTACTATTGCACTTTTGAATACATTTCAAGTTACTTGTATGGCCAGAAATATCTTAAGAAATTTAGTCTTCAGTATCTTCCGTTATTGAGAAATATTCATTCTGTTGAGTGTATATAGTTGCTGTCCATAAGATGTCTGCATCACCTCAATCTGTGAGAGAAAGCGTACATGAACACTGGGGTGATGCACAGGAAGGTAATGGATACAGAGTATGTATGAGCATGTTCAGTACATCTCATATCTGGGATTTGATGTGAACAGATTTAGGAGGTTTGACCTCATACCAGATACTTCCTAAATTTAATCTCAAAAGTTTAGTGGTTTTTTTTCATTTCTTTATCTAAGCGTAAATGTTCAAGCTCGCCTGGTGAAACCTGTTACACGAATTATGATGTGACATACGTACACTTCCTCCTGTGACAGAGACTAATGTGGCAGCCCCACATCCGTCAGTTGAAGGTTGCCTGCATGAAGAGACTTAACATTCTTAAGTTATTCAGCTGCACTTTCTGGGAGAGGGGGGCTGACCGTGCAGTGCTGCTACGTTTCTACACTGTAACAGTCCTTTCCCAAAAGGACTATAGTAGTGCAGCTTATGGTTCAGCATCAAAATCTACGCTGGAGCCTTTTAGACAGTGTTCACCATAATGGCGTTAGGCTGGCAACGGGAGCTTTCCGTTCTAGCCCCATTCCCAGCCTACTCGCTGAAGCGGGAGTTCCATGTTTGTGAATAAGGAGGCAGCAGTTACTCCTTACGTACGCTGCCAAATTTGTGAAATGCCACTACATGCAAGCTATCAATGCATCCTTAGTACTCAATACAACCAGCTGAATGCCACACGGCCGGTTCTGTTTTGAATTGATAGCTTGTGTCGTGAATTAAATATAGATATCGGTGGTTGTCTTGAACAGACTTTTAGGGAGGCACCTCCGTGGTTAGTTCCACGACCAGATATACACCTAGATCCTCTCCGTGGACCCATGGTGCACACAGATTCCTCTGTTTATCGGAGCTATTTCCAGGACTTCGTTCACCAGTATCCGGCCGCGAGACATATCTTCACAGATGGTTCTAAAATCGGAGAAAATGTTTGTTGCTCTTTCGTTACCGATGATATGAGCATGAAGATCTTGATTCCTAGTGTATGTAGCTTGTATACTGTGGAGCTTTATGCCATCTTAAAAGCTCTGCAGTTTGCACTGGATGACGAAAGAAACCATTTTCTTATGTGTAGCAACTCGTTAAGTTCTCTGCAGTCTATTGAAACCTGTCTCTCGCAACACCCACTGGTTTAGCCGATTCATGACCTTGTAGCCAGGTTAAGTGATGCTGGCACCAGAAGCACTTTTGCGTGGCTTCCAAGTCATGTTGAGATTGCGGGAAATGAACTTGCGGATGAAGCTGCAAAGGAAGTGGTACTTTTATCTCCAAGACCTATGAATGTACCTGCTATAGATATTTGTTCTCAGCTACGTCGAACCATCTTGGCGTCCTGGGAATCAGAGTGGCTAGCTATCCAAACTCCCAACAGACTAAGAGCAATTAGGAAGACAACCACCATGTGGCGGTCCTCTATCTAGCCTTCACGGAAGGAGGCCATATTATTGTGTAGGCTGAGGATAGGTCATGGATGAAATACACACTCTTATCTCCTAAAGTGGGAAGAACCCCTCGTGTGTTCTTGTGATGCCAACTTCACCATGGTCCACATCCTCACAGAGTGCGCCAATCTCTCTGGCCTAAGATGGAGCCTCGGCCTGCAGGAAAAACTCAAACGCATATTAGCCGATGACGCGACTACTGCTGATCTCGTCATCCGCTTTATGTGCGACAGTGGATTAATGAAGGGTACGTAAATTGCAAGTGTTCTGTTACTCAGGGAACTTACATTCCCTTTTGATTCGTTAGTGTTTTGGCTTAATTCATTCAATTTTTGTTCTATTTTGTACTTTGTTTCCAAATTCCTTTGTTATATAAATAATTTTGTTTTAAATTTCTTTTCCACTTAATTTGTTCAGAGGGGATGATTACCTAGTTGTACTTCCTCTTAGAACAAAAATCACCAGGCGAGTTGGCTGTGAAGTTAGAGGCGCGGCGCTGTGAGCTTGCATCCGGGAGATAGTGGTTTCGAACCCCACAGTCGACAGCCCTAAAGATGGTTTTTTTGTGGTTTCCCATTTTCACACCAGGCAGATGCTGGGGCTGTACCTTAATTAAGGCCACGGTCGCTCCCTTCCCATTCGTAGGCCTTTCTTATCCCATCGTCACCATAAGACCTATTTGTGTCGGTGCGACGTAAAAAAAATCGCCACCACTTATTCTGAGTCTTTGCTTCCACCATTTGTTACATTCTGAAGCAGCTACCAGGCTGAATAGCTCAGACAGTAGAGCTCATGTTGACGAGTTTTATCCCAGCTCAGTCTGGTAGTATTTGGACATGCTCAAGGTGCTGAAATACACCAGCCTATTGTCAGTAGATTGACTGCCTTTGGTACAAAATTCTGGCACCATCTTCAAAAATTGCACAAGTAGTTAGTGGGATGTAAAACCAATATCATCATTATCTGAAGCATTTCTGATGCATATCATCCTTCAGCCATGCTGCTGTCAATGCAGAATTGTTAATGGCTGTCCGGCTCCATGGCTAAATGGTTATTGTGCTGGCCTTTGGTCACAGGGCTCCCGGGTTCGATTCCCGGCAAGGTCGGGAATTTTAACCATAATTTGTTAATTTCACTCGCATGGGGGCTGGGTGATTCTCCTGTGATTTCACTGGGTGAATATGCTCACTGTGTTCTGTAGTACTGTGATTCTGTGTGTGATCGCTGGTTGTCGTTATGATACACGGATGTGTTTGGCGTATCTGATAGTGTTATCTACAAATTCTCAATTTTAATTATGGAAATTCTTTCCATAATACTTGGGTGAATTTGGATCCTGAATTGCCGCCATCGTGTCCATTTTTATTGTTTAGCATTGATTGTACATCTTCAAGATTTCTAAAGAGATACACTACACGACACGTAACTCCACCTAGGTGGTAGTCGCACCAGCCTTCGAACTCGATCGCATTTCTGTACATCTGTGTGTCATGTCTACTGACCATGAGTGAAGAAGTATTGAATTAGGTTGGGTTTTGTAATGCTTTCATCTGAGCTCTTTTTATATATATCATATGGTCTACGTTTTTATACTGGGTTAATGTTTGTAATACCGTATTATTTATTCCTCTTATATTACTTTTACTTCAGATTAGTTTTATCATTACATTTCTAAACCAGTTCTTATTTTGATTCGTTTATCACACATATATTCTTATTTTCGTTACACTAAAATTAAAGCAGAATGTCCTTTGCGATGTCATGAATGACTTGATTTAAATTAAAAATGGAAAAAGAACCGTCTTGTTCTAAAGAAATTTTTGAACACTCTTAGAATGCAAATTATGTCACAAGAACTTTACATATTCACATTAGTCATTGTTACAATGAAGACCCTATTGATACACAAAATTCTCCTTGCAATGCAACTTCTAAAAACCTGAGCAAATTTACTCCAATCACTGAAGAAATGTGAGTTATGCAGAGGGCATTTCAAAAGTATCAATCGCCACCAGGTTCATCCTCACCCTGAAGCTCACCAGAACAACATCAAAGCTCATCTTTGACAAATCCCAGCAATACTGATTCTGCAGCTCCAGCTATAAACCATCCTTGTCAAAATAGCTCAGATCTCACACATGACGTTAACAATAAATGTAAGGAATGGGTAAGTAGGTTTGAAGGTCTTGTCTCCTTGGATTCACCTGAAGATCAAGAATTTGATAAAGCATTGAATGAAACCAAACCAAACCCCATGGCACTACAGCCCTTGAAGGGCCTTGGCCTACCAAGCGACCGCTGCTCAGCCCGATGGCCTGCAGATTACGAGGTGTCGTGTAGTCAGCACGACGAATCCTCTCGGCCGTAATTCTTGGCTTTCTAGACCGGGGCCGCTATCTCACCGTCAGATAGCTCCTCAATTCTAATCACGTAGGCTGAGTGGACCTCAAACCAGCCCTCAGGTCCAGGTAAAAATCCCTGACCTGGCCGGGAATCGAACCCGGGGCCTCCGGGTGAGAGGCAGGCACGCTACCCCTACACCACGGGGCCGGCTGTTAAAGCATTGAATGACTGCTGTAAAACTATTTTAAATAGTTCTTTAATAGATATTGCATATTTCTCAAGGAAACTGTGAATAGTTGTAAAGGGCCACAGCACCCATCAGTAAAATACTGTAAAAAGAGGCAGGCCAGGAAAAATAATCCTGATGGACTAACTTACAAAAGATTTTAAAATCCTAAGCAAGCCAGTAAAAAAAATTCCGAACGATGAAGGAATAGATATGACTTTGAAATCGTGCAGTTTCAATATAATTATAATCGAAGGAATGTGATGAAGAAACTTATCTCTTCCGCATCCTTAGTAGATTGTAAACTGAGTGTTACGACTGTTTCTGAATATTATGGCAGTCAGTTTGGCTCTTGCAGGGTACACTTGCTAGATAAATACGACGAGATGTGCGAGGCCCGATAATCTCGAAAATGAGCAAGCTGTCATAACTAATGACATTTTTAATGCATGTTGGGGAATTTGAATAGACACCATCCCTGGGAGAGATGGAGTAAGGCTAAAGGTTATTAAAGACCTCATTGCATACAAAACCATTTCTTTCATTGCAACTTACATAGTTCGTTGGGGAAACGTTCCATCGTATTTCAGGCAGGGTAGAACAATATTAATTCATAAAAGTGGAGATCCAGACAATGTCCAGAACTGGCGACCTATAACAATATATTCCATATTACAGAGAATTGTTGAAAGAGTGATAGATAAAATGCTCAGGAAAAATGTCGTACTCAGTCCTAATCAGAATGTTTTTGTATCTTGCCCGGGAACTTTTATTAATTCATCTATTGTAGACTGGTGCTTGAAAGACTCAAAACTTAAGAGGAAGGATTGCTGCGTTGTATTCCTAGATGTCTCTAAAGCGTTTGATAATGTATCCCATGAGCATATAGAACAAACTCCAAGCACCATTCCTGTTTCACCAAAACTTAGAATGTTAATTATTAATCTCCCTAAGGAAAATTCAACCAGCATACAAATCAACGGAACACCTAGAGCAAGTCAAAGAACCCTATCAAGAAAGGCGTAGCTCAAGGTGCACGCCTCTCTCCTATGCTATTCAATTTAGCAGTCGATCCTGTTCTGAGGTAACTAAGTGAAAGAGAAATAGCCGAAGAATATAGGTACAACTTAGTACCCCGTATGGAAAATCTGACGGCGCTTGCCTTTGCCAATGATTTGGTGCTACTGTGTAAGAACAAAGCAGCAGCTGAACCTCTTACAGATCTAGTAAAAACTTCTTTAGCCAGGATTGGACTCCAAATAAATACTGTGGAAAACACAAGTTGGTGAGAACCAGATTCAAATAAAATCTTAATCATAATGACTAAATAATCATTCTATTATATAGAAACATTGAATTTTTATTTTGTTCTCAGCGAAAGAACTCAAGAGATTGATTTTGATTTCTTGAAATATTTACAAAGAGTTTTTTAGTGAGCTGTTAAAAGATCTTACGTTATTGCGTATGAATTTGTAGTTGCTTGGTAATTGTTGATGCAAGTGAGACTCCTAACAGTAAGGGAATGACTGCAAGAGGGTTTATTCTACATTATTTTGATTTCACCTAGAATAGTTGTAAGGATGCTTTTGGTTTTTGTTGGCACATTGTTGGTAGTTAATGTTTTTATTGTACTATATTAATTTCAGCAAACTGGTAAGCCTAGTAGTTGTTAACTCAAAAGAATGGAGCTTGCTTATGTTGACATTTGGCTTTACATATTTTTAATCATATGGGCAAGAAGAGAATCTGTTTGAGTAATGCAAAAAATAAACTTATATTTAGTTCTGCATTGCATTTGGCATAGTTTGTGCATGAATGATTGTGTAGTTGCATATCTTTCATAATAAAGAAATGTCATGTGATTTGGTTGAGAAGGCTAATTTGAAAGCTGACAACTCCTATTAGATGTTCCTTCTCAAGTTTTTTACAAGAACATGCCGTATAATCCTGAATACCACCCGCACTTTTTTCTCCAAAATATTAGTTCTAAATCTTGGGTGCGGGTCGTATTCAAGCCGTTCATTCTTTTAAATATATACTACGTTCACATGGAGTATTGAAATAGATTTGAGTACGGTCACCGTACTCAATATACCACATGTAAACGGGCATTCAGTTCTTATTGTGTTTTAGTTGCGTTCTAGAAAACAAGATATCTTACTTTGTGAGAGTCGAGACTGTTGATTACAGAAGTCTAGCTCGCTCACGTTTGATTTCCGTATCTGTCCCGTGAAAGAGAGCGTTCCACGGGCGGAGTGCATTGTTTCCGGACATTAAAGAACGACTCCACAAATTTGTGATAGGAAAACGTGAGTTAGGATATGGTGTTCCCAATGAAATGTGTCAATTGAAAGCACTAGAGATCTCAAAAGAACTCAAAACACAGGGTTTTACTGCAAGCCGCGAATGGATCTGAAACTTTTATCGGAGAAAGGGATTGTGCATTCTGAGACGTACGTCTATTTCACAACGTCTCCCTGGGGCGTATGAAGAAAAATTAATGGCCTTTCAGCGTCACATTATTCATTTGAGGAAGCAAAATTCTTATTTGTTGTCGCAAATTGGGATTGCTAACCAGACACCTGTCTGTTTTTAAATGCCACTGGAAAATACAGTGGATACGAAGGGTTCTGAAAGTGTAACCATCAGAACCGGTGGTAATGAAAAGCAACGATGCGTGATAGTGTTATGCATATTAGAGGATGGAACTCCTTCCATATGTGGTTCTGAAAAGGAAAACACTTCCGAAAGGAAACTTGCCGTCCGGTGTTTTTAGAATACATGAGTCCGGCTGGATAGTTGAGGACTGGGTGAAGTGCGTTTGGCAACGTCTTCCGGGAGCTTTGTTTCAAAAACGATACATGCTTGCGTTGGACAGTTACCGAGGACATACAACTGACGCCATAAAAGATATGATGAGGAAAGGAAAAACCGATCTTGTGATAATTCTGGAGGGCTCACTTCTATTCTACAGCTGTTGGATGTGTGCGTGAATTGGCCTTTCAAAACTGCAATGAAATAGTTGTACACCGAATGGATGTCTGATGATGATCACGCATTAACACCAACCGGACAAGTGAAGAGGCCTGAAGTGGGACTAACATGCAGCTGGATCAAGACCGCATGGGCACGCATTCCAAATGATCTAGTGTCCAAAAGCTTTAAGAAATGTGGAATTTCAAATTCAGTGGACGGTAGGGAGGACGACTATTTGTGGAAAGATGCCAGCGACGAAAATTCCTATGGTGAAACTTCAGATGACGACGGTAAATTGTGAATTATCTGAGTATTGGACCGATTTTATTTACGATATTTGTGTTGATTTTATTAATTGTAAACTGTTTGGATTTATATTTGTGGTTTAATTGAAGGAAATTAAATAGGTATGTAAGTTATTTATTTTTTTTTTTTTTTTTCCGTATTTTGCCATCTCAAATTTAGGGTGTGGGTCTTGTTCGGTGGCGGGTGATATTCGGGATTATACAGTATTTTCTTCCTCTGATAATTTTATTAATATAGGAAGAAAGAAAACTTGCATTGTAATCTGATGACTGGAAAGTTAATTTTATTATGGAATGTTTGTCTTGTTATAGGTTGCAGTGATGCTAAGGGTTTTTATCTTTTGGTATTCTTCTAAACATACTCATTTTAGTGTTCTTTTTCTTCCAATAGAGCTAAATCAATTCTTCTGTATTTTACCAAGATATGAACACATGCAGAAAGTTCCTCAATTTCCAGAAGTAATATTAAACTTACTAATTTTTGTACAAGCACTCAGTGGTGTCTTACTCAACCACAGTTTGTTTTGTACACCTGCCAGTAGTTCTAGGCTACCCTTTACCTATGAGTGTTATCGTCCTAAATTACTGTATGTTTAGGCTAAGTTGTGCATGAGCTGGCATGGTAATATAACACAGTTGCTTTGGAAAATGGTGATGAATTTTCTGAGGTCAATTAAAGCTAGCTTGTGTCAGACTCATTGGCTGAATGGTCAGCGTTGAGGCCTTCAGTTCATAGGGTCCTGGGTTCGATTTCCGGTCGGGTCAGGGATTTTAATCGCCTCTGATTAATTGTTCTGGCCCGGGGAATAGGTGTTTGTGTTTGCGCGCGCTTATATGTGTGTGTGTGTGTGAGAGAGAGAGAGAGAGAGAGAGAGAGAGAGAGTTCACACCCGCTACCTCACAGATGTGGGAAAAGTGGAGGAAGAAGAAGAATTAAAACTAGCTTGTGTAAAAATTTAAGGAATGTGCATTATCACTATCCTGGCTAACAATATGAGAAATTATTTGAAATCCTTAATCCTAATATAGTTTCTTATATTTTAAAATATTTTTACAAATAGTATAATCTTTGTTATATTGTATGACATTTTAATTTTATGTGCTTTGCATCAACAAAATTTGCAAAGAAGCAGCTGAATTTATGAAGAAACCTGTTGGCTGCTGTTTTCCCTGATACCGTAATGAGCTCTACTACTGTCACCTAGGTCAATTGTCTATTGACCTTTTCTTCTTCATGTAGCACTTAAACTAATTTTGATAATTGCTCTGTAATGATAATGGTGACCGTTTTTGCACACCAACTTTTCTAATTTCTTTAGTGCTTGAGTGGTATCTAATGTTACCAGATCTCATTGTTCTTAAAGCTTCTGAGCTATGTGGGGTGTTTTCCGTTTCATTATAATGTATGGAAGATGAGTTGTTACTGGTACAGTTATTTTATTATTATTATTATTTTGTATAATTTGTGTTGTGAGTGTCGAGTTTTATGGAAACATACATACATAATATGTATAATCTTGAATTTTTAGTGCTAAAGAGAGAATAGAAGTATAATCATCTATTGGAAAACATCTTATGATACATTTAAGGGAAATATTTTGAAATTGCTTGAGTGGTGTTCTTAATTCTATTGTTCACTTGTTCATGTACGTCAAGAAAATATTGCTTATGTTTGATAGTGTGCAGGTAAAAGCTAATAACAGTTGATGAAAAAGGATACTTTGAGGCAAAAGGGAAGTATTCTGTCAGGCTGTTGTAAAGCAGTGGGTGGACTGAATACTTGTGTACATCAACAGACGCTATTGTCAAAAAGTCGAAACTTACGCTAAGAAAACCCCAGTTCTTGTTATTTACTAGGAAGCAAATTAGTGATATTGAAAATGATGTATATTTTAAGTCTCAAATAATGGAAACAATGTCTTTTAGAGCTATGCTGTTCAAACTCAGTGCTTGTCTATGTACCCCCCTTTGGCTCTGATTACTGCTTGACAAATACGTGGCATTATTCTAGTTAGTTTTTACAATATCTCTTTGGTTATAGTTCCCCAGGCTTGAAGATATTGCCAGAGATCTTCACAACTATTGACAGAAGATTGTTTTGCCTTCTGGTCAAGTTTTTCCTACAACAACGCAATGGGTGATAAATTGGGTGACTTAAGGGGACAAGGTCATTACTTGTAGAACTCGTGATGATTTTTTGTTTCTTACATACTTCTTGCACAGGGTTGGTGTGTGTTTCCTGTTGTTGTCCTGCTCAGAACAAACCCTCTTCCATTAAGTTGAGTTTCAGGCGATACTGTTACTGAAACAACCCCACACCATAAAGCTACCACCACCATGCTTCACAGTCGGTGTTAGGCAGCCTTCTGGCATTCTTGTTCCTGGACGATAGTAGGCATACTGATGACTGTTTGTCCCAAACTTCTCAAATATTGACTCATTAATCCATAGCACATGTTTCCACTGGTCATTGGTCCAATCCTTTTGTTGTCTGGCCTAAAGTTTCTGAGATTTATACCTGCGTGTTGAAAGAGGTCTTTTGGGAGATACACATCCACACAACCCAACATCACGTAAACAATATTTCACGGTCAACATTGACAGTGGTTGTTCTCTACTTCTGCTGATTTCAGTGCAGATGTCCACAGCTGTAAACCTTTTGTTACACTTGCTTAAGATTATAGGGTGATTATCTTCAGCAGCAGACGTTGTTGTAGAACAAACATTCTTTGTGAGTGCCTGTTTCTTGTCTTCGCTTCAAAGCACAGCAAAAGCTAAATTCAGAAATCTGTGATTTTGCAGCAGTGTACCAGTTTGACCGTCTTGTAGGCATATGCTTTTCTTCACTTTTGTTTCTCTCCCCATTTCTGTAGCAAGACTCCATCCTGCAAAATGTTTGGGAGTAATGAAGAGAATACAGTGGTGAAAAACAGTCTAAACCAACAGGGGCATTTAAAAAAAAAAAAAAAAGGGGGGGGGGAGGAGGGGTAGTAGGTCGTATTATAGCTAACAGTATCTGATTTCAACGTCCGGCTAAATGGTTAGTGTGCTGGCCTTTGGTCACAAGGGTCTTGGTTTTGATTTCTAGCAGGGTTGGGAATTTTAACCATAATTGGTTAATTTCGCTGGCACGGGGGCTGGGTGTATGTGTCATCTTTATAATAATTTCATCCTCATCAAGACATGCAGGTCGCCTACGCGCGTCATATCGAAAGACCTGCATCTGGCGAGCCGAACTTGTCCTTGGACACTTCCGGCACTAAAAGCCACACGCCATTTCATTACATTTTTTTCTGATTTCAACAACAAAGGAAACAGCCTTTTTAAGGTTTGTAAATGCTTTGGTTTAGCATACAACAGAATCCAGGCTGATATTTGGTGCTCACAGGCTGTTTTATTACAAGTATCACTTTCCAGATATCTACATAATAAAGACTGTAAGATCCAATGTGGAGGAGAGAGGACACAAATGGGAGGATGTAGTACTAGAACAGAAGATGTATAAAGACAGGAGATGGCGAGCGCTTGCATACCACACCCGGGAAACTGGACTCGGGAACTGATGATGATGATGATGATTGACTATGTATAGATCTAAAAGGACAAATCCCTGCAGCAGGAAATACCTAGATTAGAAATCCGATAAATATCAATGTGACGCTAGTGTAGGTTAAAAAACAGCAATTTCATTGAAGTTACAGCTGAAAAGAAATTTCTCTGTTGTGGTAATCTGACTTCTCCATTAGCACTTGCCTGGGATCTTACTGTAATCTCTCTAATTCCCTTGGATGCTTGGCACTCCATAGAGTTACTTTAACCGAAAGAAGTGGTCTTTAGAATAATAGTTGACATAAAAGTGTAAATATTTTTGTTTTGATTAATGTAAGATCAATGTGGTATCGAGAGAGTTTTGAGATACAAATCCTATTCCTAGAATTCCAAATTTTTTAAATTCTATCCTTAACTAATTTTGTAACATTTTCTGATGAGATTGCAAGTAAACTCAAATCAGTGTAAAAGATCAGTTTTGTTTTTCTTCTTAACATCATCATCATCTTGGTTATGTGCAGTAGTTCATCTGTTAAGGTTTCTGGATCTTCATCACTGTTATGTAGCTTCTTCACCTCAGAATAATATGAACCTGCCCTTGAATCAATTACATGTTGATTGCTAAAATCATTTCTCAACCTTTCCCTAATCAGTTCTTCAGCATGTGTTTCTGTCATAGACTGCAGAAGTTAAACTTGTGTTAATAACAAAACACTGTAAAAGAAATAGATCCAACTGTTCTTATGTAGCTAAGTTGCTTGGAATATCAGAATAGAAGAAAACAAAGTTAATCAGTAAATGTCCAACGTATTGCAGTTGCTAACTGGCTTGGAGGTTTCAATCAACATCTGGGGCATATCTAATTAAGGTATTGATAAGTATTTATTGATATTCTATGGAATTTTCAGAGTGGTTCTTGTAGTTTGAACATCTCTTTTGTACTTATTTAGACTTGTAGGTATGTTAAAGGCTAAAATAATACTACTGAAAACATATGATGAACCATTATCTCCTCCATGATAGGTTATACTGGCTGGAGGATTTGGGTAGGTCTCCATTGAGATCTTCTCTTATTTGGTGAGTTGAATGTGATAGACTAGTAACAGCTTGTTTCAAAAGCACTTGCAAGTCTTAGATGGTTATTCATTTCTTTCTCAGAAAGAAATTTTACTACACCGTTCGTACTCAGTATTCACTCATTCTTGTCATTGGCCATGTCAGCTTTTCTTGTTAAAGTAATTTATGTTGTGCTGTATTTCTTTAGTTTTCTATTGGCGGGTTTGATCTTGGCTTAGTCTGGTAGTATTTGAAAGTGCTCAAATATGCCAGCCTCAGTTGGTAGATTTACTGGCACTTCCTCATATTAAAAAAAAACCATAAGTAGTTCTGGGGCTATAAAAAAAATGGTTATTATTTAGCCTTCTTTGGGTATATCTTGGCTCCATAGAAGTTTTAAACCCTATGACAGAAGACACCTCATCTCCTGATTCCAATATTTAACTTGAATTCTCCTTTATTTCACTTTCCAGGTACAATACTTAAAATATGCTGATGACATAGCAATGCTGGCAGAATCAGAAGAAGAGATGCAGAGGATGCTGTGAGAGATGGAAAGAATTTTGTAATGGCTATAAAATAATGAGACAGACATGATAAAAATTGGTTGAAAAGGACTTGTGATTTTATCAGTACCAGAGAAAATAATAGACTTTCGGAAAAGTGAAAGGGCTTTTGACCACTGACCACAACTTAAGGGAGAGGGTTGGGGTGTAGTGATCTATGGCAGCAAAACATGGTTGCATCAGAAAGATGATGTGCAGTACCTTGAGGCTTTTGAAATGTGGGTGTGGATAAGGGTGGAGAAAGCGAAATGGATAGTCAGTAGGATAAATGAAGAAGTACTGAGGGGAATGGGAAAGGAGAAGAACCTAATGAAGACAGTCAAAAGAGAAAACAATTTTGACTGGGGCACATATTGAGGAGGGATTGTTTTGAAGGAAAGTGATGGAGGGAAAAATTGAAGGAAGAGAGGAATGCTGACAGGCATCATGGGAGGAAGATAATATCAACAGATGAAGGAAGAAGCATAAGACAGAGATAATTGGATGATGTCCAGCTGATATCTGTCCTGAGACAGATCTATGTAGACTGCTACTACTACTACTACTACTACTACTACTACTACTACTGCTGCTGCTGCTGCTGCTGCTACTACTACTACTACTACTACTACTACTTCTGTGTTCTCCTCAGAAATTTTTGTCAGCCGGGTGTCAGGAATGTCAGGGCGTAAAAAAATGGATTTCAGTTTATTCCCCTCACAGCATTAATAATATTGGACAGGTAAACATTAACTGCAAAACTGAACTATTTTTGTTTTATCACAAACAGGATATAACAGAGTATTTTGAATATCTAGTGTTCTACCGTTTGTTTATAATCATGTAACACGGGGGCTTACCACATCGTTGCTGTGGAGTGCCATAAGGGTTTGTGACGTCATGCGGAATCGCATGCGATTCCACGCTAATCCAGGCACTGCTCATGTACGACACTATGTGGTAGTCAAGCTAAACATTTAAACTCCAATGTAATTGATGCAATTATACTGACAATAATGAAGATTTGTCATTTCAATAAACAGTTTTACAGTATATAAATTTAAATTTGGAACACCTAACGACTCAAATATATATTAATATTATGGAACTAGCACATATCTAGGTTATGTTAGCCGGATGGTCTGTAAAAACAGCAGGGCGGTCCGTCCATTGAAAAGGTTCTAGGGAAAACACTGTACTTGAAGCTGTCCACGGTATAATATCTTTATCTCTCTGTTGCTCTCTATTCGAGCCATTACAATTTTCTTGCTTTTCTCTATCTTGTTTCTAATTATCCAATTTTCCATTTTCTCATTTACTTCATCAGATTGTTCTTGAACTCCTATCATACCCTTTCCTCAAATCACAGTTTCGTCAACAAGCAATATTTTTTCCATTCTTGTCACTTTCATGAGTTTGTTCTGCTGCCTTTGATGGTATCATCCATCACAATTATAAACAGTAAAGGTGATTGTACATTTCATAGCTTCAGAACAATTCAGTAAATTGTAGTCCATGGCTATCAGCATTGATACAGGGTAAGAAATTGATCTGTTTACATAATCACAAACGATTCAGTTATTTTACAATGTTATTGACTTTGTCAATTACTGTTTTATCTTTAACAATAATAAAAATATTCTGTTCTGTTTTGTTGAGTTATTTGTGATTAAAACTACTAGTGTGTTTTGCAGGGAAAGTAGAATGTTTCTTGCTGTTTGTACTTTTACATTCATATACAATCCTGATGCTGACACTGACTGTTCTATGTATGGTTGTTTCTCAGAGGCTCCCCTTAACTCACTTGTGTTATTTTCAAGAAAATAACATTTTTATTATTACTCATAAGTGCTCTTCAACTGACTTACATTAGTTTTGTTGACAGAACGATGACGAGAGAGGATGTGGCTATTATTCAAGAGAGGAGGATGTCTCAACAGCAACAAAGTAAGTGAAAATACAGTGTGTCACTATGTAGTTGTAATATCTATTGCTTAGGTTCTTGGATGATAGTGTGCATCCAATACATAATACTCTTCTGGACATCATCATCATCATTTCCCATTATCCAGCTCTAGCCGGGTAGGGGCAAATATGGTTCCTCTCAACTTTCTTCGGTCTGTCCACCACCCCTCCTCCAAGACTGTGTGCCAGTCCAGGTTTCTTTCTCTAATACTGCGTTGGATTGTGTCCTTCCACCTCAATCTGGACATCAACTGCTTTAAGTCTGAACAACCATTTTACGAGGAATAGGTGATTGATAGAGCAAAGAAATGAATGTCCTTTTAAACATAAACTAGATTAGATGAGCACATTGTTGACTAGCTATAACTTGTATTTCTTAAAATACCTGGTGACCCAATTTTTTTTTCTTAAGGAGAAAGGCATTTTTTATTTTGAAAATAGCCTTTATTTTCTGCTTCCTTCACACAAAGGCTGCCAAAAGCAAAGCATACTAACAATGAAAAGAGACTCAATTGAAAGAAATTAAGCTCTGACAGTTTACTCAAACTATTTAAACTATTCAATTTCAATACCAGTTCTGTTGAATGATATGTTTGGCAGTTATGCGGAATATAAATTAGTTTTCATTGTGGCCAGAGGTACTATTAGAGTGGTGAGGACAATACTGCTTTAGCCAAGAATAATTTCTTGCAGCAAAAATCTGAAAAAAAAAGCGGGGTATTGTTCATCCCACTCCCACCATCGACCCTGTCGTTTGAATGGTAGGGAATGGTAAGTTTGTAGACTCTGCACTATTTGTCATGGATCTCTTCTGGCTGATGACTGTGGTCTTCAGTCCTTATGGCGGGGTCAATAATGTAGGCGAATGTTTGACCAGTGGTAATAGTTAGCATGTTAATTCTGCAACATAATACATCGAGAGACAAAACATGGACCTTTTCCTGTACTGTATACTGATGGGAAATTGATTACAGATAGTTGCCATTTTGGCAGAATGTTGTTATGTTCGGCCCTGCCCAATGTAATAGTTTGGCGTGGTACATGCTACGATGTCGTCAGACCTCATACTGGCTGTGTGATTAGCAGATGAGTATAGGATGGGTAAGGCATGAGATCTCAGCGCATTTGATTGCAGCAAGATTATCGGTGCCATACTTAAGGGCTATTTTATCTCCGAAGTCGTGTAGGTAATGCCTTCCATGGGCCACAGTGTCCAGAGTGTACCATAAGTGCGTAGATTCAGGCAAAACCACCATCACAAGAGTCAACTGCTATGGAGTACAACTTGATGGATGATCTGATTTGGATGGTAAAAACCGATACAGTAGAATTCCACTGTAATGAACACCAGTATAACAAAATTTTCAGAATAACAAATTTTGTTTTTGGTCCCTTCCTGTTTCCCTATTTGTTGTGTGTTAAAATATTTAATTTTAACAAATTTCGTAGTTTCAGTTTAACAAATTAAAATTGAGCTCTTTTCTTTACCAGTTTGACCATATTTTCTCAAATTAAAACTAAAATTCATCCTGTTATATGACCAACATTTTTCTTGTTACATTATTTCGTTATTCAGACAATATGATTGCCATTTTCCATGTATGCACCGTAAGCGATCGAGAACAACATAAGATTGATACTGAAGCCTCCACCTTATCAATACATTTATTTACATACTATCGTTCACAGTACCGGTTTCGACCCTTCAAAGGTCATCCTCAGCTGACAATTACAAATATGGTTTTTAAAACATCACAATGGAAAATATTGTACAGTCGTGACATTTGTCCAATTCAGCAGACCGTCTAAAACAAATGGTACAATTAAAATGGTAAAATAAGTCCTCTCTTCTTGGATTGTAAAAGGGTTACGTAGTATAAAAGGACATGTCATTTGCAAATGTTTTTGTTGTTTTGATCAGCGTAAAAATTGAAACTTGCAATGCTATATATGCACTGATAGTAGTATTCTTGAAGTGTCCACTATTTTGCGTTAAAACTAATGGCTAATTGATTAAAACATTTCGAGGGTTTATTCTTGTAATAACTATATTGTTTGTTTCACCGTGTTCCTCTGCTGGTAGTATAAGCGTCTTGAAGTGACTTGGACACTGTTTTTGAAGAGTTGGGTAGTTGTCTAGTATTCAGTTTGAGGCATATTCAATATATATGTACAGGACTCATAATATATACTAATGCTGAGTTGGTAGTAAAATGCATTTTGTAAGAATAAAAATTGTTTTAGCAACGTACTCCTTAATTTGGTGTTGTATAATTTTATCAAGTGTCAATTTGTTTTACAATACTTGATATCTTGATTTTGAAAGATAGCGTGAAGGCTTCTTCCTTTTATGTTGTAGGCCGTATTTATCTGTAAGTAGAAACGAAGTGTGTGAGAAGTTGCGTCTACTAGGTTTTTTGTTAGAGGTAAAAGTGTGTGTTGTACTTACTTTAGATGTTGACACTGTTGTGCATTACACGGCAGCACGTCGAGTACTGTTGCGCGTTTGTCTAGAGCTGCTGCTGCTGCTTCAAACTTCCCCTCCGCAGCCACAAGCAGCGGCTCTAGACAAACACGCAACAGTACTCGACGTGCTGCCGTGTAATGCACAACAGTGTCAACATCTAAAGTAAGTACAACACACACTCTTTTACCTCTAACAAAAAACCTAGTAGACGCAACTTCTCACACACTTCGTTTCTACTTACATTGTAATGTGTTAAGTCACAGCAGAATGAAGCGGATTTGTTTTATTACTGATACTGTTTTCAAAAGGAACGAAGACTCCCAAACACAACTTAGAAACAGCCGACAGTTTGAACTATGCTGTTCACAGTACCAAAAACTGAAGACAAACAGAAATTTAAAGTAAGACTACACAGTACAGTCAGTTTGCTTTTAATATCACTAATAGAGCCTACATGACTTCTTCGCATGTTATGGAAAGAAACTCAATTTTTAAAATAAACAGTAGCACAGTCTGTTCATATCTCACACAGAAAGCAATTTTAGACACGCGCACTAAGGATACGAACGAGAGTATAATGGTACCAATAAAATCGTTTGCAAGAAACCCGCTGCTGCAATTTTTGTTGATCATTTCATGGAAGGTTTTATAATCTAATTGTGTAAAATGGTCACTCTAATGTACAAATATTTACTGTACTTTCGTGGAGTATTGAGAGTTAAGGACACAAAAATGATCGATAGTGTTTTGCTAGCTACTTACACCAAAGAGTATAACTATTGATAACGGAAAATAATCATTGACATCTGAAAGAACTATCGCTTCATGTGCATGCTTCATACGAACGAGAGTATAATGGCACCTATAAAATCCTTTGCAGGAGACCCGCTGCTGCAATGTTTGTTGATTTTTTCGTGGAAGGTTTTATAATCTAATTGTGTAAAACTGTCACAGTAATATACAAATATTTACCGTACTTTAGTTTGTGGAATATCGAGAGTTATGCAGAAAAAAATCGATAGTTTTTTGCTAGCTTTTTTACGCTGAAATGCAGAAATACTGATAACGGAAAATAAAACGCATTAAAATCTCTTGTAATAGCGGATGGCCGGGCTGAGTGGCTCAGATGGTTAAGGCGCTGGCCTTCTAACCCCAACTTGGCAGGTTCGATCCTGGCTCAGTCCGGTGGTATTTGAAGGTGCTCAAATACGACAGCCCCGTGTCGGTAGATTTACGGGCACGTAAAAGAACTCCTGCGGGACTAAATTCCGGCACCTCGGCGTCTCCGAAGACCTTAAAAAGTAGTTAGTGGGACGTAAAACAAATAACATTATTATTATTATTATTATTATTATTATTATTAATAGCGGATGACTCAGTGAAAGGGTTTTTGTTGTAACTGAAGGCTATTGTACAGTTTAATATAGGAATTTTGAAGGGACTTTAAAAAAAAAACCCTGTCATTAAAATGGGGTTCTCGTTATATCCCATACTCGCTATAACAGACTTCTACTGTTGTTACAGTTAAACAATAGATATAAAGAAAAAGGCTACCTCATCACAGAATGATGGAAAGTTCGTAGCTTGGAAACAAACTACTCCCTAAAAATATGTATGTTACTCAGGAATGCGACAAATGGGAAATGTCTTGGAAGTAAAAAAAAGAAGATCTTATATATCCCAATGATTCAACAAAGGTTTTCATGTAGCCACAGCTCCCTGGTACATGTTCTTCTACCAAGAGCTTCAAGCAGTAAGTCCCCACACAGTATGCATCACTTCAGGCACAAGTCCTGACGTGAGGTGTAAAATCCTAAGTCAACAGTTAGGATAAGGACCAATATACATATAATTGCATTTAAACAATGAGGAGTTTGTTCCACTTCGATGGTGTGTGTTAACGTATCTCTGCGTACCTGTTACTTCAATGCCCACAGAAAGACTGTCTATCAAGGCTGGACTGATCATTTCTGATAGAAGGTGCAACATAAAACCAAACCCTGTAGATATGTCATTTCTCAACCAGAGTTATTTTTAATATGAGTGATTCCATTTTAATTTTAAAAAATAACATGGCATGTAATAGTTGTGTTTTCTACTGATTCTTTTGCAGATTGTGTTACTTAAACGTCCCTTTTTCTGGCTTAGTGTTATGATCTGTTACATTATTTTTAAACTATCCATAGATAAGCTCATAATATCGGATAATATCGATGGTGATTACTATCGATCGTTTCCCGCCTCTACCTGACAGTGAGCACCATGTGTGATCTTCTCTTACAGATCAATATCTTCTTCCTCCATATCCTACACAATCTGCCCAAGCAGAAGTTGTAATTCTCGCCTCATTCGCGAGTTTGTCATGATGTGCTCTCAAAGACCTAGACTGAAGAGCGGTGGCAGTGTAGTGCCAATTTCTCAAAAACGGTTGGATTTAGGACTTTAAAATATTGTTTCAGTCCCAAAGGGGCTTACCGAGATTTTGTTCCTTGCGTCCTGAAAAATACTGTAATGTAAGCTTTGTCTTGTCCTTGTACGACAAATTTGATTTTTGCCTATACAGTATTAACCTGTGCTATTGGGCAAAGGACATCAATCTAGGATAGAAGCTGAATTTTTAAAACCCCCGCATTCCAGATTTTGATATCACCATATCTGGCACAGCTCTGGAAAGGGTAGAGCACTTCTCCTACCTTGGAAGTATTCTCTCAACGCACTGTACCTCTGAGAAGGACGTGGAAAAAAGAATACAGGTTGCCCATGTGGCCTTTGGACGTATCTCACATCATGTATTCCAGAACAAAGATCTAGGTATCCACACGAAAATAATGGTATACCAAGCTGTTGTTATTTCTATGTTGCTCTACGGGTGTGAAATTTGGACTCTATATCACCGGGACATCAAGAAACTAGAATGCTTTCATCAACAAAAACTTAAATCCATCATTAACATCAAATGGGATGACTATGTAGCTAATATAGCATTTCTCGAGAAAAAAAAGCTAAATAAGAAGTTGTTACAATAATAAAAACCTTCTTTCCAATACAAAATAATCCTTTATATTTAGGATAAAACCATTAACAGATATTAAAATTAGGACATGTTTCGCTCATGCTTTGTACCATCAGCCAGAATAACCTAATTCAAGGTAGGTCAGAGCCCTGATCCCAGTACATATAATGTAAAAACGTCTAATAATACAATGATGAAACTAATTATAACAATTTAAAAATGATTAGTAAGAATATAGTATGTCTATTAAAACATTTAGTGACCATTAAAATAGCTTGAAGTGTAGGTGAATGATATGAAATGTTAATGATACGTTGTTGTGGATGATCATTCATATGGAACGATGAGCATAATCCTCGTACGATGGCATTAAACTGTTTATAATTGTGAACACTTTTACACAATAAAATGAACTATTGTGGACTGCTGTCTTGTTACAGATGTCTTAAAATCAACATGTGTTGGTTGAAAAACGAATTGTATAGATGGATAAAACATTGCCAGGTTAGCGTGAAACGGTTTTAAGAGATTCCCTCGTGTTATATTTCATCGTATTGTTATTCAATATATACTATCAATGATCTTCGAACAGTGGACTAAAAGATCTCATAGGTGAAAAACATGAAATAGGTGAGCCCTGAAAAAGAAAAGAGAATATGTAAGTGTCATTTGCTGGGATTTAAAATATGTCCTGCTATGGGGAAATACTGAAAGAAAAAAAAAGGCGCTTACCCTTGTGTTGGTTGAAGAGTGAATGGTCCCTTAGTTGTTTACGGAGGTTTGATGGTCAATAACTTGTTGCTCCATGTGTTGTACGTATGTGATCATAGAGGTGGGGAAGATGACGGAAGGGGAAAGGAGGGCGGGGCGCTGAGCGAGTTGTGAGCTGGGAGAGGGGATGCAGTGTGAGGAGGCGAAGTAGGAGTAGCTCCTGTTGCTACCGGTGGAATAAAAGCATGTTTGTGGTGGAAGATTTTCATGAAGTTGTTGGCATTGATACCGGAATTAGCTATTAGATTGGGTATTTGCTCAAGTACGGGACTATTAATGTCCGAGATATCATTTAAATTTCTATTTTTATTAAAATGATGGTCCAAGGAAATGTAAGCGTTTTCGTACCCAGTCATTAGACTATTTTTGTTTCCGTATTTTAGTATTTACATATCCTGAACGATCGTACTAAAAGTATGCCCCGTTTCCCTTGTATGGATACTCATGGCAGAATGTTTTCTGTGTTTTAAGGCATTATAATGTTCTAAATACCTTATTCTAAAGCTGCGGCCGGTCTGTCCGACATATGAAAAATTGCAGTGTGTGCTTCACAACGGGATTCTCAGAAAGACTGAATTTGTGGTTTTTCTACCTGAAGTTGTCAGTAAAATGTAGCGATTGAAAGCAATGTTATATAAAATACTCGGATCAACTGAAAAACCGCACATTTTCTCACTTTTAGCGAACAGTACTACGGTGTCAATCTAACAGTCCAAAGTTCCAGTGCTAGAATGTCCAGACTGCAGACAGCCGTGAACAATCCTCTGCCATTATTCCATTAAATATGCACACTGCTCATTCCAATCAGTGCCTTAGAGCAGAGATTGAATAGCTTGAATGCTATGATGAAACAGTTTGTTACGTATCAATAGTATCAGAAAATTTATGAACCAGAGGAATGGCATGCTAAAGAAGAAAGTTATCTAAATCCCCAGCTACTTCCCGCCAATATTCAGGCAGGCTGTTATTTTCAGTACGACCGGGCGAGTTGGTCATGTGGTTTGGGGCGCGCAGCTGTTAGCTTGCATCCGGGAGGTAGTGGGTTTGAAACTCACTCTCGACAGCCCCGAAGATGGTTTACCATCTTCTCCCATTTTCACACCAGGCAAATGCTTGGGCTGTAACGTAATTAAGGCCAGGGCCACTTCCTTTACACTCCTAGCCGTTTCCTATCCCATCGTCGTCGTGAGTCCTATCTGTGTGGGCGCAACGTAAAGCAAATTTTTTAAAAACTCGGTATACAGCAGTAATCCCATCTATCAGAGATAAGCGGCAACGGAGACACAAAGCATATGACAACCACCAATGGTCAATGTAATGTTGATCATTGTTATGAGCTTTCTGTATTGTAGGCCTTCACATTCAGTTTTCTTTCGACTCTGTAATATTAGGGCATCTTATAAAATGTATTATAGCATAGACTGTAGTTCCTTATTCCTCGAATTTAAATACCGATTTTCATTAAATTCAGTTAACCCATTTTCTCTTGGCGGCGTTGAAATGGACTTATCAACAAAAACCCAAATTCATGAATATCTTCATTATCATAGCTGGTACAGTAAAAGTGTATAAGACATAAATGATCGGAAATGTAATAATAGGTATATAATTTAGGTATATACTATTTGTCAATAGGACCACTAATAACACAAATATTTGATTATTCACTTTTAGGCCATCCCCTAAACTGCTATTTCTCTCAGCGTGAATAAAATTATTTATAGTTGAGATTGTAGCGACTTATTCCCCAACTTTGCATACCGATTTTCATTAATTTAGGACAAATAACATAAATATTTCAGAATTAAATTTATGCCTTCCCCTAAACTACCATTTTTCTCAGTGTGAATAAGATTATTTATGGCCTAGATTGTAGCGACTTATTCCCGCACTTTACATACATATTTTCATTAAATTTCTCTTCAGCCGTTTTCTCGTGATGTGTGTACATACAGACAGACAGACAGACAGACAGAAGTTACGGAAAAGTAAAAAGTGTATTTCCTTGTTACTATGGTCATGATCGATACAGAAATGCCATTCTTTTTGAATTTTGAGCAATGTACAGCCAAAACTCTTATTTTATATATATATATAGAAGTGTTCACAACTATAAACAGTTTAATGCCATCGTACGAGGATTATGCTCATCGTTCCGTAGGAATAATCATCCACAACAACTATCATTAACATTTCGTAGAATTCACCCACACTTCAAGCTATTTTAATGGTCACTAAATGTTTTAAGACATATTATATTCTTACTGATCATTTTTAAATTGTAGTTAGTTTTATCGTTGTATTATTATACGTTTTTACATTATATGTATTGGGATCAGGGTCCTGACCTACCTTGAATTAGGTTATTCTGGCTGATGATGCTCACAAAGCATGAGCGAAACTTGTTCTAATTTTAATATCTGTTAATGGTTTTATCCTAAATATAAGGGATTATTATGTACTGGAAAGAAGGTTTTTATTATTGTAACAACTTCTTATTCTGAATTCCAATACGGCTTTATAATGAGACTTGTAACTTGCAAAGCAAAGCTAAACGGTATCGAAGCCACCATCGTTGGTCATCGACTTAGACGGGCAGGTAATATCCATCGTATGAGTGACACCAGACGCCCTCGGCAATCCTTTATGGTGAACTCAGCACTAGCAAGAGGATTCGTGGTGCTCCTCTGAAGCAGTGTAAAGACCAACTTAAGTAGACCATGTGAAGAGTAGATATAAATCCAAATACTTGGCATACTCTCGCATTTGATCACCTTGCTGGCGTGCTACCATCTCAACTGCAGTTGCACATTTTGAGCAGTAACGTCGAAGACAGGAAGAGGAAACTATCCAGAGAAAGAAGCTATGTCAAACACTGCAACGTCCCCCATCTTCCATGGGATGAAACTTGTGTGGCCGCATGTTTTATGTAAGAATTGGTCTGATAAGCCATCAGCGCCACCTTCATCGTGTGGACTAAGGATTACGGAACTGCAGGTGAGAAACGAAAACTGGGATACGATTATTGGCCGACGAGTGCACCTCCAGGGTAGAAGATGAACCTATGTTCCTAATTTCAGTTTTCTAGGTCTTTTGGATCTGGTGATCAGTGAGTGGTATTTGGCTTTTATATACGAGGGCTATATTTTTTTTTTTCAAGGTCCGATCGGTTGTGAAATTAAAAGCACAGTCAGAATCCAATGACGCGTTGCGCAGATGTGTTGTGCAGTGTCTCTAGTATACCCGTTGACCATGTCACGTCACACTCGTCTGTTCTGGGCGCACAGTGAGCATGCAAACATGCCTAGAACAATAGAATCTCCGCCAAGTGTGAAGTGCGTGCTATTGTTCTTCATGCCAAGGGATGAAATGCAGCTGGAATTCATCAACGGATGAATAATGTGTACGATGAAACTTACATGAGTGACAGCAAAGTGCGGCAATGGTGCAGGGCAGGCAGTCTGTGAAGGAAGCGAGTATCAACTGATGATGTTGTTCAGCGAGTGGATCAGGCCTTTCGAGAAAATTGTCTGTTTACAATTTCTGTGTTGAGCGATTTGTTTCCCGGGATTTCAAGGTCAGCTCTCTATGCCATTGTGAGTGAGAGACTTCACTACCACAAACTCTGTGCGAGATGGGTTCCCAAGGTCATGCCTGACCACCACAAAACACAAAACATGTTTCTCCAGTGCTACCATGCTGAAGGAGAAGACTTTTTGAACAAAATTGTTACAGGGGATAAGACATGGTTCCATTTTGAAAATGAAGAAACAAAAGAGCAATCTAAATAGTGGATGCATTCTCATTCCCCAAGTAAACCAAACTTTCTCCATCAGAAAGTGTACAGCTACTGAGTTCTGGAACCAAAAAGAAATTTTGTTGGTGGAATTCATGGAACGTGGCATGACTATCACTGCAACCTCATATAGCTTGACTCTTCAACGTCTACGAAGGGCAATTCAGAACAAGTGAAGAGGAATATTGTCATCAGGCATTATCCTTCTTCAAGACAACGCTCGGCCACACACTGCAGCTGCAACAAAGACGTTCCGGCAGCGTTTTTTATGGGAAGTGTTTGATTACCCACCATACAGCCTGGACTTAGTTCTCTCTGATTTTAATCTACTTCCTCACATGAAATGCTGGCAAGGAGGACAGCATTTTGGCACAGATAACGAGCTGCAGACCAGCGTAGAGAAGTGGCTGAAAGCATAGGTGGCTGCCTTCTATGACGAGTGTATTGGAAAGTTGTTACCACACTACGACAAATATCTATGTCTAGAATTTTTTATTTTCACTTTGGTTTTAATTTTGCGACCGATCAGACCTCAGAAAACTGTGCCAAACTTTTACATATTCACTGAAACAAGGAAAGGCCTCTGTGTCATAAAAGTTTGAGAGCTACTATCAGAGGGGAAAGAAAAGGCAGGTGGCTGATACATTCTGGATAGATGGAATTATGTTGTACAGAAATTGTAGGTTTGCATTTGGTTGTTGTAATGTTAAGGATTTTTGGTGGTAAAGAGCTGCTTTTTGTCATTTACACAGCAGTCATCACCACCTTTGAACTGTCTCTTCCAGAACTAGCATGTAAATGGATTACACAATATTATTTTCCTTCTTGGTATTGGAATAAATCTTGTTGCTTGGTAAATTAATTCCTTCAGGTCACTAATTTTAATGGTGAGATTGCTTTGAGTTAGAACTACTAATGAAATAATGTCATCTCAGCTCGTAGGTTGGTAGCCCTGCAAATTCTTCTGTTCAGAAGCAAGTCTCGTTACATCTTTGTATCCTTTTCCAGCCATGATCTAATCTCACCTGCCCCTCAGATTATGCCCTTTGTTCCTTCCCTCAAATAACATGGTGAATCAGTTTGAATGTTGCAGTAGATGACCAGCCATCCAATTTCGTCTTTTTGAAACTGCTGTGAGCATTGTCCTCTTATAACTTACTCATGCAAGTACTTATTTATTTGTCATTCTGTAGAGAGAATGAAATATGTATCATAATACTGTATGCATGCAGACCTTGAAATAAAGCAGAATGTTGTTAACTGCTCTAACTTTTGAGTTCTTGGAGCTTCAGTTAGCATTTAAGAGGGCTTAAATACAAGAGATTTGTGTCAGTAGATTTACTGTCATATTAAAGATGCCTATCATCTTGTTTCCCTGAAACACACAATCTCAGAGCTACGCGCACCAGATCCCAACAGGCAGCTACTAAGAACGCACGGCTTCAGCACTTTACACACTTCACCTTGGTTTCTCATAACATACCAGCTTCCAGAACGCACCAAGACGCATAACTTTCATCATATTTGACTAATGCCACCAATCTTAAACATCGCGTCTACGGAAGAAAACATCCTCCATTAACATTTTTAATAACCTTAACATCTGTAGCTGCCAATAGATCTTCAGATAAACAACAGCATTACCTAATTTGCAGTGGATCATTATAATACTAATTACTTATACATCTCATATTTTTATGGATCCACTTTGTTGGAACGATATATATACAAATCCATTTATTCCAAATCAGTGTATATGCTGTACTGCACACTAACAGCACCAGTGTAATGAGTTTTTATACTAGACATGTGTGGCATACATACCACTGTTTTTGATTATATGCCCATTTTAACAATATTTTAATGTCCACATTAGCATATATTTTTATTCAATTTTAACCTCACACTAAGTTTCAATCAGAATGTAATGACTTTACAAAATGAATTTAGCCTCTAGTATGTACAAAAGCAAGATGTTGCACTTATACTTAAATCAAAAATGTTCAAGCCTGTGTTCTATTATATCATGTGACTAATCAACAGCCAATTCTGTAAATATTTGAACTTATCACTGTTAAGTTACACAAACATATCTGTGTTCCATACTATATAACTTAAAATCGAATAGTAGTAACAGTAAGGTAATATGTGTCTTTATGAACAATGCACACTAGTCATGTACTAGACACACCAAATATTAATGATCAGCCTAAACTAGTCTAACTTTTACTATGTGATGTTTTTATGAACAATTTACAATTGTCAACTGAGGATGACCCCATAGGGGTCGAAACTAGTCTTGAATATTTGTAATGTAAAATAAACTCGTATTGATAAGGTGGAGAATTGTATATATATTGTTTTCCCTGAAACAGTCGAGATTGTCCAGAAAATATCCACTTAATGCACAATTTGAGATTCTGAGAAATCTGAGATAATTACATATCTTTTTACCCATGAGGAATAGAAGACAAATCATTGTTCAGTCTTTCCATCCATTTCATAGCTAGGGAATACTTAGTTATTGTGTTCAGCAGATTTGCAGGGGAGTTTCTATAACAATATTTATTTATTTATTTATTTATTTATTTATTTATTTATTTATTTAATTAATTATTACCGGGCGAGTTGGCCGTGCGCGTAGAGGCGCGTGGCTGTGAGCTTGCATCCGGGAGATAGTAGGTTCGAATCCCACTATCGGCAGCCCTGAAAATGGTTTTCCATGGTTTCCCATTTTCACACCAGGCAAATGCTGGGGCTGTACCTTAATTAAGGCCACGGCCGCTTCCTTCCAACTCCTAGGCCTTTCCTATCCCATCGTTGCCATTAGACCTATCTGTGTCGGCGCGACGTAAAGCCCCTAGCAAAAAAAAAATTTATTTATTTATTTATTTATTTATTTATTTATTTATTTATTTATTTATTTATTTATTTATTTATTTATTTATTTATTTATTTATTTATTTATTTATTTATTCTTCTGAAAGCGGTGAAGGTAGGCGCTCTTGGTAACATGAGTGCATATCGCAAATTTCATTTTGAACACAAAATACCAACTATTCTTTACATTTTAGGTGGTATTGTACACATAGATCATCTGTGTAACACCACTGTCTTCTTATAAAATCTGACGAGGGGAGATCACAATGTCTGCATCATCGATTTTGTTCAAACTTTGTAGGTTGGTAGTACTACATATAAAAAACACACTGGCAAAGTAGTAGCGCTCAACTCTCAAAAATTTTCGAAAAAGCAATTTTGAAAATGTTGAAGAAAGTTACGAAAGGTGTAGCATGCCAGGTACCATCAAGCGAGAGACTGTGGTGTGGTGGTCAAGTGTTTAATGTTCTCTGCTTCACTTATGAAGGTGGCGAGTTTGAGTCTGTCTACACGCTCTTTTTTCTTCTGACATTTCCTGATCCCCCTTTTCCTCATGTTGCAAATGAGAGCAGCAGTTATTCATTGTCTGACCACGTTGTGTCGTGTAACGGTTGTGTGCGATGTAACCAGACATGCTCATCGTAAATTCGATCGGCATGGAGATCTCGCATGTTGAAGTATGTTTGAACAAAAGTGTTTTTGAATGTGAAGTTACGTAAAGTGCAGATGAGTTCCCGGGAGAGCAAGCAACAAATAAACAGTTGAAAGGGGCCATGGCTTGCGTCGAGCACCTTATTTATATAAATCGCTTTCTGGATCCCAGCGACTCTGTAGAGATTACAGAAGAGGCCGAATTAATGGGAAAGAAAATTTTAAAATCTATTTTGACAATAATAGAAGAAAATAAATTTGTATTAGATGAAGAAGTATTCACCTGCGATGGTAGTGACGACCAAGGTGCTTTTGAAGAAAAGAGTAATTCTAGAGACAAGTACTACGAGCCCGAGGAAAAAAAAAGGGAAACTTTTGGAATATATTCCTGTAGATTACAAGTTAAATGTTGTAAACATGGCTAGAACACACCCTAAATGGAGTTTGCAGACATTACACAGAAGAGGCTGCTCGCAGCTGAATCTAATATGGGATTTGGCTAAACGGGAAGATGTCAAAAAGGGCGGAACATTGAGGAGCAAATTTAAAACCATCAACGAGTGGACTTACAATCGCTTTAAAGAGGCATGTGAGAGCAAACAACGAGTCACGATGTGTAAGTTGCAAGAGTGGGCACTTGCTGCGGTGGCCCAGTTTGAAGGATTTGAATTCAGGGCTTCAAATTCATAGGTAAAGAAATTTTTAAAAAAGATACAAAATCTGCCAAAGAAAATTTACCAGATACACTTCCAGAAATGACTCCTTGAAGATGGAAGATGTTTTGGCTTCTGCAGCAAACTTTTGGATGCAGGCTCATGCACTGATCCCAAGTTTTGACAGTACACACGTCATAAATAACGATCAAACAGGTAACTTTTATATATGAATACACAAGTCCACTTTAACCGTACAATATAGCAAATGGAAAATTATATTTACTTTTTTCTATTTCAGGCTGTCAATATCAGTCTACAATTGACAGAACATTGGATATCTAAGGTTCAAAGGCTGTGTTTGTCAACCAAAAAAAACATGAACAAAGTCACTCATTCGTACAAGGCCCAGTACATTCTCGCAATGTCAGGAGAGTTGTTCCTTCTAGTTTTTGTTTGTTTGCAAGAGCCAAAGGCTCTTTCATACCCGTAGTTAAAAATCAATTGTTGAGTTTCTCAAAAAAATACCCTAATGTAGTAATTTTCTGCTCAAAATCGGGAAAGCTGTTGACACACTTGTACAAAGAGAACCTTAAAATGTTGAAGCGATGTATTGGAGAAAAGTGATTTCTTTTGTTTGTGGACTCATGGGAAGGACAAACCAATCCCACTATTTATGACAAGATATTTCAAGATGCTGAAGGGTCACCAACCTGCACTCTAAATATTATCCCCTCCCAAGTGCACTCTGTTAGTTCAACCCTGTGTTATCTATATTTATAGACATGTTAAGCATGCATCTTGTATCCAAAATGCATCTTGTTTCATTGCAAAAAAACGCAAGATTAACTCCCGCAAAGATTGTATAAGAATTTACTCCGTAGTCCATCATCAGCTTTCTACTCCCATTTTTAGAAACAGGTTGTTATACCCATGGTATGCCGCGAAATTGACCGATACACGAGAAATTTTCCTAATGTTAACCAAGTATGTTTCCCACAAGATCTTTTGAAGAATCCATGCAGTTGTAAAAATTCTGCATTTATCATTTGTGCGAGATGCCACAAGTTTCACCCTGGATCATGCACAGACTCTTAAAAAGCACTTGTAAATGAAAGTTACTGTCTAGTTTTAACAGTGAACAATTTATGTTGTTCAAAAATGATTTTGATAGTAGCAATGTGAGCTAGGCTAGCGTTAATTTATATATTTTGAAAACTTGACAATTGCCTTTTCGGTCCAAGATATAAAGGAAAAGTGTAAAACTAACACTTGTATTGTGACTTCAATTATTATGCGCCCCCTCCCCTCAAAAAGAAATTATACGACAGATTTAAAAAATAATAATTTGTTCAATTGTGGCTTGCAATAATAAAAATAATATGGCGGAGCACTGTAAAACTCAGAAAGGGTGAAGAGAAAAAGGGGAGGGGGGTGAAATCTGGTAGCAGCAGGACTCAAACTCGCCATCTTCATAACTGAAGTGGAAAACCTTAACCACTCGACCACCGTCTCTCGTTTGTTGGTACCTGGCATGCTAAACATAATTCAAGATGTGAGATCTCCATGCCGATCAAACTTACGATGAGCATGTCTGGTTAAATCATACACAACCGTTGCACGACACAACGCAGTCATGCAGTGACTAATTGCTGCTCTCATTTGCAACATGAGAAAAAAGGGTATCAGGAAATGTCAGAAGAAAAAAAAAGCATGTTGATACGAGCGTGACTCGAACTCGCCACCTTCATAACTGAAGCGGAGAACCTTAAGCACTCGACCACTGCGCCACAGTCCCTTGCTTGATGGTACCTGGCGTGCTAAACCTCTCGTAACTTTTTTACATTTAAAAAATCTTTTTTCGAAATTTTTTTAGAGTTGCGTGCTACTACTTTGCCAGCATGTTTTTGTGATGTAACAACCTACAAAGTTTGAACAAAATCGGTGATGCGGACATCGTGACCTCCCCTTGTGAGTGCTACCCTGAAAATGGTTCATAAGCAGGATCAAGAAGTTCATCCTCTGAAGACACTGTCATTCCAGCTACACAACTTGATGGTAATACTTCAAATCAAATGCAGATCAGTAGTGATTGATTGATCAAGATTTTCCCTTCATGAATCCCCCAAGCGTTTGCCCAACAACAGCTTCACAGCCTAGACTTGCTTCTGAAATACAAATTCTAGCAGGGGTTCTCTTATGTAATAGAGCTGTATATGTCCTTTCATACTTTCAAATTTTGGGGGGCATGTTTACTTCCTTACTTTCTACCCCGACAAGAATAGATCCCCTTTCTTGTGTGAAGAATATTTGTTTTGTTTTTTGATATCTGGAAATGCAAAACGAACTTTTCATTACTTCATTGTTCGCTGTCCTCCTTTCACAAGGAAACCATTCCTTCCTCATCTCTCGATCTGTTCCAGTTGCTGTAAGTATGTCCAATGGCAGGGGCTAATCCGGAAAGTTGTACAGTGTTACCTAGCAACCATGCAAGCTATGTCTTATGGCTGGTTGCCATCTGAAATTAGCAGCCGTAGATGGATGGCCATGACTGGGAGACATATTTATGATAATTTGATTTTCACAAAGGGAAAAGTGCTTTTTTTCTCTCTTCCTGCTCTGCTTTCCTACTGGTTTTGAAAGGTTAATTTTGATCCAGAGTTTTCAATCTGCCTCTGTGCATTAAGTAGGTGTTGCAACAGAACATGCATTTCACTGACTTCTTGAATGGGAAAAAATGTTTTTTGATATAGACAGTTGCTGCATTTAGTAATGTTCTGGAGGACAATTTGCCATCCATAACTCAACTTGACTTAAAACTGCATTAACCTCTTAACTTAAAAGCCCAAGATATCTCAAATTTTAAATTTTTATGAAGAACGCCTTTTACAGGATTAATGTCCAGCTCCATGGCTAAATGGTTAGTGTGCTGGCCTTTGGTCCAGAGGGTCCCGGGTTCAATTCCCCAGCCAGGTCGGAGATTTTAATCTTAAATGGTTAATTCCCATGGCTCAGGACTGGGTGTTTGTGCTGTCCCAACATCGCTGCAACTCACACACCACACACAACACTATCCTCCACCACAATAACACGCAGTTACCTACACATGGCAGATGCCGCCCAACCTCATCAGAGGGTCTGCCTTACAAGGCCCGCACCCAGCTGGAAATAGCCACACAAAATTATTACAGGTATTATGCTTATTTTTGACAACAGGCTTTTAATATACAGTAGAATCTTTAAAGAGAGAGAGTGTGAGTGAGAGAGAGAGAAAGAGAGAGAGAGAGAGAGAGGGAGGGGGGGAGAGAGAAAGAGTGCGTGCATGTGTGTATGGACAAGTTCTGTTATCGTTCTTTTAATGTCACCATGATGATAACGTGTTCCAGTTCTGAGCAGTCCCGGCAGTTCATCACCAGGTGCTCCTGCTCCACCAGCTCCCCCAGGCCATCATCGGACATCATCTGCTCCTCCGGCACCTCAGCCCCCTCCTATGGCACTTGCCCCCACCACATCTTCTCCTCAGTCAGGTCCACCTCCAGCCCCACCAGCTCCTCCAGCTCCTCCATGCCCACCTTGGCTGGGCCCACCTCCACAACCTCAAGGACCTCCACCTCCTCCTTTTGGAGCTCCACCTCCCCCACCTCCTCCTCCTGCCCCCAACATGCCTCGGTCCTCCAGCTCTGATGGTCAGGATCAAACAACCTCCCTTGCAGCTCAGCTTCAGAGTGCCAAGCTGCGTCGTTCAAGTAAGGTATGATATTACAGGAGAGAAACGTATTTTCTTTTCCTGTTCAACTTTTTCTCTGATGTCTATTGCGTGATTAATAGAATACTGAGTTGGGAATAACTTTTATAACTCAGCAGTGGCAGTTTTATACCACTAAGTATTTACTCCATTTTTATTATACAATTAAAGAAACTGGGCCTCAATTGTTTCGATCATGTCCCCAATCAGGATCTTGAGAAGACCTTTGGGTAATGTTGATTGCTGATAAAATGCTCGAGGCTCGACTTTGATGGTATGGGCACTTCTTGTGCAGTAATGACAATTCAGTTATGAATACAGCACTGGATCTGAGCCTCCCGGGACACCAAACACAATAAAGACCCAAGAATTGATTGCTTGATGCACTGCGAGAAGACATGACTATAAATGTCTCCCCAAATGACGCACGCAATCATGCAAAGTGGAGAGCTAAGTGAAAGAAAGTGGAACCTGCACTAAAGAAGGATAATTTAGGTTCATTATAATGTTTCAAATCAATAAATGCTCAGTATTTTCAGTGTATCTCACCTAACCTTATTCTTCATATGTTAACCACTGTCGTATGCACGCCACCCTAATTACAACCTAACTCTTGTAAAAACCTTCTATTATTATGTTGTAATATATTTTAATTATCTTTTATTAAATGCTGAGTACGACTATACCCTGTAAATATGTATTGTACATTTGTATAACCTCAAATACGTGTTGTGAATACGTCTAACCTCAAAATCTGTGTAGTCGAAAACTGGAGGAATTTCTGTAATAATCATATACAGTGGAACCTTTATTCTCCGTTTATGGAGGCACCACGGAAAAAAAAAAAAAGAGAGAGAGAGAGAGAAGTACAACACCGGAAAACGGAAAATCTGGGAATGAATGAAAACCATCAGCAATGTGACTTAATATCTCAAAATGAAATATGTATAATTATAATGTTACAAACACTCCTAAACCAAATTAACTACACCTCTAATGGACGTTTGCCTGCCAAGTGCCCGCTGCTAAGCCCGAAAGCCTTTAGATTACAAGGTGATGCAGTCAGTATGACGAATCCTCTCGGCCATTATTCCTGGCTCTCTAGGTCGGGATCACCATCTCACCTTTAGACACCTGCTCAATTAAAGATAATCACTTAGGTTGAGTGGACGTGGAACCAGCCCTCATATACAGAAAAAAAAAATGCCTGACTTGGCCAGAAATCGAACCCAGGCCCACTGGGTGAGAGGCAGGCAAGTTAGACCACGGGACTGGCTTCAAACATTAATTACCAGTACGCTGTCCCCATTTCTACCATCAAGGTAATTTGTCCCAGGCTAGTCAGCCGCTCCCAGGGGTGCTCAGTTCGAACTATGATTAAAAAATGCCCTAAAAATATATACACCCTGGATTTAGATGGGGAACATATAACTAATATGGACACAGTGAAGTCAAATAAAGCAAGGCGAAGCATGATGTCAGTTTTGGAGGAAAATATGTTTATTAAAATAAACAAGATTTCTTTTTTAAAAAATAGCAAAAAGTATCAAATGATCCAAATTTTTACACGAGTCCAATTTTTTCTTTCAGCTTGATAAAGTCCATCTTGAGAATCAAAAATATATTACAAATATACAGTATATGCCGACACACATACTTAACATTCCACATCAAATCTTGAAATTTCATTAATTTTACACCTTGGGCTTGCGTGTTTGCACCACGCTCCTGGCTTTACTTTGGTTAACACCTTCAACCGTAGATGAGTATATTTCCCTTTCCTGCACACTTGACATAGCAGTGGGGATCCTCAACTTTAAGAAAATAGGGGGAAACGAAAACTAACCTAACTGTACAATATTTAACACCCCGAGTAGTAAAACATCCTACTAAAATATATATACCTCAAATCATGAGCGACCTCGTGAGCACAACAGAACACTGTGGGTTGGAATCACACACAATAAAATCACAAAAATGGCAAATATACACATTCAAAGAAACAAAAACATGTCATATTTTCCAAGGCTCACCAAGAAAGCATGTGGTATTCATGCAACTCTCATTCACTCAAAGCCTCGATGGGAAAAATAAGGAAACAGTATTTTACACTTTAATCAACACATCCTGTTATGAAGAGGCTTTTAATTTTTGTAAATGTATTTCATTAATTGAAGTTGGCCCTTCCAAGCCTATTTCCGATTGGTCGGATGATTTTGTATTGTTGAAAATGGTTACGCATGCAACAGTCATGTCCGTCATCAAGTTGTGATATCGCATCATTAAGACATATCAAATGCAATAAAGTATTGAAGGCACAAAGTTCCTTTACTTCAAAATCAAAAACAAACATTGGCACCCAACAACACGGCTCTCAATAACCTGAGATGTTCAATACGAGCAAGATCATGAAAAGTGAAATGCAGAAGTGAAAACAATGCGTCGCAATTGAGGTTAAGCAGTGGAGTAAAAATACAACACATCTCGAATTTGTGGAATCATTCACGGATATTGCATTCTCGTTCATAACAAAAATCAGACCGCTGAGGCCAACAACTTAAACGGAGTGCAGCATAAATCAGTAATCAGGCAAGTACGATTTGATGTTACGTACATACAAAGAGAAAAGACAAGATTTCAAGTTTTACATTCTTCTCACCGCTCAATGAAAGAATCTCCATGAGAGCGTGAGTCTCTTTGACATATACATTATCCTTGCTATACATATGGTACTCTTTGATTCTAGCCTCTTTCTCTTCCCTTAGCGCATGTTTTCGTAACATAAACAAGCACTGATCAACATAATAATAAAAAAATAATAATTGAAGTCTATCGATCCTCCTGTTGTCATAAATATAAGATCCAGTTTCCTTTGTTATATAACCTCAGTTCAGCATTATAATTCCTTTGAATTTATACATAACCTTCACGATCGATCCTCCTGTTGTCATAAATATAAGATCCAGTTTCCTTTGTCGTATAACCTCAATTCAGCATTAATTCCTTTGAATTTGTACATAACCTTCACGCAATCCCTTCGAACTTTCACAGCATAACCTTAATTTAAATATGTCGCAACTAACGAAATTGAAACAATCGCGTGGTCGAATAAAAGGCACGTTAACAAGAATAATAAAGTCGATTACAGCTGACATGTCAAAATCAGAGGCGAAGGTTAGAATTAAAAAATGGGAAGAGCTATGGAATTCTTTTGAAGAAGTACAAATTAAAATAGAGGAAACAGAGATCACTGATGAAATAGCTGCACTACAGTTTGAAGAGGAATGTGAGGGGGAGCGAGAGCTATTTGAATCTATTTATTTCAGCGCAGTTACACAACTGCAAACGATAATAGATGAAGCAGAGGATGTTCACAATAATTTGCTAGCTCAAATGAACACGGCAGTAAACAACGCCATTCATCAACAGGAAGTTCCACAAAATCATAACAGAAGAATACAGAAATTACCAGAAATTAAATTACTGGAATTCAACGGTGAATTCACAGAATGGTTGCTTTTTAAAAACAGTTTTGAGTCAACAGTTCATAATGATACTCAACTAACAAATATCCAAAAATATCAGTATCTGATCAGTTTTCTGCAGGGCGAGGCACGCAGAGTCATTCAAGGTTTTACCATTTCAGAAGAAAACTACACAAGTGCTTGGAACTTGCTTGTAGATACATTAATCAAATTATGATAATTGAGACACATCTAGATCAACTTTTCAAGTTTCCTACAGTTTTTAAACAGAACAAATCTGAATCACTCTGGCATTTACAGTTTCATATTCAAACTCACATGGCTTCATTAAAAGCAATGAAGCAACCAGTACAATATTGGGATACATTGATTATTCATCTAGCAAAGAAGCAGCTGGATTTCATTGAACAAAGAGACTGGCAGGAAAGGATGAAAGGCAACACTCCAAAGAAGATGCCAACATTGGATGATTTCTTGACATTTTTAACTGAACGTTCCCAATCATTTATGCTGTTAAATCACAACAAAACCAAGGCATTGAACACGAAGGCAAATCCGAAGGACAAACAACCTAGCAAGAAAGTTGTTATGACTACGACTCAGGCAAGCTGTAATCTGTGTGGTGGAAGTCACCCCATTTTTACATGTGAAGAATTAATTAAGCGATCAGTTGAACACAGAAGAAAACTGCTCCGAGAAAAAGGACAGTGTCATAACTGCTTGAAACCAGGACATATTGCAAGAAATTGCGGAGGATGAAAATGCAAGAAATGTGGACTTCTTCACAACACACTTTTACATACTGAGGAAGATGACGAACAGAAACAAAATGTTAAAGAAAATCAAGTGCCCATAAACCTGTGTGTCGAATCTCAGCATACACCTGCTTCACTCGGTGTGAGCTTGGTGAAAAGAATAACATCACAAATACTTTTGTCAACAGCTTTAATTGATGTGAAAGATGTTCACGGAAGAAGAATGACATACCGAGCCTTATTGGATCCGGGATCTCATTCGAATCTAATAGAAGAAGGTCTGTAAAAGAAGCTTGGTTTACCAAATGTCAAGACAAACACACAGATCATTGGAGCAGATTGTTCCAAGGTGGAAACAAAAAGGATTACGAGAGTACATTTTGCTTCAAGGAATGACGGATTTGAGGTGGAAGCAGAATTTCTAGTTTTACCAACTATAACAGGACAATTGCCACAGTTGGAGATCAAGAAGGACATGGTTATTATTCCAAAAGACATTCTCTTGGCGGATCCCACATTCAACAAGCCTGGAGACATAGACATGTTAATTGGCGCAGGACTTTATTGGAAAATAGTCATAGGTCCACCCAAGAATGAAGCTGAAGGACAACCAGCTCTGCGAAACACCCGATTAGGCTGGATTATAGGCGGTGAAGTTTCTGAGAACAAACAAGGATCAACAACAATGTGCATAAAAATTAGCATTCAACAATTATCAGATCAGATGGAAAAATTTTGGAAACAAGAAGCAATTCCAGAGATTCAACATTACACATCAGAAGAAAGAATATGTGAAAGACAGTTCACGGCCACCGTTTCGAGAGATACAATGGGTAGATTCATCGTAAGGCTCCCTATCAAGCCAGATGTCATCCTCAGAGAATCAAGAATACACGCACTAAACAGACTAGAATCATTAGTCAAGCACACACTCCAAACTCAAGACAGCTTATGCAGATTTCATGGATGAATATCAAAAACTAGGGCATATGAGCTTGATTGAAACAAACCAAAATTAAGATGTACCAAATTCATACTTCATACCCCATCAACCAGTGGTACGTCCAGATAGAGACACCACAAAAGTCAGAGTGGTATTTGATGCCTCGGCAAAAACATCACTCGGGACATCACTCAATGACAAGCTCATGACAGGACCTAATTTACAGCGAGATCTTTTTCACACTACTTAGATTTCGCAGCCATAAGTACATCATGACGGCAGATGTGGAAAAGATGTTTCGGCAAATCCTAATCCATCCTGAAGATAGAGCATTACAGCAGATTTTGTGGAAAAAGGAATCTTCAGCCCCTGTTAGGATCTATCAGTTGAATACAGTAACATATGGAACAGCATCAGCACCTTACCATGCTATGAGATGCCTAAATGAATTGGCTACTCTTCATGAAAATGAATTTCCAGCAGCAGCAAGGGCTATTTGCAATGATTTTTATATGGATGACTGCTTAAGTGAACGAGACATTCTAGAAGACGTGATTGGGCTACAGTGGCAAATACAAAATATACTCAAGAGTGGTGGAATGCATTTGAGGAAATGGAGGTCCAACAGCAAAGAGATCTTGCAGGATTTGGAGAGCAAAAGTGACAAAGGGACTTTACTGGTTTTAGACAAAGGTGAAGCTAGTAAGACTCTGGGACTCAGCACAAGATTGCATTCAGTTTCGAGTTGAGCTGGCAAAGCAGTCACCAAGATCCAAAAGAGAAGTCGCCTCCAAGATCGCACAGATTTTTGATACACTAGGACTCGTGGGTCCAGTATTGATCAAAGGGAAGTTGTTGATGCAACACTTATGGGTAGATGGATTTGAGTGTGATCAGCCATTGTCCCAAGAGCACCTTCAGATTTGCAATGAGTACTATACGTCATTAGAAAGACTGAACAAGATCAGAATTATGAGGAACATAAATCCTGGGAATTGCTCTGGCTCTTTTGATTTGTTTGGATTTAGTGATGCTTCACAGAAGGCTTTTGAAGCATGCATTTATGTAGTTTGTCAAACGCAAAGTGGTCTCTACATTTCCAATTTACTTTGTGCAAAGACGAAAGTAACTCCTGTAAAAACCATTTTGTTGCCAAGACTCGAATTGGAGGCAGCTCTTCTTCTTGCACAATTTGTCAAAACAACAGTGAGTGCTTTGAAAGAAAAAAAATTGATCAGATCAGATTATGGAGTGACAGTACAATTGTTTTGGGTACCATACTAACATTTCTCATTTCATTACCACACTTCACTTTATAAATTATAAATCCATAAGATTCTTACCATTAAAATAACATGTTTTAGGATTCGACAAGAGTTGTTTATGCTTTAATATGGCTGATGATGACCCCTAGGTGGGTCGAAACTAGTTCCATGTAATTTAAAATATTGCAAATACGTATTAGTATTGCATAGGTGGAAACCTTTACTGTACTATTATTCATATGTCATTAAGACATATCAAATGCAATAAAGTGTTGAAGGCACCAAGTTCCTTTACTTCAAAATCAAAAACAAACTTCAATGTAGGTTCCTGAAGTAAATTACATTACACAAAACAATCAAGTGGTGGACTTTAAAAATTGATGCAAGTGTGATAAACGGGTATAACTTGAAAATAGTATTCTCTCCCCCATGGGTAACTAATGCAGATATCGAACTTGAATTGTTGTTGTTGTTATTATTATTATTATTACTTGTATGTATGGCTACGAAGTGATGTACATCCATTTAGTATTAGTATTATCATTATTTACCTAGTTGAATGATCGAATTGGGTGTGAGGTTATGTTATGAAATTATTATTATTATTATTATTATTATTATTATTATTATTATTATTACATCATATATACAAACGATATGATCGCGCTGTTTGTGCGGTTATGTCATGAAACATGTGCTATACATAAATATTCATATGAGTTCAGTTAATATAAACACCTGTAAATTTATATTATATAATTTATTCTTATCTGTATGTTGTAATCCTTAATTGAGGAACACACTGTAACTTCCAGAATGCTAATAGGCACGAGAACGATTGAGAATATTCCATACATTATAATCTATGTATTATGCACTCTTGAGTTTTTGAGAAGTTATTGTTTGTAATGTATCTTTCTGGAAGCCTGGCCAGAATACCTATATAAAGAGACGATCTTGACGGTGACGTTAGTTACTGTTCAATGATTTACTGGAAGTTATTGGTTGAAGAGTCATGGCGTAGCAAGGATATGCTTGTGACCACGTGTGGACATGCTTTTAATCAGTCAACTGTTTTATTTGTGTCCTGAGGTTGTAATCTTCATGTGCAGCAACAATTGGTAGCTGTTTAAAAATGGCAGGTTGGTGATGTGAGTGTTTTGTTGTGACAGCAGTGATTAGAGTTATGTGTGTGTTAATTTGTAAATAGAAATAAATAAATAAATAAATAAATATACCAACTGACAGCATCTCGTGTGCATCTTTGTGGATACGTTAATGAGCACAACAGAACACTGTGGGTTGGAACCATACACAATAAAATCACAAAAATGGCAAATATACACAATCAAAGAAACAAAAACATGTCATATTTTTCAGGGTTCACGAAGGAAGCTTGTGGTATTCATGCAACTCTTTCACTGAAAGCCTCAATGGAATCAAATAAGGAAACATTATTTTATACTTTAAGCAACACATCCTATTCAACGTAGGTTCCTGAAATAAATTGCATGACACAAAAGCAATCAACTGGTGGACTTCATAACGGCACGTACAAATCAACGCGGATTCCTGAAATATATTATCTGACACAAATTCATAAAAAATAACAGATGAGGCTTTAACTTTCAACACACAATTCAACATTGGTTCCTGAAATAAATCACGACACAAGCGTTCCTCAGCATGGTAATATCATGAAAGAAAAACCCAATGAAACATCGCGATATAAAAACATCTCGTCTACTGCAACACGTAGTGACATGGACAAAAACCAATAAAATCATCACGAAGTATAGGCCGTTAAAATGAACTCTCATGGGTAGACGCACATGTCACCCTCGCCAACACACGGCAGATTGACTCAAAAGTGGAGATTCAGTTTCCCAAAATAATGCAGCAATCATCAAAACACAGGGTCCAACCCTTTACACAGCTGCTCAACAGTCTACCCAAGGCAAGTCACACAAACATGAAAAATGCAGGCCTTTCAAATGAGGAACGCATCCTCTTACTCAAAGTCACACTAAGCCATATCACATGTCCTAAAGTTGCCGAAACAGAATAAGCATATAAAAAGACGTCATCTAACATTTGCTCGCATGAAAAGAAACAAGGTCACAAATCAAAGCACTTGCGCTCATAAAGTTAAACATGAATAATACAGTGGTCAACTCTGTAATAATATCATAATCCGAAACTAAGAAATTGCCACATAGACAATCGATCATGTCTGAACATCTGAAAGTTACTGAAATATCTCGATCTTACAACTCGAGAAACTCACATTAATAATAATTTTTTTCTTTTACGGAAAATGGATTCTAATTATTCAGAATTTGAAATACGAAACTGCATTCGAGGAACTCGTGAGAACTGGGCGAGTTGGTTGTGTGGTTAGAGGCACGCAGCTGTGAGCTTGCATCTGGGAGATAATGGGTTCGAACCCCACTGTCGGCAGTCCTGAAGATGGTTTTCTGTGGTTTTCCATTTTCACACCAGGCAAATGCTGGGGCTGTACCTTAATTAATGCCACAGCCGCTTCTTCCAATTCCTAGGCCTATCCTATCCTATCCTATCCTATCCTATCCTATCGTCTCCATACCCCTTTCAGACCTGAAAGAAAACTGGAGGTGTGAATTTTTGTTTGTACGTCAAGAACTGACTAAAATGCTCCTCAATACACATATTAATAGTTTATTTTACAAAATAAAAACTAACATCCGAAAAACAGGACCCACACAATTGTGCATATCAAAATTCAAAACCTCGTTGTATCACGTACGATGGTGTAGCTTCAAAATTTACGTTCACTAACCAATGTACACACTTCATTGAATATATTCCGGTATTCAGTAAAGCTTCTAGATTAATATAAACGCAGTAAATAAATACTTACTTTCGGCACTACTGCTTCCTGCCATCTCGCCGATCAACTGTGCTTTTTAAACTCTTCTTCCTTCGCCCTGGCGGTCAAGCGCATACTAAAATCAATTGAAATACACGCCACGTGTCCTGCACAATCACTGCAGTCCGGTGTAGCGCCGAAAAAACATCAAATACGGTCAGGGGTAACTAAAATACGAACCCGCACAATTGTGCGTACTCGGTCTGAAAGGGATAAGACCTTATCTGTGTCAGTGCAATGCAGAAAAAACCAACTCGTGACTCAAACACTAATTTATGCCCATCTTGATATTCAAAATGAACATGAAGATGACTTTATCAAAATTTGTCGGCCAAACTCCACCATCTTACACATAGTCATTCACACATCATGCAAGAAAATCCCAGAAAACATGACGGCATGTTTCTGTACACTTTGAGCTCCCCTTAATACTTTAATGTAGTCCTTCCCGACTTTAATTTAAATTCTTATTTACATTTAAGCCCCGAGACATAACCTGTGTCTCAAACATCAAAGCAAAACAAATCCAAATAAATGAGGCAAAAAATAAGAAACAGACTCGTAAAAAGATGTTAATCACTCAGCCAATAGCTCTGAATAAAATATAACAAAGCAAGTTGCGACCTTATGCAATCGGTCTACATTTACGTTACAATTATATTTATATTAACAAGCTTCCTAACATTTACTTTAAATAGGATATAGTCCTTCCAAACAAAGCAAAATTTACTGAAATTAAAAATTAAAACTAACCTATCCCCCTTTTGCAACATTAAAACACGTTCATAGTCACATAATTACATCGAAAATTCTGTACTCATCTATTTCATTGACTTATTGCCGCCAGCCTTTCAGGTCAGCTTGCACCCCATCGTTTTAGCCAGCCATATCGAAAGTGGTGCCTTAATTAAAGAACCAGATCAGTCCTTGGGTCTCCATTCTCCTGGCGTTGAAGTGGTGATCTTGTAGTCTCTGTTGCTGTTTCTGGATGTATAGGCATAGGCATTTATTTATGAACAACACAGGCGATTAGCCCCAATACATGTTCACAATAGAGCATAATACTAACTAACTACTACTACTACTACTATCCGGCCATGTCATCACCCTTGGTGAGAGAAAGGCCACCCTCCCGTCGATGACATGGCCGGCCCTCTCCCTGGGGTCTAACTATGGACCCCCATAATCCTCACAGATGACAATGTGATTCCCTCTCACCAATCCAATGCGGCCCATCCACTTAACTGGCGCCGCTCCCTTCTCCTATTCCTCTATTCCCATCTTATCTTCTTAACTCTAATCTGCGTGGGCCCCTCCCACCCCTTCTTCATTTGGAATGGGCCCACCCCCACTCCGTCTTTATACATGACTAGGGAGAGAAAACCACATGCCATCCTGCACTCCTTTGGGCGCGCCATGGAGTTCATCAGATGCTCCGGAAACGTGCCTTCAAATATAGGTCACTACGGCAGCCATCCTTTTTTTCCCCATGGCACGTCCATACTTCCCTCCTAAAAAAATACTCAATTCCTAAGCCACCCTACACTATCACGTCAAATAAATAATTAGATGAATAAATAAATAAATAACTAAATATAAAATAATAATAGTGATGTCAATAATAATAATAATAATAATAATAATAATAATAATAATAATAATAAAATAATGGTAATAATCATAATAATAAAGTAATAATAATAATATTAATAATCAACTGGCCAACGGTAGATTCCCTCTATGAACCGTTTGCCTTACTTACAGTAAATAATAAACTTAAAATATCACATATGCGATCCCGGAGCAAGACTACACCTTCCACCAACTGTCCTTGTTCACTCAGCACATTCCCACACCGCCATTGTTTTTCTGCTTGACCTACTCTGCTTAGGTGTGCTCAGGCCAACCATGCCTATGTTTACCTTACACCTCACCTGTCGCAACTTATTCTTGCTTAACCATGCTTGATCCACTTCAGGACCGCAAAACCACAATTTGCTTACTCTCACACATACACATAGACCGCTATGCACTACTTCTCTAATTACAATCTAGTTAACAGACATACTTCTACTCTCTCCACATTTTAACAATGAATACCCCATAATACCTATTCCACTCTCACATATACATATAGGTCCCTATGCACTACTTCTCTGAAATACACTATAATTAAAAGACATACCTCTACTATCATTTCTCCCTCTCCACATTTTAGCAATAAATACCTCATACACCCCTCCGTCTCCACAATTTCGCCACAAATAGATTTATATATTACAACAATACATATTCAGCACTTACGTCTCCTACAATGTAATCTAAACCAAAACAGACAAAATATCACTACTTCTCAGCATTGAATAATTCTCATACCCTACACAAATGCTACATCAATAATAACTAAATTTAACTACCCAGCCAACTTTTCTTACCCTACACAAGTACTCTATATACCAATGTCCAAACCCTACCAACCATTCTCGCTTCTCATCTCTACTTTCAGTAACCAAACCACCTACTACTGTTTTTTACTTCTAGTAACTACCCCCCTCTCATATCCACTTGTACCCCACATTTCTGTCAGATCTCTGTTCCTGTATCTGGCCCTACTCTGGTCGAGGCTCCCCAAGTTTAACCTTGCCGTTACCTTTTTACCTTGCGCTTCCCTTACTTCACTGCATACACTTCCTTTACTTCCCTCTTCACTGCAAATAGCCATATTCTCACTTCGCCTCTCTACCAGCACTTCTTCACTCCGAACACTGTTATTGGTCACTTTAGCACTTGGCACTTCTCCCTGCCTCTCTTCACACGGTACACTGTTACTTCTGGTATTTTGCCTATCATCTCCACTAATCGCTGCACTACTCTCTTTTTCTTCGGCCTGCTTTGACTTCATCCCTACGTCCATCCTCAGCACACTGTTATTTGTATTTCGCCTCACTTGCCTACAGTTTATTGCACTACTCTCCTTTTCCTCATCTTGTTTTAACTTCAATTCTAAATCCATCAATCTATCCACAGACCAGATCCTCTTCCAGCTTCTGTCTGACACCACTAGATTTTGACCTCTAATAGTTGCCTTCAGCCCCTGTTTTACAGCCAGTATCTTGTGTTTTCTGAGTATCCTCTCGTTTCTGATCGCGTCACTTCCCACGTCTCTCTTTATCCATATTTTCTCCCTCTGTACATTTCCCGCATTTGTTAACATAACATCCGCCATCAACGTTGAAAACAATTGTAGCTTTATAGGCCTGTTGCCTCTAGTTCTCCCCACTCTCTGCACATCGTCAATATTTACTTCACTAAAATTTATTTTCATTTTCCCCTGTATTAGATCCACTACTTTATAAGTTGTAAGTACTTTGCCTTCTCTCGATTCCTCAGGCACTCCATAAATAAACAAGCACTTCTTCCTTCTGTATAAAGTATTTGCTTCCACTTCTGCTTTCAGCTTGCAATTCTCCTCTTCAAGTCGTCCTACTTTTTCCCTTAATGCTACCACTTCCTCGGTGTTATTTCTCACCTGTGCAGCCATGTCGTCCGTTTTTTCTCTTATCCATACTTCCATTTTTTCAATCTTACTGGTTTGTTCTTCAATCATCTCTTTTATTTGCCCGAAAGGGCAAACTTCTGTCAACACCTCTCTTACAGCTCTTTTGATTGCGACCCCTTTCCTCATTTCTACTAGATGACGGGCCTGGGTTCAACTCGACCCCCCCAATACATAGTAAAATTATAATCACTGCTGCCGATAACAATAGTTCTCCTTTCCTCTCCATATCCATTTTACACCCACCTGGCTTCTTTTCTTCTTTCTTCATTTTCCTCTGCCATCTTCCTATCGTCACTGTACTGCTCTATACCAATCATTGTCGGCCCACTTCTCGGCGACCTTCCAACACTCCACACTCAAATCAAATCAAAATCTCTTTATTTGCAAATGAGGTGTCTACCTCGGTGGCAAATGGTACACTAAAATACATTATTGTCAAGCACTAAATATTAAATTAACAAGAGAAGAAAATTTTTCCTATAATACAATATTATACAATTTACGCTAACAATGTTTTCTATTAAACACACAGCTCATCCTTAATAAATTTATATTGTTTACAAAATTCTACTTATAATATATCCTGTCCTACTTACAAATATAGTCAACTGATATACAGTATGTGGAATTACTTCAAATGATACTATACAACTGGTATAACATTAATATTTACATTGCATTTATTTATTTACTCTTTTTTTTTTTTTTTTTTTACCCGTTCTGGATCCTAAGTAGCATAACGACCTGCTGCGTCTTAACCAGAGCCCCTTTTGCCACCACTTTTCAGAGTTCCTGAAGGGCCTTCACAGCTACCGTAGCGGTCCCAGGGCCCTCGAAGTCCCCACTGTACTTCACCCCTACAGGCAGTCCCCTACTTTGGCTGTCCAAACTCCTTAGACCAGGGGATGGAATTAATTTATTCACACACATTTTTTTATTTACAATAACCTGCACTGGTCGAATGCCCTCTAACATTTCATTTATTTTCTCTGTTGCTGTTTATTCTCTTCTTGAATATCTGTACAGATTTTGGAAAAGGATCAAACACTACCCCTGGTAAACTGTTCCACTCCTTCACACCCTTCCCAATGAATGAAAATTTACCCCAATCGCTTCTGCTAAAATTCCTTCTAATTTTATATTTGTGGTCAGTCCTGCCGATATAATTATTTTCCAACTGAAGCCTCTCACGGATATCTCCCCATGCTTCTTCTCCTGTATAGGCTCTATATAATCCTGTAAGTCTAGTTTTCTCCCTTCTCTTACTTAAAGTTTCCCACCCAAGTTCCTTTAACATTTCTGATACACTACTCTTTCTCCTGAAATCCCCTGTTACAAATCTTGCTGCTTTCCTCTGCACACTATCTATTTCTTTTATTAGGTATTCTTGGTGAGGATCCCAAACACTGTTTGCATATTCCAATAATGGACGAACCATAGTCAAGTAACTTTTTTCTTTTAATTCTTTGTTGCATCCTTTAAGTAGCCTCATTATGACATGTAATGATGTGTATGCTTTCCCAACAATGTCATCAATATGACCCTTCCAGTGCAAATTACTTTCAAATCTCACACCTAAGTATTTGCACTTGCCATCTTTTGGGATAACTACCTCATCCAAAGTATATTCAAATTCAGTTTTAAAGCTTCTGTTTGTAAAAGTTGTAACAGTTGATTTGCCTCCATTAACCTTCATATTATTTTCTCAACCCATTGTTGGATACTTTCAAGGTCCCTTTGTAATTCTGAACAATCCTCAATGTTGTTTATTTCTCTATAAACAATTATGTCATCTGCATACAATCTTATTTTTGATGTTATATTGTTCCCTAAATCATTTGCGTATATTAAGAAAAGTAACGGACCGATTATACTACCCTGTGCAATTCCCTTCCAAACTTTCTCTTCCTGAGATACATTATTTCCTACTTTGACTTTCTGAACCCTTGAATTTAGAAATGCTTTTATCCAACGTGTAACCCTTACGTCCAATCCTATTCCCTCCAATTTCTTTAATAATATTCCATGTTCCACTCTATCAAAGGCTTTGGAAAGATCTATGGCTATGCAATCTAACTGACCTCCTGAATCCAACTGATCTGATATGTCCTGCTGAAATCCCACCAGTTGTGCCTCACAAGAAAATTTCTTTCTAAATCCATACTGGCTCCTCATGAACCAATTTTTATCATCACATATCCCTCTGATGTACTTCGATATTAAACTCTCCAGAATTTTACAAACTATACTGGTCAGGCTGATTGGTCTGTAGTTCTCTGGTTTCCTTTTATCACCCTTTCCTTTATAAATTGGTATTATTATAGATTCCTTCCATTCCTTTGGTATTACACTATTATTTATGACATAGTCAAAGAGAAATTTTAAATAAGGCACTATGTACCACCCCATTGTCTTTAATACCTCCCCAGTAATTTGATCACTCCCTGCTGCTTTTCCTTGCTGAAGCAGTTGGATTTCTCTGAAAATATCTTCGTTTGTGAATGAGAAGCTTCTTGTTTCCCTCTGTCTCTCTCCCTCTCTATCTTCTGTTTTGGTTTCCAACTCTTGACAATCATCTACTGAATCTCTAAATTCCCTACTAAATAGGTTTGCTTTCTCAGTATCTGTTAAATAGTGTTCACCCCCTTCTCCCACCATTGTAGGAATTTGGATTCCTTTTCCTTTTTGATTCCTGATATATGAATACAGCTTTTTCCATTTCCCTTTGTGGTCATTACCCTCTTGAAGTATGCCATTCATATAATTCTCTTTTGCTTCCTTTTTCACTCTATTCAGTTCCCTCATTAGCTGTTTTCTAGTTTCTCTACTCTCCCTACCCTCTTTGATTTTCCTGTTTACTATTCTACATTTTCTTTTTAATTTTCTTATTTCCCTTGTATAATAAACAGGGTCTGAGGTCATTTTACCCTTCTTAACAGGTACAAATCTCTTCTCTCCTTCCCAAATAATTCCTTTAAATTTAGCCCAAAGTGTATCCACGTTACTCCCTTCACTTATCCAACAACTGAATTGTGAGTTAAGGTAAGTCCCAAATTCATCAACTTTAGTTTTTCTGTACAATTTCTTGTCTTGTGTAACCCTCTTATTAAGCCTTTTTGGTACGAGTCCTACATCCATTATTACAGCCTTATGGTCTCCTATTCCTTCAATTACCTCAGTTTTATCGACAATTTCCCGTGGTTTAACCAAGAATACATCTAGTAAGTTATTGAGACGAGTCGGTTCTTGTACTACTTGTGTAAATCCTCCCTCCCAAATTAACTTATTTGCCAGTTTCTGTTCATGGGCTTCACTTGCAGCTCCTTTCCATTCAACTTCAGGCAAATTTAGATCTCCCCCAATTATTACCATATCATTATTATTGTTTTTACAAGTATAATCTATTATTTTTTCAAAGATTTCCATGTCTCTTTCCTCTCTTCCAGGCCTGTATGTTCCTATAATTCCCACCTCCTTCATATTATCACAAACTAATTTTATCCCTAATATTTCATCCCTTTCATCGGTAAACCATTCATGTGAACAGTAAGTTTCCTTCACCAGAATAAACACCCCCCCTCCCTTTTTATCTCCTCGGTCTCTACGATAGACTGTGTACCCTTCTGGAAATACTTCTCTATTACCCACCCCTTCTTTCAACCACGATTCCACTCCTATCACCACATCAGTCTCATAAGATTCCATCAATGTACCGAATTTTAATTGTTTATTTACTACACTTTGACAGTTTACCAAGAGCAATCTCAGACCCCCTTCCTCCCTAAAACTTGACTGTTGCAATTGGGTAACTTGAAATTCCTTACTATCCTGAGTTTCTTTTTCTAGTTGACTGAGCCAGCTTAAAGTATAGCTGGCTCTTTCTGCTAGTTTTCCTGGTCAGTATTATAACTCAAGGGAGTTGCCTGTTTTACAGTACATATCTTAAGATTAATAAAATCTAGAACAATATTTCCTATCTTTCGTTTACCTGAATTGTTTAGATGGAGGCCATGTTTTGTATAACAGTATCTCTCAAAGCTGCTGCATTCAATAACCTGAGTATTCCGAAAATGTTTACAAATTTTAACAATATCTGTATTGACCTTGTCCACTTCAATGTTCACACACGAGTCTACTCAAATCATGCCTGTGGGGCACGTTCACTACAAAAACGTTAGTGTGGGTCAGCTTCCCTAGTGTATGTTTAAGTTGTGATCTTACATTCTTGGCGTCGTCGCGAGCTACTCTCGAACTCCACTCCCCTCCCGGGACCCACAGCTCACTGCGACCTCCTTCGTCCGTGGCTTAGGCAAGACTCTTTTCTGGATGTTGTTCTTAAAACATACCCTCGTCCATGACGTGGAAAACTAGGTCAAGATTAACCCACCAGTTACTATAATACTACAGGCGGGGTATTTTCCACTGACCATGAAACCAGTTTCCATTCAGTCATGGAACAACTTCTCTTATCTAATCCTGTAACTAGGTCAAATATTTCCCATTTAAATGCTGGACTGGAAATTACTGAGTTTGATGTACTCGTAAAATCTGTTTACACCGGCAAGCTACTAAACATTGAATGACTGTCTGGAAACTGTATTTCCCTCTGGAAATCGAAAAATAAAAACCATTCTCAAAAGTTTAAAATCTTGAATAATTGAAATGCAGACTGAACATCTTAAACCAAAGTTCAAGTCCCCACACGATCAAGATACATAAGTTCTGACTCGCACTCGCGTAAATAATACTTCTCTCGATGTTACCTGTACAGATTCACACCAAATAATAAAGTAGCTAGCCCACACGCTCATTGGTTCTATCAGTTCTTCCTCAAAGACGCCGTTGTATCCTTGATCGGGGCCATCACTCGCATAGACCAATGCCGAGCCAAATTGACTGTGGATCTGCAATTTTATTGACTCAACACATCATGTACCCGACGATTACTTCAAACGTATATTTGCAGCTCCTCTAGCCTCGCGCCGGACCTCCGAAATGTTGTTCATTGGTCTGGCCGTTGGAGTTCTCAAGTTTCCTTGTTCTGCTTTGTGTATGTCATGTCGAAATTACTCCTTCTAAACTTAGTTGGTGAGCAAACAAACCTGATCTCCAAGCTCCCTGCAAATATTTCAACATCTGTTGCTGAATGTAGATGTTCCCTGTCACTTACTAGTACTTAATAAAATAAAATCTTCTTTATACGTTCAAATAGATGATTGATTAATTAAGTGAGCACTTCAATAAGTGTTCAACGTGAGTTAAAAATCTGGATACCGAGCTCAATAGTTGCAGTCGCTTAAGTGCGGCCAGTATCCAGTATTCGGGAGATCGTAGGTTCGAACCCCACTGTCGGCAGCCCTGAAAATGGTTTTCCATGGTTTCCCATTTTCACACTAGGAAAATGCTGGGGCTGTACCTTAATTAAGGCCACGGCCGATTCCTTCCTACTCCTAGCCCTTCCCTGTCCCATCTTCGCCATAAGACCTATCTGTGTCAGTGCGACGTGACTAGGTCAAATATTTCCCATTTAAATGCTGGACTGGAAATTACTGAGTTTGATGTACTCGTAAAATCTGTTTACACCGGCAAGCTACTAAACATTGAATGACTGTCTGGAAACTGTATTTCCCTCTGGAAATCGAAAAATAAAAACCATTCTCAAAAGTTTAAAATCTTGAATAATTGAAATGCAGACTGAACATCTTAAACCAAAGTTCAAGTCCCCACACGATCAAGATACATAAGTTCTGACTCGCACTCGCGTAAATAATACTTCTCTCGATGTTACCTGTACAGATTCACACCAAATAATAAAGTAGCTAGCCCACACGCTCATTGGTTCTATCAGTTCTTCCTCAAAGACGCCGTTGTATCCTAGCCGAAAAATCTTGATACTTTACTGCATATTCAATTTTACCGGGGAAACTTCGTCAGTTTGCTGTGAAAACTTCTTTCGCTTCAGCAATTTTGATCAGCCAAACTCTTCGAAAAATCGAATAACGCCACGCCAAATAACAATCGACCACAAGTAGTTTTTAATTCTCTAATTTAATGAAATAAAGCACATTAGATACAAAAGCGCCCAACATGATGGCGAAATCCCTTCTTTTCTTAATCTTCCATTGTAATTTGGTAACCGGTATACTGTTTGTAGTCAGTTTCTGGAAATGTTGCACCATGACTTTTAAAGGTTATAGTGTAGAACAAAAACTGAAGGTTTCCACCTACTCAATACTGTTTGTTGCAACCTTTAAAAAGTTACATATATTTGTTGAAACTAGTTTCGGTCTTATCAGAGACCATCAGTCAAAATCAAAGTAAAGGCAAGACATAAATAAATAAATAACAAAAAAATTATATATATGAAGCAAGCATGAAATTCAAGACAAGTACAAATTTTAAAAACACTCATCAAATCACATGTCCTGGGCAAGCTCTCAGCTTTCCTCCAATTGGAAGACTGCAGCTCACACTATATTGCTCTTCAATACGGATTCATATGAAATTTATTACCTATTATTTTAAAGGTTATGTTGAACTCGAGAATATGGTTTTGAATGTATCGATTCTCAAAAGTTCCCGAATGCATTATATTCAGTTCTGCCCATCAGCTAATCACAATCAAATTGGAAATAGAAAATATATCATCAAATCATCAGAAATTATGGTTGATCGTGACCTTTAACGCAGCTGGAAATCGTGCACGCTGCACAAGTCAGTACGAGTGGGAAATGATAACAAACCAGGTGTCGCTTAGTACTAATAATACATAAGTGTTACGCACAGTCAGAATGTTGTGCTCATGCATCAATTAACATTTTATTTACGAAATAATACATCTGCATGCACTGAAATATTCAAGATTCTGTAGAGTTTAATAAATTTAAATGTCTCTAAGCACAAGAATTTAACAAATCGTGTTCTTGAATTTAACACTGAATTAAATTGAAACAAAAAGGAAATATTTACAAGTTTAACATAAAAGCACTGTAGGCATGACTTTCTATGATATTTTCTGCAGACTGGTTTGCCACATTTACAACTGTAAGTCATCGTCATGCGCCTCTTTTATAGCAGCACACGTAGCAGTACTTCCTCGGTCCGGTCTGCTGTACTGGCTCTGGTGCTCTGGGCTGCTCTCCAAGGGCTGTGTTTAGAAGCCCTCTTAGGTGATGCAACATTCACACACCAGATCCTCCAGCTCTTAGTCATTGTTATGGAGACATCCAACATCTTGTGCAATTGAAGCATAAGTTCCAATCTGGTCATGAGACTTTTCTTTGCTCCGGGATTATGTCTGTAAAACTGATGATGTAAAAGCCAAAGGCATTTACTATGGTAATGTTCATATTGTTAAAAAAGCAGAGAGGCCATCGTCTAGTTTTCCTTCTGCAGTTCATATTCTGGCATATCTGGTCGAGGGTGTGGATGCCTCCTTTCATTTGATTATAGGTGATCTTTTCTTTTTTTTTTCTTTTTAAAAAGAACTATGGACACTTTTCCCACTGTGCATTCTCAAAATAAGGGTCGCAAGTTTGTCTGTTTTGGGCTTGAAAGAGACGCAAGTGATCTCATCTTCCGAAAATATTAAAATTTGAACAGTGATGTACCCTGAGCTCTTCTTTTGTATTTTAGGTCAATGAACTCTGGTAGCCGTTCCCTCTTGTTCCTTTTTATGGTACCCACAGTTGTTAGGTGATATTCATCCAGAAGTTTCCTCACAAGAGGCACTGTAGTGAACCAGTTGTCCATCGTTACGTTTCGGTGTGTTCCCTTTATTGTCCTCACCAGCTGTTCAACGTAGTAAGACACCACGGGTTCACCTGGAGGAGTATTACATTTCCTCAGCTGAGGCATAGCATTAGTCATATAATGAGTTCCATTATCACACATCATTATGATCTTCAGTCCATACTTATTGGGCGTGTTGGGCATAAAAACCCTGAAAGGACATTTTCTACGGAAACCTACAAGTTGCCAATCTATTGTGCAATAAGAGCCCGGATTTTAGTTAGCCCTGCAGTTTTGAATAAACATGTCCCAAATTTCCCTCACCGGAGCCAACTTACGTTCTAACTTCCCTTCCTCTCTAGTCGCTCGTTCATCGAAACATAAACAGTTCAGTAATAAAATTGAATCACTCTTTTGACATGGTTGTTCAATACCTAAAACCACACAATGAAACATCAATCATTTGCTATGATGGCAAGTGATTTTCTTTCATCGCTGCTGAAAACACTAAGAGTTTGAAATTTCGTACGAGAATAATTTGCATTATATTTTCCATGAAAAACAACTGGAAACATTTCATCGGCTCAGCTTCAGTATTTGTGGTGGGTCCAGGTCGTATATAAGCACTATGTTCTTTATCCTGGTTTTTCCGGGGTTTGCTATGACTGCCGTTTTCCACACATAACCGTTCTTACCTAAAAGCTTCTCCTCGTTACATTCAGTGACCAGTTGCTCACCAGGAGTATCTTCATATGATCTCCAGTGCTTAGTGTCACGGGGTCGTCCGCATAAGATGGTTGCAGTTGAAGATGACAGTTCAGAATCATTTGATGAAAGTTCAGGGTTGGCAGTAGTGGAAGGCAAAGGTCTTGTAGTCAAGCAGTGGGCATTTATTTTTATCTTGTTCCATTGCAACGTGTGGAGTTTAGAATTAAATCATAATTAAACTTTGCGAAATACTCTCCATTATTTTTGTCAGTTCACCAGAAATAACAAGAAAAAATGAGGGAATTACACTGACTGACAGAGCAAATGCAACACCAAGAAGGAGTGGTTCGAAAGGGATGAAAGTTGGGGAAAAAACAGAGACGGCACGGACGAATAATTGATGTTTATTTCAAACCGATATTCAGGTTACACAATGTGCACTGCATCGACTCAGTAGGATGTAGGACCACCGCGAGCGGCGATGAACGCAGAAACACGTCGAGGTACAGAGTCAATAAGAGTGCGGATGGTGTCCTGAGGGATGGTTCTCCATTCTCTGTCAACCATTTGCCACAGTTGGTCGTCCGTACGAGGCTGGGGCAGAGTTTGCCAACGGCGTCCAATGAGATACCGCACATGTTCCATTGGTGAGAGATCCGGAGAGTACGCTGGCCACGGAAGCATCTGTACACCTCGTAGAGCCTGTTGGGAGATGCGAGCAGTGTGTGGGCAGGCATTATCCTGCTGAAACAGAGCATTGGGCAGCCCCTGAAGGTACGGGAGTGCCACCGGCCGCAGCACATGCTGCACGTAGCGGTGGGCATTTAACGTGCCTTGAATACGCACTAGAGGTGACGTGGAATCATACGCTATAGCGCCCCAAACCATGATGCCGCGTTGTCTAGCCGTAGCGCGCTCCACAGTTACTGCCGGATTTGACCTTTCTCCACGCTGACGCCACACTCGTCTGCGGTGACTATCACTGACAGAACAGAAGCGTGACTCATCGGAGACCACGACGTTCCGCCATTCCCTCATTCAAGTCGCTCTAGCCCGGCACCATTCCAGGCGTGCACGTCTATGCTGTGGAGTCAATGGTAGTCTTCTGAGCGGACGCCGGGAGTGCAGGCCTCCTTCAACCAATCGACGGGAAATTGTTCTGGTCGATATTGGAACAGCCAGGGTGTCTTGCACATGCTGAAGAATGGCGGTTGACGTACCACCGCTTGGCGGCGGATGCGCCGATCCTCGCGTGCTGACGTCACTCGGGCTGCGCCTGGACCCCTCGCACGTGCCACATGTCCCTGCGCCAACCATCTTCGCCACAGGCGCTGCACCGTGGACACATCCCTATGGGTATCGGCTGCGATTTGACAAAGCGACCAACCTGCCCTTCTCAGCCCGATCACCATACCCCTCGTAAAGTCGTCTGTCTGCTGGAAATGCCTCCGTTGACGGCGGCCTGGCATTCTTAGCTATACACGTGTCCTGTGGCATACGACAACACGTTCTACAATGACTGTCGGCTGAGAAATCACGGTACGAAGTGGGCCATTCGCCAACGCCGTGTCCCATTTATCGTTCGCTACGTGCGCAGCACAGCGGCGCATTTCACATCATGAGCATACCTCAGTGACGTCAGTCTACCCTGCAATTGACATGAAGTTCTGACCACTCCTTCTTGGTGTTGCATTTGCTCTGTCAGTCAGTGTATATTACAACCAGGATATATGGTCACTTACTATCAATGTATCTTGCACAGATATCTCCTTAATGTTTGAAAGTATGCACCATACGCACTACAGTGCACTTCCGATAATTCGCTTTGCGATTAATTCGTGGGTTTCGGAGAGTTATTTTTTAAAGTATTAATTCTTACACCCACTAATCATTTAAAGATAAAAATTTCATAATGTTCCATATTGAAATGTATCACAATGAAATTGAAATAATAAATAAGGTAGTTCAACCTATTCAATACAAATAAATACGAAATGTAGTGTTACATTCCTATTTAATTATAAACGGAAGCGGTACTGGTTTCGACCCCAATCCGGGTCATCATCAGCCGAATAAAATGCAAAAAACAATGCATAGGTAAGAAAGAAATTAAAGATCAAGTCCCCACAAAAGCAGTTGAAGAGGCAATATAAAGCAACAGGGATAGGCACTGTAAAATTCAGAAGAAGTAGAAGGTAAGTCACTTAAAAGAAGCAAAGCACAATCTTCTGAACAGCTGCATAGCACACGCAAAGTTCGGCATTGTCTCATAAATACAAAGTATGTTACAAGTGTTTATTTATATATCCACCTATTCAATACAAAGAGATCTTTTTAGAAATTAAATATTATTATAAAATGTTAAGGGACATGTTAGACTGAGCTGTTTACTGCTCTACCCCAACAAGTTTTTCAACGCTCCGGAAAGTATATTCATGTGAACTTATGACATGCAGCTTGATACTGCAATTTTAGCCAAGGACATTCTAATATTTTGTATGTTTAGACTGACACCTGTAATGATATCCTCTTTTTATGGCTTGTAAGAGCAATCAGGATCCTGATTTTTCACCATACAGGTTTGAATTTGAGGCTGATGATGCCCTTAATATGGGCGAAACATGTCCCTTAACATTTTATAATAATATTTAATTTCTAAAAAGATCTCTTTGTATTGAATAGGTGGATATATAAATAAACACTTGTAACATACTTTGTATTTACGTACATTTCAATACGGACCTAACATGAGAATTATAACATGTATTGTCTCATAATGTTTACGAGAAGCGGAGAACAGTTAAATGAGCCAGCTTGCATACACTGTCAGGCGCAAAGTCACAACACAATCCAACAAATGTGAAGATCCGAAATCGTGCAGAAGCCGAAGATGAGTAGCTCAATTGAAGTAAATTGCCAGTTCCCGAAGATCAGCGCGACATATTCAACGTCAGGCACTGTGCTTTCAAACGCCGACTGAACTTGATGATTAGCTTAATGATCCATTATTTGCTTCGGTCGTGAAAATGTACATAACATATAATACAATTCAATATAATTGAAATATGTAACTAGGATCTTGTAGATTTTTTAGAACAGTTGACGTAAAAAACAGTTGTGAAGAGAAAAATAGTAAAAAGCGCAATACCGGAAACAAATGAAAAACTTATATGCACAGTGCGCTATTTCTTGAAGATAAAAATTCAGGTCGTAATTGAAGTAGTCAAAGTCAGCGCAAGGCATGAGTTTAAATTTGAATGTGAAGACTGTAACTGGGCCCATGGGAGTAATACACATATATTATGTATAATAGTGCCAATGGAAAATCTATGAATAGTTTCCCTCGAGTAGTAAGATTTATGCAGTGGAGTAACTATCAAATTAAGAATGGAGGCCGTGGACTTAGAAATCTCCACCAAGCATTGCAGAGTAACAAGATATTGGGCAAAGGAAAGTATGCTACATAACCTGGAAAGGAGAAATATACGGAGGAATAAGGGACATAAGTGAAAATAGATCAGAAACCAGTATAAGATTTAAAAATAGATATATATATATATTGAAACAATAAATCGAACCTCTGACAATTTACATGAAATGAGAACTATACAAATATAAAATTTTCCCAACCACTTACACGGATTACAAATTCATTATATATAAAAAAAGAGATAAGATATCCAAGAGAAAGAAAGGAAAAAGAGAAGATGCCGCAGGAAAGGAAAAGGACAGACAAGGAAAGGATGAATACTGCAATAAAAAGAGAAATCCAGAACGACAAGAAAGGGAAGATGTTCTGTTAGCAAATTCGAGTACACCAGCAGGAAAATTATCTGAGCAAAATGCAAATACTATATGCAAGTCACCACCACTTCTGTTATCACGCAGATTAACACTAGGTAACGTAGTTCTACAGCTGAATAATCACAATGTAGTTTCATTGAACCAGTTTCACAATATCCTGAAGCACTGAACGAATAGAAGTACGTGTACAGTAGAAGTCGCGCAGTTGCCAATACACCACACGCACACTTCAAAAGAAAGTTGTTACGAAGGTCGTGAATAAAAAGTTTTAAATACAAAAAGGGCAAGTGAAATTTCGTCCTGGAAATGCCATGCTCCCAGTTTAATTTTGCAAGGAAAGTCTGTCCCAATGCAATTTAAAATATTTACAGTAAAGAAATCAGTTTGTCATACCTCATCATGAAGCAAATTGAACTGCCCGCAAATGAAGACATCTGGGCACATGTATAAATAAGGACGAAGTTGACGTAGGATGTTGCTCCCTCCACACAGGCCTAAGTCCATCTCAGTGTTTCCAGAGGAAGGCCAGGTATTTATAGTGTGGAGTAGAATGAGAAATATATCTAGAAGATTCCAGAGATTAGTGAAGCATGCGCGAATAAACCAGGCGGTCACATGACCTCAGCCGGCAAAAAGGAAGTTAGTTTATCGAAGATGGTGAAGATGAATAGAGTAGAGTTCATGCAAAGTATGAAGTATGCAAGTTCACAGAAGTATGCAAGTTCCAGTTGGAGAAAAAGTGCATTTTATATCATGATGAGGGTAAGTCCATACTAATCGTAGAAAAAAGGTAATGTGCGTGGCGAGTTTCATAACAGTAGTTGCCGATGAAGTGAAGAGTCCGTTACAAGACCCAAAATGCAGGTGGCAATATAGTATATTAGTATACAGTTCAATTCGGAAAGTAGGGGGTTTTTTTAATATAGAGGAGAGGTGAAAAGGAAAGAAAAGTTAAAAGGAAAGTTAATAAAGGAAGAGGATTAGTAGATAAGAGAAGATTAAAAGGATTTGAAGTTAAAAGATGATGGGAAAGGATAAGATAGGGAAATAAAGGAGGGGTAGTTTAGGGTGGGTTATTGGAGGTAGAAAATGTAGGTAGGAACTTTGTAAGGCATGGAAAATTGAATTTGGGTTTAGAAATTTAGAATTTTTGAGAAGAAGAATTAGGAAGTCAAATAGGATATTGGTTTTTTCAGAAATGTTGTTTAAATTGAAATTAGAGTTGAAATATTGGTCAAGGTGAATAAAACAATTTTCAGTAGTGTTTAGGAGGGGGCCTTTGTTAACGATTTTAAGTATTTTTATATCTTTTTCAATATTAGTGAAATTATGCTTGGAGTCTTGTATGTGTAGTCCTATAGCGGAGAATCTGTTGTGTTTAATGGCGCTGATATGTTCGGAGTATCTGATGTTGAAGTTGCGGCCAGTTTGTCCGATGTACGAGGAACTGCAGTTGTTACATTTGAATCTGTATGCTCCAGATTTAGAAAAAGCATTAGATTTATTTAGTGATTTAGAGTTGTGTAATATATCAAGATTTCTGTTATTGGTTCTAAAAGAAATTTTCATGTTGTGTTTTTTAAGAACATTAGTTATTTTATAAGCATCTTGAGTGAAAGTAGAAAATGCAGTGGGTTTGGTTTTGTCTTTTGATAACGTAGTTTTAGGACGGTGTTTGAATTTGTTGATGATATGGTTTATGAAAGAGTTGTTAAAGCCTGTTGTTAAAGCCATGGCTTGGGTAGGTACGTCGGCAGCGAGTGTATTGTAGGCTACTGTACTTGAGAAGTGTGAACGGAGTGCGGAAGTCTTTTCGAAGTTTCAAATAAGTCAGTAGTAAGAGTTTTCAATATGAGTGGTCGAAAAATGAAATATAAAAGGTTAATCGTCAGAGAAAAACTGAAAATTATAGAAAGACTGGAGAAAGGTGAGGCGTCATCAAAGTTAGCCTGCGAGTTTGGTGTGGGTGAAACAACAGTGAGAGACATGAAGAAGCAACAGGAAACTCTCATCAAATTTTCTGCTAATTGTGAACGTTCATTGTCCCGGAAATCAATGAAAACATTGGACTATGCGAATCTAGACGAAGCCATGATATGGTGGTTTAATCAAAAACGAGCAGAAGGTATTCCTGTGTCTGACCCAATATGTGCTTAGCAAGCAAAACATTTTCACGGTGCTCTTGGTTCAGAAGGCGATTTTAAAGCATCTTCTGCCTGGCTTACGCGGTTTAAGAAACGCTACGGAATACGAGAAATTGCTATTCACGGAGAGTGTCTCAGCACAGACATGGGTGCTGCTGAAAAGTTTGCACAGGAATTTCAATCATTCATTGAAAAAGAACAGCTTGACCTTAGACAACTTTACAATGCAGACGAAACAGGGTTGTATTGGAAATGTTTACCATCCCGAACATTAGTGATGCAACAAGAAAAGCAAGCCCCAGGCCGCAAAACATCCAAGGAAAGAATAACCATTATGGCGTGTGCTCACGCAAGTGGTGTTCATAAATTAAAATTATTAGCGATAGAGAAATCCAGAAAACCCTGTTGTTTTAAACGAGAGAATGTACCTTTGCAGTACTACCACAGATATTTAAGGACTGGTTTCACAATCATTTTGTGAAACAAGTGACGGCCTACCTAATTAAGCAGTCACTGCCAATCAAAGCAGTTCTCTTCTTATCCACACGAAAGTGAACTTACAGGTTATGTGAAATACCTTCCCCCTAATGTCACTTCTGTTCTTCAACCTATGGACCAAGGCGTTATTGCTACTTTAAAGAAGAACTACAGGTCATCTCTGTTACAGCAATTGCTTGAGGAAGGCATTGATATTCCAACATTTTGGAAGGACTTCAGTTTGTTGGATGCTCTTCATGCAGTCAATAAGTCATGGGACAAAATTGCCGCTACTACTCTCGCATGATCATAGATATCTGTTCTAGGTGAAGAGCAAGCATTTGCCAGCTTCAGTGACGATGATATTTCGAACAGGCAACGTAGTCTCGCTACAATGACATCATTACTGAAAAACCTGGATAAATGCCAAGATGCAGAAGAAAGTGTCATTATTGAGTGGTTAGACGTCGATAAGGACGATTATGGTTTCAGACATGAAAATGAGGGGGATATTGTACGGAATTTGACGGTTGGTGAGGAAGACGGATATTTGGGTGATATCGAGTGCGTGAATGATGCAACGGAAGTTTCCCACAGCCAAGGTAGTTTCTCTGTAGACTCGCTTATCTCTTACATAGAAAATTGAGATGAATTTTCATTTTCAGATATTGTTTTCTTGAGAAATATACGATTCAAAATTAGAGAAAATGAACAGTCGTCTAAGAAACAAAAAGTGATGACCGATTTTTTTTCTTTAGATACGAATGTTGGCATAATCCACATGGCATTTTGTAATTGTTCTCTAGTGTGACTTACAATACAATGTGAAGTGTTATAATTAATTTCTGCTTGTTCATAAAATACATTTCGTTATTTTAACCTATGGTTTTGTTTTTACCAGGCTTAAAAATGACTACGGATAATTCGCGGAACTGCGTACATTAATTACTGCTAATTATCAGGAGTGCACTGTAGTTCAGATAGTATTAGTGGTTTAAATTTTTAATATTGAGGCTATAATTACCAGGTGAGTTGGCCATGCGGTTAGGGATGCTCGGCTGTGAGCTTGCATCCAGGAAATAGTGGGTTCGAGTGCCACTGTCGGCAGCCCTGAAGATGGTTTTCCATGGTTTCCCATTTTCACACCAGGCAAATGCTGCGGCTGTACCTTAATAAGGCTCGTAGGCCTTTCCTATCCTATCATTGCCATAAGACCTATCTGAGTCGGTACGACGTAAAGCCACTAGCAAAAATAAAAAGTTGTAATTTATTTTGTATTCATCACTTGGTAACTTCCTTAGAGATTGTGATGGTAATTATTGTTTCTTGGTTTCTTTTTCTAGCAGCAGTCAGCGGAAAACAGTGGGTCAAGCACAAGTAGTAGTGGCAGTAGTAATTATGGTACAATTGGCCGCAGTGGAATGGCAAGCATGTCCAGTATGATGGATGAGATGGCAAAGACACTTGCTCGACGCAGGAAGGCATGCGAGAAGAAAGATCCATCAGCAGATGCAGTCCAGGTGTGCATTAATGTTCATTATGTCCTTGTGGTTATTTTCATTATTAAAGAAGAAATGCGAGTCTGTGTTTAGAGATTTTGTATGGTAATTTGCATGCTGTGGAATAAGAGGAGCAGAAGTAGATACTTATAAGGCCATAGTGCTGGCTGTAAATAACAGTGTGTACAGTTAGAATGCTGAGAAGTCTAGTCTGTAATGAAGTCTGTACATGATCTTTTTCTTTATGTGGAACAAGAATGGCAGCTGATATTACATAGAAACAAATATTCCAACATTATACTCTGTTGTCATTCAGAGGCCTGTGCAAGTGATGGTTTTAATTGTTTCATTTATCTTTGGGGTGACTCCATTTCAAGAGGTAGAATTCAGTACTTTATAAATTATGAAAGAGTTTTGAGAAGTTTTGCCTTCTGTGCAGTCAATCGATGTGTCAAGCAGTAAGACAATGCCGAAGCAATCAGGATTTCACTTTACATGTCCATCATATCATCCATGCTTTGCTTGACAACACAAAAGACTGTGTGCGATGGGTGTCCCAAATGTCTTTTAAAATGAAATAACAGTGGACAATGGTTTGTCAGGAACTTCTGACTCAACATGTGCTGGATGGTAAGGACGTCCTTCACTGATTTTTCACTGTTAACAAGTCATTATGACCCAAAAAAACAAGCAAAAGTCAATGGAGTACACACATAAGGCTCTCCTAACCTCAAACAAATTCCAAGTCACTGCTTTGGTGAGGAAAGTGGTGTTAATAATAATAATAATAATAATAATAATAATAATAATAATAATAATAATAATAATCATCATCATCATGCCTCAGCTACAACTGGGATGCAGACTTTCTAAGCAGTTATGCTTACCAATATATTTTGACATTCTGATTCTTCTATTCCTGTATGTAGTAAATAATGAAGATATCTATTGGAAGAAATACTTCTTCTTGATCTGTTCAGACAAATATGACTCTCAGTTATCCCATGGATCATGTGTTGCCATTCACTCTCTACTTGCAGCTTCCAAAAATGCCGATCTCACATTTAATGTCAACGCAGTCTTGATCGTTGAGTTCTTCTGTTACCACCGATCATTTCTAGCATGATCCTTTTCCAGGGAAGTGCTTCTCATTATGTGGCCAAAGTAGGATAGCCTTCACCTCTTTGCATGCCATCAAGGGAGACTTTTGGCTTTAGATGGTTTAAGATGCTCTTATTACAGATTCTGGCTATCTGTGGTATTCTCGGCATACATCGCCAACAGCAAAGCTCAAAAGCATCGATCCTTCTACTATCAACTTTCTTTAGTGTCCACATTTCACATTCGTAGGTGGCAATGGGGAAGACAATGGTGCTGACCAGTATGCATTTAGTTGTTTTCCTGATGCCTCTACTTTTCCAGATTTTATTCATACAGTATTGATCTGTGCATTTCTTCCAATTGTCAGCCGCTGTTTGATCTCAGGGGAGCAGTCTCCTTCTTGATCAATTTCAGAGCCAAGGAAGGTAAAATCATTGACTTTGTCAGTTTCCTGGTTTTCTGCTGTCACCAAGATCTTTGTTTTCTTGATGTTAAAAAAAAATCTGCCTTCTTGCTTTCATCCCTCACCTTTGGAGTAGATACTATTGCTAAGTTAATTTATCTTTGTTGGATGACACCACCAGAGATCTTTAACATGCCAACAATGACATGGAGTTTTTTTACAGACCTTCAAAAATATACTACTGCAGCCAGGACTGAACCTACGAACATGGGATCATGAGTCGAGCACATTACCACTGACCCACTGAGGCAACTGAGGAAAGTGTTTATGGCCATCTTATGGGAATGGGGTGGCATAGTCCACACAGTTTGTGAAGCTTGATGATGCTGTAACTCCAGTGTAGCTGGAATTTGTCCTGGAAAAGGACATCTGGAATTTTTTCCTAGAAAAGGATATCTGAAATGTCACAAGGTCCGCTATATAGTCTGGATCTCGCACTTTTTAACTTCTTCCTTTCTCTTAAGCTAAAAGAACATCTGAATGGTCACCACTACACTTGTGATGATGAGGAGAATCAGCAATGCATCATTGTTGCTGGCAGCAGATCTCTGATTTCTTTGGCTATGGGATGCAAAGACTTGTCCATTGTTTGTGCGTGCATATGAACAGGGATGGCAGCTATGTTGATGAATAAATGACTCTCTGATAAAGGGAGTTTTAGGCCTGAATGAGACCTATAGGTCCCAATTTTCAAGAAAGGCGATAAGAAAGTGTTGAAGAACTACAGGGGAATTACTCTAATATCCCATGTTGCTAAGATAATGGAGAGGATACTGGAAAGTAGAATAAGGTTGAGGGTTGAGAATCAGATACAGGAAAATCAGTTTGGTTTCAGGAGTGGAAGGTCAACAATAGAGCCCATTTTCATTACAAGACAACTAATGGAAAAGCAATGGGAGTATGGGAATGATATGGTGATGACTAGGGCTCGGATGTTTAGGAAATGTCATATTTTTTCTTCGCCTCTATTTTCTTGCCTGATTGAATTTTGGTGCAAATCAGGTGATTATCGTCACAATTAAATAGTTTTTATTGTCATATAAATGCATATTTTGGCTATTTTTTTTGCCATAAGGTCATATTTTGAGCCATTTTCATAGATGCGTCATATTTCGATCATATTTTGGCGGTTTGACGACAGCTGTAACTGTGCAAAATTATTTTCAACGTACCGAATGCGAACTAGTGTTCATAAAACTGCTTCTTGGTATCACATCTGCAGTTAATACAAGCGGAATACCGGTACTCTGCCCCTTCTGTCAAGATTGGATAGGAATTGTTTTCCAACAGTTTGTCAGAAAGTTCGGCATATATACGGTATATAGTCGAACTTTGGAATTATATCGAGCGCAATTACTCATTTAGAAACTGCTAGCTTAGAAATTCATACTAGTATTGAAATCCAGAACAACATTCACATGGAATAGTTAGCGAGAGTATAAACCGGAATTTTCAAAACACTCTCGCCAAGTATTTTCGAGTCATATTTTGTAATTTTTACGTCATATTTCATCACTTTTGAGGTCACATTTGCTTGCTTATTTGGGCTATTTTTAGGTCTTGAACATCCGAGCCCTAGTGATGACATTCATTGACATTGAAAAGGCAGATGACAATGTCCCCAGGACTAAAGTTTGGGACAGTCTGGTGCAAAAAGGAATTGGACAGGGATTAATAAAAATGATCATGGCAGTGTACAAGGAATGTTGTAGTTGCGTGCAAACATAAGTTGGCAGAGCAAGTTGGTTCAAAATAACTAGTGGGCTGAGACAGGGAAGTGTCCTATTGCCAATTCTGTTTACAATAGTAATGGATGGCATCATGAGAACAGCAAAAACAACATATAGAGGAAGAGAAATGAACATCATGTTATTTTCAGATGATATTGTGATTTGGGGAGCCTCCGTGGCTCAGACGGCAGTGCGTCGGCCTCTCACCGCTGGATACCGTGGTTCAAATCCCGGTCATTCCATGTGAGATTTGTGCTGGACAAAGCGGAGGCGGGACAGGTTTTTCTCCGGGTACTCCGGTTTTCCCTGTCATCTTTCATTCCAGCAACACTCTCCATTCTCATTTCGTAGCATCTATCATTCATTAATATATCACTTTGGGAGTGGCGACCCCATCGTAATAATAGCCTATATATGATTCATTCATTACATCCCTGACCCGGTCAGTGACTGGAAAACAGGTTGTAGGTTTTCATTTTCATTGTGATTTGGGGAGAAGAGGACATGAAGGTTCAAGAACAGTTGGATGTGGTTAGTGGGAAGATCGAAGAATGTGGATTGAAAATAAGTGTAGAAAAGAGTGAAACTCTTGTTATGACTAGAGGGGAGAAAGAAGGGAGAGGTCAGATTAGACTTGCAGACAAGCCCCTGGAAGTAGTGAAGATGTTCAAATACCTGGGGAGTGAATTAATGGAGAATGCTCAACTGGATGCTGAGATTAGTAAGAGGATTCAAGATGGAAGTTGTTTCTATCATACTGTAAGAAACATGTTATGAGACAAAGATGTGCCAATTGAAGCAAAGGAAACTATGTACAAGATGTACTGCGTACCCATAAGAACTTATGGAGCAGAAACTTGGACATTGTCAAAGAAGGATGAGAGTCAAATACAGGCAGCCGAAATGAAGTTCTTGAGAAGTATGATACAGAAGAATAGAAGAGACAAAGTAAGGAATGAGAAAATCCAGGAAGAAATTGGAGTGGAAAGAATGAATGATAGAATAGAGAAGAGAAGACTAAGCTGGTTTGGGCACATAATGCGAATGAGTGACGAAAGAATGCCAAAAACGGTGATGGAAATGCAAATGCAAGGAAGGAGAGGTTGTGGACGACCAGTTAAAATGGAAGGACACAATCCAACGCAGAAACCTGGACTGGGACACAGTGTTGGAGGAGGAGTGGTAGAAAGACCGAAGAAAGTGGAGAGGAACCATATTTGCCCCTACCCGGCTACAGCTGGATAAAGGGAAATCATCATGATGATGATGATGATGATGACAGGTCAGGTTAGTTGACATGTCCATTTGGTTATTTTTAGTATTAATGAAGAAATGTGAGTTTATGGTTAGAGATCCTGGCAGGGCCTCAATAGGAGGCAAAACTTTTCAAATTTCCCCCATATATTTATTTTATGATCGTTTTCCTCTAATCAAAGGCTGCTGATGTAGAAAGGTTACAATACATACACTTTCATTAAGAAATAGAGTGAAACTTTGTTAATGCGTTTCTCATTAAGACATTTTCTCGCTTAGCATGTCGCAAAGTCAAAGTCCCAATTCACGTCGTATTAAATCTACTAAAATACCTCACTTGCCACATCACAAACTTTCGCTATTACCACTTAGTATGACCAAATTTTCCATACCCCTGAAAATGTTCTTTGTCATCCCTTGTGAAAGGAACCTGATTTCCAACACCGATAGAGCCCTCACCACTGGAGGCAGGTCGGGGAAAGTTGTGCCAAAACGGGAAAATGCATTGAATTCCTGAACTTTACACGGTAAATTCCACCTTTGGGGAGCAGGCTGTTAGCCTCAGGAAAGTTCAGTTTTGGTTGCTGATTTTCAGCGATATTGGTGAATATCCCAGTAAGCCTGTTTGTGCTTGTATTTTGCATTCCATGTGGAAGTTAGAAATTGATTCTGTGTTGAGTGAGAGAGTGAAGGATAGCAAATATTTGTGCGTGATAGCCTGCTTACAGATAAGGAGCAAAATCGTGTGAATTTGACTAATGAAATGAAATGTCGTATGGCTTTTAGTGCCGGGATATCCCAGGACAGTTTTGGCTCACCAGGTGCAGGTCTTTCTATTTGAATCCTGTAGGCGACCTGCGCGTCGTGATGAGGATGAAATGATGATTAAGACAACACATACACCCAGCCCCCGTGCCATTAGAATTAACCAATTAAGGTTAAAATCCCCGAGCCGGCCGGGAATCGAACCCGGGACCCTCTGAACCAAAGGCCAGTACGCTGACTGTTCAGCCAACGAGTCGGACAATTTGACTAGTGTGGTGCATATTTATCTTGTAGTAGCCCAGTTATGGGTACTGAAAAACTTATGAAATAGCTTATTAATGAAGACAAAATTAAAATCCAGGATGTAGACAGGCATCCACATCTTTCAGGGGTGTATATGTTGAAACTTGCATCTTCGAGTTTTGACTAGTATCAATTGATCAAAGTGTTGTCGCATTCAAGATGGCGGTCAGTCATTCTCTCACACATGGCTTTCACCATCTGGGCAGCCAGTAGCCTGGGGTTAGTTTTGAGGAGTTTGTTCAGTTATTCTGTTAATTTACTCTTATTCTGCATATCCTTTACTCAAACTGCCAAAAGAGAAGAGCAGCAGAAAATAATTATTAAATCCATGGATGTCAGGTAATAGTGATTATTCAGCTGATGGTGTTGTTGCCTATTGTCAAGTATGCCCGAAGGAGGTGAAAATGTGAAAAGAAATTTCAACTTGAGCAACATGCAAAAGCGACTCACACTACAACTGCTTCTTACACATGTAAAACCGAAGCCTCCACTTAATACATTTTCAGCTGATCTTTGTAAGGCTTTAGTATGCAGCAGTATTTTGTAAAATAAATTGAACAATCCAGTTCTACAATCATTGCTGAAGAAATAATGTGTAAACCAAAATATCCCAGGACTAAAGAAGATTCAAACCATTAGATGGTACTTGAGTGGAATCAGGGTGTTCGGAATCTTTGATGCCAGTTTATAAAGGCCGATGACCTTAGCTGTTAGACCCCTTTAAATAATAACAAGAGCATCATCATCAGGCCAGTTTATAAATTTTGTCCCATTACTTCAGTTGACATATGAAGGTCATTCTCGGCCTATAAACTTATTTTGACAGACAATAGAAGTAATTTGTCTCCAGAAAACATTGACAGGCTTGAAGTTATCTATTGTGATACTTCCTTCTGCAGTGAATGATACATGTACAGTATAACCTCGATTATACGTTCCCAGAAACTGTTTTCCCGTATTATTCGTTCAAATTATGTGGTCCCGCGAGCTTCCTAATTAAATCACGTTGTAAAAATCCTGCATTATCCGTTCCTCGAAGAAACGATTTCCCGGATCAACCGTCCAGAAATGTCAGTCCCATCAACGCTAAATCCTTGGTCACGCGTTTTTCAAGAAACTGTACCTCACGAAAGGACGGCTACGGTATACTTACAGATCTTGGTGTTAACGTCCTGTCATTGTGGAAATTTGAGGAAGTACTATACCGGAAAAGCGATCAGCGGTGAACTTGCATAAGAGACCATCTTAGCATCACATTCGAGTGGTTTGTTTAGAGAATTCTCGGAAATCATCAAGCAGAGAGTATCCACAACAATTGTAAGGAGTTTAATCAAATATTCATACTTTCAAGCCATCTACATTATGTCCAGGGTTAGATGTTTATTTTTTCTTTTTTTTCTTTCTAGAGTGTATCGCCAAACAGGTTTTCGGCACTTCCCTCAAGGCACTGTATAGTTACGGGGTTTACAGGCAGGAATCAAAACTGTTCCTTCTTAAGTGACACAAATTTAGTATTTTAATATTATTGTATATGATTATGTTCTTTTAAATGTGTAAAATTTTATTGTGTGTTATTTTCCACCTATTCAATACAATCAATCATAAGATTAATGTTCTTTCCGCATTAAACTATGAACGTGGGCCATGTTTCACCCCTTTTAAAGGGCATCATCAGCCTCTACCTGTTCAGCTATGACATAATCTAAAGATTCGTATAAATTAAAAACATTAACATAATGTACAGTCGTTATTTAAGGAACTTTATTAGAGATGAGAATAATTAATATGCTGAAAGTCTAATGCTTTGGTCAAAAGTAAAAAAATGATTAACATACTTGGTACAATAGACATTCGTAAAATTGAAATGAGTTTAAACATTTTTTAAACAAGATTTAAACAGGAAATACTTTCCAACACGTAAAGTTTTGACATACTATTTAACTATATGCTCAGATCTAGTGATTAGTTATCATTCAAATATTAATAAAATTTGGTGTTGCAACTTTCAAAGGTAGAAGTTATTTTATTGTATTCTTGATTGAAGGCTCATTATTGAGTGCAATTTTTGGTGGTGCATTAAAATTGTAATAGTTACATTCACTATCTTCTTTTGTATACACTAATATTGTGGTGTTGGCATGCTGCTTCGATGTTGTGGCATTCTAATGTTAGCTTGTTTGGTCAAAAAGAGAACAGGCTGTGGGACAGTTGTGATGTCACGATGTCAGGTGTATATAAGCTCTGTAAAGGGAGAAGTTAGAATTAACCAGATTAAAAAATGTAAGAAACAAAATGGGAGAGAGTAACCCGGAAAAATTATAAGTATTGCTGTGTTGACGCTTACCTTTTGCCCACTTGAATGTTACATTTATGTGTGAGTACTGGTGCTTGCCGATGTTCTGCTACGTGTATCGTATGTGTGTCGTCTTTGTGGAGGGGAGTGGCCTTGCGAAGGCGGGGCTATTGGCTTGCGGGTTGCGCGTGAGGGGAAGTTGCTTGCGCCTGGTGGGGAAGAGGGACGTGATGTGTTTATCGGCCTGATGGCAGGGTTTATTGTTTTTGTTTTTAAAACCTTATGTAAAATATTAACTAATGGAACAGGATTGGTAATTGTTCATAAAGAGGACTTTTAATTTCTATTGGATCGTTTAAGTTTTGATTAACGTTATATTTCTGATCTAAAAAAATATAAAGTTTTTCGAATTGGTCATGAGTCTGCCTTTATCTATTCTTTTTACATACCTGCAAACTTTCCCGATTTACGTGGGAGACTCCCGATTTCCGAGAGTTTTTCCCGCCTCCCCATTATTCTATTATTTCTCCCGATTTTAGCTTATTTTTTGGTGAACTTCAAACATTTGTTTTCAAATCCTGCCAGTTCAGCTTTTTTACGCCAGTGGCCGGAAGTCCTTCACTCATTGGCCGCTTTCAAATGGAATATCGACGTTTATTAATGCGAGAAATGTACGCGAATGTGCGAGGTTTATTGAAACCTGTATTCGCGATGCGTATATCGATTGTCAGTCTCGTTCTTGTGTTCGTTCGCATCAGTGTAGTCTATTCCATTGTCTTTGGTCAATTGCAGGGACTAGTCGCTAGACTGTATTTGGTTTTACTTAGTAATTTAGTGACAGAATTTCAATGATAATGACTACTGACTTTCCTAGAGATTTTAGGAGCCATTTGGAGACAATTTTGACTAATTTTAATTTATCTCAATATAAATAAAATAGTTTTGTCTGTACCTTGCTCAGAATTTAAAAAGAATGATATTTCTGTACCAGTCGTGACCATAGTAACAAGGGGAAATGCAAGTTTTTATTTTCCGTAATTTCTGTCTGTATGTACGTACGTACGTACGCACGCACGCACGTACGGTCATCACGAGAAAACTGCTGAAGAGAATTTAATGAAACTTGGTATATAACATCGTGGAATAAGTCGCTACAATCTAGGCCATAAATAATTTTATTCACACTGAGTGAAATGGTAGTTTGGGGAAGGCCTAAAATTTATTTCTCAAATATGTATGTTGTTATTGGCCATATCGATAAATACTGCATAATTAAAGTTATATATTATTAAATTTCCTATCAATTATGTCTTATACATTTTTACCGCACTGGCTATGGAGAGATATTCATGACTTTGGATTTTTTTTTTTTTTTTTTTTTTTTTTTTTTTTTTTTTTTTTAGCAAGTCCATATCAGCGCCGAGGTACGAGAAAATGTGTGAACAGAATTTTATGTAAAGTCAGGGAATATGGAACTACAGTCTACACTATAAATAATTTTATTCACTCTGTTCCAAATGGTAGTTTAGGGGAAGGTGCCAAAAATTTAATTTTTAATTACCTGCCTTACTGGTCATATTGAAAAGTACTACATAACAAAAGTTATAGAGAATACAATTTCCAATTATTTATGTCTTATTCAGTTTTGCAAGAGACGGTTGTCATGATTGATCCGTGTTGAAACTGACTTAAGCAAATTACGTAGGTGGATCAAAAGGTTAGTTGCTCTAACGCGCCGCAGCAGCGCACTGTGTGTCGCAAACGTGGGGACAGACACTACCCACACGTCTGTTAGGCAGGTCGCTGTGGTGTCTCGTCTAGTATTATGTGAATAGCGGCCAAATTCAATGGCGCGTCAACTGGACATTCACTCCAAATATGAGGTGCATGCGACAATCCGATTCCTATGGGCCAAAAGGAAGAATTGCACGGACATTCATCGTGAAATTAGTGCTGTGTATGGGGAGCGGGCCATTTCCCGGCAAAGTATCGTAAAGTGGTGTCAGCAATTCGAAGCGGGACGCACGGATATCACGGACAACCATCGCGAAGGTAGGCCCGCAACGTCCAGGCCCCATGCAAAGGTCAACAGTGTGAATGCGATCATTAGACAGAACCGGCGCATTAAACTGAGAGAAATCACAAGGCAGCTGAACATGTCGTATGGCAGTGTGTTCGCCGTTGTTTATTAGGACTGGATATCGTAAGCTGTGTCAAAGGTGGGTCCTACGTCTTCTCACCAATGAGCACAAGGGACAACGTTTCCAATCCTCCCTGGCATTTTTGCAACGCTGTGCCGCAGACGGCAACGGGTTTCTGCGGCGAATTGTCACAGGCGACGAAACGTGGCTCCATCACTTCAACCCCGAAACAAAGCGAACATCAATGGAATGGGTGCACCCCTCATCACTACAACGAAAAAAGGCCAAGGTTCAACCTTCAGCCGGTAAGGTTATGGCGACAGTGTTTTTTGACATGGAGGGTTTGCTGCACGTGGAATTCATGCCGGAAGGAACGTCGATCAACGCAGCGTCGTATTGTCAAACGTTGCACCGGATGCTTAAAGCGATTAAAGGGAAGCGCCAGGGGAAATTGAGCGCCGGTGTGATTTTGTTGCACGATAACACAACACCTCACAAGGCCCGCAAACACGAGAACTGCTGCAGCGTTTCAAGTGGGAGGTCTGGCAACATCCACGCTACAGTCACGACCTAGCGCCATGTGACTTTCATCTGTTCGGTAAGCTCAAAACGGAGCTTGGTGGTCGACGTTTCCAGACCGATGAGGAGGTGAAGGCCGCTATCTCCGAGTGGTTGCAGAACGCTGGAGGAAATTTCTATGCATCCGGCAGCGACAAGTTGGTTGTGCGTTCACAGAAATGTTTGGAGTCTCTTGGAAAATATGTGGAAAAGTGACGTTGCAGTGTATGTCGTTATAGTCGTGTTGCTGTTGTGTAGGTGGTGTAATAAATGGCCATAACTGGGAAATGCAACTTATTTCCTGATCTGTCCTCGTATCACAAAAATAATTTATTCTATTATCACCAACTCTTCAGTACAAGCCATGTGCTTCATGGATGAAATCTCCATAATACTGTATACACTTCTCAGGGACATGTTTCGCCCCTTGGTAAGGGCATCAGCCTGTACGTAATGTTAAGTTCAAATGTCTGAAACATTATCTATTCATATATGGATTACAATGAAAAATATGTTACACATTAATGAGAAAAAAGTCATGTAGGAACGATCGCTTGAATAATAACACAAGAGGGAGTCATGAAAGAAAGGACGACTCACTTTACATTTGATGCTCTAATATCACAGATTCGGAAGAAAACTAAATGTGAAGGCCTCCAATATAGAAAGCTCATAAAATTTATCAACTATAACATTACATTGACCATTAATTTTTGTGATGTGCTTTGTTTATTCTGCTGCCATTTATTTCCAATAGATGGGATTACTGCTGTGTATCGAGTATAACAGCCTGCCTGAATATTGGCGGGAAGTAGCTGCAGAGTGGGGAGTTAGATCTCTCTCTTCTTTAGCATGCCATTCCTCTGGTTCATAAATTTTCTGATACTGCTGGTACGTAACACACTGGATCATCATAGTATTCCAGCTATTCGATCCCTACTCTGAGGCAGTGATTAGAATGAGCAGTGTGCACACTTAAATGGAATAATTACACAGGAGTGTTCGCGACTGTCTGCAGCCTGGTCATTCAAGCTCTGAAACTTTGAACTGTTAGATCGACACCGTAGTACGTGTGATACAATTCCTTTAGTTTTGCCAATTGCCACCTTTTCAGTACAATAAAAATATGTTACAAACTTACATATTTATTATGATGTTTACATGGTACATGTTTCGCTCCTTTTCGTGAGCATCATCAGCCAAACTACCATTAATCTAAGATTGTATAAGATCATAAAACAATTCTTTGGTTCAAAATTACTCTTATAAAACTAATTGACAATCTTATAATATTTTAAAAGTCACACTACAATAAAATTATGTCTTAAGTTAACACTTTTTGTCTAAAATCTTCTTCAGTCTAAACATTTTATCGCCGAAACTTATCCGGTGAACATCTTTTAAAATTGTTTAAAATGAGAATAAAATAAAAATAAAAATAAAAAAACTTTGAAATCTGGCTAGTTGTGTTGATTCCCGTTGCTTAAAACTTCATAACAGTATTGAATATCTTCTTCCATTTAAGTTAACTGCAGAAGATATTCAATACTGTTATGAAGTTTTAAGCAACGGGAATCAACACAACTAGCCAGATTTCAAAGTTTTTTATTTTTATTTTATTCTCATTTTAAACAATTTTAAAAGATGTTCACCGGATAAGTTTCGGCGATAAAATGTTTGGACTGAAGAAGATTTTAGACAAAAAGTGTTAACTTAAGACATAATTTTATTGTAGTGTGACTTTTAAAATATTATAAGATTGTCAATTAGTTTTATAAGAATAATTTTGAACCAAAGAATTGTTTTATAATCTTATACAATCTTAGATTAATGATAGTTTAGCTGATGATGCTCACGAAAAGGAGCGAAACATGTACCTTGTAAACATCATAATAAATATGTAAGTTTGTAACATATTTTTATTGTATTGAAAAGGTGGCAATTGGCAAAACTAAAGGATTTGTATCACAAGTAGATCTTCAATACGGATGAGGAAAATGAAGTTTATAACCTGCAACCGTCGTACTTTTCGCTAAAAGTGAGAAAATGTGCTGTTTTCATTTGATCGAATATTTCATATGACAGCATTGCTTTTAATCGCGACATTCATACTGGCGGCATTGTAATGATCTATGTTGACTTCAGTTGGGAAAACTGTAAGGGAAGTCTTTCTGAGAATTCCGTGGCGAAGCACAGGGTACATCAGCTAGTTATTTGATACAAACAGCATTGCGCTTGGCATAATCGCATGGGCGCTTGATGCAATATATTAATCTATGCATTTGCTAAGTGATGGCATGTAAGTGCACGAGTTCATACTATTTTCGATAGTCTTATCAGAGTCCGATCATCTCACTCACATACTTCCTGTGAGGGAATAGAGATGTGTAATTTTTAGCCTTGTAGCCTTGTATAGCAACAGTCGGGCTTTGAGACAATAAGTATTACAAATATATCGTAGTACTGTATTGAGCAAGACATGTAGAATGAGCAGTTTTGACCAATTGTATCTCCTGATTTTTTCCTGATTTTCATATCAAAATCTCCTGATTTTTGGTTTTGTAAAGTTGGCAGGTATGTTTTTAAAATCTGGTGATCACGTTCAGTTGTAGTAAAACTATGACCTGAGTCTCTCATATGATTACTTATAGCCGAGAATTTATTATGATTTTCAGCGTTGAAATGCTCAGCGTATCTAGTTAAAAGCTTCTACCAGTTTGCCCCACGTAAGAAAAATTGCACTCAGCACATTTAAGCCTATATATGCCCGAACCAGAATATTTGTTGTTTATAGAATTGATTGTGTTATGATTGAAAAACAAATTTCGATTTGAGTTCAGAGTCTTGAAAGCAATTCCTATTTTGAGCTTTTTAAAATTTATTTAATAGTGCACAAATGTGCATTAAAAGTACATTAATCTTTCATATATTCTAGTAAAGGTTTTGTTCTCTTGTTGCACTTGCTGAAATGATAGGCTCATCGCAGAGACCTACACAAAGATTCCAGAACAGCAGTTCGGCTTTATGAAAGGAAGAACAACACTACATGCAGTATCAAACCTCATTAATAGCATACATGACACAATCAGACATCACCGAGCTCAATAGCTGCAGTCGCTTAAGTGCGGCCAGTATCCAGTATTCGGGAGATGGTAGGTTCGAACCCCACTGTCAGCAGTCCTGAAGATGGTTTTCCATGGTTTCCCATTTTCACACCAGGCAAATGCTGGGGCTGTACCTTCCCACTCCTAGCCCTTCCCTGTCCCATCGTCGTCATAAGACCTATCTGTGTCGGTGCGACGTAAAGCAAGTAGCAAAAAAAAAAAAAGACAATCAGACATCAAAATGGCAAATTCTTCGCAGTCTTTCTTGACTTCAAAAAGGCATTCGATCTACTTGACAGAAAAATTCTAATTACAAAACTGGCCAATATGATTGGACAAGATAATCCACTAACCATAGCAGTCAACAATATCCTAGCCTTCAATCAGATCACAGTGCAAGATGGGAAGTCATCATCAAACAACATAACTCAGGGAAACGGAGTATTGCAGGGCGACCCTTTTAGCCCCCTCCTCTTCAGCATAACTTTAGCAGATATCATGCAGGTCATTGACATTAGTTCAGTTGTACTTTATCAATATGCAGACAATATTGTTATGGGTTCGAGTAGCAGGGAAGAGCTACAAAGATCAATGGACAAACTGGAAGAGTACGCAGTCAACAACAGCCTTGTGATATATAAGAATAAAATAGTTCAGATGGTTTTCCGGAAAGGGGGAAGAATCTCATCTAGTGACAGAATACAATGTGGAGGGGTAGACCCTAGACATAGTGAACTCGTTCCCATTTCGTGCTTTTTTTATGGGATGGTTACTTGGTGTATGATTGGATCAGTATAAGTGAAGGTCGCATATTTTGATTTGTTAGTTTTTATTGGAGAAAGATTATTGGCCAATTTCAACTCACCTTATTGATTATTTTGTTAATGATTAATGGATTATATCCGTTGAAGCTTGCAATTTCCTTTATAATGTTTAATTCCTTCTTTAGATTGGCCACCGAAAGGGGAATTTTCAATGCTCTATAAACCAAGCTGTAAAATTATGTTTGCTTATGTGATTGCAGATGCAAGGAACTCTGTTTTATGGTTGTAGGGGTAAAGGAAGGTTTTCTAAAGATTTGAAAATCAAATTTGTCTGTTATTCTTGTGATTGTGATATCTAGAAAGTTAATTGAATTGTTGTTTTCATCTTCTTTAGTAAATTTGATGCTACTACCTAAATTGTTTAAATATGTTAGGATGTTATCACTATTGTTGCAATCGCTATCGATTATTGCTAACGTGTCATCAACATAGCGAAGCCAAAGACACAGACCATTAATATTATTCATTATTCTGTTATGCTCAAGGTTATCCATGTATACGTTGGCGAGTATACCTGATATGGGGTCACCCATACCTAGACCTTCTTGTTTGTAAATTTTGTTATTGAATGTAAAATAGTTGTTGCACAAAACAAAATTTAGTAAATTTATGAATTCCTCAATTTCTACTGAACTTAGGGTGCTTTGGCTAGACAGATTATTTTTTATAATTTCAACAGTTTTTTTGACCGGTATGTTCGAATACATATTGGTAATGTCGAAGGAAACCATTTTGTGATGAGATTGCAGATTGAATTTAAGGTTTCACAGAGATCAGTTGAGCTTTTTATTGGGTAATCATTGTAGAATTTAGTGGGTTTTGTTTATAAATATATGAAGAAATTGTGATGTTTTATAAGTCAGACTATTTCTGCTGTTGATAATAGGACGAATAGGTACATCTTTTTTATGTATCTTTGGCAGAGATCTGGCAGTAGGCAATTTGGGATTCATATTGATGAGTTTCTGATATTCTAGTTCATTAAATAAAAAAGTTGAATTTTAAGAAGTGTTTTTAAACTGCATTGGGTTTTTATTATTGGGTCTTTGGCGATCGTGATATAGGTTTTGTCTGCAAAGAATTCTTCTGTTTTTAAAATATAATCTTGTTTATTTATTAGAACTATGGTATTTCCTTTGTCGGCTGTTGTTTCTATGATATTGTTATTGTATATTTTGGTTCTCAAATCTTGAGTCTGTTTTAAAATGGTAGAATTATTATTTTTAGCTATTTCTTTAACAAGGGAGGGTAATCTCTTTTTTACTTCGTATCTAACATTGTTTTGTTTTTCAAAGGAAACTTGGTTGTCTATATTCGACTCAATTTCTGCTAATGTAGTGATAATGTCATCTGCCTTATGTGGGTTAAGCCAGTTGTGTTTTAGACCCTTATTAAAGAGTCTCATTTCACTATCAGAAAATGTAGTGTTGGAAAGATTAATTGTCATTGGGGGTGTTGATTGCAGAAAAGGTGGGTGTCTTTTTACTTCCGTTCTGATTGAATTATTTAAGTTTGGCTTCCTTGAGACATGTTAACTTATGGTCTAAATTTTTTTGTTTTTTTATCAAGTATAGTCTGTAATCTAAAATCATTGTGATAGGAATTCCATTTGAGAGGTGATAGATGTTGTGAGATGGTCAAATGCACTCTATAAAGTTGTAAATTTAAAAATGTTTTTTTTTTCTTATATAACGACTTGATTTCATTTCTGAGCCAGATATTATTGATCTTATTTTGAATGTCATGATACTTCTGGTTTGGAACGTTTTTCCTTTGTACATGTTTTAGGAATTTTGGAATTAAACCAAGTTACACACATTCTTTTAAGAATTTGATGTCCTTTGAGATTCTGCTAATTTTGGTTTTTGAGGTTAAGATATTTATTCTTATTAACAATAGCTTGGTTGGCCTTGAGATGAATTTACAGAGATGCCAACTATTACGATTCAGTCGTAATAATTACGAATTACCAATCATAAATACGCCTTTACGAATGACACACCACAAATTACGATTTTTTGTTGACTTTTAAATGTAAGTGTATGAAGTGTTCAAAAAGATACACAAGGAATGCCATTTCAGCTTGAAGTCTCAGAATATTCTTTTCGGATTTCTCAGTAATCCTTGTTTAAGAATATCTAGAGTTTTACGTGCCGAACGCAGTGTGTGCTTCTAGTATCGGAAAAAAAACAGCCACCTGTGAAGTGGTATATCTTGTTGAGTTGTTGTCCTTGTTCGTCACGTGATCAGACTTCCATGCAAGTATCAGAGTTCTCTTGTCTTTGTTTTGGCGGCAAAGTGGTGGCGGTGGTGGCAAACCCCGTTTCATTGTGAATACTGTGTGTGTGACTGTTGAATAAGTATTAATTGCAATTTAGGTTGCCAAATTTACAAATATTGCTCTTCTAGTATTTATATACTAATCGCGTGTGACGAAATGCGATCAGTTTGAAATAAACAATGAAGCGATTTCTTGTGTAGGAAAATACGTGTGGTGAAGTTTCCGTGCCCAGTGACGCTAGTAAGAAACCAAAAATCGTTCAAAAATTCAGGGAGGAATACTCAAAAGAATGGGCCTGTTTACTTCGTTCCTCAAAATCTCCTTCACACGTGTTTTGTAGCTTGTGTAGCCACGATTTTTCAGTTGCGCATGGTGGGCGAGACAACTGTCGTAAACACGTGGCTAGCAAAATTCATACGGATACAGTTAAGCTGAGGGACACAAACAAAAATTTAACCATTTTTGCTAAATCCACGGAAGATGAAAGCTCAGTAACAAACGCGGAGTTGTTGTTTACAACTTTTCTTGTTGAACACAACTTGCCTTTAGCGGGACGTTTGTTCAAGAAAATGTTTCCCGATTCGAAAATTGCTTCAAAGTATGGTTGAGCGAGAACAAAAACGGGAGCGCTAGTTAAAACTTTGGCTTCTACAGTTGAGGGAAAGGTAATAGAGTTAATGAAGTCCCAGCCCTTTGCCCTGGCAACAGACGGCAGTAACGATATGAATGACAAAAAGCTCTATCCATTAGTTGTGACGCTTTTCGATGTGGAATCTACGCAAATTTCAACAATAATTCTTACAATTCGGGAATCCAGCGACAATACAGGCAAAGAAATATTCAATACTTTGGATGATGAACTGAAGAAGAGGCGGATTCTGTGGGTTAACTGCATAGGTTTTGCATGTGATAATGCAAGTACTGGTGTTTCCAAAGGTGTGAGCTCCTTCATTTGTAAAGAAAATCCTAATATTCGTGCGCAAGGCTCTGCTTGTCATCTTTTGCACTTAGCTGCTCAAAAGGGGGTGCAGTGCTTTTGTAAATGTTAATATTGAACAGTTTTTAATTGATGTTTATTACTATTTGCTGAAGAGTTCAAAGAGGCAAAATGCTTTAAAGGTATGCCAGGACCGGGCGAGTTGGCCGTGCGCGTAGAGGCGCGCGGCTGTGAGCTTGCATCCGGGAGATAGTAGGTTCGAATCCCACTGTCGGCAGCCCTGAAGATGGTTTTCCGTGGTTTCCCATTTTCACACCAGGCAAATGCTGGGGCTGTACCTGAATTAGGGCCACGGCCGCTTCCTTACAACTCCTAGGCCTTTCCTATCCCATCATCGCCATAAGACCTATCTGTGTCGGTGCGACGTAAAGCCCCTAGCAAAAAAAAAAAAAAAAAAAAGAAAAGGTATGCCAGGAATTCTTTGGTGAAAAACCACACAAAATTTTGAAATATGTTTCTACCAGGTGATTATCTCTTCTACATTGTGTATCAAGGGTCTTAGAACAGTGAAACCCTTTAAAAATGCTCTTCTGTGAATCAGATTCTGACAAGGCCAACTCAAAATTTCTGAAAGTTAAGGAACAATTCAAAAATCCATCTACTAAACTTTACCTTTTGTTTCTCAGCTCTGTTCTTCCACTTTTCAACTCCTTAAATGTATTCCTCCAACAAGAGACACCGCTTATACATAAACTTCACTCAAAGTTAAATGAATTTTTCAGTGACCTTATTGTTCGTTTTGTGAGAGTGTCCTCTGGAACAGAGTCCAATACTAATTTGCTTGATGTGAAATTTAATTCTGCTAAGTTGTAGAAAAGGGACAGCGAGTTGGTCATTGAGGCAAACATAAGGGCAGTTTCTCTAGATGAAACTACATTGAAAAACTTTTATTCCGATGTGAGACTGTTCTATACAAAAACATGTGAGTACATTGTTAACAAATGGCCAATTAGGGATAAGTTTCTCGAGCATACTGAAGTTGCTGATGTTTTCCAGAGGAAATCGAAGAGTTTCTTATCAGTACAATTTATGATTGACCGGTTTCCTAAAATTCTGTCATCATAAGAAATTGATTCTTTGGAAACTGAGCTCAGTCGTTTCCAATTTGATGGATTCCCTTTTGACGAGGATGAAAGGGCCGACAGACTTTGGTTCGAAATATCGAAGATCACTGATGCTTCAGGTAGGAAGAAGTACCCTTCACTGAGTAAACTTATGATGGCTATTCTTTCCAGTATCCCATAGCAATGCTCCAGTGGAAAGAGTTTTTAGTTTGCTGAGGAAGAATAAGACTAAATTCCGTGCTAATATGAACACCGAACTGTTAAGTGCTCTGTTAGTGCAGAAGATGCACATGATATCAAAAGAAAAAGCCTGTCACCAGTGTACCTTTACGAAACCGGAACTACAAGCTGCTAAGGGGGCAACTACAGTACTGAACAAAAGAAATGATCCTTCAACCTCCACTCAGATAGGTACTGCAGATCACCTGTTCCTCTAGCGCAGGGGTTTCCAATTGACGGTAAAGCCATATAATGCGGCCCGCGAGAGCATTTTAATAAATAATGTGAAGAATAGTTATATTTTATAGGTCGTTCAAAAATGTATTCATTTTTATATTCGTTATAGACCTAAGTCCGAATTAGTTCATTCTTTGATATTATTTACTCTTTTTTAAATTTTACTCGATCTGAATGGATTATTTGTCACTTTTAAAAATTTTAAATCCAAATTTCAGATAATAATGATTGGTTTTTACGTCCCACTAACTACTTTTGATGTTTTACGGAGACGCCGAGGTGCCGGAATTTTGTGACGCAGGATTTCTTTTACGTGCCAGTAAATCAGTCGACACAAGCCTGACGTATTTGAGCACCTTCGAATGATCTAACATCGAACCTGCCAAGCTGGCTTCAGAAGGCCAGCACCTCAACCATTTGAACCACTCAGCCCGGGTCCAAATTTCACTCTTTTATGCAATTGTAAAATAATGTTTTACCTAAGTAATTTAAATTATCAAACCTTTATTTCAATTGAATTATGCATATTCTTTTTTCATAATGGTACTTCTGTAGGCCTACTATCTGCAGAATTTTACGAAAATTGGCCTATTATTCAAGTGCGGCCCGCAAACATGACAAAGGTTTCCAGTATGTCCCTCGAGCCCTTATAAATTGGAAACCCCTGCTCTAGCAGGTAAGAATCATACAGTGTTTATATTGCCAGTCTTTGAGTATGTTATTTTTTGTTGAATTATATGTTGTTCACTGATTTTTCAATGATGTGTAAGTTAGTGAGATCTCGGGGAAAAAAAAAAAAAAAAAAAAAAAAAAAAATTGTTGCCCCCCCCCCCCCCCCCTGACCCCGTGCCCTCTCGGCTGGATTACTAATTGCCTTTCTTGAAAGTTGGCATCTCTGATTTTACAACTTGCAGTATGATTATGTTATCGTACATAAAGCCATGGGAGATTTTGAGATTGTCTATTACTGTTTTGGTCCTAATATAAGACTGGATATTTCACGTTTTTGTGTTAAAATGTTATAATATCCACAGTTGTTTTATTTGCGCACTTTACATTTAAAAACTTTGTATTATTTCGCACTCGAACCAACTTGTACAGTAATCAATTAAATGAATAATATATTATGGTTCCACCTATTCGGTACAATAACACTTAGTAATGTGAGGTTACATCATAAGTCAATCACAAACGGCACCAGTTTCGACCCCAGATCTGGGTCATCTTCAGCCGATTTGGGGTCGAAACCGGTACCATTTGTGATCTGGATCATCGTCAGCCGATCTGGGGCCGAAGCCGGTACCGTTTGTGATCGACTTGTGATGTAACCTCGCATTACTAAGTGTTATTGTTTTGAATAGCCGGAACCATAATATATTATTAATTTAATTGTAATCTCAGTTCAGTAGGACCAAAAATGAAATTCTTATCTTTCAATTGTACAGCGAGAACACTTTCCAGCTGAGCTCAAGGTTATAAGTTAAGAACTTCATTTTCCCGTATTGAACTGAGATTCACAATTAGAATTAAAAAGATTCAACCTATTCAATACAAAATGTCTTGTACAAGGTGTTCACAACATATTATTTATTATTACTAGTACCGGTTCAACCTCTTAACGTCAGGTGTCCCGACCTTAGACAAATATTTGATGGTCTTGCCAACCACATATAACCTGGACTTATATATGTCTCCATTGAACAACAATAGAAGAGTGGACAATTTTACTGCATCATTTTATTATCATATGAAGACTTTTATTCTCATTCATCAGACCAATTTTATTGTACAATACTCACCTGCCTCATTAGACTATAACGCCTCTATGTGTTATATTATATCACCATATTTTACACATCATTCTTCTAGCTTTTAAAGAGAAAACAGCCTATCATTTGTACTTTGCAATGTATGTATTATCTATACAACTTTTATGACATGTACTCTGCCGACTTTGTGATTTCTAGCTGATGATGACGCCATGAAGCATCGAAACCGATACTAGTAATAATAAGTAATATGTTGTGAACACCTTGTACAACACATTTTGTATTGAATAGGTTGAACCTTTTAAATTCTAATTGTGAGCTCAAGGTCGCGAATAACCGTAATTTTATAAGTTTTAAATGATATTTTTTCTCTTTCCAATTTGATTGTGATTAGTGATGGGCAGAATTGAATATAATGCATTTGAGAACTTGGGAATTGATACTTACATTCAAAACCATATTCTTGAGTTCAATATAACCTTGAAAAGTCAATGTAGGCCTAATTTACGTAGTACAAGATATCTATAAACTGACTACGAACAGTATACCGGCACCGAATTACAATGGAAGATTAAAAAAAGGGGGGGTTCTGCCATCATGTTGGGCGCTTCCGTATCTAATGTGCTTTATTTTATTAGATTAGAGAATTAAAAACTACTTGTAATCGATTGTTGTTTGGCTTGGGATTGCAGATATTAGATTTTTCGAAGAGTTTGGCTGATCAAAGTAACTGAACTGAAAGAAGTTTTCAGAGGAAACTAAAGAAGTTTCTCCAGTAAAACTGAATGTAAAGTTTTGCGATTTTTAAGTCGCGTACCGGAAATTAATGTTTGAAGCCGGCCCTGCGGTCTAACTTGCCTGCCTCTCACCCAGACGGCTGGGTTTGATTCCCGGCCAGGTCAGGCATTTTTACCTAGATATGAGGGCTGGTTTCGGGTTCACTCATTCTACGATTACCCTTAATTGAGAAGCTATTTAATGGTGAGATGGCAGCCGCCGTCTAGAGAGCCAGGAATAATGGCCAAGAGGATTCGTCACACTGATCATGCGTCACCCCGTAATCTACCGGCCTTACAATCGAGCAGCGGTCTTTTGGTAGGCGGAAGGCTCATTGGAGGTGTAGTTTGGTTTGGTTTCAGGGTGTCTGTAAGATTATAAGTATACATATTTCATTTTGTGATGTTTAGCCAAATTGTTGATCGTTCATTTGTTCCCGGATTTTCCTTCAATCTTGAATGCATATTTTCTAAATTTTTAGTGCATAATTGCATGCAAATTTTAATCATTTTTAACGCATAAAGATCCTGTAGGAGTGAATATGGTGCTGAATTAATTTTCTATCAAAGACAATGCTTCTCCTCATCGAGGTGCATCAGTGATGAATTTTATATCCTTTCATCAGGCGCAACCGATCTAATAGGCACAGGTCACCTATTGCATCCCCTCTCTCGCTTTCTATTGTCCTTTCATCAGGCGCAACCGATCTAATAGCCACAGGTCACCTATTGCATCCCCTCTCTCACTTTCTATTGGGTAGCACTACTACCACTGTTGAGTAGTTGCGTCTTGTTTATTGTTGTTTGAAGGCGTAACGGTTAGTTCACCCGCATCCTTCTCTAGTGCATGCTGTGACCATAGCGATCTCCCAGGCACATTGCGGCCGATTTCGCATTATTATGTAAGGTATGTTTTTCCAAGATTTATTGATTAAGATAGGTTATCTTATTTTATAACTAAGCCATGTAAGAATATGTCAAAAATTATAAAAACAAATACGTTTCGTAAGCTGGTCTATCAGGCATATTGCGCCCGATCATGAAATTAATGCTTCTGTTTTTGATTTTTTTTCACAGGTTTTATGTGAACATGTCCAAGAAAGTTTACGATTTGACAAGTCCTGTGGATCCTTCCGAAATAACGAGTTATTTAGAAAATGATGACAATGAAGACTTCTTGAATGAGGAATTTGGAGAAGAAAGTGATATCGTTTCAGAGGATGACGTAGAAGAGCTCTTTGGTGGTTCTGATATGGAGCAGGAGTGTGAGGAGACTTATGATGAAGATTTGCATGCACCATTTACTTTCTGGGAAAACATCAAATTACTAAGTGGAGTGATAATCCACCAGTGAGAAGTGTACGAAGAAGATCTCATAACATTCTTACTCACCTCGCTGGGGTTACTAGAAATGCTAAGGTGGCAAAAACTGTTGTAGATTGTTGGAAAAATTTATTTCTGATGAAATTTTAGAAAATACAATGAGATACACAAATCAGTACATAGAAAGCATCAAAGATATTTTCCAGATAATGGGACATAAAAACCATGGATGTTATAGAAATTTAGGCTTTCATCGGATTACTGTACCTAGCAGGCGCCTACGAGGAAACAGGCAGTGTCTCGAGGAACTCTGGGGTAGTAATGGTGATGGAATCGATAAATTCGGCCTTGTGATGCGTTTAAAAAGGTTTAAGACTGATGCGTTGCTTACGTTTCGATGACCATGATACTAGAGCAGCAAGAAAAGCAGAAGATCGGCTTGCTACATTACGTGATATTTTCAACACTTTTGTGCGCAACTGCCAGGAGAAAACACAATTGTTGAAATGCTTCCCGGTTTTCGTGGTAGATGCCCTGATGGACGGTTCATACCGTTGAAACCGAACAAATATGGAATAAAAATTTGCGCTCTCGTTGATTCAAGAATGTTTTATTCCTACAATTTGGAAATTTACTGTGGGAAACAACCTCAAGGGCCTTTACTGTTTAGTAACAAGCGAGCTGAAGTAGTTAAACGATTGGATGAACCCTTATTTGGTTTGGGTCGTAACATAACTGCGGATAATTGGTTTAGTGACCTGGATCTTGTCGAGGAACTAAAACAGAAAAAAACTGCCCTTTGTTGGTACTCTGAAAAAAATAAGACAGCTGCCACTGCAGTTTGTTGCTGCCAAAGGTAGACAACAGTATACTAGCAAATTTGGCTTCAATGAAGGAACTACCCTAGTGTCATACATCCCAAGACAACATAGGAATGTCATTCTTGTGTCCACACTTCATGATGATAAATCAGACAATCCTGATTCTGGATAGAAAAACAAGCCAAACATAATTATATTTTATAATTCTAGAAAGGGAGGAGCAGATACTGTAGACAAAATGTCTGCTACATTCAATGTAGCTCGAAATATCAAGCGATGGCCAATGGTCATACCTTTTTGCAATGCTGAATATAAGCGGTATCAATGCCCAGTAATGCCTCGGTAATGGATTACAATCTGTGCAGAGAACACTGTTCCTGAAACAATTGTCCCACGAACTGGTGATTGAAGAAATTACCTGAAGAAGTACGAAAACTGTTGGAATGCCCACAGACCTCCAGAAGAGGCTGAAAAGAATTTGCCTTGCACAGAAGAAGAAAAAGATGATGAGTCAACACTAGGACCATCCAAAAGATGCCGTTGCACAACATGCATCACTGCAGCTGGACTCGGACGACTGTCAAAATATGAATGCAAGAAATGTAAGAATGCAATTTGTTTTTCACATGCAAATTTTATGTGTAATTTATGCTACAGCGATCCTTCCTAGTGCTATGGAGAAGGAGAATCAAATCAAATTATGTTTGAATGTTTCAACTAGAACATTCCTGTATGACACCTATTCTCCTTCCATATCCTCAGCCTGCTTGGTATCTATTGTGTTGAACTTTTCTCTAATCATATCCATGTACTTCTATCTGATGTTTTATCAGTCATTTTACAGTTCACAGTTTATTTGAAAACTTTTTAGGTCGGATATAAGATTTTAGTATTATTATTAGCTGTTGTGTAAATAAATTAGCCTAAGTTTCAGAAATATTATTTTGCGTTAGGTATCGGAAGAATAACATTTGTGTTTGTAAAAGTTTACATTTCTGGGTTGTGTGTGTCTGTGATACAATAAAATATAATACAGTAAAATATACATTTTATTTTTTAAAACACCTAAAAGTATTGTTTCATGGTTAGAAGAATTATTTAAATAAACATACATACCTTAGTTCTACAAGTGCCTAATGGGCTCATTAGGCCCGTTGGTATGATTTTCAGCATTGCGCCCGACGGAAGGATATTGAGAGAGGCGAGTATCAGCCATATGAATTGGCCATGTAATTCATTGTATATGAACTGCATTGAGCATGCATGGCACAAGTTGCAAATGGCTGTTTTTTATTGTCCCCAACCACTACAGACACTCCCAGACCTCATTAGAGTTGCCCAAATGGAATGGGACCTTCTTTCTCAGGATGGTGTCTGTACTGTTTGCAAGCATGCCACAGAGTGGCAGAGACTTGAACAATATCAGTGGAGGCCATACACGGTACTAAAGTTCGGTGAAGAAGGGACAACCTTTATTTGCATTAGGTATTGGAAGAATAACATTTGTGTTTGTAAAAGTTTACGTTTCTGGGTTGTGTGTGTCTGTGATAATATAAACATTATTTTGTAACTTTATTATTGCAATGCATCCTTGATATTCCATTTTTATTTTATTTTTGTGGTGTACATAAATTCATGAAAGCATGGTTGATTGAAATGATAATCTGAATAAGAAAATTACAGGCTTTCTTTTTACGTCACACCGACACAAATAGTTCTTATGGTGATGATGGGATAGGAAAGGGCTAGGAGTGAAAAGAAAGCAGAAAATAAAAAACCATGGAAAACTGTCTTAGGGCTGCCGTCAATGGGGTTCAAACCCACCATCTATGATATATTAACAATTTGTTGGTTATTTTGATCCACCTTTTCAATACAAATTACAGTTTGTGTTGTTAAGTTGTAATGTTACAACACTAATTTACCGGGACATGTTTCGCTTTTATTCATAAGCATCATCAGCCTATACAATTGTCTCAAGAGCCACAACAGACAATAGTCATAGTAACGCAATAAGGTCCACAAGATTCTGTAGCAGCAGACAAAGGGATGCTTCTTCCATTCTATAAATTGAAAGAAACATAATCAGATACTCAAAATTTGGATTGAAGCCCCTTTTAACCATAACTTACATCAAAACAATCAACTTCCAACGGAGAGTCTGGCCACTACAAACAAGAATTAAACATGTCAATATTTCCTCTGATCAAATTGCCAAACTGCAGCAGCAAGCTTCATCAAATCTAGAAGCCATTTTCCAACGAACCCAAGACTTCAATTCTAGATTATCATCAAAACTAATCATGCATAATGCAAAATTACAGTCTTTTTAAATAACATTATTTAGAGAGCACAATTCTTAACTAAAATTCTCAATACTGAAATGTTACTGTATTCTAGAAACCAACGCACTTCAGAAACTATAGCTCCTACATATTAACATCCAATATTTATATTTATGACTCAAATTTTAATACCAAAATTATAGTTGAATCAATTTTATTTTAATATTGCAAACAATTTTTAGCCAAATTTTCAAATTGTAAAAACTGTGTTTTGGACGTCAAAGTGTTTTAGAATTAAGAGTTACTCCATTTTAACATTGCAAATCATATTGTCATAATTTTTAATGTGTATATTATTCTTGTGTTTTAAATATTGTTATCAGTGAAATTAGATTTACATTCAATGTAATGAAATTTGTAACAACAATCCAAATATGACAAACCTTGAGACAATTGTATAGGCTGATGATGCTTATGAATAAAAGCGAAACATGTCCCGGTAAATTAGTGTTGTAACATTACAACTTAACAACACAAACTGTAATTTGTATTGAAAAGGTGGATCAAAATAACCAACAAATTGTTAATATATCATAGCATAGTTCAATACGGGCCTAAAAATGAGATTAGTTACATGTAACCCACCATCTCCCGAATGCAAGCTGACAGCTACAAACCTTCTTCCCAGCTGTTGAAGTACTGCAGTTAGAATGTTTTTCTACTTCATTAACCACTTGATGTAAGCAAGTAAGGAGTGTAGAAGCGATTGGTACGCACAACATCAATTTTTTTGATTTCCAGCATGTTTCTCAGATGACAGTTTAGTTTAGTTTAGTTTAGTTTAGTTTAGTTTATTGCCTTTCTTATATGGCAGGGTTCAGGCTATGAAGCCTGCTATTATGCCAAACCATATTATACAACACCTTTATACAATTTACAGAATAATATACATAAAATCATTTTTACATATATTTCTAAAAATCACTAAAATTAATTTACTTAACCTCTATAATTTTGTATACTTATTGATAATTAAGAGCTAATTATTCAATTTTTACTTTAGTGAAATCTACTTTTTACATATTTGAGTACCACATTAAACATTTCCTTTTAAATAGCCTCAGATTGCCTATGCCTCTGATTTCAGCTGGGATTGAGTTCCAGGAACGTATGGTAGCAGGTATGAATGAGTTGTTAAACGTGTTACTGTGGTGAATGGGAATGGATAAGAGGGAACGTGTAGATGACCTTGAGGGAGCTCTTTCGGAAGGGGAGAGGTATTTAAAGTCTGTTGTAAGATAGTTTGGTTTGCTTGTTTGCAGAATACTGTGGAGAAGGGAAATAACGTCGTTCAGTCAATCTTAGCCATGACACCTGACAGAGGAAAGGGCTAATATGAGTTTGGATTGGGATATTTAATACGAATCGAGCACAAGCATTGTAGGCTCGCTGTAGTCGACATGAAAGTGTTTTGCTTGTACTATTATAAACTACATCTCCATAGTCAAAAATATTGGAAATATTAGACTCTGTACTAATAATTTTCTTGTGTTTCTTGGAGGGAAGTCGATCATCCTTTTTGCAGAATGTAATGAGTAGAATACTCTTTGACAAATTTTTGTGACAGGTTCCGACCAACTTAAATATTTATCGAATACAGTGATACTTGTGTTCCTAATTCTTCTTCTTCTCCTTCTTAAGACGCCATCTCCATACGGAAGTTGGCAATCCACGTAGCCAACTCTGATCTTGAAAATGCAACATGGAAAACTTTGTGTGATGTACATCTGTGCCATCTTCGATTGTACTTTAGCCATAAATTTCTCTGTCTACCAACATACCTTTTCCTTTGTATCTTTCCTTCAAAAATTAGCTATAATAATTGATACTGCTTGTCCCTCATAACATGCTCTAAGTATTGTGTTTACCTTTGTTTTATAATAAGTAACAGTTCGTTTTGCTTTATCATCTGATGAAGGACCTCGACATTTTAAGTTTCCATTATCCAAGAAATGCGCAAGAGATGGTGATAAGGATACATTTCAAGGGCATTTATACGTTTTTCAGTACTTGGATCCAGGGTCCAGCTTTCACATCTATATAGCAGAATAGGGAATATATAGCAGCGGATCATTTGGATTCGTAGCTGCAGACTTGGATTGGACCTTACAAAGAATTTTGTCATGGTAATGAATTGTTTCCTGGCCTGCTCAATTTTAGATTTCATTTCTCGTTTGGAATCACATTGAAGTCAAGAGTTTCATGTTTGGTCCGTATTGAATAGATTTACAAAACAATAAGTTAAATTGCACAAGATCCACCTTTTGTATTGAAAAGGTTCAGCATGTTGCCTAAGTATTTGAAGAAGGACACTTGCTCTACTATATGACCTTTCATTGCGAGATTTGCTCATATTGTCTGTTTAGAAAATACCATAATTTTTGTTTTGGAATGTTTTAACATATAGACAAAATTCTTCACTACGCTGAACTAAGTAATTTATCGTGCACTGAAGGGTGGGTAAATCATCTGCTATGACAACAGTATCATCCGCATGGCTGATGTTAATAACTTCCCCATTTATCTTCATCCCACCATATTCTGTCAGCATTTCCTTAAAAATTATCTCATCCCCTATGGATGGGAGACGCAGATGAAGAATACACCCACAGTATCCCCTGTGTGTCGTAAGAGGCGACTAAAAGGGCCCGAAGGGCTCTCACCTTGTGAGCTTGTGTTTGCGACAACGGGGCCTTTAGCTGAGTCCTGGCATTGCTTCCACTTACGTGTGTCAGGCTCCTCACTTTCATCTATCCTGTCTGACCTCCCTTGGTCAACTCTTATTCTCTTCCGACCCCGACAGTATTAGAGCATTCGAGGCCTAGGGAGTTTTTTATTTTCACGCCCTTCGTGGCCCTTGCCTTTCTTCATCCGTTACTTCATTTTTTGAAGTGACGGATCCCTTTTTTTCTTTTTTCTCCCTCTCTACCCCCTGTGGGTGGGGGACGCAGACGAAGAATACACCCACTGTATCTCCTGCCTGTCGTAAGAGGTGACTAAAAGGGGCAACCAAGGGATGATTGAATTAGAACCATGAAACTACTTGTTATTAGTACCATCATGGGGGAAAGCCATGGGTCGCCTTTACTTGCGAGTAGGACCGCTATGTTAGGTAGACAATAGGTTTGTGATTAGTAGCAACAGAGAGCGGTTCACTGTGGGTTTCCAGTACCTGTGATTAGTACCACTATATGTGGAACATCATGGGCTTACGTTGCCTGTGATTAGTACCATTATGTGAGAAACACCACAGGTCTGGGCGTTACCTGTGATTAGTACCACTATATGAGCGACACTGTTGGTCTGCATTGCCTGTGATTTATACCCACTATGTGAGGTACACCACGGGATAGTACAAGTCCCTGTGATTAGTACACCTATGTGAGGTGCACCATGGGTTTGCGTTGCCTAAGATTGGCGCCATTATGTGAGAAACACCATAGGTCTGCATTACCTGTACGATATACAATACTTGTAAGTAGTACCATAATGTTTGGAAAACCGTGAGTTTACACTATTTTTTATTAGTACCGCAACGTGAGAAATACCATGGTTCTATTTTACTAGCGATAAGTGCCATTATGAGGGACCGTTGACCTGGATATTGAACCCCTTCAGACAGCAAGTATCATCGATTCAGGATTGTGCTTTGTAAGCAGTCCCTTGGTCAGTAATACTCATTTTCAGTATAGTTTCTGGGAAGGTGAGGTTTGCGGATCAGATCCACTGATTTTTTTAAATTCATATTCATCCATTCATTCTTCATCATCTGAATTCTGGTCAGTGGATGAATTTTGTACTTGGAAATTGTCATTGCATTTCGTCTCATTTTGTACCATTAGGGGCGGATGACCTAGATGTTAGGCCCCTTTAAACAGCAAGCAGATTCATCATCATCATCATCATCATCATAAACATTATCTTGATATAAATGTTAAACAAAAGAGGTGACAATACACAACCCTGGTGGACACCTTTTCTGATAGAAACTGTTTCTAAAGTTCCTTGTTCGGTTTTGACATCTGCAGTTTGATTCTAGTACAGGTTACTGATTATTATATGTAGATCATTATGGCCAATACCAATTGATTTCAGAATCTCCATCAGCTTTTCATGCCTGACGCAATCAAATGCTTTTTTGTAATCTATGAAACAAGCGTAGACTTCAACATTCATATCCTGGCATCTCTGCATGAGTACATTTAAGGAGAAGAGTGCCTCACCTGTACCAACACCATTTCGGAAACCAAACTGAATGTTCCATGTGAGATTGACATTTCTTATTTGAATGTGAATGATTTGCAAGAATACTTTAAGAACATTGAATGATTTGCAAGAATACTTTAAGAACATGAAACATCAAACTAATCATACATTAGTCATCGCATTGAGAAGATTTGGACTTGGGCTTCGGGAGTAATATAAATGTTAATTTCAGCCAGTCAGACTGTATCTCTCCTGAGATATATATTCTGTTGAATAACGATGTTAAGATATCAAGAGTGGTAGAATCCTGTTTCATCATTACTTTTAGAACTTCAGCATACACTCCATCTGAACCCTTGGCTTTCCCATTCTTCTGAAGTTTTACAGCATGCACAGCTTCATTTTTTGTTATTTCAGGGCTAGTCTAATTTATTCTCTCATCTGGTGAGGGAGGATCATTTCTGTCATCTTTAAAATGAGTTCCAATGTGTTCCTTCCATCTTCAGAGTTTCCCTTCCATGCCCAAGATGATTTCATTGTTGGCATTTTTCAGAATTTGACCATATCATTTCCGTCGCAAACCACAAAGTTCTTTAACTTTCTTATGCTGATTAAAAATAATTGTGTTTCTCTTGAAGGGCCTCAATCTCTCTACATTTGTCAGACATTAATATTTCTTGGGCTTCTTTGCACTCTTTATATATGGTTTTGTGCAGGATTTTATACTGAATGGGATCTTTGGTTTTATATTTTCTTTCATAAGTTCTAGAATTTCATCCATCATCCATGTCTGTCTCGTGTTATTGACGATGTGCCCGATATGAGTTTCTTGGCTTTCAATTATACTACGTTTTATGCATTATTATTCACAATGAAATTGAAATAATAAATAAGGTAGTTCAATAGGTTTCAATAGATATATTGAACTACCTTATTTATTATTTCAATTTCATTGTGATACATTTCAATACGGAACATTATGAAATTTTTATCTTTAAATTATTATTCACAGTTAATATGAGTGGAGAATTGGCTCTGCCATTAGCCGTACATATCCTGAAACACAACTTAGGATGTAAAGGAGAGGGCATATAGGTTTCTGATAAGACTACAATTAGATTATGGTTCCAGCGTTTGGGACCCTCACCGGGATTACTTGATTCGAGAACTTGAAAAAATCCAAAGAAAAGCAACTTGATTTGTTCTGGGCAATTTCCGACAAAAGAGTAGTGTTAAGAAAATGTTGGAAAGTTTGGGCTGGTAAGACCTAGGAGAAAGACTGTGGGTGCTTAACTAAGTTAAGTGGTACATTCTGAAGCTGTCAGTGGAGAGATGGCTTGAAATGATATTAGGAGATGAATAACTTTGAGTGGTGTTTTTAAATTTAGGAAAGATCAGAATATGAACATAAAGTTTGAGTTCAAGAGGAAAAATTGGGGCAAATATTTTTATAGGAAGAGGAGTTGGGATTGGAATAATTTGCCAAGGGAGATGTTCAATAAATTTCCAAATGCTCTGAAATCATTTAAGAAAAGTCTAGGTAAACAACAGCTAGAGAATCTGCCACCTAGACGACTGCCCTAAATGCAGATATTGGTGATTAATTGATTGATTAACCTCTGTTGGCCTAATGTTTCTTATTGTTCCCATCTTCTTTTCCAGCACATTTCCAACATAAATTATTACTTCAGGATGCATAAGTTTCCTAGTATCTATGCGCCTGGAAGGTTTAACAATCGTTTTAACTTTTCTAATGCGTAGAATTTTAAAACTCATTATAAGTGGATTGTGATCACTATTTACATCAGCACCAGGATATGTTTTAACAGATGTCACATTCTTCATTCTTCAATAAAATGTTTGGTTCCTTCCGATCTTTTCATCGCTATGGCCTGGCACATAGTTTTTAATTAGCGGAATATTTGCAACGGGACGGCTCAAACACATGTGAAGACCACACAAGGTAACGGGACGGCACAGAGCTGCAAGCAGGAAGCAAGCGAGCTATGTCACCGGCTGCAAGCATGCAGATGACATGTTTGGCTCACCAGATGCAGGTCTGTTGATTTGACATCCGTAGGCGACCTGCTCATCGTGATGAGGATGAAATGATTATGAAGATGACGCATACACCCAGCCCCCGTGCCAGCGAAATTAACCAATGAAGGTTAAAATTCCCATCCCTGCCATGAATCAAACCCGGGACCGCTGTGACCAAAGGCCAGCACGCTAACCATTTAGCCATGGAGCAGAACATGGATTACAATAAAAAGCATGAACTGCTGAATGCTGCCAACTGTAAAGCTTCATATACTGCTCAAGGAGGAGAGTTTTTTAATCAGTTTTCAAAAAAAAAAAAAAAAGTCAATACTGTACCAGAAATGCCTATGGCCTGGAACATAGTTTTTAATTGGCTGAATATTTGCTACGGGACAGCTCAAACACGTGTGAAGAACACACAAGGTAACGGGAGGGCACGGAGCTGCAAGCAAGAAGCAGGCGAGCTACTTCACCGGCTGCAAGCATGCAATCATCACGTGAACTTCACCTGATAGAAAGTAGCAGAAGGTTTTTTAATAACTTCTAAACCATTTGAGATATTGAGAAATAAAGTACATCATTGTGTAGTTCATTGTTTAAATGTCAACATAATACAATTTCATGTAAATTGGTTCATAGCTGTGCGAGTTATTCAACTACAAAGAAATTGCATTTTTCCACGAGGACTAGCAGCTGACCTCGATATTCTGTATAAAAGGACAGGGTCCGGCGAGGTATAAGCAGTTAAAACTTGCAACTCGCAGATGACAGATCGTCATGTTGGTCTCCGCGTACGGGTCTCGAACCTAGTAACTTCGTTGCCTGTTATTTTTGACATAATCGTCATCGTACTTGTAAAAGTCATACAGTATTTCGGAACTTATATTATTTCCAGTGCTTTGACACTAACATTTCACATTATTATTGTCTTGAAATTCAAACGTGATAGTGATAGTGAATAACCGAGTGAATATTAAGGTTATTTTTATGGAGTTTAGTGGAACACTATATTTATGGAAATTAATCCACATTATTTCCTTAATTCATGTGCAATGAATAGTTAGGGACATTTAAACTACATCACACTTGTATTGTGAGTGAACTAAATTTACACTTGGTAATACGATAATCATTTGAGCTCGTACTTTATTAGAAACCACACATTTGTCATACATTGAGCTTTAAATACAGTGATGTGAATTACGTGTGTAAACAGTATGAACTGTGTCTGATAAACTGTGTCTTAAACTATGCTTCTAATTAATCAAGCCATGAACTGTTCTTCTAATTAATCAATTTTCCAATTTTGAAACTGTGCACGATAAACTGTGGTTCGAACTGTGCTTATAATTACTTTCTACTAGTGATTTAACATTTTCACTTAGTCAAACCGTGCTAATCCAACACTCGTAAATTATAAGTCAGTTGAACTTTCTCGTGTTCGCAAAACTCACTAGTGACACCAGAAACTCTGACAGAGTGTCTGCTTCACCATATCAACCTGATGCTCGAGACGACATGGGAATTAACATGGTACAGCGTGGAATTTAATGTGGTACAACGTGGGACTTAACGTGGTACAGCGTGGGATTTAACATGGTACATCGTGGGAGATGGTATGTGGTACTATGGTGGACATCACGACATCAGTTGCAGAGGAATTCCAAATGCTGTTGCTGAACCGCATTTCCCAGTTCCATTTTCAAGACTATTCAGGTGGTATGAGTGGATTTACCAACAAACTTTTTTCTCGAAGATTGAACTTTATAGACAGTGCTTACTTACTTCATTTTCAGCGAGCTATCATTATCAGATTTCATATAATTCATGTTACTTTTCAAAGTGTTAAACAGTACTCATAAATTGTTGAGTAATACTAGACTTTGCGAGAATAGTAACTTCTTCTTCTTCTTCTTCTTCTTTTCATTATCAAGTGTCGACTTTAGAAAGACTGTAGAAATTTCAAGTGTTAACTCAAGAAAGACTTTAGGAATTCTAAGTGAATTCTAAGTGATAACATTCTAGAAAGACTTTAGGAATATTATTTTTCCAAGTGAAATTATATTTATTTTGCAAACTCTATGAACTTAATGAAAAGAGTGATTAGTTTTGAACTTTCTTTATTGCAAACACTCACAAAAATTCATAATATTGCTGGAATCGGGCAACATCATACCCAACAGAAAAATTTTAATTTATATTTTCAAATGCGAAATAATGAAGGAGTTATTTATGCTATCAACGAGTTGAATAAACTTAATATTTAAAAATAACCTATTATTTCACACTGCGAATACCTTTCTCTGTACCAGCTCCTAAGAACTGAACACTCCCTTAGATAAGTCTCCTGCCCCTTTTCCTGGTACAATACATACAGTATATGATTGTGCTTTGATGTTGTTTGTGTATCACATGTTTCAGATAGGTCTTGACTGAGAATATTTGTTGAATTTAAATGGCAGAAACCACCTTATTAATGTGCTATTATAACTTTATTACACCCACTTTAAGGGTATTGAAATGCTTTTTATAACCTTATTGGCATCTTGTACACAGGAGTCTGAAGCAGGCCAAGACAAGAAAGCATGGGGAGATAAAGGTGGATCAAATGGAAAATTCGCTAATGGCTCTGGTTCAGAATCTCCAAAGCCAGCACGTAAACGATTCGGCTCATCGTCAGAAGAGTCTGCTCCAAAAGTAAACGGAACATCTGAAATGGGTAGTGCAGGCTGTTCAGACCTCGAGAGCTTAAAGCAAGAGATCTTGAAGGAAATGCGCAAGGAGATGGGAAAACTTAAACAAGACATTATTGATGGTGAGTATTGGGGCCGGTTCTACCAACGGCTGGTAAAGTAATAGGCAATTTATCTATCGTGTTAAAAGTTATTTCTGTTCTACCCTTTCCGGGTAAGTTAGTGCTACTGGCAGCGTAAACCTTAGTTACCTGATGGGTAAGTCATCGGCCACTTCGAGGGTCCGTGTGCAGGCAAGTCATGAAAGCTGAATGTTATGAACTGTATTTTGTGTGAGATACAACTTGAATTAGCTCACTAGCTATAATCTATCAGCTTCATTGCCCGTATTGATAATTTAAACACTAAACATTTTGTAAAATAAAGTATTGATTATGTGGAAAACTCACCCTTCATACTTATTAGCTCAGTAGGTTGATAAAAACATGATACTGTAACAGTGATCATTATTGTATTGCAGGATTTTAATCGGGAATGCTTCCCTTGATGCCATTGAATTCTTCTTCTTCCTCTTCTTTCGAATGGGCCTAATTTGGACCACGCTTGCTCAACTGTTGGGCTTTGATCTTTGCCCATTATTTTCCCATTTTCTGCCGGTGTAACTCCTTTCTTTCATCTGTCCAGAGAGTACCTTTCTTGCGGGATTTTTCCTGAAATCCATGGATTTCTTTGAGGGTATGTTGTACAGACCGTCTATTTTGAAGATCTGATATTTCCAGTTCTTTAACGTCCTTCTCAGTTTCTGTCAGCCAAGTGGTACGAATCTTCTTGTTCTGCCAGAAGATGAACAGGTGATTGGTCAGTCTTTTGTATTATATATTATACAAGTTGCTTTACTCGTACCAACAGAGATAAGTCTTATGGCGACGAGGTCAGTCTTTGGGGAGGCAATCTTACTACTGTATATGGCCGTAGAAAGCTACTCTCCTTTTCCTAGCACAATCGGAGAGCCTTTCTATATGTTCGTAGAGCTTGGAATTGTGCCGTCTGTGAAATTCTTCATCTTCCTTTAACGGACCTAAGATCTTCCTGAGAATTCTCCTTCTTCTGACTTTCAGTTTTTCCATCAGGCCACTTCGGTTTAATGAAAGACAACACCATGGTATACAAAGCTTCAGGTCGTATGACTGATGTGTAGTGCTTCAGTTTGAGGTTGCGTGACACATTTTTTTGGTACAAGTGTTCTTTGTCAGTCGATAGGCCGGTTCTTCTTCTTCTTCTTCTTCTTCTTCTTCTTCTTCTTCTTCTTCTTCATAAATTTATGTGCCTGAGACTTCTTGTCTAAATTTCTCCAGTCACCATATTGCAGATTCCTTTCCCTTTGTACTCTTGTGATTTAACACCTACTAGTAAATATGCTTTCAACGTTGCTGCAGTTGACTCTCTTGCATTCACAATATTGTAGACACCGATTATGTCAAGCTATCGGGAAGAAAATATAAATAGGTACAAAATCAGTATATTTGGAAATCATCCTGAATGGGCTTTAATTTTTAAGATTTTAGTTTTTCAGTCAACCACCAGTCATAAGCTGCCGTATAAGCTTTAGTATACTGGTTAAGGTGCTGGCTTCATAACATAAGGTGCAGAGGTTTGAGTCTCCATTAAGTTATTGTATTTTATGTTATTTTATAAGTGCTGGGAGAAATTTACTCAAAAACTGAAGGAAGACAGCGGAGGCAATATGAAACTATTTTTCAGAGTGATCAAAAACAAAAGGAATTCAGTTGAAACCATCAAAGCAATTGAGGATCCTAATGGAAACCTGTCCAGGAAAGAAGAGGTCATCAGAGAGGTTCTGAGGAATCATTTTGATCACCTATTGAACAGGGCAGAAGTAGATCAGAGAACAAAAGAACCAGCTGTTGAAACCTGCACAGAGGTACTGTACCTCCCATTACATGGGCAGAAACAGACCGGTCGTATGGAGGCTACAAATAGACAAAAAAAGGGTGAGAAATCGGAGAAAAGGCAAAGACACTTTTAAAATCCGATATAAATTGCCGTTTAAGAAACAATTCCAGATATTATGTCATACATTGTTGGGTCATTGACAAATGAATATAAACATTGCCCAGCATTGTACTTTTCTTACAAGAAAACTACACTTGGTGATGTACCAACAATGATGCACACAAAATGGTGTCAACTTGCATACACTGATTTTTATTTACAATTAATTATTAACACAATAATCACACATAACCTAACAAACTGCTGTCACAAACAAACCATACACATCAACAAACCACCATCTTTAACAGCTGCTTATCACGAAGCACATGGAGATTGAAACAGTTGACTGCTGACTGCTTACATTAGTATGTCAGCCTAAATGCAACACGTGATGCTCACGAAAACTCCACTCCACCATCAAGACCGCTTCCTTTTATATGTCACTTGGCCAGGCTTCTAGAAGGATATGTTACAGCATATCTTCTAGTAAATTCTAGAATGCTTAATACATAGTTATAATTAGAAGGCAGGTTCTCCATAGTTCTCGTCTTACCTAGTGTTATTCTGGATATTACAGTGTATTGCACAATACTGTAGTGGTTTACACACTATATATACAGGTAATAATAAATGATATACTATTAATTACAGGTTCTTACATTAACTAAACTCGTATAAATAAATAAATATAAATATCTATATATATATGTACATTGCTCAGAATTTGAAAATAATGGTATTTCTGTATCGGTCATGTCCATAGTAACAAGAATATGCACTTTTTACTTTTCCGTAATTTCTGTCTGTATGTATGTATGTATGTATGTATGTGTGTACACGCATCACGAGAAAACGGTTGAAGAGAATTTAATGAAAATCGGTATGTGAAGTCGGGGGATGAGCCTCTACAATCTAGGCTATAGATCATTTTATTCACGCTGAGTGAAATGGTAGTTTAGGGGAAGGCCTAAAATTGAATTCTCAACTATTTTGGTTATTAGTGGTCTAATGAAAATCGGTATGTGAAGTCGGGGGATGAGCCTCTACAATCTAGGCTATAAATCATTTTACTCACGCTGAGAGAAATGGTAGTTTAGGGGAAGGCCTAAAATTGAATTCTCAACTATTTATGTTATTAGTGGTCGTATTTTAAAGAAAATGGGTATGCAAAGTTGGGGAATAAGATGCTACAATCTAGGCTATCAATAATTGTATTCACGCTGAGAAAAATGGTAGTTTAGGGGAAGGCCTAAAATTTAATTCTCAAATATTATTAGTAGTCCTGTCTTGATGAAAATCGGTATGCAAAGTCAGGAAATAAGTCGCTATAGTCTAGGCTGTAAATTATTTTATTCACGCTGAGTGAAATGGTAGTTTAGGGGAAGGCCTAAAATGTAATTCTCAAATATTTCTTATTAGAGGTGTAATCGATGAATGCTACACAACTAAGGTTATATAGTATTAAATTTCCTATTTTTCATGTCTTATACATTGTTACCGTACTGGCTATGATCACAAACATATTCATGAATTTGGATTTTTGTTACTAAGTCCATATCAGCGCCAAGTAACAAGAAAATGGGTAAACAGTATTTAATGAAAATCGCTATGTAAGTCGGAGAATAAGAAACTGCAGTTTACGGTATAAAATATTTTACAAATCACAGAGTCGAAAGAAAACTAAATGAGAAGGCCTACAATATAGAAAGCTAACATTGATCAACAATAACATTACATTGACCATTGTTTGTCGTGATGTGCTTTGTGTCTTCTGTTGCCCCTCATCTCCGGTAGATAGGACTACTGCTGCGTACAGAGTACTTTTAATTTGATTTACGTCGCACCAACATAGATAGGTTTTATGGCGATGATGGGATAGGAAAGGGCTAGGACTGCCTTAGGCCTTAATTAAGGTACAGGCCCAGCATTTGATTGGTGTGAAAGTGGGAAACCACCGAATACAATCTTCAGCGCTGCCGACAATGGGGTTCGAATCCACTATCTCTCGGATGCAAGCTCACAGCTGCGTACTGCTAACCACACGGTCAACTCGCTCAGTCGTACAGAGTGTAACAGCCTTCTTTAGCATGCCATTCCCCTGGTTTATAAATTTTCTGATACTACTGGTACGTAACACACTGGATCATCATAGCATTCGGGCTATTCAATCCCTACTCTGAGACACTGATTGGAATGAACAGTGTGCATATTTAGCGGAATAATGGCAGATCAGTGTTCATGGCAATCTGCGGCCTGGTCATCCCAGCTCTGGAACTTTGGACTATTAGATTGGCACCGCAATCTAACCGCAGCACTGTTCGTTAAAAGTGATAAAACGTGCGGCTTTCCATTTGATCGAGTATTTTATATGATAGCATTGCTATTAATCGCTACATTCATACTTACGTTTTTATAATGACCTATGTTGATTTCAGTTAGGAAAACCACAAAGTCAGTCTTTCTGAGAATCCCGTAGCGAAGCACGGGTACATCAGCTAGTATATATACAGCACGTTTCATGACATCACCTCACAAACAATGCAATCGTAAATAACAATGATACTACTACTAATAAGTGGATGTAAACACTTCATAGCCGTATCTCACAAGTCATAATAATAATAATAATAATAATCCAAGCTCGATACTTGCATTATTTACCCATGGGTTAAAGAATATTGTTTTCAAGTTATATCAGTTTATCACACTTGCGTCGTTGATTATTTTGGCCTTTGCTGTTGTAATGGTAAAATGCATCTGCCTGAATATGAAATGTTTGACCAGCTGAAACAATTCTTCACTGGAGATGATGATGTCTCAATTTCAGAGAAAATATTCGGCGGTACAACAATTCTTTGTCCTTCGTTTTCTGTGGTGCTCAGGTTACCGTGCTACCTGGATACAGTCCATATTGTTTTAAAATGTCCTGAATTATACATCATCGTATTTTTTTCCTTATATTTCAAAAATATAAGCTGCAGTTGTTTTGGTCAGTTGTACATATTAGATTCCTCAGAAAATGATCACGGGGCGAGTTGGCCGTGCGGTTAGGAGCGCGCAGCTGTGAGCTCGCATCCAGGAGATAGTGGGTTCGAACCCCACTGTCGGCAGCCCTGAAAAGGGTTTTCCATAGTTTCCCATTTTCACACGATGCAAATGCTGGGGCTGTACCTTAATTAAGGCCACGACCTTTTCCTTCCCATTCCTAGGCCTTTCCTGTCCCATTGTCCATAAGCCTTATCTGTGTCGGTGCGACGTAAAGCAACTAGCAGAAGCTGATCAAATCAAAGAAAGAAATTGAGGAAATTTTTGCATTAGAGAGGCACACATCATATTTTAAACAATTTTTGCTGCAGCATAACCCCTACATTCATTTATATAAGACAATGCATTAAAAGATATGCAAAGAAAATGAATTGGCTTTAAGAGAAAAACATCAGCCATTAGATTACGTTATGCGTTTTTACCATAAACCCTAAGAAGAACCTGGAGTTATATTAACCCAGCCTTCTCAGAGATTGCAGCTATTTTTATAAACAAATGATGGTGCTCCGGCTTCACGCCGCCACATCGCTATTTTCTAATAAGGGAATTTTAAAGGAATTTGACGTTATTGGTATGCATTGAGATCCCTTAACTTACGTTTTAATCTGGCCTTACAGAGAAACAAGGTGGCATATTTGCCAACAAGACGAACGTTAGCCAAAATATGACAATGTGCGGAATATATTTTGTATAGACTGTTGATTCGAGGTTGTCCTCCTGCAGGAAATTTCAGCCCTTTAGTTGATGCTGATAAACTTACTCAACAATTAATAGTTGATATTATTGTTAAGTAGAAGGAAATAGACTGGAATTCATTTGCAATCAGCAAACGAAATTGCATGTCGATACGTATGTCAGTCTTGCTGATGCTTTACACGTTAGAGCTGAAAATGAAAGATTAAAAGCGGATCATATTGTTATTTTGCCTTCTACTTTCATTGACATTCCATGAAATATGTTGCAAAATTATCAGGATGCAATGGCAGTTGTGAGAACATTTCGCAAATTAGACCTCTTTATTACTTTTACTTGCAACCCTTCATGGCCTGAAATTGCCACTAGCGTTCACTCTTATGAAAATGCAAACAATAGGCCTGATGTTGTTTGATTTTTCGTGCAAAAGTAAAGGAACTCTTATGTTTAATTAATCAAAATCAAATGTTTGGTGTGGTACAAACTTGCTTATACACTTACTGGTTTGTCTTCGAGATAGTTGTAAATTACAAGAAATTTCTGATATGGTGACCTCCTAAATCCCAATTAAATTTCTATGAAAGATGGAAGACGTAAAAAGGATTTTCCAAAAGACTTTGTTCCAGAAACTAAAGAGAATGTGATTGGCTACTCATTTTACTGCAGACGACAAAATGCAAGAACGTACACCAAACATGTGCAAGGTACCAATGCTGAAATCGATAATCACTTCATTGCTCCATACAGTAAATTTCTATTGGTGTACTTTCAGGCCCATGTTGATGTCAAAATATGTGCAAGCAGACACTGCATCAAATGTGTACAAAAATATGTTTATAAGGGCCATGATTGCAAAAACTTGCAAATCAAGGCAAATGATGAAATACGACATTATGACTGAATTTCTACGTATTTAAATGCCAGATATGTTGGTTCAAGTTAGGTTGTATGCAGGAGTTTTGGTTATAATATGCATGGACAGTTCCACATTGTTGCCCAATTACCTGTTCATTTACCAGACCAACAAGATGTATTTTTTCATTCTGATAATGCTTCACAAGTTAAAAGGTACACAACTCACTGCCTGGTTTCAGCTGAACAAAAGACCAACAATGAGTGCATACATTTATCCCAAAACACTTGTTCATTATGTATGGGATAAAAGCAAATGCACTTGGAATAAATGTCTGAGATTCGAAAAAGTAATAGGTTGAGTGTACAGTGTTTTTCCGTCTGAATCAAAAAGATACCATCTGTGCTTACTTTTACTGCACGTAGCAGGAGCCATAAGTTGTGAGGATCTCCAAACATACCAAGGTATTACCTATCTACCATAGGAGGATGTAGCAATTAAGCTTGGACTGGTTTTCGATGATTCAGAATGGCAACGCTGTTTGATGAAAGTATCGGATTTCCAAATACCTTTCCAACTGATACAGTTATTTGTCTATATATACATATTTCATCAGCCTTGCAGTGCCAGTCACTTACGGGATGTGTATAAAAACTCTCTCAGGGAGGATTATTTAGAGATATTAATGAAATTCTGAATTTGCATGGCTTTTCTCTCCCAACATTCAAGTTGCCTGTTATTACTGACATACACTTAAACAAGCAAACTACTGAGGTCCTAGTTTTCAATTTATTGACATGATGCCCCTAGCAAACCAGGAACAACTTTCAATTATAATGAAATCACTGACGTGCTTCAGCAAAACAACTGTCCCGGCAGCACCGGAAAAACATTTACCAATGCTTAATACAAAGGTGCTGCAGTTTAGGATTTCATGTTATATCAGTAGCATGAACTGGAATAGCCGCTGTTTTGCTGTCCAACGGTCGAACAGTACACAGTACATTCAAACTTCCTCTGAATTTAAATGAGAGTTCAGTGTTTGGATTAAAATTAAATTCCAAAGCAGCTGACAATATTTGATTAGCTCGGCTCATAATATGGAATGAAGCTCCAATGGCAAATAGTCGCTCATTAATGTGTGTGAATTGTCATCTGAAAAATATAATGGGTAACGATATTCCTGTTGGTGGTGAGAAAATTATTGTTCTTGGAGGAGATGTCGGGCAACTTTTGCCCATTATGCCGCACAATTCTCGCCAAACAGTTATTTACAATTGTATTAAATACTCTCCTCTCTGGCCCTTCTTCAAAATACAACATTTTCATAAAAACATGCAGATAAAGGAAGAAGAAATAGAATTTTCTGCTTTCATTCCAGAAATTGATAACGGCGATTACCCTCTGTGGACAGCGATTACCCTCTGTGGATGGTAAGGAATGAAATGTTCGTGAATTACCAGCCAGAATTTTAGCACATGATGACATTGTGACTGATGTTTACGGCAAAGCATTCACTTCTACGAATGAGGTCATCAATTTCTTGAAAGTTCCATTCTCTCACTAAGAAATGAACATTGTAATGAAATTTTTTTGAAGGTCATTTAACTTATACCTGGGACTTCAGAAACATACTCTCATGTTAACGGATTAATTACTGAAGGTAACGGATAGCTACTTCAATTTCCTACAGAATTCTTGAATTCCTTGGAAATATTCTGTGTATAGAGGAAAGAGTGAAAATTACAGGTCAGTCAGTTTGACATGCATTGCATGTAAGCTTTGGGAAAGCATTCTTTTTTATTATATTACACATGTTTCTAAAATTAATAACTGGTTCGATAGAAGGCAGTTCAAGTTACGGAAAGTCTACTGAAGCTCAACTTATAGGATTCCAGCAAGATGTAGCAGATATCCTGGATTCAGGAGGTCAGATGGATAGTGTCGCGATTGACCTATCAAAGGCATTTGCTAGGGTAGATCATGGGAGACTACTGGCAAAAATGAGTGCAATAGGACTGGACAAAAGAGTGACTGAATGGGTGGCTATCATCATCATCTCTAGTTTCCAGCTGTTGGCCTGGTCTTTGGGTGACTATATTTCTAGAAAATAGAACTCAGAGAATTAGAGTAGGCGAAGCTTTATCTGACCCTGTAATAATTAAGAGGGGCATTTATCAAGGCAGTATTATTGGACTTTTATGTTTTCTTATATATATCAATGATATGAGTAAAGAAGTGGAAATTAGGGATAAGGCTTTTTGCAGATGATGTTATTCTGTTCAGAGTTATAAATAAGTTAAAAGATTGTGAACAACTGCAAAATGACTTCGATAATGTTGTGAGATGGACAGTAGGCAGTGGTATGATGCCAAATGGGGTTAAAAGTCAGGTTGTGAGTTTTTTCTCAGTTTTAATTACTGCATTGATGGGAAGAAAGTTCCTTTTGGGGATCACTGTAAGTACCTAGGTGTTAATAAAAGGAAAGATCTTCATTGGGGTAATCACATAAATATGATGGTAAATGGTTATGAGGGTGTTTAGTGGTTGTAGTAAGGATGTAAAGGAGAGGGCATATAAGTGTATGGCAAGACCCTAATGGTTTTTTTTTTTTTTTTTTTTTTTTTTGCTAGTTGCTTTACATCGTACCGACACAGATAGGTCTTATGGCGACGATGGGATGGGAAAGGGCTCGGAAAGGGAAGGAAGCGGCCGTGGCCTTGATTAAGGTACAGCCCCAGCATTTGCCTGGTGTGATAATGGGAAATTACGGAAAACCATTTTCAGGGCTGCCGACAGTGGGGCTCGAACCTACTATCTCCCGAATACTGGATACTGGCCGCATTTAAGCGACTGCAGCTATCGAGCTCGGTAAGACCCTAACTAGACTATGGCTCCGGTGTATGGGATCCTCACCAGGATTACTTGATTCAAGAACTGGAAAGTATCCAAAGAAAAGCAGCTCGATTTTTTTCTGGGTGATTTCCGACAAAAGAGTAATGTTACAAAAATGTTGCAAAGTTTGGGGTGGGAAGACTTGGGAGAAAGGAGACAAGGTGCTTGATTAAGTGGTATGTTCCGAGCTGTCAGTGAAGAGATGGCGTGGAATGACATCAATAGACAAATAAGTTTGAGTGGTGTCTTTAAAAGTAGGAAAGATCACAATATGAAGATGAAGCTGGAATTCAAGAAGAAAAATTGGGGCAAATATTTGTTTATAGGAAGGGGAGTTAGGAATTAGAATAACTTACCAAGAGAGATGTTCAATACATTTCCAATTTCTTTGCAATCATTTAAAAAAGGGCTAGGAAAAAACAACCGATAGGGAATCTGCCACCTGGGCGACTGCCCTAAATGCAGATCAGTAGTGATTGATTGCTGCTTAGAAATTTGGAATGTTTCCCAAGGGCTTTTGGCAGATGAGGGGCTGCCTGGCCGAGGCGATAAAGGTGTTCTCAGTTCACCCAGAAGGATGTGGGTTCGAATCCCCGTCAGGAATCGTTGATGAATTGACCAACAAGCAAGATACGAATGTTCGTGTGCACGAAATGTTTTTTATATATTGTATTTTATCCTGTACATATATATATATATATATATATATATATATATATATATATATATATATATATAAGTTAGTTTAAGTGAAGATATGTTTTATACACTAATTTTAGGACCTCAACATAATATTTTATACATACAGTTGCAATATTGTACATACTGACATATATGTCAATTCACGTTAAGACATGCCCCATTTGTATGTGACTAAATGCACATCATCATATGACATTCCTTTGACAATGCAATTTAATCAAAGCTTCATCATATAAATATGTATTCATGGTTCAGCTGAAGATGACCTTGTATATGGGGTCGAAACCGGTCCTGTAGCTTAATATAAGCAATAAACAAGTATTGATTGGTGGAAATTCTTTCCTATTTTTAATTGTTTAATTGTCCCCGTCAGGAAGTCGTAAAATTTAAGAAATGAGATTTCCACTTCCGGAAGTGCAGTCACCCTATACCAAAAATGAGTACCAGGTTAATTCCTGGGGGCAAAGGCGGCCGGGCGTAAAGCTAACCACTCTACCCCATCAAGTGCCGAGGTTGCGGATAGTGAAAGCCTTTACCCCTCCAAGGGCCTTCATGGCCTGTACGAGATTTTTTTTTTTTTTTTAAACAGATTAATTGTAAGAAATATGTATGAAAATTGCTAGGATTGGAAATCATAAGTGGAGGTAAAACCGGGCAGAGAGCTCTAATCCCTCAAGTTAATTTAACACCATCTGAAAAAACACTTCCATTTTCTTTTAAGAGGCACCAATTTCCAACTTGTTTAGCATCCTGTATTACAATCAGTGAAGCTCAAAGGATTCTGGAATGTGTAAGTCTCTGTTTACCTCAGCAAGTTTTCAGCCATGGCCAGTTATATGTTGCTATGTTGAGAGTGCGATCATTTGACACCCTTAAAGTTGTTTTGTTTTAGACATTAGATGTGTTTCTACAGGTTTGTATTATGGCTGATGATGGCCAGCCAAGGCCGAAACAAGTTCCTAGATTAGAAATGTAATGTTAACATTGCATAATATAGTATTGAAAAGGTGGACCATTACAACATTAGTTTAGTTATTATTATGATCACAATTTAATACAGATCAAAACCATGAAGTTTATATCCTATGATCTGGTTAAATTGCAATAATACCAATATTGTTGGTCCGTTATTGGACATTATCAATTTTCCAGCTAACTCATTCCTGGTTGCCAGTGTTTTGCCCCAGTGTGCTAAATTGGGCTCATCAGTTAGTAAATAGCACACCTACCAAGACGCATGGCTAGTGCATACCGTGGAGGACACTGCGTAGGCTACTTGGAGCCACCGGCAGTGCCAATGCACTATGAGAGACTTTTTCTCATTTTTGAAAATTGATGCCTGTCTGGCCATCAGATGATATAGATGTTGATGCTGGAAGTCTTTCAGGTTCCCTATGGGGATCAACAGCTATATCACCTATGGGAATCAACATCTATAAATTGCAATAAGGCTATTCCCATCTGAATTTATAGTGAGAAGGTTATCATTCGACTGGCGCTTGTTATATGTTTCTGTAGTACATACAGTACACGGTTAAACGTTTGCCACAAAATGTGACCTTCAATTAGTAATACCCGCTAACTGTTGTTCCATAAAGAAAAATAGAAATGAAAGCAAACAAGTTTTCAAAATAAATATGTAAATAACGTGGTTGATAGCAGTTGTTAATTAGTTAGAAATAAAGGCTAAGTAAACAATTGCTTAATTTCAATACCCTACCCTGAAATTAAGTAAGTATGTGATACACGTTAAGGTATGGCAGATCTCATCACTGGTTTCAGAGGTTAGATTATATTTTCTCGCGTCTGGTTAAATTTTGGAGAGGTTATTCCCTCTCCTTACAAAATTGTACAAAACTATTTTAATCCTCCTAGTCAATACTGTATATTTTTATGTTGAATTAAGACGAAAGTTCACACATAAATGGACATGTTCTTACCCGGCATTGGGTCATCCTCAGTAAGACATGTATGATGCATTAAAAATATAGGAAACACACAAAATGAAATGTTAGTTAAAAAGTTTTTTAAAAAACATGATGAAAGTTAAAAAAAAACTGTGAAATGTTGATCGTTTAAACAGTCTTCAGCTGGAAGTCTTTCTATTCAATGCTTTCTGTTGTCCTTTGGTGAGGTTCAACTGGTATCTGTATACTGTTGGCTTAGTGTTTGTGTTCCGACCTGGGCTGAGACTACTGGCAAAAATGAGTGCCATTGCACTAGGGAAAAATTTAACTGAATGGGTGGCTGTATTTCTAGAAAATAGATCTCAGAGAATTAGAGTAGGCGAAGCTTTATCTGTCCCTGTAATAATTAAGAGGGGAATTCCTCAAGGTGGTATTATTGGACTTTTGTTTTCTTATATATATCAATGATATTTGTCAAGAAGTGGAATCAGAGATAAGGCTATTTGCAGATGATGTTATTCTGTACAGAGTAATAAATAAGTTACAAGATTGTGAGCAACTGCAAAATGACCTCGATAGTGTTGAGAGATGGACAGTAGGCAATAGTATGATGATAAATGGGGTTGAAAGTCAAGTTGTGAGTTTCACAAATAGGAAAAGTCCTCTCAGTTTTAATTACTGCGTTGATGGGGTGAAAGTTACTTTTGGGGATCATTGTAAGTACCTACCGGTAGTTGTTGTATGCAAATTATAAGTGATATGTTCCAAGCTGTCAGTGAAGAGATGGCATGGAATGACATCAGTATACGAATATGTTTGAGTGATATCTTTAAAAGTGGGAAAGATCACAATATGAAGATAAAGTTGGAATTCAAGAGGACAAATTGGGGCAAATATTCGTTTATAGGTAGGGGGAGTTAGGGATTGGAATTACTTCCCGAGGGAGATGTTCAATAAATTTCCAATTTCTTTACGATCATTTAAGAAAAGACTAGGAAACCAACAGATAAGGAATCTGCCACCTGGGCGACTGCCCTAAATGCAGATCAGTAGTGATTGATTGATTGATTGATTGATTGATTGATTGATTGATTGATTGATTGATTGATTGATTGATTGATTGATTGATTGATAAAGTATTATTGAAGTTGAACCGTAGGATTTTAGTGTTACATAGTCCGCTTGTGTCACCCGTGTTCTCTGATTATGGAGTCCAGCTCTCGACTGTGCCGTCACAGTACTGGAATGTGCAGGTACAAGTAAAAACACCCTAAAAAACAAATCGCCGCCCCCAAAAAACACAATATTAAAATGAAAACAGAGAAGAGACTTACCTTAAGAAGGGCAGTGTGTCACTTACTAACCATTTATCAATATGCGTCCATGTACGGAACAATTGTTTCAAGAGTTGACAGAAGGAAAACACCTATGTGAAAAGTAAACAAGTTTAATACTGAAAAAATTAAATAGAAATCATTAAATGGAAAGCATTGAAACAGAAAGACATCCAGCTCAAGACTTTTAATGATCAACATTTCACAGTTTTTTAACTTTCATCATGTTTAAAGAAACTTTTAAACTAACATTTCATTTTTTGTATTACCTATATTTTTAATGCATCATACATGTCTTACTGAGAACGACCCAATGCCGGGTCGAAGCGTCCATTTATGTGTGAACTTTTGTCTTAATTGGACATAAAAATATATAGTATTGACTAGGAGGATTAAAATAGTTTTGTACAATTTTGTAAGAAGTTCAGCCATCAATACGGATTCAACAATGAAAATCATAGACTGTAAAGGCTATTCCCATGTAAATTTATAGCGAGAATGTTATAATTTCTTTACTGGTGCTTGGAATATGTTTTTATGATTTATATAGTACGGTTAAGTTAGGTTGGGTGCCATTGTTTGAATAAGAAAATTGAAACATTTGCCACAAAGTGCGTGCGATCGATCATCTTCGGTACTGTATCCGAGCTCTCTGGTCAACATTCAAAGGTGATGCCACGAGTCGATTAGTAATACCTGTTGAATGCTGTTCTCTAAAAGAAAATTCAAAATGAGAAAGAGGATAACATGTTTTCATTATAAATGCGTAAATGACGTGGCTGATAGCAGTTGTTAACTCGTTAGAAATAAAGGCTAACGTTATCGATCGCTTAATTTTAATGGTATATACTGAAATAAGAAACAGATAAATTACAGAAAATAGATAGACGACTCATTAGAACAATTCTAACAAAACACCCAAGTAGATGGACAATGGCGATTACTATCTAATGAAGTTGTATACCAGGAGACTGAGTCTATAATAGATACAATGCGGAAAAGAAGAGTTGCTTTTTTCTGTCACATATCACGACTACCAGAGACTAGGATACTCAAACATTTATTCAACTACTTTTGGAATAGTAAAACTAAAAATCACTGCTTCAAAGAAGTCCAAGAAGATTTAAATGAATTAGGCTTGACAATTCAACAACTCCAAGTAGCAGGTAGGGACCCTCTTCGGAGGCAGCCCTACCCAGGGAGTGGCGCCCCTGCCTATGTGAGTCCCAGAGCACACTGACCCGGTGTGTAACATCTGGTGTGGGTCCCAGCTCAGGGTTACGAGTGAAGACCTCAACGGCATCTACGGCGGAGAAGGTGGACTTCGGTACGGCGGAGATGGCGGAAGGGGCGTACCTGTAGTGTCTGTACTCCAGAGGAGCGGCTACGAAAGGCGCCTGTCTCCATGTTAGGGGCGGCCTAATTTTGAACCTGGCAGTAGGTATAAAATGCCTTTGGGTGTGGCGAGCCCATCGTAACAATAGCCTATATGTACAAAGCAGATATGGTACCTCGGAAAAGGTTAGGGCGTCCCCTGCTAAAAGCGACGCGCAGCTCTTCAGGTGCTGGGGGAACTGTGAAAAATGGGCAACCAGCACCAAACTACATCAAAATTGCAACAGTTAATGTACTGACACTGACGGGAAAGACAGAAGAACTGGTTGACTTCATGATAGAAAAAGATATAGTCATACTTGGACTGTGCGAGACCAAGAAGAGGGGTACAGGGGAGATCCCTCTGAGAGAAGGATACAGGCTGTATTACAGCGGAGGACCTGAAGCAAAAAATGGAGTGGCCATCATACTTAGAAGAGAAATCCAAGAATATCTGGAATATACAAAGTACGTCAGTGATAGGATGATGATGATGATGATGATGATGATGATGATGATGATGATGATGATGATGATGATGATGATGAGACTCCAGTTTGAAAATGGCGTGAAAGATCTATTTCAGTTTTATGCCCCACAAACTGGTTGCATAGATGAACAACTAGAGGACTTCTTAGAGGAAGTGGAGAGACAGATAGAAGATAAGGAAGTACTATTGATGGGAGATCTAAATGCACAAGTTGGAATGGAAAGACAAGGAAAGGAAGATGTTGTAGGGCCCTTTGGATATGGAAATGTAAATCCAGAAGGCGAGTTGTTGGTGGATTTTTGCATGAGGAAGCAAATGATTGTTGGAAACACCTGGTTTAGGAAGAAGAACAGTCAGAAGATTACAAGGTATGGCTGGGGAGACAGACGGACAAAGACCATGATTGATTATATAATCATAGAGAAAGAACACCGGAAGAAGCCTTTGGTGGAGATCATAGAGTTGTGATAGGAAAATTGAAAGTTGGAAAGATTGAAAAACCCCAGTTAAGAAGAGAGAAAAGAATTAAAGTATGGAAGTTGAAGGAGAAAAGCATACAAGAGGAATTTCAAAGGGAAATAATACCCTTGGTACCCAGGACAGAGGTGGGGAATGTTGAAGAGGAATGGAAAAGATTTAAGGAAGCACTGGTTGGATGTGCAGAAAAGGTGTGTGGTAGAACATCAGGAAATGTGAAAGACAAAGAAACACACTGGTGGAATGATAGGGTAAAGATTAAAGTGAAGGAAAAGAAAATGGCATGGAAAGCATGGAAAACATCTAAGACTGAAGAAAGTAGAAGAAAATATGTGGAGGCAAAGAATTTGGCCAAGAAAGTAGTGGAGGAAGAAAAGAGGAAAAGCTGGGCCTTATTCACACAGAAATTGAGAGATGATACGCAGGGCAGCAAGAAATTACTGTATGGTATCTTAAGAAACAAAAAGAGAGATCAAGTAAACACCAGATTTGTGAAGGATGAAGGTGGCATAATTTTAACAAAGCCAGAAGAAATAAGAAATAGATGGAGAGAGTATTTTCAGAAGCTGCTGAACATAAGAACGGATGACAGTCATTCAATGGGCGACCAGGAAAGGCAATTAGTTGATGAAGAAATGGATAAAGAAATTACAATGAATGAAATTGAAATGGCAGTAAGAAAGATGAAGAATGGAAAAACTGCTGGAATAGATGAAATTTCAGTGGAGATGATAAAGGCAGCTGGAGCTGTAGGCCTGCAGTGTACATATCGGGTTCTCAGGAATGTCTGGGAGAATAAGGAGGTCCCTGAGGATTGGCAAAAAGGAATAATCATCCCAATTTTCAAGAAAGGTGATAAAGTTTTGAAGAACTACAGGGGAATTACTCTAATATCCCATGTTGCTAAGATAATGGAAAGGATACTGGAAAGTAGAATAAGGTTGAGGGTTGAGAAGCAGATACAGGAAAATCAGTTTGGTTTCAGAAGTGGAAGGTCAACAATAGAACCCATTTTCATTATGAGACAACTAATGGAAAAGCATTGGGAGTACGGCAATGATATGGTGATGACATTCATTGATATTGAAAAGGCATATGACAGTGTCCCTAAGACGAAAGTTTGGGACAGTCTGGTGCAAAAAGGCATTGGACAGGGATTAATAAAAATGATCTTGGCATTGTATAAGGAATGTTGTAGTTGCGTGCAAACACAAGTTGGCAGGACAAGTTGGTTCAAAATAACTAGTGGGCTGAGACAGGGAAGTGTTCTATCACCAATCCTGTTTTCAATAGTAATGGATGACATCATGAGAACAGCAAAAGCAGCATATGGAGGAAGAGAAATGAACATGATGTTATTTGCAGATGATATTGCGATTTGGGGAGAAGACGACAGGAAGGTTCAAGAACAGTTGAATGTGGTGAATGGGAAGATTGAAGAATGTGGATTGAAAATAAGTGTAGAAAAGAGTAAAACTCTTGTTATGACTAGAGGGAAGAAAGAAGGGAAAGGTCAGATTAGACTTGCAGGCAAGCCCCTGGAAGTAGTGAAAACGTTTAAATACCTGGGGAGTGAATTAATGGAGAATGCTCGACTGGATGCTGAGATTAGTAAAAGGATTCAAGCTGGAAGTTGTTTCTATCATAGTGTAAGAAATATGTTATGGGACAAAGATGTGCCAATGGAAGCAAAGGATACCATGTACAAGATGTATTACGTACCCATAACAACTTACGGAGCAGAAACTTGGACAATGACAAAGAAGGATGAGAGTCGAATACAGGCAGCCGAAATGAAATTCTTGAGGAGTATGATACAGAAGAGTAGAAGACACAAAATAAGGAATGAGAAAATCCAGGAAGAAATTGGAGTGGAAAAAAATGAATGATAGAATAGAGAAGAGCCGACTAAGATGGTTTGGGCACATAAAGCGAATGAGCGACGAAAGAATGCCAAAAAAGGTGATGGAAATGCAAATCCAAGGAAGGAGAGGCCGTGGACGACCACGATTGAGATGGAAGGATACCATCCAACGCAGCATTATAGAAAGAAACCTGGACAGGGACACAGTGTTGGAGGAGGAGTGGTGGAAAGACCAAAGAAAGTGGAGAGGAACCATATTTGCCCCTACCCGGCTACAGCTGGATAAAGGGAAATGATGATGATGATGATGATGAATTCAACAAATTGAAAACAGAGAAGAGAAGAGGATCCTGAGAAATAACGACGTGAGACTTAAACTGAAGACCTATACACACAAACTGTACAACATAACTGACGAAGAACGGGCAGCCAGGTCAGAGAGAATGAAACATTTCTGGGAACAAAAGAAGAAATATCAACTAAATTTGTAACCAATCTTCATAAGACTTGACTGTATATAGATTGATTTCAGTGATCCAATGTGGGCGTAAAATAAATTAAAAAATACTGAAATTAAGAAAGAATGTGATACACCTCAAGATATAGCAGCACACATCACTAATTACAGAAGATAATTTATATTTTCTCGAATCTAGTTAAATTTCAGAAAGGCTGTTCCCATGTAAGTTTGTAGTGAGGAGGTTATCATTTTTCTACTTGCGCTTGAAATATGTTTTCATGATGCATATACAGTTAGGTTAGGTAACGCTGTTTGAAGAAAACTGAAACATTTGACACAGAGGACTCTGGAATGATATTATAATTTTTTTAGAATTAAATTAAACACACACTTTCACATAGTATCGGATTTCGAAAATTAACAAATGAACAAGCCGAGACGACGACCAAGGATGTCATACATCAAGAACTCAATCGGTGTACTGGCACGTGGTTCATATAGCAACATGAAGAGGCTAGCAGAAGATCGTCAGATATGGGTACAGCGACAAGGCATTGCCTTTAGTAGATGATGATGATGATGATGATGATGATAAAGCCATAGTGTGGATAACATATGAATAATAACACAGTAAAGGTTTCCACCTATTCAATACTAATATTTATTTACAATATTTTAAATTACATGGAACTAGTTTCGACCCACCTAGGGGTCATCATCAGCCATATTAAAGCATAAACAACTCTTGTCGAATCCTAAAACATGTTATTTTAACGGTGAGAATCTTATGGATTAATAATTCATAAGGTGAAGTGTGGTAATGAAATGAGAAATGTTAGTATAGTACAGGTGAGTAATAATTAATAATTATACGAGGAATATACATACTAAGAAGTTTGGAACAAAGTATAAATGGGGTGTTTAGTGTTGTAAAAATTATACATTCATGGATATCAGTAGTCCTGGTCCTAAAGAATGCAATGTAAAATGACACATATAAAAATATATACAAGTATGTACAAAGTCTGGAGTGTAAAAAGTGATACTCTTTATATGCCGAGTCGGCTTGACACTGATCAGCTTAAGCAGAGAAATTAGGCATTTGGTGTATTAGAGCTGTGTTGACCGGCAGCATTGTTATTTTTGAATTTCTGGTTAAGAAGAAGGTGGATACTGCGCGTGGAGATATTAATTTTCAGTTCTTAGTGGAAACCAAATTGAACCTGTTAAAATGGAGAAAAACCGGTAAAATAACAAAGAGCACGGAGAGAGGAAAAGGTTACCATAAAGTGAAAGGACGCTTACCTCGTGCTGCGGTGTGTGTAGTTCAGCTGATGGTGTGCGACTGGTGGCGGGAAGAGAAATGTGGGCAGAGAGGAGGGCAGGCGCGTGCGGGTTAGGAGGGGGCTTAGGAAGAGTGGGGGTGGTTTTGGGGGATGAGAGGGAGGGGGGAAGGCTTAAGGCGGGGCTGAAGGGTGCGGGAGAAAGGGTCATTGTCTCGGAAAAGTACCTTTGATTAAACTTAGGATTGAGTTTTGGTTGGCTGCATTATTGTTTCTGAGGAAAGTGATAAATAGATCGAAGAGTATGTTGGGTTTCTCTGAGATTTCATTGAGATTGTGACTGGCGTTGAAGTATTGGTCTAGGTGTATGTAGTAATTTTCCATTATGTCGAGTAAAGGGCCCTTGTTTGCTAATTCGAGGATGTCCATGTCCTGTTCGATATTGGTAAAATTATGGTTATAATGTTGCATGTGTTGGCCAATGGCTGAATACCTGTTGTATTTTATTGCGTTAGTGTGCTCGTGGTATCTGATATTGAAGTTTCTTCCGGTTTGTCCAATGTAGGATTTTTCACAGGTGTTGCATTTGATCCTATAAACTCCTGATTTTAAAAAAACTGCTGGTCTTGGTTTCCACTAAGAACTGAGAATATCTCCACGCGCAGTATCCACCTTCTTCTTAACCAGAAATTCAAAAATAACTTCAAGTCCAACAATCAACAATGCTGCCGGTCAACACAGCTCTAATACACCAAATGCCTAATTTCTCTGCTTAAGCTGATCAGTGTCAAGCCGACTCGACATATAAAGAGTATCGCTTTTTACAATCAATCAATCAATCAATCAATACTGATCTGCATTTAGGGCAGTCGCCCAGGTGGCAGATTCCCTATCTGTTGCTTTCCTAGCCCTTTCCTAAATGATTTCAAAGAAATTGGAAATTTATTGAACGTCTCCCTTGGTAATTTATTCCAATCCCTAACTCCCCTTACTATAAATGATTATTTGCCCCAGTTTGTCCTCTTGAATTCCAACTTTATCTTCATATTGTGATCTTTCCTACTTTTATAAACGCCATTCAAACTTATTCGTCTACTAATGTCATTCCACGCCAACTCTCCGCTGACAGCTCGGAACATACCACTTAGTCGAGCAGCTCTTCTTCTTTCTCTCAATTCTTCCCAACCCAAACATTGCAACATTTTTGTAACGCTACTCTTTTGTCGGAAATCACCCAGAACAAATCGAGCTGCTTTTCTTTGGATTTTTTCCAGTTCTTGAATCAGGTAATCCTGGCGAGGGTCCCATACACTGGAACCATACTCTAGTTGGGGTCTTACCAGAGACTTGTATGCCCTCTCCTTTACATCCTTACTACAACCCCTAAACACCCTCATAACCATGTGCAGAGATCTGTACCCTTTATTTACAATCCCATTTATGTGATTACCCCAATGAAGATCTTTCCTTATATTAACACCTAGATACTTACAATGATCCCCAAAAGGAACTTTCACCCCATCAACGCAGTAATTAAAACTGAGAGGACTTTTCCTATTTGTGAAACTCACAACCTGACTTTTAACCCCGTTAATCATCATACCATTGCCTCCTGTCCATCTCACAACATTTTCGAGGTCACGCTGCAGTTGCTCACAATCTTGTAACTTATTTATCACATCATCCGCAAAAAGCCTTACCTCCGATTCCACTCCTTTACTCATATCATTTATATATATATATAAGATAACATAAAGGTCCGATAATACTGCCTTGAGGAATTCCCCTCTTAATTATTACAGGGTCAGATAAAGCTTCACCTACCCTAATTCTCTGAGATCTATTTTCTAGAAATATAATAGCAACCCATTCAGTCACTCTTTTGTCTAGTCCAGTTGCACTCATTTTTGCCAGTAGTCTCCCATGATCCACCCTATCAAATGCTTTAGACAGGTCAATTGCGATACAGTCCATTTGACCTCCAGAATCCAAGATATCTGCTATATCTTGCTGGAATCCTACAAGTTGAGCTTCAGTGGAATAACCTTTCCTAAAACCGAATTGCCTTCTATCGAACCAGTTATTAATTTCGCAAACATGTCTAATATAATCAGAAAGAATGCCTTCCCAAAGCTTACCTACAATGCATGTCAAACTTACTGGCCTGTAATTTTCAGCTTTATGTCTATCACCCCTTCCTTTATACACAGGGGCTACGATAGCAACTCTCCATTCATCTGGTATAGCTCCTCCGACCAAACAATAATCAAATAAGTACTTACTCTCCAGACTTTGTACATACTTGTATATATTTTTATATGTGTCATTTTACATTGTATTCTTTAGTACGAGGACTACTGATATCCATGAATGTATAATTTTTAAAACACTAAGCACCCCATTTATACTGCACTTTGTTCCAAACTTCTTAGTATGTATATTCCTCGTATAATTATTAATTATTATTCACCTGTACCATACTAACATTTCTGATTTCATTACCACACTTCACCTTATAAATTATTAATCCATAAGATTCTTACCATTAAAATAACATGTTTTAGGATTCGTTGTTTATGCTTTAATATGGCTGGTGATGACCCCTAGGTGGGTCGAAACTAGTTCCATGTAATTTAAAATATTTTAAATACATATTAGTATTGAATAAAATACATATTAGTACTGTGTTATTATTCATATGTTATTCTCAGTTCAATACGGGCCAACAACATGAAATTCATAACCCTTCTTAGTGTGGATATCTTCCGTGAAATCACAAATTTCATACTGATTTTAATGTGTGTGGATTTTTTCCCCCCAACTCTTACAAAAAATCGGATATAACGACAATCCGTTATAGCGAGAATTTATAATGGCAAAAAACTTACTTGCTATAACGGACTACTACTATATAAGATATAAAGTGTCGAACAGGTGGACTCTCATGTGAGAATTGTATAGTGTCAACACAAATATGGAAACAATGAAATTCGTCAATTGTTGTAGGCACTATGCATTATTGTTCTGGAGTAATCAGTCCTTGAACTTGGTGTATTCTTTATGAAGTGTCTGGTGTGCTTGTGAAATGGCAATAAGACGTGTTGGTGACAATGATATATACTGTATAAGGAAAATTCCAATAGCAAAAAATGACATATTTGAGCTTCATGTTCTTCCAGAAAATATGCTTTCATCCTCAAATTGGATTTTAGTTGATGATCATTAGTTATAATTGCAGGCGTACTTTTTAAATTTGTTGTAAACTTTAAATACCTGACTTTATAATTGGGGGAATATGGTTTTTTGTTTCTTCAGCTTTGCAACTTGGGCTAAATCCAGGTGACATTCTTAGCATAGTCTATGTATTCACACTGAGAGGGTTAAATGATTTACCATGTAATGTGATTTTTAAAAGTTACAAGGTTCACTTTCTTCTTTTAAAATATTTTAAACCTGTATATCAGTGATTGTACAGATTAGTATTTTATAGTTCCAGTTAATTATTTTTTCTGTATAAGACAGTCAAAGATAAGATTTAGGCACAAATAATTTATTCACATCAATACTACTGTGATTCATAATTTTCTGATCATTTCATGCTATGGTTTTTATTGTTTACATATTGGTTACCTGTATTCTTTTAATTTTCTTCAATATTTTGTTCAGACATTAACTATTATAATTTCATATTCATGTGGTTTATTTGTATGAAGTTGCTGTTTATTGAACAAGTCTCCACAAGGTCAAAGAAAGAATTAATTAAATTTTAAATGATAATTTAAATTGAGACTGGTTTATTCTCTGAAATGGATAACATTGACATGCCTTTAAATATTGTATCTACATGTGCATTCGGAGATACGAAGTAGAGAAGTTTTCAATAATATTTTACATTGCAATGTAAATATTTATAGGTATGCTGTTTTCTGTATTAAAAAATGAAGTACCAAAATATATTCCTTTTAGGTATAAAAATATTATGTTTGTCTCTCTTCATTTCAGCTATTAAGATGGAACTCAGCAGAAGATAATGCTATTGGGAATGAGTTGTGCCTAGTTCCTAGTGAGCAGGATGAATGGAATTACAGGTTGGATCATGTTTTTCCTTGACTGTTAACGTGTGTACGTGACTTACCAGGGCTAGCTGGTACTACTCTGACTGTGCTAACAGAAAGGCACATTCTTATTGATATTCATCAGAAATATATTTAGTTGCTATTCATATAATATGAATTGCTCTGGTTATTTGAACATTGTTACATAATTTTGGCTCATTTAAAAATTAATCATGTACCCTCATTCATTGCTCATGCCTCCTCATATGAACTTTGTGCTGTTTGTAATCTCTGCTATTTTCACAGAAGGGTAACTTCTCATAGTAAAAACCTATCTTGTTTTTGGTTAAGATTACAGACAGTTGCAGAACAATTTTTTTTCACACACACACATTTTTTTAAGTCTTCAGGTTGTCCTAGCACATTTATATAATTTGAATTATATATGGTACTGCAAATATAGATATCATTGGTGACTGCTTCATAAAACACTTCATGATGCTCTTTTGTTGTGGTATTATAAATAATTTTGGTGCTCACAGAGTGGAGAAGACTTGTCTGATTCCAGTTAATTAAAATCACGAATGTTGTTCCTATTTGTGGTCTGAATTTTAAATGAGTGCTCTTGCTCTAAATATTGATCATAAGTCATTATGATTGAATGACACATTAAGTGTACCAAAACATATAGACGTTGTTTGTGTTTTCCCGAGCTTTGAAGTTTCCGGTGTTGGGCTGGTATTTTTATCTTTTTCTGTCTGCTGCAATTGTTTTGTAAGCCTAGTAGAAAAAGACTATATACGTATAAGGCCAAATCTAAGTATGTATAATTCATAACAAAATTGCCTCAAATATTATTGGCCCATAATACTATATTGTATTTGGTGTACTTAGGATGTATCCTAAGACTTTGACTTGTACATTATCTTATGTAAGTTAAAATAATTTTAGTGTCAATCATATGAAGTCAACTGCTTTCTTTCTTAACTCACTGTTGTGAGTATGTATGTATATATGAATGAAATTGAAAATGAAGGACCTCAAAGCATGACCCTAAATGGTTGAGAGAGTGTTTTCTAGGGAGTGGTTTACATTTATTGTCATAACTTTGGACACTGATTTGATTGAAGGTAAATTATTGATGACTATAGTTTCAGTGCTACAGGTATTTTCTTGTGTTAGTGTTCCAAACTGTAAGTGATGAGTGTATTTTCTTTCTTTAAAATATATATATATATATATATATATATATTGTTCAAAGAGCATAACTTTAAAATAATTTTCAGCCTATTTCGTTGGCAGAAAGTCAAAGGATATTGGAAAGTAGCAATTATATTGTGAAATATGTGTTTTGAATTTTTTTTTAAATTTGTTGCTGTTTTGTTCCCTGTGATGGAAGAAGGGAAGAAAAATTGATGGAACACTGCAACTCTAAACAGATAGGTGCTAAAAATTCTCTTGGGCTAGTGATGCAGAGAAAGACAGTGTGACGTAAGAATAGCGGAAGAAAAACAAGAAAAGGGATTAGCCAATATTCAGCTCTATTTCTAGTCATTATTTTGGTTAGGGCTGATGATTATCCTTTAGATGTCCGAGAGCTACGTTGATTCTTCTTTTTCCTGTGTTTCTTGCATTTCATTCAGATATTTCCAGAACTACTGACTCAAGCAAATGCTGCTGCTGCTGCTGCTGCTACTACTACTACTACTACTATTACTACTACTACTACTACTACTACTACTACTACTATTTCTAAAGTTAACTAACCAAGTAAAGCTCTCCAAGTTTGCTTTCTTAAAGATTTTTGTTTTGTTATATCTTTAAAATTATAAATGAGATACAAACACCAACATTTTGATGAAGACATTTTTTAAAATCATAATATTTTGGTTAGGTCTGATGATTATCTTTTACATGCCTCAAAGCTATGTTGATTCCTCTTTTCTTGTATTTCATAGTATTTCATTCAGATATATCTAGATTTACTGACTGAAGTAAATGCTGCTGCTTCTACTAGTAATACCACCAACTTCTCAAGTTAAATAATAAAGTAAAGCTCTCCAAGCTTGTCTTTTTGAAGATCTTGCTTCATTCAGTCTGTGTTTTGTTATTACTTTTAAATTATAAATTAGCTACCAACACCAACATTTTGATGAAGACATTTTTCAAATCAAAGTAATACTCTTACTACCTGAAATAACAATCTCTAGCATGTAGGGGAACCCGGGGTAATTAGAACATTATCATATAAATACCAGAAAGTAATTACGTAATGATATTTCTGCATTCCCACCCACTATAGAGTGTTATTCGATTTGTGTAAGAGTTTTTTTCTAATTATCCTATCAGTTTTGTATGTTATTTTCCTAAATATGGTATTTATATGATAATGTTCTTATTACTCCATGTTCTAATTACCTGGGTTCCCCTAATGGATTGTAGCAATGAGTTATAATAGCACAATAGTTTTTTCATTGCAAGCTTAATTAATAAACAGTGTCACTTAACATATATTTGAATCGTGCAGTCGAGTAAGGAACTAAGTCAGATTTTGCTACTTTTCAGGAGAGCAAAAAAACTTATTTTCTTCGACACGCTTCAATGAATAGTTCCCATTATTTTATATAATATTTAGATCAGTGATAGATATGTAACGGAGGTAACAGGAAAATGTTCAAGAAAAATGTATAAATTTTATGTCCGTTTGAACTTTTTTGACTTAGTTCCTTTCTCCAATAATACCGAAAAAAATGTGGAGTTTGGGAATAAATCTCTCATACAAACTACACCAACCTTTGTTATATATTAAACATAGCATAATGCAATACATATGCACTGTTTACAGTTTATGCAACAGAAAAAAACAGGGAAAACAAATACAAATGACCTTGAAGCGCCAAATAACTACAGTATTACAACCGAGACTACTAAGCTAAGGGGAATTCATTGGCTGCGAAATAATGTCCAAATAAAATGCCAAAGCATCCTCATTCGCAACATATTTCAACAGTTTACGCAAGTCCTTCATCTTCTCAGCTTTTATTGGAACCCCACCCTCCGGATATGCTGCTATTGGTTGCAAGGAAAATGTGCAAAAGTTACCTTTCCCAAGATGAAACGTATGTTTTACAATGCTGTTTATGAAGGGAAGTGCTACAATAACTCCTGGTTTCTCTGCCCTATATCTGTATTCTTTAAACGAAGAAGGAGAAAATGCAATTTTTCCAGCATGAGGAGTATTCTTTGTCGATGTTTCAGCTGATACAGTCACTTTTTTTTTTTAACTCAGGCCACCACTTGTCAAAATTAAATACTGCACTTCAGTCTACTAACTTAACTGTAACATTTGTTTTGCTGTTTACAATAATTGCCATACACTCTTCGATAGTATAAACTCTGTCTACTTTTTTAATGTTTTTCTTAAATACCCCAAAGTGTCTGTCGCATGGTAGGAATGAATGACCCCTCTCGGGAAAGTACTGTCTAATCTCCTTAAATCAATTTGAAGCTGCCAGGCCTAGCATTAGTCTTATGGCCGTATGGTTCTTATTTTGGCCTGGAGAACCATCAGAGAAAACGTGTAACTGGTCAACATTTTCTGACACAAATTCGTCTATATAATCTTTCAGGAAAGAAGCAACTTCATTCGCACCCTTCTTTCCTTGGCCTTCATGATACATATACACAACACACTTGTCCGTTGCAAGATCATGAATACAAAACACATTCACCCATAACTGTCTCATGTAAAACACTTCTTGCACCGGTATGTGTGGCAGGGGCAGATTTTGCATAAAGTCAAAGGCAAGGCCTGTCACTTTGTCATTTGTTCTGCATAGTGTTGCAACTTCTTTCAAAGACCTGTAGAATTTCCTGCTTCTTTTATGAACATCATATTCAGCCTGAGCTGCACGCTTTGCTGATTCACAAATATGTGGACTCCTCACACTTGCTGCAGACATCGATCTGTGGTCGTCCGAATCGGTAGTTATAATTCTCAACAAAATAAGTCCTGTAGAAGCTGTACTTGACTCCACACTCCGGGTATTTTATGACAAACATGTTGTGCATTTCTTTAATAGTTAAGCGGGCATCTAAGTAATGCACTTCTTTCCCTCCGTAATGAGTCCGTTTCAGAGGGAATGATTGAATATGATCGGATATCAGTTTAGTGACATCTTCCGGTATTTTTCTGGTATTTGGATTGGTTCCTCTCTTGTCCCTGGGAATTTCTCCATGAAGAAGAAGCATTGTGATACGGAATACTCTTTTCTGAGTCACGGCATGCATGCTCATAAAAGCTGAACGACATACCTTCTTTCTATTGTTGCCATCCTTAACAAAGTAAGTGAAACTTGCTGCTCGCTGCTTTGAATTTTCATTCCTCGGTCTTCTCGTGTTAATTTCATTCTTCTCGATGAGGCGCTGCAAGTGTAAATCTTGTGCATCCGTACTGGGAAGTTGAAGAAACATGGAAAGAATGGACATGGGAGCCTCTTCGTTGATAATCTCAAAGCACTTCTTTCTGCATCTAGAAGAATAACATATTATTAATACTAAGTATAAATCTGTACCATACGTATTGTTATCTAAAACAAGAGTAGAAAGTTCGGTTGCATGTTAGAATATTATTTACTAAACAATCCCTAGTAATACTTCTCAAGCTCCTTACTTACCTGCAGTCAGAACCGGTTTCTTTGCCTTCCACAACTCTCCCACGTTTATTCACATATGCCAGTCCTCTGAGTCTTGCGTGTTTCAGAACACTATGTTTATGGCCCTCAGGCTGTGCCTTCCTTTTCGGAATCATATTCTCGAACGTAATACAAAGATCACTTTGTCATCCACCGAGATCCAAACTGAAATACTGTACACTATAACCCACCATGTACCGTACGATTGCTGTTTCCCTCCAGTATGTTGTCCTTTGTGTTGTACCAACGCCGTAAATTGAAATATCCCCTGTTATACCTACATCGCATGCAACGTGCGGCAAAGAATGGAACTAAGTCATGAATAGCAAGTGGTGAAGAAACGCACTAAGTCATCGACTTAGTGCGTTTCTTCACAATATGCCTGATGTCCATCCACTATTTCTCCCACAAGGAGAAGGCTGACTTATTTCTTTCCTTTACCAAACGATATGGCTTGGTTATGTGAGGTAAATGAGGCAATAAAATGAAAATGGCCGATTTTGACTTAGTTCCTTACTCGACTGCACGATTCATTTATAAAACACACATATAAGAACAAATGAATCAGGTTTGGTATATCAAAACCACAGTTTTTGTTAACATCGGGTATTGTAACATAGCATGGGAAAAATGGCTTTTGGTTATAATATGAAGTCTCAAGAATTGTATTGCTATATATCAATCAATCAATACTGATCTGCATTTAGGGCAGTCGCCCAGGTGGCAGATTCCCTATCTGTTGCTTTCCTAGCCTTTTCCGAAATGATTTCAAAGTAATTGGAAATTTATTGAACATCTCCCTTGGTAAGTTATTCCAATCCCTAACTCCCCTTCCTATAAATGAATATTTGCCCCAGTTTGTCCTCTTGAATTCCAACTTTATCTTCATATTGTGATCTTTCCTACTTTTATAAACGCCATTCAAACTTATTCGTCTACTAATGTCATTCCAAGCCATCTCTCCGCTGACAGCTCGGAACATACCACTTAGTCGAGCAGCTCTTCTTCTTTCTCTCAATTCTTCCCAACCCAAACATTGCAACATTTTTGTAACGCTACTCTTTCGTCGGAAATCACCCAGAACAAATCGAGCTGCTTTTCTTTGGATTTTTTCCAGTTCTTGAATCAGGTAATCCTGGTGAGGGTCCCATACACTGGAACCATACTCTAGTTGGGGTCTTACCAGAGACTTGTATGCCCTCTCCTTTACATCCTTACTACAACCCCTAAACACCCTCATAACCATGTGCAGAGATCGATACCCTTTATTTACAATCCCATTTATGTGATTACCCCAATGAAGATCTTTCCTTATATTAACACCTAGATACTTACAATGATCCCCAAAAGGAACTTTCACCCCATCAACGCAGTAATTAAAACTGAGAGGACATTTCCTATTTGTGAAACTCACAACCTGACTGTAAAGGTTGGAAATATATGGTGAAAAGAAAATCCATTATAGATTACATAATTCAACAAGGATAAAAAATAATCAAAATTCTAGAGGAAAAGATTATCAGATTTATAGGTTAATATATAAGGTTCAAATAGAATAATTCAGTTAGAAGTATTCTCTTTAAAAGGAAGAGATTCAGAGTTTCTCATTAATACTTGGAACCAGTAATAGCATTTTCCTGTCTCTATCCATCTCTTGAGTCAGGGGCAGATAAGTCTACTTCTTTTACACTTTACACTTTTGTTTAGGTTGATTAGGTCTTAAAAATGTATTGGGAAATTTAACTTATCATAATATGAATCTATTTAGAGCAATTTTCATGTATCATTCCATGTTGAGGTTCCATTCCATATTGATAAAAGATAAACATTAAAAAAAGCTAAGGTTAAAGTGATTTGCCATGACTGTTAGCCCATTTCTTGTGGTTTAATCAGTAGATGAGATTGCTTTGAAACTTTGTGAGATCTTTTTGGATGCCTTCTGGCCTTGGCAGTGTGAACAATTTTATCATTACGCTTTTCTCATGTACTTCAGGTACTTAACAATTTTTCTGTATTTTCAACCATAGCCTATTTTAACATTCTCGACCAATCATTCCATATTTATCCTGATACCAACAGGCCAATTTCATAGTATTGCTGAACAACTGATCTTTCTGATGATGATGATGATGACGCTTGTTGTTTAAATGGGCCTAACATCGAAGGTCATCGGCCCTCTGATCTTTCTAACATACATTCAAGCCAGTGGGATGTTTTGTTGATTGGGTACATTTAGGCTTAGTTTCATCAATGGAGGTTAAACCTTGACCTCGTATTATCCAATTTTAACACTATTTCATCTTAAGGGGTTAGTTTTAACTGTAGGTTAAGCTTGGGGTTGAGTTAACACCTCCTGTCACCTGGGTTAAACTGCTTTAAGTTGGGGCTGAAAACAAAGTGACCACTATAGATAATGCATTGGATGCAGAGTGCTTTATTTAAATTTTGTTAAAACAGAAATGAGCCTGTGAGGAGAAGTGATTTTCAAAATCTATCAGGCAGAAACAAGCCGCTCTCTCCTATGCTGCAGCTGTTGATAGTGTTAAGATGTTACGCCACAGGGTCTTTTCATATAATGGTTCCGGGCAACGTTGAAGTATCAAAACATACGGTCAGTCAAATGATCTCCAAAGTGTCTCCAGCTATAGCATCAGTCGGACAAAGATACATAAAATTTCCTGCAGTTGAACGCACACACATTGTTCATGATCTCTACAAAATGCACCTATGTGAAAATCTAATCCCCTGGAGGCAATAGAATTGAAATACATCGGAACTGCAAGGGTTGCTGGCTAGTTCTCACAGTCATGTGAGCAATGCTATTAACTTCTCCTGTATTTTTTTCCCCACATGTCCTCTTTTTTTTTATATACCCATGCCGTCGGTCTACTTTCATACCTAGTGGTTAGCACAAAAAACAAGGTTTTAACAAAATTAGGAAAATTTATGCCTCTGTTCCTCTTCTTAACCCCTTCCGTTTTTCTGATCACATCTATTAGGTCCATCACGAAAGATTAAGAAACATGGAAACAGTGCAAAACGTGTTCATAAACTATAATTTTCAGTCACTCCTTTCTTGTGCGGTAAAAATGAATGGTGTATGGCTTTTAGTGCCGGGAGTGTCCGAGGACATGTTTGGCTCACCGTGGGCAGGTCTTTTGATTTGATTCCCATAGGCGACCTGCGTGTCGTGATGAGCATGAAATGATGATGAAGACAACACACACACCCAGTCCCCGTGCCAGAGAAATTAATCAATTAAGGTTAAAATTCCCGACCCTGCCGGGAATCGAACCTGGGACCCCTGTGACCAAAGGCCAGCACGCTAACCCTTTAGCCATGGAGCCGGACTCTTGTGTGGTACTGCAGCTGTATCCAGCAAGGATTGATGTAGTGTTAGTCCTCTGCTGAAATAGCTTGATGAAATGTGTGACCAGCAAGGAGTTAGAATATTAATCTGAAGTTAACAAATGCAGGGTTAGAGTATAGTTAATCCTCCTCGATGAAACTGGGCCTTAAAGTATTTTAATATACCAAGATTGCATTCACCGTTAAAGAAAGGAGAGTAACATTTCATCCCATCAGAAAGTAAGAAGGGGAAGTTGAATGATACCCTTATCCTTGCAAACCTAGTAACTTGAAGAGAAGGATTGCCTTAGAGAGAGGAACATGACTCAAGTTTCAGTTCAAGGCACTGCTACTCCCCACCCGCAGATTCAGCAATTGTGGACAACCTAGGAGTAGTGGAATGAAACTGTGAACTTGTGCTGCAGAGGAATATGTTTAAATGAACATCTCTGTAAATAATCAGAGAAATTTAAATATTTTACTTTATTTATGCCTTTTGTTGCCAGCCCTGTGGTATAGGGGTGGCAAGTTTGCCTCTTACCCAGAGGTTCCAGTTCGATTCTAGGTCAGGACAGGGATTTTTCCTGGATCTGTGGGCTGGGTCAAGGTTTATTCAGCCTGTGTGAGGACAATTCAAGCACTATCTGACAGTGAGGTAGTGGCTCCGGTCTAGATAGTCACGAATAATGGCCAGGAGGATTCATTGTGCTGACAACACATCACCTCATAACCTGCAGGCCTTCACGTTGAACAGTGGTCACTGTAGCATCATGGGACGATTATACCTTTTGAATTATCAAGGGTAATATAATGAGAGTGTTTCATTTTTTTTCGCACCCATGACAGTACTTGAACAAGCTGACACCACGAGTTGTATTAGGAAAGACTACTGAATTGTATTTTTAATAAACAGTATTAATAAAATTAAAATAACATAGGTGTTATATATATTTTATGCTCGACGATGCCAACATATAAATGTTATATGCCAGAAAACTGCATCTTAATGAGGCTCATTATAGTTCAAGTTTCATTAGGATACAGGTTCTCCACCAATCAGAGTTCAGATTTTCATTATGATACAACTGTTTGACCACTTAGGTAAGGATAGCAAAATCAAACATGTCAGACACACATATTAACATCAATGCACCTTCTACTTCCAATATTCCACAACCACATGGCACATTCCCGCAAATTCACTTCACCAACTGTACAATAAACAATTTGTATTTGAAATAAAGCTAGGTTATGATAACCTATCAATGGTTTTGTTTCAAAGCTTTGAAACCATATGACATTTTCAAGGTCTTTGATCCACTCAAGGGAAATCAATAACCCAGTGCATGCGCTCAACTGTCAAGCCACATCTCGATAGAAATTTATAAATATATTAGAAATAGAGTTATAATTATTGTCGAGCATAAACAGTTCTATGCAACTCGCCTATAATGGTAATTAAGACACTCATATGGAAATTATAAAACTTGCTTTGCTCATTTTATAAACATACTCGTGTCTTAATTATTGCCATTATGCTTGTTTCATAATATTGCATACCAATGTGATAAGGTCGCTTCTGCAAATCTCTTTGTAATTGCCACCATATTTGAAGTATTTACTGCCTTGTAAATACTATGCGTTAGGTTACAAATTGTAAACAACTGTGAATCACCTTGGATAATTTCCAAACAGTCGCCTGTAAGGTGCAGTAATCTCATTTTGCTAATATTTCAATCGACCATGATTGGTTTTATATATATATATATATATATATGATTGGTTGAAACTGGAACTGTAAATTGGATTGGTCGTTATTCAGTGCATGGCGGATGAGTTAAATAATCATTATTGTTTTGTGATGTCTTTGAATCTTCCAAAACTTTTTCTTAGATTATTTGAACCTGTCTTGGTTTTCAATAATAATTGCTGCCCTTATTATCAAGATCTTGCAGAACTGTGTATGTATTCAGTCAAGCAATGATGAGTTTATTTCTTATTCTGTCATTGGCAGAATGGTCACCGTTGAGGTCTTTGGCTCAGAGTTCCCCAGATTTGATTCCTGGCATGGTCAGATTTTTTGTCATGTCTGGTTAATTCCACTGACTCAGTGTTTGTGTTTGTCCCAACACACTCCTCTTCATATTCATACAACATACCACACTACCATCCATCACAGAAACACACATCCCTCTTCATAGGGTTGGTGTCTGAAAGGGCATCTGGCTATAAATTGGGGCCAAATTCACATGTGCGATGCAGTTTGCACCTGCAACCCACAGGGTGTGGGGAAAGCGGAAGTAGTAGTTTCTTTCTTGTTCTGGCCGATAAGTGTCTGCTGAATTCTTATGGTGCTGTCCTGGAATACTTAGAGGGAGAAGTTTATTCTTTGAATCCTGCTTAAAACTGGGTACCCATAATCCTGCCAAATATGTACATTCAACAATTCTTATGTAAACTCTTAGTTGTTCCAGAGGAAGACTTACAATTACCATCTCATGAGTTAATATATTACATTATCCTATTTTTGGCAACTTCTCTCAATTTTACAGGAGAAAAGGAAAAGGCGGAAATGCACTTTTATATTTTAAACCTAGACAGGAACAGTGTGTATATGCCCTTTTTATGCCACAATCAGTCTTTTGAGCATTTGAATGTGATGGGTGAGGGACAGCTGTACAGTATAGTTGTTTAGTCTCTCCTCTCCTGTTCTCAAGATAGTGGGATTCAGTACAGTTGATTGGTATTTAAGCGGAGAACATAACAGTAGACTTACTGACAGTCAGTGAATTTCTGGCACTCTATCATCTGTTATAATTGATAGTAGCATACATTATAAATAGGAGAAATTTAAGTTTTGTAAATGATGTAGTCCAGTTTTCTGGATTTTGTACCTTGTCATTCTCAAAACCACCATTTAAATAGAACCCTTAAAGTTTCCATTTCCTTCTAAACATCCAAGATGAACTATTTCTGCAATACTGGTGGTGTTGATGATTGTTTTAAAGGACCAGATATTGAGATCATCAGACCTATTTTTAAAATACTGGTACTAATAATTAGAGTGATCTCATAACAATGTAGATTTGTGATATTATTCATTTAAGGGAAGATTCTTGCCCACATCTTCCACAACTAGTCTAAATTGTAAAATGAGAAGCTAGATCCCAACAACCAGGTGGTACTAATGTTTGGCAAGAAATCTCTAGGAAGTGTGCGCAACATCAGTAGCCCATGGTTCAGCCCAAATTATTTTAATTTTATAGTTGTTAGATGTCTTCCATCTGTTTTTCTTCCATATAGCCATGTACAAATGTATTTAATTTAGATCTCATTTTATACTCCACATTGTTACATTCTTTTATCAAAATAAGCGTTCTTGGTTTAGATGTGAAAGTATTTTCTTGTGCATGCAGTCCATAATGAGAATTTAATTGAAGATGATGTTACGTTTTGGTAATTTTGACATTTTAAAGCACATGAGGCATCCACCATTTGTGTTCTAAACATTTTTCAGGAAAGTCAAGGAATATTGAAAGGCAATTGCATCCTGTTTTTCTTTCTGTGAATGTACAGTACTGTGTGTGCGTGTTCATAATGGTTCTTACAGGCTGAATTGTTACATTCATCCTGTTTTTATCCTTGTTGGGTGTGTGGCAGAAATTATTTGTAATCTTGCTGTGTATACACTATAAAAAGAACATCATATTCTTTCCAAGTAGCATCCTTTACAACAACTTCACGCTTTTAAAATAAGGAACAGTTTTCTTCCTGCAATATTTGACATACAAATTCAAACCACTAACATGCTTGTAGATTCTCTGTATTCTGCAAGCTTTCGCCTTAACCTAGTGACATATTACTCCAGCAGAATTTATTATCCTGTTTATAGCCCAAAATTTAATAAACTCACTTTTCCTTGCCACATAAGAACTTTTATTTACTGATGACAAATCTATCAAATTGATGTATGAAGCAAAATCTAGCCTTGAGAAGAATTAGGGTCATATACATGAAACATCATGTTCATCATCGGTAGAAAACAAACTTAAGAGATGAAAGATTCAGTTGTTTCCTCCTAATTTTATTCTCCTTTAATTATCTCTCTGTAGTTAGTTCATCAGCTATCTTTATTACTTTCACTAAGTAAATACAGTATTAGGAAGGGTTACAATAGTTTATGCTTGTGAATAAAGTGTAATATTTATTCACATGTTGTGAGGGGCAGAATTCAGTTGGTTGAGGTTTTGATGATTAGGCCTAGTTTGAGCTAAACCCTAAGGGACAAGTACTAAACTGTTACTAGCATGTATGCTTTAATCATGTCGACTCATTTCTACACTCTTAGTATTTAACTTTGTATACTTTTATTATATTCCCAGGTTCATGTAGCAGAATAACCCCAGTCATATCTCCGTATCATCACAATCTCTTTAAATAATCTGTGTCTACGTCTCACTGCCCCAAAATACAACAATACAGAAAATATGTAGAATGGATATTCATTGTAATTGTGGTAGAGAAGGACTTAATTCAAGATCTATAATTTACTTTAACTTTTAGCAGAAGAAACAAGTAAACTACTTGATAGGTCTATTTCATTTTGTGCTTGTAGGGTTCTTCTGCAACTTGCTCCGAAATGCATATTTTTTAAAAAATATTTCTGTCCCACACGCAAGCAATTTTGTTAACTATAGTTTCAAACTCATGCCATATATATTACATTCAAGTTTACATTATGGTCTATATACTGGTTATAAATCAGAGCATGGATAATATTTTTGAGGTTGCCAAAACAGTATAATGGTGTATAAGATTATGTATGTTCTGCACATTTTTCTTGAATATGCTAAATCAAATAGACTACCATATTTATCTGCGTATTAGATGCACTTCTTCTTCTTCTATTTTTACAGTTTTAATAACAGAAATCTATGGTGTCTTGTGCACGAGGAAAAATGTATCACAAAATTGGACAGACAAAAACACACTATCTCAAATGTCAAATAATCAAAAGTATCATTAAACAGAGCTAGGATTTTGATGGCATGTCATCTTTTAATTGGTTCACAACAGACATTGCTAACTTGTACAGAAATCCTGATCATAGTTCCCACATTGTAGAAATGCAAATTTATTAGGCCATTTTGTATTTTTAGGTAATTTTCTAAAATTATACACCATCATTTGGTCATTTTTTGGAATTTATTAGACTATTTTATACTTTTTTGAGTCATTTTCTTACGTTTGAGGATTTTGAAGCATTTACGCTTGTGGTATTGCATATTACCGCAACTTTAACTGAGGATGAATACAGTGACTTGAGAATCTTCACAGCGCTTTGTCAATCTGAGGACTAAGGAAACTTTGTTCCCCACTTACTTCTTGGAAATATCCACATTCCAGGAGAGGCACCTCCAATTAGAGACTTCTGCGAAAGCACGTGGCAGTAACATGAAGTACGATAAAGCTGAACAAAGTGGAGACAGAATAGGGTAGATCACAGAATTTATTGAATGATACAGTTCCTGGTCCGAAGTTGTGCGTAATTCTTCCTATTTCTAGGTTACATATTGTTGTTCATTTGCAACCGGGAGTGGTACTGTGGCTGAAGAATCGTTAAACTAATTATCCTGACTTGAATTGACATGACAGCCTGTAAAACAGTCCATTAATGATTACTCCCTTGTTTTCTTCCTACCGAAAAGGTGCACATGAGGTGGTTTTTTTTTTTTAAGGAATTGAATTGATTTCCCTTAAGGCTGGTAGTTCTCCATTAAGGTTGGTCATGTATATTTTGTGGGAGAGTAAAATCACTGTTTCGACTTCCAATAAACCCCCAAAGCAATCCAAGATTAAGAAATAATATTGACCCTAATACCTACCCACGGACAGATATAAAGTTTGGTGGAAATATATACAGCAGTTTCCCAGTCATAAGAACTCGACAAATGGATGAACAGACAAATCGACAATAAAGCTAAAAGAAAAGTCCGTTCGAAGTTAGACTGAAAAACAATTCGTTAATGATATCTCTCTTATTAATCCTCATATTGAAATGATGCACATGAGAAAAAAGTTTTAGAAATGTATTTCCATTACATTAAGTTTAGTTGTCTATATTTCGAGGGAGTGCAAAATCACAGTTTCGGTTTTGTATAAACCCCAGTTAATTCAGGAATTTAGAAACAATATTGGCCCTAAAACCTACCCAAGGACAGGTGGATTGTAAATATGAAGTTTGGTAGAAATGTATCCATTAGTTTTCAAGTTATAAGAACTCAGACAAACAGACACCGAAGGTAAAAAAATGCAGATTGCATCCGGGAGATAGTAGGTTCGAATCCCACTGTCGGCAGCCCTGAAAATGGTTTTCCGTGGTTTCCCATTTTCACACCAGGCAAATGCTGGGGCTGTACCTTAATTAAAGCCACGGCCGCTTCCTTCCAACTCCTAGGCCTTTCCTATCCCATCGTCGCCATAAGACCTATCTGTGTCGGTGCGACGTAAAGCCCATAGCAAAAAAAAAAATGCAGATGGTCATTATTACACCTGGAAAAAAAAAATGAATTAAAATTTTGCCAAAATAGTCAATGTACAGACACACTGTCGTTACGATTTTATTTATATAGATTAAACGTTAGGCCTTCTCCCAAAGTACCATTTCACTCAGCGTGAATAACATTAGTAGTAGATTGTAGTGCCTCAATCCCTGACTTAACATACCGATTTTCATTCAATTCTCTTCAGTCATCACTCCCTCTTGTCTTATTCTTCAAGAGATCATTCTTTTACGATTCTTTTAATTTTTAAAAATAATCTTCACAATATTTTCCTTGTCGATATGGACCAATGATCATGCGGTTTTTACACCTTAAAACAATCGTGCTGAAAACCATTGCCAGTGAACACGATTGAACCATATTTCCATGTTAACAATGCTCGGCATTGACACGGACTAAGCAGTCTAAATTCATGAATTTTATTATCATAGTCGGTACGGTAAAACTGTATAAGACATAAATGATCGGAAATTGTTTTCCCTCTTTGTTATGTAGTACAGTACTTTTCGACAGGACCAATACCCATTATTTGCATGTCATCTCCTCCCCAGAGAGTAAGTAGAGTAAGTCGTATGTGTACCAAGTTTGCTTGAGAGCTAATGCTTGAGCATACACTCATCCATAATCTTGGTCAGATTGGACATTCCGACTGATGCTGAACTATGACTTTAATGGCATTCAGATTGTCACAGTTCCTCTCAGGGGCCTTGAAAACTACGGATTTGACATTAATATCTGGGTGCTAGGGGTGTCTTGCCCCCACAGTCGTTATTTTATCAGATAGTAAGTCGTATGTGTACCAAGTTTGGTTGAGAACTATGCTGGAACATACATACAGTACTTTAATCCGTAATCCCAATCATTTTGCACATATTCTTTTCCCCCCCTTCTCACCGCCATGCCAATGGGGCTGATCTTGAACTTGAATTATATCTGGAGTGTGACTATTCACCTCAGTGACCCCTAAAACTAGTGATTCTAGGTCATTTTCTATTATTTTTATACTTCATCCTCATTCCATCCCCGCCCAAAGGAGTCCTATGAATGTCTTACACAAAAGTATATTTTTTCCAGATAGTAAGTCATGTGTGTACAAATTTTGATTGGCAACTATGCTCAAACGTACATGTATAGTTGACGACATGCCCGATATGAGTTTCCTAGATTTCAATTGTACTATGTTTTATGCATTATTATTCACAGTTAATACAAGTGGAGAATTGGCTCTGCCATTAGCCGTACACATCCTGAAATACAACTTAGGATGTAAAGGAGAGGGCATATAGGTTTCTGATAAGACCACAATTACATTATGATTCCAGCGTTTGGGACCGTCACCAGGATTACTTGATTCGAGAACTGGGGAAAATCCAAAGAAAAGCAACTTGATTTATTCTGGGCAATTTCCGACAAAAGAGTAGTGTAAGTAGGGTAGGGTCTGACACATCCCACTCTGATGAGTCTAGTGTCAGACCCAAGACAAAACGCTGGTTAATAGAGCAAGCGCCTGAAAAGCCTTACATCTGATATGTTTTTGACATGCTCTATTGGTGAAAAATACCTAATTCCCTCCATGGGAATTTAGAATTTTCCAAAAGAGTAGTGTTAAGAAAATGTTGGAAAGTTTGGGCTGGTAAGACCTAGGAGAAAGACTGGGTGCTCATAAGTTACGTGGTATGTTCTGAAGCTGTTAGTGGAGAGATGGCTTGGAATGACATTAGGAGATGAATAAGTTTGAGTGGTGTTTTCAAATGTAGAAAAGATCAGAATATGAACATAAAGTTTGAGTTCAAGAGGAAAAATTGGAGCAAATATTTTTATAGGAAGAGCAGTTGGGATTGGAATAATTTGCCAAGAAAGATGTTCAATAAATTTCCAAATGCTCTGAACTCGTTTAAGAAAAGTTTAGGTAAACACAGCTAGGGAATCTGCCACCTGGGAGACTGCCCTAAATGCAGATAGTGGTGATTGATTGATTGATTGATTGATTGATTGATTGATTGATTGATTGATTGATTGATTGATTGATTGATTGATTGATTGATTGATTGATTATAATCTCGCTGCTGTAGAATCCTGGAGCTGAGTTTCGGCAGTTCATTTCTTTATCCGATTTCTAGATCAGGGGTAGTGTGGTGCCAATATCTCCATAACGATTGGTTGTAGGGCCTTAAAACATGGACATGGTTTTTGGGCCCATAGGTCTTACAGAGTTTTGTTCTTTGCGTCAAAGGGCTTAAAATGAGCTTTGTCTCGTCCTTGTATGACAAATTGAATATTTTGCCTATATTAGCCTATGTTAATGTGCCAAAGGGCCTAAATCTAGAGAATGGAGAGGGATGTTAAAAAATTATTGTAGATAGGGTTACCTGTAGGATCCTAAGAGTTAAGTATACAAAATTTGGTTCAAATTGATGAAACGGTCTGGATTTGTATAAGGTACAGACAAACATTCTGCTTTATATATATATTGATTGATAGATAGATAGATGGATAGGTAGATAGATAGATAGATAACATAAATATAGGCTAATATATAACAAATATGCATGGCATATAGCATACTTAGAGCTTAGAAACCACGAATTCAAGAGATGGTGTAAATTACCTCACAAAGGAAAAGTGAATTGCGCAAGGGAATAAAAATGACTGCCAATGTGTGCGCTGTTCAATCTATTCCTGGCAGGTCTCAGAACAGAAACCTCTGTCGGTATTGCTGAAGAGAGAGAGAAACACTTCCGCATGTTTTGGGATTTTGCTCCCATGGAGAGATGCCGCAGAACACCAGGCATAACAAGATTCGGTCCTTAATAGCACATTTCCGCAGAAAGAAAAATTATAGGGTCGCTGAAGAAGTATCTGGACTTGCCAATAATGGTAGCAGTAGAGAATTGACATCATAGCCTTTTGTTTTGAAATCTCCACAGACCAGTCAGTAGATGAAAAGGAAAAGAAGCTAATCGATTTAGTGATCATAACTTATTATAGAAATAAATTTGAACTGAAGGACATTAAATTGATAGGACTAATGGTAGGAGCTTGAGGGACTATTCCTCGATTCATTGTAAATGTTGGGAAGAATTTTTTAATTTAGACATTCCAGAACTGCAAACTATTTCTTTGTTATCTTTACAAGGTTCCATTTCATTGCTCAGAAATTTCTACATGCTATGTTTGTCCAACCCTTGTCCAGTTTTTCTACAGCATCGGGTATGAGACGAGATGAGTCTGTCGTGGAGGGTTTTTATGACTGGATGCCCTAATTGCTACATGCTATAACTCTTGTAATTTAACGAAATTATAAGAATAATGTAATCAACACAATTTGTTAAGAAGGAAGCCATAATTTCCAATGTGGACTCAGTTAAATGTGACTTACAAAGTTTTTCAATCTGTCCAACACACAAGTTCAATATAAATAACATACCTAAAACCTATAACATACCTATTAAACAAAACCCACCACTATCATACTATTAAAAAGGAATAAAAATATACTCTATTAAACAAAGAATTCTTTGTTTTTTAGTATTATAGTGTATTTATAATAAGTTCTGATCGCTTCATAGATCAGCTTCTTTCCCCTATTGTCTTCTGGCTGGTCTTTTTTTTTTTATAGAATTCTTTATTTAATAGCATGTATTTTTATTCCTTGTTTAATAGTGTGTTTTTTTTGTAACCTGTATGTTATAGTGTAATATTTATTTTGAACTTGTGTGTTCAATGTGTTCAACAGACAGAAAAGCTTTTAAGTCATAATCATCAAAATTATCATTGTAAGCCCAAATTATACATTTTGTTGTTTCGTTATGCTTTGTCCATTGAGACATCCCTCAACTGAGGGTAGTTTTGTAAATAAATAAAATTGGAAATGAAGTACAGCAGTAATTATTGTTAAAATATAATATTAACATTGCTACAGTTAACATGGAGACTTAACCTCATTTGCTGTCAGTTTCAGCATCACTGATCATCCATCACAGCTTCACATTCACAATAAAAAGAAGCAATCACGATTAGAGTTTTCATGCATTGTTATTTGAATCCTTGAATTTGAATTGATGATTCTGTCCTTCATTATTCATCATCTTCAATAAGCAAACCTGTGCTCCCTCCCCCCCCCCCCCCTCCCACACACACACACACACACACACACACACAAAACACATTGTCATCCCCATTACACACATAGTACGGAAACCATTGCTATGCTTCATAGAAAGTGTATTGGGTGGTCAGCACAACCAAATCGGCAGCTGTAGATCTCTGTTTACTAATTGTATACTGCAATCCATCAAACTTTAAATATTACTAAGACAATTTTTGTTTAGAATGAAATGCATCCATTAAGCAGGGAAATTTTTTAATAAAATTTTAAGGGAAAGATTGGTGTGCGTCCATTATGTGAATAAATATGGTAATAATTAGGAAATAATAACAGGAGTGTGGTATTTTACCATTACAGTATTCTGAGTGTTTCTAGATTCCAGAAACTTCTGCTGTCATTGGATGTGCATGAGCTTATTCCTGTAATTGATTACATAACACAATGAAATTTTGTTCTGACAAAACAGCAAACCTGTGCCGCACAAATGTTACTTACGAATACCTGATTTGTATTACAGTCTTGATGCACAAATAATTTTATTTAAGATAGTAGCAAACTCTGATGCCTTGTTTCTTCTATGAGGAATTACAAGATGTGTGGATATAATGTAAATAAATTTTGTAACAATATACTGTATGTGCTAGTTGAATTTAATATGTCTTTAATTTATACCAATATTATAGTAATGTAGAAATGTGTTTTGTGTACTTGGAAGTTTCAAAGATTTATAATTTAATAGCATTTGTATATATTATTTGTTCTTCCAAATGTATTTATTATTAGTAACTATACAAATAGAAGTACACACAGATTTTTACTCTGAATATATTCAGGAGTAGAATTTATTTCTGTGCACCAAATGTTCATTTATTAAAGCATTAATTGGCTGGCCATTAATCAGTAATGATTTTTAGAATTAGGATGGATGGATGGATGGATGGATGAATGGATAGGTGTGGTAAGAGCGTAATGGTTTACAGTGGAATGGAGAGATCTAAGAGCAGTGTTAAGTTCCTCTGATCAAAATAAAATGTTAATAACACCCACGGGAATACCTATTTGTTGGGCAGGTGTCATTGTATGTTTTATGTCAGGCAGCTAAATAAAATTCTGAATTTGGAATAATTATTTAATATAAAGGGTGTTTTTTAAAGCATTATAGAATATTTATTTGAACTTATTTTAGTCCCGTTTGACTATTATGAAAGTCTAAAGCATTAAAAAGCATGCTGCTAATAATAATAATAATAATAATAATAATAATAATAATAATAATAATATTCTTGAAGAGGATGGAATAAAGCCATAAGATTTCGTATATATAAAGTGAATGAAGAAATGTTAGAAATAGCAGATGAAACCAGAAAGCTGTAACTGGAGCCAGCCAATTATTTTCTGCAAAAATAGCTGTATGTGTTTGCTAACAAGTTTGAGCCGATGTGCTATTGTGTGTGGGTGTGTGCGTGTGTGAAATTAAATGTTATATATATTGTAGGTCTGTGAATTATTTAAAATTTTAAGGTTTAGTGTTCAAACCAAAAAAAGACTAATTATTATTATTATATAAACCTGTATATTATATTATCTTTGTACCCATGTCGAAAGATGCTGTGTTCTTTCATATGGTCTCCATTTTATGCGCTATTTGACGTAAATGTATATATGTGAAAAAATGTGAAGAGTGTGATCCTGAGACCGAGTCATTCCTCTCATAAATTATACTAACAGTGCTTAAATAAAAGTGACTGAGGTATTGGAGGAAGAGGCCCATTTCCATAAATAATCTTTTAAGAAATTATGAAGACAGCATTTGCACAAGTATGTAATTGGAAGAAAGATGAAAAAGTGTACATTTTTAAAATAATTGTCCTGAACCATCTCGTATTTTGCTGAAGAATATCCACATGCTGTAGTATTCCCCCAGTGATGGTGTATGAAAGTGTGGTGATTGTGTCATAACCTGTGTGCTTGTTATTACTAATATGTGTACAAACTGAGTTTCATAGGAACTTTGGGGGAAATGTGGTCTAGAAGTTTCTATTCTTTTTATGAAAGTGCTTCAAAATTTTATTGCTCACCATTCCATTGCTCATATCATGTGATTACTTAATTTTGTCTGTTATTTTTGAGGGGTTTTTTCTTTCTCTCTGCTGTCTTTTATTATTGTCAGTATTAAAATTTGAAGATCTAATTGAGAACCACCTGGCCAAATGCAAAGGTTTATTGTTTTGTTTATTCAAGTCCAAAATTATTTCCTACCTCTGACATTTTGTGCCATAAGTATAATAAATCGGTCTTCTTTCTACAGAATTTGGATGTTTTATTTTCCATTCCCAGTGGAGTTACGGTGCCATCCCAGGTCCTCCATTTCATTGTTGTATATTACTTCCTTATGTGTATTAAAGTAGCCTTTTGACATCAAGGAGAGGCAATAGGTGCTTCTTTAGCCTGCAAAAGACACTGATCTATGTTAAATGAAGATCAAGATCTACATCATAATTCAACCGAAAGTATTGTATGGCTCCGAAGCTGAAAAGATCAACAGAGACAAGCTGGGTATCTTTTAAAATAAATTAATGTGAATAATCCCTCGGGCCTGTCAGAGGTGGAGGCAGAGAACAAACAAGCAGGTATACAGTGCAAGGGACAAAATATCAGATCACAAACATTTTGAGAAGCAGACGGTTCCATTGGCTGTGCACGTGTCAAGGATACCAGAGAGGGCAATGCCTAGAGCTGTGATGGAGGAAATACCAGAAGTAACTTGACCCTTTGGTAGACCAAGGCTGTGATGGCAGGATGAACTGGAAAAATACATAAATCAGTTGGGTGACAAGATATTTTCACTAGAGGCAACTTGTTCAATGCAGCACATGGTCTTCAGGACTGGGGATCACAGAATGATGATGATATTGTACTTTGTTGGCTTCTAGTAATATCTTTTCAATTTAAAAAAAAAAAATGCATTTACTGGCATTGTAGGAAATTATAAGCTGGAGAATTTTCTATACAAAATAATCGTTAAAAATGACTACCGTATTTCACTTGTTATTAATAATTTTATGGTGACAATCCAGGCATATTTGGCATATGATATTTTGTGAAAAATTAAAAAGAGAAAATCTTGTGCAAGAGGAAGAATTCAATTTAAAGGAACATGACGAACTGGTAAGGGGTTAGAATTGTAATTTATTAATGATGTTGGCATGTTAAAGACTCTTGCTACCCATTTCATGTTTTTTCTTCTTGATACTTGTGGACTTTTTTAATGTCGTCCAGCCACTATGCGTAAAAAAAGGAGATCACACGCCAAATAGAGTCTAAAAATCATAGGATAAGTGCATTTTGCACATATTATAGAGGGTTGGAAAATTAACGTCATATAAAGCAGTCTAAGGGTTCACTGTTCACATACAACCAAAACTTGCACTGGATTCAAAGATGGAAGCCAGAACAAAACGTCTAATGATAGGTATAAACTTGTGGAGATAGTAAAAGATATTGAGCACCAGTAAATATGATCCAGCTGCAGAAATGTCATGTAAATTCTCGTATGAAACATACTAATTTGATGCAGGTGAGAAGGGGGAAAATAAGGAAGTGTGACAGAAAAAAGCACAGGGACACAAAGGTACTAAACTTCACGCCGAAGTGGCCCGTCTTGGCGACTTGTCTACTACTCAACACAACACCGGGCCTACAATTGGGGTAGACAAACACTTAGGAAAAATGTAGTAGGGAGAAAGGGAAACATTAAAGCTAATAGGAGTATTAATTGAAGGAATATGGAGGAGTAGAGGTATATACCAGAGAATTTAGTGCAGAAATGAGAGTATTAACCTAAAAACAGTAATGTGCAATGCTCTGATTTAGTTGATGAAAGACGAAAGTACCGGAATTACGTATAATAATGTTTGAAGCTCGAGGAACGGGAGTAACAAAAGACTGTAGCTGTGGAAAGTAGCGAGACAAACAGTAGCAACTAAAGTGAAGTATATCAGGAGCCAAAAGAAAACTAAGATCAAATGAAAATGAGTGAATAAATGTATATACCAGTGAAATAAGTAATTAAATGACCAGAAACGTGGAATGATTATAGGATCAAATGAGCATCGTCAATAAATTGATTAAGAACAATGATATCAGATGAGAGATCAACTAATAGACAAGTAAAACTTGTAGGAAAAGGAATTTTCATTCGTGTCAAGCTAGTGAGTAGCTTACGCCGAGGTGCAGAATAGACAGGACATTGAAAAAATAGATGGTTACTATCCCCTTCTAATTCACCACATACACAGTTAGGCTGATTAACTAAATGAAAACGAAACTTGTATTGCGGCGTAAGAGAATGATTGAAACGTAATCTAATTATGTTAGTGATATGTTGACGTGTGTATGTACCCCTGGCAAACCAGGGTTTTGTGGTAGTTTGTGGTTGGAGTTGATAATAATAGTGCCTCTATAACGTGCCGATTGATTCCAGTCATTTTGCCAAGAGCTGTAGGCAGTGTCCTTAAGACTGGGATAGAAATCAAGAAGGGGTATAGCTACTGTGAGAGGGGGCATTGAGAGTCGACTAGCTTCTTTAGCAGCAGTGTCCGCAAGATCATTACCAAGAATATTGGAATGTCCCGGTATCCATACGAGTGTAATATATATGCCATTTTGTTCAAGATGATAAAGTAGGGATTTAACAGTATAAATATATAAATTTAAGGATGGAGTAACAGATGATAATGCCTGTAATACACTTTTAGCGTCGGTATAAATAGTAGCTTTTGGCAAGGAATGCTGTTGTATGTAAATTAATGCCTGTTGAATGGCAAATAGCTCTGCAGAAAAGATGGAGAAAGTAGTCGGAAGATGAAAACGTTCAATTGTGCTGGAGTCTCTAATAACAAAAGCAGCACCGACTCCTTGAGGGTGTTTTGCCCCATCTGTGTAAAAGTCTACACCGATAACAGAGGGAGATATGCGCATTTTTTTTGACATGAGGAAGGAGCAATCAGCGATAGCTGACGATCCTTTTAATAAAGATGTATGAGAGAAAATTATTGTGGGTGTGTAGTGTAAGCTTGCAAATGGAGTAGAATACATGGGTATGGAAGGAGTTCTGAGGATCGAAGTGCAGAATCTGTTTATAATGGTATATGCCGTATATATAGCTGGCACGCGTCCCGATCTAGGCGGACATTGTTGATAGTAGTCATGTAATAACTGTAATTTTGGAATTAAAGGGGAAGATGAAAAGGCAAGCCTTTTAATCAGATATTTTTGTGCGAGTAGTAAACGCCTTATCACAAGTGGGACTTCACTCGTTTCCACTAATAATGTATTGGTTGGAGTAGTCTTTAAGTGTTCCAATACAAAGGCGTAAAGCTTGAAATTGAAGGGTATTGAGTGGAATAAGCGAGGTAACTGAAGCGATGTCTATTATATGAGCTGAATAATCAAAAATGGAGCGTATAGATGCTTTGTATAAGGAAAGAGCAGTATTGGGGTCGGCGCCCCAGTTACGACGAACTACAGTTTTAAGAATTTTGATAAATCCATCAACTTTTTGACGTATCAATGTAATGTGTCGTTGCCAGGTGAGTTTGTGATCAAAGATTATACCGAGGTATTTGTGATGAGTAGTAAGAGGGATACTATATCCCTCAAAAGTAAAGGGAGGGTGATCATATGAACGTTTATGAGTAAATATCATTGCCACACATTTGTCGATGGATAGTTGAAGGCCATTATCTTGAAACCATATATGCACGTGACTCATGACCTGGTTCATCAGCTGTCTTGCAATATCAATGTTGTCTTGCGATGTGTAAAGAACTATATCATCTGCATAAATAAGTACTCGGGCATATTGTGAAATGAGATGTTCCAATTCACTGATATAAAGGGCAAATAAAATTCCGCTTAATATATCACCCTGAGGCAAACCATTACAAGCAGAGCGGCTAGGTACATGATGATACGATGATTTAATATTTAATGAGCGATATGTATATAATTTTTGCAGGATAACAATAAAGGCGGGAGGTATGCCTTTCGCAGCTAATTTTTCCCAAAGACGGGGGAGTAAAACCAAGTCATGTGCACTTTTGATATCTAAAAATATAGAAAGAGTACTTTGCTTTCGCTGTTTGGCTAGGAGGAGGTCAATAGTAAAAATATGAATAGGATCTTGGGTGCTTTTTCCTTTAAGGAAGGCATATTGATATTTAGGTATTAACTGATAATACTCAATAGTCCATAATAGCCTTTGTAATAATACTTTTAAGAATGTCTTACGAATACAAGATCCAAGTACAATACCACGATAACTGTTTGGATCTGTTGGTGATTTTTGTGGTTTGAGAATCGGTATCAGAAAAAATTCAGTCCAATGCGGTGGAATATGCGTATTCAGTAAAATATAATTATAAGAATTGAGAAGTGCATTTTGTGCTCGCAAAGGTAAGAGCCGGAGCATAGTGTATGAAATATAGTCCGGACCTGGGGTGGATTTAGAGGCGGAATGAAGGACAGCTGATATTTCACTTAATTGAATGGGTTGTAGAAGAGTGGAGTACTGTGAGTGAACATTATATGAGGGAAGTTCAAAATAAGGTATCACATAGTCAGGGGTCAGAGAATGCAGAAACTTATTGATGATATCACGTGGGATGATTCGATGTACTTGATGTTGAGAGGCACGCGACAACGTACGAATAGCGTTCCATAAATGCAGAGCTGACATATGGGAATTGAGAGAGGAGATGAACGACTTCCACGAAGCACGTCTTTTCTGATTAAAGATAAGTTTTGTTTTGGCAATATGATTTTTCAAACGTAAATATTATCTCGCGTTAGAGAACGACGATATGTGCGGAATAAAGCCTTGCGGGTTAATATTAATTGGTGACATTCCTTATCCCACCAATGGATATATTGGAACGGGCGAGGGGTAGAAGAGGCGAATGGTTTGGGAGGATGATAGATATCAAGATACCGATGAAGAAGTGACACAAGGGAAGAGTACGTGTTGATGTGCTCGGAGCTATGACATAGATGATATTGCAGATAAGATATATATGTCTGTCCATCAAATGATCGTATGGAACGTACATTGCTGGATGACAATGAAGTGGACTGGGCTTGTAGTGGTCTAACAACCCCATACGTAATCCATATAGGATAATGGTCGCTGGTGTAGGTATCTGAGAGTCGTGACCACGTAAGTATAGGGGTCAAGATGGAGCGACAGAATGTTAAATCAACTGCACTAGGTAGGGATCCAGGTACAGTGAGGCGAGTGGGGGATCCATCATTAAGAATAGTTAGGTCATGCTGCTGTGACGCTGTGAGGAGATATGAGCCTCGTGAGGTATCACTAATGCCACCCCAAGCTGTATGGTGCAGATTGAAGTCCCCGAAGATGATAACATGTGATAAATGATGAAATTGTTGGAAAAAGCGAGACCAACTCGAACTCGAAATATAAATATCAGGGGGGCAATAAAGGTTAATAAGATGTAGTTGCCGATAAGAAATGGTGACAATAAAAGTATGTGAAATGTAATACTGTATAGGTAATGATTGATATGAGATCGTAGAATGAATAAGAAATGCCGCCCCTCCATACCCTGGGCCATCATACCGTACAAGATCGTATCCTGGAAGTAGAAAATTTGTTTGTTCGGAAAACCATGTTTCCTGTAAAGCAGTAACGTGCATGAGTTTCATTAATAATTAACTGAATATCACTCTTCTTATGCAGGACACTCCTAGCATTCCATTGGACGATATTGATCATATAAAGAAAAAATATCACTTAGCCGGTCACGTAATTGGTAAATAACATGCTGTAGAGAAGGGTGACCGCCTACTGCTTGCAGTAGTAGGATAAGAATTTTATGGATGTCCTGTTGTAGGTCGTCTTTTTGGCGATAAATGGGACGTTGTGGCTGGTCAGAAGATGGAAGGGGGGAAATTACATTTGCTAAAGAAGCCGGGAATTGCGGCTGTGAAAGGGGGGGGTGGGGGGGTGGGGGAGTATTAATGTTCATAGGCACATTAAGTGAATGAGGGGTATCCCGAAGGATAGCCATGTATGCAGCTCGATCATACTCCTGAGCGGGTTGCGGTCTGGGCGATTGAGTAATAATCTGAATAAATTTTCGTTTTCTCGGATTTGAAATAGGAGGAGGGGAATGTTCAGCAGCAAGGGGGGGAAATTGTTGGGGGTGTTGCGCAGGGCAGTAGCTAGGTGGTGAAATCTTGGACTTGGCCTCAAGAAAAGATACATGCTCGGTGCTCATTATTTTCTTAATAAGCTGTTGTTGTTTGTGCTCAGGGCATGACTCATGTCCTGTGGGATGGTCCCCATTACAATGAGCACATTTGGTATACTGCTCCGTACACTTATCCATAGCATGCGACAAGGTGCATTTCCCGCATCGGAATGTTTGCGAACGACACTGTCGGACTGTATGGCCGTATCGCTGGCATTTTTTACAAATTATGGGATTAAAGATAAACGGTTCCACCTCCAGAAAGACACTATATAGAGATACATAACGTGGCAACTGCTGAGATCGAAAAACTACTTTTACTGATCCAGTAGGAATGTATTCGATAGCCTCATTAACAACCGCTTTACGTTTTAATCGCTGGACAGATTTAACAATGTAGTCAGATTTGAGATGTTGGAGTATAGATTCCTCAGTCAAATTTTTATCAACCCCTCTTATGATACCAACACGGAATATGCTTGTGCTTGGAATATATGCCCGTGCACAAATAGATTCTAATAACGGGTGACTCAAAAATTTATTTGCTTGGGTAGCATGCTCAAATTGCACCTGAAGACGATTTCTGCCCTTACGTATGATGGATTATACTGGTAGATTTTGATCATAAAATAAACAACCTAAGGTCATAGGATGCAGCTCTCCAACATTTTTGTCCGTTCCAGATTCTACTAGAACAATGTAAGGACCAGAATCTTCTCGAGTGTATTCATCCAAACTATTCGGAGATGTTGACTTTTGAGTATTCTGAGTGGTTTGTTTGTTACGTATTGGATCTTGAGAACTTTGATTATTAGATTGACTATTTAGAGAAATATCGTCCATTTCCACCTCAATCTCCTTTTCAACTGGTAACTTGGAGATATCCAGAAGGGACCTCCCATTAGTGATGGGACATTTGATTCATTTTACTGAATCGATTCATTTGATTCCGTTCACGTTACTGAATCGATACAGTGATCCGATTCACGGCACATTTGTCACCGCTCCTACTGCATCCGTGTAGTATGTGCTGGTAAGACAGCAGCAACAGCATTCAGTGCTCGCAGCTGCCATCTGGTCTTCATACTACGAACTCCTTTCTTAGCAAAAAATGCTAGTCACTCTTAATACATCGAAGGTTTCCGGCGACGCAGGGTGGGAAAGGCTAGGATTAGGAAGGTAGCAGCCCTGGCCTGAATTAAGGTACAGTCCCAGCATTTCCTGGTGTGAAAATGGGGAAACTACGGTAAACCATCTTAACGGCTGCCGACGGTGGGATTCGAACCCACCATCCCCCGAATGCAAGCGCATAGCTACGCGATACTAACCGCACGACACCTCGCTCAGTCATTTTTGAAAATATGTATTTTTCTATCAGCTGAGGATTTTTTAAATTGTCATATTTTGTATAGGCTACTCGAGATGTACAGTAGCCTGCTGGTTCATTATTGTTTCTGTCCACATATGATTGAAGTCTTGTGCAACGATGTGACATATGAACTGAGAGAATACTGAGCCGATCTTCCCAACATAAAACGGGTACTTTTGAGTGGTCATGAGCATGACTCACAGTCATAGGGCAGGCTAAAGTAGAGTTTAATTGTCAAATGTCAACTAAGTTATAATACTAAGATTCATTAAACTAATAAATAGTATAACCTAATAGCCTACCTACTTACTAGCTACTTCAGAATTATGTTTTGACTACCTTTTTAACACTGCAAATAAATCCATCTATTATGTAAACCTCCCTGTAAGAAGAGGAGAGTGATTGCAAATGGGTATTATTTTCAAATGAGCTGAGCTCGAGAGGCCATTATAGCATACGATTCTTTCAGTGTGCTGTACCATGGCTCACTCACTGTATGTCTCGCTGCAGCGGAAGCTCGGCTCTCGGCCAGTGTCCAACTGTCCAGTGTGCTGATAAGGAACCGTGTATCTTGTGTCTCACTGAGCCGTGCTCGTTCACGATTCTTTCGGTGTGCCATGGCTCACTGTATGTCTCGCTGTAACGGAAGCTCAGCTCTCCGCCGCGTGTCCAGTGAGCCGATAAGGAGCCGTGTGTATCTTGTGTCTCACTGAGCCGCGCTCGTTCACAATTCTTTCGATGTGTCATGATTCACTGTCTCGCTGCAGCGGAAGCTCGGCTCCCCAACGTCCAGTGAGTGCGCCACTCAGTACTGTCCGCTGGGAGTAAGCTGAATCGTGTGCCGTGAGCTCGCCGTTCCTGTGAATCGATTCACTCGGACACTTGAATGAATCGATACACTGCTTCGAATCATGCATTCAGTAGCCAACACTACCTCCCATCACTGGCGGCAGCCATCACACGCTAACTTGACAAGACACAAAACACGAACAAACTCCTCGCGACCACCAAGTAAATACCGTGCACACTGTACAACCGAACTGATTCAAAGCACAGCGTAGACTGACATTTCATGTTTAACTAATGGCAATATATCACCTGAAGAGTTGCAGTCTCTCTGACATCTGGTAGAGCAGAACACAACATTGAAATTGTCATGCAGGCAACCTAACTGGCATAAAAACAAAATTTCTGTGCACAGTAGCTGCTGTCTTGCTCACATTTGCTGTGATGTTTATTATGGAGAAGAAATATGCAGGACTTTGTAACCTGATCAATGGTACTTGATATGCCATTTTTCTATCAACCACCATTTTTATTATTTCTTCAAATGGGCCAATTAAGGACCATGATGTTAAACTTTTCTCCTTGGAGAGGGACTTTATATTTGCCCAATACTCGCGCATTCTCTGGCTATGCTTCTCTCTTCTTTCCTTTGTTCAAAGGGCGCCTCTTTTTCTCCATGATGGTCTGTCCTGAAATCTCTTTTGTTTGATTATTCTTCTGAGAGGTACTCGGTTTTTGATGTTGTTTTCAGTTACTCCCAGTTCCTGCATGTCTTTCTTCACTTCTGTTAGCCATGGTGTCCCTATCTTTCTGTTTGTCCAGTAGTAGAGGAGCTGATAGGTCATCCTAGTTGGGTTCATCATCGTGACATGTCCATAGAAGGTCAGACGCTCTTCCTGGCTATGTTTGTAATTTTTTCAGTACAACTGTATAGCTCCTGGTTAGGTCGCCTTCTGTACTCGTCATCTACTTTGATCGGTCCTAGTATCTTTCTCAAGATCTTCCTCTCTTGGACCTCCAGTTTGTCCAACAATCCTTTCCTTTCCATTATTATTATTATTATTATTATTAATTTTTTTTTTTTTTTTTTTGCAAGTTGCTTTACATTGCACCGACACAGACAGGTCTTATGGCGACGATAGGGCAGGAAAGGGCTAGGAGTGGGAAGGAAGCGTCCGTGACCTTAATTAAGGTACAGCCCCAGCAATTGCTTGGTGTGAAAATGGGAAACCACGGAAAACCATCTTCAGGGCTGCAGACAGTGGGGTTCGAACTCACTATCTCCCGAATACTGGCTGCACTTAAGCGACTGCAGCTATCGAGCTCTGTATTTTTATTATTATTAATGCTGTATCTACCCATCTATACCCGGAAAAATAACTGCCCTTCTGAATACAAAATCCATCCTCCTCCTTTGAATGCCCTTTTCTATTGAAGGCCAGGTCTGCTTGGAACATTTCGCCATCTCCTCTTGTCTTCCCACAACTTCTCCCTAGTCACTCTTGCCCAGTCTTCTCATCTTCTCTGTACGCACTGTTCCACTCCTTTTACCCACCTATCTCCTGGTCTTCCTCTCAGTCATTTTCCTGTTATATCCATTTCATTCACCCTCCTCGGTATCCTTTCCTCCGTCATTCTTTTCATGTGTCCGGACCATCTAAGTCTAGATGCCTCTATCCTGTTCTGTAGAAGTTCTTCTTTTACTGTATCTCTAACCTTCTCGTTTCTCATCTTATCCATTCTTGTCACTCCTATCCTGCTTCTCTGAAATTTCATTCACTTGCATGTATCCTAGTTACGGCTCTCTGACTCATTACCAAAGTTTCTACTGCATATGTCAGAATAGGTACATAGTACGTCCAGTATATTACTCTTTTGCTTCTCTGACGGACATCCTTTCTCCAAACCAGGCTTCTGAAACTTTTCAGGAATGCTCCTGCTTGTCTTCCACACTCGTTTTTTTTTTTAAAAATTTTTCCACTTTACTCAATGATACTTCCCAGGAACTTGAAATTCTCTACCTTCCTAAGCTGTTCCCCTCAAGCATTATCCTCTCGTAGGTCTCTCCTTCTTTCTAGTTGTGGTCACTATCTTGCTCTTTTTGGCATTCCATATTGTTTCACCTCTTCCCATGCATTTCACTGTTCCTGGATATCCTCTTCTTATTCTCCCCAGACTAACAAGTCATCTGCAAACATCATCGCTTTCATTTTTCCTTCCCCAATTTTCCTTGCCACTTTGGTCATTAGCCCATCCATTACCACAATAAAGAAAAAAGGTGACAGAACACTTCCTTGTCTTAATCCACCTTTTTGCTCAAACCAGTCTGTTCTCTCTCCTCCTACTTTCACACAACTGACACTCCCATGGTACATCTCCCTCACTCTTTCTATTGTCTGCTTCTCGACACCTTTTATCTGTAAGGCTTCCCATACCTTTCTGCACACATGATCATATGCTTTCTCAGAGTCCAAGAAGGCCATCAGTAAATCTTTATCCCACTCATAATGATGCTCTTGTAAACTGTCTTACTGCGAATATAAGGTCTACTGTGGACCATCCTGATCTGAAGCCATACTGCTCCTCTCTTCCACCCTCTTTCTGATTCTATTCTCCAGAATCATCTCAAACACCTTTGCACAGTAACATATTAATGTGACTCCTCTATATCAACTGTATCGCACAAAAGGACAGCTACGGCATACTTACAGATCTTGGTGTTAACGTCCCATCATTGCGGTAATTTGAGGAAGTACTGTACCGTACTGGAAAAGCGATCGGTGATGAACTTGCATAAGGGACCATCTTAACATCGCATTTGGGTGGTATTGTTTAGAGAATCCTTGGAAATCATAAAGCAGAGTGTGTCCACAACAATTGGAAGGAGACAGAGTGCATTTCGGCAGCTCTACTTGAAGACGGAATGAGTTTTGTCAAATGTTCATACTTGCAAAACATCTACATTATGTCCAAGTTTACCGGTACTTGTTTATTTTTTTTTTTAACTTTTTTCGAGTGTATCGCCGAACAGGTTTTTAGCACTTCCCTCAGGGCACTGTATAGTCGCTGGAGCTTTGAGGCAAGTAGTATTGAACTGTAGAAGTATTGTAAAGAAAGGAATAGAATTAAGTAACTTAATAGATATATATTTACCAGATATTGTAATTGGAGTTGAATCTTGGTTGAGAAATGATATAATGGATGCAGAAATTTTCTCACGGAATTGGAGTATGTGATAAATATCATTGTTAATCCGTATTGAAGATACTGAATGTATGATGCTAAAGGGTTTATTGTGTCACCTATTCAATACATTATAATGTACTTGCATAAGGGACCATTATAATGTATTGAATAGGTGACACAATAAACCCTTTAGCATCCTACTGGAGTGTGTATCGTAGAGATAGGATAGGAATGGTGGGAGGGGGAGTATTCATTCTGGTGAAAGAAGAATTTGTAAGCTATGGAAAAGTTAAAGATGAGAAACATGAAATTCTAAGTGTGAGGCTCATTTCTAAAGATAATAGGCAACTTGATTTCTTTGGAGTGTACAGACCGGGAAAGGGTAGTGCTGACACGGATTCAAAATTTTTTGATAAGATAATCAGCTGTATGGGAAATGACATGGAAAGGAATGTGATTGTAGCGGGAGATCTTAATTTACCAAATGTCAATTGGGAAGGAAATGCGAATGACAGGAAGCATGACCAACAAATGGCAAATAAGCTAATATGAGAAGGACAGCTGGTTCAGAAACTAACGGAATCAACTTGAGGGGAAAATATCCTGGACGTGGTTCTGAGAAAACCAGATGAGTTATATAGAGAAACCGAAGTAATGGATGATATTAGTGATCACGAAGCTGTTTTTTTCGTAGTTAAAAATAACTGTACTGAGCTCGATAGCTGCAGTCGCTTAAGTGCGGCCTGTATCCAGTATTCGGGAGATAGTAGGCTCGAGCCCAACTGTCGGCAGTCCTGAAGATGGTTTTCCATGGTTTCCCATTTTCACACCAGGCAAATGCTGGGACTACCTTAATTAAGGCCACGGCCGCTTCCCTCCCACTCCTAGCCATTTCCTATCCCATCGTCGCCGTAAGACCTATCTGTGTCGGTGCGACGTAAAGCCAATTGTAAAAAAATAATAATAATAAATGTGATAGAAAGGAAGGTTTTAAAAGTAGGACTGTTAGGCAATACCATATGGGAAGTATTAAAATTTAAATATGATAACAATGATATTTACAATAAGATACAAAAGATGAAAACTAGAAAAGCGACTGGAATTGATAAGATTTCTGGGGATATACTAAAGATAATGGGTTGGGATATAGCACCATATTCTGAAGTACTTACTTGATTATTGTTTGGTTGAAGGAGCTATACCAAATGAATGGAGAGTTGCTATAGAAGCCCCTGTATATAAAGGGAAGGGTGATAAGCTGAAAATTACAGGCGAGTAAGTTTGACATGCTTTGCATGTAAGCTTTGGGAAGGCATTCTTTCTGATTACATTAGACATGTTCGCGAAATTAATAACTGGTTCGATAAAAGGCAATTCGATTTTAGAAAAGGTTATTCTACTGAAGCTCAACTTGTAGGATTCCAGCAAGATATAGCAGATAATTTGGATTCTGGAGGTCAAATGGACTATCGCGATTGACCTGTCTAAAGCTTTGATAGGGTGGATCATGGGATACTACTGGCAAAAATGAGTGCAATTGGACTAGACAAAAGAGTGACTGAATGGGTTGCTATATTTCTAGAAAATAGATTAGAGTAGGCGAAGCTTTATCTGACCCTGTAATAATTAAGAGCGGAATTCCTCAAGACAGTATTATTGGACCTTTATGTTTTCTTATATATATAAATGATTTGTGTAAAGGAGTGGAATCTGAGGTAAGGCTTTTTATGATGATGTTATTCTCTATAGAGTAATAAATAAGTTACAAGATTGTGAGCAACTGCAAAATGACCTCAATAAAGTTGTGAGATGGACAGTAGGCCATGGTATGATGATAAACGGGTTTAAAAGTCACGTTGAGAATTTCACAAATAGGAAAATTCCTCTGAGTTCTAATTACTGTGTTGATGGGGTGAAAAGTTCCTTTTGGAGATCATTGTAAGTATCTGTCTGGGTGTTAATATAAGGAAAGATCTTCATTGGGGTAATCACATAAATAGGATTGTAAATAAAGGATACAGATCTCTGCACATAGTTATGAGGGTGTTTAGGGGTTGTAGTAAGTATGTAAAGGAGAGGGCTTATAAGTCTCTGGTAAGACCCCAACTAGAGTATGGTTCCAGTGTATGGGACCCTCACCAGTATTATTTGATTCGAGAAGTGGGGAAAATCCAATGAAAAGCAGCTCGATTTGTTCTGGGTGATTCCCGACAAAAGAGTAGCATTACAAAAATGTTGCAAAGTTTGGGCTGGGAAGAACTGGGGGAAAGGAAACGAGCTGATTGACTGAATGGTATGTAAAATTCTAAATTCCCATGGAGGGAACTGGATATTTTTCACCAATAGAGCATGTCAAAAATGTATCAAAAACATATCAGATGTAAGGCTTTTCAGGCGTTTGCTCTATTAACCAGCGTTTCATCTTAGGTCTGACACTAGACTCATCAGAGTGGGATGTGTCAGTCTCTACCCACTGTCGCTGGGGTGTATGCAGGTGAACTTATCAGAAGCCCTTATACGAGGCACAGTCTGATAACTGCATATGGGAGATAAATCTACATAATGGAATTGTTGCCCGCCTAGCAATTCCGAATGGAAAATTCTAAATTCCAATGGAGGAATTAGATATTTTTCACCAATAGAGCATGTCAAAAATGTATCAAAAACAAATCAGATGTAAGGCTTTTCAGGGTGTTTGCTCTATTAACCAGCGTTTCGTCTTAGGTCTGACACTAGACTCATCAGAGTGGGATGTGTCAGTCCCTACCCACTGATGTTGGGGTGTATGCAGGTGAACGTGCGTGTGCGTGCAAAAAGTTTTCATTCCCCACCCTGAAGGGGTGGGGCAAGCCACCTGAAGGGTTACGCCCTCCCTCTGGCCGAGAGCTTGGGCGGGGAGGAGGAGAAGTGTGGAAATTGGGAGGTGGGAAAAGGCGATGTGAAGAATGCTGGATGGAAAAGGAAAGGCCTTGTGGCTAAGGGGGCTTTAGTATTATGATGAGTTTTTTTATTGTTTCCATTAAATTAAAATACAGAGATGCAACATGAATGATACAGAGCAGAGATATAGCCTAATGATTTATGAGAGTAGGCTAGGGAAAAGGTGTAAGGCAAAGGTATTGTAGAATGAGGAGAAGTTGGTGAGGGAAGTAAGAAGAAGGCGGAGTAGATCAGGGGTTGGTGGAGAGGGGGAGGAATAGGATGGCAGGGGTGGGACAGTAGGTGATCAAAGATGTGGACTAGGTGAGACAGAAGGAGGGTCAGGCCGGGGACGACGGCGAGGTGTGTTAGGACGGTGCAGGGGTTGTGGGGGAGAATGCGAAGGTTCCAAACGATGATGGTGGGGAATGAAAACTTTTCGCACGCACGTTCACCCGCATACACCCCAGCGTCAGTGGGTAGGGACTGCCACATCCCACTCTGATAAGTCTAGTGTCAGACCTAAGACGAAACGCTGGTTAATAGAGCAAACGCCTGAAAAGCCTTATATCTGATATGTTTTTGATACATGAGTGGTATGTTCCGAGCTGTCAGCAGAGAAATGGCGTGGAATGACATTAGTAGACGAATAAGTTTGAGTGGCGTCTTTAAAAGTAGGAAAGATCACAATATGACAATAAAGTTGGAATACAAGAGGACAAATTGGGGCAAATATTCATTTATAGGAAGGGGAGTTAGGGATTGGAATAACTTACCAAGGAAGATGTTCAATAAATTTCCAATGTCATTGAAATCATTTAAGAAAAGACTAGGAAAGCAACAGATAGGAAATCTGCCACCTGGGCAACTGCCCTAATTGCAGATCAGTATTGATTGATTGATTGATTGATTGATTGATTGATTGATTGATTGATTGAAATTTCTCCTTCTTAAGTAACACAAATTTAGTATTTTAATATTATCGTTTACAGTTATGTTATAGAGACCAGAACAGATGTTGCATCTTACATACTGGACATAAAATCATGGGAGGTTTTGGGATTGCCTATTACTGTTTTGGTCCTAATATAAGATTGGGAATTTCACGCTTTGTGTTAAAATGTTATAAAAACTGCAGTTTTTTTTTCCCCCGCTTGTTACATTTAAAAACTTAGTGTCATTTCGCAGTCGTACTGACCTGTACAGCGAGCACGCTTTCCAGCTGAGTCAAGGTCGTGAATAACCGTAATTTCGGAGGTGTTGATGATATTTTTTCTCTTTCCAATTTGATTGTGATTAGTGACGAGCAGAATTGAATATAAATGCATTTGAAAACTTGAGGATCGATACTTACATTCAAAACCATATTCTCGAGGTCAACACAACCTTTAAAAAGTCGATGTAGGACTAATTTACGTGGTAAAAGATTTCCATAAACTGACTACGAACAGTATACCGATGATCAAATTACAATGGATGATTAAAAAAAGGGATTTCGCCATAATGTTGGGCACTTTTGTATCTAATGTGCTTTATTTTATTAGAGTCCGACTCATTGGCTGAATGGTCAGCATACTGGCCTTCTGTTCAGAGGTTCGTGGGTTCACTTGCCGGCCGGGTCGGGGATTTTAACCTTAATTGGTTAATTCCAATGGCTCGGAGGCTGGGTGTGTGTGGCGTATTCATCATTAGATATCATCCTAGGTAGGGCCCTCATCTTCACAGACATGCAGGTCGCCTAATAGGCCGTCTACTACCAAACGACCTGCACCAGGCCTCTGCGGAGGCCATACGCCATTATTATTATTATTTTATTAGAGAATTAAAAACTACTTGTGGTCGATTGTTGTTTGGCTGATCAAAGTTGTTGAACTGAAAGAGTTTTCAGAGGAAACTGACTAAGTTTTTCCGGTAAAACTGAATGTAAAGTTTTGAGATTTTTAAGTCGCATACCGGTAATTAATGTTTGAAGTCAGCCCTGTGGTCTAACTTGCCTATCTCTCACCTGGAGGGCCCGGGTTCGATTCCCGGCCAGGTCAGGCATTTTTACCTGGATATGAGGGCTGGTTCCAGGTTCACTCATTACACAATTACCTTTAATTGAGGAGTTATTTAATGGTGAGATGGCAACCCCGGTCTAGAGAGGATTTGTCACACTGACCATGCATCACCTCGTAATCTGCAGGACTTTGGACCGAGCAGCGGTTGTTTGGTAGGCGGAGGGCCCATTGGGGCTGTAGTTTGGTTTGGTTTGGTTTGGTTTGGTTTAGGGGTATTTATAAGATTATAAGTATACATATTTCTCTTTTGTGATGTTTAGCCAAATTGTTGATGGTTCATTCATTCCCGGATTTTCCGTTTTCCCATGTTGTACATTTTTTTTTTCTTTTCTTGTGTTCCCTCCAAAAGTGGAGAATCGAGGTTCCACTGTAATAACATCATTACCAGCACTTCATCATGTATTCTTCTGTTTTATAGAAGCAGCTATTCGGCAGAAGATTTTTCAAAGCTGTGGTAAATGAACTGAAGGGACTAATATCTTTAATCTTATTTGGAAGCTTATTATATAATCTGATTCCAACTCTTGTGCTCGATAAAAATATTTCTTGTTCACGTCTAGTAATTGTGATTGTCAAAATTCTTTCTGAAGAAGTGATCTTTTTTTTTCACGTGTAGAATGCAGTGCATGATGTAGGCCTATATGCTTGGTACTGGGAGTATCCTTAGTCTCTTGAATAATGGTCGCAATGATCTAACCTGTTACGTCTTGATATAATTCTGATAGCTCGTTTCTATTTTCAAAAAATAACGTCAAGATTTGATTTTGTAGCAGCCCCAGAGACCAATAGCATAAGAGATGACTGAATGGAAATATTCAAAATATGCTATTCTAACATATTCTTCACTACAGTTATTAGACACTATCCTTAAGGCAAAGCAAACACAACTCAAAAGACTTCCCTTTCTTTTTAATATGACAATCCCATCTTAATTTTTCATCCATATGGACACCTAACAATTTTGTGGTGAACGTATTTTCAATTGCATTTGCATTTAATATAAGGGGGTATTTTTTTGCATTTTTGTCATGGTAGCTAGATAACTTGAATCCTGTGTATAGGGTCTATTTTTAGGTTCAATGTTAATTTTATTTTTCCTGAACTATGATTCTAATCTAGACAGGACTGCATTTTCTGCAATTTCTATAGGCATGGGGTCAGGATTATTAATAATTATGTTTGTATCATCAGCATACAGAACTGCATTTTCTACTTGATTATTGTGAGAAAGATGATTAACGTAGATCAAGAAAAGATCAGGCCCCAAAATACTATCCTGTGGAATACTTAAGTCTATGTTTTTCACCTGAAAGTGATATGTGTAATAAAATTTCAACAAACTGGGATCATTTATCCACTATGATCTAAACCAGTCATTAACAATTCATCTAACCCCAGTCTGATATAATGTGTGGAACACTATTTCATGATCAAAAGTATCAAATGCCTTTGAAAGATCAAGAAATATTCCTATCACAGTTTCTTCATTATCAAGTGCATTTACGACCAACTGTGCAAAATGTGATAAAACAGACAAAGTAATTCTTCCAGCTCTGACCCCTTGTTGTGCATTAGTTAACAAGTTACATTTGATTAAAAATTTAGTAAGCCGATCTTTCATAGCACATTCAAATATTTTTGAAATAACAGTAAGTATTGATATTGGTCTATAACTGTGTAAATCGTGTAAGTTTCCATTTTTAAAGACTGGGCATGACCAACAAATGGCAAATAAATTAATATGGGAAGGACAGCTGATTCAGAAAGTGATGGAACCAACCAGAGGGAAAAATATCATGGATGTGGTGCTGATAAAACCAGATGAGCTCTATAGAGAAACTGAAGTAATTGATCGTATTAGTGATCATGTAGCTGTTTTTGGCATAGTTAAAAATAAATGTGATAGAAAAGAAGGTCTTAAAAGTAGGACTATTAGGCAGTACCATATGGCTGATAAAGCACGCATGAGGCAGTTTCTAAAAAGTAACAACGATCAATGGAAAACGGTAAATAAAAATGTAAACAGACTCTGGGATGGGTTTAAAGAAATTGTTGAGGAATGCGAAAACAGGTTTGTACCTTTAAGGGAGGTAAGGAATGGTAAAGACCCACCTTATTATAATAGAGAAATAAAGAGACTAAGAAGGAGGTGCAGAATGGAAAGAAATAGAGTTAGAAATGGCTGTGGAAGTAAGGAGAAATTGAAGGAACTTACTAGAAAATTGAATCTAGCAAAGAAGGCAGCTAAGATAACATAATGGCAAGCATAATTGGCAGTCTTACAAATTTTAGTGAAAAATGGAAGGGTATGTATAGGTATTTTAAGGCAGAAACAGGTTCCAAAAAGGACATTCCAGGAATAATTAATGAACAAGGAGAGTGTGTATGTGAGGATCTTCAAAAGGCAGAAGTATTCAGTCAGCAATATGTAAAGATTGTTGGTTATAATGATAATGTCCAGATAGAGGAGGAGACTAAGGCTAAAGAAGTATTAAAATTTAAATATGATAACAATGACATTTACAATAAGATACAGAAGTTGAAAACTAGAAAAGCGGCTGGAATTGATAAGATTTCTGGGGATATACTAAAGACAATGGGTTGGGATATACAGTAGTACCTTATCTGAAGTACTTATTTGATTATTGTTTGGTCAGAGGAGCTATACCAGATGAATGGAGAGTTGCTATAGTAGCCCCTGTGTATAAAGGAAGGGGTGATAGACATAAAGCTGAAAATTACAGGCCAGTAAGTTTGACATGCATTGTATGTAAGCTTTGGGAAGGCATTCTTTCTGATTATATTAGACATGTTTGTGAAATTAATAACTGGTTCGATAGAAGGCAGTTCGGTTTTAGGAAAGGTTATTCCACTGAAGCTCAACTTGTAGGATACCAGCAAGATATAGCAGATACCTGGGATTCAGGAGGTCAAATGGAATGTATCGCGTTTGACCTGTCTAAAGCATTTGATAGGGTGGATCATGGGAGACTACTGGCAAAAATGAGTGCAATTGGACTAGACAAAAAAGTGATTGAATGGGTTGCTATATTTCTAGTAAATAGATCACAGATAATTAGAGTAGGTGAAGCTTCATCTGACCCAGTAATAATTAAGAGGGGAATTCCTCAAGACAGTATTATCGGACCTTTATGTTTTCTTGTATATATAAATTATATGAATAACGGAGTGGATTCAGAGGTAAGGCTTTTTGTGGACGATGTTATTCTCTATACAGTAATAAATAGGTTACAAGATTGTGAGGAACTGCAAAACGACCTCGAAAATGTTGTGAGATGGACAGCAGGCAATGGTATGTGTATAAATGGGGTTAAAAGTCAGGTTGTAAGTTTCACAAATAGCGAAAGTCCTCTCAGTTTTAATTACTGCGTTGATGGGGTGAAAGTTCCTTTTGGGGATCATTGTAAGTATCTAGGTGTTAATATAAGGAAAGATCTTCATTGGGGTAATCACATAAATGGGATTGTAAATAAAGGGTACAGATCTCTGCACATGGTTATGAGGGTGTTTAGGAGTTGTATTAAGGATGTAAATGAGAGGGCATATAAGTCTCTAGTCAGACCCCAACTAGAGTATGGTTCCAGTGTATGGGACCCTCACCAGGATTACCTGATTCAAGAACCGGAAAAAATCCAAAGAAAAGCAGCTCGATTTGTTCTGGGTGATTTCCGACAAAAGAGTAGCGTTACAAAAATGTTGCAATGTTTGGGTTGGGAAGAATTGAGAGAAAGAAGAAGAGCTGCTCGACTAAGTGGTATGTTACAAGTAACTATTCTCATTTTGGTTCCGTATTGAAGTTGACGTATGTCTCAAGTATTATTACAATATTATAAGTCCACATGTTCAATACAATACAATATGATCCACTATTTCATATGGTCAAATATTTTTTATATACATAATACATAAAAGTCAAAGGTACATGTTTCACCATCCTTACGGGCATCATCAGCCTATATCAATCTTAAAATAATACATATACTTATAAATTATAGGTTAAAATGTTGAAAAATGGTTTCGTAAAACATTATACAATAACATCTAAAACAACGATAATGCACCAAAGTATGTTAAAAGAGAGTGAAATTAACAGTTTTGAAGATTAAAACGTGATTAAACATGAAATTTTGAGAGTCTAAAACTAAAATGGATCCATATTTTTATAATATCATTAAGACTGTGAAGGCCTTGAGTATAAATACAATCATCAAAGGGGGATGTTTCTTCAATTCCCAAGTTGAAACCAAGGTGGTATAATCACTTTCAGTTATTTAAAACGGAAGTGTGAATGTAATAAACAAGTTTAAAATGTATATGATTGGGAGATCTGAAAGTCGAGAAGAAAATGGAACTTCTGTAGAGGCGTTGCTTGTGATAAAACGTATGTCAAAGCTAGAGACATAAGTGGTATGTTTCGAGCTGTCAGCAGAGAGATGGCGTGGAATGACATTAGTAGGCGAATAAGTTTGAGTGGCGTTTAAAAAAGTGGGAAAGATCACAATATGAAGATGAAGTTGGAATTCAAGAGGACAAACTGGGGCAAATATTCATTTATAGGAAGGAGAGTTAGGGATTGGAATAACTTACCAAGGGAGATGTTCAATAAATTTCCAATTTCTTTGAAATCATTTAGGAAAAGGCTAGGAAAACAACAGATAGGGAATCTGCCACCTGGGCGACTGTCCTAAATGCAGATCAGTATTGATTGATATTGATTGATATTGAAATGAAATGTTAGAGGACATTCGACCAGTGCAGGTTATTGTAAATAAAAAATGTGTGTGAAAAAGTTAATTCCATCCCATGGTCCATGGAGTTGGGCAGCCAAAGTAGGGGACGGCCTGTAGGGGTGAAGTACAGTGGGGACTTTGAGGGCCCTGGGACCGCTACGGTAGCTGTGAAGGCCCTTCAGGAACTCTGAAAAGTGGTGGCAAAAGGGGCTCTGGTTCAGACGCAGCAGGTCGTTATGATACTTAGGTTCCAAAACGGGTAAAAAAAAAAAAAAAAAAAAAGTAAATAAATGCAAGGTAAATTTTAATCTTATACAAGTTGCATAGTATTATTTGAATTCCACATACTGTATATGAGTTGTCTATGATTGTAAGTATAGGAGATGTTATAAGTAGAATTTTGTAAACAATATAAATTTATTAAGGATGATCTGTTTGTTTAATACAAAAAATTGTTAGCGTAAATTGTATATTATTGTATTCTAGAAAAATTTCTTCTTCTCTTGTTAATTTAAAATTTAGTGCTTGACAATAATGTATTTTAGTGTACCATTCGCCACCGAGGTAGACACCTCATTTGCAAATAAAGAGATTTTGATTTGATTTGTTAAAATGCCCTATGGTTTTACACATTGGTGCCGACTACTTGTATCTTTTACCTTAGACTACTCCCATGTAAATATGTTAATATAATCCTTTTTAACTCAATATTATTTGTACCGGGCGGTACACCTCCGCGCCGCTAATTTAAATTTGCGCCAGTTGAAACTCTCCTACTGGAGGAAGCCTGAACTTTAACTACAGTGCTAATTCTCAAGTTTTTCAGAAGATGTCACTACTTGTAAATTTTGAAGTTTCTGAACTGGGTCGTTTTCGATGTATTTTTGTTTTGCCTGTAGTAAGAAGTGCGAACATTCTCTTCTGGATGGCACTACTGAAGGACTACAATGGTGCACCCTAGTGCGAAGTGAAAGAACTGTTTTTTGGAGAAATTTGGTGTTCAAAAGTTTGTTCTTTGTTAAATTTCTTACAGTCATTGTTTAAGTTGGCAATATTAACCCTTTCTTTCCCCTTGTTTTGAATTTACCAATCCCGAATTTCTCTAATTAATTTTCCACCAATAATGTGTTTCTTCTTCATCTTGTGTAGGGGTTTTCTTGGTTAGCCAATAAAATTCTTGTGGGAGGGTGTTCTCATTCTTGAAACGCCTCGAACTTTCCGCGAGAATATATAAACTGCTGATTTTCGGGTCTCCGCGCCACTTCAGTAACAGCTATCAGTGTGTAAAGTACGTAGCAGGGGGTGGGAAGCGCCTCTTTCTTCGGGAAGCAGTTCAACCACAAGGTAATGGCCTTTTAATAACTTCTTTTCTTGCTAGCTCAGCAGTTTAACTCTCGGGGCAGGTCCGAAGCCTTTTCCATGTAACTTTCCTTTAAAATGTAAAAACACTCGGTATCAATTCTTTCTGTTTTAACTACAAATTGGGATAGAGAGTGCTTAACCCTCTCGAGCTCCCACTCATATTGCTTCGAGGTGAACTTATTTTCTCAACCGTTTCTTCTAGCGTAATGTAAACTGTCTTCTCATATAAGTCACCTCTTTTGTATGGGATTAGCCCTTGCATTAACGGCCTAGTGCCAAGTAAGTTTTAAACAAATGTATTAGGAGTGCAGCTTCGCCTCCTCTCAAATTGGTATTGTCGAGGCCATGTAATATTTCTGTTTCTTCACTTAGTAGGCCTCAGTAGGTTGGGTATCTTTTTACTCCTGTGTCTGTGTCCTTGGAGGACAGCTTGAAAGTCGAGTTTGGTGTGGCCTTTGATAGGCTTAATCTTTGAGAGTGGATTTGATATTTCAATGCGCTTGTGAAATTGATTTTCGGTGCCTCGAGGAGGCTTTATTTTGTAATTGGGAGCAAGTGCTCCTGAACATGATTGGGGTCTTCTGCCCCTTTGTCGAATCTTGTTTTTGGGTAAAGTTGGGCTAATTGCTCAAGAATTGTGAATCCGGGGCTCGAAGCCCAAATCCTGTGAATACTGTAATTGTACATTTGTTGTCTTGCTACTCTGTACCTGCCATTCTTGTTATTTCTTGATTTTGCTAAGGAAATACCTTGTTAAATTTTATCTTAACTTTAATTTCGTATTTTGAGACCTGTTCACCCCCGCACCTTCTTTCACCTCTGCACATCCACGATACTAGGTAACAAGTGGTAGCAGAGCGTGGTTAAATGGGTCTCAATTTAGCCCCTTTTGACGGCTAAACATTGCTTTGTTTTCGAACTCTAACAATTTTCTCAGTTGCTGGAATTTTTGATTTTTCCTTTTTCAAAATTATTCGGTCATCATGTCCGGCCCTCGCGAGGTTCTTCATCCTTTCTATTTGCGTAAAGAGGAATTAATTTATGAACTATCTCTTAGAAACGTTCAATCTGGAAGCACGGTTGCAGTCGACTCCAATAAACTAAAAGATTCCCTCGATTTGCCTATTACCATCCCGACTTTGGGAGAGAAAGAGATTGACGATGCTCTCTCCACAATCAATAACAATACTACTGAGCTAGCATCTGTAGTTAGTTTTTTTGAAGAAAATGATCCTTCTCCCAATCAAATTAAACGTGTGCAAGCCAGGTTATTTCATTTTTCTAATAGAGTTAACAATCTGTTGTCTCTGAAGTTGAATGACGTTCAGAGGAAGGAAGCTAGTGTGGTTCTTGAAAATCTTTCTGAATTGTCCAGTAAGGTTACCCAATTGTTAACTGGGGAAGTTCCTCCCAAAACTGATCAACCCACTACGGTGAATGTAGGTAGCGAGGAAGAGCCTCCTAAGGGAGAAGTCCATAGGAAAACTGTTGGAGCTCAACAAATCTCTGCCTCATTAGACAACGAATCTGAGCATCGTACCTCGTTGAACCATGCACGTTCTGAATTAGCTTCTTCACCCCTTAAACCTCTACCTACTATGTCACCAGGGTTCAGTAGTTTGCCTCATCCATTAGCCATGCTGCTTAGGGGTATTTCGAAGTTTTCTGTTAACACTACCAGTGACGTAATTTCATTCTTAAGGTTTTTAGTTGAGTTTCAGGACCATGCTCTTGTTTTTTCTCTTTCTCCATGTCAAATTTTGCAGATAATTTATCCCTATGCCATTGGTGTTCTCTCGGACAAAATTGTTAGGGCAATAGCGGAACAATCATCTATTGAAGATTTTCATGCACACCTTCTTGCAAATTTCATTCCTGCTCGTGCGAGGTCATCTCTGATTCAGAAGTACTATTATCGTGTACAGCGGTTGGATGAAAACTTGGCAGATTTCATCCAAGATATTAAGTTCTATACTAGGGTGTTTGCTCTTCACCTCCCTGAAGATCAGATTGTACAGGCTATTGTGGAAGGTATTTCACCATCTTATAGGTCATATTTGTGTTTCGTGGCGTGCCCGCAAACCTTCTCTGAACTTGAAGCATTGGCCGTCTCAGCGGAAGGAGTTAGATACGCCGATTCCTTGCGTGTCGCGAAAGAACCCCCTCCTTCTTTTAGTAATCCTCGGCCTCCACCTCGCCGACCAGTCACACCCCGTAAATGTTATGCTTGCGGGTCGCCTGACCATCTTCGGAACAAGTGCCCATCAATCAAGTCTAGTGGGACAAGGAATGGAGCATGGTCATCTCAAGGCTGTTTTAAATGTGGGGCTTTCTCACATATCGCCAAGAATTGCCCAAATTCGAATAGCACCCCCTCCTGCTCAACTTCTGGTGCAAATTCCACCAATGCCAATAATAAAAGGTGACTAGTGGCTTCGGCTGAGTCGACTAATCCATCTTCCCGAGGCTGAGCCCCTGGTAAACAGGTCGAAAATTCAGGGAAAAATCAATCTTCAGATTTACCTTTTGAATGCCCCAAAGAATGTCTTAGGATTGCGGCGGATTTCCCCGCACTTGTGCCCTTCCTCAAAATTGAGTTAAATAATGAGCCTATAACAGCTCTATTAGATTCAGGCAGTGTTTGTTCTATTATTTCGGCTGAATGGTATTCTAAATTGAAATCTATTTGTAAACTTCCTGACTATTGTTCATCGTCTGTTCAATATGTTTCGGCTAATTCTTCTCCATTAGAAATTTTAGGCTCTTTAAATGTCAAAATTCGTATTTTTAAATTTACGTGGAAAGTTAAATTGTTTGTGGCCAAGCACTTGTCTTGCCCCATTATATTGGGAGCTGACTTCATTTCTCACTCTGGTCTTGTGCTCGATCTTCAGAGTAGGTCGTGCACTTTCAAATTTACGTCTAATTGTAAAATCCCATTATTGAAATGTAATTCTGCATCATGTTCATCTATTTCGCCTACCCAGGATGAGATGTTGTTAGACCTTAGACATCTACCTGAGGAGCAGGCTGATAGTATTCGTAAGTTGTGTCAGTCGTTTCCAGAGGTGTTCTCGGATACTCTTGGTGTTACTGACCTTATTGAATACAAAATTGCGGTCACGGATTCGATTCCTGTCCGTTTTCCACCTTATAGGCTATCTCCACCTAAAATGAAGGCTCTGAAGGAAATCATTGATCAAATGTTGAAGGATGGTATTATTCGGCCCTCTAAGTCAGCGTATTCATCACCTATTTTTCTAGTCCCGAAACCCCAAGGCGGCCTCAGGCCTGTCATTGATTATAGGGCTCTCAATCGGAAGGTGGTGTTACAATCTGTGCCCCTTCCTGACCTTCATTCTTGTTTTTCATGGTTTCGTAAGGCCAAGTTCTTCACCATCTTGGATTTGAATTAGGCTTATAATCAAATTCCCCTAGCTGAAGAGTCTAAACACCTTACAGCGTTTGCCACGGACTGGAATTTGTATGAATACAACCGCGTGCCTTTCGGGCTCCCCACGGGAGCAGCTGTACTCACTAGACTGCTAGATAGGGTCTTCTCCGACATCAAATTCGAGTACTTGTATCACTATCTTGATGATGTCGTCGTATTTTCGGAGACTTTTGAAGAACATCTAGATCATCTGCGACAAGTTCTCAATCGCCTTCGTAAGGCCGGGTTAACTGTGAAGTTGTCCAAGGTTTCCTTTGCTAAGCCCTCCATGTCTTTCCTAGGACATATTGTGTCACCTGATGGTGTTGCAGTCGATCATTCTAGAACACAGGCCATCCGTGATTTTAAACCTCCTAAGGACATCAAAGGTATCGCCAGGTTCATTGGTATGGTGAATTTCTTCAGGAAGTTTATTCCTAACTTCGCTAACAGAGCGGCGCCCTTGAACCTTCTTCGTAGGAAAGGCATCAAATTTGAGTGGGGACCTTCTCAACAAGCCGCTTTTGAAGATCTTAAATTAGCTCTCTGTAATGCCCCTGTCCTTGCTATGCCCGATTTCTCGAAGAAATTCATCGTCCAAACCTACGTGGCGGCGGCGGCGGCGGCAGCTGCGGTCCTTCTTCAAGAGACTGAACTAGGGAGGCGACCCATCGCCTATGCATCTAGCACTCTATCGGCTCAAGAAGCCAAGTATTCCATCTATGACCTCGAGGGTTTGGCAGTCTTATTTGCCTTAGAAAAGTTCCGTCTCTATCTGGAACATGTCAAATTCGACCTGGAGACGGATAATCAAGCCTTAAGCTGGGTCTTAGGTAGGCCGCGTCGTACTGGTCGTATAGCCCGTTGGACCATCCGAATTTCTGCCTTCCAATTTGATGTTAGGTATATCAGAGGTACTGAAAATATTGTTGCAGACGGACTCAGCCGTATGTTTTCCAACGACGTCGAGACCCATGAACCGGTCGATAGTTCATCACCTCCCGAGTCCATACTATCTGAGGTTAATGCCATCTTAACAGATGCTCCCATGCTCTTTAGGGACATTGAGAAATATCAACGTGAAGATCCGACGCTGGCTCCGATAATGGAAACCCTTTCTTCTGGGGAACATGTTGTCCCTTATGTACTGAGGAATGGTGTTTTATGTTGCCCTTCGAGGCATGATAAGATGATGAAGGTTGTCGTTCCAGCTATTCTTGTACCTATGATCTTCAAGTACTATCATGAGGCCCCATTAGGGGGGCATCTAGGAATCTTTAAAACTCATGAAAAGATTCGTGAAAGGTTCATCTGAAAGGGTATGGACGGTGAAATTCGTGAACTAGTAAAGGCTTGTAAATCCTGCTTGCTTAGTAAACCAACCATGTCCACCAAGGTAGGCCTGTTGTCTTCTCATCAAGCGTCGCGCCCTATGGAACGCCTGTATATTGATTATGTAGGACCCTTCCCCCAGTCAAAGGGAAATGCCAACAAGTTCATCTTTGTATGTGTAGATGGTTTTACAAGATTTTCCTGGTTATTTCCGACTAAGCTGGCTACCGCTCAGTCCACCATTACTTGTCTAAATTCAATCTTTGCTTCTTTTGGTCCGTGTCAATATATTGTGTCTGATAATGCTAAGGCTTTCACATCTAATCTATTTCGTAAATTCTGTTTTGACCTGTCCATCTCTCATGTGACAACTTCTGCTTATTACACTCAACCATCTCTGGCTGAACGGGTTAATCATAATCTCAGGTCGGCACTTATTGCCTATCATCATGAAGATCATTCTAGGTGGGACACGTCCCTGCATTGGTTAGCTTTTGCTTTGAACTCGGCTGTTCATGAATCACATAAATTTACGCCAGCTTCGCTGATGTTAAAGTTTATTCCCAACACGCCGCTCTCTAACCTCTGGTCTCTGAGTGACATTCTACCTGAGACAATAGATCCAGATAACATTAAAGATCTTTGGAAGAAGGCTAAAGCCAATCTTAAGGTGTCTCATGAAAAGGTTAGGGAAAGATATGATCGTGGACGGAGACCCACCCATTTGAAGGTAGGTGACCAGGTGATGGTCAAGAATTTTGTTCCCGTGGGCAAGCTTGCCCCCAGATTTCATGGACCGTGTATCATTCTCGATTTCCTTACTCCCGTTACCTTATTGTTAAGTAATCCAGCCACCGAGAGGATATTTAGGGTTCACCTGTCGCAGGTGAAACCTGAATAATTTCTGTGCTAACTTGCTTCATATAATCTTGAAAGAAATAGGAAGGTTAAATTTTTTTTTTTGAGGGGTTTCACTGTTATGGCCTTCTGCCCTTTCAATAAAATTTTTTTATATTTTAGCATTTATTGTAAACCTTGCCCGATCAGTTAAACTGCCGTCCTGTCCTTACCATGGCCATTACCACGCTCCCGTCTCCTGCTAACATAACACACAGTGGCTTGTATATGAAATGAATATCTTCACGCCGCTGGCCCCTCAACCTCTCCACAAAGCCTGTGCCCAAAAAAAAAAAAAAAAAAAAAGATGATGGTCCAACAAAATTCTGCCGCCGAGCTTTAATGTTTCAGTGCCCCCGCAGCAGCGCGGCGCCGTACCGCTACTGAGGCAGGGTACGGGCCCGCCCTTCTCCAGTGAGGCCAACCAGTGTACGGCGAGCCGGAGTCCTCCTCCCGGCCAAGGCTGATGTGCGGCGCACAACCTGTAACTGGCCCGCGACCTGCATGTTCGCCGCGGGCGCGGCGTGCTTCAACTCCACTACTCCTCTCATAGTGCGGGCGAGCGGTATCTCAGGGTACTTGAGGGGTCCGAGCGGCCTCCTCTGAACTCAAGCAGCGGCGGATGGTCTGGCCGTCAAACTTACCAACGTTTAAAGTACTTATTCAGCTATATGGACATTCCAGTTCAACAATTACTACCTTTTTTTTGGATTTTACTGCAATATCTGGTGGACTTAGAAAAATTGTCCTCAACTTTAAAAACTAAAAGTTTCCTTCTGAATTCAACTTCTACAAACATAAAGACATTACTTCAAAAGTTACTACAAGAATTATGAAACTGGATCCAATCATTTTAAGAAAATTTGTTGGTAAATACTTCTGCAATTAACATCTATATCAACATCATAACTTGAACTTTGTTTTCAAACAAATTTGATGTGTTACCCCTTGGAGGGACTTTTGGGGGGGGGGAGGTCTGTACCGGGCGGTACACCTCCGCGCCGCTAATTTAAAATTTGCGCCAGTTGAAACTCTTCTACTGTAGGAAGCCTGAACTTTAACTACAGTGCTAATTCTCTAGTTTTTCAGATGTCACTACTTGTAAATTTTGAAGTTTCTGAACTGGGTCGTTTTCGATGTATTTTTGTTTTGCCTGTAGTAAGAAGTGCGAACATTCTCTTCTGGATGGCACTACTGAAGGACTACAATGGTGCACCCTAGTGCGAAGTGAAAGAACTGTTTTTTGGAGAAATTTGGTGTTCAAAAGTTTGTTCTTTGTTAAATTTCTTTCAGTCATTGTTTAAGTTGGCAATATTAACCCTTTCTTTCCCCTTGTTTTGAATTTACCAATCCCGAATTTCTCGAATTAATTTTCCACCAATAATGTGTTTCTTCTTCATCTTGTGTAGGGGTTTTCTTGGTTAGCCAATAAAATTCTTGTGGGAGGGTGTTCTCATTCTTGAAACGCCTCGAACTTTCCGCGAGAATATATAAACTGCTGATTTTCGGGTCTCCGCGCCACTTCTGTAACAGCTATCAGTGTGTAAAGTACGTAGCAGTGGGCGGGAAGTGCCTCTTTCTTCGGCCAGCAGTTCAACCACAAGGTAATGGCCTTTTAATAACTTCTTTTCTTGCTAGCTCAGCAGTTTAACTCTCGGGGCAGGTCCGAAGCCTTTTCCATGTAACTTTCCTTTAAAATGTAAAAACACTCGGTATCAATTCTTTCTGTTTTAACTACAAATTGGGATAGAGAGTGCTTAACCCTCTCGAGCTCCCACTCATATTGCTTCGAGGTGAACTTATTTTCTCAACCGTTTCTTCTAGCGTAATGTAAATTGTCTTCTCATATAAGTCACCTCTTTTGTATGGGATTAGCCCTTGCATTAACGGCCTAGTGCCAAGTAGGTTTTAAACAAATGTATTAGGAGTGCAGCTTCGCCTCCTCTCAAATTGATATTGTCGAGGCCATGTAATATTTCTGTTTCTTCACTTAATAGGCCTCGGTAGGTTGGGTATCTTTTTACTCCTGTGTCTGTGTCCTTGGAGGACAGCTTGAAAGTCGAGTTTGGTGTGGCCTTTGATAGGCTTAATCTTTGAGAGTGGATTTGATATTTCAATGCGCTTGTGAAATTGATTTTGGGTGCCTCGAGGAGGCTTTATTTTGTAATTGGGAGCAAGTGCTCCTGAACATGATTGGGGTCTTCTGCCCCTTTGTCGAATCTTGTTTTTGGGTAAAGTTGGGCTAATTGCTCAAGAATTGTGAATCCGGGGCTCGAAGCCCAAATCCTGTGAATACTGTAATTGTACATTTGTTGCCTTGCTACTCTGTACCTGCCATTCTTGTTATTTCTTGATTTTGCTAAGGAAATATAACCTTGTTAAATTTTATCTTAACTTTAATTTCGTATTTTGAGACCTGTTCACCCCCGCACCTTCTTTCACCTCTGCACATCCACGATACTAGGTAACATTATTTATGAACATTGTTTTTCTCACTGAAATTTAGTAATATTTTCCTAACATTTCTGATAGTGTAACGTCAATATTTCATACGGACCACTGCTGCTGGACACTGTTAAATACCCTGTAGTCTTACGTATTGATGCTGGTCACTTATCTTTTCCTTAGACTGCCCCCATGTAAATATGTAAGACATACCCTAACATTTTGATGCTGTTATCCTTCACAACTGGTAATTTACAGCCAACAGCTGATATGTTGGCATCCATATTATTACTGAACATTGTTTTTCTCATTGACTATTCCTACTGAAATATGTCAATATTATTTCTTAGTAATTATAATTTAAATACAAATCAAGTACCTGATTTTTGCCTTGAGGTAGTACTGTGACTGATGATGCCTTCAATGACAGGCGAAACATGTCTCATATGGAAATAAAGATAAATTCCTAATTGTTTAAAATTTTAATGTATTGAATACGTGATATTGTAAACTAATTAGCATCCTACATTTAGTATCTTCAATATGGGTTCATAATGATATTTATCACTTGCAAAGTTGTTTGGATCTCAAAATCATTACTGGATTAAGTGTTGGACAGAGAGTTTTGATTCTTAGAATTGATTTAACACCATCCGACACTAATCTTCCATTTAATTTTAGAAGACACCAATTTCCTATTCGCCTTGCATTCAGTATGACGATTAATAAAGCTCAAGGACAGGCTTTAGATCATGTTGGTGTTTATTTACCCCAGCCTGTTTTTAGCCATGGCCAGCTGTACATAGCAATGTCTCAAGTTCAGTCATTTGACAGTTTAAAAGTACAAATAGTGCCAGTGAGCCATAAGACAATAAACGTAGTGTTTAAGGAGGTGCTCTAACAGCAAGACATTTGACCTGAATTGCTCTGCATGAAAGGTACTACACACTTCAGTCCATAAGTCTATTCCTGGAAGCAGTTTTTAACCACGGCAAACTAAATGTAGCAAAACCAGTTACTTGCTGGTTTTTAAGTGCCAGAAAAATATGTCTTACCAAACCAGAAACTTAGTATTCCATTAAATTTCAATGGGTTCTGCCTAGTAAACAATAATTCTTCCATAGGCTATTTAATAGACCCAATGGTGCAGTGGAATGCCTGCTAACGTTGATGCAGGAAAATGGCAAATTTATGAGCCTACGATCCTGTACTGCTAGAGGAAGTATGATCTAGAAGAAATCTAAGTCATTGACCTAATGGTGGGAGCGCACCAGCCCTTACCTCCAGGTGGATTTCTCTCTACAGATGAAAGTCTTAAAAATCACAGTGTTGGACCTAAAAGGATCGATCTCCATCTTCCGAAATCACTACTACTGAGAAGCAACTGCAGCAACAAAAACAAACTATGAAGAACACTCAAAATTCTAATCAGCTAAAAAGTTGTGAAGTGATAGGCAACCTAGAAATCTGGGAAGAGTAGGGTGAATTAATCTTAGTTATATATAATTTTATGAGGTTATTGTTAGCCTTTTCAGTCCTTGTAGGGATATGCGGCATCTACTACATATGAGAAACTGAATGTTAATGTGCTGGAGAAAAATGTTGTGTGTGCTGTGCGAGTTGTAGGAATGTTCGGGACGGCACAAACACCCAGTCCCTGAACTAAGAGAACTAACTGTTAAAGGTATTTACTTCCTTTCCGTGTCCGGGTCAGATACACTGTTCCCAAAATTTTAGCATTCAGTATGATGATTAATAAAGCTCAAGGACAGACTTTAGATCGTGTTGGTGTTTATTTACCCCAGCCTGTTTTTAGCCATGGCCAGCTGTACATACCAATGTCTTGAGTTCAGTCATTTGTTGATAATCTTAACAATAATAGGTATTTGTATTTGATCCTGTACTGACTTGTCTTAAGCTATTAAAAACTACAGTATTTAAAAAAGTATGTGAAAATTATTTATTCATACATTTATTCTTTGACTGGACTTCACTGATGAAAGGAATGTACTATGTTCCTGAAACATGTATGAATAAATAATTTTCAATTATAAAAAGTGTATGGACAAATACCACCACAAAGAGATCTATAACGTCAAAGGCCTCCAAGGAATAGACACAGGTTCAGATCACTACATAGTTAAAATTAAACTCACTCCCCAGAGGAGACAACAAAAGCGAGCCCCTAAAACCAAAAGAAAAATAAATCCTACCCAGCTAATCAACAATGAAAATTATCAAAAAGCAACTGAAAAAACAAAAATCACAGATAAACTTGAAGACTTAGTAAACAACCTTAAAGAAATTGTAGAAGACCTGGCTCCAATTATACCACATAAAAATCACCAATGGTGGAACAGTGAATGTGATGAAACAGTGAAGAAAAGACATCTGGCATGGATATTGCACCAGTCCAAAAAATCAGAAATATCCTATCAAAATCTAGTAAAACAGAGAAAAGAAACTACCCAAGTCTTAAGAAGAATAAAAAGACAGCATCATAAGGACACATTGCACTTAATTGAAGAAGAATTCAATACAACTCAATCAAGGGACTACCTTCAGAAAACCGCTCCAAAAATATGAACCCCCGACCTTATTGATTGTTACGTTTATTCAAGACAACGCGTACACAATAATAATAATGTATATAGCAAAATTAATAATAATATAATAAAAATAATAAAATAATAATAATAATAAATGTTGACATAATATGTGAATAATGAAATAGTAAAATGACGCAGTAGCGGTGATTATATCAAAACATGGAAATGTGACGGAAAACTTCTAAATACGCAAAATCAAATCGTACGCTGGGAACTTACAGGCCTAATAATGACAACTAAGACAGGATTGTGGAACGTGCAGGGCCCCTATGAGGTCCATGGGAATGTATGACGTTATGGGGGAGAAAAGTCTTACAATAATACACCCAACAGACAAATAATTATTGAGAAAATGAACATGCAATTATAAATGAACTGCGGATTAACTGATACATGAGACACAAAACAAAGATGTGTAAGGGAAACAATTAAGCTCTTCGGTCATGAACAAACTTTGACATAGAGGTTCACATTAAAGTTAAATTTACGGAATGACAGGAGGCAACCTCGAAAGAATCAAAAAAATAATTACGCTATTCAAGAAAGAGTGTTACAGTTACTTACAATTACAACTAGAGTTAGAAAAGAAGGTCTGCCTCAAAAAACAACATGTTTCGGACTAGCATAATAGCTAAGTCATACAAATGCTCTATTTTGGTAAACGTGGTAAACTAGAGGAAACTCCGGCACACAAGATGAAATTCTACATAATTACAGAAGTTACATGAGTGGGAAAAGTCCGAAACACAAGAATGCATATAAATCAATATAAGGCAAAAACATAGCGCTTACCTTGGCCGGCTGAAGACCCATTGCAGGACGGACGCAAAACGCATCCGCCTGCTGTAGTGATCCAAATTTAAAGACGCCGAAAAATTAACTTGCACACGCGAGGAGCCACAAACAGGAAATCGTGTGATTACAAATAACCAATAGCAACACTCCAGTTTGCCACATTCACCAATTAAAAATCCTAATATACTGGCCAATAAAAACACTTGTATTTTTGCCAATGACAATGATCTTCTAGAATAATCCTTTCTGCCGAATTCGCATATTAGCGGATATTACAAAACGACAGGAAAGAGCCTCTTACACGTGGCACACCCTGCCTCACAAGTTATGTATAAAATCCACATCCCTTTTTATAATTTACAGAATAATACAATTTAAAACAGGAAATGTAAATACCCAGATCTCTTTGAACATAAATCTTCTTCACAGTCCATTTCTTCATAAGTCTAATTATGTAATAATTTTTAAATGTTACACCTCATTGATTTTTCAGGTCTTTTCTTGAGGTTTTCCAGAATAAGAAAACTGCATATGTAATCATTTGCTTTGCATAAACACTTCAGTTTTTTAAATGTTTTTGTTTACCCAACATGATGACCTGACAAAATTTAAATAACATTACATAACAAGAAATGATGACAAGACAAAATTTAAATAACATTACATTACAAGGACTTCTGTTGCTTCACTGATTTCTGTTCACTGCTGTTCAACAATGGCCACATTGATGAAGGATGAAAATGTTAAGCTGGCTCATAACAATAAAGACAATGCAGAAATTCTGGCTAAATATTTCAACAAGTTTCTAAATTGTGAGGAATCTACATCACTTCTTCATTTGGACACCAACACCCCAATAAAACATCACCAGAGAACATCAATTCCCCCACAATAAAGGAAGTCTACCAAGCACTGAATAAATTCAAAAACTACAAAGCGCCCGGAGAAGATCAGACCTTTGCGGAAATCTGGAAATTTGCAGGAAGATCAGCAGAAGTTGCCCTCCATTAGCAACTTGTCTCTATCTGGATTAAAGAAGAAACTACCAGAACACTGGACAACAGCGCTCATTCACCCACTGAAGAAAAAAAAAAAGAGAGACAAAACCGACCCTAATAACTACGGGGGAATCTCGCTCCTGGACACAACATACGAAAGCTTTTTAATAATCATCCTTAATAGGATAAGTTTACAACTTGAGAAACAACTAGGAGAATATCAAGGAGGTTTCAGACCCTGGAGGAGCTGTTCTGATCAGATCATGAGTCTTAAGTTGATAATGGACTATAACAGGAGAAGAAACTAACACCAAATCAAAAGTAAAGTCATTTGACATTAAAACTGGATTACGGCAGGAGATGGGCTCTCACCACTATTATTTAATTGTGTTCTAGAAATGGTAATGAGGGAATGGCTTAGGAAATGTCCCCCCAAAATAAAGATTCGCCAAAACACCAAAACAAATTGCCTGGGTTTTGCTGACGATTTACCATTAGTAGCAGTTGACATAAAAGAAGCAAAAACCCAGATATCAGAACTTCAAAACATTGCAAATAAAATTGGCCTCAAAATATCATTTGAAAAAAAAACCCAGAAATTATGGCCCAAAAAACAACACAGTTAAAAGAAATTGCAATAAATGGTAATAAAATCATCAAAATAGTAACTCAATTTAAATATCTTGGAGAAGTAATAACACATAATCTAAATGAAAATAATCAATCCAAACAAGAAAAAATGGATTAGCTAAAGCACAAAAATTAACATGGGATATCTACAAAAAGAAATGTCTTATCACTATACATACATACGTCATCATTATAGACCGTTATGCCTTTCAGCGTTCAGTCTGCAAGCCTCTGTGAATTTACTAAATGTTGCCACAATCCTCTATTTGCAACTAGTGCTGTGGCCTCATTTAGTTCTATACCTCTTATCTTTCAATCGTTAGCAACTGAGTCTAATCATCATTGTCTTGGTCTCCCTCTACTTCTCTTACCCTCCATAACTGAGTCCATTATTCTCCTAGGTAACCTATCTTCCTCCATTCTGTAAGAAGGAAGTCAGCTCCCGAACCAAATTATCTTTACATCGGTCTGTTTTCAGATCAAATTTGCTTTACGGGAGCGAAAGCTGGGTGGACTCAGGATATCTTATTCATAAGTTAGAAATAACAGACATGAAAGTAGCGAGAATGATTGCTGGTACAAACAGGTGGGAACAATGGCAGGAGAGTACTCAGAATGAGGCGATAAAGGCTAAGTTAGGAATGAACTCGATGGATGAAGCTGTACGCATCAACTGGCTTTGATGGTGGAGTCATGTGAGGCCTTGATTCAATCTCACTTACTATATTACCATCCTGGGGAAAGACACATCCTAAATACTTGAAATTATCTACCTGTTGCAAGTTTGTATCACCAATTTGACATTGAATTCTCTCAAATTTCTCACCTACTGACATCAATTTAGTTTTTGAAAGGCTAATTTTCATACCATACTCATTGCATCTATTTTCAAGTTTGCAAGATATTAGACTGCAGGCTTTCGGCACAATCTGCCATTAAGACCAAGACTGCTTACTACATTTACACCTAACTCTATCCCTCCCTGCCACGTTATACCTTTCAGCAGATGATTCATGTAAACTATGAACAACAAAGGTGAAAGATTACAGCCTTGTCTAACCCCTGTAAATATACTGAACCAAGAACTCACTCCACCATCAATTCTCACTGCAGCCCAATTGTCAACATAAATGCAAAAATAAAACACTACATCACAGTTATAAAACCGGAAGCTACATATTCAACAGAAACACTTTTTCACCAGAATAAACAACCAAAGACTGACAGACTTCAGAGAATTGAAAGGAGGATTGGAAGAACCTGCATCAGCAAAAAATACCAGAAAGATGGACAGTGGCGGATAATACCTAACAAAGTCGTGTACAAAGAGCTAGAACGCATTACAGATACTATGTGTAAGAGGAGACTGGAATTCTTTGGACATATCATGAGGATGCAGGATTCGAGACATCTGAAACAACTAGTACAACACAATCTTGTCTCAAAAAATACCACAACAGGATGTAAATGGATCAGAGAAGTAAGAGAGGATTTGAAGGAAATAGGCCTTACAACAGAAGACACCACAAATAAGATAAAACTAAATACAAAACTGAAGAATACAAACCTCCGGCCTTTACGCGAAACAAACCAACGGCACGCATATTTTCAACCGAGAAAAGGGCATGAAGGTCGGAGTGTCTGAAGAAGTACTGGGAGGACCGCAAAGCCCGAACAATCCCTTCAAAGAGACCTGAACGATGGACTGACTAAAGTGATCCTATGCGGTCATAAAACAAGAAGAAGAAAAAGTGTATTGACAAGATGGACCAAACACATACTATTTTAAATAGTTTTTAATAGCTTGAGATGGCTTTGCCAATTACTTCCAGGATGTCGTGGGCTGTGCAGCATTTAGTCTCCCACAGACCAGATATGCTTGGTCCTGGATGGCTCTGAATTTGCACTGTGTGCTGCTTTCTACCAAGAGTAATTCCTACCTTTAAAGGTTTGCCTTGCATTTTGAAACACCAGTTCTGTTACAGAAATCTTGAGATGGTGTAAGGGAGGTCTCATCCAGGGTCTAGTTCTTTCCCGACCTGCATTTCTCGATCATTCAACTTCTCCTTCCCCAACTTCATGCGAGTGCTGTCTAGAGATTCTTGAAGTGCCTGGGAACTAGTGAAGTATCTCTTCCTAGACTTTAGGCAAGTGATATCCATACAGAGGGTGGTGTGGATCTTTCCTTTGCTTTATGTCCTTGGCATCTTCCTACATATATTATGGGGTGCGATTCTGAAGAGTGGGTGGAGTTTGTGAACAGGTGTTGGTTTAAGGCATTTTATGATAATGCAGGCAGTTTCATTAAATATGTCAACGCGGTTTATGTGAGCCGATGCTTCCTAACAGAAGCTGCATGCTCTCCGCCATGCTGATGTTCTCGCAGTGTTGCTTACTGTGCTCTCCAAGCAGAACTGGCCAGTTTGTACAAGATATTGTTTCTAGAACACAATTTTCTTTCTGTATTCAAGCAATGTTGCTTGTATGACAATGTACGGGCAAGTAATTGGGGAATGCTACAATCGATCCCCTCTCACCCAAATGTCAAGCTCCCTTCTCTGTTGCGCTGGTGGAATCCACATATTTCCTCTTTTATTGGGATGGGCTTTAGGTCGCTGGCTTCATAGTATGATAGTTCCTACAGAGTTCTATCTAGCATTATTTCAACTTCATTGCCAGTAAATCTTCTGCCTTGCGTGGCTACAGCAATATCATCAGGAGTATGTAAACCTCTGTGTGTTGATAAGGATGAGCCGGTTGTTAGTATAGACCAGTAGCCCGCAAAGTGTGGGGGGGGGGGGGAGTATGATCTAGGAATGGGGGGCGTTCAACGGTCGGAAGTTTATATGACGACACAAACTTCATTTCATTTTTTAACAATTATTACTATACTTACAAAGCCTCTGTGGCTCAGATGGCTGCGCGTCAGCCTCTCACCGCTGGATACCGGGATTCAAATCCTGGTCACTCCATGTGAGATTTGTGCCTTGACAAAGCAGAGGCGGGACAGGTTTTTCTCTGGGTACTCCGGTTTTTCCTGTCATCTTACATTCCTGCAACACTCTCCATTCTCATTTCATAGCATCTATCAGTCACTAACAAATCACTTTGGGAGTGGTGACCCCATCGTGCTAATAGCCTATATATGATTCATTCATTACATCCCTGACCCGGTCAATGACTGGAAAACAGGTTGTAGGTTTTCATTTTTTTTCATTATTACTATCCTTATAGTCTTAGTACAGTAATCCAGGCAAGATCTTCCACTCCTATTCAAAACTTTCATGGAAATGCACTACCTTACTTAGAATTTCACAAATGCTGACCAGAAAGGTTGGTATGACCCTGCCAACAAGAGTTTGGGTATTCGGTGCTGCCAAAGTCTTTGATCACAGCAATTACCTTAGCGCCCTTTCAGATCTGAACCTACCATTTGTGGCAACAACTTCCACCCATTGTAGCTTAATGACAATAAGACTTGACAATGATACCATGAAACCTCGCTATGCTACGAGAGTAGATACTTCTTTCTCAGTATGAAAGTAGTCAGTCAATGCAAAGACTGAGTGAACAGTGCAATGTGCAGTGCAGACTGATTTCTGAGAGTTCTGAGTAGAGGAAATAACTTCCTTTTAGTGGTAAACGTTTTGTTATAATCACAGGCTGATTCACAGTGGTAAAAAGCAATCCAGTGCAAGTGCTTTGTCGAGTGCCTGTTTTACGAAAATGCCTAATTAAGAACAGGATGCAAATTTATTTGTATATTCACCTTCCACATGTGCTTCAGTTATCACCAGTAAGGTTAATTATTCAACAAAAACAAAAGTGGGAAATATCAAGACAATTATCTGAAACTAGGTTTCACAAAAAACTTTTTCTTTTTAGAATTTGCCTTACGTTGCACCGACACAGATAGGTCTTATGGCGACGATGGGATAGGAAAGGGCTATGAGTTGGAAGAAAGTGGCCGTGGCCTTAATATAGGTACAGCCCCAGCATTTTCCTGGTGTGAAAATGGGAAACCACGGAAAACCATCTTCAGGACTGCCAACACTGGGGTTCGAACCCACTATCTTCCGGATGCAAGCTTACATCTGTGCGCCCCTAACCACATGGTAAATTTGCCCGGTCACAAACATTCTATTGTATAACCACAAACAGCCAGTGTTTTCTTTGCTTGGTTAGGTTAGCCAACAATAGTTTGAAACCTGAAAAACTTAGAAGATATTCTATACAAAACATCCAGAGCATGTGAGCAAACCTACTGACTTAAAACATCAAAAGCAACAATTGAAAGAAAATGTCATTCTTACAAAAGCTTGCTCAAGTTCCTAAGAAAGCACTAAGAGTGTTCTTAGAGGTTTTAACTAGTATGATTTGCCATTATAGGCCACTAATTATTATTAACAAAAGTTCTTGTGAGCTGGATTTTTGTGCGATCTAATGAGTAGTGAAAGGAAGTGAGGGAAAGAAAGAAAGATTATTACAAGTTGCTTTACGTCGCACTGACACAGATAAATCTTATGGCGACGATAGGATAGGAAGGGGCTAGGGTTATCGAGCTCGGTAAGAAGAAAGAAAGAAGAGTGGGGGGGGGGGGGGGGCAAGAAATTTTCACTCCAGAAGGGAGGTGTGACATATAAAATGTTTGGAGGACTGGTACAGACGTATAGCAATAGAGCCAGCACACTGCCTTGGGACTTAGATGGCAATCTTCTGTGATTATATAGCTTTCATAACAACTTTCTATGATTTACTGTATCATAGGCTGCTGTTAGGTCGATAAAAACTACTCCAGTCACAAGCTTCCTTTCAAGACCATCCTCAGCATGTTGCGGGAGGTTTGAAATTTGACCACCACATCATTTACCAGGTCTGACAGCAGCTTGTTCTTTCATTATTTTGCTGTCAATTGCTGTCAATACGGTATAGAACCATTCTTTTTAAGACCTTAAATGAAATGAAATGGCGTATGGCTTTTAGTGCCGGGAGTATCCAAGGACATGTTTGGCTCCCCAGGTGCAGGTCTTTTGATTTGACATCCGTAGGCAATCTGCGCGTCTTGATGACGATGAAATGATGATAAAGACGACACATACACCCAGCCCCCGTGCCAGTGAAATTGACGAATGATGATTAAAATTCCCGACCCTGCCGGGAATCGAACCCGAGACCCCTGTGACCAAAGGCCAGCACGCTAACCATTTAGCCATGGAGCCAGACAAGACCTTAAATAAATGACACAGAAGAGAGACAGGCTGATAGCTCTTAGCGTCATCTGGGTCTCTGGCCAGTTTGAGAAGTGCCGACACTTTAGCCTTTCTTCAGGCCTTGGATATTTTAAATTTTAATGACACAAACATTCATTAACTGTAGGAGTTACTTGAGAGTCCTTGAGTCAAACCATTTGAATTGTTCATTTCTCAGATTGTCAATACCAGCCACTCTGTTAGGTTTCAGGCCGTCAATGGCACTCTGTAGCTCCTTCAGGGTGAACGGGGATGTTCAATTGGCTGCTGTCATATTCTCTCATGCTAAGTGGTTCACTGTCTTTCTTCCCAACTATTTTCCCATTCAGAAGAAGTTGACTGGCAATCTCATCTGGAGTCACTTTGCTGATCTTACTCTGTTGTTCAGTTTATTCACCGCTGATGTTTTTCAAAGCCTTCCAGGCACATCTACTATCCAACTTCACGTCTAAGTTTTCAACAAGATTACACCACTTTGCTTTCCTTGCCTCAATTACTGTAGTTGTTCTCCCAATTGAAAAGGTCTTCATAATAAAGTTTTTTTTTTTTTTTTTTTTTTTTTTTTTGGGTTTTACGTCGCACCGACACAGATAGGTTTTATGGTGACGGTGAGATAGGAAAGGCCTAGGAGTTGGAAGGAAGTGGCCGTGGCCTTAATTAAGGTACAGCCCCAGCATTTGCCTGGTGTGAAAATGGGAAACCACAGTAAACCATCTTCAGGGCAGCCGACAGTGGGATTCGAACCCACGATCTCCCGGATGCAGGCTCACAGCTATAATAAAGGCACTGGTACCTCATGATGAGGGGATTCCAAATCTGTTAATCCATGGATGTTCTGGGTTTGGCAGCCTCTTAGGATGCTTCGTGGAAATTACTTTAATGGGAGTGAAGTCTTATCACTCAGGGCATACAGAAATAGCCTCCACAGCTTCTTCAAGATCTGCAGAAATCTCATCCAATTAGTCCTCTTGAAATTAATCTCCTTTGGAAAGGTTCTTTTTCTGGTTTTACAACTGCCTGCAACGTGCACCAGATAAGCCTGTGTTGAGTATAGGGTATTGGATCATCACATAGAATGAGCCTTCATAAAGATTGTTTTTACTACATGAGAAGAACAAGTTACAATTGGACTTACCCTGTGCACGCTCGGAACAATTTATACACATTAGAGTATAAACCTTGAGGTGTAGATTTTGTATGCAGAGAGATGAACAGTTTAAACACCCACATCATCAACTTCATAAGTTGAGTTACTGCTTGAGACTACAAAGGAACAGACTAGAACGGGATGCAGATTGAGTCAGGGCAGATGCGGGTGATTTACCATTAGCTTCTGAGAACAGCAACTGACAGAGTTAACCACTTCCATGAGGTGGATGATTAATTTTACCACAATAAATGAAAATGTATTAATACGTCTTAAACAAAATATTATCGCAACTACTTTCAATTGTAATGGCCACCTAGTTTAGTAGCTTTCACCATCCTTTGAATTCAGGAACATTGTTCCACATTTTATGTCTGGTCAGCTCTTCAACATGAATGGGGCATCCTATGGAATAACCATCATCGAACTTGATTTTTCTTCAGTATAGTGACATGTTCTGGATGATTTAGTATTTAGACCTTGTGATTCCAGCATATAACAAAGTGCAAAATTATTTTTCTCCTGACTTTACACCTTGGAACTGTTCTTGGCTCATCATGTGATGCCATACATAGTCATATCTTGCTATTAGCCTCGAGTGACATAATGCCGTTGCTGATTGTTGTTCATTATTTGGCATTCCTCCCTCCTGTAACTGATAATCTTGTGTGTGTCGTTCACCATCTTAGTATTACACCAACAAGGGGAGACCAGAACTGCAGCTGGGATGAGGGTTTTATTTTGACAGGCAAGGTAGGCCTTACATCACAAAGAAAAATTGTGGATTTTAAGAATTTATCAACTAACCACCTGCATGGACTTGCTGTATGTGTTTCTCATGAAACTCTACAGAATTCCTTGGCATGAACTTGTGAGCTGCTCATCACTGTTGCTAAGCTAGTGGGCACTCTGCCTGCTGCCATATTCTATTACCGAGCGAGTTGGCCGTGTGGCTAGGGTCGCACAGCTGTGAGCTCGCATCCGAGAGATAGTGGGTTCGAACCCCACTGTCGGCAGCCCTGAAGATGGTTTTCCATTGTTTCCCATTTTCACACCAGGCAAATGCTGGGGCTGTACCTTAATTAAGGCCACAACCGCTTCCTTCCCATTCCTAGACCTTTCCTATCCCATCGTCGCCATAAGACCTATCTGTGTCGGTGCGACGTAAAGCAAATAGCATATTCTATTATGGTAAGTGGTTCAATGTTTTTTTCCTATTTTCCCCATTCAGAAGAAGCTGACTGGCAATCTAATCTGGCGTCACTTTGCTGATCTTAATCTGTTGTTCAGTTGATTCACAGCTGATGTTCTTCAAAGCCTTCCAGGCACATCTACTATCCAACTTCACGTGTAAGTTTTCAACAAGATTACACCACTTTGCTTTCCTTGCTTCAATTACAGTAGTTATTCTTCCAATTGAAGAAGTCTTCATAATAAAGGCATTGTTACCTCGTGATCAGGGGCTTCAAATCTTATGTTAATCCCTGGATGTACTGGGTTCGACAGCCTCTTGGGATGCTTCTTGGAAATTACTTTAATGGGAGTGAAGTCTTATCTCTGAGGGAAAGAGGTATATCCTCAACAGCTTCTTCAAGGTCTGCAGGAAACCTCATCCAATTAGCCCTCTTGAAATTAATCTCCTTCTTCCACTCAAAGCTTAGTTCACTTGGTCTTTACATGTACTATGACAAAATCTTAACTGGTAGATTAATGCACATGTATAGTAATAGTGTGTTTAGTTCGGTTGAAAACGTGTGCTATGACTTTCGTTTATGTCCAGTCCAGGAGAATATTCTCTAGTTTAGCTATGCCAAAGTTTGAGACTTATCTGGGACTTTGCTCCTATCGGGGATTCTGCTGTAAAAATCAAGATGGCTGCACATCGTGATGAATCTTCATGACCCTGTATGAAGAATAAGTTGTTATAGTGTAATTTGAGTATATATTTACAGTATAAAATATGTCACGCTTCCTATCCAGCAATAACAATATTTTTGAAGACTTGCTGAGCTAGCAAGTTGTTGCCACTGACTATATGAGGTGCACACAAGCTGTGTAATGGCAAGCTTTGTTGGTGGCCATAGTAGTTAAGGTGCCATCCCTTGATGCTACAACACCGTTATCTGTCTGTTCGAGTCCCATTAGTTGAGTACATTTTTACCTTCTAAATGTTAATTGGCAGGGTACTACAGGTGGTGTTATGCATTTCCTAATCACTAGAGCTTTGGTTCTATTCCAAACCTCACCCCAGTGCTTATATGGAGTAAGGTAAGACTTTGTTCATGGCGATTCGTCCATTGAATGATGACGTTAAGGAGATTCTATTTCTTTTACTTCATAACAACTTACTACCAGGAATTTACACTAAAGTGAGATAAATACTTGGCAGTACTATTCTAACGTTGTTTTGGAAAAAATTAAGTAACTAATTATTACATTAACAATAATAAATTGAGTAATTAATAATACAATTACTGATCCTCCGCCGCATATCGAGGTTTCCCAATTTATTTTACATCTTAACAAAATTGGTGACACTGATTACGAATGTAAACTTTACTTCTGCTGTAGCGTGCATCCTCGTAATTAATATTAGAGAAAAAAAATTATATCGTGTGGTAGAAATTATTTGATAAGATACATGACTTGAATCTTACCTTTTATATCCATATATCATTTTCAACCTTTCTAATTTCTACAGCAATTTGTGCATTTTGTTACACATTTAATTAATTTTCCTGTATAGATTTTCATCATAATTCTTTTCTTGGCTGGAACTTCCGCATTATAGCCTAATAAGAGTATCTCTACGAACACAGTTTCAAAAGAAATAGCACTAAACAAACTAAAACACCCAGAAACAGATATACCACCATGCTATATTTCACTACATCTTCAGTAACTTTATTACCAATGCAATAAAAATGTTACTACAACTTACGCATAATAATACCGTAGTTAAAATCCGTTGGTAGTATGTAAGCTCCAATTCATTGTCTAAGAGTGTGACTAGAAAATGATTAATAAACCACTGGTGCAAAATAAAAGGCTTCTACTAAGATTTATTTAATAAGGAGAGTAATATTCAATAATATGTTGATAATTTTATGGGCCCCGGTGCAAATGTTTTCACACCTTTCTAAAAACCAAACCAACCCCATGGCACTACAGCCCTTGAAGAGCCTTGGCCTACCAATCAACTGCTGCTCAGCTCGAAGAGCTGCAGATTATGAGGTTTCATGTGGTCAGCATGACGAATCCTCTTGGGCGTAATTCTTGGCTTTCTAGACTGGGGCTACTATCTCACCGTCAGATAGCTCCTCAATTCTAATCATGTAGGCTGAGTGGACCTCGTACCAGCCTTCAGGTCCAGGTAAAAATCCCTGACCAGGCCGGGAATTGAACCCAGGGTCTCCGGGTAAGAGGCAAGCACGCTACCCTTACACCACGAGGCCGGCAACTTCACACCTTTCTATGCACTCTTATTTTATAAGTCTCAGCGGAAAAGGTTTTCATATTTTTTATACCTTTTCATACTCTCCTCTCATCGTTAGAAATGGTAGATATAGTTTTTTTACTGTACAAATGTCCATGTCGGAAAAAGGAAATCTTATCAAGTGTTTCCATATCCCTGTTGGATAGTTTTTATTCATGTATTCAGTAATACTTTTTCTCGCTTAACACATACTTTTTATCCTTGTTCTTTGCAGAAATATCTTAATGAGATTTTACAATATGTATTAAATATGAGGTTTCACTATCGGCAGCCCTGAGAATGGTTTTCCGTTGTTTCCCATTTTCACACCAGGCAAATGCTGGGGCTGTACCTTAATTAAGGCCACGGCTGCTTCCTTCCAACTCCTAGGCCTTTCCTGTCCCATCGTTGCCATAAGACCTATCTGTGTCGGTGCGACGTAAAGCCCCTAGCAAAAAAAAAAAAAATATGAGGTTTATTAAATATGTCACCTATTACTTTGAGTATTTAAATCTTGAGAGGATAATCATTGAAATCTTTCTGAGAGTAAAATGCATTTACTACATCAAATGGTAACTGGACAATTAGTGTACTGGACTAATTATGGTACGAAAGCTGATCAACGAAGACCGAGACTGGTTTTTTTCACAGATGTTTATTAGTCCATTTCAATGTTTACATGATCTTTTTCAAAGAAGACTCCTCATACTTCAATGCACATTTTTTAGTGTCTCTGCCAGTCCCTGAACACATGCCGAGACCATTTTTTGTCAGGTCCTTGAGAATCACCTCACTTTTCTTGAGCATTGCTTCAGAGTTCTCAAATCGAATGCCCCTAAGCTTTGCCTTTAGTGATGGAATTTTTTTTTTTTAAATCACAGGGTGCAAGAGTAGGGCTATAAGGTGGATGCGGTACAAAGGTAATGTTGAATAGAGCCAGAAACTGCACGACTTGATTTGCGACAAGAGGCCCGCATTGTCTTGATGAAGTCGCCACCCAGTCCAAGAAAGCTCTGGTCGTTTCTTTGCAGTGTGCTTCCTCAGTGTAGCCAATACTGACGTGTAGTAACACTAGTGTGAGGGGGAACTACATGCTGGTAAATCATTCCATTACAGTAAAAAAATGTGATCATCACTTACCCTGCAGATGGAACAACTTTTCCCTTTTTTGGCGATTTCCACACTGTGCTGGCTTGTTTTCCTTCAGGATCATAATGCTGCTTCACCTTTTTGTAAGTTTCAGTGGCTGTATGGTTTAAACCAGTGGTTCCCAACCTTTTGTGGCCCATCTCCCCTTTCCGGAGGTTGACTAACACTTATCGCCTCCTTTTCATTTTCACTGTATGCCTAATTTTAATTTGAAGTAAAGTGTAAATAGCTTTATTATTTTAAACATTTTAATTACCGTATATGAAAACAATCAAACGAGTTTTATCTGGTCACTCTTAAACAAAATTTAAAAAAATAAAATGTACATTTTTACAGAGATTTTTAAGAACAAAGAAGTGAAATAATAAACTAATATCATTGACGTAAACTTGGAATCTGGAAAAATTGAAAAAGGTGACAGGTTAAATTTGAAAAATTAATGAAAGTTTTAAAATTTTGTTATTGTTTTATTTTACCTTTTCCATGGCTGCCTTGTGCTTGGTGGATTTCAGTTAAAGCTTGATTATCCGGCTTTATGTTCGTCAAGTTCAGGCGCAAGTCTCCTTTGAAGCATATATGGTATGTCCGACTTATTTCTTTGTTTTGTGAGGAGCTGGACAACAGAACTAAATCCTTTTTCAACTAAATATGTTGACAGGAACGAGATGAGAAGTGGTTCATGTTTTCCCCACAGTTGTGGATAAGTGTCTATAAGCTTCACTCAGGCCAACTCGTAACCGTTCTGCTTGAAAATAATGTTCACCTCACAGTCTTACTTCAGATCCAGAAACTCCATCTGCAAAAAGTTATCAAACTTATCCACAGCTTCAAACGAGATCCAGAATTTAATCCGGAATTTGTAACTCGGTCAAATCTTCAAATCTTGATTCCATGTCAGTTTTTAGCTGGTCAAGGTGATCAGTAAAAATTAGGATTTTGTCCTCTTGGAGTTCAGAAGTCTCATTATCTGACACTGAACACCTTTTAAGTATCGGAAACTGAATCTGCTCTTTACGGCCAACATTTACCTTGTGAATATTATAACAGCATTAACAAGTTTGAGCCTTCCCCCTATAACCTTTTGGAACTGGTCTTTGTGCCATTGGAAAACTGTGTCAATCGGCTTTATGCCAATGTACCTTTTTTACGTTACGTACCGTGGAGTTCGTTCCAGTACTGAGTTGGTGAAAGTCTCCACCTAACTGCGCGTGCGTCCGCCTGCTACCAGGCGAGACTTGCCTTGACCTCGCTACCCAGAGCGACTGGTAGTTCGCTTGGAGAAGACATCATGGATGGAAGTGAGAAAGTGTGCTTCGCTGTGCAGCGGAGGGTTGTTTTAAAACCCCCGTGAATTCTTGATTAACAGGGATGTTTCCCTAATGGACTACAAGTTGGCCTCCTATCGTACCCTTGGATTATATTTTTGAAGTATGCTTCTCCTGGATTCTTCGTAAACAAGGTTTGGTTCCCGGCCTCATGGTAGCTTTCTTCAACAACAATGGCCAGGTTTGGAATTCTCAAAATTCTACTCACTAAAACATACGTACCAGTGTTTGAGTCACCTTATTCGCCATGAAGAAGAAGATATATGCGTTTTTGTGAATTCCAGAAAATATAATAATAATAATAATAATAACGATTTGTACTTCTTTCTCCAAATTGGTACTTATTGTCGTGTGCGGTTATGAAAATTTGGAAAACGGTTTCGGCAATTAACCACTTTAAGTGTGGAAAACGCACAGTGGACTGAATTAGAATATTTAATTTAAAAATAAAATAAAAGTAATTTTTTTTTTCTTGCACATTAATTTGTAACTTTTCGGTGTGAACCGAGGTGCCGTTTCCAAGATAGCGGGTTTAGCGTTTTCCTTGGGGTTTCTGTTTGCATTTCTGTGATACATTCCCCTTTGTTTTGTATGCTTTCCTTCTCCTGGGGTTTTCTGTTAATTATTTTTTCGGTTTCTTGTCCTCCTTGCTTGGAAGGAGGCGTTGTGTTTTGTTTTCCTGTTACTGTGGCAACATTTTTTTGTGGTAATTGTTGTTGGGATTTGGTTAATGTTAGATGTTACACCTTTACTGTGTGGATTTTGGATAATATATTTTTGGTATCTGTGTATCGTTGGCTATTTTTTATGTTTCCTTAATTAATTTCGGGCAACCTTTAATGTTGTTATACCCTTTCTTCGTCTGGGCGGATGTGTAAACTTTAGTATCATTTGAATATAATGTATATTATCATAGAACTGATATTTTATGCCTTCCACTATGTATTAGACATCTATTAATGACTACGGCCTCAAGCCACCTTTTTTACTATAGTACAATTGAACGAAGTCCTATTCAACAAAGAACTACATACGTTTTTAACACTATATTAGATTTTTAGTTACTTCATGAACATGTTTATAACAAATGTAAATCTTATCTCTCTTATAATCATCAAAAACATTTTAGAATATCTTTAACCAGATGCCTGGTAAAATAATAAGGTTTTTTTGATAATGACTGAAGATGCCTCACAGTAGGAGGCGAAACATGTCTCATCTGAAAAATGTTTTAACATAAATGCCAACATCTTGTAATGTATTGAATAGGTGGAAATAAACAAAAGATATTATCCTATATACAGTTTGTGTAAACTTCTACGTTAATCTTCTAATTATCTTGGAAACTGCCCTTGGTACAAATTAAATGAATTAATTGTGGTAAAGTTGAGAAGCGACCAGCCTAAAGGTCATTGAACTATTATTTGTTTACTGAGTATGGTATTTTTCTTACTCATTTACGCGTGATCGATCACATTTAATTCAAACTATTACTTACTATTCCTCTTGAGGTACGGAGGTCGACTTTGTTTTTCCCTGTTTGTTGTTTTCAAGTAGGTCATTTATTATTTGGTAAAAGAATACCTACATTTTCTTATTTATTGTTTTTCCAATTTGTTACTCATTACCAAACCATATCAGATATTTTCAGATTAATTTAATTATCGTTAATTTGTTATTTACATTTAACCTTTTTCAAACATTTAGTTCAATTTATTATCTGATTTTAGTTTTTCCATTTTAATTATAAACCTAGGTTTTCTCAAATTATTGTCATTTAAAGTTGTTACCTCCTATTTAACTTCAATTAAAGATTTTTAATACCACTAAAGTGTTGGTTTTCATTCACCACGTTTGGTGGAGCGCTGTCACTGCTTGCTTGGGTATTAGTATCCACGGCCTTAAACCGCCCTTCCTCTACGCTTCCGGTAAGTGTCTTATTTCTTCCTTTTGGTAATTTTAATGTATCGTGTTGTTGGTTTGTGTTTTTAACCTTTGATTGGTTGTCGTACTGAGCTCTGTTGTGTTGCTTGTCCCCCATGTTCCTCCTCGTGTTCGCTTTAACATCCCCTTTTGGGGTGGACACGCTAACAACCTTCTCACCAGGGTGCCTCTCTCTCTCTCTCTCTCTCTGTCTTTTCTCTCTCTTTTCCTCTTTCTGGTGGGTAAGGTTGTGAACCCATCATCCTTAGGTTGTTGCGGGACCTAGAGGGTGGTGTCGGTTTGAATAGCAAACTTGGCAATGAATAGTGAAATAATTCCTTTGGCCTTGATAGGGTTCATCTTGTTTTCTTTGGGCCTTATATTGACTTTGTTCATTTTTTTCAAAAATATCTGTAAAGTATGTAAGTTCCAACTTGCGTTGCTTCAAATTCTCACTTAAAACAGGATCAGACGTGTTGAGAAACTCAGTAACCGTGTCAAATAATTCGAAGAAACGGTGCAGACAGTTTCCATTGGAAAGCCACCTCACGATCATATGTAGAAGCAAGCGCTCGAATTCTTCATCATTTTCATGTCAAAGTTGTTGGAACAGACGGTCATTGAGGGAATTAGCTTTGATATTGTTGACACCAGCAATAACCAGTTGTAGGATTTCATGCAGGACACCACTCAATTTTTTCGCAGTTAGGTGTTAACGATGAATGACACAGTGAATAGCCTCTGGCACTCCTTCCGTCAGGTGGGCTAGAAACCCAGTATGACGACCTGACATGGCAGGAGCAGCGTCTGTTGCGCAAGCACTCATGTTTGTTAGCGGAATCTCTTTTTCCTCAAAATAACCTTGCACCACTTCAAAAATCGACAATCCCTTCGTATCAGTGATCAAAGTTCTAGCAAACAACATGTCTTCGGTAATTTCCTTTTGTTCATTGATACACCTCACATAAGCTAATAGAATTGCTTTGTTATCAATCACAGTTGATTCATCAATCTGCAATGCAAGTTTATTTTTTCAACCTATTGGTGAGTTTGGATTCAACGCCCGTGGCTATTTCATCAGTTTGCCTGGAACCAGTATTGTTGCTCAAAGGAACTGATTGACTTATTACTAGGGCCCTCGCTTAGCATGATTTCAACAGCTTTTATCAGCTTTAGCTTTGAGGTGTTGAAAATAACTAAGACCTTTACTCACTTTATCACTGTGTACTCTTGATAAATGATCCTTCATTCACGAAGGCTTCATGGCTTCATTACTAGTAAATGTTTTATCACATAAAAGACAATGCGGAAACTGCACATTTTGCGGTAACGCATTAAAACCGAATTTTAAATACTCAGCTGAGTATTGACGATACTTCTTTTTTTGAATTCACTGTGAATAAACTTCTTCACTTCAAAACAAACGCACAAAAATAGAAAAGACACGCACAAAAACTGAGGTGAGGCACACAAAGGCTAGTTAAGACAAGTGTATTGTGATGGCAGGAGGGGGAGGGGGTTGTATCACCAGTCAGCCGCGCTGAGCAACAAGAAGTGGGGACTGTGGAGAGGGGTGAGTGTAGTGAACTTGCCAGCTGAGAACAGCCTGTGACTCGTGCTACCCAGCAACTTCTACTGCACAGTACTATTTTAATTTTTCCCCCTTTGAATACTCATCACCCCCCAATTGCCCCCCAGTTATTTATTGCCCCCTCATAACCTAAATCGCCCACTTGGGGGCGATTGCCCCCAGGTTGGGAACCAGTGGTTTAAACGAAAACAGAATTTTGCGCTATACTGCTCCTCTTGCATTACCTCCAGTGCCTGATAAGCGAAATGCACATAGCATCTACAAAATAGAGGATTACTATCAACCTACCGGTATGAGAGTGGTGCCTATGGACATTATACATAAAAATCTGCTCTTTTCAAATATTTATGTTAAGATAGGAAACTATCACGGAAGCTACAGGAAAAAAACAGTCTCAGTCTTTGTTGATCAGCCCTCATAATTATGATGATCCCAGGGTAATCTGATGTAATCTGATGAACTTTGACATCAACTTTCTTCTTTTCAGGGTTTAACACTGGGTTTACCACAGAGGTCAAAATGACCGTTTTCAGTTTTGTTTTCTCTATCATTTTTGTTATACAGTTATTGATTTTAAGAGTACTTTTCGGCGCATAGCTTCAAAAACCCGTAACTCCTTTCTAGTTAGCGCTGTGAGGTCATATACTGTGACCGTATCGTCACAGTGAATAATTATTTCGAATTATAACTGGGATAGAAGTAGGCTTGTAGCTTTCTTTGTGTGGATGCTGGCAGTTGCATCATATTGCGCAATACTTCGCGACATAGAGGCACCTGGAGCACCCAGTGGGTGGCTCAGAAAACCCCCGAACTGGGCGCGCATAATGGAAGAAAGAGAAGAAGAACACAGTTTTGCTGACTCCGTCTTGAAAAACAAATGCCAATGCACAGCGATGCCAAAGTGATGGGGTGATTTCAGAGGTGTTTTTGGCTCAATAAAGGCTAGTTTAACCAGAAAGCATACGTCAGAGTAATAAGAAGAATATTGGATGAATGGCAAAATTGGAAACCAAGGTAGAGAATGTCACCCATGAATATGCGTCTAAATAAACTTACGTAACTGGCTTGGCGTCCTCACGCTTACTGTGAAGCCAGATGCTAATGGGGACTCCCACCCCCACTACGATTTTATATGAATAAATGACTACAAAAGTACTGATCATTTCGCGCTCCGCATCACATCTTGTATCTTGGAGTAGATGGCCACACAATCTGCAGCATCGCTGAGATTCGTAAGTCTTGTGGATCTGTAAATCTGAAAATTGTGGTAGGGAGATGTCTTCCAAGCATCCCCCACTCTAGGGTAGCCCTTATATGCTTGTATTTGTGAGGGTTGACATCAGTCTGCGAGGAGTCTATGGCGTGACCACACGGCCCGTTGGTGGTCTGATTTTCCCTCTCTTTGTACTATAAACTTGCCGTGAACGGGACTGTGAGAAGTATCCTTTCTGTGCGAATCGTTCGTGAAAATCGGAACTGTGTGAGATCGATGTGCGCGTTAATAGTTAGATCGCGACGCAACACGAAAGTACGTGAGTGACGATGTAATTTCGTACCGCGAACTGTGAAGCTATGAATTGCCATCTATCGGACGCAGAATGCTACTTTTCGACTAGTATCCCGTAGGGGAGACAGTGAGCCGATTAATTGTAGTATATGTTTGAAACTGTGTGAAGGTAGACGCAGGAATAGAGGTAGTAAGAATAAACAGTGTCCTATCACATAAACAAATTCCAGAAAACTTTATCTTGCTTCATAACGGCGTAATGCGGAATATTAAACTATTCCGGTAATCAAGGGTTATGAATTTCATGTTGTTGGTCCGTACTGAACTGAGAATAATATATGAATAGTAACACAGTAAGGTTTCCACCTATTCAGTACTAATATGTATTTACAATGTTATAAATTACATGGAACTAGTTTCGACCCGCCTAGGGGTCATCATCAGCCATATTAAAGCATACATAAGTATTTTGTCGACTCCTAAAAACATGTTATTTTTAACTGTAATAATCGTATGGATTTTATAATTTATAAAGTAAAGTTTGGTAATGAGATGAGAAATGTTAGTATGGTACAGGTGAGTAGTAAATAATAATATATATACAAACAAGTTTGGAACAAAGTACTAGTGGGGTGCTTAGAGTTGTAAAATATAACCTCGTGGATGTCAGTAGTCCTCGTACTAAAGAAACAATGTAAAATAACACATATAAACATATATACAAGTATGTACAAAGTCTGGAGAGTAAAGAGTGATACTCTTTTAATTTCTCCGCTTAAGTGATCAGTGTCAAGCCAACTCGACATTAAAAGAGTATCACTCTTTACTCTCCAGACTTTGTACATACTTGTATATATGTTTATATGTGTTATTTTACATTGTTTCTTTAGTACGAGGACTACTGACATCCACGAGGTTATATTTTACAACTCTAAGCACCCCACTAGTACTTTGTTCCAAACTTGTTTGTGTATATATATTATTATTTACTACTCACCTGTACCATACTAACATTTCTCATCTCATTACCAAACTTTACTTTATAAATTATAAAATCCATACGATTATTACAGTTAAAAATAACATGTTTTTAGGAGTCGACAAAATACTTATGTATGCTTTAATATGGCTGATGATGACCCCTAGGCGGGTCGAAACTAGTTCCATGTAATTTATAACATTGTAAATACATATTAGTACTGAATAGGTGGAAACCTTACTGTGTTACTATTCATATACTATTCCGGTAATGAAACTGTGAACTCGGAATTGTGTATGTCAGATTAGGATAGGCTAGCTGCGTCCGGTACCGGGGAATCAAATACATAACTTTCGTTCTGGTGAGAGGAAAGGAAAACTTGCCTGTGAAGTGTACAGTGGATATATTTGTGAAAACAGTGTAAACAGTGTCATTTCAGTGTTCAAACCCCAACGCCATGGATTATTCCAGAATCATCACGGGACAGCTTGAACCACTGTCCTCCCACTTCAGCATAATGGAGTAAGACCTTCAAGGGAGCCCTCCCATGGGCTCGAATGGCGGACGATGGACGACGGACCAGCACTGTTGAGTACAAAGCTATGATTTTATGATATTAATATTCCCTGTAGATAAATCATATCAGAATGTAGGAATAGCGAAGGATGATTTTATATTGAATAATTAAAGTAGTACACGTAGAGTGGACTGTAGTTTCCTTTTAATTTTAATCATTTGAAGTTGTCTGGGAAGGAAGCAAGTTAGGAATAGAGGATGAATTTCTCTCCCTGTTATGTCAACTGCATGTGCATAGACGTATCTTTGTTTGCTGAGTACTATCGAAGGAAAGGGGAGGAAAAAGGTAGTGAATTTTGTCCAAGTAAGGAAGGAGCTCTTTCATCTGGAAAAACTATACAAAGGGGAGTCAGGTTGAGATGACGCTAGGATCTTTGCTAAAAACCTGTGAATAAGAATAATATGGGATAGACGAAGTACTCAATTTTAATGTAAAGTAATAATATTTGCTGCATGATAGTTTTAAGTTTTGGCTGCACCCTCATGTGTGTGAAGAATTAATTTATCATGCCGAGATGCGAATGTCCCCCCTCCCCAACCAACACTATCTAGGGCCCTGTTAAAGAAAACTCTGTTTGTTTGTGATTGTTTAAATACCTTTTTGTTAGTTCATTTTATTTTATTTAAATTAATTAAATTGGTCTGATAATGTTATGCCGATTTAATGAAGGTAGTATAAATTCAGGTCAGGTACACAGTTATTATTATTATTATTATTATTATTATTATTATTATTATTATTATTATTATTATTATTATTATTATTAATATTATTATTATTATTATTATTATCTGAGATATTATTAAACTCTAGTTTGCTAGCCCGTGGATTGTGGTAAGTCTACTATGAGAGGCACGAGGATGGAACACCGGACTGCTATAAAAGCGAGAGAGAGAGAGTAAAATAATGTAACGGCCCAAATGTTGAGAGATTGATTAGATGAAGAATGCCTGAGTTGATTAGAGCATAATTATAATACATCAGTTCTTGTTGTTATTTTTGTTTGCGTGAATAAATTGGCCTACTGAATAGGCTTTGTAAACGCACTAATGTTGGGTTTAAAGGGAGTGTGGCCCGTGAGCGGGCAGATGACAGGGAAATTTATAGCATGCGACCCCAGGCGGTCGGAACTCGCTTTTTTGTGTCTAACCAGGCCAGCAAAAGGGGAAATGCATGGCCGTCTTTGTCAAGGAAGTGTTGTTACTCAAACCCTCTTATGCTCTGCTAGTAAAATGCTTTAATCTATTGGATTACCACATTCAAAAAGGCTAGGCTGAGTGAATGCAGGGACCTTTAATTCATACACCTGTAGTAGCGATAGATAGGGTGAATTTTCTTTCAGGATACCCGATGTGGGAGAACTGATGATCTCTTGTTCGTATCTCGGGCACGATGGTGGAGTAAGGCACACAAACAGCGGATGATGGTAAACTAAATGCAGCCAATATTTAGTGTAATATATGATGATATGTGTTTTTCCTTTCCAGGTGTTATAAGAGTATGAATAAGATGTTTTGATAATTAGTGATTGATTTAATTTAGACTTCGTGAAAAATCCCTTGATATTTCGTTTGGGTGGAGGATTACAACCCTATGATGTGTATAGTTACTCCTCAAATGAGGTGATTTGTAGTAACTAGAATTGCGTGCATTTTATTATTTTGGGATAGGTTGTAACTCCGTCAAGATTGCCTATCATTTATGATTTTTTTTGTTAAATTCTTTAGATATTGTATTTTTCGTGGCCACTCTAATGCGGATCTCAGGGTAAATTAGTGTAACTTGTTGTAATTTAAATATGTAATTTGGGAATTAATCCCGGGAATATTTATATCCGTAAAACCATAGTTTCTTTTTTTTCTGTAAATAAGTTAGGTTCATTATAATCCTGTTTACAGTACTCAACAGGTAAAATAATCGTGTCCTTAAATTCGAAACCAAGGTTAACAATGAAGATTGTAGGAAATGCAACTCAACTTTCTCCGAGTTGTGTGAAACTATATGTGAACACCCAAGTGCTTGATTTGAGTATGTGATTTTTCCTGTTATTAAAATTCAACAATGTACACTTGAGTGACAGCACGGACCTGATCGCCTGTTGCTGAAACCTGAATAAAATGTATTTCACTTAAAGTTGATAAACAAGGTTGTAGGTTGTAAAATTGTTCAACGAGAGTTAATTATATGTTTAAGAAATGTAAATCTGTGCCTATTTTTGCCGATAATTAGCATCCATAACCTCTTCTGTTCATTTTATGCCATTAAGTTAGTTGTAAGATATTTTATTTTTATTGCCGCGGACGGTCTGCGACCTTCAGTGGCCGGGGTTCAGATCTTAGGAACGGGAGAGTAGCAGCAACCCTGCTGTGCGGTATGGACATTTGTCGTCTCGTGTGAGTGGATTAAATATATAAAATCCCAATGAGAAGGCATTATCACAGGCCGAAAAGGTCCCTTGACTATCGCCTTCCGTGGAGCAGGGTCCCATGTGTTCGTGACCCGACACGGTTAGTTTTGTTGCCACATGGTCCCATGAGCCATGGGGGATGGTGGGAAAGGTCCCAATACCTATTTTTACCGGACGGTCATTTTGACCGGTAATGCAGTAGCTACCCCATCAGACTTTTGTGGCATTTATTTAGAACGGGATATGTTTCTAATAAGCTGTTATAGTATATTTTATTACCGTAGTATCATATAGAATGTATTGTTGTGCTACAATGGTGTAGCTGTTGGCTCTTTTCAAGCAATCATACAAGTACACTGACAGGAAAATATAGTCAGTATTTGTTCAATAATGAAAGGTGTGCAATTATAATGAGTAGTCATTTGTCGTGTTCAATCAGTACAAACATCCAAACTAGAGTTCCCATTTTTTGTAATTACCTCGAAGAAACATGTTCTCACGTCGTTTGCTGATGGATGCCGAAATTCTGAACCATAAGCATAAAATTTGCACATCACAATCAAGCGATGAAGCTGGGCCTCGATAATTGCGAGAACGGGTATTGCTTGACAAACAGAAATAGTTTGGATAGTAATTTTAGTTGCGTCGAGCCTGTGGAATGAAATCACACAGCAGCCTTCGACCTCAAGGGTCAGGGAATTACCCGCCAAACGGCGATGCACGCACACCAGCAAAACAGCTGATGACATAAGTAAGCCTATTTGATATTAATCATTTTGTATGTATGTAATTATGTGCACAGTGTAAGTAAGTTTGGTATTATATTTTGCAGGTGAAGGAGACACTAAGGAAGATAGTGAAATTACTAGCAAGGAGCACGGTAGCAACTGCAGTAGGCCGAGCGTATGCCGTGGTAAGTCAAAATATGGGCATGGTCAGCACACGACGGTCGGCGAGGAAGAGGTTGCTTTGGATGGAACAGTATGGACCCGCGTTGATCTAAAAAGCCTGCCAGGCCATCAAGTAGAGCAAAATATACTCAGGGAAATTCCAGGTCCCATAGGACATACAAATCACCACACTGAAGGAACTTGTGCCGCTACAGCTTGTCTTTTTATTGACGAATCCAAGCTGCACCACATTGAACGATATACTGAGGTTGGAGCCCGCTAAATTCTGAACAGTCCTGAACATACACTTTCTTTGGAAGAATCGGGCGCTGTCATTGGTATTTTATACGCATGTGGAACTTATGGAGCTGACACGAACATTCTTGATCTGTGGTCACAGAAGTGGGGTCCTAGAATTTTCTCCCAAACTTTGGCACGAAACCATTTCCTGTAAGTCATGAGGTTTCTTTGAATCAATTAAATGTCTACAAGCAGGGATCACCTGAAAATTGATAGATTTGCATTTGTATCCATTGTGTGGGACAAATTTATATCTAATTTTACTATTTGCTACAGACCAAGTGAGAAACTTACCATGGATGAACAGCTCTTTCCATCTAAAGCAGTATATGCATTTATGCAGTATATGGCAAACAAACCAGTCAAGTTTGGTATTAAATTTTGGTTGGCTGTTGATGTGGAAGCCAAGTATGTTGTAAACGATTTTCTATATCTTGGGAAAATTGAAATACGTCCCACCCATCGGACCCTAAGTGAACATGTAGTATTGCGTCTTGGTGAGTCTTTCATCAATTAGGGAAGAAATATTATTTGTGATAACTTCTTCACATCACTGAAACTAGCAAAATCATCAAAGAAAAACATTAAAGGTGTCATAGGTAAGCTGAACCATAGTAGGAGAGAAATTCCTCCTTCTGTGAGGACCAGCAGTGAGCCAATATACACCACAGTAGTGTACAAAATTGAGGATGCAGCTCTCAAATCCTACCAGGGTAAAACGAACAAGTATGTCCTCATTCTCAGTACAGTACATACTAAAGAAAGGATTAATGAACAACATCCGAAGAAAAACCCTGGAACAGTATCTTTTATAATTCTACAAAATTTAGCATTGTTGACACAGTAGATTAATTGGTACACGGTAAATTCAATGAGTCAGCAATGGCCAGTGCAAGTCTTCTTCAACATACTAGATCTCGATGGTATAAATGCTTATGCATTGTGTAAGGCAACAACCGGCAAGCAGATACAGAGAAGGGTATTCCTGAGACAACTGGCAACCAATTTAGCACATCCTTATGCGTCTTCTCGGATTAGTAGGCTGCAACAATGAGGCCTTAACCTCCGAAAAAAGGTCACATCACCGATAGTGTCAGGTTGTAGTGTGCAAAGGGAACAAGACAATTGAAAGGTGTGCAATGTGTAGAAAACTGCTCTGTGTTTAAGTTCAGTTCCAAGGTGACCAAGCAAAGTGTGTATGTACAGTGCGACAAATAAGTTGAAAAGCAGAAAGTGACATTCATGCAGATATGTATATAATGTAAGCTAAAGTGTGTAAGAGGAACATTCTGCCTTACTAGTGTATTTATTTATTTATTTATTTATTTATTTATTTATTTATTTATTTATTTATTTATTTATTTATTTATCCATATTCTGTTTGCAAGTCCTACATGATAATAATTAAATTATTGTCCATGATGTTTTTTTTACTCAGTTTGAACCTTTTTCTGGCACTAATATCCTCAAGAAACGAATACATGTTACTATCGGTCAAAATGACCACTTCGGTAAAAGTAGATAAAAATAATGTTTGGTAATCCTAGTGTTAAATATCCTTTACTATCACCTTGTATTAACACTTCACCCCTTTAATTTTAATTAAACCAGTTCCCCTAATTATGTCCTGTTTATTGGTGTTTTCAGTAGTTACATTTTCCTGAGTGTAACATAAAACTGTATCTTCCCTCAGTTCCCCTTAATTCAGGTTGGGCCATTTCTGCATGCGTTGTTCAACCTCTCTTGGTCATAATTAGGCTATAACCATATCTTGTTTATTTTATTGCATTGCTGTGGTTACCTTTCATTGTTGTTGGTGTCTGGCTCCATGGCTAAATGGTTAGCGTGCTGGCCTTTGGTCACAGGGGTCCCGGGTTCGATTCCCGGCAGGGATGGGAATTTTAACCATCATTGGTTAATTTCTCTGGCACAGGGGCTGGGTGTATGTGTCGTCGTCATAATCATTTCACCCTCATCATGATGTGCAGGGCGCCTAAGGGCGTCAAATAGAAAGACCTGCACCTGGCGAGCCGAACATGTCCTCGGACACTCCTGGCACTAAAAGCCATATGCCATTTCATTGTTGTTGGTTATGCTTGTAGACAGTGTTCTTTAGCTTTCCCCAGAGATAAAATCTAAAGGGCTCAAATCTGGAGAACGGGCTGGACGAGGTACTGGTCCCCTTTGTTAAATCCAACCAATCCAACAATTTGGAAACAATCTGTGAATGCAAGCTGTAGTACGTCGTACACAATGCGCAGGACAGCTATCATGCAGGTGTAACATGTCTTAATTCCCATATACAAAATTTAACACTATTCTCAAAATAGTTTCCATGCAGCTCTTGATGTTTGTGGAAGGTGTTTGACAAGACTACAACAGGTGGACCTCTAGGATTGTTCACTGGGGACCATGGGAACACAAGAGAGGCATTGGAAGACCCCAGAAGAGATGGCTCAATGACATAAAGCTGTTGGCTGGAACACGCTGGTTCCGAGTGGCTCAAGACCGAAGACGATGGAAGCATACGGAAGAGGTCTATATCCAGCAGTGGATTGAAATAGGCTAGAAAAGAAGAAGAAGAAGAAGAAGCAGAAGCAGCTCTTGATGGAGACATAGTATGCATGGAACTTGTGACTGGAAAACGCGTAGTACACTTGCCTGACTTGTGTCATTTCCTTGCGCGATTGCACAGGAACTAATGTGCAGATCTACAGCGACAGCTGCTATAACATTAATTTCACCCCTCTTCTCCAGTCGTTTGTTTCTGTTATGTTTCTAGGTGTTACACTTTCAGTTTGGGAGACGTCCATTGGGTTATTGCGCTGCATACAGGGTACAAGAATGAACAGCATTCTTCCTACATTCTCCATACATCATTAACATGTTGGCTTTTTGAGCATTGGTGAACACTATCTTCCACCACGTCCTACTTCTTGAACTATCACAAAGTTACAATGCAATCAGTGTACTGTAAAGGAAACAAACATAAGAACATTAGAGCCTCGTAACAAAGCAGTTGAACGGAGCAAAACAACCGTTGGTATTTACAATTTTCAAACTACAATTGCTCATAAACTACTTGTACTAAAATCCTGGAAAAAAACCTACCCCACCACCACAGACATTTTACTTTACTCTAGTTTTATTTTGTTAATGTCAATAGCATTGTTCCATTGGAAAGATGTAACTTTCTAAAATAATACACATTCTAATAATGATTAAAATCTGTGTATAGGCTACAATTATGAGCCCTTGGTTACACTTTGAGCTCCTTCCATTTCAAAAATATTTAGGGTGCAAGTTTTAGGCGATTCACACTGTAAATGTGTATCTACACTGGCGGAAAAAAAATCCAAGCACCATGAAATAAGGAATGTAGAATATGAAAATTTTGGCATTTGTCGAGGTAACATATTTAACTGATTAAAGGAACAAGAGTACTGCACAAAAAAAGCCATAGCAAATGTGCCATGCTGGTCCAATAATAACGGGTGTAATCACCTGACTGTTGTGTGCAGGCATGCAAACGTGCATGCATTGTGTCGAACAGGTGCTAGATGTCAGCTTGTGGGATGGAGTTCCATGCCTGTTGCACCTGATCGGTCAATACAGGGATGGTTAATGCCAGTTGTGGATGACGCTGGAGTTGTCGTCCAATGATGTCCCATATGTGCTCAATTGGGGACAGATCGGGCGATCGAGCAGGCCAAGGCAATGTGTCGACACAATGTAGAGCACGTTGCATTACAACAGTGGCAAGGGGTGTGCATTATCCTGTTGGAAAACACCCCTGGGAATGCCATTCATGAATGGCAGCACAACAGGTGGAATGCAGCGGTCGTTTGGGGTAAGTGGAATGCACGCTGCAGGGTGTCTGGCTCAGATCTGTTCTTCAAGTAACCAATTTCGAACAGTTCGTTGTGTAACTGCCACTCTAATTGCTGCTGCAAACTCAGTCCGCTGCACCACAGCCATACGCCGAATACGACGGTCCTCTCGATGGTACCACGGGGACGTCCAGAGCCCAGTCTTCTTGTGAGCATACCTTCTCGTGACCACCGCTGCCAGCACACATGCACAGTAGAGACATTCCTGCAAATTCGTTCTGCAATAACACAGAAGGAAAACCCACCTTCATGTAGCCCTATTATATGGCCTCGTTCAACTGCAGTGAGCTGTTGATACTAGCCTCTTCGTCGTCGTAAAGGTATTCTTGACCCACTCACAGTTCTCCATCCAATCGCATGGGTAATGAACGCTCTCACGCAGTACAGCCCGTCCTTAAAGCAAACCTGATGTGCAACACCAATGGGGCTGCTACTAGTGTCATGCTAATGTGATTTGTAGGAAATATGAATCGTCATCCTTCAGATGTGTAAACACGCCTACCAATGTTCGTAGTCCAGTTTTCTAAAATGGTGATAATACTGACATAAAACAATATAGACCAGTTATAATCTCTTCTCATATTTCCAAAATTTTTGACTCAATAATTCTTTGATGGTTATGAATTTCATGTTTTTGGTCCATATTGAACAATATATAAATAATAATAATAATAACTTAAATGTTTCCACCTTTTCAATACAATATATTCACAAAATTACAAAATTATACGGTACTAGTTTCGACCCATCTAGGGGTCATCATCAGCCGTATTGGAGCAAAGATCATTTGTGGCGAAATCCTAAGACAATATTATTTTAAAGAATAACAAGTGAAATGAGATGTTATTATGGTAATAGTTAATAATACAAGGAATATACATAATAAGAGGTTTTTAACAAAGAATAAAGTATAAATGGGGTGTTGTAAAAATTATAATCATGGAAATCAGTAAGTTCTTGTATTGAAATGAAATATGGCTTAGGAAGAGGGCTTAAGGTGGGGCTGAAGGGTGCGGGAGAAAGTGTAATTGTCTTGGAAAAGTACCTTTGATTAAATTTAGGATTGAGTTTAGGTTGGCTGCATTATTGTTTCTGAGGAAAGTGATAAATAGATCGAAGAGTATGTTGGGTTTCTCTGAGATTTCATTGAGATTGTGACTGGCATTAAAGTATTGGTCTAGGTGTATGTAGTAATTTTCCATTATGTTCAGTAAAGGGCCCTTGTTTGCTAATACGAGGATGTCCATGTCTTGTTCAATATTGGTGAAATTATGGTTATAATCTTGCATGTGTTGGCCGATGGCTGAAACTCAGATTCTTTCAGTTATAAAATTTTCAGAAAACCCACTCAAACAGCCTCCACCATTCGCCAAGATTCAGTGCACCCCCAGTCCCACAAACGAGCCACATACAACAGCCTAGTTCACCGAGCCTTCAGCATACCTATGTCCAATAAAGATCTAAAAAACGAACTCAACACAATCCGCGGAATCGCAAAATTCAACGGCTTCAGCAATCATTTTATAGAAAGGATAATCAATTAACACAAGCATCGCCCAAAAACTACCCTCAAAAAAGAAATAACCAAACCTCTAACATTTTCCACCTTCACGTTCAACAATGATATCTACAACTTAACCAACATCTTTAAGAAACAAGGCGTTAAAATAGCCTTCAAAACCTACAATAAGAACATGAATGTTTTATACAATACTTCACACATCAACAAGACCAGCAGTTTTTTAAAATCAGGAGTTTATAGGATCAAATGTACCACCTGTAAAAAAACCTACATCGGGCAAACCGGGAGAAACTTCATTATCAGATACCACGAGCACACTAACGCAATAAAATACAACAAGTTTTCAGCCATCGGCCAACACATGCAAGATTATAACCATAATTTCACCAATATTGAACAAGACATGGACATCCTCGTATTAGCAAACAAGGGCCCTTTACTGAACATAATGGAAAATTACTACATACACCTAGACCAATACTTTAATGCCAGTCACAATCTCAATGAAATCTCAGAGAAACCCAACATACTCTTCGATCTATTTATCACTTTCCTCAGAAACAATAATGCAGCCAACCTAAACTCAATCCTAAATTTAATCAAAGGTACTTTTCCAAGACAATTACACTTTCTCCCGCACCCTTCAGCCCCACCTTAAGCCCTCTTCCTAAGCCATATTTCATTTCAATACAAGAACTTACTGATTTCCATGATTATAATTTTTACAACACCCCATTTATACTTTATTCTTTGTTAAAAACCTCTTATTATGTATATTCCTTGTATTATTAACTATTACCATAACATCTCATTTCACTTGTTATTCTTTAAAATAATATTGTCTTAGGATTTCGCCACAAATGATCTTTGCTCCAATACGGCTGATGATGACCCCTAGATGGGTCGAAACTAGTACCGTATAATTTTGTAATTTTGTGAATATATTGTATTGAAAAGGTGGAAACATTTAAGTTATTATTATTATTACTTCAATAATTCTTGACAAAATCACACCTCTCTTTAGAAACATCATCATTGATGAGCAACATGGATTCTTTTCAGGACGGTCAACCTGTAGCAATATTCTTTTATTCTATCAGTTCCTCTTGGATGCAATAGAGAACCACTTCCAAGTGGACTGCATTTATACAGACTTCTCAAAAGCTTTTGACACTGTCGACCATGATATCTTGCAGTAAAAACGAACAGGCTACGGAATTAATGGGCCTCTCCTCTCATGGTTTGAATCGTACCTTAAAAATCGCCTGCAGATTGTTAAATAAGGAACCATTTTTCTGCGCCTATTATTGTTACCAGTGGAGTTCCTCAAGGGTCTCACCTTGTGCCCTTACTTTTTACTCTTTACATAAATGACATTTAAAATATACTTAAGAATTCTGAATTGCTCTTGTTTGCTGACGATGCAAAAAAAATTATGCAAATTAATTGTCCATTTGATTGTTTAAAACTTCAAGAAGATTTACATCATCTGGAAAAGTACTGTATTCAAAATGGGTTGAAACTTAATCATGAGAAATGTAAAATAATATTGTTTATTTTAAAAACAAGAAGAAAATATCATTTCAGTACAAATTTAGTAATAACAATATTCTAACTCCTGTTTCACAAGTTAATGACCTTGGTGTTTTATTCAGTTATAACCTATCATTTAATGAACATATTGAAAATATTTGTAAGAAAGCATTTCAAAGATTGGGTTGCATTACTAGATATTCTAGAGAATTTTCAAACTTAGCTACCTATCGATTGCTGTATGTGTCTATGGTACGCCCCATACTAGAATACTATACACCTGTTTGGAACCCTTCTCATCAGACCTCTATCCATAGATTAGATTCAGTACAACATAAATTTCTTCGTTTTTATTCATTTAGAGCAGGATTCTCATATGATAATGTTGATTATACATCCTTACAACAGTCTTTAAATCTGCATAGCCTGTCAGAACGCCGTGAATTATTGGATACACTCTTCATTTCTAAATTGCTTCATTCCTTGGTGAATTGTCCACAACTCCTTGCAAAAATTAACGCACATGTACCAGACAGACGCACAAGGTTCAAGAATACATTGTCTACAAATTGGCATAGAACTAACTACGCATTCAATGGGCCAGTTGAACGAATGTCAAGATCTCTAAACAAAGTGGATATTGATATATTTAACTGCTCATTGTCAAAATTGAGAAATCACTTACATAATCTCCAGAATGACTATTACTTTCCTGTGATTACTTGTAATATAACCTGTGTATATATCTGTACATATTTTTCAACTTTTACTCCATTGAACTTTCTTTTTAGTGTGTTTTGTTTTGTTTATTCTTCTCTACTGTTATGTAAAATGGCATTACCGTTAATAAAGTATTATTAAGTATTATTATTATTACAACCCCTTCTTGGTGTTTGGATTTTTTTTTCTGCCAGTGTGTATGTTACAGGGAAAGTCGATTGTCCAGTATGAGTTGACTCTCCCTAGGTAAAGTCGACTCTTACTGGCCTTTTCAGAAAATATTTATTAAAAGCGGTAGGTGTTCAAGTTCGATCAACATTTACTAGTCAGAAATGACTATACCGAGGGAAAGTATACTCTCACTGACTTGAGGTTGTAACAGTTGACTATTTGCAAGGAAATGGTATGAGCTAATATAAAACAAATAAATAGGCAAAAACAATACATAAAGAGATAGACATATTTAGGAAAACTAATAAAAATGCATAACCTTTATAATACATAAAGAGATAGAAATGTTTAGCATTTATTAAAGCAAGGTAAAAATTTGCAACAACTTGAGTTGCAAAGGACACTTTTCTCCTTACATATACACTTCATGGATTCTCATTTAATGTTGCAAGGACATTTAAAAAAGCCTTGTCCACTTCCAAGTGATTGTGAAGTTGCAACAGTTCTCACAGCTACTGTTTTATCCATAGGAACTTCATTTTCTTGGATTATTTTTGTAGGACATTTACTAAATTGAGATGTGAAAAAATATAATAATTGAAATCTGAACAATTTCATACTACGGGTAGGAAGAGAGAGGAGAAAGAGAGAGATATCTTTTAGTTTAGCTTTGAAAACTTACCTTGAGGAAAGCTACTTTAGAATTCCATTTTTCGTTCCAATTCGATAAAATCCATCATGGACAACCTCCAGTTCCATGCCAAGGATAGATCGAGCATCTTCTCTACCGCAGTCAACATTGGGGAATTCGAACTGATGTTCCTTTTTCTGTTGGCAGATGAATGTGATCTGAAGTTTTTCATGCATTTAGCTGCTTGTTCTAGACAGTAGAAAGCTTCTTTTCTCTGTCTCCTGATGTCCTGAGTAGACTTGTCCAGGTCAGTGAGGACGTAATCACTGTCATCTACGAGCTTTTCACCACTTGATACATTTTGGTTCGTTTCATTTTCATCAGGATTTCCATTCTCGTTACTTTGAATTTCTTTTCTTGTTGTTGCTGAATTTGATCAATTGCACATTGACTCTCCCTAGGCAGATTCAACTGTTACTAAAAGTGTCAGTAACTGTTGACCGAAAACAAACAGATCAATTTTTTCTAGCAAGAGTTAACTATGCCTGCAATCCTTGCAATCTTCTGTTTATAAATTTGCCAGTACCGAGCTCGATAGCTGCAGTCGCTTAAGTGCGGTCAGTATCCAGTAATCGGGAGAATGTGGGTTCGAGCCCCACTGTCGGCAGCCCTGAAGATGGTTTTCCGTGGTTTCCCATTTTCACACCAGGCAAATGACAGGGCTGTACCTTAATTAAGGCCACGGCCGCTTCCTTCGAATTCCTAGGCCTTTCCTATCCCATCATTGCCATAAGACCTATCTGTGTCGATGCGACGTAAAGCAAATAGCAAAAACAATTTGCCAGCACTACAGTTGTTAGTTTTGAACTAGACAAGCCGTGTCTCGGTGGGAGGGGTAACCGAACATTGCCTCATATGGGGACCTTTCCTTCATTCCACTATACAATGCACTGTTTTTTCATAAGTTGAATAAACTTTAAGCCTTCACTCCATTTGGATGTTTTGTGGTCTAGCTTTTATTTATTTATTTATTTATTTATTTATTTATTTTTTTGCTAATGGCTTTACGTCACACCAACACAGATAGGTCTTATGGCGATGATGGGATAGGAAAGGCCTAGGATTTGGAAGGAAGCAGCCGTGGTCTTAAGGTATAACCCCAGCATTTGCCTGATGTGAAAATGGGAAAGCACGGAAAATCCTCTTCAGGGCTGCCGACAGTGGGATTCAAACCCACTATCTCCTGGATGAAAGCTCACAGCCGCGCGCCTCTAACCGCATGGCCAACTTGCCTGGTTTGTGGTCTAGCATCCAGGTAGTTATCATATTCTCTACATTCTGTTTGGCTTGTTTGACGCTACCTTAACTCTGTCGTGGTTTGCCGAGCACTATTTTGAAGTTTGGCCACGTATTAACCAGACTGTCAATAATTTTACTAATAAATTCTCTGCCATTGTCTGACTAAAATATAAGGAGTGCCTAACGAAGTAACAATATCAATGATATTATTACACAGTTCGTCTTTGATTTCAGTGGTCTTAGCACAACAAAGTTTGTCAAATGTTGCTGGTACATCATTATAAATTTGAAGTCTTCATCAGGTTGTGACTGAAAGTCAATCAAATCTCAGTCAATCAAATCCACTTGACATTGTGAATTCATTTCTTTGAATAACAAAGGCTTTACAACCAGTCCTTATGTTTCAATTTTTGAACACAATGTTTGCACAAGCTTGGAAATAGTAAAATGTCCTGTGTAGTAACATTTTGAAACTTTCCTTTCTATTGCTGAATCATACAATCTCTTCCTCCATGTCCAGTGGATATGTGCGCTTCATTAAGAACTCCAAACAACTCTTCATCAAAAACAATGCTGCCTTGGTGTGACAGGGTGTATTAGTTTTGTAATATGGGCTGATGACATCCAATGTTAGGCCCCTTAAAACAACAACAAGCATCATCATCATCATCATCATCATGTTTTGTAATACCATTTACTTCAATAATGCCATAGTGTCTTAAAAACCTGATATTGTTACTTTCTTTTTCAGTTGCAGTTTTTAGATTTTTCACTTTTTGAATGAAGCCATCATATTGCAGTTTGGTTAATGTCAGTGAATTTACCTTGGAAGTCGAGTGTTCCTACTTCAGTTTTTCAGAAAACAGTTCTGTCGGTTGTGGAATGAACTCCCACCGCAGATAAAAGAACTACCTGCAGAAAATTTTTGTAAAGACGTAAAACGGATGTATATATAACGAAACTCTCTGTACAAAACATAATTTATCTACTGTGAGAATGTTCAGTATGAGTGGGAGGATGGATGAAAGTTATGGGGTCCCGAGTGATTGAGACGGTAAATGGGTATGAGTGAGCTGGCCTAGCTAAAATGTGTGTGTGTGTGTGTGTGTGTGTGTGTGTGTGTGTGTGTGTGTGTGTGTGTGTGTGTGTGTGTGTGTGTGTGTGTGTGTGTGTGTGTGTGTGTGTGTGTGTGTGTGTGTGTGTGTGTGTGTGTGTGTGTGTGTGTGTGTGTGTGTGTGTGTGTGTGTGTGTGTGTGTGTGTGTGTGTGTGTGTGTGTGTGTGTGTGTGTGTGTGTGTGTGTGTGTGTGTGTGTGTGTGTGTGTGTGTGTGTGTGTGTGTGTGTGTGTGTGTGTGTGTGTGTGTGTGTGTGTGTGTGTGTGTGTGTGTGTGTGTGTGTGTGTGTGTGTGTGTGTGTGGAATGACTTGAATGTTGAACAGGTCTTGTGAGTATTACTATATGTAAATATGCCTATGTAAATACGGTAACTGTATATAAGAACACATGTAGAATGTAATTGTATATTTGTATATTATAATTTTAAGTGGTGATGGAGGCACTCTCTCTCTCTCTTTCTCTAGAAACCCCACATATATTTTAGCTAGGCCTGCTCACTCATACCCATTTACCGTCTCAATCACTCGGGACCCCATAACTCTCATCCATCCTCCCACTCATACTGAACATTCTCACAGTAGATAAATTATGTTTTGTACAGAGAGTTTCGTTATATATACATCCGTTTTACGTCTTTACAAAAATTTTCTGCAGGTAGTTCTTTTATCTGCGGTGGGAGTTCATTCCACAACCGAGCAGAACGACTAAAGAAGCCACTTTGATATGATGCTGTTCTTGCAAATGGAGGGAAAAGGGACACACCTACACCTCTTTGAGCGGAACGATAGTTCAGCTGTAAGTGGTTGAAAGGGTTTATATGAATGTTACCTGCGAGGGATTTTCTCAGGAAAGTAATATCTATTTGTTTACAGAGGGATGTTATGGAGGGCAGTGACCTGGCTGTATTTAAATGACTGTGTTGAGTAATTAGTCGTTCTGCTCGGCGTTGAACTCTCTCTAGTTTCGTCATGTTCTCCACTGTAGTAGGGTGCCAGGAAGGAAGCCCGTACAACAGTATTGGCCGTACTAATGACAGATAGGCTGTCTGAACGGCTTTCTTCCTGGCTCCCAGTAGAGATCTGCGGATGAATCCCTGGACTCTGTATGCTTTACATCTTATTTCCTCAACATGTTTATTCCATTTTAAATTGCTGCAGATGTGAATGCCAAGCAATTTTATTGAGGTACAAGGCATCAGGTTTTTACCACACAGTGAAATTTTGTGTTGTAACTGTGATCTTGCTCTAGTAAAGCGGATATATTTACATTTCTGTACATTTATACACATTCTATTTATTTTGCACCACAGAACCACGTTATCGAGATCTGACTGCAACTTATTTACGTCGTTCTCATTGCGAATGGCTCTGTAAATGATGGTGTCATCAGCGTACTGTGCCATAGAAGACGATACACAACCTGGCAGATCCAGTGTAAATATTGTGTACAGCAGCGGCCCTATCACACTACCTTGAATCACACCCGAGGTGACTGAGGTTTGTTTTGACCTGGCCCCACAATTGGAATGTTTTAATAATCATAACAAAAGGTTTGGCTCATGCAGTTACATTTTAAGAGCAGCATCTGCAAATCAAGTTACACTAAACCATAGCAGGCATATTGGTAGTTAACTCTTCTTAGGAAAATTTGTTCCGTTTGTTTTCGATCAGCTGTTACTGACACTTTTAGTAACAGTTAATTCTGTCTAGGGAAAGTCAACTCTTACTAAGAATTGACTTTTCCTGTAACATATACAGTAAAAGTCCACTATAGCGTGAATTTACAACAGTCGAAAATTCACTCGCTGTAGAGGATTGTTGTTATATTAGAATTTTGTATAAAAGTCGGAAAACCACCCATACACATTAAAATGTATGAAACGGCAATCAGATTGTTCAGAACAGGCGTTTCCGCGGATGATAGCCACACTATGGCTTACTTGTTTGTTATTTTTCAAAATCCGATACTACGTGAAAGTGTATGTTTAATTTCATTCTGAAAAAATTTACAAATGCTATGAGACGAAAAGACAGTTATATCATGTTTCGATCCTCAGTAGGGCCTACCGTACTTCTCCGAATCCATGACGAACCCCACTTTTTCCTTTAAAAAAATTTAAATCAGGCTCAAAAACTGCTTTCTAAAATCATATGAATGCCTTTGTTGTACAGTAAGAATTTTTAGACGCCGAACATTGACATTCGTTATATCACATTTTTGCGGCTGCACAAGTATTCTTTATTTCCGCGGGTTTAATGGCCAATAACTTAAAATTGACATCATAATACCGAAGGGAATTCGTTGAAAATTTGCCGTCAATACCTTTTCCATGAGTCTCTAAAATGTACGGCGATCCGTCAGGAAAATATTCTTGCTGTCTATAAAACTGTTACGGTACTTTTACTCAGAGTCAGATATAACTGGCTATAGCTGAGACGGGCAACCCGTTCCCAGTGGCATTCAAAGAGTTCGGCAAACGTTTGATCTCCCTGGCCACCTACGGGCCTAGCAGGGGGTGATTTATGACGGCAGTGGGCTTTAAAACGGAAGTTCGCATTCCCCTTCAGAAATCCTCACAGCTCTGTTGCCAAGGCACCTCTTGTTAAATAGACGTCAGTCTCTCTTTTCAGCTCAGACAATTCAGACTTGCTTTGTTCGCTGTTTGAAAGTTTTGGATTATTTCTTTGCTTCGTTAATTAATATTTGTGAAGTGTGTTGATTTTCACTTCGCTTCACGCAGTAATGTGGAGGCCGTGGGAATCACACCTGGAAATTATCGCATCAGAAAATCCTGAATTAAATCTGCCAGTGCAGGCAAACGATCCTCAACCGAGCACCGGTAACAGTGATATTCGACCGAGTAGTACTGGTTCCGTGTCCGCGAATGATACTCAGCCGGGTAGCAGTGGTTCCCCGCCCGCGAGTGATATTCAGCCGAGCAGCAGTGGTTCCATGCCCGCGAGTGATATTCAGCCGAGCAGCAGTGGTTCCGCGCCCGTGAGTAATACTCAGCCGGGTAGTAGTCGTTCCGCAGAGAAAAGAAAGGCGACTAAAACTTTAAGTAAGCAAAGTCAACGGCTGGTATGTAACGCATACGAATACGTTATGAAGAACAACGTTTGCAAGGGTTATATTTCTGAGACAGCTAAAATGTTGAAACTTAACAGGAAAACTTTGAGTAAAATAGTAAAGAGGGGACCTACAACTCCGAAAAAGTGTGCTAATAATAGGGTTATTTTTAATAAAATTGATGATTTTTGCTGTGATTTGGTGAGACGCGAGGTACATGCATTCTCTACTAAAGGTAAGTCACCAACCGTGCAGGAACTGTTAAAACGTTTGAAAAATGTGTGTGGCTTTCCTTATGAAAAAACTACTCTACGACAGCTGTTGAAAAAACTTGGGTTTTGTTTCCGTATTCTGAAGAAAAAACAGATTGTAATGGAATCTGCTAGAATAGTAGCTTGGTGATATAAATTCATAGAGCGTCTCCGGAAGTTGCGTTCCGAGGGATGCAGAGTTGTCTATCTAGATGAAACTTGGTACGATACTCATGACATTGTGAAGAAAGGGTGGGATGATGGAACTTGTAATTGCATACTGAAAGCACCAACATCGTGGGGCAAGCGTATTATGGTATTGCATGCTGGAGGCAGTGAGGGCTGGGTTGAGAATTGCCTTTATTTATCAGCTAAAAACATTGGAGACTGCAAAGCTGATAGCCATGAAGAAATGACAGCTCAAGTTTTCGAAAACTGGTTTAGGTCTCATCTTCTAGAGAACCTACCACGTGACCGAAAATGTGTAATCGTGATGGACAACGCAAGCTATCATTCATGGCAGCTGATTAGGTTTCCTTCCATGAACACTAATATTAAGGACATTATTAAGTTTATGGAGTACAATAACATTCCCGTGCCAAAACCTGTACCCATCAAGGCAGTTATGTTGCAGGAAATCAAATCAGCCAATATCAGTAAAAGGTACGCTGTAGAGGAGATCGCAGCCTCACGTGGACACGAAGTTTTGTGACTCCCTCCATATCACTGTATTTTAGACCCCATAGAAATGATCTGGTTTCAGCTGAAGACAAATGTTAGGAAAAATAATGTTACGCCAACTTTGAGTGCTAGTGTGTGTCAACTTCTTCGTGAAGGAGCTGGAACGATCGGTCCTGAGAGGTGGTCTGCTTGTGTTCGAAGCACCATTAAGACAGAAGAGAAGTACATGAAACACGACACGGATAGCAACCAAGATAGATTTGTAATTCACCTAGCAGACAATGACGAGGACGACGAATAGAGGTAAGGTAAATACTGCATTTGTTTTAAAAGTAGCTAAGTTTGCTGGCTATTTTTTGTCCGAACTACATACTCCGATATTTTTTATTATTATTATTATTATTATTATTATTATTATTATTATTATTATTATTATTATTATTATTATTATTATTAATCTGCTTACCCTTCAAGCTTGGTTGGTTTTTCCCTCTGACTCAGAGGGATCCTACCTCTACCGCCTCAAGGGCAGTGTCCTGGAGCGTGAGACATTTGGTCGGGGGATACTACCGGGGAGAATGACCAGTACCTCGCCCAGGCGGTTTCACCTGCTATGCTGAACAGGGGCCTTGGTGGGGGATGGGAAGATTGAAATGATAGGCAAGGAAGAGGGAAGGAAGTGGCCGTGGCCTTAAGTTAGGTACCTTCCCAGCATTTTCCTGGAGGAGAAGAGGGAAAACACGGTAAACCACTTCCAGGATGGCTGAAGTGGGAATCGAAATCACCTCTACTCAGTTGACCTCCCGAGGCTGAGTGGACCCCGTTTCAGCCCTCGTACCACTTTTCAAATTTCGTGGCAGAGCCGCAAATCGAACCCGGGCCTTCGGGGGTGGCAGCTAATCACACTAAACAACTACACCACAGAGGCAGACAATTATTATTATTATTATTATTATTATTATTATTATTATTATTATTATTATTATTATTATTATCCCAGTCCCTAGTTCGTGATTTTACTTTTCCTTTGCCAGGCGAGTTGGCCGTGCAGTTAGGGGCGTGTAGCTGTGAGCTTGCATCGGGGAGATAATGGGTTCAAGCTCCACTGTCGGGAGCTCTGAAGATGGTTCACCGTGGTTTCCCATTTTCACACCAGGCAAATGCTGGGGAAGTACCTTAATTAAGGCCACGGGCACTTCCTTCCCACTCCTAGACCTTTCCTAGCCCATAGTCGCCATAACACCTATCTGTGTCAGTGTGACATAAAACAAATTGTAAAAAATTGTTGCACTTTTCATTTCTTTACTGAAAGCGAGACACTGATATTAGCAGCATAAAATTAATATTTTAATGGGCCTACTTTGGTATCAATTTACGTTTAGTCTTTGTCGAGTTTATTTGCCAATGCCTTCTTCCTGTTTTCTTTCTTTCTTTCTTTCTTTCTTTCTTTCTTTCTTTCTTTCTTTCTTTCTTTCTTTCTTTCTTTCAACATCTGCGACCACCGCATAGGTTAAGCATGAAACAAATTATTCTGCGATATTTGTTTGTGCTGTGGTTCATTATCAAGTTTTTATATTTATATTTTGACTTTAGAATAAATTAAATGTTAACATGTTTAAATAATCGACGCAAAATATGACAACCTTGCTTTTGACAGAGCTCACTTGCCTTTTAAACGACACGCGCCTCTTGTGCCCAGAGGAAAGGAGCCGACTGTCAACCCTCATTATCACTAGGGCGGGCAGACTGTCAACCCTCATTATTACCAGGGTGGGCCAAGTTTTGAGATCAGAAGATACCGCTTGGGTATACGTTGAGCGTCAGGACTATACCACTACACGCACGTCTCGCTTGCCGGGTTCGGCCAACTTCAGCGGCTAGCGATGTATAGGCATAATCGCGGACGTTGAAGTTCAACGAACGAGTTTATTGCGCCACGTATGGCCATTCGACCCTTGCGTGTTTCGTGCACATACCTCACAATTTCATTTTCGACTTCTTTAAAGCGTCTTTGTTGCGAACCACTGAATGCATTTTTTGTTCAGTAAACATTTTTAGCTACTGGTACCGGTATCTCTGTCTTCACGCTGACGCCAAATATTGGCTTTACTTAGGCCTATGCCATATTTTCTTGCGGTTGCACAATTATTCTACATTTTCGAGTGTTTAATAACAATTAACTTAAAATTGGCATCATAATACCGACGAGAACCCGCTGAAAATTTGCCGACAATATCTGTTCCACGTATCTGTACGACTATCCATCACGAAAATATTCCTGCTGACTATAAAACTTAATTTTACTAAGAGTCAGGTACAGTAAGTAGACGCGGTATCAAGGGCGGCCGTACCTTATGTGCTGAAGTGCTGCAGCACATTGCCTATTGGGAAAATGTAATTAGTTTAAAAATATTATCTACAAGCAAATACTGTACTGTACAATGCATTGAAAAGGACGTCAGCCAAGGAATAGGACATTATTCAACTCCCCTCACAACAAGGTAAGTACTGGTGTGCTCCACGCCGGGTGCCAAAGAGAATCCGGGTGCTATGCGATCACAGCTCATAGAAACCAGGAACTCTGCCTTTTGCACATGCGTGCCGAACTTTTCCGATACAAAGAGAATGTGTTCCGATAGGTTCCGACAGGATGTGGATACAACAGCCAAGAGATCACTTCACAGCGATTCTTCGTTCAACCACAGACAGGCAGCACTTGCACTAGGCACACTTGCATTACGAACGATATGAGAACGTGGCAGCTGGCACCCTCTTGACTCAGCGCTATTATTTAAGAGGGGATCACTCAAAGCAAACGGGAAAACGAAATACTATAGAGCTTTTTTTTTCTTTTTTTTCGGGGGGGGGGGCCCGAAGCCCGCTCCCCCCGCGTGACCAACGACTCTATCTACATGGCCTCCGACATGCTATTATTTCTAAGAAGAAGAAAGAGATAGCAGGGAGGAGTGGGAAGTGATACAAGGAGTATCTGCCGGTTTCCGAGTCAGACTCGCTACCACGGCAAGAGTTTGTGTTAGGTATATGGTGTTGAAGTATGGTATTGAAGGGTCAGGGAAAAACCACATAGGCAGAAAGAAGAAAGAGTCTACATGTAAAACCTGACATCTTTTGATAGCACATGCAAGGATGTGGGCTGGAAAAAGACCAGAGGTTGTGTTAGTTAGGAACAAGTAACATGCACAAAACATAAACCAATTCCTCGCCATTCCATCGCCTGGGGATCAGTCCGTCTGGGCACTGCTGGGACTAGCGCGGTCCTTGCCGGCTGCGGAGCCATGCGTCGAGTACCACTAGGGCCTGTCGCACGGCTCCACCTCCTTGGGGTACCTCGTACCCAGTCTCCGATCCCGGAGAATAAGGCCAAGCCCGCCGAGGCGGGGGCCTCCTGGAATGGGGTGGGTCATGGCGCGGGACTCCCTCCTCATGGCCCTGTAGACTGGGCAACTGCGGTGGGAGGCCGGGTGGCCCCCCGTGCAATTGGCGCACACCGGCGCCTCCTTAAGTGTTGCGCAGGCCGTGTAGTGGTGATCACCACCACAGCGGTTGCACTTCACTTGGAGTCCACAGCTAACTTGACGGTGGCCCCACCTCAGACAGCGGAAACACTGCAAGAGCTGCTGAGGGGGACGTTTTACTCTCACCTGACTGCCGCTACCCGCTGAGGTCCTCTCCTGATTGGCTCCTCGGTTGACTGATGTCCTGGGAGCAGTCTTGGGTTGCGGCTGGGCGGCCCTCTCCTGGTGGGCCGGCGTCGCCTTCTGCTTCGTGGTCCGGCGTCGTCTTCTTCTTCCCGGGCGTGTCTTCTCGGCAGGGGAAGAGGCCTCGTCCTGGTGACGCTCCTCCCGGCCTGGTGACCCCAGGGTAGCTGATGGCTCCGCTGCGTTGCCGTCTTCTTCCTTTTCCTGGCTGGCGGCGGCGGCGTCGGTCGGTGCTAACGCTTGACTGCGTTCCCTGTCCTGTGGGGCGCACATCGAGGTCTGCAGCTCGATAGACGTGCTGGCAGGCTGGGCCTGGACAGCAGCCTCAGAACGACAGGGGGCGTCCTCCTCCACTGAAGTCGCACAGTCGCGGCGCCAGAGGGCGTCATGCCCCACCTCCGTGGTGGCGTCGCTGGTCGCCGGCTGGGTGGCCAGGACTAGGTCGGTGTTAACCGCCCTATTCCTTTGCCTCCTCGGCGTCTCCCTGGTCTCCGTCGCGGCCCTGACTGCGCCGGTGTTCATCCCTGGCACTCCGTCCCTCCCTGCTAGACGGATGACCTGGAACAGAGAAGAAAGCTCCCTCTCTGCGTCGCGCATCCGCTCCTGGTCGTGATGCCTGATGATGAGGCCTCCTGGTAGGAAGCTCTCGACGGCCATGGTTGTCGAGATGATCCTGCCTCCTCGGCGAGGGCGCCGCATTCTGTCCAGGACGAGGCCCCGTTCAGAAGTTACAGGGCGCCCCGGCCTGTAGTACACGAGCAGCGCTTCGTGCGCCGGGTCGGTGCAGCCTTCGGAGAAGAAGAAGAAGCCGTTAGGGGGGTCACACCCGTCCCTGTAAGGCTCCGTCTCCACCTCGATCTCCGGCTCCTCCTGCGGCAGCTCCGCTCGGGTGCCGGGGTCTCCGGCACAGGTTCCAGCGTCTGCGGCTCCGTGTTACTCTCCGGTGTCGGTGTCATGCCGGTGAAGAGATCTCGGAGCAAGTGCCCGATCGCCACCGCCCGTTCTTGGGTTGTCATCATTTCCGCCTGGTTGTCCATCCTGGTCCCCCTGTAACAAACTCTGAAAGAGAAAGAGCGAGCACTGAGAAGTGCTCAGCTCAGACAAATGATCTTCCGAAGTCGTACTAATAAGTACAGCTGCCTGGTTAGCACTAGAAGTACTGAGCGCCTGGCAAGGAGAGAGAGAGCGCAGCGAGAGGCACGTACGTCCTTTCACTTCGGCAGTCACCTCGTCCTTTCGTCGTGTCTTGTCACTATAGAGCTGTTCGCGCCAGGTCTTTTAATACCAAAGAGGATGGAATACTACCAACTTGCCTATTCCATAGTCACATTTGTAAATCGATGAACTATAAAAATTGTACTTTTTATGTTGTCAAAATAAGGACATGATATTGTGATTTTCTTTAATTAATATGTCTAGTTTATAAATGACACTATAAAAACATAACATATAATTTTGCATTACGACGTTGCTGGTTTTATTTCAATGATGTTGGTAACATTGGTAAGTTCTGTTTTTGAGCGCTCATACCAAGTGTTTGAGATCGTGAATATTTTGCCATTGCATGTGTTATTTATGTGTGTTTAATTATATAGTTTTATAGATTTTTATGAGGAATGTGTATATGTGTTGAGGTTGTTTGCGTGTTTGTTCAGTGTGGAAAACACAGTGGACAGCCTCTTGAAAACCACATACCGGTATGTTTCTAAATATTTTTATTTTTTAGAGTGGGGATGGGTTACAGCACACAACTGATTTTCTGCACCAGCCGCCACTGCGCGGTATAACTCTGCCACTGAGTAGACGTGGCCTTTCTAAGAATTCGAAGGCTCGCATGTTTTGATGCCATTCTGCAGATTTGAGAAACCGTTTTGTAGAGGCTAATAGAATGTCATTCTCTCTTCACTGTTTCCTGAGATCCAGTAATGTTACACACAGGCACCGTACAACCGGTTGTCGCGGCTAGCGATGTATAATAAAGAGGTGGTCGTTTTGTAGGCTATTTCTCTTTCTGCCTATGTGGTTTTTCCCTGACCCTTCAACACCACACCTTAACACTACCTAACCACCGAGCTCGATAGCTGCAGTCGCTTAAGTGCGGCCAGTATCCAGTATTCGGGAGATAGTAGGTTCGAACCCCACTGTCGGCAGCCCTGAAAATGGTTTTCCATTTTCACACCAGGCAAATGCTGGGGCTGTACCTTAATTAAGGCCACGGCCGCTTCCTTCCCACTCCTAGCCCTTTCCTGTCCCATCTTCCCTGCTATCTCTTTCTTCTTAGAAATTAATAGCATGTCGGAGGCCATGTAGATTGAGTCGATGGTCACGGCGGGAGAGCAGGCTACGGGGGCCCCCGTATTAAAAAAAAAATTGTCAACGCATTTTGTGTGTGCGTGCGCGTGTGAAGAGCAGCGTGGTTACCACGGTAGTTGCCAGTTCTCTTACATGATCCTTGGTTGCCAGCGTGATAAAAGTATAGCCTAATGGTGTGTCAGTAACAGAGATGAAAACGCGTTGCTTCTGCGCAGGTGACGTCTGCGAGAAACCGGCCCCAAGGTCACATGGCTTGCCACTGTTGTGTGTGATAAACCTGCGTTATCTATTGAAATACGTGCCATATATAATTTGAAGCTCTGTTAGTATTCTCCTTAATGTACACGGATCACACTTTTGAGAATGCCGGGCTGTGCAGTAGCAGGTTGTTTAAGCTACTCTCGGAAAATCAAAGGATTAGACATAAAGTATTTTTTATTCCCGAAAAATGAAGACCTTGCCAGACTGTGGGAAAACGCATGTCGGCGCAATGAAAAATTTAGTTTGAAACATGGCACGTATTTATAAAATATGATAAATTATTATTGTTGTTATTCAATATATGCTGTATTAAATTAATGCAAAATTATCTTATTGCTTTAGATCGAGTTTGCTCGCTTCATTTTGCTACGACGTGCTTTGAAATCCCTTTAAGACAACAATACCGTACTAAATTATCGGAATAAAAACAGCCGTAATTTAAAACCGAATGCAGTTCCCACTGAGAATTTACCACTAGTACGAAATATATTAACTCCTCTTAATGACAGGAGGATTGACAGCACAAAACAGAGAAATCGACATAAGGATGTAGCTGAGCTTCTAAGATCGTCGACTGCTGATTTGAACAGGTGAATGAAGAAATACAGTACAATAAACAAACACATGTTTAAATGTAACATTCCCACTCTTTTTCAGTGAAATAATAAATAACGTGTCTATATTGATTTTAGGGAAGATGGAACTGAAGCAACGGAGACAATGAAACTAATGAACTGGAAGGTTTGAGAAGCAAGATTCTACTGTTGGAAAGAGAAAATAGTCACTAACGGAAAAAAATGTGAACAGCTATTAAAGAATGAAGGAGAATTACTACAACAACTAAAAAAGGCAAATGACATTTCTGAGAGAGTAGCTTCAATATTCGGATATATTTTTTTTCTCTCATTGCGAAGTGTTAGTCCAAAGGCATACCGTTAAATAAGAGCATATCATTACCCATTTCCGGCTCCTTCGACATTGCGCACATGGCCGGCATGTTTCAATGTGGAACAGAGTATACTACGCGATATGCTTGTTTTAATGAAAACCAAGTCCCAGGAATTAAGTAGTCAGGAGCGTTTAACTGTTCTAGTATTTGATGAAATGTATTTATTGAATTAAATTTGCATCGATAAGAAACTGCAACAAAGAGTAGGACCACACAAGAAGTCACTGAATTATTTTTAATATGCTGATGCACCGCATTTACTGCAGCTTGAGCGAAATCATCTACTTGATCAAGGTTTCAATGTGAATGGTGCAGTAATAGACAGATCAGCTTTTGAAAAATTACTGTGCGTATCAAGTTGTGAAATAACACTTGCTCACAAGGTTACTAGGTACCATTTAGACGTGTCTGGATCTCAGAGACAAAAGGTACGACCTGCTGCTCGGTTATTGTCTAGGACAGCCTCAATAGCGATAGAATATTGTGGCAGCCACGGCTTGATACCCGATATTAACTGGAAACAAGTAGCTCTCCTGGAACAGCTGTTCAATGACCGGTTCGATCTTTCAATCAATCAATTCTGATCTGCATTTAGGGCAGTCGCCCAGGTGGCAGATTCCCTATCTGTTGTTTTCCTAGCCTTTTCTTAAATGATTTCAAAGAAATTGGAAATTTATTGAACATCTCCCTTGGTAATTTATTCCAATCCCTAACTCCCCTTCCTATAAATGAATATTTGCCCCAGTTTGTCCTCTTGAATTCCAACTATATCTTCATATTGTGATCTACTAATGTCATTCCATGCCATCTCTCCGCTGACAGCTCGGAACATACCACTTAGTCGAGAAGCTCGTCTTCTTTCTCCCAGTTCTTCCCAAGCCAAACTTTGCAACATTTTTGTAACGCTACCGGTACTTTTTTGTCGGAAAACACCCAGAACAAATCGAGCTGCTTTTCTTTGAATTTTTTCCAGTTCTTGAATCAGGCAATCCTGGTGAGGGTCCCATACACTGGAACCATACTCTAGTTGGGGTCTTACCAGATATTTATATGCCCTCTCCTTTACATCCTTACTACAACCCCTAAAAACCCTCATAACCATATGCAGAGATCTGTACCATTTATTTACAATCCCATTTATGTGATTACCCTTACCCCAATGAAGATCGTTCCTTATATTAACACCTAGATACTTACAATGATCCCTTTCAATTCCTTTTCATTTCTTGGGCCAAATTTGGAGCCCATTCGGGTGTTAATGCCTTCGGCACAGATTTGACAAACCAGACTGCTCTTTTAAGCAAGGTGACGTAACAAGTGTTTGCAATGACTGTTGGAAAGCATAAGTCTTTGTTAAGGCCCCTCCCACCTAGTGGAGTGGAATGGAATGGAATGGAATCGAATCGAACCGAACAGAATTTGTTTTTAACATGTCTTTAAATAGGAGATAAGTTATAGATGACGATTGCCACGAGTCGAATCGAATCGAACCAAACCGAACGGAACAGGATTCTCTGCCAAGAATATTTTTCGACAAGCGGAGTGGAATCGAACAGAATTATCAAGATTCGTGCAACTTCGTAGACGGTCGGGTCGAGATCTTTCGGACGACCATTTGGTGGCAAATGTGTATCAGATCCAGCTGGAAAGTCAGCTGTTTCTTGGATACGGTCGTGAACGTTCTGTTTTGTGTTAATTCATTAATACAGGACACGGAAAACTTACCAGCTTAATTCAAAAATATAATTTCCTCTACTACAAGACCCACGAACATTACTACAACAATGTAAAAAATAATGCCTGGGAGGAAATAAGCAAGGCTATGAAAAACCAAACTTACTGGAATATTCAATTTGTTGGTAGGTTACTGTCAATCAGTCAATCAATATCAATCAATACTGATCTGCATTTAGGGCAGTCGCCCAGGTGGCAGATTCCCTATCTGTTGCTTTCCTAGCCCTTTCCGAAATGATTTCAAAGAAATTGGAAATTTATTGAACATCTCCCTTGGTAAGTTATTCCAATCCCTAACTCCCCTTCCTATAAATGAATATTTGCCCCAGTTTGTCCTCTTGAATTCCAACTTTATCTTCATATTGTGATCTTTCCTACTTTTATAAACGCCATTCAAACCTATTCGTATACTAATGTCATTCCACGCCATCTCTCCGCTGACAGCTCGGAACATACCACTTAGTCGAGCAGCTCTTCTTCTTTCTCTCAATTCTTCCCAACCCAAACATTGCAACATTTTTGTAACGCTACTCTTTTGTCGGAAATCACTCAGAACAAATCGAGCTGCTTTTCTTTGGATTTTTTCCAGTTCTTGAATCAGGTAATCCTGGTGAGGGTCCCATACACTGGAACCATACTCTAGTTGGGGTCTTACCAGAGACTTATATGCACTCTCCTTTACATCCTTACTACAACCCCTGAACACCCTCATAACCATGTGCAGAGATCGGTACCCTTTATTTACAATCCCATTTATGTGATTACCCCAGTGAAGATCTTTCCTTATATTAACACCTAGATACTTACAATGATCCCCAAAAGGAACTTTCACCCCATCAATGCAGTAATTAAAACTGAGAGGACTTTTCCTATTTGTGAAACTCACAACCTGACTTTTAGCCCCGTTTATCAACATACCATTGTCTGCTGTCCATCTCACAACATTTTCGAGGTCACGTTGCAGTTGCTCACAATCTTGTAACTTATTTATCACTCTATAGAGAATAACATCATCCGCAAAAAGCCTTACCTCTGATTCCACTCCTTTACTCATATCATTTATATATATAAGAAAACATAAAGGTCCGATAACACTGCCCTGAGGAACTCCCCTCTCAACTATTACAGGGTCAGACAAAGCTTCACCTACTCTAACTCTCTGAAATCTATTTTCTAGAAATATAGCAACCCATTCAGTCACTCTTTTGTCTAGTCCAATTGCACTCATTTTTGCCAGTAGTCTCCCATGATCCACCCTATCAAATGCTTTAGACATGTCAATCGCGATACAGTCCATTTGATCTCCAGAATCCAAGATATCTGCTATATCTTGCTGGAATCCTACAAGTTGAGCTTCAGTGGAATAACCTTTCCTAAAACCGAATTGCCTTCTATCGAACCAGTTATTAATTTCACAAACATGTCTAATATAATCAGAAAGAATGCCTTCCCAAAGCTTACATACAATGCATGTCAAACTTACTGGCCTGTAATTTTCAGCTTTATGTCTATCACCCTTTCCTTTATACACAGGGGCTACTATAGCAACTCTCCATTCATCTGGTATAGCTCCTTCGACCAAACAATAATCAAATAAGTACTTCAGATATGGTACTATATTCCAACTCATTGTCTTTAGTATATCCCCAGAAATCTGATCAATTCCAGCCGCTTTTCTAGTTTTCAATTTTTGTATCTTATTGTAAATGTCATTGTTATCATATGTAAATTTTATTACTTCTTTGGCCTTAGTCTCTTCCTCTATCTCGACATTAACCTTGTAACCAACAATCTTTAGATACTGCTGACTGAATACTTCCGCCTTTTGAAGATCCTCACATACACACTCCCCTTGTTCATTAATTATTCCTGGAATGTCCTTCTTGGAACCTGTTTCTGCCTTAAAATACCTATACATACCCTTCCATTTTTCACTAAAATTTGTATGACTGCCAATTATGCTTGCCATCATGTTATCCTTAGCTGCCTTCTTTGCTAGATTCAATTTTCTAGTAAGTTCCTTCAATTTCTCCTTACTTCCACAGCCATTTCTAACTCTATTTCTTTCCAGTCTGCACCTCCTTCTTAGTCTCTTTATTTCTCTATTATAATAAGGTGGGTCTTTACCATTCCTTACCACCCTTAAAGGTACAAACCTGTTTTCGCATTCCTCAACAATTTCTTTAAACCCATCCCAGAGTCTGTTTACATTTTTATTTACCGTTTTCCACCGATCATAGTTACTTTTTAGAAACTGCCTCATACCTGCTTTATCAGCCATATGGTACTGCCTAACAGTCCTACTTTTAAGACCTTCCTTTCTATCGCATTTATTTTTAACTACCACAAAAACCGCTTCATGATCACTAATACCATCTATTACTTCAGTTTCCCTATAGAGCTCATCTGGTTTTATCAGCACCACATCCAGGATATTTTTCCCTCTGGTTGGTTCCATCACTTTCTGAATCAGCTGTCCTTCCCATATTAACTTATTTGCCATTTGTTGGTCATGCTTCCTGTCGTTCGCATTTCCTTCCCAATTTACATCTGGCAAATTCAGATCTCCCGCTACAATCACATTTCTTTCCATGTCGTTTCCCACATAGCTGACTATCCTATCAAATAATTCCGAATCCGCATCAGTGCTACCCTTTCCCGATCTGTACACTCCAAATATATCAAGTTGCCTATTATCTTTAGAAATCAGCCTTACACCTAGAATTTCATGTGTCTCATCTTTAACTTTTTCGTAGCTTACAAATTCTTCTTTCACCAGAATGAAAACTCCCCCTCCCACCTTTCCTATCCTATTTCTACGATACACACTCCAGTGCCGTGAGAAAATTTCTGCATCCATTATATCATTTCTCAGCCATGATTCAACTCCTATTACAATATCTGGTAAATATATATCTATTAAATTACTTAATTCTATTCCTTTCTTTACAATACTTCTACAGTTCAACACTAACAATTTTATGTCATCCCTACTTGATTTCCAGTTCCCTGTTCCCTTATCACCGCTCCCTAGGCCATCCCGTTTCCCTGAATGTACCTCCCTATTACCCTTCCAAACAAATTTCCTAACTTATACGTACCACTGCGGTTTAAATGAAGGCCATCCGAGCGCAGATCCCTATCTCCTACCCACCCATTAGGATCTAGAAATCTCACTCCCAGTTTCCCACATACCCACTCCATAGTCTCATTTAAATCCCCAATCACCCTCCAGTCAGTATCCCTCCTACACAGTATTCCACTAATAACAATCTCCGCTTTCTTAAACTTCACCCGTGCTGCATTTACCAGATCCCACACATCTCCAGCTATGTTGGTACTTATATCAGCTTGCCTTATGTTGTTGGTACCAACATGAAACACTACCACCTTCTCCTTCCCCTCCTCCCTCTCTTCTACCTTCCTCAACATCTGCCTCAACCTAATTCCTGGATAACATTCTACCCTGGTTCCCTTTCCTCCACACACGTTCCCCACGTGTCTAACGATGGAATCCCCCATGACCAGAGCCTCAACCCTACCCACCTCATTTGATCCCCTCCCCTCCTGGTCAGCCCTATCTTTCCTGATAGCTGCAGAAGCTACTTCCTCCTCCCTTTTCTCCTTCCCATGACCCTGTTCCACCTGTCTTTTCCTATCCTCTACTCTACATTTCCCTTTCCTACCTTTTCCCTTCCTCCTACTTCCATGCATCTCAGCAACAGTTCCCTGTCCCTCATCTTCCCTCTGTTGTTCTACCTGGAGTGACTCGTACCGATTTCGCACAGACACCTGTCCTGAATTCTGATCCTGAGTAGAGCCCTTGGCCTGCAATCTCCTTCCCCTTAGAACATTAGACCACCTGTCTTCTACAACTCCTCCCTTTCCTTCCCCTCCCTCTTGTACACCTACTGTAACCTGTACATTGTTTGAGGGAGTCCTATCTTCCTTCCTGTCTTCTGTGAGAATCCTAATTATCTCCCTCAAACTTTCCAACTCCTCCCTCATACCCCTCAATGCCTCACCACACCCACAATAAGTACACTCGCGCTCCTTAGCCATTCTTTACGGGGGGAAAATTTTAAATTAAAAAATAAAGTAACTTATTTGCAAAAAAATAAATGAACGGAGGGATATATTGTCTGGGATACTACACAACAATAAGGTAATTAATATACGACTACACTACAGTACTACTTAGTCGTGCTCTATTTTTTTAAAATCCTACAACCCCTAACAGGATAAAAACTGCTGTTAATTACTGAATATCGAAAGTAATACATAAGAACTACACAATTCCAACTGCAATTAAGCCTATCCTAATTTCAACGATATTTTAGTAAGCGTTTCTATGGATACCTCTACTACACCAGTACTACACAAATATTTTACAATAACAAAATAAGCACACTAATTTCTAATAGGATATTACTCGTATACTACTGTACAGTACACTACAGTAATTTTTAAACTACTTTCAGACGTATCCTAATTACGATACCGGTACCGTACCGTATGTCACTACTAAGCACAACAGAAATGAAATTTGCAAGAACTACTGTACTCAAAGATTACCAACGAAGCTAAATGCTTAGACAAATTACTATTAGTATTAGGGTCTAATAGATACACACGAAAGATAACACACGAATATAGCAGGCAAGATACGGCACTATCTAAATGTACTGTATCTATACTACAATGTATCTACACTACACTACACTGCGTTTGGTTAAATGCTTAAGTATCGAAAGGATTGCCGTACACGAAGAAAAACACGAATATAACTGGCAAGATACTATCTAATATATTATACCTTATCTTCACTACAATTCTACTGAAATGTGGTTATGTGATTATTACAGCTGGTGGATTACTATTATTTTCCCTACTCCACGGGACGAAGAATAAAAGTGTCCTGAATTAGGCCTACTGAAAAAAACGAGGTCTACAATAATTTCTCAAATATTTCTATCAAAATTACTACTACTACTACTCCAGGGACTTGAACTGCAATTACTGGGATATATGAACTTTATTATTATTATTAGCTAACCGCTCATAAATACTGAAAGATCGAGGGAGCGAAATATAAATTACGGATACTAACTACCTACTCAGAAGTACAAATGAATGGAATACAAGGTCAGCTGATTTTTATTTATATTCACTTGACTACACTACACCCTTTGTTCACGACTGTAGCCAACAATGCAATATTTGAATGAGGAGCGACAATAATCAATAACAATACGACTGTTAACTATTACCGTGTAATCTCTTTAACTTCTTTTTAAATGGAAGTTTACAGGCGTGTCGTGTTTTTTAATGTAGTAAATTATTACCTTCGCGATAGTTTGAACGTATATCTATACGAAATACCGGAGAAGTTGCTGCAGAAGTTACGGTACTATTCCTTATGATAATCTGCCTTTGTAAGTACAACCAACGAACCTACAGATATTTACAAATATTTTTAAAGTTAATATTGTTACCTAAAGTATTACCTAAACCTAAATTCGAAACAAGGTGCACCTATAATAGCTAGCCTACTTAACCTAGAAAACGTAATTTACTGAAGACCAACTGAATTACTTGTTACAAAATTTAAATAATTATTACTACTCCCAATTTCTACCAACAAGCACTAAACACCACTATATAAACAGCACTAAATGAATCAGATATACACAAAATTAAGCTATTTCAATAGGTTTTCACTACTTTATCACTACAATAATGCAAGAGCTCTCTCAACAGCCAACCGTTCTCAAGCGCATCCAACAATGATATCCTTTCAAGCCAACGGCACGTGGTGTTCCCAAGCGGTCACCCATCCAAGTACTGACCACGCCCAATGTTGCTTAACTGCGGTGATCGGACGAGAACCGGTGTATTCAACATGGTATGGTATAGACTGTAGTCTATATACAATTTATTTCATAATTTTTGATGACTTCATCACAAAATCATGTTACGTCGGAGTTCACATACGGTATATCAGTACGATAATCGACACCGCATCTCATATGGGATCTATATTTAAGTGTTTATTATATTTACAGTGAACGATTTCTAAGTGGCATTCCCTAGGTTTCAAACTATCGTATATGTGTTCCTAACAATAATAGTAGGCTACTGTATGCTAAATTGCTCTGTTGTGGACAATACATATACTTCCCAGTCTTTAATTAATGTAACATAGAGTTGGCAGTGCGGTTAGGGCCGCATAGGTGTGAGTTTTCATTCGGGAGATAGTGGGTTCGAAACCCAGTCGGCAGCCCTGAAGATTGTTTTCCGTGGTTTCCCCATTTTTCACACCAGGAAAATGCTCGGCCTGTACCTTAATTAACGCCACGGTTCTAGCCCTTTCCTATCCCATCGTCGCCATAAGACCTATCTTGGCCTGTGCGACGTAAAGCAAATTTGAAAAAAATAATGTTGAGGATACCTTGATTAATGATTTCATCCTGCCACAGGACACAATCTGCTGCATTAAAGTTGTTTTAAAAATGATCACGGACTCCCAATGCATCTGAGGTAGCATTTCCTCCTGTAAAATTGAACTTTTCTGTCAAATTCTACTATCTGAAATAGTTGTTGAAACTGCAATACAGTAACTCTGAAGTAGGCTTACCGTCGCAACAAGCATTCAAATAATCGAAACAGACTTTCAACGTATTAGGTCGTGTTACGTACATGTAGTACGTGTTGAAGAGATGTTAAGTACGGTACAGAACAAAAATGGCCAGCCGGACACCAGTGGGATCCGAACCCACAACCTCGGTAGAGCATCCGGGTCGTGAAAATGCAATATTCATAAGCATTCAAATAAGTTTGAATACTCTTCTTTCGGCTCTCTTGTTAATTTCATGCACCCAGAAACTTCTCCGATCTCTCGTATTTTTCTGCCTCCTCACACCTTCTATCACACCGTCCATTGCTGCCCTGAAGTTTCCCGTAGAATCCCGTTCGATTGTGTTCCGCTAGATGTGAGCGGTCGAGTGGAAATTTCGGCTGTTCGGTTCGATTCGATTCCTCTAGGTGGGAGCGAGCCTTTGCCCTTCCAGAAAGGAATTCTACTTAACAAAGCGTCCCTGATAGAAAGGTAATCGGTACCTGGTCTCTAAATACTGCGTGGAGTATATATTAACATATCGCTTGAATCAGGACGCTGTTGAATTTTTTTTTATATATACGAGGAATGGGAGGTCCTCATGATCATCCAAGTTCCAAACATAGATTAAGGTGGTACATTCTGGGTAAACATTCTGCTGCCGTGTTTACTCAGAATAAGAACGCTGTGGACAACAAAGAATCGTGCTCAGCTAAGCAAAAGCTTGGATGAAAAAAAAACGGACAGAGCTCGATTGCTGCAGTCGCTTAAGTGCGGCCAGTATCCAGTAATCGGGAGATAGTGGGTTCGAACTCCACTGTCGGCAGCCCTGAAGATGGTCTTCCGTGGTTTCCCATTTTCACAGCAGGAAAATGCTGGGGTTGTACCTTAACCAAGGTCACGGACGCTTCCTTCCCATTCCTAGGCCTTTCCTGTCCCATCGTCGCCGTAAGACCTATTTGTGTCAGTGCGACGTAAAGCAACTAGCAAAAAAACTAATAATTAAGTACAACACCATAAATAACTCGCCATAAGACGTATCTGTGTCGGTGCGACGTAAAACCAATAGAAAAGGGAGAGAGATTAATGCTAATATTTTCGTTCAGTCTGACTATCAGACTGTAAATGAGGTGGACATGGCATTTTTTAATATGACTCCAGAACACGAAAATGTGCTTGAGGCTTTTGAAGATATGCTATGAAAAGAAACAGTTACTCAGGAAGGCTTGAAATACATTGCTGGCTATATCGCTCACAAGTATTCCTACTTAGGCACAATTGTTCAGCAGCCAGAAGCAACAACCAGACTGGCTCCAATGTGTGTCAAGAGGAAATTTAATGAAATTTAACGATTTACTGGAAGTTACAAATATACTGGCGAAAGAATTCAATGACCTTCACGTAATTACCTTTGCGGGGAACCCTGCATGTTTGACAAACTGACAGAGAGAACAATGAAGCAGTTACCGCCAGCAGTGAAAATTCCTCGACAAGTGATTTTAACCATGGCGTGCACAATATCTTATATTCGCTTAAAACAGTTAAATAGGAAGAACATTATCTTATATTCAGGTAGAAAAACGCCCAAGAAAATGTCAAATATTACAAACTGCTAGAGCTATAATAACGCTTGTGTATAAGGCATTCATTATGTAAATTGACAGTAGTAACATATTTGCGGTCTGTCGATTGTAAATAAATGCATTTTAAACGATACGCTCTCTTCACAGCGCGAGAAATGTTACCGCCTTCCCTGCTTTGCTCCCAGCGTGACGTCACGCGGCAGACTGGATGCGCACTGACACACCATTTTACTCACATCACGGTTGCCAGTGGTATCCATTACTGTTAGGCCGCGAACGCAAGACAACCCTTGATTTTTCGCATGAGATTCTGAGGAAAAAACCCGTCGTCTTGGATTCGGAGAAATACTGAACCCTTTGGTCCACTATGAAGGATACCTACCTTCCTTACCTATCAGAAATGTTCATGAGATCTGTCTCTTGGGTCGTTTCGGGTTCTTCGTCACTTGCTGAGGTAAAAGTCAGGGTTTAGTAATCCTAATCTACCTACTCAAATGAAAGGTCTATTCATAAGATATTTGTATTTTATTTAGGAAACTTTTACTGAAGAAACTAATAATTTGTAATCCATGTATAATTCGGACACTATCTTGTCCACTTAACACCACAATCATTTTACACAGAGGGGCCGAACGCTGGTTTGAGCCTTTGACTTAACTGCCTGATGGGCATCCTTACTAAAAACCATTGTCTCAATTATTAAATAAAGAAAGGAAAGTCTGGCTTCCATGTGAGATTACATGTACCATCATAATGATTCTTGATGGTCCAGCCCTCCTAACACGAACTCTGGGTATAATTAAGGCAGTCCAATCGGTGTGTGCCACACAGTGGTTATACGGCATGGAACCTTAATTGAATCGATGTGACCTGCTACTATGTCATGGACCGACCTCCAAACTTCTAAGTTACTTTAAAGTCATTGTGGATTATGACCACAAGGAAAATGATGCTACAGTGGCATATGGCCCTAATCTAAGTCCCTGAGGTTGATGACCCCATGACCATCCAAGTTTCTAAGCTGAAGGCTAAACACAATTAAGTTACATCGGTTGATGACCAAAGTTTCCACTTTACTAATCCCAGCACATTTACTGCTCAATCAATCAAAGTCAAATAATGCAACAACAACGCTCACAATACTTTGTGGCAGTAAAATCCATTACTTTCGGATATGTCCCCTTAATCGTTACGTTAACATTTAAATATTCCCAGAAAAATAAACTAAGATTTCCAGAATTCATCTTCAAGCTATTCGCTTGGTTTGAAGTTATTTCATAAATACGGTTTCTACTAGACGTTCCGGAAGACGCGTTCTATCGTGACGTGGAGAAATTTTGAATTTAAATTACTCTGTAAAATACGGCACTATTTTAAAAATGTAAAGTCAGTTTAGAATTAAAAGTTTGAATTGTTTTCTATTTAAATATGACATATGGGGACAGTTTTCTTCCATCTACGGTCGCACAAAGCATAACTGTACACTCAGCATCGAAAACTAGGTGAGCCAGGAGCAACACGCAACCTTGACGCAAATAAAACCCGCACCCCAATTTCGTGCCTCGATTTTTTTTTAAAATATGCGGGGATTATTCGCGTAAATACGGTATATCTTGTTTCATGACATCACACTTTAATCTCATCTAATACTAACCATTATTAATACTTGGATAACCCTAATACCGAGCTCGATAGCCGCAGTCGCTTAAGTGCGGCCAGTATCCAGTAAACGGGAGATAGTAGGTTCGAACCCCACTGTCGGCAGCCCTGAAAATGGTTTTCCGTGGTTTCCCATTTTCACACCAGGCAAATGCTGGGGCTGTACCTCAATTAAGGCCACGGTCGCTTCCTTCCAATTCCTAGCCCTTTCCTTTTCCATCGTCGCCGTAAGACCTATCTGTGTCAGTGCGACGTAAAGCAACTAGCAAAAAACATAATAATTAAGTACAACACCATAAATAACTCGCCGTACAATGTAAGCCGATTAAGATGTCATATCTTGTCATAACATTCCATAAAGCTTTATGCACCCCTCACACACAAACAACCATCACTACCACCACTTTATATTTTGGACAACCCTGAAATTGGCTAACCTCGCTCATTATACTCAAACTTCGTGGTTTCAAATATACATTACGATCTCAATTAAACAAATTCACAGTATCTAATAACCTACACGTTATTCCCGGATGAAAATTTCAAATAGTTCTCGCAAATAATGATCTCCATTGCCAAGAATGCAGTTTCATTTTTAACACGTAGCAAGCGCACAACCCCGTTATCTTCGAGCGGCGAACACCGATCAGCTGGCGGCATTGAAAACAAACGACCCTCGCCCATTCTGTCAGTTTTAATATGAAACATGTCTATCACCACGCTTGACTGGCTTCTAAGAATGAACCCCTTTGACTTCGCAAAATAGAACAAAATACGATATTCTGACCAAACAACTATGCCCATAGATTTTACTTTTAAATGTCCTACAATAATTGTACACATCGCAAATTAATACCCGCGTGGATTCTCGCCCTCTACTTTCCATCCCAAACATTATAAAATCTTCCTCGGGCTCACACCAAAGTCCCGGGTTCACTACAGGCTTCCAATCGCCTGATTCACAAATCCTATCTCAGCTCATACGCCAAATCTAACTCTTGCCTTCAACTCGACGACTCTCACTGGCGAAAGAACTGGAATAAAAATCCTTACTAGAATCCACGACGCATAATACGCACAAATACTTTAATAATGAACAACCTCGCATAAAATGATCTCGTATTTTACAACTTGGATTATCACAAAAATGATTGACAAATTTTACTGTTATTTATTGTCACAAAGACCCAGTTTAAACGGACATAGAACATCGTTATACTTCGTGACAAAATCCACCGATCTGCATTACTCAACACTACATACAGCGCTTCCACCCGATTGAAAACGGGTAACCACGGATCCTTTTGCACCAATTCCATCACAATTCCAACAGAAAAATGTTACGTCGAATAACATCTTAATTTGACAGCACAAAATATTGGCAATAATTTCACGGAAATGACGATCTACTTTGGACGTAATATCACTTCGAAACCCTCATTAATAATATTTTACATCACACGGCACTCGCAATACTTTAAAAATTTATCCAAGCAGAAAATAAAACAAATGACCTTTCGTCATATTTCTAACATTAACGAAAAAGCATATGGGTGACGAAGTGCGTCATAAATACTCATTTCAAATACATATAAGTTTGACATCCGAAAACAAGATATAGTAGGCGGTAAGATATCATGTCACGTACCTTATTTTACGTCAGCGTCCATCTTTGGGCTCACCTCTGACACTCTGTAATTTATTTAGCCTTTTTTACATTTCTGGCTGTACATAGAATTTTCTTATTGTTTCCTGGAAATAAAGCATAAAAAAGAAATGCCCTTTCAGTCTGCGTCTTCGTTGATCGCACTCGACTAATTGTATTTATTACTCGCACACGAATTACTTTTATTCACAATGTTACAAATTTTACCAAACTACTGTACTTCGGTATCTTGAACGTCCAATGTATCAAATTACTTATGCTCAAAAAACTATCTCCACATGGAGTCAAGACCCAGCCACATCGGCAGAATCTAGGTTTATAGTACTTAGTCTTCTTTTGACGAACGATTTACTTGCACAATTCAACCCTTTCTTTTTTACGGCGGGCCCCCGTAGCCCGCTCCCCCGTCGTGGCAATCGACTCAACCTACATTGCCTCCGACATGCTATTAGTTCTAAGTAGAAAGAGATAGCAGTGAAGAGTGGGGAATGATACAAGGAGTATCTGCCTGTTTCCATGTTAGACACGTTACCAGGCGAGTTTGTATTGGTTGGATGGTGTTAAGGTGTTGTATTGAAGGGTCAGGGAAAAACCACATAGGCAGAAAGAGAGAAAGAGCCTACATGTAAAACCTGACATCTTTTGATAGCACATGGAAGGATGTGGGCTGGAAAAGTCCAGAGGTTGTGTTAGTTAGGACTATGTGTCATGCAATCATAACCATCTTCCTAACTTTTTTCAATTATTATGGGGAATCAGTTCTTCTTGTCATTGCCTGGTGCGGCTTGGGTCCGCTGGCGTCTGGGCTTTGGGCCACCGGTTAGTCCCTTGGTCCAGCAGCCAGCGGTCCTTGGTGCCAAGTCTCCTTTAAGGAGAAGGGGGAGTATAGCCAAGCCTTACTTGGGGTAAGGGGCTTCTTCTTTTCGCCTGATGACTTCCCTTCTTTGCGGTGTTGGTGGCACACACTTGTCTCTGGAACCATATATATACATACATACATCGTTATCATATATACATTTATACTTCTCGGTAGAGTGCGGGCCACTCTTCCGCTCTCATGTCCTGTGATATTAGTAATTTAAATCATTAAGTAATAGCTGCAGGGTGGTTTTCTGTTCACCCCTTTGTCGCTGGCGGGAGGCGGGGGTGGATTGGGTCGTCTCTTATTATGGCTGTGCTGCCTTCGTCGTTGTGTTTCTTCTCTCAATCCTCCCTCGCTTGGTTCCCTGTAACATAAGGTAAGAGACGTAGATAGACATGTACATATATACAGGTGTTTGGAGTGTAGCGTGCGTGCGTAGTATTGAGTGGAGCGGTGTAGTGAGTTGGTGTCAGCTTAGGAGGGGGACGGGACGTTTTTGGGCACCCGGCCTCCTTACTCTGTGGCTGAACACAATGTGGTTTGGCGTGGGGTATTTGGTGTATAGATCGACGTCGTAGCGTCCTATTCCACTGACTAGTGGGTTGATCTTATTACCCCATGACTTCGTGTACATTCGGAGTGTTTGTTTTCGTATGTGTTGCCTTATCGAGTTGACTTTCGCAATTGCAGGTAGGTAGCGTATTGGTGTGTCATACGGGAGTCCAGCCGCTGCTAGAATGCGTTTTGTTTGGTATTAGTTCCAGCTTATCCAGGTTCGTCATAGCAGTGTAGCCCCAGGCGGGGCTGCGTATGTTATTATTGGCCTAATTAGAGCCTTGTACATGTTGATTGTTATTACTGGATCTTTTATTCAGTATAGGATAGAGCTGTGACGGTCGTGCGTGTGTTTTCCGCTGGATGTCTTTAATGTGATATAGCATGGTTAGTTTTCTGTCCAGGACTACTCCTAGATATTTGACCTTGTCGTGCCATGCTATATCTCGATTAAATAGTTTGAGCGGTTTTATATTGGCTGGCCTATGTGTGCGTCTGTTCTTCCTAGTGAACATTACAGCTTGGCATTTGTCAACGTTGACCTTGATACGCCATTTGGTTAGCCAGGGCTCGAGAGTTCGCAGTGCTACTTATAGTCTCTTTCGGGTGCATGCTAGCTGAGGGTATTGTACTGTGATAGCAGTGTCATCCGCGTAGAGGTGCGTGGTAGTGAGTTCCGCTGTCGGCATGCCATTCGTAAATAGGATGAACAGGATTGGGCCTATTAGTGACCCCTGGGCTACGCCCGCCCTGATCGGTCGCGTGCTTGACAGTGTGTTGTGAACATCTACTTGGAACTCTCGGCTTTCCAGGTATGATTTAATTAATCTTATGTACCCTGGGTGGAATTCGAGGTCTATTAATTTTGCTAATAGGCCTTCGTGCCAGACTTTATCGAATGCCTTCTGAATATCAAGGAATACCGTGCCTGTGTCCCTCCGCTTGTTTAGTCCGATGGTCGCTTGTTCTATGACCCGGGTAAGCAGTTGCGGGGCGGAGTGGCCGTTCCTAAAACCGAATTGTTCATCTCGAATGATTCCTCTTTCCTTAATATGTGCTATTAGCGTTTACAGCACTATTTTCTCGAATACTTTGCTGAGGGCGTCCAGGAGGCTGATGGGCCTGTAATTATTAGGGTTAGATTTGTCCTTGCCTGGTTTGCCGAATACAAGAATTCTCGCCTTTTTCCACTTTTCCGGATAATACTGCAATTGGAACATTGCATTGTATATTTTAGTGAGTAGTGCGAGGGCTTTCGGTGTTAGTTTTCTGAGTATTATGTTCAGAATCTCATCTGAGCCGGGTGCCTTCTTCGGCTTAAGGTGATCTATTATCCACTTAATTTCGTGGATATTAGTCTTCTTAACCTCGGGCTTAGGTGCATTTGCTAGGAATTCCGCTACCTTGGCCTCTGTTTGTCTAATGAAGGCGGGACCTGACGGTCGTCATTGGGCGTAAAGGCCGCTTCCAGTGAGTCAGCTATCACCTCGGCTTTATCATGGTTTTCGTATACTGGTCTATTAGGCCCCTTGATTGTTGGGATCACGTTGCACACCGGTCTGGTATTTGTGTCAAACGTACTCAGTTTGTTATTCCAGATCCGCGACCTGTACTCCATTAGTTCGGTTTCGATTTCAGTTCTGAGTTCATTTTTACGTATCCGGTCTTCATCGCGGTGGTATCGGGCCCAGTTGCGCTTGTGTTGGTTGCGCTTGCGTATTAGATCTTTAATGTGGGCCGGTATTTCGATGTTAGTGTGTTGTTTAGGTTTGTGTACCGGGATGCTCGCAGTTGCGGCTGCCTGGATCGCATTTATGAGTGTTTTTAAGGATTCATCCGTTTTGGCTGGGTTTACTATTTGTATGTCCTCAGTCCCCTGTAGGAGTGAATCGAGTTTTCTTTCGAATTTACCCCATTTGGCTGCTTTGTAGTTTAGTCTGCGCTTGGGGTTATTCTAATATTCCTCTGGGTTCGCTTCCAGTGTAAATATCACTGGTTGATGCCTCGACCCTAGGTCGTTTATGACTTCTATGCTGTGTCTTTGAGGAATATGTCGCAGTAGGGCTATGTCTAGTATATCGTCGACCTGTTCGTTTGGCGCTAGGAACGTGGGTTCACTGGGGGCTGTTCCCACATAGTCTTGGGACAGCATGTGGTTGTACAGCCTTGTGCCGTCTGCGTTGGGTTTCAGGCAGCCCCAGCTGGCGTGTTTCGAATTTAGGTCTCCTCCTAGGATCGTGTTTCGATTTAGCCTTAGTACCGTTTCAATGCCTTGTGTGCTAAAGCTTTTAGGTCTGGCGTATGCCGATGGCATTGATGAGTGTTCCTCGCACTGGCATGCAGGGGCGAATGCTGGTCATAAAAGTCAGGCTTGCTCTTCTATTCGTGAAAGTTGGTGGGGTGGGACATGCATAGTTCTGAATGAATAAAATTTGTTGTTGTTGTTTGAGTCATCAGTCCATAGACTGGTTTGATGCAGCTCTCCATGCCACTCTATCCTGCGCTAACCTTTTCATTTCTACGTACCTATTGCATCCTACATCTGCTCTAATCTGCTTGTCATATTCACACCTTGGTCTACCCCTACCGTTCTTACCACCTACACTTCCTTCAAAAACCAACTGAACAAGTCCTGGGTGTCTTAAGATGTGTCCTATCATTCTATCTCTTCTTTTCGTCAGATTTAGCCAAATCGATCTCCTCTCACCAATTCGATTCAGTATCTCTCCATTCGTGATTCGATCTATCCATCTCACCTTCAGCATTCTTCTGTAACACCACATTTCAAAAGCTTCTATTCTCTTCCTTTCTGAGCTAGTTATCGTCCATGTTTCACTTCCATACAATGCCACGCTCCACACAAAAGTCTTCAAAAACATCTTTCTAATTCCGATATCAATGTTTGAAGTGAGCAAATTTCTTTTCTTAAGAAAGCTCTTCCTTGCTTGTGCTAGTCTGCATTTTATGTCCTCCTTACTTCTGCCATCGTTAGTTATTTTACTACCCAAGTAACAATATTCATCTCCTTCCTTTAAGACTTCATTTCCTAATCTAATATTTCCTACATCACCCGCCTTCGTTCGACTGCACTCCATTACTTTTGTTTTGGACTTATTTATTTTCATCTTGTACTCCTTACCCAAGACTTCATTCATACCATTCAGCAACTTCTCGAGATCTTCTGCAGTCTCAGATAAAATAACAATATCATCGGCAAATCTCAAGGTTTTGATTTCCTCTCGTTGGACTGTGATTCCATTTCCAAATTACTCTTTGATTTCCTTTACTGCCTGTTCTATGTAAACACTGAAAAGGAGAGGGGACAAACTGCAGCCTTGCCTCACTCCTTTCTGGATTGCTGCTTCTTTTTCAAAGCCCTCGATTCTTATCACTGCAGACTGATTTTTATACAGATTGTAGATAATTCTTCGTTCTCGGTATCTGATCCCTATCATCTTCAGAATCATAAATAGCTTGGTCCAATCAACATTATCGAATGCCTTTTCTAGATCTACGAATGCCATCTACGTGGGCTTGTCCTTCTTGATTCGATCCTCCAAGATCAGACGTAAAGTCAGTATTGCTTCACGTGTGCCTACATTTCTTCTGAAGGCAAATTGATCTTCTCCCAACTCAGCTTCTACTTGTTTTTCCATTCTTCTGTAAATAATACGTGTTAAAATTTTGCAGGCATGAGATACTAAACTAATGGTGCGGTAGTTTACACACCTGTCAGCACCGGCTTTCTTGGGAATAGGTATAGCAACATTCTGCCGAAAATCGGATGGGACTTCTCCTGTCTCATACATCTTGCACACTAAATGAAATAACCTTGCCATGCTGGTTTCTCCTAAGGCAGTCAGTAATTCAGAGGGAATGTCATCAATTCCAGGTGCCTTGTTCCTATTGAGGTCACTCACAGCTCTGTCAAACTCTGACCTCAAAATTGGGTCTCCCATTTCATCAGCATCAACAGCCTCTTCATGTTCCAGAACCAAATTATTTACATCTTTACCTTGATACAACTGTTGGATATGCTCCTGCCATCTTTCTGCTTTCCCTAGAAGTGGCTTTCCATCTGATCTCTTAATATTCATACACCTAGATTTCCTTTCTCCAAAGGTTTCCTTGATTTTCCTGTATGCAGCATCTACCTTACCTAGGACCATACAGCCTTCGACATCCTTGCACTTCTCCTTCAGCCATTCTTCCTTAGCTACCTTGCACTTTCTATCCACTTCATTCTTTAATCGCCTGTATTCTTTTCTGCCCTCTTCATTTCTAGCATTCTTGTATTTTCGTCGTTCATCAATCAGGTCTAGTATCTCCTGAGTTATCCACTGATTCTTAGTTGATCTTTTCTTCCTACCTAACATTTCTTCAGCAGCCCTATTGACTTCATTCTTCATGACCCTCCACTCTTCCTCTATAGTGTTTCCTTCAGCCTTTTCATTTAGTCCTTGTGCAACATGTTCGTTGAAACAATCCCTCACACTCTTTTCTTTCAACTTGTCTAGATCCCATCTTTTTTCATTCTTTCCTTTCTTCAATTTCTTCAACTTCAGATGGCATTTCATGACCAACAAGTTATGGTCAGAGTCCACGTCTGCTCCTGGGAAAGTTTTGCAATCTAACACCTGGTTTCTGAATCTCTGCCTAATCATAAACCCAATAATCGCTAAATCACATGAACATTTTAATCATCGGTTACATGAACATGCATTCAAGCTGGTTACGTCACACCTTCAATAATGGCCAAAAGAATAAAAATCAGACACATTTTATAATTATTAACAAATCATGACAAGCCAGTGATTATATAATTTAAAAAAGTAAACGTCAAACTATGTACACAGAAAAATTGCAACTATTTATTAGATCTTCCTACTTGAAAACAAACTCTACTCTGCGGCTTATCTTTACAAAACCATCAATAACTTCATCATAGAAAGAGGACTGTAATCTAATTTTTGCAAGCAATCCTTTTTCAATCGACAACGTAGCTAATGATGATAGCCTCTCCTGACCTTGAGTCGATCTGCGATATGTATTAATGCGTCTCAGTGTTGAAAAAAGAACGTTCTGCAGAGGATGTAGTAGCAGGAATTGTTGCTACAAGTTTGATGAGCTTGAACATTTCTGGCATACCCATGTACAATTTATTAGTATGCATAAACTGCATTAAGTCTGAAACACTTTTCTGTTTAAAATCAGAAGATGAATACATCACACTTAATTCGGTTTTTAAGCGAACAATGTCGAAAAATGACCCATAGGTCTTTTCTAGGGCAGTAACATCACTGTCTGGAAACCTATTTCTGTGCTTCTCAAACAAATCACAATCCAACAGCGAGAAGAAGACAAATTTCTTTATGCATTTAAAACGCTCTCCTATTTGGAGAAGTACATTGTCAATAATTTCATTGAATAGACGTTTGTATTTTGATTTTTCTGGTTCATCACTAATTCTTCGATTTTTAGAGCACGGCTGTCCTCCATAAACATCAATTTCAGTATCAACATGTCCATACAAACTATCAAAATCTTCATCTCTCATAGATTGGATATTTAAAAAGAGCTCCTCAACCTTCTTGCCACAGTACTGAATATCCAGACTTTTTGTTTGTAAAATACTGAACACAGTATCGGAGAATGAAAAAATCTTGGAGAACACTGCCAGCAGAAATCTAGTGTTGAACTTAAGTAAGAAGAGCAAAATTCCTTGTGCTTTCAATGTAGTGTCTTCATCCCAGTCGTCTGAAGTATCCTGTACATGTTGAAAGAATTTCACCAGCGTATCATAATATTCCTTCACAGTAGTAATAAGACGTGAAGCAAAATTCCATCTCGTTGGTGCTACTGTTGGCAACTTCTTCTGAACAAAATCTCGAAGAGCAGCTGTTCTCTTTGTAGACTTTGAAAAAAAAAAAAAAAGCAGCAAGTCCTGACATTGTTTGGAAGAAAATTGTACATTCTTTGATTTCTGAAGCAGACTGCTGTAGTGTTAAATTCCAGTGGCAAAGCTAGCTATATTACTTGGGGAGTCTAAGAATATTGTTCAAGCTTACCTTAAATTCTTTTATACAGCAAGTGTATGCGGCGCTCCTTTCTCTTTGCAAATGCATCAATGACACGGTCCCTGAAGCTCTGATTATTTAACAGTTCGTGCAATAGGGATTTCTCTATCGCAAGTGTACTTAAATTACATACAGTAGTCTACTGTTTGTCATTGGATTCCTCAGGGAGGTTTTTATGCGTTTTAGCGCACTCATACTTCTTTCACTCGAACATGTTGTCACTGGAAATGTGAGAACTAAACGAACCAAACATGTTGTTCGTTCGTAAACCTTGTCCAGACCATTATCCAACATATATTTTAGTAGTATTTGTGGAGGTAGATGTTTAGCTTCATCAGAGTACACATTCACAAGTTCATTTGTCAGTTGTTCACTTTCGAAAAAAGGGTACATCTTCGGGAGTTGTTTCATTTTCATTGAGGGAAAACTTGTATTGTAAGCCTTAAATTGTTTCTCATGCAATAATTCTGCAAAATGGAAGTTTTCAAAGACACAGAACCGTATTCCCATCTGTACCACGGTGGTATCAATTATTTCACATGCTAATGCTGTGAGGGTTGGCACTACAAATGATTCTGTTGCCATTGCGGTATTGAGAGCTTTGCTGGTGTCTATGCATTCATTCACTGTTTCTTCATTTCTCAGATTTTTTAAGTTATTTATGGTTTGCTTTATCTCATGGTTGCAGATATTTACATTAGATGTGCATTTTGCTTGCAGCACCTTGAATGAATGATCCGTGTAGCAAAATATATTGTTGAAGACGCACAACAGGAAGAGGAAATTATGGTCATCTAATCTCTTAACCAGTCCCATAGCACCATTAACAGATTCGCCATCCCATTCTTCATCTTTATCAACAATGTGTGTAAGAGCTTCTTTGAAGTCCTTGAAATGGGATGCTATTGTTAGTGTTGCTCTGGAGTGGAAGTTCCAACGTGTCGTACATGCCGGGGGAAGTTTAAGCCTTTATCTCTTAGGACTTGAGTTCTCTTTGATGACATGCTGAAATATGTATGGAAGGCAGTCAAATCATAAGTAAAGAGACGCACTTTCTTTATAGCTTTTGCCAGTGGCGGTGGGCTCTCAGGAGCACAGGAGCACGTGAACACCCAGTTTTAATTCATATTTACGCATTCATGGATAATTTAAAACTTTTCTTTCTTTCGACCTGATTTCGACAATCGATCGAAAGCATTCGACTTATATCGAAGCTCCGTTACACCGACAGTTGTTCGTTTTGACTGACAGTGCAGCGAGCACACTGGATAACGCGCTATTGTGCTGAAGACTATACGCATGCGCAAAGCAGATGACGTCATGGTTTAAGCATTGAATATTCCCATTAGCAAGGAGCACGGTAAGGTACGTGCCTTGCTGTCTAGAGCAACCCTCAACCCAGTGACAGTATTACAGTTGACCACAAGGGTCCGCCACCTCCCCTATTACGGTTAGCCACAGCCTCCCAGGAGCTATTATTGCATTACATTGCCGGCAGATTTCGCTAGTACCCTAATTCTAAATAGGCATTTTCTAGCTCTTTGTGAACAGGTGTTTGTAATCGCGGGAAGAAGTTTACTTTACCTTGTGACTGGAAAATCTTTTCAAGTGAAATTAATTTAAGTGTTGTTTTCCTTCTCTCTTTGTATGGTTTGTGACCGTGGTACTCTTTGTGTAAGAGGAAATGAATTCCGTTCAGGTAATTTTAACCAGTGAAATATTAACCTATCAGGATAAGTTAGAAATTAAAAGGCTTGGACCGGACAGACCAGATTTGATTAACGAAAAAGTTACAAAAACTGACAAACGCGAGTATAGGCGTAAGTTTAAGAGAGACATGTACGAAACATGCAAGTGGCTCTGTGGATGTAGATCTAGGAATGCCTGTTTTGTTTGCCCTGTTTATTGTTCAGCAAAGAAAGAAGTATATGGAATTCAGCTTGGTGCACAGACCTTGCTCATTTGAGTGGAGAAATAAATAAACATGAACGTTCTCATACACACACAAACGCGAGTATTGAATTCTCTATGCTAGGCTGTGTCAACATGGGCGACCGCAAGGGGGGGCACTTGCCCCCCCTGGAATTCTAAAGATGTTGTTGTTCAATTGTTTAATATCATACCAGATTATTTCATAAACTGAAATTACTGACAGTCATCTAGCATATGTTATAACTGGAAGTTTCTGTAAACAATTTAATGTTGCTGACATTATATTGGTTTTTATATTCAAGAAAATTGTTAATGTGCCCCCCTCTGGAAAAGATCCTGCGGGCGCCCATGTGTGTCAATATCACCACGCAGCTGGATTCCGCTTACCGTGAATCGATTAAGAAACATAATTAGCAAGTCGATGCAAATAGGCATATACTGTCTAGATTAATCGACTGTGTTAAGTTTTGTGGAGCTTTCGAACTATCCTTGCGTGGCCACGATGAAAGCGATACTTCTGGTAATCCTGGGATTTTCAGGGGACTAGTAAACTTTGTAAGCTCTATTGACAATGCTATGAAAGAGCATTTGGAAAGTGCTACCGTTTTTAAAGGTACTTCCCACACTATTCAAAATGAACTTGATTGCATGTTGAGCGTGTGCAGAGATTCGTCGTGCTAACCACACGACACCTCGTAATCTGCAGACCACCGGGCTGAGCAGCAGTCGCTTTGTAGGCCATTGGGTTTGGTTTGGTTCTACTCTAACACCCAGGTGAACTTCGTGCTGTTTAAAAACCCAAGAAGTCTTCGCATCCTTCAATATTTGCAGTGTAGTAAAGTTATTGTGATTTTTACTTTTGTTCTACAGTAACAAATTAGTGTCGTATAAAATTTATCTTCGGTTACAGGGGTTATACCAAATTATTTGTGAATAAGGAACCGTACAAAGAATTGTTATTGAAATGATTTATGTACCTATGTTACTTTTTTGCTGATTTGAGACATGAACAAAAATGTTGTTGTGAACCCCCTAAAAATTTTGTCACGAGCCGCCACTGGCTTTTGCTCCATACAAGAGTACCAAATTAAGCTTATGTGCATAGCATTGTATAAACATTGCATGTGGGCAAACTTGCTTTACGATAGTTTGAACACCCCCTGTAGAACCCGCCATTACGGAAGCCCCGTCGTAAGTCTGACATATTAACTTCTTTTCTAGGCCCCATTTTCGTAAGACATCCAATATTACGGCTGACAGTCCAGTGGCACTTTTATCTTTTGAGACGTCGTAGAACCCCACAAACCTCTCGTGAACGTTATAACCAACACAGTACCGAAATACAATGTTCATCTGATTTTGACAAGATATATCTAATGTTTCATCCGCCTGAACTGATACAAATTCACAAATAGAAATTTCTTTCTGAATCTCTTCATTCATCACTTGAGTTACACAGTCAATAAGTTCATTCTGAATGTCAGTCGAAGTTCCTTTAAATCCTGAAGTTGCTCCCAGATGCTCTCTCATGAAGTGTTCTTCTTGTGCTAGCAATTCCAAGGTCTCGAGGTAGTTACCTTTATTTACGGAGTCACTACTCTCGTCATGCCCACAGAATGGAAGTTCTTGTTTTCCGAGAAAACACACCACTTGAACTAACCTGCCAAGAACCCGTCTATTATGAATTACTAACTCATTATGCTTTAGAGCTGCAAGACGAGCCGCTTCTGATATCGCATAATCTATTCTACTCTTGCCGAGAAGAAGAAATCGCTCACTGTTCTGAATATGTTTTTTTGAAATCTGGTATTTACGTGCTCTTCTATGAAATATTTTTAGGGTACTGATGCCACCCTCATTCCATTCACTATCACCTCCAAATAATATGCAAATGTAACAATAAACCTTACAATCTGTCACACTTGCTGCAAGCCATGTATAATCCTTATACCATTGGGACTGGAAAGTTCTTATTTGGTTTCCATCCTTTTGCACAATTTTCAATAATGGCTGTGGCCGCTTGTCTATCAGGGCACATTTTTCTTAGAACGACAAAGAAGAAAATGGAGTTCGAAGCAAGTATGTAATAAGATCATTACTTTCATTCATTATACACGGATTTAAAAAAATACTGGCAACTCTTCACAAAACACAGACCACTAATAATAAGTTGTAAACTTCACAGATCAACAGATCAGAACGTAAACATTAACTCGTAACTGGCGACTTGGAGACTAGACTCCCAGTTAGGTTTCAAAGCGCACACTTACCGCTGCATGACGTCATACGTTGACATAGCAACCAGTACAAGCCCCGCCCGCTAGCAGAAAGGTAAGAGTCTGGCTGAAGCCAGGGGGGTGAAACTCTAATAGGGCTTTTGGTTCCAATCTGTAGCTAGCTTCAGGTAGTTTTATTCTCTTTTTCTAGATGGCGCTGAAGGTCATTCATAACGTGTAAATAGTTATATACACGTTCTGTAGATGGCACGCAAGTAAGCATGAAGTGAGCGTTGTTAATAATTAAAGGCAGTTTGTCTCGAAGTGAAGTATTTAAAGTATTTCAAGTCTAATCTCAATCAGTGGGCACTTCTCACAAATTAATTAGTCATAAAACGCCAAGCATTGTGGAGATAATATTGCTGAATTGCATCGAATTCGACTTTACCCAATCGATTAACCTTGTTCGAACTGCGGCTGGGACAGTCCTTGAAATTAGCCACGTGTTTCCCCCTGCAGTTAGCGCACTTAGAGTACGCGGGGTCGATGCCGTGGGGGCAGTCGCGGGACAAGTGGGAGGCGGCGCATCTGCGGCATCTGGGCTCCAGTCGGCACGCCGCTCCTGGATGGCCATGCCTCTGACACACTCGACATTGGGGGCCAGTGGCTGGGGGGCGGTACGGCTCGACCGACACCAGCATTCGCATTTTCCGCAAATTGTCCGCTCCTGGGGTGTCAGCCACGGCAACTAGGAATAGGTTGCCCTTGGCTGGCCTATACCCTGTTCGCATCCGCACCACGGAGAATGCGGTGATATCCTGTCCTCACTACGAACCGCTTCATGGTGCTGTTGGGCAATACATTTACAACATTAATATTCAGCCCTTAGCGATTTCATAGCTCTCAAAGCTTGACATGTGCAGCCGGATCGCTTCATGCGCGTCTATTCTCGGCCGAGAGAGTAATAATTCCTCTGTTCATGTGTTAGCTTATTGAGGAGCTCCATTTCGAATTCCTTCGTGTCCTTGGTGTACACCATAAGGGGTGGGGGTGGGGGTTGACCCCATACGGGTGATTGGTTTCTTTGTTTGGGGTGGCTGAGGTAGTTTCTGAAGTGTCTGCCTCGTGTTTGTGAGTTGTGTTGGTGGTGGCATGTTCGTGTTTATTGTCGTGTCTGTGGAGCTTTCGGCTCGGGTACTCGGTTTTCGGCCCCCGCCTTGCTGGGCCTTGCGGTTCAGAGGCATGTGGTCTTTCCCTTTCCCCTCCCCTTTTCTCCTTCTCCCCCTCTTCGCCTCCCTGAAACCGTCTTCCTGGTTCCCCGGCTGGGTGGCTGCGTCGGAGGTTTCGGTCACCCCGTGCTCGCACAGCTCCTCTCCCTCTGTACCTTCAGAGTCGGCATCCTGGGATGTACTTGATACATCAATCACCAGTTTTTCCTCGTCAGAGTCCGATTTGCCAGCTTGCTTGGGGGGGGGGGTAGGACTTTACGAGGCGCCATCCCCCGAGTCCGTCTTTTCTTGCCCTCTTTCCTTCCCTTGTGCGCCACCTCTTCGTTCGAGTTGGTGGAACTGGTCCCGCTTTCCCGGCGTCCGGCTGGCTTGCCACTAGGTTGGGTTTGGTGGCAAGGTTTGTGTTGGGAGAGAGGTAGTCTCCTGTTTGCGTTTCTCCTCAGTCACTGGCTCAGTGGAGTCATGCGACTGTTCCTTCCCAAGTACGAGTTCCGGCATTTCTGAGCCTAGCCCCGGTTCCCGTTCACTCGCACATAGCGTCATGCTCTCTGTTTCGCTTTCCCGGCGCTGCGTGCTCCTCTCTAGGGGCTCGGCTCGAGAGCCGGCCTGCCGAGTGGGCAGCGGCTGCACCGGCATGTGCTTACCAGTGGCTATTGACGGGGTGGTTATTGGAGTTGTCCTGGTTGTGGTGGTTGTGTTGGTGGTAGTGGTGAGCGCAAAGTGTTGTGTGCCGTACCCCGTTGCGCCAGCGTCCTGCGTCAGGTTTACTTGCTCATAATCAGGGGTGCAGTCTGTTCTGTTTTTCTCTGACGTATTTCGCTCACTGCTCACGGAGCGCACGCTGTGGTGAGTCGCCAACGGTCCCCGATCGGCCGGGTCATTGGCCGTAGCGGGGGCCGTTAGCGATAGGTTGCGCGCTTGAGGGCACCCATCCAAGCACTGACCACGCCCAATGTTGCTCAACTGCGGAGATGGGGCAAGCACCGCTGTACTCAACATGGCGTGGCCTTTGGTAGCTTGTGTGGGGCTCCCTGGGGCAGGTTAAGGACATAGCCCTTAAAGATGTCCTTGAGTGGTGACATGGGGCTGGTCAGCCCCACCCAACAGGAGTGGTTTGCTGGGGGGGGGGTGCGCTGTGAGAACTGCGATGTACCCTCCGCTGATGGGTTGACGGCTGTAGAGTGGGCAGAGTGCCGTGAGAACGGCTGCTCCCCACTCTCCGTCAGTCCTTGAGGTTCGTCGCCTTTGTCTGTAATGGTCCCAGGCTCGCTGACAATTTGCTCTTTCCAAAGCGCATTATTGCTTTTTTGGAAATCACGAGCTTGTTTCCGTGTGTTTTGATGTGGGGACATTCTAGTTCGAGCTAGTGGACGCGGGATGATCCGTTGTTAAGTGGGTCCCTGGGCCACAGATTCCCTATCTAACCCTAGGTACCGAGAAGCGGTAACCGGCTGGGGCAGGTAGTGTATCAACTCGAAGTTCTCAGAGGGTCTCAGTAGTATAATTGGATGGTTCTGGCGCCTCCTCCTCCTCCGGCTCTCGGGAGAGGCCTCCTCCTCCTGCGGGAAATTTGAATTTTGGCGGGAAATTTGAATTTTGGCGGGAGATTTGAATTTGTAAACAAAGCCACGTGCTTTTTGACAGCTGTCATCGACAACAACGCATCGCTAACCTCAGTACTGCCATCTTGACGGGCCTAAACCTCACTAGTGCCAACTTAACCTAACTAGCATGAGGTAAACAAACCCACGTGTTTTTTAACAGCCACGTGCTTTTTGACAGACAACAACGCATCGCAAACCTCAGTACTGCCATCTTGACGGGAATAAACCTTAGTGGTACCAACTTAACCTAACTAGCGAGAGGTAAACAAAGCCACGTGTTTTTTGACAGCCACGTGCTTTTGACAGATTTGTAAACAAAGCCACGTGCTTTTTGACAGACAACAACGCATCGCAAACCTCAGTACTGCCATCTTGACGGGAATAAACCTTAGTGGTACCAACTTAACCTAACTAGCGAGAGGTAAACAAAGCCACGTGCTTTTTGACAGCCACATGCTTTTTGACAGCTGCCATCCGCCATCTTTGAGCACCGTGCTGCCCTCTTTCGTCACCTGTCATCGGCAGTGCTGCCATCTTGACGGGTCTAAACCTTAGTGCTACCAACTTAACCTAACTAGCGCGAGGTAAACAAAGCCACGTGCAGCTGTCATCCGCCATCTTTGAGCAGTGCTGCCCTCTTTAGCTACTTACCTTTGAAATGTGGTGGCGGATAATTTGAAAAATGCTTTTTGACAGCAGCCATATTGCATCGTGCTGCCCTCTTTAGCTAGATACCTGTGGTAGCAGACAATTCCACGTGACAGCAGCCATCTTTGAGCACCGTGCTGCCCTCTATGTGGTGGCGGCAAATTCCACGTGCTCTTGTTTGGAAACAAACTCACGTGCTTTTTTGACAGCTACCATCCACCATCTTTAATCAACAGAGCACAGTGCTGTACTCTTTAGCTAGATACCTTTGAAATGTGGTGGCGGCAATTTGAAAAATTCTATGTGCTCTTGTTGGGAAACAAAGCCACGTGCTTTTTTTTGACAGCTGTCATCCGCCATCTTTAATCAATAGAGCACTGTGCTGCGGGCAATTTCGTTAGCTGTCATCCGCCATCTTTAATCCAGAGAGAACAGTGCTGCACTCTATGTGGTGGCGGCAAATTCCACGTGCTCTTGTTTGAAAACATACTCACATGCTTTTTTGACAGCTGTCATCCGCCATCTTTAATCCAGAGAGAACAGTGCTGCACTCTATGTGGTGGCGGTAAATTCCATGTGCTTTACAAACCTATGTGCTTTTCTGACAGCTGTCATCCGCCATCTTTAATCTAGAGAGAACAGTGCTGCACTCTATGTGGTGGCGGCAAATTGAAAAATTCCACGTGCTCTTGTTTGAAAACATACTCACGTGCTTTTTTGTCAGCTGTCATCCGCCATCTTTAATCACCGTGCTGCCCTGTGACGGCAAATTCCACGTAGAAACAAAGCCATGTGCTTTTTTTTGACAGCTGTCATCCGCCATCTTTAATCACCGTGCTGCCCTGTGACGGCAAATTCCACGTAGAAACAAAGCCATGTGCTTGTTTGACAGCTGTCATCCGCCATCTTTAATCACAGTGCTACACTCTATGTGGTGGCGACAAATTCTAAATGCTTTACAAACCCATGTGCTTTTCTGACAGAGCTGTCATCCACCATCTTTAATCACCGTGCTGCCCCGGTGACGGCAAATTCCACGTGCTCTTGTTTAGAAACAAAGCTTTTAATCCAGAGAGAACAGTGCTGCCCCGGTGGTGGCAAATTCTACGTGCTTTTTTGACAAAAAAAAAATTCTGCTCTCGAGATACTTACCGAACTATACTCACGAAACTGCTCATCACCTTCTTTCTTCTATGAGTAATAAACAAAAACTCTATCCTGCAAATAAGGAGCGGGAGGAAGGTGATACCTAACCTAAAATAAAAGAATATGCCAATTCTACATTATTTATTTACATCTTGTATGTACAAGTTTTATCTCGAATCATTTCACCCTAGCGTACTTCTCGATGCAATTCTTGAATGTACAAGTTTAGACTTGCCGTACCAGCGTTCCTCCCCGAATTGTGATGTAAGACAGCGTAACGTAAGTACACACACCTCTAGCATAATGTTTATGTAAAGTAGTACTTATCAGTACTACTATGCCCCCAGGCTAGCGTGTTGGTAGAATTTGGAATGACAAACCGTTTACAATCATCGCTATTAAGGGCTACCTTACTAATTAAATGAGTGTACAACTGGTGCTTCTTGCTTCTAATGACAGACATTTGCTTATGCAAAACAGGTGGATTACTTTTAATGCAATTGTTATAGTTTTCAAAACTTAGCTGATTCTGAACGACATTCTTTTTAACCCCCTTCAATCTCTTTATTTGTAATTCATTTAAGAGTTTTATGCAATATGACTTGGATTTAGTACCTACAAATGAATCGATAATATTCCCAGCACATTCATCTTTCATTTTACCTAGAACCTTTTTGTTCACTAGCGGTAGATGATATTGATTATCTGCAGGATAGTTACTCGTATCAAACCTACCCAAGTCAGGCTTTATATCATTGTAATAGTCATCAGTTTTGATTTGATAAATAAACGAATCGGTATCTGTGTAGAGCAATTGCGCATTATGCGCGTACTTCTTCATCATATAATCGTAATGGAATTCATACATGAGTGTTTTAGCCAATTCAAGTACTGTGAAGCCGACGTAGGTAGGTTTGTCATACTTAACCTTGACACGATTCATCTGTATAATAACTAAATTCTCGTGTATGATGGTGCAGCTGTGGAAATTTGGTTTACTTATTAAATAGTTAGCACCATACCTTTTCTTAATATTATCCCAGTTTGTAATCAATTTTACATCAACGCGTTTGTCAACATTCTCCATAGTCTTACCAAACACACTATTATTCATGAGCTTGTAGAAATCTTTTTCAAACTCGTTAACCGCATTCGTTCTTAAATTATTGTTCAGATCGATATATGGCTTTAGCCACGGTGACTGATTAAATTCTAGTACGCGATGAATTTTGGATAACTTCAAACCATGCTGCAAACACTGTTTTAAATTTCGGTAATGAATGATATACTTAGATTTATCGCATAAATTAGCAATGAGCATTTTCGTCGTTGATGCAATGTACGGGGACTTCATATTTTCAGGGCAGAACGGTAGGTCATTATGAGAAGTGTGTAACTCTTTAGGATACTGTAAGTCAACTTCGAGGAAATAACCTTTATCAGCTTCATCGCCTAGGGCGTGTAGCTGTAAAGCATCAATTTCGCACTGCGTCAGCCAGCGGAAACCACTCACCGGTAGATGCTGACTCATCGCCCACCCATACTGATTATTAGCATCCAGATAAACGATATACTGAGATTCCTGACTGGTATCGAAACTCGGCATGTACTTATTATTAGCACTCGAATACCGGCCGCTACACTGACTCAGACCGCCTCGAATGGATGCTTTTATAAAGTGCACCATATCGATATCCGTTAGCAGCTCCAAATTCACACGCGTGTATTTTAACATCGCGTCCCAACTTAACCCAGGTGCAGTAAAATACTGACATGGGTCAAGGCTGTAGGTGTTCATGCAAACACAGCGAAAATTTTCAAAAACATCAGCTAACAAAAGTACATCTGTCTTTAAATATAAATCGGAGTATTCACCCAGCGTTTGAATGTGGAACTGCTCCCAGATATGTTGTGCATGTAAATAGTCATCATCACTAATATCTGCTGAATTCAGCGAGCTGTAAAAGGATTGTTTCGATGGTAAGGCACGTTCTTCGAGGCGGTCTAAGCAGTCGAGATATTCGTAACAAAAAACACCCTTACGCCGAAGTAAATTAAACTGCGCTTCTTCGGGGAAAACGCGTCGAATTTCCGTAAATTGGTCAGGCTGTAAATGACTAGAAAGTTTATCGAGGCTACTCGCCATAAAGCGAAACGAGTCAAGGAATCTCAGTTTTATAGAATGCTCAGCATCTACTTTTACAGACTTTGCAAACGCAATGTACCGCTCTTTATTCTGAGGGATTATATCTACTTTTTCATCCGAAGCTCCAAATTGTGAAATGATGAAATGAGAGTCGTAACCAGATAAGTTATGAAAAATTACAGGGATGAATTTAGGAAGTCTATACTTAAGATTACAGCTATAATGAGCGGCACATCTGTAGAAACCAGTTAAATGATCATGATCAAAAACTTTAGGGTCATTTTCGGAAAATCCCCCATCACAAATGCTACACTTTGTAGCACGTTCATGATCATTTAACTGAATGTCGGTGAGTGGCTTCATAGGAATATTACTATTCAGAATACGACCGAGACGAACTGCATCACTTTCAAGTCTTTCTAAAAATACTTTAGCAGCATCATGTCCTCGATACAGCTCTAACTTGTTAAGCGTACTATCGTAACTACACTTGATGTAATACGCGAAGCTATACGGGACATGCATGTGCGTAGTATTAGTGAAAGAGTTGTCAGGATTAGGTGAGCATGTGTTGCATGGCGTGAGGATGGCTTCAAAGTCTGCATAAATCACGAACGGTACCCACATCTGCTTATGACAATTTGTAAATTTTAAAACATTATTGCCTGTAGTAGGTATCTCTGTACGTACATGATTGCAGTCATTCTTGGAATGCTTCGTTAACTGATCTTCATTTCTGAAATACTGCAAGCATCCATCACATAGCCACTTTTTGTTACACCTGTTTGACAACTGACTGCCAACAAGTCTACTCAGATTTTTAATCCAGCAAAAGTGGCTATTCTCACTGTTTTCAATATAGAGTAAATTAACGTGAGTACTCTTCTTATGACATGTATAATACAGAGGACCTACTACAGACTTTTTCTCTACACCATACACATTGATACTAATGTTATTTAGTTCCTCAAAGCGCTTAATATCCTTTATCTGCACAGGAAATTCTATACTATCGAAATTTAGCTGCGTTGAATAGTGTGGATAGGATGATGTTCTATTCGCTACATTCCGTTTCACAGGATTTATAGCTGACATCACCGCCCATGCAAAACATGCTTCGTCATTGTTTTGGATGTTTACAACAGCTTTTCTTTGCTGAATCCATGTCGGCAGCTCGATGTACGATGAACCTCGCATGGGATTGTACTTATTGATGTTAACTTCTAGATACATTATTTCAACTAAAGCCCACCCTGATTCCTTTTCCTGAAATTCCTCACTCTTAGTTGAAATAATGTTAGAGACATCCCTAAGTACATCACCAAAATTAGTCGACTCACTTATGACAAAATTCTTCGTATTAAATGATTTAATGTCCGTTATTTCGGATTCATCCGTGCTTTTAATGTACAAGGCGAAAAGTTCAAAATTAACTTTAAATAAACTATGATTGGACAAAGATTTAGCAAGAAGCTGTTGTACATCCGGTTGAACGCAATTTAAAAAGTTTGAAGTGCTCTGAAACTTTTGACTGGTGCGAATTCGGTAACTAGCAATCCTACTTTTAAATGCTGTATTAATTTCCTCGATGTTTGCGTTACTACCACTTCTACACGCATTATTTTTATGCGCATTACTCCGTAAGTGTCCCTGAAAATGCGAAGATGGTACATCAGTGTTACAGTGCTCGCAGTGAATAGTTTGAAGTTCATTTTTCCTAGGTTTTTTACTACTAGTACTTTCTACAGCTACATCAGTAGCTGCACGCTTTTTCCCTACTACTACCTGAGGGCAAGTAGATATTTGATGTACCTCTGCTAAGTGAGCCTGGTATTGCTCTACATTAGCGAAGTACAGCCCGCAAACATCACATAAAGCAGATGTTATGCTAGGGTGTTTTGCTTTTATATGACGTGCGAGGTTATCCTGTCTTACGAACGTTGCCTTACACTGTTCGCAGGGGAACATAGTTGGGTTATAGTCGCAAGCAGATAGCTGATGATGTTTTGTTTTTACATGGCGTGCAAGGTTGTCACGTCTTGTGAACATTGCCTTACACAGCTCGCATGGGAACATAGTGTCTTCTCTTTCTTCGAATAAAGTGTTTAGGTGAACAGCGTATGCAACAAGTTCTGAAAAGAGAACAACCAATAGAGATTAGCCTAAAGTTGCGATGTTCAACCTATAGAGGTTGGACATGGCTGTGAGTTAGGCCTATAGCATGAGGATTGAAGAGAACGACTAAAGTTACGATGTTCGGAAGAAACCAAGTTTCAACCTGTTGAGGACAGACATAGCTACGTGTGCGTGTTTGAAATTATACCACGTCTATAGTATGTTGATTAAAGAGAACAACTATTTATGATTAGCTTAAAGTTACGATGTTCGGAAGAAACCAACTTTCAACCTGTTGAGGGCAGACATAGCTATGTGTGCGTGTTTGAAATTATACTACGTCTATAGTATGTAGATTAAAGAGAACAACTATTTATCAATAGACTAAAGTTACGATGTTCGGAAGAAACCAAGTTTAAGCCTGTTGAGGACGGACATAGCTATGTACGCACCTCGTCTATAGTATGTAGATTAAAGAGAACAACTATTTATCAATAGACTAAAGTTACGATGTTCGGAAGAAACCAAGTTTCAGCCCGTTGAGGGCAGACATAGCTATGTGTACGTGTTTGAAATTATACCACGTCTATAGTATGTTGATTAAAGAGAACAACTATTTATGATTAGCTTAAAGTTACGATGTTCGGAAGAAACCAAGTTTCAGCCTGCTGAGGTCAGACATAGCTATGCGTGCATGTTTGAAATTATAAGATTAACCTCTTCTATGACATGCAGATTAAAGAAAATAACTATTTGTCAATAGACTAAAGTTACGATGTTCGGAAGAAACCAAGTTTCAACCCGTTGAGGTCAGACATAGCTATGTGTGCGTGTTTGAAATTATACCACGTCTATAGCGTGAGGATTAAAGAGAACAACTATTTATCAATAGACTAAAGTTACGATGTTCGGAAGAAACCAAGTTTAAGCCTGTTGAGGATGGACATAGCTATGTACGCACCTCGTCTATAGTATGTAGATTAAAGAGAACAACTATTTATCAATAGACTAAAGTTACGATGTTCGGAAGAAACCAAGTTTCAACGAATAGAGGTCAGACATACCTTAAAATATTCGCGCTGCAAACTGTTACTCGGATGTATAAAATGCGTGCGTTCAAGCCTGAAACTCGAATGATAATATTCTGGTCGTACCTAAAAAAAAGAAGAAACATATATGAATGTAGTGTAGGGTACATCATCTAACCTAATTATCTTTACAACTCAAAGTTCGAAAACATACCTTTAAAAAAAATGCACGTGCTGCAGGCTGTTACTGGGATGAATAAAATTGTTGCGTACTTTCGAACGGTACCTAAAAAAAAGAACAAACATATATGAATGTAGATGTCTAGCGTAGAAGTTGCTTTGCAAATAAAAAAAAGGTAATTAACAGTTCTACCTTACCTTAAGATAAAGGCTGAAGAATAATATTCACTGCAGACGGGAGATGTGTGCATGTAATAAACGCATACAGAGAACTGTGAGCACTTCGCGCAGACTGCTGCGGCTAAATATTCTGCTTGTTACCAAGCGGATATGATAATCGCTGAGCTGACAACTGCGGTACAGTCGGAACGAATGCAAACAAGAGCTCCTACCTGCAGGCTGACGTATTCAAACCTCCTGTTGATACCGAGGTGTCAGAATTTAAGAGTTCGATCCTTGGAAAGTTAGCGTGTGATCCTCGACTTCTCGAGGGTACATACGCGGTATTCCTTACCTGTAGGTATTGAGCTAAAGCTAGATCATGTAATGACGATCGCGCAGGCCCCTCGCCTAGCATTTACGGCTTCCAGTTCGAACCCGCTATCTTCCGAAGTAGCGAGAATGATTGAAGAGTGTTTGAGTGTGATTCATTTGTTGGATGGAGGCGTTAAGCTGCCTTCTTCGGTAGGAGTAGGCTATGTCGGGATATCGATTTAAAATCCTAGTCGGGAAGGGCAGCCGGTCGTATGGTGTGAGGCGGGGTGTGCAAAAAAGCTAGCAATAAGTAAGGGCTGTTGATGGGGGCGTTAAACCTTGTGCAGACTCCTTCGAAAATGATTTTTTTGAGTACAAGAGTGTTGATGCTGATTCATTTGTCGGATAGAGGCAATAAGCCTTGTGCAGGCTTCTTCAGTCGAGTAGGCTATGTATCGGTACCGGGATATCTAGTTATAAAACCCGCTACAACAAATTTATCACGTATACTGCGATTTAAAATCCTAGTCAGGAAGGGCAGCCGGTCGTATGGTGTGAGGCGGGGTGTGCGAAAAAAAGCCAGCATTAAGTAAGGGCTGTTGATAGGAGGCGTTAAACCATGTGCAAGCTCCTTCACCAGGAGAAGCCTACATGCCGGTACCGTGCAGGTTCTTTCGATAGGAGTAGGCACTGTGTGTGTTTTAACCTCTCCGTACAATCATGATATTTTACGTTAGGAACTTACATAGGCTAAATGCTACACATTCTATGGCAGAGCCGGGAATCGAACTCGGACCCCCGAGGGTAGCAGCTAACTACTACACTACAGAGGAGGGCTATTTCAGAATATTTTACAACCTTAATTGGTACTGTGTTTTAAGAGCTTACATGGGACTCAGCTAAGAAGACCTTCGCGAGTTACAAGCCGCTTATCAGTGTCTTCGTTCAAGGTCGAGCCGGAAGATACGTGTACAATTTCAGCTAACACATGCATTCTACACAACTCGCTCAGAATGACTGTGCTGATACTTCGAGGACTGTAGAACAAATCTATAGCCTACAGTATGCATGCCTCTCACCCGGTAGTCTCGGTTCGATTCTCTTGGGGATAAAAATGTGTTTAAATCACATGAATGTGTTGAGTTGTCCTTCCTGATGCAAAACTAGCAGTATCTAACCTCATAGTTTTACGACCGGTTGCCCTTCCTGACAACTCAGATTAAGAATCTGTTTTACAACGTCTAACACGGGGAATCGGGGATTTACAGCTAGATGCAATTCTTAGATTTTAAATCACGAACTATTGTTTTACGGCCGGATGTCCTTCCTGACTAAGATTTTAAATCGCAAGAATTTGTTTTTAAGACTAGTCGCCCTCCCTGATGCAAAACTAGTAGTATCTAAGCTCTTGGTTGCCTTTCCTGACAACTCGGATTAAGAATCTGTCGAGAATCGGGGATTTACAGCTAGCTTAGATTTTAAATCACGAACTAACAAGAGCACGTAGAATTTACCGCCACCAGGGTAGCACTGTTCTCTCTGGATTAAAAGCTTTGTTTCCAAACAAGAGCACGTAGAATTTACCGCCACCAGGGTAGCACTGTTCTCTCTGGATTAAAAGCTTTGTTTCCAAACAAGAGCACGTGGAATTTACCGCCACTAGGGCAGCACTGTTCTCTCTGGATTAAAAGCTTTGTTTCTAAACAAGAGCACGTGGAATTTACCGTCACCGGGGCAGCACGGTGATTAAAGATGGTGGATGACAGCTCTGTCAGAAAAGCACATGGGTTTGTAAAGCATTTAGAATTTGTCGCCACCACATAGAGTGTAGCACTGTGATTAAAGATGGCGGATGACAGCTGTCAAAAAAGCACATGGCTTTGTTTCTACGTGGAATTTGCCGTCACAGGGCAGCACGGTGATTAAAGATGGCGGATGACAGCTGTCAAAAAAAAGCACATGGCTTTGTTTCTACGTGGAATTTGCCGTCACAGGGCAGCACGGTGATTAAAGATGGCGGATGACAGCTGACAAAAAAGCACGTGAGTATGTTTTCAAACAAGAGCACGTGGAATTTTTCAATTTGCCGCCACCACATAGAGTGCAGCACTGTTCTCTCTAGATTAAAGATGGCGGATGACAGCTGTCAGAAAAGCACATAGGTTTGTAAAGCACATGGAATTTACCGCCACCACATAGAGTGCAGCACTGTTCTCTCTGGATTAAAGATGGCGGATGACAGCTGTCAAAAAAGCATGTGAGTATGTTTTCAAACAAGAGCACGTGGAATTTGCCGCCACCACATAGAGTGCAGCACTGTTCTCTCTGGATTAAAGATGGCGGATGACAGCTAACGAAATTGCCCGCAGCACAGTGCTCTATTGATTAAGGATGGCGGATGACAGCTGTCAAAAAAAAGCACGTGGCTTTGTTTCCCAACAAGAGCACATAGAATTTTTCAAATTGCCGCCACCACATTTCAAAGGTATCTAGCTAAAGAGTACAGCACTGTGCTCTGTTGATTAAAGATGGTGGATGGTAGCTGTCAAAAAAGCACGTGAGTTTGTTTCCAAACAAGAGCACGTGGAATTTGCCGCCACCACATAGAGGGCAGCACGGTGCTCAAAGATGGCTGCTGTCACGTGGAATTGTCTGCTACCACAGGTATCTAGCTAAAGAGGGCAGCACGATGCAATATGGCTGCTGTCAAAAAGCATTTTTCAAATTATCCGTCACCACATTTCAAAGGTAAGTAGCTAAAGAGGGCAGCACTGTGCTCAAAGATGGCGGATGACAGCTGCACGTGGCTTTGTTTACCTCGCGCTAGTTAGGTTAAGTTGGTAGCACTAAGGTTTAGACCCGTCAAGATGGCAGCACTGCCGATGACAGGTGACGAAAGAGGGCAGCACGGTGCTCAAAGATGGCGGATGGCAGCTGTCAAAAAGCATGTGGCTGTCAAAAAGCACGTGGCTTTGTTTACCTCTCGCTAGTTAGGTTAAGTTGGTACCACTAAGGTTTATTCCCGTCAAGATGGCAGTACTGAGGTTTGCGATGCGTTGTTGTCTGTCAAAAAGCACGTGGCTTTGTTTACAAATCTGTCAAAAGCACGTGGCTGTCAAAAAACACGTGGCTTTGTTTACCTCTCGCTAGTTAGGTTAAGTTGGTACCACTAAGGTTTATTCCCGTCAAGATGGCAGTACTGAGGTTTGCGATGCGTTGTTGTCTGTCAAAAAGCACGTGGCTGTCAAAAAACACGTGGGTTTGTTTACCTCATGCTAGTTAGGTTAAGTTGGCACTAGTGAGGTTTAGGCCCGTCAAGATGGCAGTACTGAGGTTAGCGATGCGTTGTTGTCGATGACAGCTGTCAAAAAGCACGTGGCTTTGTTTACAAATTCAAATCTCCCGCCAAAATTCAAATTTCCCGCCAACATTCAAATTTCCCGCGGGAGGAGGAGGCCTCTCCCGAGAGCCGGAGGAGGAGGAGGCGCCAGAACCATCCAATTATACTACTGGTCTCGGTGAGAGGAGAGGGACGGCTAAGCGAGAGGCACATACGTATTCTCGCTAGCACAGTCGAGCTCGTCCTAACCCTCTGTCTCACGCTTCGATGATACAAATGCAGGGGTTTCAACATGGCGTCCCTTCTTATTTATAGACGCGACCCCTCTCTCCAGGCATTTTCCCTTTGCCGCCAAGAAAACTTGCGTAACTTTTCCGACTTAAATGAACTGTATTTAAAAGAGTTTTTGATGTAACCACATACTTGTTAACTCGTTAGCAGTAGTGTTCATGAACATTTAAAATTTATTCTCATTAAATTAACCGGTTAAATAACCTCATTTGATAGGCGCTATTTTCTGTCGACTTAGCGTGGGTAAGCTAGGCACGCGCGTCCTTCTGACATAATCCACAGAAATAGCTCAGCATTCTCAAATCCGTCTTACTAAAGACCAAGTGTCTTATAGATAAATACAGGACCCTCATTATACTGCGTTCAACACTAATTCTTTCATTTAAATATATTTATTCACCGAGCTCGATAGCTGCAGTCGCTTAATTGCGGACAGTATCCAGTATTCGGGAGATAGTAGGTTCGAACCCCACTATCGGCAGCCCTGAAAATGGTATTCCGTGGTTTCCCGTTTACACACCAGGCAAATGCTGGGGCTGTACCTTAATTAAGGCCACGGCCGATTCCTTCCCACTCCTAGCCCTATCCTGTCCCATCGTCGCCATAAAACCTATCTGAGTCGGTGCGACGTAAAGCAACTAGCAAATATATATATATATTTATTTATTCAACCTAAACTTTCTTCTGTATCCTTCCACATCGACAAGTGCGGATGACGTCACATCACAGAGCGTGGGACAGAAAGTAGCCACCCCTCTTTGCCACGTGTCGCCTCGGATATATATAAAATTTCGAGCTTCCTATTACAATCGCCATGGGCCTCCTGTAATATTTCTACTTAAAATTCTTAGGGCACAAAGGTCATGGGTTCAATACGGAATCACTCCTGAGTTTCCTTCCTCAAATGGCGTCACGTAACCTAACCGTATGCGTGTCATGAAAACATATTTGAAACGCATGTAGAGACATGAGTTAGCCTCGCTAAAAATTTACATGTGATTAGCCTTTCCGAAATGTAACTAGATGCGAGAAAATATGAACTATCCTCTGAAATCAGTGATGTAGGCCTACTCTGCCATATCTTAAGGTGTATCACATTCTTAATTAATTTCAGTACGGTAGGCTATATAACATTAAAATTATGAGATCGTTTACTTAAGCCAATATTTAACGAGTTAACAACTGCGAAAACTTATCCTCTTTCATTTCGAATTTTCTTTAGGGAACAGCAGTCGTTGGGTATTACCAAATACAGCAGAGACAATACGCGACACTTACGGATTTAGTCTTGTTAAAATGGGAGACAATTCGACGGCGGCGCTCCTAGTGACTTGACCTGAAAAGTCGCACTAAATTCAAATGTCAATGGAAATACATATACGAAAATGGATAAATAAATTATGTCTAGAAAGAAAGTATTATTGAGATATTAACTTCAAAGTTGCTAAAGCAATTCTGGATACATGAATGAAGAATTATTTAAAAGGTTATTATTTAAAGACTGAAATTAGACATATAAACAAGATGTGAAATGGACTGCTGGGAAATGGGTTGATCTTTCATTTATGCATTACTTTTTTTGCTTTAGCATTCCTGCCGGAACTTTTACGATTAGATTTGTCTTTTTTCCATTTAAAAACATTGTATCATCACATTAAGACACTTGTCAATAAAAATATCAGCACATTCCTTACACACATGATGCAATGAATTAACATTTAAAAGCTGGACAATTTTCCTCTTAACATGAAGCCTACTAACAGAAAGAAAATCTATAAAATCCCGGCTTTAATCTGAGAAGATGGATAAAAGAAAGAAAAGTATGAAATTGTTGTCGATAGTGATGCTTTGAGGAATATTTACGTACAATTAAGGTAAAAATGTAACATACCCTTGGCTGTATAGTCGAGGATTTTTAAAATCGCTGGCCTGAAATAATCTGAACAGATCTTATAATTCTTATATAAGCGTAACGTCCCTTTTTTCTTGTATACCTTATCCAAATCACTTCTGTGACATTTCAAAACCCACAGATCACACCTACAACAACCCATCAGTACTGAAGGTTAACTGATGCACTATACAATAAAATATGCGTATTATATTTTCTAAGCCAGTTAAAATATGGGTCGAGCAGGTCAGAAGATTATGAAGTACTATAAAAATCTCTTTGTTACTGGAAGAATATATATGCAAACACAATATTACTTATATTTTCTTGTCACGAGGGTAGCGAAAGAAAGGCCGTGCATTCTTCTCTGCTTCATAGTTACTGCAGCCAAACACAGCACATGCCTTTCCCCTCATGTTGAGAGGAGATATCAAGGAATGACACATGCTATTATTTAATTATGTCAACTCACTGAAAATGCATAAATAACACCAAAAACTTCACACACAAATATGCGTGCTCTTATGGCAGAATCAGTAGTTCTCAGGTCTACCCGCTAGAGAGAGCTCTAATAGCTGTTCCTCGATATCTCGCTGAGTGTCGCATATTGTCTCTACTGTATTTGGTATTACCATTGAACTAGGTATTACTAATCCACTGTATAACATCGCCTTCGAATGTCGACGAAATAGCTCGCAAATGCACATAATGAGAAAACTATACATAACAAAAACCCTTAAACCCAGTGAAACTGAACAATTATAAATAAAATACACCAATTAAATTACTAAGCGGCCCTTTACACAGGCGGATGACCAGTCCACATGTAAGGGCCAATCCTACAACCCTCTAATCTTACAACTAACTTGGTGGCCCCCCACACAGGCGGCATACTGGACACTATGCAAGGCGCCACCCCTAACTAAATCTACTAAGCTGCCTCTAATATGGACGGATGACTAGCTCACATGCTAGGGCAACCCCTACATCTAAATTAGCCTATAACTAACTACTTACTACATTAAATCTATACTAATTCTATCGTAAGTCTGTCTGGGGGCAGCACCTCCCTGGTGAGGAAATGCAACCACCCTTCCCTGGGATGTCACGACCAGACATGTCTCATGAGGCTCGGAAACCGAAACCTCACAGACAGTTACAATACGGGTCCCGTATTCTATTTCTCAGGATGGTTGTATAGACTACCGGTGACGTAGAATTAAACTATTTAATCAAAGAAGATACAATTGAGATAGTCAATTGTTGATTTACTGTGTTCTTCGTGCCTATAACGATGACCATCTTGCAGAAGCATTGGCTGATGTCACTACGTCTGCTTGTTCACCGCAGATCGCTGGGTTCCTCCTCAGACTGCCCCCTTCAAGATGAGCCTTTGAAGCCAAATAAGAAATTGAGACGAAGCTCCCTTCCCAAAAATTGACCAGCAATCAGCTTCTAAGTTCCGCATTAGACTCAATTTAGGGCACATTAAGCAAGCTCATAATAAACGACAGCCTACCTGGAAGGTGTGAAAGAAAAAACATTCAACAACAATTCGAACAGTGTCATGAAGCCAATCATTTTCAAAACCTTTTAACCGGAAGACAAACAGACATTTTTAATGTAACAAAGTGAAACTTTTAACAACTATTCCAATGAATAGATATAGTTTTTAAGCTGACCAACTATGTAATCATCCAGTCTCATTTCATTAACCCATTAACCCCCACATTGTTTTAACATCATTTAAATTTAATTTGTATTCAAGTAGTCTTTGAGAGGATCAATGTACTTGCAAATAACGTGTTCAGAAAATTAGCGATTCACCTAAGCTTAACAACAGCTGAAGATGTTCCCAAGTGAGAACGAAACATGTACTGTTTACAAATAATAATTAGCTAAAAAGCAAATAAAAAGTATCAAAAAGGTGGAAGATTTTCAATTATTGTAACCCTCTGTGATTAGAATTTGATACGGAAAATGAAGCTGATTACTTGCAACCGAAACCTCACCGACCACTTAAGTTGTCAATGTTATTCCTCACCACTCCTTCACGTAACAGCCCTCATGTGTGCGGATGCCAGCTCTGCATGTAGGCCTTCACGTCTGTACTCTTCTGCTCAGACGGTGTTATGTCTCGGCTCATCTTTCGCTGTCTCATTGACAACTTACTTCCTCTAACCTAATACTACTCACTACCTTACTCTACTCTACACGTGCAGACGTACTGAATCAGCACTTAGCTTGAGATAGGTCAGGCCTATCTCCCCCTCTTCCAACTCTACATCACCAGCCAAACGCTATCTAACAAAAAAAAGCCAACAGGCAGACAAACGATTTACCAACAACACAAATTAGAAGGAATACAATACGACTTACTTATCAATGAACTAAAATACTACTAATTATAAAATATACAATACATAAGGAGCAAAGGAACAAAACTGAACATATATATAAACGGGACATAATACTCAATTTGTAATTATTATCGCCCTTACTATTACTGACTTGAACTCTATAATATTCCATATCTGTGTATCCCTCTTTCATCACTTTCATCATTATTTACCCTTCCCTCATTCACCACTTTTATTTTCTTCTCCCAAAAGCATTTTACAATTGTCAATAATTTCGATAGTTTCCGAGGCCTTCTCCATTCCCTGTTCATTAATTTGACAAGAGTATAATATTCAGATTCTCTTTCCATCTTATTTATCTCTTCCGCTTCCACGTATTTAACCTGTAATGCTCTTATACTTTCACACTGTCTCAAGAAATGTGCATTTCCTAACTCCTTCTCACACAATAAACATGTATTTGCCACTTCTGTAAAAGCCTTATTTTTATTAACTCCCATCAGCCACCAAATCAATGCCCTGTATTCTCTTTTGGTTAATTTATCATGTATTATTTTCATACCTGGATATATTTTCATGAATTTCTCCAGAGTTTTCCTATTATTACCCTCAGCTCTTACCATTTGTATTTCTATATCTGCTACCCTCTGTGCCACTTTCCTACAGACTTTTCCTTCTTCTAAATCTTTGTCCCAATAGTTCCCCATCCCAATTTCTCCTAGTACTATCTTTAAGTTGCCCGCCGAGTACCCATTCTGGTACCTCATTTGGTGCAGGTAAGCTAAATATAGAATGTCTCCCCCACCTCCCCTTTTAACCTAAACCAATATTTTATTACTCTCTTAATTATATCCACCTTTATATTAATTTCTGTACACAGTAATCTAGCTCCACTATTCACTGTACATGTTGGTAAACCTGTAATTATTTTAATAAATATACTAGTAACTGAATCAAGCATTGCAATTTCCTTTTCTGTGCCCCATACTTCTGCACCGTATAACATTTTAGATTTAATCACAGCATTGAAGAGATTTCTTTGTACTCTAAAATCAATATTAGGCATCCTGTTATCTAATATTGAATACTAGCTAGGGCTGCTGCACCAGTCATTTTTGCTCTCTTGATGTGTTCAGACCAATTTCTATTTCCTGATATTATAATTCCTAAATATTCTAATTTGTTAGCTACTTCTTGTTTTACTCCTTCCAAATACCATTTTTCCTTTTTTGCTAGTTTGTTCCCTTTTTGCACACCATTACTGTAGTTTTCTGTGCATTAATTTTCATATACCATTCTTTACAGTACTTCTCGATACCATCAATACTTTTTTGCATTGCAACTGGCGTTAGTGTGAACAGGAGTATGTTGTCAGCAAAGACAAGACCAGGATTATCCTGATTTTCTAAACATGGCAGTGCAAATCTTTCCTTGACTTCAAATTCTAATATATCGTTAATGAACAATAGGAATAAGATCAGCGACAATTTACATCCCTATTTCAAACCAATTTTGGAGATAATCTCTCCTACTTCTTCCACTTTACTTCAGCATACATCTTTTCTATAGCTCTTATCATTTTACAGCACACTCCAACCTGTCTCAATCTAGTAACGACTGCCCCCTGTTCACAGTATCAAATGCTTTTTCTAAATCAATTGATGTTATATAGAGCTTACCACCTTTTTTCTTTACATATTTGTCAATAAGCGTACTCACTATAAGAACATTATCTAGTGTTCTTCTCCCTTTTCGGAATCCACTTTGAAATCTCGACAGGATTGAATGTCTCTCCGCCCAGTTCCTTAGTCTATTTGCTAGTATACCAATATATACTTTCACCAATGTATCCAATAATGTAATTCCCCTATAGTTTCCAGGATTTAATCTGTCCCCTTTATTTTTGTATGTAGGGCATATTATCCCCTCTTTCCAAGCTTTCTGGAATACACCTTTCTCGAAGATTTTATTGAATATCCTTGTCAAAATTTCCCACATGCCGTTTTGCTCTCCCACCTCTTTCCAGAATTCATATGTGATTCCCGAAATAGTTCCTGATTTTCCCTTTTTAGCTCTCTGCAACTGGTTCATTATTTCCTGAGTCGAAATTGCCTCATCTAATTCAGGCAGAGTGACACCCAAGCCCCCCGAGACAATAATCCCCTAACGATGCGATCTCCATTTGTCTTCTTTATTCAATAATTTCTCGAAATACTGGACCCATGAACTATGACTTATATTGGTCCCCCCTGAACCTGATTTCTTCTTGGTCATCTGATTTATTTTATCCCATACTTTCCTACTGTAATTTTCGTTACACTTTTTATTTATGTCTGCAGCCATCTTCTGTTGCCATTCCGACTTCGTCTTTCTTAACAATTCTCTGTATTCTTTCCTTTTTTCTACAAAATTCGTTTCTAGCTACTTGACCACCATCCTCCCTGTATCTCCTAAGTGCCTTCATAGCCTGTGACTTTTTCTTTGCGCATTCTGTATTATACCACCCACATTTTATCTGCGTTTTACCTGGATTTTGCCTCATACATTTTCCTGCCATTCCAATTACATTTTCTATCCTGGTTATGGTTTCTTCAGCTCTATTCTCTTCTATCAGTTTTCCAACACCTATTTTCCAGATCTCAAAATTCTCTCCATTGAAGTACTCTCTAAATTCATTCCCTAATTCTTCTTTCCAACGGTACCTGGGTATTTTCCTCTCCTTCACGCTATCGTAAACTCTCTCCTGCACTCTTATATCTTGAATCATTAATTTTATAGATACTGGCATATGATTTGCCTGCACCCAATCTCTAACGCATATCTCTTTGATAACTTGCAAACTATCCCTACAGCCTACAACTAGGTCAATTGTACTGCCCCCATTTTCTATTATATAAGTTTTCCCCTCTCATCACCGAAACACCATCCATTCAATATATAAAGCTCCTCTACCACGCATAATTCTAGTAGTTTTTCTCCATTTCTGTTACATTCTTTATCTTGGCTATTTCTATTAACTACTAATACCTCGTCCTCATGTTGACTATAAACTGGCTTCTTGTCCTATCCTCGTGTTAAGATCACCCATAATAATAATAATAATAATAATAATAATAATAATAATAATAATAATAATAATAATAATAATAATAATAATAATAATAATAATAATAATAATAATAATGCTTGCCTGATCATACGTACTTCCCATTCGTCTAATTTCAAATTCTTAAAAACTCATTCTGTGAAAATGGGGAGCTCGAAGTCGAAGACGAGCAGCTCAACCGAAGTAACTTCTTCATGACTTTGGATCTTCATATTTGGATTGTGTTGTGACTTTGTGCCTGACGGTGTATGCAGTCTGGCTCATTTTACTGTTCTCTGTTTTGGTGAACATTATGAGACAGTGCCAAACATTGCGTGTGCCGTGCTAATGCTCGGAAGATTACGCATTACTTCTTCTAACTGACTTACAATCCACTTTGTCTGAATTTTACAGTGCCTACCACTGTCATTTTATATCGCCTCTTCAACTGAAATTGTGTGGACTTGACCGTTAAATTCTTTCTTACTTATACATTGTTTTTCGAGTTATAATCGGCTGATGATGACCCAGACTGGGGTCGAAACCGGTACCATTTCCACTTTTAATTAAATAAGAATGTATTCTCTACATCTCTTATTTACTTGTATTGAATAGGTTGAACTACCATATTTATTATTTCAATTTAACTGTGATACTTTTCAATACGGAACAATGAAATTTTTATCTTTCTCTGCTGACTGCTCGACTCCTGTATCCACTCCTCTTCCTTCTGCCGTATCGCTCCCACCTACGTCATCACTGACTCCCGTCAGCATTACCTTGCTCACTTCTGCTACTTCCTCACAGGTTACACTCTGCTGATGTTGGTTTTTATCGTGTATTTCCTGTAGCTGAGCTTGTGTCCACATGCGCCACCAGCGACCGTCTCCAACGATCAAACGCTGCACTTTAATGTAGGCCTTAGGCCTTGAAATCTTGTTTTGCCTAGGTGCCTGCGTAAAGTGTTTTGTTCCTTGATGACGCCAATGTCCATGTCCCTTCTCACCCAAATTTTCTCACCTTTTAAGTTGCTGGTATTCCTCAGCACTATTTCCGCCATCAGGGTTGATATTAACTTAACCTTGATCGGTCTCTTACCCTTCACTTTCCCCACTCTATATGCATCGTCTATGTCCACCTCACTAAAGTTTATCTTCATTTTACTTTGTATTACTTCTACCACTTTAAATACTCTTTCCACCTTGCTTTCATTATCTCCTTCCGGCACACCATAAATAAAAAGGTTTTCCTCCTGAGCTCTTGGTTAGTCCTGTTTACAGACCACTTTACTTGGCCCAGTTCCTTCTCTAAATCGTTGACTTTGGTCTTCAGTCGTTCTACCTCCTCCGTGTTATGAGCCACTCTCTCTTTTATCACATTCATCTCCTCTTTAACACACTGCTTTAACTCTTGTATTACCTTATTTATTTCCTTGGCTTGTTCTCTAATTAGGTCTCTTTATTGCTCGTCCTGACATACCTCTTTGATCAGTTCCTTAATCATTTCAAATTCTTCCCATCCGATTGCACCAACTGGTCCAGGCCCCGGGTTCAGCTGCACTCTACCAATTTCCAATAAAGTTGCTATTACTGCGGCTACCAACGAGGTTACCAATACACCCATTTTCTGCACATTTTTCATCTCTCCTCTCACTTTTTCACATTTCACTCCTCCATTCCACCTTCCTATAGCTGCCCTGTACTGTACTAGTGAATCGCCCATGTTCAGTACTCTACTCAGCACATCCGCTCACTCCACTGTCTCACTCACGACTGAGAAAACTATACCATACCGGTACCAAAGATGATCGATAGTATTTTAGTGGCAAACGTTTCAGTTTCCTTATTCAAACAGGGTCACCTATCCTAACTTCACCGTACTATACATATGATGAAAACATACAGTACTTCAAGCGTGAGTAGAGAAATGATAACCTTCTCGCTATAAATTTGCATGATAATTCCCTTTCCGTAATTTAATCCGACGCGAGAAAATGTAAACTAACCTCTGAAATCAATTATGCACGCTGCCATATCTCGAGGTGTATCCCATTTTTACTTAATTGCAGTATTTATAATTAAAACTAAGCGATCGTTTAGTCAGCCTGTATTATTAACGAGTTATGGACTGTTATCGGAGACGTTATTTACGCATTTATGATGAAAATATGTTCTCTTTCAATTTGAATTTTCTTTACGGAACAGCAGTCGACGGTAGTGATGGGCAGTCTGAGATGAGGTCTCGAGATTTCTCGAGAGCGTTGTCCCCACACTGTGTGGCGAGCAGCGTGTCGTAGGCCTACAGGTAGACAGAGCTGAATGTTGTTTTCGCCGAGTATGCGAATAGCAAACCACGCACCTTCTCCATTCTGTAAATACGTGTCAACAAGCGATTAGGGCATTCATTTTTAGTGAGGTTTATTTTGACACAGTATAACATAATTATAAAGGATACGCATTCTGGCATTGTATGCAGTGGTATTTTAAGTACACGAATGAATAGGCTAAGTACAGAAACTGATGGATACTGTAGGTACACCTACCTGGATACTAGAGGCGTGCATTATTCGAACTCGAGACGAGGCAAGATGCACCCTGCTGCATATGCAACCACCATTACGTATGAGTGGAATGTGTAGTCTAAAATGTTTGAGTTTGCTCCAATTCTTTCGACAGGTAGGTGTACATCGTTATCAGACCCCACATTCAATATCATATTATGACCACTGCTTGTATTTACCCATATTTTTGTGACAAAGTAAATAATTCCTTACAATGTTATAGAGTATTCGCGTCATATGTAAAGTTAGCATAATTACCCAACAACAACAAGAGTACAACAAGCAATTCCATGGAAATTTAACATTCTAAATCCAGCATCATTATACACAAATTTACACACAACTTAATTAAGTATTTCCACTACGGCTTACAATACTATACGTTGAATTTAATACTAGCTTAACACTAAAAGTGATATTAAAGTTAAAACATAACTACCCAACAACTACAACAACAAGAGTACAAGAAGAAATTCCATAGAGAGAAAATATTAGAAAAATACTACTAGTTTAACATTATAAATCCAGCAGAAAATCACAAATTCAGTGTCTGTTATTTACAGTTTTTACTTTTCACTTTACACTAGCACTAATCATCATCTTAAAAGATTTGACACCGGAAGAGAATCTATCAAAGACTGCTGCAGGTAATTTATTCCAATCCCTTATGGTCCTGTTTACGAAGGAAAACTTGCCCACATCAGTATGCCGGTTATTATTACACTACTGTAAGCGACCATTGCCACCGGGATATTTCCCATTTGCGATGTATTTTTTAATAATAATAGTTAGGTGCTTCGGTATATGACAGTGCAATGTGTAATTGAGTCTAGTTGTACGTGACAATTTAAAGAAGATGTCCGAAATGCAACGTAAGTCGTAGATGTTGGTTACTTTGAAGAAATGTCACACAGCACAGCCCGCTGTGTTATTCAAAGAAGTAAAGTTCGTCAGCAGTAATCCTTCTGGGATGATAAGACATTTAAAAACACATCATATAAATGAAGAGGAATAGTCACAGAACACCTCCGGTCCGGCCTGTATCACAGGAAGCTACCCTGTCGACAACGACTGTGAGGCATCCAGGTAATTTTACATCCTACAGCTCGCAGTACACGAGAATCGGTCTCAAGAGCGTTACCCATCACCTCGGCTGAAAGAATTGGAGCAAAGTCAAGCATTTTAGATTGCACATTCCACTCAGGTGTAATGGGGGGTTGCATACGTAGCAAAGCACATCTTCCCCCTCTCAAGTTCGAATATCGCACGCCTCTAGTATCTAAGTATGTGTACATCCTATCTACAGTTATTCAAAAATTATACAGGATTATTCAGCTAAGATGTCTACTCCAAATAAGTAGTGAACAGTTTAAGATACTGACATTTCTGTTTTCACTTTCGTTAATGGTATTAAGGGGTTCATAGTTGAACATGCAGTACTTTTCCAGGCTTTTGACAAAATGTATTGGCTCACACGTTTTCATATGAGAACATTATTTCGCGCAATAACTGCCAATGATATTGTTGTATGTCCTCCGCTCTCTTCGCTCAGCGCCAGCCAGCCGCACGCACGCAAGCGTGGATCATTCGAGACTCGACGCGCAGTTTTCAGTGCGCGTGTCTGTTACGTCGTGTGCAGTATATAAGGAGCTCCCTGTCTGTTACTCATGAGGATTCTCCCCAGTGTCCTGCTCCAGAATACAATGAACGTCGAACACGGAGGCTACTCCTCTTAAAAATGTGTCTCGACCAGGTGGACGGAATTCTGGTAGTATGAGGTTTCACCTCAGGTCACTACTCCACTTTCCCGTTCCTTCATCCATGTCGAGCTCCGATGTTGTATGCCGCACATCCCCAAGCTCACTCAAGCTCCGACACACACGTTAGATTCTCTAATTGTGAACATAGCTTTCATTTAGTACAAGCTTATGAACTCAGACACTTCAAGTTAGAAGGAACTCTCTTAGCTAATCTATGCTAGTGCAAATTATAGTTTTCAACTATCACGAACTATATCTTCCCCAAGAACTATCTTTTCAAGATAGCAGTGAGTGTAAATATATTCAGAGTGTACATAGTGTATAGAAACAGAAACTCTCTCAAGATTAATCATCTACTTTGCTTCAAGACAATTTTATGTTTTATTCCTGTACATACTGTAGAATTCTGTGTGAAGCAAATAAATAAGTTGTGTTCTTGTAAACCTTATCTTGTTTACAACACCACTCATTGGCGACGAGATAAAAAACTACGTGCCATCTGCCACTAACACATTGGCGACGAAGTCAAACAGTGGTCAGTGTGTCGCCCACTCATTCGAAATGAGGTACAAAACTGATTACATTCTGTCGTCAACTCATTCGCGACAGGGCAACAAACTCTTACAGGATATCGTCCACTCATTGGCACAGTGACACTATACTCCGTAACTATCACCACTCTACATTGGAACCTGTACGGCCTCTACCAGCAGTTAGCCTTCTCTACAGTGCAACTATTAGCCTCGTTCGAACTACGGACATTCAGCCGACATTCCAAGGCTCTCTCTCGCTCGCAGCACCTGTTCGGCACGCTTCAGCTTGCTTGCTCTCTCACACACTCCCAGCTGTTCCGGTGAAGGTCTCGCCTACAGCCAGCTCAGTACAGGCTGCTATACAAGTTATTTTCTCTCACGCATCTCAACATGGCTACAGCCGAGCAGCTAGCTGCCGTATTGCAAGCTCTACAGCAGCAACAACAGCAATTCATGCAGCAACAACAAGCGGCATTGCTCACAGCTATGCAAACTCTTTCTGTTTCTACACAGCCCTCAGCAATTCCTCCGTTCTCTGCTTTTGTTCCGGCTAATGAAGTATGGTCAGTCTATTTCGCCCGCCTACAGCAACATTTCATATGCCATTCTGTCACGGATGACAAGCGCCAACGTGCACTATTTCTCAGTTCGGTTGGCAATGCTACGTGCGAATTACTACAAAAATTAAGTCCAGAGGAGCAACTCTCTGAAGTGCCGTTCGCACAGCTCTTGGCCCGTATCACTGAACACTATGCTAAAGCCCCGCACATAGTGGCCGCTCGCTACAAATTTTTTCAGAGAAGGAAGCAACTACATCAGACTCATGCTGAATGGATAGCGGAATTGCGAGGTCTAGCTAAACCCTGCCAGTTTATATGTTCCAAGGACGGTTGTGGTACGCCCTATACCGATTCCCTCATTCGGGATATGATCATTCTGCATACTCCTGAGGACAAAGTTCGTTTTGACGCTGTCAAGAAGAGTAACTCTTCTTTATAAGACGTCCAGCGTATTGCAACGGTATACGAACTTACTACCAAGACTGCGGCAGAAATAGCTTCTAAACACGAAGTCGCTCAAGTCTCTACTCCAGCCCGCCTGTCCTCTGCTGCCTTGAACCGCGCAGCCAAGTCGCTCTCTGCCAAGCATTCTCGCCCGGTTCACTCTCGCTCTTCTCCAAGGAAGCCCACTTCTAAGAGCAAGTCGCAACTCCTGCCTTCCTGCAGAGTATGTTTCAAACATCATGGACGTCGTGCCTGTCGTTTTTTCAAAGCCACTTGTGAACGATGTATAAAGTAGGACACATCAAGACTGTATGCCAGAGTTCGCTCCGCCCTGATAAGACTCCTGCAGCGCGCCCGAAGCATATACAGCCCCGACAGGACATGGAAGTTGATCAGATAAATCTTATTCTTCCCACCCAGAATTCTCACAAGATCATCCTTCCTCTATCATTCTCTGATCGCTCTGTCGATTTTCAGTTAGACACTGGATCACCTGTCTCTATCATTAACCTGGCTAGATATCACGACTTGGGTTCACCTTCATGCTCTCCAGCTGACATCCAGCTTGTTACATTTAACAAACGGAATATTGACATTAAAGGCTAAATCACGCTTCCTGCCAGTTATAAAGGAATTTGGAAGGTCATTCCACTACTCGTAGTTAACAACTACACCGCATCGAACATTATGGGCATGGATCTCTTTAATTTCTTCGGCTTCCAGATTCATGACAATATCAACGTAGTATCTACTTTGCAACCTACTTCTGATATTACGGCTCTCCTCGAGCAGTTTCCTGAAGTCTTCGACTCTACGCTCGGAACCGCCAAAAACTATACAGCTCACATACAGCTGAAATCAGGAGCTAAGCCGCGCTTTTTCAAAGCACGTCCAGTACCCCTGGCCCTTCAAGACCAGGTCACTAAGGAGTTAGAAAGATGGGTAGAAGCTGGAATAGTGGTACCAGTCAATTCCAGTCAATGGGCCACTCCACTAGTTGTAATCAAGAAACCTGATGGCAATGTACGACTTTGTGGTGATTTCCGATCTACGATCAACGCACAAATCGACACAGATATATTTCTAATTCCCCGTCCTGAGGAATTATTCCGTCGTCTAGCTGGTGGACAATTCTTCTCTAGAGTAGATCTTAAAGAAGCCTACCTACAGCTACTTTTAGACGAAGAATCCAAGCAATTTCTCACACTCAACACTCCTATCGGACTGCTCCAGCTCCAGCGTCTCCCGTTTGGCGTCTCTTCCTCAGCTGCTATTTTTCAGCGCTATTTAGCTCAACTCACCGCCTCCATTCCCGGTTGTGCTAACTACCTTGATGATATTATTGTGACCGGGGCAGATCATCAAGAACATCTCCATAATCTGCGCCTCCTTCTCACGAAGTTGAAAGACAATGGCCTACGAGCAAATCTCGCTAAATGCACTTCCTTTCAGCCGCAAGTTCACTACCTGGGACACATCCTCGATAGAAACGGCATTCAACCTAGTGAACGGAATGTCTCGGGGATTGTAAACATGCCTGTACCACAGAACATCAAGCAGCTCCAATCCTTTCTAGGCAAAGCGAACTACTATAACAAGTTCATACCCCGCTTCGCTTCAGTTGCAGCTCCATTAAACGCCTTAGGCAAAAAAGGTGTTAAATTTCAGTGGTCTCCGCAATGCCAACAGAACTGGCAAACGATCAACAAAGCCCTTGTTCAAGCTGTTAAACTCACTCATTTCAAAATCTCTTTATTTGCAAATGAGGTGTCTACCTCGGTGGCAAATGGTTACACTAAAATACATTATTGTCAAGCACTAAATTTTAAATTAACAGGAGACGAAGAAAATTTTCCTAGAATACAATATTATACAATTTACGCTAATAATTTTTTCTATTAAACACACACATCATCCTTCATAAATTTATATTGTTTAAAAAATTCTACTTATAATATCTTACAAACATAGTCAACTCATATACAGTACAGTATGTGAAATTACTTCTAATAATACTATACAACTGGTATAAGATTAAAATTAACATTGAATTTATTTACATATTTATATTTTACCCACTTTAGAACCTAAGTAGCATAACGACCTGCTGCGTCTTAACCAGAGCCCCTTTTGCCACCACTTTTCAGAGTTCCTGAAGGGCCTTCACAGCTACCGTAGCGGTCCCAGGGCCCTCGAAGTCCCCACTGTACTTCACCCCTACAGGCAGTCCCCTACTTGGGCTGTCCAAACTCCTTAGACCAGGGGATGGAATTAATTTAATCACACACATTTATTATTTACAATATCCTGCACTGGTCGAATGCCCTCTAACATTTAATTTATTATCTCTGTTGTTGTTTATTCTCTTCTTGAATATCTGTACAGATTTTGGAAAAGGATCAAACACTACCCCTGGTAAACTGTTCCACTCCTTCACGCCCTTCCCAATGAAAGAAAATTTACCCCAATCGCTTCTGCTAAAATTCCTTCTAATTTTGTATTTGTGGTCAGTTCTACCAATATAATTATTTTCCAACCGAAGCCTCTCACGGATATCTCCCCATGCTTCTTCTCCTGTATAGGCTCTATATAATCCTATAAGTCTAGTTTTCTCCCTTCTCTTACTGAAAGTTTCCCACCCAAGTTCCTTTAACATTTCTGATACACTACTCTTTCTCCTGAAATCCCCTGTTACAAACCTTGCTGCTTTCCTCTGCACACCATCTAGTTCTTTTATAAGGTATTCATGGTGAGGATCCCAAACAATGTTTACATATTCCAATAATGGACGAACCATACTTAAGTAACATTTTTTTAAAATTCTTTGTTGCATCCTTTAAGTAGCCTCATTATGACATGTAACGATCTGAATGCTTTCCCAACAACGTCATCAACATGACCCTTCCAGTGCAAATTACTTTCAAATCTCACACCTAAGTATCTGCACTGGCCATCTTTTGGGATAACTACCTCATCCAAAGTATATTCAAATTCAGTTTTAAAGCTCCTGTTTGTAAAAGTTGTAACAGTTGATTTGGCTCCATTAATCTTCATATTATTTTCTTCAACCCATTCCTGGATACTGTCAAGGTCCCTTTGTAATTCTGAACAATCCTCAATGTTATTTATTTCCCTATAAACAATTATGTCATCTGCATACAATCTTATTTTCGATGTTATATTGTTCCCTAAATCATTTGCGTACGGTATATTAAGAAAAGTAACGGACCGATCATACTACCCTGTGCAATTCCCTTCCAGACTTTCTCTTCCTGTGATATATTATTTCCTACTTTGACTTTCTGAACCCTTGAATTTAGAAATGTTCTTATCCAACGTATAACCCTTACGTCCAATCCTATTCCCTCCAATTTCTTTAATAATATTCCATGTTCCACTCTATCAAAGGCTTTGGAAAGATCTATGGTTATGCAATCTAACTGGCCTCCTGAATCTAACTGATCTGATATGTCCTGCTGAAATCCCACCAGTTGTGCCTCGCAAGAAAATGTCTTTCTAAATCCATATTGGCTCCTCATGAACCAATTTTTATCATCACATATCCCTCTGATGTACTTCGCTATTAAACTCTCCAGTATTTTACAAACTATACTGGTCAGGCTGATTGGTCTGTAGTTCTCTGGTTTCCTTTTATCACCCTTTCCTTTATAAATTGGTATTATTATAGATTCCTTCCATTCCTTTGGTACCACACTATTATTTATGACATAGTCAAAGAGAAATTTTAAATAAGGCACTATATACCACCCCATTGTCTTTAATACCTCCCCAGTAATTTGATCACTTCCTGCTGCATTTCCTTGCTGAAGCAGTTGGATTTCTCTGAAAATATCTTCATTTGTGAATGAGAAGCTTCTTGTTTCCCTCTGTGTCTCTCCCTCTCTATCTTCTGTTACAGTTTCCAAGTCCTGACAATCTTCTACTGAATCTCGGAATTCCCTACTAAAGAGGTTTGCTTTCTCAGTATCTGTTAAATAGTGTTCACCCCCTTCTCCCACCAGTTGTAGGAATTTGGATTCCTTTTCCTTTTTGATTCCTAAGATATGAATACAGCTTTTTCCATTTCCCTTTGTGGTCATTACCCTCTTGAAGAATGCCATTCATATAATTCTCTTTTGCTTCCTTTTTCACTCTATTCAGTTCCCTCATTAGCTGTTTTCTAGTTTCTCTATTCTCCCTACCTTCTTTGATTTTCCTGTTTACTATTCTACATTTTCTTTTTAATTTTTTTATTGTCCTTGTGTAATAAACAGGGTCTGAGGTCATTTTACCCTTCTTAACAGGTACAAATCTCTTCTCTCCTTCCCAAATTATTCCTTTAAATTTAGCCCAAAGTGTATCCACATTATTCCCTTCACTTATCCAACAACTGAATTGTGATTTAAGGTAAGTCCCAAATTCATCAATTTTAGTTTTTCTGTATAATTTCTTGTCTTTTGTGACCCTCTTATTAAGCATTTTTGGTACGAGTCCTACATCCATTATTACAGCCTTATGGTCACCTATTCCTTCAATTACCTCAGTTTTATCAACAATTTCCCATGGTTTAACCAAGAATACATCTAGCAAGTTATTGAGACGTGTTGGTTCTTGTACTACTTGTGTAAATCCTCCCTCCCAAATTAACTTATTTGCCAGTTTCTGTTCATGGGCTTCACTTGCAGCTCCATTCCATTCAACTTCAGGCAAGTTTAGAACTCCCCCAATTATTACCGTATCATTATTGTTTTTATGAGTATAATCTATTATTTTCTCAAATATTTCCATATCTCTTTCCTCTCTTCCAGGCCTATATGTTCCAATAATTCCCACCTCCTTCATATTATCACAAACTAATTTTATCCCTAATATTTCATCCCTTTCATCAGTAAACCATTCATGTGAACAATAAGTTTCCTTCACCAGAATAAATACCCCTCCTCCTTTTTTATCTCCTCGGTCTCTACAATAGACTGTATACCCTTCTGGAAATACTTCTGTATTACCCACCCCTTCTCTCAACCACGATTCCACTCCTATCACCACATCCGTCTCATAAGATTCCATCAATGTACTGAATTTTAATTGTTTATTTACTACACTCTGACAGTTTACCAAGAGCAATCTCAGACCTCCTTCCTCCCTAAAAATTGACTGTTGCAATTGGGTAACGTTTGACTCATGAGTTGAGAACTTCCCTGGAACCCAGATCCTTGTACATAGATCTTGATTTAAGGGTCTGGGTTTTCTGGCAAGTTTCCCAGTATGTGCCAGTTTAGTGGTATGGGTTTTCTTAAGTACCGATTAGTTTGCAAATCTCTGTTGATAATTGTAGCAATTTGTCTACAGAGAGTTGCTTTTCCATTACCATTTAGATGTAAGCCATGTCTAGTGAACATTTGCCTGCCAAGACCTAAAGTATCTACTACATAGACATTTCTAAAACTCTTACATAATCTCTTGATTTTTATATTTACATCATATACAGCTTTGTTCACAAATGAGTCCTCTAAAAGGTCATACCTGGGTGGCACATTTACTACAATTACTTTTGAGTCAGGTAGTTTGGAAATCTTACCTCTGAGAGTCGTAATTAGTTCCTCACCTTCATTTGCAGCAATGTCATTTGTACCACTCACAATCACCACATAATTGTCCTTCTCTGACACAGGATCACAACTTGAAAGGACGTCTTCGGTTTTGGCACCTGGTTTTATTAGTCCTAAAACCTCAGTCTCTGGATTCTGCAGCTCATCCTTGATGCCCTCTGCCATACCCCGCCCTTGACTGTCTGCGTAGAGATGAATCTTTGGCGATCTTGGCTTTCGGTTGGTTTTCTTCTTCTGTAGCTTAACTCCACTGGATTTAAAATTATTTGGAAAACTTTGTGTGTCGTCTTCTGGAACTTGCTGTAATAACTGAAATCTATTTTGGCACTGCAAAGAGTTTTTTTCCCGGTTTTAAGTTGTACGTAGTTTCTCCCATATGTTTAACATTAGGCCTAAAATGGCAACGCGTCACTTCCGTCCACGGCGATCTTTCTTCTCCAATGTCTTCTTTATCTTCCAGTTTCTTTATTCTGTCCTTTAAGCATTCATTTTCATGTTTCAGAGCGCATAAGTCCTCTTGTAGCACTCCTAAAATCTTAATTATAGTTTCGTAAGTCTCTCTTTCTTGTTGTTCTGCATCACTATCAGTTTGTTTACACTCGGGACACAGCCACTCACTTTCTTCAATATCAGTCCTATTTACAATATTTGCACAACGAAAATGGTACCATTCATCACACTTACGACACAGAATCCCATTTTTAACTACTCTTCTGCATTTGCCACATTTTTCACTGCATCTTACACCATTATCTACTACGGATATCACAGACTCACACACATTTTCAGCCTGGCAAGCTCATCACGCTAGCTACTGACGCATCAGATTACGGCGTCGGCGCCGTTCTCTCCCAGAAGGATCGTCACGGACAAAAACGCCCCATCGCCTTTGGTTCGAAGACACTTAATGAGCATCAACGTCGGTACTCCCAGATAGAAAAAGAAGCTTTAGCAATCGTCTTTGGTATTCGCCGTTTCAACGAATATCTCTATGGCAACCATTTCCTGATCATTACTGATCACAAGCCTCTAGTACATTTATTCCATCCTGGTAATAAGACCCCTGAGCATTCCCCCAGAAAGCTTCAAAGATGGTCCATGTTCCTTTCTGATTATTCCTATCAGATCGCCTATCGTGCCACATCCCAGCATTGTAATGCTGATGCCCTCTCTCGCTTACCAGTCGGTCCTGATACCGCCTTCGATTCTCAAGAATCTAAATGTCTTCAGTTAGACATAGAACTCGAAGACACCGTATCCACCTTTCCTATTGACGCTACCTGCATTGCTAAAGCTACGGATAAGGACAGTACACTTGCTACGGTACGTACTTACATCCGCAATGGTTGGCCCCTTCAGAACAAACTTCCTGCCCACCTTGCGCCTTATCATCGTATTCAGCATCGTCTTACGACTCGTGCCGGAGTTATACTCCTCGAAACCGGCACCACCCTCCGAGTGGTTATCCCACTTAGTCTACAGACACAAGTTCTCGACTTGTTACACCAAAGTCATTGGGGTATATCCCGCACTAAGCAACTGGCACGTCAACACTGCTACTGGCCTGGTATTGATGCCGCCATCGAAAAGCTCATCCGCCATTGTGAACAATGTCAAATTAATCAGAACGCCACGTCTTCTGATCTAGCTTCATGGCCTCCTGCTACTTCTCCATGGGAACGAGTTCACATCGATTTCGCAGGTCCTTTCCTCAATTCCATGTGGCTCATCGTCATAGATTCTCTATCGAACTTTCCCTATGTAGTGGATATGCATTCGACTACAGAAGCTATCATTCGTGCTCTTCAGAAAATATTTACAACTGAAGACTTACCTCAAGTCCTAATTTCTGACAATGGACCGCAATTTACAGCTACTGCTTTTAAGAACTTCTGTACATATAATGGCATTTGCCATATCCTAGCACCGCCTTTTCACCCTCAATCTAATGGTGAAGCTGAACGCTTTGTACAAACTTTTAAGAAAAGTATGGAAAAAGCTGTCTCTTCAGGCTTAACTAAAGACCAAGCATTGTTACAACTCTTAAGCAACTATAGAACTCTGCCCGGCGCTGATAATGTCACTCCCGCACAAAAGCTCCATGGACGACCTCACAGAACTTTACTTTCTCTGTTGCAGCCTCTTCCGGCCCAGCCTAAGACCTCGCCAACAAAGTTCACCGTCAACGTCTACGTAAGGACATTCAAGTCAAACCCGCTCTGGTTACCTGGTGTCATCCGCAGATCTTTGGGCCATCGTCTCTACGAGATTCAGACTGCTGAGAAACGCATTTGCCGCCACCAGGACCAGATACGCCTGCGCTACCGTCCATATCCGACTCTTGATTCTCTTGTTAATCCAGATAAATCTATTGCTGAACGAGCTTTAGACCATTTAATAACCATGAGTTCCTTTCAGGACGATGCAGCGCCACTCCGCCCAGTCACAGCTCCGGACAATACAACAGAGACGTCAGAAGTTCCTGCCCAGCATCGTAGCCGCCGCCAGCGCCGCCGCCGCTTCACGCCGTATCGGCGTATTTAGGAGGGGAGGGTGTTGTATGTCCTTCGCTCTCTTCGCTCAGCGCCAGCCAGCCGCACGCATGCAAGCGTGGATCATTCGAGACTCGACGCGCAGTTTTCAGTGCGCGTGTCTGTTACGTCGTGTGCAGTATATAAGGAGCTCCCTGTCTGTCACTCATGAGGATTCTCCCCAGTGTCCTGCTCCAGAATATACTGAACGTCGAACACGGAGGCTACTCCTCTTAAAAATGTGTCTCGACCAGGTGGACGGAATTCTGGTAGTATGAGGTTTCACCTCAGGTCACTACTCCACTTTCCCGTTCCTTCATCTATGTCGAGCCCCGATGTTGTATGCCGCACATCCCCAAGCTCACTCAAGCTCCGACACACACGTTAGATTCTCTAATTGTGAACATAGCTTTCATTTAGTACAAGCTTATGAACTCAGACACTTCAAGTTAGAAGGAACTCTCTTAGCTAATCTATGCTAGTGCAAATTATAGTTTTCAACTATCACGAACTATATCTTCCCCAAGAACTATCTTTTCAAGATAGCAGTGAGTGTAAATATATTCAGAGTGTACATAGTGTATAGAAACAGAAACTCTCTCAAGATTAATCATCTACTTTGCTTCAAGACAATTTTATGTTTTATTCCTGTACATACTGTAGAATTCTGTGTGAAGCAAATAAATAAGTTGTGTTCTTGTAAACCTTATCTTGTTTACAACGGATATACCATCAAGTTTATAATCGTAGTTACTGGTACGTCACACAGCTTGCACGGATCGGTCTCGAGATTCTCGCGAGAGTGTCGAAATCTGCGACGTCAGTCTCGAGAGTCTCGAGCGAGAGTGTTGCCCATCACTAGTCGACGGGTATTACTAATCGACTCCGGCATCGCTTTCGAATGTCGACGAGAGAACTCGCTAGTGGATATAGTGAGGAAACGATACCGAAGATAATCGAGTGCATGAAACATAATCGCTGTGGTGCATAAATATCGGTAACGGAAAAATCGCGAGCGCTTAATCGCTCGTAATAACGGATGCGTCAGTGATAGTGCTCTCGCTGTAACCGAAGGATAATGCACAGTTCAATACAGGAATTTTGAAGGACAGCAAAACATTGTCAGTATAACGGGGTTCTCATTATATGCCGTACTCGCTATAGGACTTCTACTGTATATATTTATTACTAGTATGCAAATCTAATCCCCACGTCTCCAATTCCTTTTATTTCTTACTAGGAAGTAGCTCTCTTTTAAAAATTCTAATGCAACTTGTCTTTTTTCAGTTCTTTTGCTATACAATTTTATGATATTATTAACACTTTGATGCCATTGAGATAATGAACTACACCAAAAATTATTAACATTTTCTAGTAAATAACAAGGTATGAACATCTTGGTCTTCACCCATTCACAAACCATTTAACTGAACTTATTTATGCCTTGGTGTACCATTTATTTTCATTACTTTACGTGATATTAATCCTGACACTGAAAAATCATCTTATAGAGAAACCTAATGAGAGGAAATATCGAAACTACTGTCCATTGTATTTTGTAAAGTCTTTATGTGTAAGGTGGATCATAAAACAATCATCTACGTGCAGCGCCACCTTGCACCGGTGGCAGTCAAATGAAGATTCCTTCCTCAGACCCCAAGTCACACAGAATATGAATCTCCACGATGGGATAACCTTCTTTGTTGTTGGGGTTATTTTGGTTGGAATGTGTCCCCAGTGCCTTCCCTGAAGTCTCAGCAGTGTATACCCAGGGCTTGGGCATCCTCATTTTGGATAGTCAGGCAATGTCACACTTGCCAACAGCTATTAGGCCAAATTGATCTGGAAGCTAGTAAAGCCTACTCGTTTCTTGTCAGGGTTGAGGCGACAATGAATGAGGTTGGAATTCAGAAGTGCCATGTCGAGTACGTAGAAGTATATATTTTTGTATCCTTTTACACACTTCCTCATGAAGGGGAATGATTCTAGTCTCTGGTCATGAGAATCAACACCACCCATTCCACAGATGTAGTCAACAACAAGAATGGTTCTGAACTACTTCTTGCCATCATACTTCACCACTTCAAGGTAACCTGGCCTGGTATGTTGTGTAGAGAGCACTGGCGAAGCCAATGGGGGGGCCGGCCCCCCAAAAATGTTTCCTGAAACTAGAGCGAGGATCAGTCGTCGTTTTACGTACGGTACGAACAACTTAAAAATTTACTCCGAAATGTTAAATTAACGTAGCGACAAAGAATCTACCAGCAAGGTTCGGTAGGACCGTACATAATTCTCCATATTTGTACTGCTTGAATGAAAGGAAAAACTTAGGATTGTAATGCGGGGGGATCTTTCCCTGTAGAGGCCTCAGTATTGGGAATGTAACCGTGTGTTGACAAGTGTCAAGACATGAGGAAAGGGGCAATTAGCAAGGGATTACTCAGTAGGGGGCCGGAACGTGACCACCGAGATAACGGGCCCCACGGCTACAAACAGTTGCAAGCTTGTAACATCATGTCAGCTTTTGCACATCAGTTCCAGGAAACAACAATATCCTAGGGATCTTCATGGCTAAATGGTTAGCGTGCTGGCCATTGGTCACAGGGGTCCGGGGTTCGATTCCCGGCAGGGTCGGGAATTTTAACCATCATTGGTTAATTTCCCTGGCACGGAGCTTGATGTATGTGTTGTCTTCATCTTAATTTCATCCTCATCACGATGTGCAGGTCGCCTACGGGAGTCAAATCAAAAGACCTGCACCTGCCGAGCCGAACCCGTCCTGCGATCTCCCGGCACTAAAAGCCAAATGCCGTTTTATACCGTGGTTGAGAGACGTGCTGTGTTTAAGTGACAGGATTGTGAGCTGCACATTATTTCCTCATTTTTGGCCATATAAGTAACTTTTTTTGAAGAGGGTCCGTTTTGTCACCGAGAAGCCAAAATTATATGCATCCTCGGTAAGTTATGAAAAAGTTTTTTTAACTTCCAACAGTAGCAAGACAATCGTGGATGCGTGCTTCAATTCGATAGGTAGGCCTATATATTTTGTCAAATGCCCGGGGACTGACTGGAACGTCAAATGGCACCATCAAATGTGTGGGTAACTATTTTGTAATTGGCGGGCGTAACTCTGTTCTAATGGTTATATCTTCTCATCAGGATGGCCCAGGCTTGAATCGCATTCGATGCATGAAACATTTTTAAAATGGGAAGTCACGTTCTATAGATACGGATTCTACTTAAAACACTAGATCCCGTCCCTTCCCTTTCTTTATACTTTTGAGCCATAACCGCATCATTTATGGTGGTGTATTTTGAGTACCCAACCATTCTTCGGGCTTACCTTGTACCTTAAATGGTGAGTGATGCAGTGGCGTACCCACAAAATAAATTTAGGCCAGTAGCGTGGATACTTTTCCTTGGAAGGGGTTGTGGAAAGATTTTTTGAAAATTTTTATTTAAAATTTGCTTTACGTTGCACCGTAGGTCTTATGGCAACAATGGGAAAGGAAAGGGCTAAGAGTGGGAAGACCGAGCTCGATAGCTGCAGTTGCTTAAGTGCAGTCAGTTTCCAGTATTCGGGAGATAGTGGGTTCGAACCCCACTGTCGGCAGTCCTGAAGATGGTTTTCCGTGGTTTCCCATTTTCACACCAGGAAAATGCTGGGACTGTACCTTAATTAAGGCCACGGCTGGTTCCTTCCCACTCCTAGCCCTTTCCTGCCCCACCGTCACCATTTGACTTATCTGTGTCGGTGCGACGTAAAGCAACTTGCAAAAAAACCCAGGGAAACCACGGAAAACCATCTTTAGGGCTACCGACATTGGGGTTTGAGCCCACTATCTCCCGGACGCAAGCACACAGCTGTGCGCCCGTAACCGCATGGCCAACTCGCCTGGTGGATATGAAAAGAAAGCCGGTCCTACCTAGTGCGGTGACGGATCTTCAGTAGATATTGATGGTTTTGATTGTTACCATGTACAATCATAGCTTCTGCACTCTTAACTTAAACCGGCTGCATTATCGAAACTGTTCGTAAAATTGATAATATCGTTCTTTGTTTGTGAGTAAGAAGAATCTTCATTTATTAGTCTTCTTATGAAAAGGAACCACTTTAGTACTACAACCCGTGAAGGCGACTACCTCCCAGGTAGTAGATATTTCGATTACGGGAGACTCAGGGCCAACTCTACTGCACCCAAAAACAAGGCTGTATCTTCCCCATCCCATGCATTTCTTAACGCTGTCAATGTCGGGAATCAAATGCAGGATGCCTTAAGTCAAATTCTAAAATAAGGAGACCTAAAAGTAACCAGCCGGCCCCATTGTATTGGGGTAGCGTGCCTGCCTCTTATCAGAGGCCCCGGGTTCGATTCCCGGCCAGGTCAGGGATATTTACCTGGATCTGAGGGCTAGTTCGAGGTACACTCAGCCCACGCGTTTATAATTGAGGAGCTATCTGACGGTGAGATGGCGGCCCCGGTCTAGAAAGCCAAGAATAACGGCTGAGAGGATTCGTCGTGCTGACCACGAATATACTTTTATTGCTAGTGGCTTTACGTCGCACCGACACAGATAGGTCTTATGGCGACGATGGGATGGGAAAGGCCTAGGAGTTGGAAGGAAGCGGCCGTGGCCTTAATTAAGATACAGCCCCAGCATTTGCCTGGTGTGAAAATGGGAAACAACGGAAAACCATCTTCAGGGCTGCCGATAGTGGGATTCGAACCTACTGTCTCCCGGATGCAAGCTCACAGCCGCGCGCCTCTACGCGCACGGCCAACTCGCCCGGTACATACCCTTATTAAGCATATATATAATATATATCAATATTAGCTTCCGGAGTCCGACTCATTAGCTGAATGATCCGTGTTGAGGCCTTTGATTCAGAGGGTCCCGGGCTCGATTCCCAGGCGGGTCGGGGATTTTAATCGGCCTGATTAATTCTTCTGGCTCGGGGACTGGGTGTTTGTCCAACACTTTCCTCTTCATATTCAGACAACATACTATACTACCAACCACCAAAGAAAGACAACAGTGATTAAATCCCTCCATTTAGGGTTGGCGTCGGGAAGGACATCCGGCTGTACTACTGGGCCAAATCCACATATGTGATACAGTTCGCACCCGCGACCTTACAGATGTGGGAAAAACGGGGGAAGAAGAAGAAGATTACTATTAGCTTCTGGAATCCGCACAAATCCATCACTCTTACTTGGATCCAAGGACACTCATTTGTTTGTTAGGTATTCTACACCACCTAAATTCTGGAAGTTTGGACACCTATCAAAATAAAATTGTGGATGAATGCCCCCCCCCCAAACTGAAATCGTGGCTACGCTACTGGTGGAGAGTATGTGCCCCACCTTCTTGTCTACCTGTTTCTCAGCCAAAACCCCATTACTGGAAACGAAGGTGAGTGCCCCCTTTTTCAGCTTTGTGCTGCTGAGTCCTTGGACATGAACTTCCTATTTGGTCTCACTCTATCAACAACATAAGACTTATTATCCAGTAGATTTCTGAATTATGTTGGTGAACTGTACCAGTTGTCCATGTACAGCATTCTCTAGCAACCCAAAAGCTCTCCACACATTCCTGTAACTACTTTTTCACTTGAAAGTAATCCAACTATAGGTATTTCACTGCACACACCTTGTATCTTGATGCCAAACCAGGCTCTTTGATGGGTTAAATTGTATGTACAAAAGCCTACCCTTGAACTTCACCAGACTTTAATCTATAGACACTTTTTCTCCAAGAACATAGACCTTTTGAAATTTATCTAAAAGTAAATCAAGCACCGGCCTTTCTTTTCTGAGTTTATCACCAACATTTTCAGGGACATAACTATATAACTGGAGGAATTTATTTATAGATTTGATCATCTTGAAAGCATGGTTTCTCCAAAAATTGGAGTCTCCATCACCCTGCAGATAGACCAATTGTCTTTGAGTGAGAGCTTCTTGTTTAGAGATGTTAGGATACACAGAGCAAAGTGGGCCTTCATTTCATCCACAGATACAGGAAACCAATATTTCTTTCCATATGGCATTACCCTATTTATATCCTTGGCAGCTGATCCAAGACGTTCACTTGCGTACGCATTTGCCTCTTTGATTAGATGTTCCCAAAAGTCTGCTGTTAGAAATTCGTTCACAACTTTCAGTGCATTAGGGCATTGTCCTAGGCGCCTTTGAACAACACTATTTATTTCACCAGTTGCGATGCATGAATGAATGATACTCTGGAGTATTACTTACGTGGTCCCAGTTCCATTCCCTATTGTGTAAAAGATCATTAGAAGCCTCACCACGATTACCTGATTCAAGAACTGGAAAAAATCCAAAGAAAAGCAGCTCGATTTGTTCTGGGTGATTTCCGACAAAAGAGTAGCGTTACAAAAATGTTGCAAAGTTTGGGTTGGGAAGAATTGAGAGAAAGAAGAAGAGCTGCTCGACTAAGTGGTATGTTCCGAGCTGTCAGCGGAGAGATGGCGTGGAATGACATTAGTAGACGAATAAGTTTGAGTGGCGTTTATAAAAGTAGGAAAGATCACAATATGAAGATAAAGTTGGAATTCAAGAGGACAAACTGGGGCAAATATTCATTTATCGGAAGGGGAGTTGGGGATTGGAATGACTTACCAAGGGAGACGTTCAATAAATTTCCAATTTCTTTGAAATAATTTAGGAAAAGGCTAGGAAAGCAACAGATAGGGAATCTGCCACCTGGGCAACTGTCCTAAATGCAGATCAGTATTCATTGATTGATTGATTGATTGATTGATACATTGGTGTGGCATCAGATGTAGGCCTAAAATTCAGCGACACGTTTGATGGCAAAACAGCACCTTGTTTACCCCTACCAGCGCTCATGTCACTGTCACATGAACTACATTCCCTACTTTCACTTCCACTAAATTCTTCGTCGCTTATTTCTATATCAATGTCGTTCTCTTCTAAAAATTCCCTTATAATCGTTTCAACACTCAACTTGGAGCTAGCCATGATTTCGCTTACGATGAGGTTGCTAAGACATAGGTTATTCTTATACGGAATAACTGTACAGAAGTGATTATCGGATGCATCAATGGAATAAAACAGTGCTTCCATCTGTCAAGAGGTTACCTTACAGTACTAATATCAAATCCTTTCACAAAGGAAACCGGCTTGGAGCGGGTCCATAAACAAACACTATGTGTAGACGGAGAGATCTGTCTTTGTACCGGAATGCAGTCGAGAGCCAGGGCGGAGAGATCTGTTAAAGAATGCCACGTGGTTTGAGAGTTTTTGTTTTCTTCCGTTTATGTGCTTTTCCTTTTTCTTACCGATACCGACTTCCTTTCCCTTGCTGTTTATGTGAAATGAAAGAATCTATTACCATATTATTATTGTTTGTTCCTTCCTGATATCTCTGTCTTGTTGCTTTCCTGCACATATTTGTCTTTGCTTATTTACAATCCAAATTTGTATCCACCTCCCTTGGCAGGAATCTTAAGTTATAGCTCGTTCCTTTGACAGCATCTTAGGACATAAATTTTACAGGGATTCCTCACTGAATTGAGCTGGGTTGCTTTGGTATACACTGACTGACAGTGACAATGCAACACCAAGGAGGAGTGGTTCGAAAGGGATGAAAGTTGGGGAAAAAAACAGACGGCACGGACGAATAATTGATGTTTATTTCAAACCGATATGCAGGTAACACAATGCGCACGGCATCGACTCAGTAGGATGTAGGACCACCGCGAGCGGCGATGCACGCAGAAACACGTCAAGGTCCAGAGTCAATAAGAGTGCGGATGGTGTCCTGAGGGATGGTTCTCCATTCTCTGTCAACCATTTGCCACAGTTGGTCGTCCGTACGAGGCTGGGGCAGAGTTTGCAAACGGCGTCCAATGAGATCCCACACGTGTTCGATTGGTGAGAGATCCGGAGAGTACGCTGGCCACGGAAGCATCTGTACACCTCGTAGAGCCTGTTGGGAGATGCGGGCAGTGTGTGGGCGGGCATTATCCTGCTGAAACAGAGCATTGGGCAGCCCCTGAAGGTACGGGAGTGCCACCGGCCGCAGCACATGCTGCACGTAGCGGTGGGCATTTAACGTGCCTTGAATACGCACTAGAGGTGACGTGGAATCATACGCAATAGCGCCCCAAACCATGATGCCGCGTTGTCTAGCGGTAGGGCGCTCCACAGTTACTGCCGGATTTGACCTTTCTCCACGCTGACGCCACACTCGTCTGCGGTGACTATCACTGACAGAACAGAAGCGTGACTCAGCGGAGAACACGACGTTCCGCCATTCCCTCATCCAAGTCGCTCTAGCCCGGCACCATGCCAGGCGTGCACGTCTATGCTGTGGAGTCAATGGTAGTCTTCTGAGCGGGCGCCGGGAGTGCAGGCCTCCTTCAACGGGAAATTGTTCTGGTCGATATTGGAACAGCCAGGGTGTCTTGCACATGCTGAAGAATGGCGGTTGACGTGGCGTGCGGGGCTGCCACCGCTTGGCGGCGGATGCGCCGATCCTCGCGTGCTGACGTCACTCGGGCTGCGCCTGGACCCCTTGCACGTGCCACATGTCCCTGCGCCAACCATCTTCGCTACAGGCGCTGCACCGTGGACACATCCCTATGGGTATCGGCTGCGATTTGACGAAGCGACCAACCTGCCCTTCTCAGCCCGATCACCATACCCCTCGTAAAGTCGTCTGTCTGCTGGAAATGCCTTCGTTGACGGCGGCCTGGCATTCTTAGCTATACACGTGGCCTGTGGCACACGACAACACGTTCTACAATGACTGTCGGCTGAGAAATCACGGTACGAAGTGGGCCATTCGCCAACGCCGTGTCCCATTTATCGTTCGCTACTTGCGCAGCACAGCGGCGCATTTCACATCATGAGCATACCTCAGTGACGTCAGTCTACCCTGCAATTGGCATAAAGTTCTGACCACTCCTTCTTGGTGTTGCATTTGCTCTGTCAGTCAGTGTATTTGTCCATGTTAATGGAAATAATTAGCCGTGTGTTGCTAGGCTCCATCATTTGCTTAGGACCTCGCAAGTTAAACTGTAGAATATTTAATAACCCTTAACCACCACCTACCATTTTATACCCACCATACAAACTCACACCAAATACCACCACACAAGTAATAAACTCAAGTTTTAAAGCCAGTTTTAACCACATCTCTCACTACATCTAACTTCAAGTGAAATAGTTCCTCTAGCTCTAGCAAGTTGCCAGCCTCACAGTGTAGGGGTAGCGTGCTTATCTCTTACCCAGCCCCAAGTTAAGATTCCTGGCCAGGTTAGGGATTTTTACCTGGATCTGAAGGCTGGTTCGAGGTCCATACAGCCTACGTGATTATAATTGAGGAGCTAGCTGTGATGACATGGCAGCCACAGTCTAGTTATGCTGACCATACGACACCTCATAATCTGCTGGCCTCCGGGTTGAACAGCGGTTGCTTGGTAGGCCATGGGGTTTGATTTGATTTAGCTCTGGCAATTTCTTTACAGCAAAATTTTCCACCATAACATCAATACAGCTTTATTACTGCAATATTGGAAAATTATATTTCTAGGTGTTCTTCACAACAAGATTTCCAGTCAATGTACTGACTAAATTTTAATGCACCATATTACAGAAGTGTTGAACGTACACAATTTAGAATAGCTATAACTTATCTCCTGTTGATTGAACTGCAGTGATACAGAACACCACTTATGAAGTGTCCACTGGTCTGTACTGTGAGAAAACAGAATGGTCCAGTTATGATACTGCTTATGCAATATTGTGGGGAGTATCAGCATGGTCTTGCTAACAAGCAGTTTGGAAAAGCAAGCAATATTAATGCAGAAATGACCTACACACACGAATATTCAAATGTTGAAACTTGAAGATAAAAAAGAAACAGAAGTGTACCATTTGTGCATTTTTACCGGGTATGTGCTGGACACTAAGCACACCTGCAAAAGTCGCTCCTAACGTCAGTTGCACTAAGATATGATTTTTGTTTAAAGGGGCCTAACATCTAGGCCATCTGCCCCTAATAATACAAAATGAGATGAAATGTTATGACAATTTAGAAGTCCAAAATCATCCACTGACCAGAATTCAAAGCATGATGAAGAATGAATGGATAAATATGAATTTAAAACAATCAGTGAATCCGATCAGCAATGCCCCACCTCTCCAGAATCTATCTCAAAACAATAGTATTACTGACCAACAGACTGCTTTTAAAGCACAATCCTGATTTAATGATGCTCGTTGTCTAAAGGGGTAAAAAATCCAAGTCAACGGTCCCTCATAATGGTACTTATCGCTAGTAAAGTAGAACCATGGTATTTGTCACGTTGCAGTACTAATCAAAAGTAGCATTACACATTATGGTACTACTCGTAAATATTGCACGTCGCACAGATAATGCAGACCAATGGTGTTTCTCACAAAGGTGTACTAATCACGGGCACCGGCATTCCTGTGGTGTTCCTCACATAGTGGCTATTAATCATAGGCAACGGAGACCCACAGTGATGCTCATATAGTGCTTCTAATCACAGACAACGCCCAGACCCATGGTGTTTCTCACATAATGGTACTAATAAGAGGCAACATAAGCCCGTGGTGTTCTGCATGTAGTGGTACTAATTACAGGTAAAGTAAAACCTCGTTGCATCGTTTTCCAAGAGGGAGAGGGAAATAACTATGGATGCAGGAAAACAATAAATGCGGGTGACATAATATAGGGGGAAAGCAAAATAATAAAATATGGGTACTCTATTTGGGCATTTTTCGTCATGTAAATATCATTATTATTATTAATAATAATAATAATAATAATAATAATAATAATAATAATAATGGCGTGCGGCCTCCAAAATTGGGTGCATATCTTTCGAGTTGTCGCATGATAGGCGATCTATGCGCTTACGAAACTGCGGCTCTACCAAAGATGAATCCTAATGCGTAAGTCAGCAAACACAGCTCCCGAACTGTCAGAATTAACCAACGAAAATTAAAATCCCCGACCCGATAGTGACCTCTTGAACCGAAGGCCAACACATGCTAACCATTTAGCCTTGGAGCCGGACACGCTCATACTATACATAACGGTATCAAACCATTGCAATCATGAATCATGATATATACGATGAAAATAAAAAGGGTGACATTTATGCCATTTCGTTTCACCTTTCCTTACATCTCTTAGTAACTGGAAAACCTTCAAGGTCAGTTCTCTTATTGCCTTTTTTTTTGGCTAGTGGCTTCACGTCGCACCGACACAGATAGGTCTTATGGTGACGATGGAATAGGAAAGGCCTAGGAGTTGGAAGGAAGCAGCTGTGGCCTTAAGGTACAACCCCAGCATTTGCCTGATGTGAAAATGGGAAAGCATGGAAAACCATCTTCAGGGCTGCCGACAGTGGGATTCGAACCCACTATCTCCCGGATGCAATCTCACAGCCGCGTGCCTCTAACCACATGGCCAACTCGCCTGGTCTCTTATTGCAAATGAATGATATACGTGGATATTACAGCGATAACATATATTTTGGTAAGGATTCTGTAGACCCTTCCTGAACGATAGGTTAGAGACCCCACATGGCGTGGCTCAGACGATATCACAGAGGTTAGAAATTCAACATATGTGCCTCGGACGATGTCACAGCGGGCTAAGCGATGCTGCCAACTTGGGAATTAGTTTCAAGACCAGGCTAGTGAAAAGATTATTGGTCTTGCTGGGTTAGGTCTGGCTTGTAACAAGAGAACTGGGGAGGGGACAACAAAGTGGTCAACAGGCCTCTAGCATCCCACACACACCACAAGTTACGCTATTAATAACCCCGTGACTAATTAAAACGTACCCGGCGCACGCCGTGACTATTTTAAACTGCACGATTTTCTCATTTTCAATGAAGCTGGCAGCCCTAGCCAGCCAATAGCAACACAGAAAATGGTGGCCAATTTGAGTTTTACAGTGCCTCCATTTTAATTCTTGAAATAAGAATACTTCTAGGTGCCAATTAGTGGGTCGAGGAGAAGCGGTGGCACCAGGAGGCTCGTTGTGAGGTTGCGCGTGAATAACCTGCGCAAAGCACTCCAGCCTATGAGTTTGTTGCTCAAGACTAGCAACTCTTAATCGTTTGTACATTCTCACATAAAAGGTTGCCACTATTATATGTTAGGAGTATTCAGCTGCCTCTTTAAATTCAAAAAACATTTGCTTATTTTTTTTCTTAAGTTAGATCAACATGAGGGAAAATGGTGGCCGAGGACAAATATTTTTTGAGGATCGAGGAAGTTTAGATGCAGGCAAATTTAACATTGGTTTATATGGAACATTTTTGGGACCGAATGAATTGTCTGATAGATACGGGAAAATGACAGTTCTGGGAACAATGCATCGAGGTTCTACTGTACTCTAAACCCACAGTGAACCCTTCTCTGCGGCTACTGATCACAAACCTATAGTATTATGTACCTAACACAGTGGTACTACTCGCAAGTAAAGGTAACCCATGGTGCTCCCAGTGTGATGGTAACTAATCACAAATTGTTTCATGGTTCTAATACAATCATCCCTGGGTGTATTCTTCGCCTGCGTCTGCCACCCAAGGGGGGGGAGGGAGAGTATTGCACTAGGAGTGTCTCACCAACTTGTACGAATGCAACTTATCAGACAGAATGTTGGCATTGTGGGTAAGATGAATACAACATCATATGACGAGTTATTAAACTAGTTGGGACAATGGCTGTAAAGGATTTGGTCCATGCCTTGAGAAAGATATTAGGACAACCTTTGTGTGTAGTTTGAAGATGATTTGATCAGCTTGGAAAAAATCCTGAAAATTGTCTGGAAATAAAAAAAAATTAAAAAGACTACAAAAATATTTTATTCAGACAAAATAAACAAATGTTTGGAATTACAAACTAGTACTTAACATATTCAGCTGAACTATAAACAAAGTTATAAGTATGACATTAAATATTAAGGAATACTTCACAGAAACAGTTTAAAAAAAAACAATGAATTAAGAAGTATATAATTTTAGAGGGCAAATTGGAAATCGCCAGGCCATGAAATTTTTAGAGTTTCTAACCATATAGCAGTATAGCCTACATATTTATACATCTAAAATCTTGTGTCCATAGTTGCACACTACATCTGGGCTGTCTTATAAAATTTGTCAAAAATACATGTTTTCAGTTGTACATTTATTTTATGTAAAAGAACACATCAAAATCTTGCTCAGAATATTGGCTCAATGTTCAATTACAGTCATTGCCATTTCTGCTTCAGTTTAAAATGACTATAAATTGTCTTGCACATGCATGTCAATTAAAATAATTTCTAAATATAGTACTATATATACGCGCACAAAAGTAATAATGAATTGGTATAGAACATCAGTCATCATTCGCTGGCACCAAGTACAGTACACTAGGAAGCCAACAAATTCATTTAGATAGAATGTCCCTGAGCATCCGGAAGTCACGAAACAGACTTACATCATCTGACTGCTGTATGATAGATTTTTGGAGAAAGGTGATGTCTGGTTTTTCATTGTTGAGAAGTTCACTAAACAGAGTAGTCCAAAAGTTTTGATTAAAGCTGGAACAGGAGAAAATATACTCAGGATATTGTATTTCACAACTCAAAAATAGTTTATAAAATAAATTTCACAAAGAAAATAGAAATTCATAATTAACAAAGTGATGGGGTGATGTTTGTTTAAAGGGGCCCAATAGCTAGGTCATCGGCACCTAATGGCACAATGTGCAACAAAATTAAAATTGAAACTTCAAAATGTATCTACTGACTAGAATCTAAAATGAATAATAATGAAAAAATTATCAGTAAGCACAAACAATCAGTGGATCAAATTCACAATGCCTTAATTATCGAGATGATGTTTATGATCTAAAGGTGTCCATAATCCAGGTAACTGGCCACTCATAATGGTACTAATCACTAGTAAAGCAGAACCATGGAGTTCCTCCTACAGTGGTACTAATCACAGATAATGTAGACTCATGGTGTTCTTTGCAAGGTGTTACTAATCACAGATCATGGAGACCAATGGAATGTCACACACAATGGCACCACTCACAGGTAACACAAACCCATGGTGTTTTGCACATAAGGGTACTACTCACAAGCGACGCAGACCCAGGGTGTTCCGCACAGTGGAAATAATCACGGGCGCCAGTATTCCTCACTTTGTGGAACTAATCAATTTCTTTTACTAGTGGCTTTACGTCGCACCGACACAGATAGGTCTTATGGCGACAATGGGATAGGAAAGGCCTGGGAGTGGGAAGGAAGCAGCCATGGCCTTATATAAGGTACAGCCCCAGCATTTGCCTGGTGTGAAAACTGGAAACCACAGAAAACCATCTTTAGGGCTGCCGACAGTGGGATTCGAACCCACTATCTCACGGATGCAGGCTCACAGCAGCGCGCGCCTAACCGCACGGCATGGAACTAATACAAGGCCACATATACTCATGGTGTTCGTTTATGGATAAGAAAGAAATTCCACCTATCAATACTGTTTATTGTAAATGAAGACTTAACATCAGTACCGGTTTCGACTCTTATTTGGTCATCATCACCTGACAAATCATAGTATTACATCTATTAGGCATTGGTTTGTGTTACTTATCTAAAAAGATGTCTTCATCCATTAGCACATCCGGATGTCTAATGGGGATACGAGTTGGAGGTTATCGTCATTTCATTCGTGATTTCGTGATTAGGGTCTTGTGTGCCTATGTTTATGTTGATTGATTTTGAGCTAGTAACAGTGCCGTAGGTTCTTGAGAATGTCCTATTTGACTAAAAGATATCTACATGTATGCTTGTAATAAAACCCAAGTCATTAAATGGTCCAATATATTCATGGAAACCTTTCTCACAGACCATTGGCAGCACCCGGAATACTTTAGCATACACCAGCTAGCGAAACAAGGAGAAAGAGGAAGACCCCAAGGATGAATAACAGTCCTTCTGAAAGTGACCAATCTCATATTTTAATCCGTATTGAAATCTGTTGATATACAATAATAAAGTTTTATTATGAATCCACCTGTTCAATACATTATAATGTTGTCACATTTAAAAGAATTCGTTAGTTAAAAAGTTATATATGGGACATGTTTCGCTCCCTTATAGAGCATCATCAGCCAAATCTGAATCTCGAATAATAGTTATTTACGTAAATAATGACTTAAGAACTATTAGAACATTTTTGACAAACTTAAAACTTATTCTATTAGAATATCATCAAATATAAAATATTTGTATACATGGCTTAATTACATGTGCTGAATAGGAAGATACATTAAAATTATGGAAGAGAGAGTACTAAAATATAAAATGAAATAAAAATATATATATCGTGTCCAAAATCTTAGAAAGACGTGAAAATCAATCTTAGGAGCTAAATTTGAGGATTTTCTTGGCAATGAGATTTGGTAAAAAAGTTATTTATCCCTTGTGGATAAGAGTCTATGAAGATTCAAATTTATCGTCAATTTGATGATTGAACTTGTAACAGGATAAATGTTGGTCTTCAAGAAATTTAAATGCTTGTTGTCATATGACCTCGGCGAATGCTGTTGAAAAGATATGTTCTTATAGATGTCAACGACCGTTCGTTGAACTAATGGATTTGATAAGGATGATTGAAAGGGACGTAAATCAACATTTGTATTGAAAGCTGCTGCTTGGTTTATCTTGTTGAATGTCTGTAACAAGAAAGGGAATCTTGTAAGTAATCGGAATTTGTGTTGCTAGTTAAGAGTGTGCTTCTAGAAACTTCACTTACCCCTCCAATTGCTGTTTGTCGGTTTGGTGTTGTCCGAGGTTATGTGGTGACTGTCTGTTCTGTGTCTACTCCTTGTGTTTTAAGAGTGAGGTGGTGGGGATTGAGGGGAGGGAGTAGGGGTAGGAGGAGAAATGTTTGTGGGTGTGGTTTTGGAAGGGGAATGTCTAGTAGGAGCACAGGGAGGGGTTGAATTCTTTAATGTTGGATGATTATTAGTTGTTTTGGGAATGAAAACTTTGGCAAAATTAATTTTTTCTAGATTAAGCGTTTTTAATAGTTTCGGTAATTGTTCGTGTAACGGATTTCTTATTTCAATTTCGTCATTTAATTTTTTTTGTTTATTGAAATACTGGTCTGAGTGGATATAAATATTTTCTAATTCTGTCATTAGTTTACCTTTTTCTATCTTCTTTATAATTTTTAGGTCTTTCTCTATGGTTGTAAATTGGTGGCCTGACTCATGTGAGCACTCATCGCAGAATGTTTGTTGTGCTTTGTAACATTAACGTGTTCTAAGTATCTTGTGAGAAAGTTACGGCCAGTTTGGCCAACATATGAACATTTACATTCTACACATGTTAATCTATAGATGCCAGAACTTAATCAATGTAGTAGCAGAAGTTGAATCAAACATGAATAAATTAACACCAGATATACAAAACTACATCAGATTTGAAGTTAAAAAGAAGCTCCCGGCTTTCGTAAGGGAAATAAACAAAAGTTCTAATCCCACTCTCATAACAGAAATAATGACACTAAAAACAAAACTAAAAACAAAAATAATGTAGTTGTTACCAAAGCAGACAAAGGTGAAACCACAGTCCTCTTAAATAAAAATGACTATATTGAAAAAACAGAAGAATTCTTTTCAGACAAAACCTACACTGTTGTAAACCAGGATCCCATAAATAAGATTCAACGGAATCTAAAAATTATCCTCAAGAATTCTACTTTTTTATTTAATGAACAAGAACACCAAAAAATTATAAATATGAATCCAAAGTTACCAATAGCTAGGGCATTGCCCAAATTACATAAACCCAACATACCCATACGTCCTATAATAAACAGTAGAAATAGTCCCACGTATAAAACATCAAAATTTATACACTACTTCCTCAAAAGACATTACAAATTTAACAACGAATCGACAATCAAAAATTCAATAGAATTTTGTAATAAACTAGGAAAATTCAATTTACAACCACAACATAAAATGGTTTCATTCGACGTAACCAACATGTATCCAAATATACCGGTTAAAGAAACCATCAACATCATCAAACACAATCTCCTTACATACAGTAAATTAAGTAGATGTGAAATAGATGAATTCGTAAACCTACTGAAATTTGTATTAAACAATAATTACTTCACATTTAATAAAAAGATTTACCATCAAACATGCCTAGCAATGGGAGACCCCACGTCGGGCATACTGGCAGACATATATATGGATCATTTGGAGCAAAACAAAATAAACACAAAAATAAATGGACTTTGCATTTGGATCAGGTATGTAGACGACACCTTTGTCATAACAGATAGCCAAAAAAATGATAGTGAAAAAATCCTAAATTTCTTAAATAATATTGACCCAAATGTAAAATTCACAAAAGAAGATGAAACTAACAACTCGATAAACTTCCTGGATATTAATGTAACACGAATAAGAGATAGATTTGAAGTTCAAATATTTAGAAAACCATCATACTACCTTATAACGATAAAAAATGATTCCCTTCACACAAAATCACATAAACAGGCGGCTTTTTACAGTTTAGTTTATAGAGCTTTCAAAAGTCTTAGGTAAGGAGTACAAGATGAAAATAAAGAAGTCCAAAACAAAAGTAATGGAGTGCAGTCGAACGAAGGCAGGTGATGTAGGAAATATTAGATTAGGAAACGAAGTCTTAAAGGAAGTAGATGAATATTATTACTTGGGTAGTAAAATAACCAACGATGGCAGAAGTAAGGAGGACATAAAATGCAGACTAGCACAAGCAAGGAAGAGCTTTCTTAAGAAAAGAAATTTGCTCACTTCAAACATTGATATCGGAATTAGAAAGATGTTTTTGAAGACTTTTGTGTGGAGCGTGGCATTGTATGGAAGTGAAACATGGACGATAACTAGCTCAGAAAGAAAGAGAATAGAAGCTTTTGAAATGTGGTGTTACAGAAGGATGCTGAAGGTGAGATGGATAGATCGAATCACGAATGAAGAGATACTGAATCGAATTGGTGAGAGGAGATCGATTTGGCTAAATTTGACGAGAAGAAGAGATAGAATGATAGGACACATCTTAAGACACCCAGGACTTGTTCAGTTGGTTTTTGAAGGAAGTGTAGGTGGCAAGAACGGTAGGGGTAGACCAAGGTATGAATATGACAAACAGATTAGAGCAGATGTAGGATGCAATAGTTACGTAGAAATGAAAAGGTTAGCACAGGATAGGGTGGCATGGAGGGCTGCATCATACCAGTCTATGGACTGATGACTCAAACAACACAACAACATCACCTGCAAAGTCATGGTCTTCGTTTTCATTTACATTCTTTTAAATTTATTTCCCAGGAGTTCAGACACTATTTATTCTCAATATTCTTAGTTTGTAATAGGCATTTTTCTATATTATAATTGTAGCATGTTAACTTAACCCATTAATGCCCAGAAATACTTTTTTCAAGTTTTCTTGTACTTTCTTCAACATTACATCTACAACAGATCCCTGAAGCAAGAATATTTAAAAAATCTGAATATTTCAATTTTAAGGACCATTTTTTTGGCGAATGATATATCATACGCTAGACAGTAGGGGGTGACATTACACCAAATATAGTTATGATTTACTAAGAACAAAAATAATTTATTGCAACATAAATTAGAACTAAAAACAGAATACTGATCTTATAGATGGAATTTAAATAATTCAGAACCCTCTGGGGCAAGGAATACTCGTGGGGAAAGTCCCTACTTCCCACCTATCATATAATGTGTTAGCATGACCTGAAGCGAATTTTGAAGCCTACTGTTTTTGTAACACAACAGAAACTTATTAGTAACAGTAACCACAGAAAACATCGTATTGTTTATTTTCATGATTTTCTCCACACCATTTAGTAATCACTTCATCACATGGAACTGAACAAAGTACAGGAGTGAACTTACCGACACTCCACTCTTGAACGCATGATGGTTCTGGCACATCTCTCTCTGTAAACTTCACTGACTTCTTAAGTTCCTTGTTTACCCAATTTCTTTCTTTCCTTACTTTCTTTTGTGGATTCTTGGATTTATTCTGTTCAAAAGATACATCAATGGATTCTGTAATTGTAGGAGCCTTCTGTAGTGGTACCTGATTCTCATCAGCTGCAGTAAAAACTCTCTCTGAATTTTCAAAAATGCATACATTGAGTCACACTTCTAAGCCACACAGTTTTTTCTTTACCCTCTGACCTCGATTTCCTTTCTAAGTACACCTTTCCCTACATCCCAAGCTGTAGCACAATCATCATCATCATCATCATCATCATCATCATCAGGCCCATCGTCTTGATCACTGTCATTGCCATCAACAGCTTCTGTAAGCACTAATCATATTTCATCTGCTTCTGAAAATGGGTCAAATCACAATCACCATTTTCTCAGCTGTTCAGAATGTTCAGAATGGCCTCCCCATCTGTTATTGTATTTTATCTGAAATTGAAAAATTTCATCTTGCGAATGCCCAGCGTATGATATTTCATACGTTAAAAGATATTTGTGTTTGAATGCCATCTCGATCAGTGAAGATAGTAACTATCATACGAGGTCAAATCCTCATACTATTCCCGTAACAAATATACTGAAATATGATTAATTTTTCATAGCTCAGTTCCACAATAATTATAAATACTCACCGGTGCGTTATTTTTGTCAGCCTGCTGCGCTATCCGCACTTTCTTGCCAACTATCATCGTAACAGGAGGAAAACAACAATGCCATTAGCTAGGAAACATTATTTGTGTCCCTGATGCGTTATATGATACATTTAAAAATTGCAAAACAGTCAAGGTGACTTAGATATAACGCAATTTGGAAAGCACGTTTTGCGTATGATATATCATACGGTGGGCATTAGTGGGTTAAGATGTTTTTAAAGTATAACATATTTTCAGTGTATTCCTTGTATGACTGGTTAATGATTTTGACTTTTGACCTTAAGGTTACCTACAGGCTGATGATGCCCTTAACAAGGGGCGAAACATGTTCCTAAGAAGTTTACATAGTTATGTAAATGTCACCCACATAGCACGTTGCTTGTATTGAATAGGTGGTGCATTAGAATAAAATATTTTGTGATAATTTGCTCATAGCTTCAATACGGACCAACCATGAGAATTGTCTCTTGTAAACTGAGATTTCCTGACTCACCGTGTACTCCTATAAAACAGATTAGTAGAAGGGCATAGTTTTTGCCCTGGGAGTCTCCACTATTCGACACCCCCACCCAACCGAAATAAGACGAAGTGTGTTCACAGATCACGGCTGTCTGCGTCTTGGTCATTCCAGCTCTGGAACTTTGGTCTGTTAGATTGGCAGTGTAGTACTGTTCGTTAAAAGTGAGAAAATGTGGTTTTTCATTAGATCAAGTATTACATATGAAAGTATCGCTCTTAATCGCGCCATTCCTACTGATGTCATTGTAATGACCTATGTTCATTTCAGTTGGGAAACTACTAAGACGGCCTTTCTGAGGATGTGAAAGGCAGATTTAAAAAGTGGAAAGTGTGTCTGCCATTATAATGAAAACTCCCCAACCTGATTGTGACTGATGGTAGGCAAGGGGGCCTACCATTACAATGAAAATTCCCTAAGCCAGTCTTCATATGAGAAAAGACGTTTGGTGACTTCCCCATCGCGTTTCTAGGGTAATGTTAAGTGCTATGCAATTTAATACAATCTTGCTCACAATGTGTACACTATGTAACCTAGAATTCTGTTTACAATGTAGAATTCCGTAGCGAAGCACGGGTACATCAGCTAGTCTTTATGTACTTTAAATATATTGGCCCTGCCATCATCAGTATAAATGAGCTCATTTCTAATTCGCAGCTTCATCAGAATGGCTTTTAATAAAAGGCCACCCATCTTCACATATTTTCAGCCTTGATGTGCATCGTGTAAGGTAAGAAGAAAATAAAATAAAGACAACTGGCAGCAGCACATGTTCAGGCTTCAGGAAAGTGAAGTTTGTTTTCCTCTTCTCTTTATTACTGTCGTGAATGAATTTCATTGAAAAATGTACAATCATCATGATCATTTTACAGTTCCAGTTTCCCGGGTACTGTTGGCGAGCCTCTTCCATTCTGTTTAATCGAGATATGTTCTGTTACTAATGACGTCCTCCAATGTACTTCCCCGATTTGCAATGTCCATCTTTACGATGTCGATCCGGTAGATTCTTGGTCTTCCCACCATCAGTTTTCCTAATACCAATATAAATGGTCCATTATTGGACATTATAAATTTTCCAGCTAACTCATTCCCGCTTGCGAGCGTTTCGCCCTCGTGTGCTAGGTTGGGCTCATCAGTTGGTACCTAGCACACCTACCAAGACGCTGGCTAGTGCATACCGTGGAGGCCACTGCGTAGGCTACCTGGAGCCACCGGCAGTGCCAATGCACCATGAGAGACTTTGTCTCTTTACCAAAAATTGATGCCTGCTTGGCCATCAGATCATATAGATGTTGATTCCCATAGGGAATCTGAAGTATTTGTCCCGAATGAGTAAATTTATAATACCAATATAAATGATCCGTTATTGGACATTATAAATTTTCCAGCTAACCAATTGGTATTATAAATTTACTCATTCGGGACAAATACTTCAGATCAACATCTATATGATCTGATGGCCAAGCAGGCATCAATTTTTGGTAAAGAGACAAAGTCTCTCATGGTGCATTGGCACTGGTGGTGGCACCAAGTAGCCTACGCAGTGGCCTCCACGGTATGCACTAGTCAGCGTCTTGGTAGATGTGCTAGGTACCAACTGATGAGCCCAACCTAGCACACGAGGGCGAAACGCTCGCAAGCAGGAATGAGTTAGCTGGAAAATTTAAAAATAACGGACCATTTATATTGGTATTATAAATTTACTCATTCGGGACAAATACTTCAGATTCCTTATGGGAATCAACATCTATATGATCAGTTTTCCTGCCACATCTCTCTCCAAGTTAACATATGCTGTCCTTGTTGGCTCCATCCTCATTACATGCAAAAACCACCTCAGTCTGGACATGCTGACCCGATCTAACAATCCCAGCATAGTTCCTAACCACATCATTCTTTAACTTGCCCAGTTTTGTTTTTTGAATTGTGGACCTAAGGAACATCTCAGATGCCTGCAATCTTGATGAGTCTTTCTTAGTGAGAGTGCAGGTTTCAATCAATCAATCAATCAATCAATCAATCAATCAATCAATCAATCAATACTGACCTGCATTTAGGGCAGTCGTCCAGGTGGCAGATTCCCTATCTGTTGTTTTCCTAGCCTTTTCTTAAATGATTTCAAAGAAATTGGAAATTTATTGAACATCTCCTTTGTTATGTTATCCCAATCCCTAACTCCCCTTCCTATCAATGAATATTTGCCCCAATTTGTCCTCTTGAATTCCAACTTTATCTTCATATTGTGATCTTTCCTACTTTTAAAGACACAAACTTATTCGCCTACTAATGTCATTCCACGCCATTTCTCCGCTGACAGCTCGGAACATACCACTTAGTGGAGCAGCTCGTCTTTTTTCACCCAAATCTTCCCTGCCCAAACTATGCAACATTTTTGTAACGCTACTCTTTTGTTGGAAATCACCCAGAATAAATCATGCTGCTTTTTTTTTCTTCGGATTTTTTCCAGTTCCTGAATCAAGTAATTCTGGTGAGGGTCCCATACATTGGAACCATACTCTAGGTGGGGTCTTACCAGAGACTTATATGCCCTCTCCTTTACATCCTTACTACAACCCCTAAAAACCCTCATAACCATGTGCAAAGATCTGTACACTTTATTTACAATCCCATTTATGTGATTACCTCAATGAAGATTTTCCTTATATTAATACCTAGATACAATGATCCCCGAAAGGAACTTCACCCCATCAATGCAGTAATTAAAACCAAAAGGACTTTGCCTCTTTGTGAAATTCACAACCTGACTTAACACCGTTTATCATCATACCATTGCCTACTGCCCATCTCACAACATTATCGAGGTCATTTTGCAGTTGCTCACAATCTTGTAAATTATTTATTACACTATGCAGAATAACATCATCCGCAAAAAGCCTTATCTCTGATTCCACTTCTTTACTCGTATAACAAAACAAAGGTCCAATAATAATGCCTTGAGGAATTGCTCTCTTAATTATTACCTACTCCAATTCTCTGAGATCTATTTTTTAGAAATATAGCAACCCATTCAGTCACTCTTTTGTCTATTCCAATTGCATTCATTTTTGCCAGTAGTCTCCCATGACCCACCCTATCAAATGCATTAGACAGGTCAATCGCGATACAGTCTATTTGACCTCTTGAATCCAAGATATCTGCTATATCTTGTTGGAATCCTACAAGTTGAGCTTCAGTGGAATAACCTTTCCTAAAACCTAACTGCCTTCTATTGAACCAATTATTAATTTTGCAAACATGTCTAATATAATCAATAATGGGGATAGTCCACTGCCTTGCTGGACTCCTCTTTTGGTCTTGAACCAGAATGAATGTCTGTCACCCAATCATACACACATCTGGTACAGTTCTCATACAGCATATGTACTTTCCTCACCAGTCTCTTTGGCACATTCCTTTTTCTCAGGCATTCCTATATATTCTCTCTTGCATTGCTCTCATATGCCTTCTCAATGTCAAGGTAAACCATAAATAGATCTTTGCCTTTTACAGCAACATTTTTCCATTAACACGTGGACACTGAAAATTAGATCTGTTGTGGACCTGTTAGGCCTGAAGCCATACTGTTCCTCTTCAAACTGTGGCTCTAAGATGACTCCCAATCTGCTCTCTAAGATTTTCTCAAGAATCTTAAGCCCATGAGAAAGAAGTGTTATTCCCCAGTAGTTGGAGCACTTTTGGCGATTTCCTTTCTTAAACAGGAAGATGATGACACCCTTGCTCCAATCAGTAAGTATCTTGCTATCCTTCCGAACTGCATTGAGCACTCTGTGCGGCCACTGTAAACCCTGGACTCCTGCTGCTTTAATCATGTCCGTGCTGACTTTATCGATTCCTGGGGATTTTCCTTGCAACATCTTCTTAAGGGCGGCTTCTGTTTCTGCCCATGTAATGGGAGGTTCCTCCGTGTCGGTTTCATCAGCTGGCTCTTTTGTTCTGTTCAATAGATGATAAAAATGATTCCTCAGAACCTCCCTGCTGTCCTCTTGTTTCCTGGCCAGGTTTCCATTAGGAACCTCATTTGCTTTGAGGGTTTCATTGAATTCCTTTTGTTTTTGATCACTCTGAACAATAGTTTCATATTGCCTCTGCTGTCTTGTTTCAGTTTTTGTGTAAATTTCTCCCAGAACCTCTACTACTTTTAACTCTCAATTTCTTGTCCCAGTAAACATGCGAGGTCTCTGATCTTCCCCCGGTCCCTTACCTGTTCTGGTTTGGATTTCTCCCTACCTTGTTCTTTTTGTGCTATGTTCTTTTCCTTTACTGAAAATCTTACTCTTTCATTCCACCAGGGTGTCTCTTTTTCCCTTACTCTCGCACTTGTTTTCCCGCAAACCTCTATTGCTTCATTTTTCAAGGTGTTTTTAAACCTTGTCCACTCTACCTCACCACTTCTTCTGTAGGCAGTTGTCCTCTTATACGGTCCTGATAGTTTGTCCTTTTTCCAATCTGTTGTAGTTCCCACACCTTAATCTCAGGTAATTTCTTGGTTGTTATCTTTGGTACATTAATGTCTTTCAAATCTGCTACTAATAACCAATGGTCACGACTGAGGCTCTCACTTGGAATCACCTTGACATCAGTCACAAGTCTACTTCTTTCTTTATCCGTAATGACATAGTCAATGACCGTTTTGCTCTTTCCATCCCAGCTGTAATGGGTAATCTTGTGACTGACTCTTTTGTTGAACCAATTGTTTTTTTACTACCAAACAGTTTCTTATGCAGAAGTCGAGATGTTCCCCTTTTGAATTCCTTCTCCCATAGCCATGTGGTCCCATCACTTTCTCGTTGCCATTCCTGTCTGTCCTGAGCTGTGCGTTGAGGTCCCTGATAACTGCCCTCTCTTCACTGATGGTCTCTTCTAGGTCTTCGAGAAACTTGTTCTTTTCATCTTGACTGCAACCCGTCTGAGGGGCATACACCTGCACCAGTGTCAGCTCCTCTTTCCCAAGGTGAACTGTTGCCTTTATAATTCTCTCATTGATGTACTGGATCTCTGTAATACGATCCAACACTTTAGACAATATCAATCCTACTTCATTTCTCATCTCTGTTGTTACCATTCCAGTAGAGGGTATAGTTTCTCCTTAACTCTTTCTTCCCTTTACCCTTACATTTAATTTCACTCAGTCCTAGGATTGATATTTTCCTTCTCTCCATGATGTCCACTAACTTCACATTTCCCAGTCAAACTCAGTACACTGATTGTTTCTATTCAAGTGTGTTGTCTCCTCCGGGGTTGTTGCACTTTTGCAAGGCTTGGCCTATCATCAGGCTATAAGCCATCGTAACTGGCGTGGGTCTGCGGGCGCTGTTGTCTACTCCGAGTTCTTTGCTTACATCCGAGGATCGAGTAAGTGTTGAAAGCGATTGCAGTTACTCTCCAACTGACTGGCTAGGCCTAATGTTAGAGAAGACTTTCTGTCAGGGTTATCTCCCTTAGCCTTTAGCAGTCCCCTGCCACATCTGCAAGGCAGCACCTTCCAGTTGAATTTATGTGTCATTTCCTATACAATGGCTTCAACAACCCCCCTAAGGGTGAACTCCTCTGCCCATAGCCACTGGTTCTCCCTTAGTTTGTCAGGTTTGTTAACAGCCGCCCAACTCTCGGCCAGACAGTCGTAGCTACTGTCGCATACAGCAGCAGGATGTACCTGACCTGACCTGTAAAAGAGAAGGGGAAAGCCATCTGTCAGAAATGTGTCTGTGGGATTACTCCAAGGCAAACTTCCAAGGGTGAAGCCAAGACAGAAGTGCAGACAGAAATGGTAGTCGTAAGCTTTAACTCTTTTCAGAGTAATTAACTTCTTCCAATAAATTCACTTCTGTCTGTGGAAGTACTTTCCACGGTTGAATAGACCAAGTCTAGCATGGAATAAGCATCCACACAGATTGCACAGAATTGTTGGAGGAGGGCGTGGTTTCTTTCCTGGCCTCTTCACATCTGCGCCGTGCCCCTTCATACAGATTGACAGCAGCAGAGATGGTCCGACGCCAAACTGAGAGGTCTTGAGCAATCATGTCCCAGGCTTGTGGACTGATCCTGTCATCTTCGTAGTGTGCTTAGGCTGGTCCTTGCAGCGCCTCGTGAAGGCTCCACTAGGTCTGGTGCCAGAACAAATTTTACCATGCAGGATTTGGTGTGGATATCTAGTATCACTCATCCGATGGACATGGCCAATCCATCTAAACTGATGACCAACGACGGATTATTCTATGCTCTTGGCATGAGCTATCTCAAGAACATCAATGTTGGTGACATGATCGTCCGTTTTGATCCTAAGGATGGATCGAAGTTATCCTTGATGGAAGCGTTCACTTTAACAGAAATGGTACAAAAGGAGTAAAGTGATGGTTATGAAAAAAAGGATTGGTAGCCAAAGGCATATGCATCAATGGAAGGAGAATGGTCACAAATGGCTGAAGTTGAACTGTAACTTCAAGGTGGTACTATAAACACTTTATTCTTTACACAACAGCCATGGAGAGCAATGTTTTACCTTATGAATGTGGCTTGGATGGAATTTTGATAAATTAGAATAGGATTGTATTTGAATGAAATATCTTCGGTATACAATACCAAATTTCAGCTCTATTAATCCAGTAGTTAAGGTGTGATTGTGTGAGAAATGAAGACACCATTACGCTGTAAACTAATACACAAGGTTTTGTAAATACTTTTGTTAATACTGTGTTTTCAGGTCACTAACTTCAAACACAATATAACAGAATGTGCTGTCATTTAGTTCCTCACCTCTTACAAGTAAATCGTTAAAAACCAAGTGTAACCATAGTCACCTCTGAAAAAATATACGTTTCTTATCTTTTAAGATCCAGTCTATTATTCTCGCAGTTAAAGTACCCTCATCCATTCATCTCGCATGACCGTACCATTGTAGCCAGTTGATACGTACAGCCTCATACATACATACATACAGTTATTCCAAACTTAGCCCTTGTGTCTTCAATTCGAATACCCTCCTGCCATTTTCCCCAGCTGCTTTTACCAGCAATTATTTCATGTCTGTTACTTCTAACTTATACATAAGGTATCCGGAGTCTACCCAGCTTTCACTCCCATTCAGCAAAGTCAGTTGAAATTAAACCAAAGTAAAGATAAATTTGTCTGATATTCTGGCAGCTGCTTGTTGTCTATACAGATAAAAAAAAGGCCTGTGTGTCCATCATTAAATTTACTAACTACCACCACAATCCTCTATTTGTAACTAGTTCTGTGGCCTCGTTAAGTATTATAAATATAATCTATAAAAAGCTCCATGGCTAAATGGATAGTGTGCTAGCCTTTAGTCACAGGGGACCTGGATTTGATTCGCGGTACGGTCAGGAATTTTAACCATAATTGTTTAATTTCCCTGGCATGGGGACTGGGTGTATGTGCCGTCTTCATCATCATTTCATCCTTCTCATGATGAACAGGTCGGCAACGGGCGTCAAATTAAAAGATCTGCATCTGGCGAGTCAAACTTTTCTTCCGGTACTCCCGGCACTAAAAGCCATAAGCCATTTCATTTTATCTATAAATCCTTAGAAACAGAGTAAACCATTGTTGCACTTGATCTCCCTCTACTTCTCTTACCCTCCGCAGCAGAGTCCAAAATTACCCTAGAAAACCTATCCACCTCACATGATCCCACCACCGCAGCTGGTTTATGTGCACAGCTTCATCCATTGAGTTCATTCCTAACTGATCCTTTATCTCTTCACTCCGACTAGCCACTTGCCACTGTTCCCACCTGTTTGTACCTACAATAATTGTTGCTACGTTCATGTCCGTTACTTGTAACTTATGATTAAGATATCCTGAATCCACCCAACTTTCACTTCGTAAAGCAAAGTTGGTCTGAAAACCGATTGATACAAAGACAGTTTCATCTGAGTGCTAACCTTACAGGATACTGTTGATCGCAACTGTGAACTCACTGCCTTAGCTTTACTGCACCCTAACTTTATCTCTCTTACTATACTAACACCCTTCTTAAGAGAACACACATCTTAAATACTTGAAATTATCTATCTGTTCCATCTGACATTCAGTTCTCTTGGATTTCTTACCTACTAACATCACTTTAGTCTTGGAAAGGCTGATTTTCATACCACACTCATTGCATCTATTTTCAAGTGCCAAGATACTGGACTGCAGGCATTCAGCACAATTTGCCTTTAAGGCCAAGTCATCAGCATAGGCTGGACAGTTTACTACATTTTCACCAAACTGAATCCCTTTCTGCCACTTAATACCATTCAGCAGATGATCCATACAAACTATGAACAACACAGGTGAAAGAATACAGCCTTGTCTAACCCCTGTAAGTACTTTAAACCAAGCACTCATTTTGCTATCAATTAATTCTCACTGCGGCCCAATTGTCAACATAAATGTCATTGATTTATATTAATAATTTGCCCTTAATCCCATAGTTCTCCAGTGCAGTTAATACCCCCCCCCACCCTGTAATAAGCCTTCTTCAGATCTACGGAACAAACATACTGTCTATTCCTGTTGTAGCATTTTTCAATTACCTCATATAGATGGAAATTCTGACTGACAGTCCCGCTGTGGTCTGAAGCCACACTGGTTTTCATACAACTTCCTCTCAACCACCGATTGCACCCTCCCTTCCACAATGCCAGGGAACACCTTGCCTGGTATACTGATCAATGAGATACCTCAACAGCTGTTGCAATTTTTTCTGTTCCCTTGCTTATAGATTCGTGCAATTACTGAAAATCAGAAGGTACCTCACTAACTTCTTCTTCATGTGCCATGTCCTCGCAGAACGTTGGCGATCAGTAGCATGATCTGTTGTTTGTTCATAGCTGTTCTGAACAGAGTAAGCTTTGTCACCCCAAACCATTGGCTCAAGTTGCCGAGCCATGATGTCCTACTTCTCCCCGGACCAAGTTTTCCATTAATTTTCCCTTGGAGTATTACTTGCAGAAGGTGGTATTTAGAGTTCCGCATCATATGACCAAAGTATTCTAGCTTCCTTCTCTTGATGGTAGTGAGAATTTCTGGTTCTTTGTTCATACGGTGCAAAACGTCTATATTGGTCATTTTAGCCCAAGGTATCTTCAGCATCCTTCGGTACGTCCACATTTCAAATGCTTGCAATCTCTTGCACATGGTCTCAGTTAGTGTCCATGCCTCAATGCCGAATAACAGAATGCTGAAAACGTAGCACCGGAGTAGTTGTGTCCGTTAGGGTGTCCCTTAAAAGGGCAATTTTTTTTTTTCAGTTATTGAAACGCATACCCCGTTATTGTGTTTATTAGTCTTAATAGTTACCCAAGTACAGATTTTCAAATTCCTATATTAATTTTAACCTGTGTCGACAGGGCCTAAAAGTTTTAGAAAATAGCTGCTTAAAGGGTCTCTTAAATTTAGTTGTAGATGATCACTCAAAACAATTATTTTAGAGAAATATAAATGAAAACAAATTTATATAATGCTCTTCTTGAAAGTAACAAAAAAACATAAAATTTTTATAGTTATTCATTTGAATATTTCCTCTTCAAAGTCTCTTTTTTTACAGTCTGGGTAAATTTGTCTATGTTCTTGCACACAATGTAATAAGAACTGCTTCTGTTCATCTGCGGTGATCAAACCATGAAAGTCCGTCAATAGTTTAACAGCTCTTTCAGCTGTGTCTAACTGCTTTTAAGGTAGAAACCTTCTTTTTAGCTTCCACAAACGCCACGTTGTCTTTCCATGAAGATACAGTTTCTTGAAGGAAACCACTGTCAAGTTTCAGTTGTGAAAATCAATCTTTACTTTTGACAGAAACAAAATCACTCACAGATTTCCCTGAAACAAGTAGTGCCATAAATAAAACAAATAAGTTCTAAATTAAATACCAGATTAAACACTACTAATCTACTACGTACCATATAGAGAGCCAGACATCTCTTCTTTTGATGGAACACATGTCTTTCCAGAATCACCAAAGCTTTCTTTTTGTAAGTTTTCTACAAAGTTTCCTTTAGTCTGCTCATCAACTTCATTATAAAAAATTGAAAGGATGGCTATTTCCTCTGACAAGTACCACAAGTGTTGACTGAACTTATTTAAAGCCGCATTGGAAATCAACTTGTCAACTTTCTCGTAAACGTTTAAGGTCTTTAAAAAACAAAAATCTTGATTCGGCGCTTTTATCGACAAACTACATCCAAGCCAGGGCTTCACGTAAACTGCCACAATGAATAAACAAACATCTTGTAAAGCTTGGACAATAATATTTGCCTCACAGAGATGTTGTTGGACAAAATCAGTGCACGGTTCGATGGCACTAGGATTAATATTCTTCCAGTTGTCTCTAAACTTTTTGAACAGCGGAATATCAGGACTGCCAGTGATTTGTTGGATCTCTGATTCAAACACACTTTTGAGCATGATGGCAGCAAGGAAGGAGTAACACTCTTTTTCTAGTTTTTGCTCTAAAAGCACACAAGGTCCGTTCAAGCGTCCTGTATTAGATGCTGTTGTATCACAGCACATTATTTGTACCTTATCATCCAGGTTCCAGTCATAAAGGGCATTTGACACTGCTTTCGCTTGCTCTTTGCTGGAAGAGTTGTCTAACTTCGGCACAGCAAGAAGTTGTTCTTTCTCGTCATTAGGCGCTCTTCTTTAGAACTTTTTACGTCCAGAGCAGATAACAATTTTCCATCCCAATGAACAGTAATTACTTCGGGCACGTTATTCTGAAAATTGGATTTAATGGATCTCGCCCTATCTTTTTGTGTTCGAATGCGTTGAATAGAAGATTTGTTGATCGGGCAATTGTCAGAACTAAGACCAAATGCTTCTACAACAGACTGAATTATATAAACAGAATCTCTGATGCTTAGTTGACATCTGTCTAAAGTTGCAACTAATTTAGATGTGATAAAATCTTTTCTCCCTCTTCTTGTCGACGTAGCTAAAGAACTTACAGATTGAGATGTGGATGGTAGAGATTCTTCCAGGCTTTCTTCAGAGCTTGTGGATTGTTCTTTCATGTCTTCATCTGTATCAAAAGTCTGTAAAGTTGCAGATTCCAATGAGCTCGCGGAAGCAATTTGCTTTAGTCTCTTTATCTTCTGCGAGTTTTCTAAGCCTGGCCCTTTCTTCAATATCAGCCAATTTTTTGTCAACACCCGCTAGGCACCCTGAACGCGCCCTGGCTCTCTTTGCTTTTGCAAAAATATTTTATCTTCTTCGATTTTTATTCTTTCAAGAGCATCAGCATGAGCGATATTGAATAAATTATCTAATTCAAGTTGAAAGTTCTCTTCACGGCACCTATGTAAATCCTGAATCTTCTTGCTATTTTTTTGCAGTTCTCGCCAGACCTGATAAAGACTTCTTAACACAATTAGGCACAGCTCTGGTAAGTTTTCTAGCCTTTTCCCAGAATATACTGCACTCCCGAATGACAAGATTTGCGCTTTCACTAACAGTCAACTTAATCTCACGTATGTTGAAAAATAGAACTGCGAGAACTTGACGATTAGATGGTAATTTTGCGCCTGTTATTTGGTGATTTACTTGACCAACCAAGAAAATGCTTCTTTTATTGCTCCTTAGTTCCACTGACATCTTCGAAATATAAAACAATCCATGCTACCTACCCGATAAGGGTAAACTAAGTGACAATAACAATGAGAGCGCGCCACTCTTGTGACGCAACTTGTATGGACTTGTTTACGCGCGAGTTGGCACGGGTTGCACAATTCCAAATAAGGTAAAAAATTGTTTTCGGGTGTTTTAGGCCCAAATGAATAAAACTATAACCTATGCATTGCAAAATTAAAAACTTTGAAAAATAAGGGACACCTTAGTGTCCGTTGTGAAATGGAAAGGTCACGGCTTGTCAAAAGTTTTCTAAGTCTCTGAAAAGAAGTTTTGGCCTGCTCAATTCTGCATCGGATCACGTGAGTAAGGTCCCAGTCATCATTGATGTGACATCCCAGGTATTTAAATGTTGCCACTCTCGCGATCTGTTCCTTTGCTGTTGTGAGATTACCTTGAATGCCATCTTCTTTCCTACTTATAACCATCCACTTGGTCTTTTTTACATTAAGCTTCAAGCCCATTGCGCTGCTGGCTTCAGTGACAGCATTAAGTAGTTCCTGTAGATCCTGGAGATTGGTTGCAAGTAGCACAGTGACATCGGCATACCTGATGTTATTTATGATGAAACCATTAACCACAATTCCTTGAGTTTTTCCGTAAAGAGCATCTCGAAAAATCTTTTCTGAATAGATGTTGAAAAGCATGGGGGAAAGAATACAGCCTTGGCAAACTCCTTTCATAATTGAGACTTCTTCCGAGACACGACCATGAACTCTTATGCCAGCACACTGGTTCCAATAGAGATTACCAATAATACGAATGTCCCGTTCATCAAGTCCTAATTCTTGAAGAATGTTCATAAGTTCATCACGGCGGACTGTATCGAAGGCCTTTTCGTAATCAGTGAAACAAGCAAAAACATCGATACTGACATTGACATCTCAGCACTGTTGGACTAATACCTGCAGACTGAATAATGCCTCTCTAGTACCAAAACCATGTCTGAAGCCAAACTGCGAGGTTCCGATATTCTCCTCACATTTATGATAAATTCTCGCATGCAAGACTTTAAGGAATACTTTCAGAACGTGGCTCATCAAACTAATTGTTCTATATTCATTGCAGAATTTTGCATTGGCTCTCTTAGGCAATATTACGAAAGTCGATTCGAGCCAGTCTTGAGGAATAGTTCCACTGCGGTGAATACTACTGAATAGGTCAACTAGTAATGAAAGGGATTTTTTTTTCTCAAGGAGTTTCAGTATCTCAGCATACATCTCATCAGGGTCTGGAGCCTTCCCATTCTTCGCTGTTCTTACGGCATATTCTACTTCTGCACGTGTGATATCCACACCATCGTCTGCCCAAGCACCATGATCCACATTTCTGCGATCCAAGAAGAGATTTTGTACATATTCCATCCATTCCTTCAGTTTCTCTTCTGTGCCCGCTAAGATGTCGCCATTCTTATTAAGGAGGACTCCACTACCCTTCCTGTTATATGCATCAGTTACTTGTTTCACTTTCTTGTACATGTTGAAAAAATCATGTTTTGAACTCATTAATTCTATTTCGTTGCATTCCTCAGAGAACTGTTGTTCTTTTGCATTCCTTATTCTTTGTCGTATTAAATTCTGCAAACTTTTGTACTTTACAGGATCTTTGTTTTTAAAAGACCTTCTCTGGTCCTCACTAACACTCCATGCTATAATAATTATACTATGAATCCATTTCATACCTGCCTTTCCACTAAATTTCACGATTTCAGCTCTAATTTAATCTATTCCTACTGCTTTATGACAATGGAGTTTATCTTCCTTCCTTTCCACTTCAAATGTAATTTCACCAGTATTGTCGTCCTCCACATAAACTCGGTTGTTCACAATGGCATCAGATTTCCTTTTACACTGAGAACACACCCCTCATTCTCCTTCTGATATATTGTCCATTATTTAGAACTTTTCACTGATCATATCCATGTACTTCCGTCTAATTTCCTCGCCCTGGAGTTTTTCTACTTGTTTGTCTGCAGACAGATTTCATTTTCACTATCCTAGGTCAAGAGGTACTTAGTTCACTACAGATCAGATAGTGGTTTGTATTATCAAGAAGTTTCCAGAAAACCCACACCATCCTAACAAATTTCCTGAATTCAAAGGTGGTAAAGATATACAGTAGAAGTCTCCTATAGCGAGAACAGCATATAACAAGAACCCCGTTATAACGATAATTTTTGTCTATCCCTTCTAAATTTCTATATGAAACTGTGTACAGTAAAACCTCGTTAATTCGAAGCTGTTGGGACGCAAAAATCGGACTTTGAATTACGTGATTTCTAATTAACCGCCAACGTGTACTTCGGAAATGCCAACCCTTGCGGCGTCACAATATATTCTAAGACCAGTTACTGCATGCAATTAACCTTGATTCACAGTTTAAAAGCTCTCGAATGCCATGGAAAAAAAACCAATTTCCAAAATGTATCCAACAAGGTGCATTTACAGTATTCAAATAATGCACTTTGATAATTCACCGGCAAACATAACCTCACGCAATGAAATCAAAAGAAAGAAAACTTGATTCTAAGATGAGGAGAAATCTATACTGGCTCCTCTGTGCAAGTGCTTTATTCACTGGATGATTACTGCATGCATTTTAGATGCCTTGTGCTTGCACGGAATGTACCCGATGCCCGTAATACGCCGCGGCTGATCAAACTTTCCGAGGAGGGGAGAAAGTCTTTCGCTTCCGTCCACATTACACCAACAGTACAGTGACTATACCTGTACGATTTCCCGCCATGGCACTTCTTAGACCCATTAATTCATGCAATCACCTTGATTCTCAGTTTAAACTTTTTCAAATGCCACAGAAAATACTATTTCAGAAATTTATCCAACAAGGTGCATTACATTATTCAAATAAAACAATGACAAACATAACGTAGTCTTTCTTTAACCTCATAAGTCTGATTTTGGTCATTTTTGGGGGTCTTACAGGTTTTTTAAAGGAAAAATGGGCTGCAACTGAATTTAAAACCCTCGTAAGTCTGTAGAGGAATCCTGCGCCTCTATTGGGCGAATTAATAAGCTCATATGTCCAAGAGAGCTGTTCACAGATTAAAAACCTTGTTTCGGAAACTTACGATGAAAATAAATTTATACTATCTGACTCTTTTAACTTAAGAACCTCTTAAGTCTGACAGTCGTGTTTTTTAATGCCAACAATATTGCAATTTTACCACCTGTACCACATTGTAAAGAAGACGACAATAGAGTTATACTATACGCGCCTTTCACAAGTTGACTTCCCTTTCGATTAAAGATGGATTACAAGTGCTACAGGGGTAAAATCCTTGTGGAAAAAGCTTTACAATATTATTTCGGTGAGTAATGTTACAAATATTATTTACTATTAGATTACATTCATATTCTTTACCTACTGCTTTTACTGTGGAAGCGTTATATTTTCAGGTGATAGCAATACAGAACATAATGTCTATAACTGTTCGAAAGTACAGAAAGTAAAACAAGACGGACAAGACGGTACTAGTGAAAAAGGTACTGGTAATATCTGCATAAAAATTTCCTTCACCTGTCATCTTGTGTTAAAGCGCACTTAACTTGGAAATATTCAAGTGCTATCGAATTGCTTCTGCGTGTTTCAGGATTCACTGAAGAAATCTATGATGCAGAACTGAGGAAAGAGTTGGACGAGTTCCTAAAATTCAATCCCTTACAGCCGTCTGCTGTTCCGGTAAACTTGTATACTGGTAATTGCAACAGTGAGCGACATTTACAAGGTGATCTTCAAACTGAAGAAACTGTTCCAATTATTGAAGTGCTTAATGCTGTTTCTAATACGGAGTTATTGGAAACCCCTGTTGCTATAGCTTCTACGGAAAATATTATTAGTGATCGATCTACCGACGAACCTCAACATGAAAGTGACAAATTACCTGTGAATTCTGTTGGTTCTGTTAATGTAGCTAGTACAAATGATAACTGATCTGTTAGTGCTGATGGAGTGGAACCAATCAAACGAAAGAGTTCAGGAAAGAACCATGCTCGACCTGATGAATGGGTTGTCAGGAAAAATCAAAAGAAGAGGGAAATGGGATTGCCATATGAAGGTCTTTCAAGAGGCAAGGATGGAAAGTGGAAATACAAAACTGCTCGTCAAGAAAGGAAGATGTTGCCTAGGTGTAGGTGCACTTTAAGTGAAAAGAAATCGGTAATAAGGTGCAAAGAGTTGACGGATTTGGATCGGGAAGAAATATTTCAACAATTTTGGAAAGTAAGTTGGAAAGAGAAGAAAATGTACGTAAAAATGTTGGTAGACGTTTCACACACTAAGGATATTAAAAATCGCCATGGTGATTCTTCTCGAAGAAACAGGTCACTGACTTTTCATTTGGAAAAGAACTGTGTTCGTATTAGGGTATGTAAGCAAATGTTTCTTAATACCTTAGGCATGAAGGAAGGGTCAGTCCTGAACTGGGTCAAAAATGGTAAAATCCATCAAACTACAATAAATGAAGAGAAATCACTGACCAAGATGCAAAAGAAACAAAAGGAAAGTCGAGAACACATTCTCAGTTATCTTACGATGTTGCCCAAAGTTCCGTCTCATTACTGCAGAAAATTACTACCAAGCTGTATTTGGAATCAGTCTGGACATCAAAAGCTCACCTATTCCGGGAATATCAAGATTATTGTGGTGAAAATTATTTAAAAGCCATGAGATTCAAAGTATTCGATGACATATTGACTGAAATGAATATTTCAATATTTCAACCGAAAAAGGACCAGTGTGATATCTGCATTGCATACAAGATAAAAAACGTATCTCTTGAAACTTACAGTGAACATCAAAAGAAGAAAGACGAGGCAAGAAAAGAAAAAGAGAGAGACAAGGTTGTAGGCAAACATGTGTATACGATGGACCTTCAGTCAGTTCTTCTTTGTCCATCCCTGAAAGCATCGGCGGTGTACTATAACACAAAATTAGTAGTGCACAACTTCACTATTTTTGATATAAAATCAAGGAACAGATTTCGTTATTTGTGGGACGAAACAGAGGGATCTATAACAGCTAACGAATTCGCTTCAATTATGTGTTTTTTCATACGTAATGAGGTACCATTTGAGCGTGGTGACAAAGTAATTCTCTATAGTGATGGATGTTGTCATCAGAATAGGAATATCACTCTATCTAATGCACTTTTAAACCTTTTTTCTTTGTGTGATATTACTATTACACAAAAGTATTTAGAGAAGGGGCACACACAAATGGAGTGTGACTCAATGCACTTCACGATAAAGAAATGTCTTAGAAATCAAGATATCTATTCTCCAGCAGCATACATAGATATCTAAACATGCTAAGATGAATTCCAAACCCTACAATGTCAAATATCTTCGGCACGACTTCTTCAAGAATTACAATGAAGCCTGTACAATCTGGAAGTAAAGTGGGAGATCCTGTTGTTACAGACATACAGGCCATTCGTTACAACCCAAGTGGGACTATCGATTACAAGCTGAATCACTCTGATTCTTGGAATAATCGTCCTCAAAGTAAACAAAGGGGTGATACTCAGTGTGCAAAAGACAAGATTCCACCATTGTATACTCAAAAGCTGAAGATCATGAAGGAGAAATGGAACCACCTCCAACAATTACAAGTACTGGACAGTGAATATCACCATTTCTATGATACCTTGCCTCATGAATAAGGAGGACAGTCATATGTTACTGAACTGTGGGCCATAACTGTAAATCGAAACCGACTTTCAACCTATTAGGTCGTGTTACGTACATTTAGTACGTTTTGAAGAGATTGTTAAGTACAGAACAAAAATGGCCAACCAAACACCAGTGGGATCCGAACCCACAACCTCCCGATTTCGCGTCGGTTGCTCTACCAATTGAGCTATGGTGGCCTAGGCCATCTTTGTTCTGTTGGAAAGGATCTGAGCTACAGTTCTGGTACTACCACATCGTGGCTTTTCGAACTTTCCTATGACAGGGGAAGGAAGTCTCTCGCTTCTGTGTGCAGTGTGCACTGCATGGCAACACAGTACATTTCCCAGCTGGCAATTCTCTCCTTTAAAACTAAGTCCGTTTGGCATCAGCATTAAAAAAAATTAAAAACAAACAATGCAGTTTCGGTGGCACTGGCAATATTTTTGGTGCGTACGAATTGATTGTAGGCTAAAAGCTGTGCTTTTTTGCCAACTGTTGGCATTGCCAGTGTTCGCAGATTCTACCTCACTGCACACTGCCTGCTACGTGATATTGTGGCGTTCCTAAAAACGCCGAATACAAAATGAGTACGTTTCCGCTCGAACGTAGCAAATATGAAGCACACTATAGACATGCTGAAGTAGGTGAAAGTGTGCAAAGTTACCCCTTCATGTTCCGGAAGATGCGGAGAAATTTTGAATTTAAATTACTCTGTAAAATACTATTTTTTTCAAAATATAAAAGCAGTTTTGAATTAAAAGCCTGAATTTTGGTAACGGAACCGACAATGTTCTTCGAATTACGAATTATCCGTATTTCGAATTTAACTATTTAAATAACATGCAAAACCGTACCTCGTGTTTCCGGGAACAAGAGCTGCTTCGAATTAGGTGAGATTTTGAATTAACCGATTTTGAATTATCGAGGTTCTACTGTATTATCCTATGGTTACAGCGAGAGCCCTATCATTCGTGCATCCGTTATTACGAGGGATTAAGTGCGCGCAATCTTTTCCATTACCGATATTTATGCGCCCTAGCAATTATGTCACGTGCAATCGATCACCTTCTGTAGTTCTCGTTTCCTCGCTATGTCTACTAGCAAACTCTCTCGCCGACATTCAAAGGCAATATCGGAGTCTGTTAGTAATACACATTGAGTGCTGTTCCGTAAAGAAAATTCTAAATATAAGAGAACATGTTTTCATAATAAATGTGTAAATAACATGTCAGATAACAGTTGTTAACTCACTGAAACAGGGCTGAATAAACAATTTCTTAGTTTTAATGCTAAATACTGCAAATAAGTTTCTTCTTTATTTCTTTTTTTGCTAGTTGCTTTACGTCGCACCGACACAGATAGGTCTTATGGCGACGATGGGACAAGGAAGGGCTAGGAGTGCGAAGGAAGCGGCCGTGGCCTTAATTAAGGTACAGCCCCAGCACTTGCCTGGTGTGAAAATGGGAAACCACGGAAAACCATTTTCAGGGCTGCCGAATACTGCAAATAAGTAAGAATTGGATACACCTCAAGAAATGGCAGAGTGAATCATTGATTTCAGAGGTTAGTTTATATTTTCTTAAGTCTGGTTAAATTACAGAAAGGATTATCATGTAAATTTATAGCAAGGTTATCATTTCTCTACTAGCACTTGAATTACATTTTCATCATGCGTATAGTGCAGCTAAGTTAGGATAGGCAACTCTGTTTGAATAAGAAAACTGAAATGTTTGCCACAAAATGCGATCGATCATCTTCGGTATGGTAGTTTTCTCACTATGTGCATTTGCAAGCTCTCTCATTGACATTCGAAGGCGATGTTGGAGTCGATTAGTAATAACTGTCAACTGGTGTTCTCTAAAGAAAATTTGAAATGAAAGAGGATAACACGTTTTCATAATAAATGCGTACATAATGGTTGTTAACTCGTTAAAAATAAAGGCTGAAGTGAACAATCTCTTAATTTTAATGTTATATACTGAAATTAAGTAAGAATGCGATACACCTCAGGATATGGCAGAGTACATCACTGATTTCAGAGGATAATTTATATTTTCTCACGTCTAGTGAAATTTCGGAAAGGTTATTCCCATGTAAATTTTAATTGAGTAAGTTATGTCTCTACATGTATTTGAAATGTTTTCATGATACATATACGGCTAGGTTAGCTGATGCAGTTTGAAGAAAAAACTGAAATGCTTGCCACAGAAGCCTCTGAAGTGATACCGTATTTCTCCGAATCCAAGACAACATTCTTTTCTCAGAATCTCATGTCAAAAATCAAGGGTTGTCTCGCATTCGTGGCCTAACAGTACGGCAATGAACACTACTGGCAACTACCACGGTAACCACACTGCTTCTTTCCACCCCCATCCACCAACACACACAACTCGCTGATAATAAACAACCGCCTCTGTTATACAACGCTAGCAGTAGCAACCGGTTGTACAGTGCCTCTGTGTAACGTCACTGGGTCTCGGAAAATAGTGAAGAGAGGATGACGTTCTATTAGCCTCTACAAAAACGTTTCTCATCTCAAATCCGCAGAATGGCATCAAAACATGCGAGCCTTCAAATTCTTAGAAAGGCCACGACTCAGTGGCAGAATTATCATGCGTCTACAGTACCCGACGCTTAGTAAAATTAAGTTTTATAGATAGCAGGAATATTTTTGTGATGGATCGTCTGACTGTAAAGCAGGGCCATCCAGTCAATGCGCTCTGAGAGCGCGCCCACGCTCAGGGAGCACTGGGCAGTCAGACTAACGCTCCTTCCCCAACCACCACTACAGTGTGGCAGCGAGGACACCCAAAACAGACGGATGATGTTCGGGCCCCGCTGAATAGATACATACGTACAGTCGTGCGGCCGACGGCTTTTGTAGGTTTATTGACATATCGATAGGGCTGTTTTGCCATTAAAAAAATGTACCGTATATACTGTACAAATCGAAATGTACTCCCGATGTCCGGAATATGCAGGAAACAAAGTCATGTGTTAAGTAAAGTACAGTATTCTTGGACACAGCTGTTCTTAAACAATCACGCAAGTTCCTATCGCTCATCGTTGTACGATGTTTACTTGAGAGCAACATTCAAGATGGCGACTACTGTGTGTGAGTCTGTGATATTCGTAGTAGATAATGGTGTAAGATGCAGTGAAAAATGTGGCAAATGCAGAAGAGTAGTTAAAAATGGGATTCTGTGTCGTAAGTGTGATGAATGGTACCATTTTCGTTGTGCATATATTGTAAATAGGACTGATATTGAAGAAAGTGAGTGGCTGTGTCCCGAGTGTAAACAAACTGAGAGTGAGGCAGAACAACAAGAAAGAGAGACTTACGAAACTATAATTAAGATTTTAGGAGTGCTACAAGAGGACTTATGCGCTCTGAAACATGAAAATGAAAGCTTAAAGGACAGAATAAAGAAACTGGAAGATAAAGAAGACATTGGAGAAGAAAGATCGCCGTGGACGGAAGTGACGCGTGGCCATTTTAGGCCTAATGTTAAACATATGGGAGAAACTACGTACAACTTAAAACCGGGAAAAAACTCTTTGCAGTGCCAAAATCGATTTCAGTTATTGCAGCAAGTTCCAGAAGAAGACACACAAAGTTTTCCAAATAATTTTAAATCCAGTGGAGGTAAGCTACAGAAGAAGAAAACCAACCGAAAGTCAAGATCGCCAAAGATTCATCTCTACGCAGACAGTCAAGGGCGGGGTATGGCAGAAGGCATCAAGGATGAGCTGCAGAATCCAGAGACTGAGGTTTTAGGACTAATAAAACCAGGTGGCGAAACTGAAGACGTCCCTTCAAGTTGTGATCCTGTGTTAGAGAAGGACAATTATGTGGTGATTGTGAGTGGTACAAATGACATTGCTGCAAATGAAGGTGAGGAATTAATTACGACTCTCAGAGGTAAGATTTCCAAACTACCTGACTCAAAAGTAATTGTAGTAAATGTGCCACCCAGGTTTGACCTTTTAGAGGACTCATGTGTGAACAAAGCTGTACATGATGTAAATATAAAAATCAAGAGATTAAGTAAGAGTTTTAGAAATGTCTATGTAGTAGATACTTTAGGACTTGGCAGGCAAATGTTCACTAGATATGGGTTACATCTAAATGGTAATGGAAAAGCAACTCTCTGTAGACAAATTGCTACAATTATCAACAGAGATTTGCAAACTAATCTGTACTTAAGAAAACCCATACCACTAAACTGGCACATACAGGGAAACTTGCCAGAAAACCCAGACCCTTAAATCAAGATCTAAGTACAAGGATCTGGGTTCCAGGGAAGTTCTCAACTCATGAGTCAAACATTACCCAATTGCAACAGTCAAGTTTTAGGGAGGAAGGAGGTCTGAGATTGCTCTTGGTAAACTGTCAGAGTGTAGTAAATAAACAATTAAAATTCAGTACATTGATGGAATCTTATGAGACGGATGTGGTGATAGGAGTGGAATCGTGGTTGAGAGAAGGGGTGGGTAATACAGAAGTATTTCCAGAAGGGTATACAGTCTATCGTAGAGACCGAGGAGATAAAAAGGGAGGAGGGGTATTTATTCTGGTGAAGGAAAATTATTGTTCGCATGAATGGTTTACTGATGAAAGGGATGAAATATTAGGCATAAAATTAGTTTGAGATAATACGAAGGAGGTGGGAATTATAGGAACATATAGGCCTGGAAGAGAGGAAAGAGACATGGAAATATTTGAGAAAATAATAGATTATACTCATAAAAACAATAATGATACGGTAATAATTGGGGGAGATCTAAACTTGCCTGAAGTTGAATGGAATGGAGCTGCAAGTGAAGCCCATGAACAGAAACTGGCAAATAAGTTAATTTGGGAGGGAGGTTTTACACAAGTAGTACAAGAACCAACTCGTCTCAATAACTTGCTAGATGTATTCTTGGTTAAACCATGGGAAATTGTTGATAAAACTGAGGTAATTGAAGGAATAGGTGACCATAAGGCTGTAATAATGGATGTAGGACTTGTACCAAAAATGTTTAATAAGAGGGTCACAAAAGACAAGAAATTATACAGAAAAACTAAAGTTGATGAATTTGGGACTTACCTTAAATCACAATTCAGTTGTTGGATAAGTGAAGGGAATAATGTGGATACACTTTGGGCTAAATTTAAAGGAATCATTTGGGAAGGAGAGAAGAGATTTGTACCTGTTAAGAAGGGTAACATGACCTCAGACCCTGTTTATTACACAAGGGAAATAAGAAAATTAAAAAGAAAATGTAGAATAGTAAACAGGAAAATCAAAGAAGGTAGGGAGAGTAGAGAAAGTAGAAAACAGCTAATGAGGGAACTGAATAGAGTGAAAAAGGAAGCAAAAGAGAATTATATGAATGGCATTCTTCAAGAGGGTAATGACCACAAAGGGAAATGGAAAAAGCTGTATTCATATATTAGGAATCAAAAAGGAAAAGGAATCCAAATTCCTACAATGGTGGGAGAAGGGGGTGAACACTATTTAACAGATACTGAGAAAGCAAACCTCTTTAGTAGGGAATTCCGAGATTCAATAGAAGATTGTCAGGACTTGGAAACCGTAACAGAAGATAGAGAGGGAGAGACACAGAGGGAAACAAGAAGCTTCTCATTCACAAATGAAGATATTTTCAGAGAAATCCAACTGCTTCAGCAAGGAAAAGCAGCAGGAAGTGATCAAATTACTGGGGAGGTATTAAAGACAATGGGGTGGTATATAGTGCCTTATTTAAAATTTCTCTTTGACTATGTCATAAATAATAGTGTGATACCAAAGGAATGGAAGGAATCTATAATAATACCAATTTATAAAGGAAAGGGTGATAAAAGGAAACCAGAAAACTACAGACCAATCAGCCTGACCAGTATAGTTTGTAAAATACTGGAGAGTTTAATAGCAAAGTACATCAGAGGGATATGTGATGATAAAAATTCGTTCATGAGGAGCCAGTATGGTTTTAGAAAGAAATTTTCTTGCGAGGCACAACTGGTGGGATTTCGGCAGGACATATCAGATCAGTTAGATTCAGGAGGCCAGTTAGATTGCATAGCCATAGATCTTTCCAAAGCCTTTGATAGAGTGGAACATGGAATATTATTAAAGAAATTGGAGGGAATAGGATTGGATGTAAGGGTTATACGTTGGATAAGAAGATTTCTAAATTCAAGGGTTCAGAAAGTCAAAGTAGGAAATAATATATCGGTCCGTTACTTTTCTTAATATACGCAAATGATTTAGGGAACAATATAACATCGAAAATAAGATTGTATGCAGATGACTTAATTGTTTATAGGGAAATAAATAACATTGAGGATTGTTCAGAATTACAAAGGGACCTTGACAATATCCAAGAATGGGATGAAGAAAATAATATGAAGATTAATGGAGGCAAATCAACTGTTACAACATTTACAAACAGGAGCTTTAAAACTGAATTTGAATATACTTTGGATGAGGTAGTTATCCCAAAAGATGGCAAGTGCAAATACTTAGGTGTGAGATTTGAAAGTAATTTGCACTGGAAGGGTCATGTTGATGACGTTGTTGGGAAAGCATTCAGATCGTTACATGTCATAATGAGGCTACTTAAAGGATGCAACAAAGAATTTTAAAAAAATGTTACTTAAGTATGGTTCGTCCATTATTGGAATATGTAAACATTGTTTGGGATCCTCACCATGAATACCTTATAAAAGAACTAGATGGTGTGCAGAGGAAAGCAGCAAGGTTTGTAACAGGGGATTTCAGGAGAAAGAGTAGTGTATCAGAAATGTTAAAGGAACTTGGGTGGGAAACTTTCAGTAAGAGAAGGGAGAAAACTAGACTTATAGGATTATATAGAGCCTATACAGGAGAAGAAGCATGGGGAGATATCCGTGAGAGGCTTCGGTTGGAAAATAATTATATTGGTAGAACTGACCACAAATACAAAATTAGAAGGAATTTTAGCAGAAGCGATTGGGGTAAATTTTCTTTCATTGGGAAGGGCGTGAAGGAGTGGAACAGTTTACCAGGGGTAGTGTTTGATCCTTTTCCAAAATCTGTACAGATATTCAAGAAGAGAATAAACAACAACAGAGATAATAAATTAAATGTTAGAGGGCATTCGACCAGTGCAGGATATTGTAAATAATAAATGTGTGTGATTAAATTAATTCCATCCCCTGGTCCAAGGAGTTTGGACAGCCCAAGTAGGGGACTGCCTGTAGGGGTGAAGTACAGTGGGGACTTCGAGGGCCCTGGGACCGCTACGGTAACTGTGAAGGCCCTTCAGGAACTCTGAAAAGTGGTGGCAAAAGGGGCTCTGGTTAAGACGCAGCAGGTCGTTATGCTACTTAGGTTCCAAAATGGGTAAAATATAAATTCAGTGTTAATTTTAATCTTATACCAGTTGTATAGTATTATTAGAAGTAATTTCACATACCGTACTGTATATGAGTTGACTATGTTTGTAAGATATTATAAGTAGAATTTTGTAAACAATATAAATTTATTAAGGATTATGTGTGTGTTTAATAGAAAAAATTATTAGCGTAAATTGTATAATATTGTATTCTAGGAAAATTTTCTTCGTCTCCTGTTAATTTAAAATTTAGTGCTTGACAATAATGTATTTTAGTGTACCATTTGCCACCGAGGTAGACACCTCATTTGCAAATAAAGAGATTTTGATTTGATTTTGAATAATGCGATTTATTTCAAACTGGAATTTGAACATATCCGAGAGGAAAATTCAGCAACATTTTACCAATATGAACAGATAATACAGACCTTGTATGACTTTTGCTCAGTCGTTTTTACAAGCTTTTAGTTTCGGAGCAAACAATCTTCCCCAAATTGGGTACAGTATTCTTGGACACAGCTGTTCTTAAACAATCACGCAAGTTACTATCGCTCATCGTTGTACGATGTTTACTTTTGGTAAGCTTAAGGTATGTATTCACGTTTGAAACTGCGATTTAGGTCAAAATAATCAATATTTGTATTTTGATGTCAAATGAAAGCCTGGAATTTCTAGTTTCCAAATATGTAAGTATCATTGACCTGAGACATACAGAAAGGCCGTAAATTGCATTTAAATGGACCACTGCGTTCATGATTTCTCTGTTCTGGGGGAATGGTCAGGTGCCAACATTCACTACTTTCCATACTCAAGAAAATTTTTCTACATAATTACATTTCAATACATTTCACTGGTGTTTCCCCATGTAGTACCTTTGTGAACCAAAAGATAGTATTGGTTGTCATATGATATATCTCTGGAGAAGGAATGTTGAATCTTGCATAAATGCTGTGCAATCCAGCTATGAATGCCATGTGCTGTGTTATTTGTGTTTATATCGAGTAACTAACTTCTGCTAAGTGAATAATGGCTAGTAATAGACATAGTGGCTATAAAAGAAAGCTCCGTTGCTATGGAAATAACAATACAATGAATAAACAAAATATTATTGAGACAGTAGTCCAAAATGAGAACAATAAAAATAAACTTCCCAATGTCAGTAGTGCTTCTGAGTCAAAAACTTTCCACTTCACATTATGACAGTAATTGTAGTGATTCTCAAGGTAGTTTTAACATTATATTTATTGTGGAATGTGTAGAAAAATTGTTATCTTTGCTGGTATGTCCTGTCTGTATGAAATGTGGATCAATATCTCTGAAAAACTTCTGTAAACAAATTGGGCTTTTTTTTTGTTAGTTTGGTGTGTAGTAGTAATGATTTTCAGTCTGAACCTCAGTGTACATCAAGGAGAATTGGTCACATTCCTGAAATTAATAGAAGAATTGTATATGAGATACGCTTCAATAGTTGTGGGCGAAGTGAAACAAGAAAATTTTCCTACATTTTGAAGTTACCTCCACCGCCCGCACCTGCAGTATATACTGAACATGTCAAGATTCTGGCTGAAGTTACCACTGAAAGTATCTGAGGAAGAAAACGACTCAAAGAGGGCAAAATGCTACAATAAGAGGGACCTACTTATGCACCAAACCAAACCCACCGGCACCACAGCCCTTGAAGGGCCTTGGCCTACCAAGCGACCGCTGCTCAGCCCGAAGGCGTGAGGATTTCGAGATGTCGTGTGGTTAGCATGGGGAATACTCTCTGCCGTTGTTCTTGGCTTACTAGACCGGGACCGCTATTTCACCGTCAGGTAGCTCCTCAAGTCTAATCACGTAGGCTGAGTGGACCTCGAACCAGCCCTCAGGTCCAGGTAAAAAACCCGGATCTGGCCGGGAATCGAACCCGGGTCCTCCGGGTAAGAGGTAGACAAACTACCCCTACACGACGGGGCCGGCACTTATGCGTCAGGAGGGTCTTAATTAGCCAAAGTACGTAATTTCAATCCCGAAATAAACTTCCAAGATTAAAGTTCAATTTTCCACACAGTGAATTTCTCCAGAGTTTTCATATTTCAAAAAATCATAGTGTCTTCAAATTTTAAGTTATAGAATACATTGATATGTCCAATTGAAGCTTATTAAAGGTAGAATGTTTTGAACTAAACATAATAATAAATAAGACTATAATAAAAAGGTACCAAATGAAAAAACAAATATTCTAAAATTTTGACCGCCATGAAAAATATATTATAAAAAATATGATATCACTAAATTCTTATATTCTGTTTAGTTCATCACATTATATGCGTTATTAGGATGAATTATGCGCAAAAATAATTAGAATTGAACTATTTTCCAGAAAGCTATGATTTTTGGAAATTTATGCAAAATTTGAGTTTTTGTCAATTATTTAGGAAACGGTACCTTAAGTGTGAAATTTTTATAGTGTAAATATCTTCCATAAATGCAAGTATTTCATTGTAAAAATTTCAAAAACATTGATAAAACAGTACAGATTTTGGTCCAAAACGTGAATACATACTTAAAAAAAAAAAAAAAAAAAAAAAAAAAAAAAAAAAAAAAAAAAAAAAAAAAAACACAACCACCTCCACTCACAAACGTACGTTGAGCCGAACATGACAGAACTTTACATGCATATGTATACAGAAGGGGTTGAGCCAAACATGACAGAACTTTACATGCATATGTATACAGAAGGGGTATTCTTCTTGTGGAAAGCCGCTGTAAAATTCTTCTAAACTTCGTGACATTAGAAAGCGGTCTTTAAGATGAACATTGCACTGCAGTTCAATCAACTCTAATTGAAATAGCTGTGGAGCACTGTCTGCACTAAGAGAAAATAGTCGAGCAAATACATCTAACACAGCTTGGAGTTCTGATAATTCTGAAAATCAATCAAATCAATTTTCAAAGTCTTCATGTAATTGGCGAATTACCTGGAAGTACTCAAAGTCGACGCCTTCTTTCACTGTTTCAAGCAATGGAAAATGTCCTGTGTTCCTTTCACACAACTGGTTTTCCCACAAAATCAATTTTCTTTTGAGCACTTGAATTTTTCCCACCAAATTGCAGATATTGTGCTTTTCGCTCTGAAGCGAAGTGTTCAAAGTATCCAGATGGGCAGTAATGTCACTTAAAAATGCCAAGTCCACCACCCACTTAGGGTCACACAAAAAATTTCGGGCCGCCCATTCATGTCACAAAAGGTATCTATTGCGTTCCGCAAACAATACACAATGAAGCTCCTTCGCCTTGCTCAGCCATCTTACTTCTGCATGGTACGGGATATCCGGATACTCCGCTTCGATGTCATCAAAAAAACACCCTGAATTGATGGTGCGCGAGTCCATGGAAGCGAATAAAATTTACCATTCACACAACTGTTCCCATTACGTCTTTAAGCTTGGTGACTTATGCACAGATTGCCTCCTGGTGTATCAAGCGATGAATCGCTGCCATTAGGGTACTACTGCTCTCAGCCATTTTTAATTTTACATAGTTGAGGAACCCTGTGCGTAGACCACGTAAATTAGGAGCTCCATCCGTCGTTACACTCTTCAACCGCTCCCATTTTAATGTCATTGACTCAAAAACACCTTCCACAGTTTGGAAAATATCGAAACCGGTAGCGGTGTCTTTGAGAGCTATACTTTGTGACCCAAAGATAGTCATCCACCCCTCGAATGAAAATAAGGACCTGAGCTGTGTCTGCAATGTCTATTGATTCGTCGAGGGCGATGGAAATGGATACAAAATTTGCTGCTTTCTCCATTAATTGCTGTTCCATATACAGCCATATCGTCTATTCTGCGAGCCACAGTTTGAGGAGAAAGAGAGATTTTGTCAAATTTCTCAACTAGCTCCACAGGACAAACACATGCCGCTGCGTCCATTAGGCACTTCTTGATTAAATTCCCTTCCGTGAAGGTTTTCCCAGCTTTGGCCTTTCGCAGCGAACATTTGTAGCTTGCTTGTAAAATGGGTCCACCAACCTCACTCCCCTCAGTCTCCCGACAGACAGAAATATGGCAAGTCACAATTTTAGTGTTCTTCAGATAATTCAAATTCTTCATTCCAGTTTGTAAACAAGCATTTTAAAATTAAGACAATAATACTTGCAGAATGGTGCTGCTTGAAATTTTCTTTCAATTTTTTCAACTCCGACTGGTGTCTGTGAGATCACCGTAATCATCCCTATGGTTGGCACTGTAGTAGCGTTCCAAATTGTGTTTTTTTTTAAACACATTAAATCGCGGTGGCACACTAAACATTTGGCATGCCCTTTGGAAGCTGTGCAGAAAAATGAAATTTCCCATTCTGTTTTAAAGGCTGCTGCTTCACCACTCCTTTTTCTTTGTATGACGGTCAGTCATGAGTACTGCGAAACTGATTTAGTTATATGCTGTCAACAAAGCACATTGGGCTAGACTAGGGACTAATGGATCGGCTGCTCGCTTCGGCGCGGCAGGAAGATAGCTCGCTCTCTCAGCCAGCCAAGCTCCTCCCACCACTACCGAAATACCTTCCCACAAAGCACTCGGAGCACTGGCTTAGAGCACGGCGAGAGTGCTAGCGCTCGGGGAGCGCTGTTTGGATGGCCCTGCTGTAAAGGTACGTTGAACAGGTATTGCCAGCAGATTTTCAATGGGGTCTCATCGATATTATAATGCCAATTTTCAGTTAATGGTCATTAAACACTCTGAAATGTACAATAATTATGCAGCCGCAGGAAAATACTGCATAGGCCTAACTAAAGGCAATATTCGGCGTTTGCATGAAGACAAATACATATAGCTAAAAAAGCGTACTATACAAGAAACACCTTCAATTGCCTGCAACAAGGATGCTTTAATAAAGAAATCAGAGATAAAATTGTGAGACATGTGCACGAAAAATGTAAGGGCCTGTACAACTCTAGATGCTGAAGTTGGCTGAACCTGGCCAGCAAAATGTGCGAGTAGCGGCCCGTTCTAGCTGATGCTGAGTAAAAGAAACAGTAACAGTTTTATAGACAGCAAGAATATTTTCCTGATGGATCGTCGTATTGTAGAGACGCTTGGAATATATATTGCCGGCAAATTTTCAACGGGCCCTCTTCAATATTATGATGCCAATTTTAAGTTAATGGTTATTAAACGCACGGAAATAAAGAATAATTGTGCAGTCACAAAAAATACAGCATAACTGAAGCGTTGGCGTGAAGGCAAAGATAGTCATTTATATGATTTTACAAAGTACTTTTTTTAGCCATACATACATACATTATCATTATAGACTGTTATGCCTTTCAGCGTTCAGTCTGCAAGCCTCTGTGAATTTACTAAACGTCGCCACAATCCTCGATTTGCAACTTCAGTAGTGTTGTGGCCTCATTTAGTTCTGTACCTCTTATCTTTAAATCGTTAGAAACCGAGTCTAACCATCGTCGTCTTGGTCTACCTCTACTTCTCTTACCCTCCATAGCAGAGTCCATTATTCTCCTAGGTAACCTATCCTCCTCCACTCGCTTCACATGACCCCACCACCAAAGCCGGTTTATGCGTACAGCTTCATCCACCGAGTTCATTCCTAAATTAGCCTTTATCTCCTCATTCCGAGTACCCTCCTGCCATTGTTCCCACCTGTTTGTACCAGCAATCATTCTTGCTACTTTCATGTCTGTTACTTCCATCTTATGAATAAGATATCCTGAGTCCACCCAGCTTTCGCTCCCATAAAGCAAAGTTGGTCTGAAAACAGACCGATGTAAAGATAGTTTCGTCTGGGAGCCGACTTCCTTCTTACAGAATACTGCTGATCGCAACTGCGAACTCACTGCATTAGCTTTACGACACCTTGATTCAATCTCGCTTACTAATTACCATCCTGGGAGAACACACAACCTAAATACTTGAAATTATCGACCTGTTCTAGCTTTGTATCACCAATCTGACATTCAATTCTGTTGAATTTCTTATCTACTGACATCAATTTAGTCTTCCAGAGGCTAATTTTCATACCATACTTATTGCACCTATTTTCAAGTTCCACAATATTAGACTGTACGGTTTCGGCACAATCTGCCATTAAGACCAAGTCGTCAGCATAGGCCAGACTGCTTATTACATTTCCACCTAACTGAATCCCTCCCTGCCATTTTATACCTTTCAGCAGATGATCCATGTAAACTATAAACAGCAAAGGTGAAAGATTACAGCCTGTCTAACCCCTGTAAGTACCCTGAACCAAGAACTCATTCTACCATCAATTCTCACTGAAGCCCAATTGTCAACATAAATGCCTTTGATTGCTTTTAATAATCTGCCTTTAATTCCATAGTCCCGCAGTATGGCGAACATCTTTTCCCTCGGTACCCTGTCATAGGCTTTCTCTAGATCTACGAAACATAAACACAACTGCCTATTCCTCTCGTAGCATTTTTCAATTACCTGGCGCATACTGAAAATCTGATCCTGACAGCCTCTCTGTGGTCTGAAACCACACTGGTTTTCATCCGACTTCCTCTCAACGACTAATCGCACCCTCCCTTCCAAGATGCCAGTGAATACTTTGCCTGGTATACTAATCAATGATATACCTCGATAGATGTTGCAATCCTTCCTGTTCTCCTGCTTATACATACATGCAATTAGTGCTTTTGTCCAATCTGAAGGTACCTTACCAACACTCCACGCTAATTTGACTACTCTATGAAACCATCCCTGCCTTCCCACTATACTTCACCATTTCAGGTCTAATTTCATCTATTCCTGCCGCCTTATGACAATGGAGTTTATTTACCATCCTTTCCACTTCCTCAAGCATAATTTCACCAACATCATTTTCCTCCTCCCCATGAGCTTGGCTGTTCACAACACCACCAGGATGATTTCCTTTTACATTGAGAAGACGTACAAAATATTCCCTCCACCTCTCCAGTGATTCCCTGGGATCTATTATGAGTTCACCTGAATTACTCAAAACACTGTTCATTTCCTTTTTCCCTCCCTTCCTAAGATTCTTTATTACTGTCCAGAAAGGTTTCCCCTGCTACTTGACCTAGCCTTTCCAGGTTGTTACCAAAATCTTCCCATGACTTCTTTTTGGATTCAACAACTATTTGTTTCGCTCTGTTTCTTTCATCTACATACAACTCCCTGTCTGCCTCGGCCCTTGTTTGGAGCCATTTCTGATAAGCCTTTCTTTTACGTTTACAAGCTGCTCTCACTTCATCATTCCACCAAGATGTTCGCCTTTTCCCATCTTTACACACAGTTGTTCCTAGGCATTCCCTTGCTGTTTCTACTACAGCATCCCTGTATGCCATCCATTCACTTTCTATATACTGAACCTGCTTACTGTCTACTGTTCGAAACTTCTCACTGATCATATCCATGTACTTCCGTCTAATTTCCTCATTCTGGAGATTTTCTACCCTTATTCGTTTGCAGACAGATTTCACTTTTTCTACCTTAGGCCTAGAGATACATAGTTCACTACAGATCAGATAGTGGTCTGTATCATCGAAAAATCCCCGGAAAACTTGTACATTCGTAACAGATTTCCTGAATTCGAAGTCTGTTAAGATATAGTCTATTATGGATCTGGTACCCCTAGCCTCCCATGTGTAGCGGTGAATAGCCTTATGCTTGAAGAATGTATTCATAACAGCTAAACCCATACTAGCACAGAAGTCCAGCAAACGCTTACCATGCCCATTAGCTTCCATATCTTCCCCACATTTACCAATCACCCTTTCGTATCCTTCAGTTCTATTCCCAACTCTCACACTGAAATTGCCCATTAGCACTATTCTATCCTTGCTGTTGACCCTGACCACGATGTCACTCAATGCTTCATAAAACTTATCAACTTCATCCCCATCTGCATCCTCGCATGGTGAATACACGGACACAATTCTAGTCCTAATTCCTCCAACTGACAAATCTACCCACATCATTCGCTCATTTACGTGCCTAACAGAAACTATGTTGCGTGCAATGGTATTCCTGATAAAGAGCCCTACCCCAGACTCTGCCCTTCCCTTTCTAACACCCGTTAAGTACACTTTATAATCTCCTATCTCTTCCTCGTTATCTCCCCTTACCCGAATATCACTTACTCCTAGCACATCCAGATGCATCCTCTTTGCTGACTCAGCCAGTTCTACTTTCTTTCTTCCATAAGCCCCATTAATATTGATAGCTCCCCATCGAATTCCATTTTGTTCGCTAAGTTGTTTCCAAGGAGTCCCTCGCCTGTCAAATGGGAGTGGGACTCCGTTACTCCCATAGGTCCAAGGCTTGCTTAAAATGTTCTGAGCTCGGTCGATTCATGAAGCAGGATGCTACCTTACTTGCACATAGTCCAAGTGAGGATCTCTCCTCTAACGGGTTATGGACCACCGGTGGATTGTATAGCCCTAGCCACCTGAGCACAAGGAGGGCCAGGACTCGGAATATGTCCGAGATGCCCACTCCCATTCCATAGCAACTGGTATTCCGACTCTCAGGACCACTTACTAGGGCACTCAGCCATTGCCCATGGTTCACGAACTAGGACGTGACTACAGTAACCCGCCTTGGGGTCTACCTGAGACTTGTTCTCGCCCACAACTGTGGCTGAGGTGACATTAGTGATACTTTTTTAGCCTGATTTAAATTTTTTGAAGGAAAAATTAAGGGTTTTGTTGCATTCAGCATAGTCTTAGATATTAGGAAGAAGATGGTGTCCGGTATTGTGAACACTGTTATGTCTACTCCCGAGAAAGTAAGTGTAAAACTCGATAAGTGCGGTAAATGCTGTAAAACAGTTAAAAACGGCATCCTGTGTAAATTGTGCGATCGTTAGAGGCATTTTAAGTGCGGGAAGAGGTCCAGGTAGGAAAAATGTAATGCAATTGAAGACTGGTTTTGTGATCAGTGCATTGCGAATATTATCGGTGATGGCGGCTCGAAATCTAAAGATAGAGAGTATGAAAATGCGTTGGAAATTATCAATATTTTGCGAAATGACATTGAGGATCTTAAAGCTGAAAATGATGCACTTAAGGATAAGATTAATGTGATGGAGCGTAAATATTTGAACTGTTGATTAGAGTTAGAGTTGGATTCGAATTATGAACCTGTGCGAACTGAAACAATTAGGCCTAAAAACTGTAGACGATGGGAATCGGTGCCGGTAAAATACGCGGGCTTCAAAAAGCAGATAAAGGACGCTTGTCACTTTCCTGTTTTAAAGAATAGGTTTGAACCCCTTGCAAGTGGCACTCGTGAATCTGTAGATAACAGCTCTGAAGTAAATTTGTTGGATGTTCGAAGTGAAAGTAACAAGAATATTGTAAAACCAAGTTGCAAAACCTCACGAAAAACTGTGAAGACGAGACTTTTTGCCGATAGTCAGGGGAGGAATATTGCTTCACAATTAATTAGAAACAGTAAGCATGATGTTTCTGCTGTGATTAAGCCTGGTGCAAAATTTAATGACATAACCTCAAAAAGTAAAAAAATACTGTAAACATTTAGGAGCTACGGGGGTTGCTGTTTATCTAGCAGGGACTAACGACGTGGGAAGAAATAATGCAAGGGGAATGATCTCTTCCCTCAGATCAAGACTCCAAGAGTTGCCTCACACCAATGTTGTGGTATTTTTGGTTCCTCATAGACACGATCTTCTGGCATGGTCTTGTTTTAACAAGGAGGTAAACAAGGTCAATGAAGAACTTTTGAAAATATGTAGGCACTTCAAGAATGTAAAATATGTGTATATAAGTAATTTAGGAAGAAGATTTTATACCTGGCATGGTCTGCACCTAAATAGGTTGGGAAAAAGGTATGTTGTAAATAGTATATTAGAGTTTGCTAATGCAATTAAAGATGTCGAGTGTAAAACTTTTCCCATTCCTCTAAAAAACTAGAGAAAGTGACCAATGTAGGTCGGTCTGTTGTGTTAGAGTCAAGGAATGATAATATTAATGCTTATGGTAGTCTAGACAGGTTAGGTACTTTTAAAACTGTATTGGAGAATATTATTAATGTGCAAGGTAGACAGACTAGGATAGGTTCTCATCAGTTCACTAAAATCAATGAACCAGTAGAAACAATCATGATCAACATAGTTATTTTTCACATTAACTTACAGTCAATTAGAAATAAACTGGATGAATTAGATGTAATACTCAATAAAAGGCCTACTGATATTTTGTGTGTAAATGAGCACTGGCTGACTAGAGATGAGACCAATCTATATATACCTCATGATTTTGAATTAGGAAGTATTTTTACTAGAGACTTCCCACTAACACATGGTGGAGCTGCAATATATGTTAAGAAATCAAATTTGAAGTAATAGATGTTTCTTCCTTTTGCATTAATAACCTTTGTGAATCAGTAGCTATTAGATTGTGTGAATATGATTTTGTTGTATCTGTGTATCATGCCCCTAACACCAACGTTAAATTATTTATATCACAGAGAAGTTGATTTCTTATTTAACTTGTAAATATGATGAAAAGATTGCTATAGCTGGTGACTTTAATGTAAATATCTTAGAGGTATCACAAAATACTCAAAACTTCCTTAATATGTTAAGATCGCATGACTTATTTTGTACACATGGTGAACCCACAAGAAACAATGCATGCCTAGATAATGTTGTAACCAATGTACACATGTCATTTTACAAATGTTCATATCTAGGACAAGATGTATTGTCAGACCATGGTGGTATTTGGGTTGAATTTAAAGTTAACTGTAAGAGAAGAGTTATCGAGTCATCAAAAGAATTAAAATGCATCAGACGTGTCATATCAATTAAAGGGGTTAATGAATTCCAAGACAAATTAATAAGAACAGACTGGACTAGCCTTTATGCCATGAATGATGTCAACTTTGCATTTTCTTATTTCATTAACACAATAATTATATATTTTAATTCAGCCTTCCCTGAAAAAGTTGTAACTATAAAGGCCAACAGCTCTAAACCAAGAAATAGAGTTAAAAACTGGTTTACGCCTAATTTGGGTAAAATGCTTACGTTAGCTAATTATAATAAGTATAAATTAAATAATAATTTAGAGGATAAAGAAATATTCAAAAACTACAGGAAATTATATAAATAACATATACATGAGGCTAAACTTGCAGCAAATGACAGGTATATCCAAAGTGCGAACAATAAATGCAAAGCTGCACGGTCTATCATAAGAAGTGCTAGTCATACTTTAAATAACAAAGATGTGATTCCTCTAGAACTTGATCAGTGTAATAGGTATTTTATCAATGCACATGAAAGCACATGTGATCAGGATAATAGCATTTCATCAGACTGGTTGCATAACTTTGATCTTCCCTCAAATTTTAGGTGGGTGGAAGTAAATCTGCAAACAGTCAGAAGTATTGTCACAAATTTGGATTCATCTAGTACCCAAGACATTTATGGTCTCTCTAACAATACAATCAAAGCAGTTATTGACATGATATTAATGCCATTGACATTTTTAATAAATTTAATGCTTAGACAATGTGTTTTTCCTGAGTGTTTAAAGATGTCTAAAGTGATACATATCTTTAAAAAGGGGGATAGAATGTGCCCATCAAATTACCACCCTATAACAATAGTACCCATTCTGAGCAAAATTATTGAATCCTGTTGTATTTATACAACTCAACGAGTACTTTTTCAAAAATAATTTGCTTTACAACAAACAGTTTGGATTTAGAAAGGGTCATTCAACAATACAAGCAGTTGAATGTGTCAAAGACATATTAAATAATTTTGAGAATAAAACAGTCACTGGTGCTACATTAATTGACCTGACAAAAGCTTTTGATTGTGTCTCGCATGAAATCCTAATTCACAAGCTTGGTTATTATGGAGTAAGGGGTCATGAACTGAAATTAATGGCATCCTATCTTCATCAAAGGAGACAAATGGTGGTAATAAGTGATAAAAAATCTGGTATGGAAACAGTTAAAGCAGGTGTCCCACAAGGGTCTGTTTTGGGACCTTTCCTGTTTTTGGTCTATATCAATGACCTAGCATGTAATGTTCCCTGCACATCAGTTCTATATGCTGATGATACAACTTTCGTAAACAGTAATGTTGATATCACAACACTACAAAACCAAGTCAACACATCTGTTAAAATTGCTGAAAACTGGTTTCAACACAATAAATGAACTATTAACGTCACTAAAACAGAAAATATCGTATTTACCTTGGATCACACTGTAAATAATGGCTGCCGTAATTCTGTTAAATTATTAGGCCTACATGTAGATACAAGACTTACATGGGAAATACATACATCAGAACTCTGTAAGAGATTAGCCAGGGTGTGGTATCTGTTGCGGAAACTGAAAACCTGCATCAGTCGGGATATGCTACTTGCATCCTATCATGCTTTCTTTCACCCTCATATACTGTATGGGATCAGGTTATGGGGAAATTGTCCCACATCAAATAATGTATTTATATGGCAGAAAAAGGCAGTCCGTCTAATTGCTGGATTAGAATTTAGAGACTCCTGTAAAACTTCCTTTGTGAGCCTAAAAATTATGACAGTTCCCTGTTTATATATTCTTACAAATATTATGCATGTGAAAGAGAATCTTTCCAAATTTAAAGAAAGATCTACAGTTCGCATGCACGACACAAGATACACGAATGATCTGGATACTCCTTACTCCAGGCTTAGTAAAAACACAAACAGCCACTGTTATCAACAGCTTAATATGTGCAATAAGCTTCCACTACCTATTCGAACATTAGACAATAGTGCATTTAACAGGGTACTGTCACAATTCTTAAGGAAAAAGGCATTTTATAGTGTAGAAGAGTATCTAGAATGTGGTATTTCAAAAACTGACTTAATATAGGTAGCTAAAATAATTTTTCTAAGAACTCAGGCATAATTACTAAGATATTGTATATAGATTATTTTTATTATTACTGACAATACCTAGTGTACATTTTCTGTACTTGATGGTGGAAGAATAAAATATCTAAAAATATCTGAAATTAAACATACACTTTCATGTAGTATAGGATTTCTAAATATAACAAACAAGTAAGCTATAGTGTGGATATCATCCGCGAAAACACAAGTTTTGAACAAACCGATTGCCATTTCATACTGATTTTAATGTATGTGGAGGTTTTCCAGACTTTTACAAAAATCGGATAAAATGACAATCCGCTATAGCGAGTAAATTTTTTGCTGTTATGAATTCTCGCTGTAGCGGACTTCTACTGTAGTCTTATGTATAGTGCCCCTACCTTTCCATGTGTAATGGTGAATAGCCTTATACTTTAATGTTTTCGTAATCCCATACTATCATAAAGTCTAGAAAATGTTTCCCATTCCTATTAGCTTCCACATCTTCCCCACACTTTCCAATCACCCTTTCGTATCCTTCAGTTCTATTTCCAACTCTCACATTGAAATCTGTGCATGTGAATTCTGAATCAACAATGCTCTGTGTAAACTGCTGCAACTAGTATGTGGAGGAATGAAAGTAAATCTTGAACGAACTCAGATATGTGATTTGATAACATGATATGCTATCACGATTTACTATCACCATAATTTAGAACTGTACATATCTTAAATAGTGTAATATTTTTAACTTAGTGTGTTGCTATCTTGATACATTTATGTCCGTGATACATTTAGCAGCTGAAGATGATCCCAACGAACACTTGAAATTAGTCCTGCACTCATACTGTACTTTTAAGTGTAACTACATATAATTAACACTGTACAAGCATTGATTAGGTGGACAACTCCAAACCTACAATTGTGAACTGCTGAACTATCAATATGGAAACAAAATTGATACCATACTATAACATATGATACCTAGCACTCTGCTTACTGAGGTACATTTAAGACATGGCAGACACCAGTTCAACTTTTTTTCACAGATGGCAGCTACGTTGTCTACACTCATTTAGCTAACTTTTGACCCATGTGCATGAAGAGCTCTGTTTATTGCTATCTGACTGTATTCTTGGTGTGCTAGTGAATTTGCATATTATTAAGAGTTCTTTCTTGTTAATATGTAGTAACATAGCATAGGGTATTAACTTGGTAGTCAATGTTTGATACAAGGTTCACGATTTAGTTAACTTTTTACATTTACCAACACCGCTGTGCAAGCAATATCGCGTATCTGACAATACTTTTCCTATCCATTATTTTCCTTCTGTGATAATTTTGCTTTCCCATAATTCCTTAGTAATGAGGTGAAATCCATAATCATTACAGGCAATATGTAATAGTTAGCTCCTTTGTATTATGAATTACATGTGTAGCTCTTAAAACACTGGGCATTTTAAAAAAGAATATAAAGAAGATAAGAGTTGTCTTTTTAATTTATAATATAATAATTTAAATTTTGTTTAATGAGAACAAGGCAATTACAAATGAATGGGGGCAGGGGTAAGTTTTTATCCACAAACTTATGATTGTACTACCAAAGTGAAAACCTGGAATTACGTTATCATTAAGGGTGAATTGTAAGCTACACCGCACTCAAACTAATGCAATACTAGAGACATTGTACACCTTGTGTACAGTCACCTTTGAGTGATTAGCACAAGTATGTCTTTTTTAATCACTCTCCTTCACTAGCATGAACACTCTTTCACTCTGTGTGTATCTCTCCCTCAACATACTACTTGCTGCATATGACTTATACATCATCTACATCAGTCTTATTCAGTCATTCCTTTAGGCCCCAGTCTTAGGCTGAAAGCTTAATTTGGATACGACAAATCATTTCCCTGCGTTTTCCTCTGTATATTTTCTGTATTTTTATTTCCCTGTTTTTTGAGAAAATGGGTACCCTGATTGGGGTGCAGTCCAGGCTCTGTTGTCCTATGCTGTTCTTCATAGTCAGTCCATCATATTCTTGATCTTCCTTGTACTCTTCCCTGTCATTTTTCTTTCCAGTGCTTGTATTGGCAGTCTCTTCTTTCATCCGCTTGACGTGTCCAAACCATCTCAATCTGTTCTGTTTCGGTTTGTGATGTTTGGGACATCAATTCATGTTTTCAATTATTGAACTATATAATTAATTGGTAAGATGTATATATTTAATCACTGATAGGTCATTTTTAAATTAATATGTATATAGGGTTTTCATCATCCATTTCAATCATTTCATTTCTTTGTATCGTGGCTATAACGTATTCTGAACGAACCACATACTGGGTAAAGTATTTCAACATCATTCATATTAATAGCTTGCAGTAAATTTTCCAATAGCCGTTGTGAGGTAACCAGAGTTAGCAGGCTAATTTCAGCCCATTTCCAGGAAAAGAACGTCATCAAGGTTACGAGAGATCTTACCCTCTCCACCGTAAGAAGATACAGTTGAAACATTATGAACGCCCACTTTTCGAACTTCGCTACCTGACGCTTTATTTCAGCGCGAAAGTTCAGCCTATCTGAATGAATGTAATGAAGCAACGCGATGGATTCACAGCAATACATAGGAGAAGGGATGAGACCTCGAATCTTACTGGACCATATGATATGGCTGATGGAAGGAGACTTTTGAACCGATATACTTGGAAGACAAGAGCTGGAGAGGACATTCTTATTCTCACTCTTAGACACTGAGACACTCTTGGAAGACACTCTTACTACGATTCTACGTCTGCACATCGGAGAAGATTTTAACTTAGTTCACTTCGCATCTGAGTAGTACCGTACGATTCTACTCAAAAGTTACTCTCATTGGGACTTGTTATCTCAATGACGAGAGGTAGTCAACGGGAGACCGGTTTTGACTAGTATAGGGGAGGAGAGCTTTTATTATGAATTTAGCTACACTACTGTTCCGTAATACGGAAGAATACAAGTGTATTCTCTCCATGAACATAACCCAGGGTGGTTTTCATTTAAAATTAAGACTCATTACGACTTTATGTAAGGAGTACAGTAGGAAGTGTTGAAGGCAGGAAAAGCATAAGTAGGACTGGAATCCAACAACAGATGAGGCAGCCGGTACGAGAGATCCATCGATCATCGGCTTCAAGACAACAGAGTCTACATATGGTGAGCTTATGGCATAAGTTACTGCAAGTCTTCGCACAACAGTTCATTTTCTTAGAGTTAATTTCATTCAATTTTTCGTTTGCTTCCGTAAGTTCAGATTTCATTAATACGCCGTTATGTCACGTTTTTCATCCTAATAAATAGCTGTTTTAATTTGTATGTTCTGAAATTATTATTAATGATCCTTAAATTCCAAGTTAGTGTACTTACTGATTTGTGTTTCGTCACCTCACCCCTGGGAGTTTTTTAAGTCTCATTACGTATTATTATTATTATTATTATCATCATCAACTTTCGTTTTCAAGCCATAAGCTTGAAGGCTGGCGCCCATAGGATATTGTTTATGGAGAAACAATGAGATATCATTTATTTATTTTAATATTAAAGTGACCCGCCACGTTATATTTTGTCAAACATCTGTGGGCCGAGTGGGTATGTCACAAGTTTATCACTTAGTTTTTGCACATTTAGCTCCTGTCATATCTCTTCATTTCTCCTCAATCCCTCCTTGTCCTGTATACAATACTCCTCAAGAATTTCGTTTTAGCTGCCTGTACACTATACTTTCATCCCTGTGAGTCATGTCCAGGTATCTGCTGCATATGTCATTATAGGTAAGTAATATCCCCATTATATTACTTCCTTAGCCTTGATTGGTACATCTTGGTTCTATATTGATCTCCGTAACTGGTGGTAGAAGGCATTCCCCAGTTGTATCCTATGAATTTGCATATCCAGTCTTCCATTCTCTGTCAGTTCACATCTCCAATAATTTAAATGTTCTACTCTTACCAGTTCCTTCCCCTCAAATTTTGATAGCTCTTTTCCCTTTCTTTTTTTTTTTTTTTTAACTTCTTCTACTCATCACCACTGTCTTGCTCTACTCCGTATTGTTACAGTAAATGTGACAGCGCACTCTTGTTTTAGTTCATAGTCAATTCCAAACCATTCTGATCTACCCCCTGTTGTGTTCACACAGCTGCAACGGTTATCATCACTATCACTATCAGCCATATTCAATCGTTTTTACAATGTGGCCTCTTTAAGTCCGAAACAAGGTAGGTTTTCACGAGGTCTCCCCACCTGGGACGGTCTTGAGCGATGGTCTGCCAACTTATCCCAGTATTCTTCCGGAGGTCTTTATCCCATCTGCCCAGTGGTCTTCCCTTAGGTCTCAGATGATCTTCCCCACTCCACTCAAGCACAAGCTTTGTCCACCTACCATCAGTTCTTCGAGCAACATGGCCTGCCCACTGCCATTTTATATTGCTTTTATTAGCTCCTTTGTGACATTACTATTACAGAATGAACACTTGGAATCTGACTGTATATGTATTCGTATTTGTGAATTATACGACTGGACTACTCGGTTAAGCTATTTGACAAAATGCACGGTGCATTTAATATTTCGATGTTGGTAATGTGTGTATTCAACAGACTGGAAAGTGTACCTTAACGCCATCTACCCGTGCACAGCAGAACTAGTAGTGTGTTTGGACACTGATACCCAGAGCGTGCACGGGGCGCTAGACTTGACTGCTATCGCGCGGACTTCTTGGTAAACGGCTGTCAGCTATTTGAACTTACAGTAGACAGACGCTGATTAAAATGTCTCCAACATCATCATGCAAGATGATACCGTTCATTACTGGAATCGGATAAATTGGTGTGGTGCATCCCTTTCAGGGATTAATTGCGGTTATTAATATGTAGTTTGAATGTTTGATGAAAATGGTGGTGTTTATTTAAATATAGTGTTAATTTAGTTAAAGTGTGGCGGTGGTTGCATTTTTCATTATGGATTATACGGTAGGGTAGTTTTCTTAATTTCTGTAAGTACTGAATTTTTAATTTGTTGGTAAGTTAATTCTGTTCTTTTTGGTGTGTCTCGGTATTTTGCTGTGCATATTATTGGGAGACGTGATTAAGGTTCTTTCGTTTTTGTCATGTGGACTTCAGTTTGGAGCTGTTAATGGGCATGATGTTTGTTGTCCGGTGACCTATGGTTTGCTTGGATCCTTTCTCATTTTATTTTTCCCCTTATTTATTCTGCTCATTTTTGCGAGTGTTTCACGGTTCGTTTTCCTTCATGTCGTGTTGGTGACCGTTAATTTATTGCTGATTGTTTCTTGTAAATTTTTCCGATGTTTGTCGTAAATTTTATTTTGACACCTTTTTCTATTTAATTATTTTCATGGGTAGTTTATCTCCCTTGTGACGGTACATTTTGAATTATGCACTGAGCAATCGCTAGTTGTCACATTTATTTTTACTAAAAATTTTATATATATATATAACTCGCTGGGGCCATCAAGGACCACATTAAGTCTTGTTGCATTTGACACTGAACTTGGCCTTCTTTAGAGCCCAAATTTCCCTCATTCTTTGTGAGTGGGCCTGCTTACGCTCCTCTGTCCAAGGGGCACCGTGTCTTCTCTTCGGTTGCTCGTCTCGGTTTAGCCCGTTCGTCAATATTTTCTTGCCGAAGAGATCTCTGTTAAAGGCGTCTTCAGCTGAGATATGTAGCATTTGCAGGTCTTCTTTGGTATTTCTAAACCAGGGAATTGTGGTTTTGGGGTTTGAATCAAAAAAGTGAAAGATTTCTTTAGTTAACTTTCTTCTGTCCATTCTTTTCAGATGACCGTAAAATCGTGCCCATCTTTTTCTGATTGTGTCGGTAATTTTCTCTATTTTGCTGTAGACTTCCTTGTTGGATCTCTTTTGATGGATTCCATTTCTGTACTTTGATCCCAAGATTTCTCTCACAATTCTGCGTTCTCTTTTCTCCAGTTCTTCAAGGAGTCCTTTGTTGGCATTTAGAGACAGGGTTTCGGCTGCACATAGAACTACTGGCTTCAGAACCGTTTCATAGGGACGTATCTTGATGTTTTGGGAAAGGCATTTTTTGTTGTAGATTGTGCGGGATGTTTGGTAGGCTATTTCCAGTTTGCGTACTCGCTCCTGAAGTGCTTTGTCCAGTCCATTTTTCAGGATGATCTCACCCAGGTATTTGAATTTGTCTACTCGGGTGATGTCCCCGTATTTTGTATGGAGTTTTGGTGGAGCCTCTTTGATGTTAGTCATTACTTCTGTTTTCTCAAACGATATCTGCAAACCAGTTTGTTCGGCAATTTCCTTTAAAATTTCAACTTGAGCTCTAGCGGTTTCTACGTCGGTTGAGAGAACAGCAATATCATCGGCAAATGCTAAGCAGTCTGTTGCGATCCCCTTGGATTTGGTTCCTATTCTCAATGGACTGTAGTGGGTTTCCTGTAATCTCACCCGCCAGGTTCTGATGATCTTTTCAAGAACACAGTTGAAGAGTATCGGGGATAGTCCATCACCTTCTCGGACTCCTGTTTTGATGTCAAAGGAATGCGAGAGACATCCGTAGAACTTCACCTTGGATTTTGTATCGGTCAGGGTGGCTCTAATTAATGCCAGCAGTTTCAAATCAACTCCAAATTCATTTAATATGTTTAGCAGGACTTCCCGGTCAATGGAGTCGTACGCTTTTTTCAAGTCCACAAAGACAGACACATACTGCTTGGACCTTAAAAATTATTATTATTAAAATTAATTTGAAACTAGGTAGTTATATTTAAGGTCCACAGGTGATATCTAGGGGATTCTTGGTGGAGGCTTTGCGAACATTCGTGTCGTTATCTTTGCATTATCGTGTTATCTAATCTTAACTTGCGCCTGGCTGTATCCGCTGTTGTTGCTTTTCTGTTCTTATCTTTTTCTGGCCGTTACATAACTGTTGGATTGTTATCTTATCTCGCGTGTGGAGTCTGCTTCTGTATACCATTGTGAACGGATCATTATTTTTGCTCCTTAAGAGAGTGTGTATATCTAGAATGTGTGTACATTGACGCACTGTGTTACCTGACCGGTTCTGCCTTGAAGTGTACGACATATGAATAATGATTTTCTTGTTTCCGTTGGGTTGCGTTTAAATTTGGGTTGAGTTTAATTCAGTTATGGTAAGATTGTTCTATTTTGGGGCTTGCTAATGTGATTGATATTTTTGCAGCGTGACATGCCTTTAGTAAATTGAATTTGGTGCGATGTATTATTGCAATTATGTTCTGTCAGTGATCGGGTGTAAATACCTCCATCAAGAATTGTGCTGAGAAACTAAAAAAAAGAAAGGATATAAGCATGGTACATTTTAAGTTAATTGAATGAGCTCCTTACTTGGTTAGGCCACTAGATTAATGATATTCGTTTAAAAGATAATATTGAATTAAATCTTTACTTAGTTACCTCAAGATTAATAATTTATTGATTTGATTTGAGAGATATATTTTAAAACATCACCTTACAGTTTGTAAACCTGAGTATTTTTTTTTTTTTAATTGACAGCACTATATTTACCTAAATTTCACTATATTTTTTTCTGAATGAATTTATTATGTGAATTTAGGTTTATTTTTTTTACTTATATTTCAAGCTTTTCTTCTACCTAGCTAAAATAATAGATTTTATTTTACTATTTATTTATTTATTTATTTATTTATTGCTAAAGATGTCAAAGTTTTGTAAAGTCCATTGATTTAATTATAGTAGTTTTTTTTTAAAAACAAGGAAAGGGTGTTACATTTTCTTCTGGAATCCTTGTTGATCCCACACCTTTTGGTTTTTGGGGAATGGGTTCTTTCTGCTCAATATTCATACTTCCACAATTGTTTTGAGTAAGTAATTTCTGTGTTACTGTGACATTTTATTTGTTTCATTGTTGTGATACGTCACCCCATGGCGTTACTAGCCGGGCACCATTTTGTTCTCACCTGTGTTAGGGGGCGTGTTACCTTGCCAGTACCTCTGTGTGTCAACTTTTCCCAAACTCCTGTTCTGGAGATGCTGTCGTATACCTTTTCTAAGTCTATAAAAGTCATTAAGGTATTCTTCCCATATTCTCAGCTCTTTTCCATGATATGTCTCAGAATTAAAATGGGATCTACTATTGAACTACCACTTCTGAATTCAAATTGTCCCTCTTGTACTGTAATCGAATCTGCACCTTTTCTCTAATTGTTATTTTCAATATCTTGGCAATATGGGAGACTATGGTGATTCCTCAGCAGTTATACTACACATCATCTTATCTTCTTTCCTGAATATTGGTATTATAACCCTTTTTTTCCAATCCTCAGACCTTTTTTTCTCTCTATATACACACTTGAGTATTCTATTAGCCCACTGGAGCCCTGCTGGTCCTGCAGCCTTTATCATTTCTATGGCTACTTCTTCTATTCCCATCTTCATCTTTTCAACTACCCATTCCACCTTTGTCATTGTAGAGTTTGATTCCTTCTATGTTAGTAATATTCCTGCTGCCTCGACATCTCTACATGTCTGGTTTCTCACATTCAGCAGTTCACAGAAATATTAAATCTATCTGTTCACTAATTTTTCTGGTTTTGTCAGTATTACTCCTGTATTCTTCACAAATCCAATGTTCACCATTTCATTCCTACAGTTTCTTATAATTACAAATAATTTTTTTCCCCACAAAAGATGTATCATGAGAAATGAACGGAGACATATTCGAAGAATGCTTTGTTGGTATTCTTTCTTGTCTTGAACCCAGTACACCTTACCTTCCAGTTAGAATTATTAAGAAACTGCCAAACTAATCTATGCATAGCCATAGATCCTTCCAAAGCCTTTGATAGAGTGGAACATGGAATATTATTAAAGAAATTGGAGGGAATAGGATTGGACGTAAGGGTTACACGTTGGATAAAAGCATTTCTAAATTCAAGGGTTCAGAAAGTCAAAGTAGGAAATAATGTATCTCAGGAAGAGAAAGTTTGGAAGGGAATTGCACAGGGTAGTATAATCGGTCCGTTACTTTTCTTAATATACGCAAATGATTTAGGGAACAATATAACATCAAAAATAAGATTGTATGCAGATGACATAATTGTTTATAGAGAAATAAACAACATTGAGGATTGTTCAGAATTGCAAAGGGACCTTGAAAGTATCCAACAATGGGTTGAAGAAAATAATATGAAGGTTAATGGAGGCAAATCAACTGTTACAACTTTTACAAACAGGAGCTTTAAAACTGAATTTGAATATACTTTGGATGAGGTAGTTATCCCAAAAGATGGCAAGCGCAAATACTTAGGTGTGAGATTTGAAAGTAATTTGCACTGGAAGGATCATATTGATGACATTGTTGGGAAAGCATACAGATCATAACATGTCATAATGAGGCTACTTAAAGGATGCAACAAAGAATTAAAAGAAAAAAGTTACTTGAGTATGGTTCGTCCATTATTGGAATATGCAAACAGTGTTTGGGATCCTCACCATGAATACCTAATAAAAGAAATAGATAGTGTGCAGAGGAAAGCAGCAAGATTTGTAACAGGGGATTTCAGGAGAAAGAGTAGTGTATCAGAAATGTTAAAGGAACTTGGGTGGGAAACTTTAAGTAAGAGAAGGGAGAAAACTAGACTTACAGGATTATATAGAGCCTATACAGGAGAAGAAGCATGGGGAGATATCCGTGAGAGGCTCCAGTTGGAAAATAATTATATCGGCAGGACTGACCACAAATATAAAATTAGAAGGAATTTTAGCAGAAGCGATTGGGGTAAATTTTCATTCATTGGGAAGGGTGTGAAGGAGTGGAACAGTTTACCAGGGGTAGTGTTTGATCCTTTTCCAAAATCTGTACAGATATTCAAGAAGAGAATAAACAGCAACAGAGAAAATAAATGAAGTGTTAGAGGGCATTCGACCAGTGCAGGTTATTGTAAATAAGAAAAATGTGTGTGAATAAATTAATTCCATCCCCTGGTCTAAGGAGTTTGGACAGCCAAAGTAGGGGGACTGCCTGTAGGGGTGAAGTACAGTGGGGACTTCGAGGGCCCTGGGACCGCTACGGTAGCTGTGAAGGCCCTTCAGGAACTCTGAAAAGTGGTGGCAAAAGGGGCTCTGGTTAAGACGCAGCAGGTCGTTATGCTACTTAGGATCCAGAACGGGTAAAAAAAAAAAAAAGTAAATAAATAAATGCAATGTAAAAATTAATCTTATACCAGTTGTATAGTATCATTTGAAGTAATTCCACATACTGTATATCAGTTGACTATATTTGTAAGTAGTACAGGAGATATAAGTAGAATTTTGTAAACAATATAAATTTATTAAGGATGAGCTGTGTGTTTAACAGAAAACATTGTTAGCGTAAATTGTATAATATTGTATTATAGGAAAAATTTTCTTCTCTTGTTAATTTAATATTTAGTGCTTGACAATAATGTATTTTAGTGTACCATTTGCCACCGAGGTAGACACCTCATTTGCAAATAAAGAGATTTTGATTTGATTTTGAATCATGGAGAAAGGGGAACACAATCATTTGGATGGGGAGGAAATCCCTTACAAGCAGAACAGAGTCAAATTGGAACTTCTTTAATGCTATCCTACAGCGTGTTAAGGACTCATGCAGTGTGTATCGAGTAGATGATTGTGTTGTAGTGTATTTTATTGTATTGAGGAAGGCAAGTTTTAAGATTACCCTCCATACCACTGTTCTGAGTCCCACTAAAAGTCTGTGGAGCCAAGCAAAGAGCCATATGGAGTGTAATGACAAAACTTTCACCCTTGCGAAAGTAAGAAAACTGTTCATTGAAGGAATAAAACTGGTGACTCGATGACAAATGTATGTAAAACATGTCATCCAGATAGAAGAAACAAGAATGTTGGGCATAGACTAGCTAGTAGAGGATGCGAGGGAACGGACTGTAATAAATATGACTGTGCCTGACTAATTACGAAACTATGGGAGACAATAAGTAACCCATCTTTCTTCCCGGGACTAAATTGGTGACCATTAAAGACTAATTTTCAGAATTATATTGAGTATCTTCTTGATTCACTGTAGTGAATGTTTAAATGTTTTATTATTTTTATAACATGTTAGTTAAGGGTTATTCAAATCATCTATTTATCTATCTACCTGACTGTTTCTTGACTGATGTTTTCATGCGAGTAGTACTGCAACTCACATGTGGCCAGTGTTACAGTGTTGTTATTGTTGACTCCCATGTAATTCGAGACAGGGTATTGATTCTGCCAAAATAACTCAAATAACACCTTCACACAAACTTGGGACATTCCAGCTGCCATTGTGGACTCAAATCTGATAGGGCACTTTGCGCTTCGCCTGCGGAGATGTGACCAAAAAATGAAATAACTGGGAATTCCCAGTGAAGTATCTTAGGTCGATCTATATACTGATCAAGAGGTGGAAATATCTTTTTACTCAGCAGTAAGCCCTGAATGGTCAGAAAGACACCTCCAATAGAGTAGAACAGAACCTCTGACCCAAAGCTAAACTTTATCCACAGAGGTTTGCATTTATTCATAACATTGCCAAATATCTCTGGAGAGATGAAACTCTTTTCCATACTGGATTCCCCAAATTTTATGGAAATAAACGAAATGCTAAGCAAAAAGATCAGTCCACGAATTCCCCTTGTGATAAGGTGCCTGCCTATAATTGTAGGAGCTCTAACGAGCATCATAACTAGCATACAGAAGTGCATTTATAAATATTTTAGTAGTCAATACCTTCATCTTCAAATATATGTCAATAGAATTGCAAATATCTTTAGAACTAACTCGTAGATTGGTTCAGTAACAAGCTGTGTACGTCTGTACCACGCACAGAGACCCGCACTGAAGAGTTAATCATTCTTAACGTCAAATGACTGTGCTGGATCTGATCCTGAAACTTTGATTAGAGAAAATGGATGACTTATGAATTATACCATACAACTTATTAAGAATGAAAAAAACTCGAATACCTATCACCTAACTTATATACTGTATCCTTTCCTTTTCGTAATACTACCACATCCAATAGGTCGTAAAATAACAAACATTTTCTGAAGGATATTTCATTACCTAGGCGGACAACATGCCCATTTTCCGTTTCTCTTGTCGACTTTCATATTACTGCACGAGAACAATAGGTAGTAAACAGATGCTGCCATCTTGTAGAAGTCCATCTGTAACAAACAAGAGACAGGATGGTACCCTCCAAGCATATGGTTTACATTTCCACTAAAGGAGCACTTTTCAATAGAGTTAAGAACTCTCTAGACCAACAACGAAACTGAATTACCTCATAGCTACATGCCTGCTGAAACAACGGCTCCAAGCCAAGTAATGCAGCACCAGTTGTACGGAATTTTGTACCATGTGGAAACAGTGTCATATCGATGGCTTGTTCAAAATTTTTCAGTTTTAAAGATGGCTTGCCATTCATTTCAAAAGGGCTGAAAAAGAAGGAAATGTAGTAAACATTTAAACTAAATGTAAAATAAAATGCTTATGAACAGCATTCTAGAAGAAAAGCTGAACCAAACAAACAAGACCATTTATTTATATTAGACCAAATGTAAAGTTTTATGTGGACGGGGTGAACAACAAATGAAGGCTGTTAATGATGGCTCCGTATCTACAAACAAAAATATAATTTTGTTGGTTAACTCAATACTCTTTTGCTTCATGCTTCGGTTTAGCTATACAATAGTCTGTTGAAAATAGGTTAATCTCATATATTTGGACTGATAAGACATCACAGGAAGAACAGCCTCACCGTATTTCTTGTAACTCAGTATTTAAGGTGAGTGATAGCCACGTTGTGCTCTAGAATGGAGGTCTTCAATTATTTTTCTCTGGGGTCTGGACTGATGGTAATTTTACAATAAAGCAGGCTCTGGGGCACAAATATTTGGTTGAGTAAGACAGGCGCTTGTCTTTCTTGCGATGATTGATTACTCAGTATAATAAAACATTTTAAGCACAAGTTGTGCAATTTGAGATTTCTGTGCAGAAAGGTTTTATATCTTCCTCTGCTTCTCTTGAAATAATCATAACGATACTCGTCTGGAGGGTCTGAGGGAAATAAAATACCCTCTCGCGGACCAAAAACAGGTATTGCCAGAAAACATCTTGAGACATTGTGATAGTTACTAGCCCAAGTCAAGGCTTGGAAGTGGGGGCCTCGCCCACACATGCTAGAGAGGCATACATGGTTCCTCCACATGGGTGATATAGTGGTGCAGGTGAAGTGGGGCTGGTGGATGAGGTGAAGGCTCACTGCGGGATGCTGGAACCAACATCTCACTTTGCTCTACATAGCATGGACAAGCCGTGGGTTGGGAAAGGGGCGATCCCAACCTAGGGGGAAAGTCATGGCTGTGAACTCAGCCATGATAAAGCCAAGTGGAGACCACGCGAGTAGGCCTACTGAAGGGGTCAACAAACCTGGCTAGGTTCGGGCCAGGGGCGGACCGCTGGATGGATGACTGAGGGAAGGTCTCTGCTACAGAGAGCCTGAGTTGCAGGAGGATACTAGAAGGGGCAAAAACCCTACGATTGATTGAAATACGGATGCTTATAAAGAACCAATTTCAAAAACTTTGACATCAAGGGAAGCCATGGAAGCTCCAGTAGAGCAGATCTGGAAGCAAGCCCAAGATTAAAAAATGGAGACAGAAGTCCCAATTGGACAGGCTGTCGCCGACTCAAAACAAGAAATGGCAACAGAAGCTCCAGTAGAGCAGACCACTACCACAAGCAAACCAGGAACGTCCGCAGAGACAGAACTGAAGTTTTCTGCATAGAAAATACACAGATTTCATATCGACAGACCACCTCGCAACAGTGCATATTACAAGGAAAGGAAGAGAGCGAGGAAGGAAGCCAAAATAGCGGCTGAAACTCGGACAGAGATGAAGCCAAGAAACAGGGATCGGCGAGAGAATATCCCTCCAACAATGCCCAAAAGGCCAAGGTCGGGGGATAGTACGCCATCAAGTTCAGCTACAAAACCGCCAAGAAACAGAAAGAAGACACGGTCATGTCCTTTTCAGAAAGACTAACTTCAATCAAGATAGCAATAATACCTAAAAACCTTTCCAGACGGGAAACTGAAGGAGGAAGACGTGAAGGAACTTTCATCTGCTTTGATAGTGCAAATGAAACCACTGTCAGACGGATGCCTTCCAGGCTTCCTCGAGTCTCCAAGGCTGGAAAGTGGAGCAATGTTACCGATCTATACAAATCCAGAAACTAAAAAAGCTGGCTGTAACAGACAATGGCCAATTGCAACCCTTAGAAAGAGGAGAATCTGGAGATGGCAGAAGTCAAGAAGGTGCTGAATACTACAAAGGACATCGCCAAGTTTCCTCCTCCATTTGACAAGATGAAGGTTGATGATGTGCTTGTCAAGATACACCAGCACGACACCAAACTTCCGACAAAAGAGTGGAGTGTGCTAAATGCAACAACTACTGATGCCACAAGAAGGACAATTGTTTTGGCCCTTAATGAAAGCGATTTTGAAGAGCTCAAGAAGAGAGGCCTTAAGGCCAACCTTGGACTTTGGCAGATCAAATTTCAAGTAATTAAGGGAAAAACAAAACCTAGCGTTGGCAAGGATGGTATTGAAAGTTCTACAGGCCAACCTACAACATAAAAAATAAGCTGTGGCCAATTTTGTCAGGAAGTTCAAGTCCGAGGCTATCGATGTGGCTCTTATACAAGAGCCATGGGTACTCACGGGCAGAGCAGCAGGACTGGAGGAATCTGGAGGTAAGCTAATGTACACTACTACATTAAATATGCCTAGAACATGTTTACTTGTGAGCAGAAAACTAAAATGCTTTCTGTTGCAGGAACATTCTTCAAAGGACTTAGCGGAAGCCAAGATAAAACTTGGAAATTTGAAAGGTCCCAGAGAAATAACCATAGGCTCTCCATGCCTCCCATATGACTCAACTAATCTGCCCCCATCATAAGAAGTTGAGAACCTAATTTGCAACGCAAAGAGGAAAGGCTAACACCTAGTCCTTGGAGCAGATCCAAATTCACACCACACGGTATGGGGCAGCACAAACTGCAATGCAAGAGGCGAGTCTTTACTGGAGTTTATTATTGGAACTGAGTTGACGATATTAAACCTAGGAAACAAGCCTACATTTATAAATAAAAATCGTAGCGAGGTAATAGACATTACACTAAGCACTACGCATATTGCAAACTTTATTAAAGACTGGGAGGTGCTGGAGGAACCATCACTGGCAGACCATCAGCACATCCAATTTGCAATAGATGCGAGAATATGTGCGACAGATGTACAAAGATCTAAAAAGAACTAAATGGGATAGATAAAGAGAAGTTCTAGGGAAGACTGTACAAAAAATACCAACTAACGTGAGACAGAAAGAATTTGATGAGGCAGTGGGACTATTAGAAGAGGCCAGTATAGACTCATTCCATGCCAACTGGCCTCTCAAAGAAAAGAAAAAAACCAAGAAGGTAAGGTGGTGGAACAACAAATTAGCCAAAAGGAAAAAGGAGGATAGGATGTTGTATAGAATATGATCTAGAAATGATATGTGGGACTTATATCATAGGAAACTCACTGAGTATAACCTAGAGATACAGAAAGCAAAAAGAAAATCTTGGAGACTGTTCTGTGAAAAAGTGGAACAGCAAGGCTCCAGAAGGTTCTTAAAGCAACCCATATAAATCAGGTGGGGATAATGGAGAAACCAGAATGGTCGTTTACTCAGGCGGGGAAGGACATGCGGAGATGCTAATGGTATGTCACTTTCCTGAGGCTGAGGAGATGATAGAGAAGAAACAGTTAGAACAGAGACCGGAGCTCGAAGAGCAGACTGGAACTGTGCCAACAGAATAATAAAACACAACCATGTAAAATGGGCATTTGACACGTTTCACCCTATAAAGGCTCCGGGGCCTGATGAATACTCCCGATATTCCTACAGGAAGGATGGAAGATACTCGTCAATGCCCTGATGGACCTCTTCAGAGCTAGTCTAGCTTTAGGGTACGTGCCGAAATCATGGTCTGAAGCTAAAGCACGTATTCATACCTAAACCTAGAAGGGCAAACTATGTGCAAGCCAAAGCATACAGACCATTATGTTTAACCTCCTTCATGCCGAAAGCAATGGAGAAAATTCTGGATAGATATATCAGAAGAACGTTGCAACTGAACTCAACGTTCAATGGAAATCAGTTTGCATATAGACCTGGCAGATCCACTGAAGTAACACTCCACCAGTTGGTTTGTAAACTAGAGGAAAGCCTAGAATATAAAAAAATTGCACTGGCAGCATTTCTAGATATAGAAGGAGCCTTCAACAATACAACCTATGACTATGATCAAAGCATTGGAGAAGAGCAAGGTGAGTAAAACCATCGTCAAATGGATTAAATCCATGGTAGATGGAAGGAAGATAAAAGCAATCCTGTTTGAAGAAACGCTGACGGTTAGGGCCACCCAAGGCTGTGCTCAGGGAGGAGTTCTTTCACCTCTGCTGAGGAACCTCGTGATGAACAAAATTATAGCTATGCTCAGTGAAACAGGGTTTCTATACACAAGGATACGATGACAGTGATTGTGGTATGAGGTAAGATGATGAGTGTTATCCAGGACCTTATGCAGAGATCACTCAACCTTTTGGAGAACTGGTGTTGGGAAGAACTACTGTCAGTCAACCCGAACAAGATAACTCTGGTCCTTTATACAAGAAGGTGAAAATTAGAGGGAAAGAGGTCACTGAAGCTCTTTGGGCAATATATATATATGGAAGAACATGCACTGCACCTAGGTGTAGTGTTCAATAAAAATCTAACCTGGAATCCACATACAGAAAGGAACATAACCTGGGCCAAGAACTTGCTGTATGCAAGTAAACGAACTGTTGGAAAGACATGGAGCCTAAGACCATCAATGGTAATGTGGATATACACAATGATCATTAGACCGTTGTTGATGGCCTATGTTGCAATCATCTGGTGGCAGAAAGTAAGTCAAGGAAAAGTTGGCAGTAGATTGGATAGCCTACAGAGAATGGCATGCATAGCCATAACTGGGGCTATGTGAACTACGCAGACAGAAGCCTTGAATACTTTACTAGACCACCCATCACTATGCAATTTCATATAAGGACAGGCTAGAATGAGTTCATAGAGATTGGCACAATCAGAGTGCTGGAATGCACGAAGATCCAATCTAGGACACCGTAAAATTAACACAGTAATAACAGAGGAAGTTCTACACATGCCTTCCGGATCATATGAGTGGCTCAGCGCCATAGGTGCCTAACCCACAAATTTAAAAAATACTGTAAATGTGCTATAATGGACTCCTAATAGTTGCCTCTATCAGGACCAGACTTGCCTACTACGTTCCAGTAGCTTGATTGGTGCTGCCACCTGCAATTATGTTAGGCAACTTCCATAACCGTCAGTTCCTTTAGAGCCAGCTGTGCCTATCCAACATCAAGATGGCTGAAGAGAGCTGGATTGTGGAAATGGTCCTGGAGGATAATTACAATGGCAATGGCAAGGACCAAGCTTATGAACGTAACTATGCTGATTTCAAATCCTCGGGTAATTTAGAATAGATACATATATTGATAATATAATAAGTTGAATGGTTTGTGATTAATACGGAAAACATGTAGTTGGTTTGGCATTTCTAGCTCTGACTGAAGTAAATGAAATTGTATTGTGGTTAGGCATAACTGATTGATACGTCAATGGTGATTATGTTATGTTTTAAATTTGGTACTAGTTCTAACATAATGAGTAACTGAAGAGGATAAGTTCTGGCTATAAAAATATTAATCTAAGTAATTCAGAAAGTCCATTATAAATATTATGTTGGTTAGGCAAGTCTGGCTCTGATCTACCGATGCATTTTCAGATGCAGGAAGACAAGATGGGCCTGCAGCTGTTACGTCTGTATGTGATTCTATTTCACAAACATCAGGTAAAATTTCTTTATAACTATAAGTGCAGTGGAGATAATGTTCTAGCGACCTGTTGTTGAGAGTTAATGTAACTTGGTTACAGGTAACTCAGAACCACAAGTACGCACAAGGAAAAAGTGGAATGGTTGAAGCTACGGTGGCTTAAGATACAGAGAGAGTACCCAAAGACCCTGTTTTATAGCTACAACAACCATGGAGATAGGATATTCCAGACAGCTGATCTCTCAAAGAAATCTGTTCGAGGCTGACCCATCCGCCAGTTACCAAGTTCTCTGGAGCTCTACCCCAAAGGCAGGAAAATATCAAAAGGGAAATTAAAAGATTTACTGGATCTGATGAAATATATTCCACCACAACACCACCATTTCTACAGATCACTTAAAGAACAAGAACAAGAAGAAAGTGAAGTTGACGAACATTGAAAATAATGAGTTACCGTAGATTATATATTGTCAAGAGCAGATTCAAATATTATTAATTTCTGTCATTTAAATTTCTTTAGAGGTAAATACTGAACTTATTTCAATAGTTCTTGCTGAAAATGAGCATTAAAAAGTTCCTTATATCTAAGTCCATTGTTGCATAACCAGCAATTTTGTTTGAGAAGTGTGTTATAGTTCAGCGCCAAAACTGCCTATAAGTTTGTGATTTATTTTGGTTGGGGATAATTAGTGCCAATTTTTTTATTGTTATGTATGTGAAAAAACCGTATTTGTACTAAGTAATGCAATAAAAAGTAATATTTAAGATGCACTTGTCATTTTTCAATCGTAGTCTAACTTTAACCTAAAATATCTCAAAATGAAGTAAATGTGGGTTAGGCAACTATGGCACTGAGCCACTCATATGATAGCAAAGTACAACTCTGAAAAACCGTTTGAGACCCAGATAATAAAAAAAAGACTGGGATATGCACAAATGGAATACTGAAAAAGAAGATATAGTGTGGTGGACTGATGGCTCAAAGACTGTGGATGGCACAGGAGGGGGGATCAACGGGGGAAGACCTGAGAGATCAATCCAGATGAGCCTGGGCAGACACACTACCGTCTTTCAAGCTGAAATGATAGCTATCACAACATGTTGTGAAGAAAATCTGAAAATGAACTATAGGAATAAGAACATTTTCATTTTTACGGACAGCCAAGCGACCATTAAGGAACTAGAGGCAGTCCGGATAATATCCAGAATTGTCTGGTATTGCCACTCACTTCTCCTGAAGCTCTCAAAGTACAACATTGTCAAAATAATATGAGTACCAGGGCATGCAGGTATAGAAGGAAATGAAAATGCAGATAAACTGGCCAGGAAAGGGGCAGAAACGCGTTTTGTCGGCCCAGTACCTGTATGCGGGATTTCCTATGGACAAGCCCGATACTACATAGGAAAATGGGTACAAAAGAAACAAACTGAAAACTGGAAAAATACTCCAGGATGCAGGCTTGCAAAGGAACTGATAAAAGGACCAAACAAGAAGCAAACTAAAGAACTGTTGAAACTCAGCAGAAAAAATATAAGATGGGCAGTAGGACTGTTGTCAGGACTCTGCCATCTCAAAAAACACATACATAGAATTGGAGTAATAAGAGAGAAAATATATAGGAAATGCAATGAAGCAGAGGAATCAGCTGAACACACACTTTTTGAATGTAAAGCGCTGGGTAGGATCAGACTCTTCACTGTAAGAATACCAGGTGAAGAGAGAGAGAGAAAATCCAAGAAGACCCAATAACAACAACCTCATACCTGCCAACTTTTAGAAACCAAAAATAGGAAGATTTTTTAATTCTTGGATTTCATCACATATATTCCACCACAGACTATGTGAAAAAAGGTCAGGATAAAAGGCATACATATCTACAGTTAAAATGCGAATTGACCATTAAATTTAAAAATGGTCACAAAAAATTTACCTAATAACTCTCATTTTTGACACTTACATACGGATAATAATATTTATGTCACACCGACACACACAACAAAATGCATAATACCGTATTTTCTCGCGTAATTAACGCACATTTTTGAAGAAAAATACAGGCGAAAATTTCGGATGCGTAAATTATTCAAGGACTTCAGATCTTTACAAATTATTTACAATTCATTTACATTTAAAATATACATCAAATATAATATAAACACAATTGGTTCAACTCATTTGCGGTTATCGTCATTTGGCGTAAAATTCCGACGTGAGATTTTTTCTGAAAAGTCAAATAGGGTACATCAGGAAAGTTAGACAGGTGGGTATGAAGTACCGACAATAGAAAATATTCTTCTCATTACGAGCTGACAATACGACCTGAATGACATACCGGCAAAAAAAAAGAAAACTGTCCAACACGAGATGGGCTGGGCATCGAAGGAGGGACCCTGCTACATTACCCCAAACCGTTCGTATCCAATCTTGTACGAGTGACGCGTCCATCCATCCTTTTTCTTGAATACAGTACAAACGTGGATCACTCGCGGAAATTTAACTTTAAGCATTGTTTTTCATTTTAGAACAATGTAAGGTGCAAGCTTTCTGCCATCAGCTGTTACAGCAAGCATTGCAGTACCGGTACATCGTTGTTTCTTGCTTCCGGAGCGCGTACGATAACACTGCATATTCCTTTCTTATCGATTGTTCGATTTTGTGGCATATGGAAACTGACTGGAGTCTGACCTGCGGTTCCTATAAGGGAGATCAAATATTCCTTCACTTTACGCTTCTCAATCACAAAGCGATGAAAATGGTTGAAATCATTCGTCATTTTTTAGCATAATGTTGTTCTTCGTCGACGAAAAAGTCCATTTCTCTTCATAAAATTAATCAAGCCTCGACTAACCTTCAAATCCGAGACACTGATTCCATGTGCCGCTGCTATTTCTCATTCTTTAAAATACAGCATTTCGTGAGAAACGGCTTACCCAATATTGCGTAACAAAATCATATGTTTGAGCAGATACTCTACTTGTGGAAACTTGCCGCTTTTTGGTCCGCGAAATGCTTTTCGAGACTTGTTAGCCGCTTGAAGTGCACTTCTGTTACCGCGATAGTGCATGTTTGATTTGGACACTGAATACTTGCTGCCCACTGCTCCATTCCCGTATGTTTCGGCGTAACTGATCACCGCGAGTTTGTATGATGCAGTATTACTCCAATACTGTGGACTGACAATTATGAGATCACAGAATGTCCCGTACCCGAAACACTCGTAAAACTAGTGCAGTGGGATTTCCTGCCGACTAATAACAGCACGTTGCCCTGTGTTTGGAATGCCCGCTTTCGCAATAGGAAGCCTGCTACTTGAGTACTGACATCTTTATTTCGAAACGCATCCGGAGCTGAGTGATGGATGTTCAAAGTTGCGGGAGCGTCAAATACGTGAACATTTCTTTTTCTCCACTTTGGACCCAAAAATATTGGGATGCGTAAATTATGCAAGGGCGTTAATTACGCGAGAAAATACGGTAGTTTCCTCAAACAGACGGTAAAATAAACGGAAATTTATAGGTATCTCTGAACACTTGGAGATGACGTTTGTTATATTTTTTGGCTATAACGAGAAAAAAAAATGCCCGAAACTGTCACCGACACAACACCCTTAAAAACATTCAACTCATTAAAATTATGCACTTAAATACGCGAAACTACCACATACTAAACTTACAATATGTCCCATACATTATTAACATGCGACTTTGACAGAGGGGGAAAGCACAGAAATGCAAGGGAAAAAAAGTGGCCTACAACTCCGACGAAACTACGCACAGAAACGATGTTAACAGCGCGCGAACAACACAATAACAAATTCTTTCGTCCCGATTAACTGAGTCGTTAGCGCGAGCTAGCATCTTGCTTGCAGGACGATCGCCGCCCCGAATCCCCAGCTGTATCAAGCGCACACGCTGCTGTGGTGAGTGGGAAACACGATACACGAAGGCGCCGGACGAAACACTCACGAAATAAAGTATAAAATAAATAGCTTGAAAATGAGGTTTCGTAAATTACATAAGCGCATAAGAATTTATCCTTTATCCTAGGGGAAGAGTATTGGCCGTACTAGAGGTTATTTTAGTCAAAAATCGGAAGAAGTAAAAATAAATCGGAAAATCGTAAGACGAGTTAAAAACCGGAAAGTTTCCGGGTAAATCGGAAGGGTTGGCAGGTATGCAACCTGCAGCTTTGTGAAGGGAGCAGGTAAATCTAGGTAAATGTAGGTGGGAATGAAGGAAAAACATTGTAGCAAAAGATCTTAGAGGTCGATGGTAATTAGGAACTAATATATGGAGGCCCCATGAAGAAAAGAAGAAGAAAGAAGGTTACACCACTAGTTGAACATAAATGGTACCAGTACCCATAAAAATAAAAAATATGTCTTTCAGCACCTGCGTGTTCTTGGTATCTGATAAAATAGTTTCTCCCTGTTTGGTCGATATAGGTTGTTTCACATTATGAGCATCTCAATTTGTATATTCCTGAATTAAGAAATTTATTGCTTTTTTTGGGATATTTGAGTTATGATTTGAAAAATTCTGACTGTTCTGTGTAGGAAGGCTTATGTGAAAGTTAAGTTTCTTAATTATATTAGTAACTTGGTATGTGTTTTCATTACTGAAGGTAAAAACCATAAAATTCTTATTCTTCAGTTCTGTTCTGTTTGTAGATTAGTTTTTGGTTTATTTTTAATTTCGTTTATTTTATCTGTGTAGTTTCTATTAGAGCAAATATTACTTGCTATGGTACAAATAGTGTCCATCTCTTCTTTAGATCGCTTTTTAGAAAGAGGGACATTAAATGCACAGTTAATTAGGCTATATAATATACCCTTCTTGTGGGCACCAGGGTGAAAAGAATTTTGTTTGATTAAGTTAATGGTTTGTGTGGGCTTTCTATAGGTTTTACATGATAGCTATATCTTAAAGTTTGATTTACTTCTCTTTCTATTGTAAATTTAATATGTACAGCACACCATCAACAAGGCCACAGGGAACCAGTTCAGGAAGCGAGAGAACATCCTACAAAACTACGCCACCCAAAATACCAACACCGAGGTCGATAGCTGCAGTCGCTTAAGTGCGGCCAGTATCCAGTATTCGGGAGATAGTAGGTTTGAACCCCACTGTCGGCAGCCCTGAAAATGGTTTTCCGTGGTTTCCCATTTTCACACCAGGCAAATACTGGGGCTGTACCTTAATTAAGGCCACGGCCGCTTCCTTCCCACTCCTAGCCCTTTCCTGTCCTATCGTCGCCGTAAGACCTATCTGTGTCGGTGCGACGCAAAAAAAAAAAAAGAGAATACCAACAGTTCACAACTGTCTTGACCACACTGATTAACCAAGGCCTAATCAAGGCTATTTAAAATGCAATGATTATTAGCACACAATACTGAAACAACAAATTTAAGGTGGTGTAAACAAATTTTAAACCCCATTTTACTTCAACATTAATGAATAACAACATTTATGAATTCATCACCAATTTTAAACAGATATATTAATAAAAGAATCACATCAAATTTTACCGATACACACAAATTTGACTGGTAAAACAAGGTACCATAATGCAACTTATTAAAATAGTAACATAAAATAAAAGGATGTGTTAACCCCTATTATTAGAGCAAAGACTGTGTATGTGAACTCCAAGTAGAACAATAATTGAAACTAATGAAACTACTATTTTAATTAATGGTGTCTATTATTATAACCTAGGACTGTATACATAAATCCTAGGTAGAGTAATGCTTTAATTGATGTTCTTGCTATTTTGACTATTAGTGTTATAGATATACTAACAGCTGAAGATGATCCATAAGAGGATGGAAACCGATACTGTGATGTTTAAATGTAGATACATATACTTGATATTGTAATAATATTGATTAGGTGGAGACTTCAAACTTATAATCGTGAACTGTAATAGTCACCAATACGGACATGAAACTAATAACTTGTGAAATACTGACAGACACAAAGGCAAGGGTGAGATCGAGGAGTGCATTATCAGAAGAGTTTGAGATCAAGACTAGGGCCGAACAGGGAGAATGACTATCACCTATGTTATTCAACATAGCACTGGATGAAGTCATCAGACGATGGAGGACAACAAATGAAAAGTTGGTGATACCAGAGACAAAGGTGGACTGCCTAGCCTTTGCGGATGACATAGCCATAGCACTATCAACAAGGATGAGAAGGTCCACCTATTCAGTACTGCATATAATATGTTAATATTATTTATTATATCGGGACTATAGTTTCGACCCTTGTATTGGGTCATTCTTCAGCCTTAAATTATAAATGGAAAAGAACTTAAATGTAACGTGAAAACATCAACACCTAATATAACACTATTGCCATTGACGAAATACACTAGCGGGAAGAAAATGCACCATCACCGACTGAATGATATGGTGCCATAATGTATAACCACAAAAGGCAAGAACAAAGACCAACCAGATGACCAGAGTAAGGTATGATGGGAATTCAAGTATGCGCTTCGTGCATCATGATCTCTCAATATCACTCGGTGCCTCATTTTTCATTAAAAATTCGTCATTTTTCATCTAAAAAAAAGAAAAGAAAAATGAACCACATATTGATTTTCAGTAATAAATTTTGTAAAAAATATGGAAAATCAGTAATTATTGGCAGGTCTGCTTCATCCATTAAGTTAATTTTTAGCTTTTATCTTCTCATTCCAAGGATCCTCCTGTCACTGCCCATCTGTACCAGCAGATCACTCTCGCTGCTTTCATGTCTGTCACTTCCAACTTTATAAGAGGTCCCAAGTCCACCCTGTTTCCACTCCCATAAAGCAAAGTTGGTCTTAAAACAGACTGGTGTAAAGATAGTTTTATCCAGGAGCTGACTTCTTTCTTACAGAATACTGTTGATCACAACTGCAGCTCACTGTATTAGCCGTGGCGCACCGTGATTCTATCCCTCTCACTATAGCACCATCCTTGGAGAATACACGTCCTACACACTCAAAATAATCTACCTGTTCTAGTTCTGTATTCCCAAAACAATATTTATCTAAATCTCTCAGGTTTCTAGCCAAATCTCCACCTGTGTTAGGCTCAGCAGGTCAACAGAGGGATTACTGAAGAAGTTGTTTTCAAGAATAATACGAGCCTAGGATGTAGGAATTCACGATGACATCAGTTTGGTGTGAATGTCTTTACAACCCGATGTTACACCAGCTACCCAAATCAAACTAAGACAAAGTAGCAGAGTGGGAACATTAAATATCCTTACATTGACAAACAAAACTGAAGAGCTGGTCGACCTCATGGAAAGGAGGAGACTTCTAATCATGGGGTTGAGTGAAACAAAGTGGAAGAAAACTGGGAAAATGAATATGAGATTGGACTTTAGTCTCTACTGGTCTGGAAATGAAGCAGCGTCTAAGAATGGAGTAGGATTTTTAATACATAAAGACATAGATGCTTGTAGTGAAGTTGAGTTTGTTATTGAAAGGATAATTAAGTTATATGTGAACTTCGGAGAGAAAATGTACAATGTGATCCAAGTCTATGCACCACAGGTAGGATGCTCAAAAGAAGAAAAGGCCAACTTTCTTAATAACTTGGAAGAACACGCTGAGTATGACAATCTAATTGTAATGGGTGATTTTTAATTCACAAGCTAGTTCACAACGAACAGGATATGAATCCACACTGGGCCCTCATGGAATGGGAAATGAAGAGGGAGAATATATGCTAGATCTAAGCATGAGAAACAACCTGATAGTGAGCAACAGTTGGTTGAAGAAAATGGACTCTCATAAAATCACAAGATATAGCTGGGATGATAAAATAGGTACAGTAATAGATTATATTCTGATAGAACAAAATGTATGGAAAAATGTCAATGATGTTAAGGTCATTCCAAGTGAAGACCTTGGTGGAGACCATAGACTGTTGGTTGCAGTTATTGCAGAGAAAAGACCTTCCAAAGTCTGTAACAGAAGAGTCCCCAAAATAAAAACTTAGCGACTAACTGAGGAAAGTGTAAGGGAAGAATAGGTGTACGCAGGTTGTTGCCGAGAGAAGAACTGAAATTGGTAGATTAAGAATGGGATACTCTAAAGACGGTTGTGGTTGGTGCAGCAAACCTCCTGGTGGAATGATGATATTAAAAAGGCTATCAATGGCAGAAACCGTGCAAGAAGAGTCCTAAAACTAAAAAGCAAGAACATGGGGAGATAAACATGAAGTAGGGGAGATGCTGTCACTTTACAGAAAGAAAAAATTACAGGTCAAACAGCTGGTTGTACCTGAAAAGCAAAAATGCAAGGAAGATCTGGATACCAAAATAACGCAGGATGGAAATAAACTGTTATACAGTATTGATAAGAATAGAAGAACTCAAAATTAATCTATCCAATCTGTAGAACTTCCTAATGGTGAGGTGACTAGGGATAAGACCAAAATATTACAGGAGTTCCAAAGGCACTTTGAAACTTTGCTGAACTGTTATGAAAATGTCACTCTATTAGACGACGAACCTCATGATTTTAGCAGCACAAATACCACTAGTCTGACATGGTTGGAAGTAGAGACAGCAATATCTAAGATGAAAAACAACACATCAACTGGATCAGATGAACAAAGTGTTGAGATGATCAAAGCGCTAGGAGAGGTTGGACAACAGTGGATGTACAGGGTACTAAATAGAATCTGGAAAGAGAATGTAATACCCAATGACTGGAAGAAAGGAATCATCCCATTGTTGAAAAAGGTGATAGAAAGAAATGTACCAACTACAGAGGTATAACTCTGCTGTCACATGGCCTCAAAATCTACGAATCCATCCTTGAGAGCAGGATTAGAAAATATGTTGAACCTACACTTGAGGAGGAACAACATGGATTTAGACCTCATAGATCAACTATGGACCTCATTTTTGCCACCAGAATGCTCTATGAGAAGTATTGGGAGAAAGGTAAAACACTAATAATTGTTTTTCTGGACATCAAGAAAGCATATGACCATGTACCACACAGGCACATATGGGAATGTTTTGAGACATAAGAAAGTGCCTGATGACATCGTAGCACGAGTATGATTATATGATGAAACCAAGTGTCGTGTCCAGGTCCAGGATGGAAGGTCAGGTTGGTTCGAAACAAAGAGTGGAGTCCAGCAGGGAAGTTGTCTTTCACCACTTTTCTCTTCATTATGAACAATTCTGTTCATGACTTGATATGCGATATTTAACGCAATGGTAATATTGTGCAACATGACTCCGAGTATATGGGCGCGAAGCTGTATAGAATGCAGGAGCTTGGAGGTGGTTTCCTAGGAAGGGTGTGACACTGTATGAGTGAAACAGAAGCTGTGTTGGAGAGGTAAAGAGAGATAAGAATTTTGTTATGGGAAGTACCATGCCACCTTAACAGCATTTAAAGCAGGAAGAGACAGGATTACTACGTCACGGTAATCGAGTGATATCCCCTCTACCCAAGGGTTTTTCAGGATAATAAAACAATGAAAATAATCCCCAGAATTTTGTGAACATAATGGTATGTCTAATGCGATTAATACATGACAAATTTGATAATCCCGCATTAATATAACCACCGTGGGAAGCAGTCGAGTGGCTGCATACCAAACTCACGTATGTTTGCCGGGATTTTTCCTGGTGTGGCTTCACTTTTTGCTCCCTATAAGAGAAGAGAAATATGGAGGGAGGCATCTCATTCCACTGGAAGATTGCTGCCGGTGTGTGTCGCGTGTGTCTTGTCTAAACAAAGACTATGATTAGTTTTGAGCGTTCACGTTAACGTCATTCAGAGCTGTAGAAATGTGAATAGTAGTTTTATTATGGGATCAGATTTAATTTTGTCATAGTGCGGTCATGAACTTATAATTGATCAACTCTAAACTTTGCCATTTGCACAGACTTCTTCACAGAAGTGGCACAGGTCAGCTCGTAGTACGATGTTGATCGGCAGTAGGATTTAATCTAAGAACCAAAATTATTTCTGTGTTTCAGAAGGACACACATGTGTGGTTGGGTGAAAATAATCAGTTTAGCTTGACAAAAATAGCCTAGGAACTCATATACAAGCAAGCCTGGACACATCTCCGTGCGTGTTTTTAACAATACAAAAACTATGTCTTTAACTTCAGTACCCTTCTAACCTGTCTAGTATACGCAGGAAACGGCATCTGTATGACGATTGTGCTGTGCGGTTAAATAACTGAGTATTTCATTCCAGTAATTCGGGAACTGAGTTTCAAGACCGTGTGGATGTGAACTTCAAGCGGAGCCTCGAGAAGATGCCTGTGATGGACCGACCTGGAAACAACAGTACGAGAAGACCAGCTATGGACGTCTTCATCATGCTTGGCTAAATGGCATAGCCGAGTCTTGATGGAGGGAGATGAGGGTCGCCAAAAATGAGCTAAGTGAACCAAAGTTGTTAGCATGTGGTAGAATTAGCGACAGTTACGCAAAAACTTAGCAGTTAATTATGTAAATACTAGTTGGTTAAGCTCTTCGGTAATTAGATTAAGATTAAGATCATGATGTATGAGCCAATCAGGCCATTTGTTAAGATGATTTTAAGATCATTAACATTCTTAATGTATATAATTTATCATTTTTTGATTTGTATGATGTGTTATATTATTTTACGGGTGATAAGGGAGCTAGGAGTAACTTAAGAAGATTGTTTATTTTAGTGTTAGGTTAAAATATTCCCTGTTTGGTGACTTAAATTTTTGTTGTAAATAAGGATCATCTAAGGAAAGCTTGTCACTCTCTGATATCAGGAAGGATAGAAAGATTAAAGTAGCGTAGGATCTGCTTGCTGCACGCGCATTATTTATCTACACGTTTTCATTATCATTAAAGTCTGTTGAGGAAACTAACACCATGTTGTAGGCAATATCATCAAAATTTCTGACCGAGTTTCACACTGCCAAAGATATAGACTCGAACCTGGGTCTTGAGGGAGTGAGGTTGCACCATATGTGTAGAGCGCTGTGTTTTTATGAGAAAATAGTACGGGATAGTACTTTGAATTAAACGAATTAGACTCAAGAAGCAGTCTGGTAACTAAGTCTGATATTTAGAAAGAGAATTGGTTCCTTACTTGTCAGAAGACGTTGTGTGGAGGCTCACAAGTTCGTCGTGATAAGATGGAAGTTAAAAGCCCTTGTTTGATTTCGAGAGCAGAAAGGCAGCTGAGACAAGGTCAGTGTTAGAGTTTGTTTACAACATTGTGCGAGTCTGGGAGTCTCTCATACTCCTGTCGGCCAGGTTGCTGACATAATTACTACACCCCAGGGGGTGAATGGACATTTTTAAAAGCTGCATGCAGTAGTTCGTTCCTTTCCTTTACCGATAAAATTTATTCGTTGGACAGAGATTTCTTTCTTTTTTTTTTCTTCTTCTTTTTTTTTTGCAAGCTGCTTTACGTTGCACCGACACATATGTCTTATGGCAATGATGGGATAGGAAAGGGCCAGGAGTGGGAAGGAAGCTCCCGTGACCTTAATCAAGGTACAGACCCAGCATTTGCGTGGTATGAAAATGGGAAACCACGGAAAACCATATTCAGGGCCGACGACAGTGGGTTTCGAACCCACAATGTCCTGAATACTGGATACTGGCCACACTTAACCGACTGCAGCTATCAAGCTCGGTTCTTTTCTTTTGCTTTTCTATATTTGTGTGTACAGTAGGTGTGATATCTTTGTGTATTATTTGATTTTATGTTTGACCGTTAGATTGTGTGGTAACCGTGAAGATTACCCAGGGGTTGCGAGTTAATGCTCATTCAATTTTAGTGGAATCGTGCCACAAGTAGCTTCAGTGTTTTTTTGTTTTGGTTGGGTTTTACATTGTTAATTTTTTTTTCCTGGTTATATGTAAATACGTCCCAGATTCAAGGGAATTTTAATGGTAAATTTATTTCTGCGGAGCGTCGCTAATCCTGGCACTATGATTTGTTTTAGGTCCAATGGTGTTGTACACCGAAGGACCAGGTCACTAGTTCATCTGACAGCAAGTCGACACCGTCACTTAAATTTCTAATGTACGCCGTCTTTGGCATTTTGTTTTCACCCACGAGGGCATCAGATTGTAAATTACATTGTTTTTAAGTGAGATTGATGAACTGACTATGCTTTTGTCAATTAAATAGTTTAAAGCTTACGAAGTTCCTCATTAAAAATTAATATAGCATTATACCTGTCCAACACTATGTGATCAAAAGTATCGACACCCCCCAAAAACATATGTTTTTCTTCGTAGGTGCATTGTGCTGCCACCTATTGCCAGGTACTCCATAGCAGCGACCTCAGTAGTCATTAGACATCATGAGAGAGCAGAATGGGGCGCTCCGCGGAACTCACGGACTTCGAATGTGGGTTATAAATTTCATGTTGTTGGTCCGTATTGAACTGAGAATAACATATGAGTAACAATACAGTAAAGGTTTCCACCTATTCAATACAAAATATATTCACAATATTTTAAAATTACATGGAACTAGTTTCGACCCATCTAGGGGTCATCATCAGCCACATCAAAGCAAAGATCACTCTTGACGAAATCCTAAGAACATGTTAATTTTAACAGTAAGATTATTATGGAATAACAAGTGAATGTGGTAAATGAAAGATGTTAGTATGGGACAGGTGAGTAATAGCTAATAAATATACAAGGAATATACATAAGAGGTTTGGAACAAAGTATAAAAGGGGGCTTAGTGTTGTAAAAATTATATAATCATGGAAAACAGTAAGTCTTTATAATGAAAAATGCAATGTGAAATGACACATATAAAATTATATATGGCTTAGGAAGAGTGGAGGTGGTTTAGGAGGGGAAGAGGGCTTAAGATGGAGTTGAAGGGTGCGCGAGAAAGGGTAATTGTCTCGGAAAAGTACCTTTGATTTAGTGTGCTCGTGGTATCTGATATTGAAGTTTCTACCGGTTTGCCCGATGTAGGTTTTTCCACAGGTGTTACATTTGATCTTATAAACTCCTGATTTTAAAAACTGCTGGTCCTGTTGATGTGTGAAGTAGTGTGTAAAACCAACTATAAGAACATGAACGTTTTACACAATACTTCACACATCAACAGGACCAGCAGTTTTTTAAAATCAGGAGTTTATGAGATCAAATGTAACACCTGTGGAAAAACCTACATCGGGCAAACCGGTAGAAACTTCAATATCAGATACCACGAGCACACTAAATCAAAGGTACTTTTCCGAGACAATTACCCTTTCTCACGCACCCTTCAACTCCACCTTAAGCCCTCTTCCCCTCCTAAACCACCTCCACTCTTCCTAAGCCATATATAATTTTATGTGTCATTTCACATTACATTCTTCATTATAAGGACTTACTGTTTTCCAAGATTATATAATTTTTACAATAAGCCCCCTTTTATACTTTGTTCCAAACCTTTTATGTATATTCCTTGTATATTTATTAGCTATTACTCACCTGTCCCATACTAACATCTGTTTTCATTTACCACATTCATTTGTTATTCCATAATAATCTTACTGTTATAATTAACATGTTCTTAGGATTTCGTCAAGAGTGATCTTTGCTTTGATGTGGCTGATGATGACCCCTAGATGGGTCGAAACTAGTTCCATGTAATTTTAAAATATTGTGAATATATTTTGTATTGAATAGGTGGAATCCTTTACTGTGTTGTTACTCATATGTTACTTCGAATGTGGTCAGGTGATTGGGTGTCACTTGTGTCAGAAGTCTGTACGCAAAATTTCCACTCCTAAACATCCCCAGGTCTACTGTTTCTGATGTGATAGTCAAGTGGAAATGTGAAGGGACACGTACAGCACAAAAACATACCAGCCGACCTCGTCTGTTGACTGACAGAGACCGCCGACAATTGAAGAGGGTCGTAAAGTGTAATAGGCAGGCATCTATCCAGACCATCACATAGGAATTCCAAACTGCATCAGGATCTACTCCAAGTACTACGACAGTTCGGTGGGAGGTGAGAAAACTTGGATTTCATGGTCGAGCGGCTGCCCATAAGCCATACATTAAGCAGGTCAATGCCAAAGTACGCCTAGCTTGGTGTAAAGAGCGTAAACATTGGACGACTGAACAGTGGAAAAACGTTGTGTGGAGTGACAAATCACGGTACACAATGTGGCGATCCGATGGCAGGGTGTGGGTATGGCGAATGCCTGGTGAATGTCATCTGTCAGTGTGTGTAGCGCCAACAGTAAAATTCGGAGGCAGTGGTGTTATGGTATGGTCGTGCTTTTCATGGAGGGGTCTTGCACCGCTTGTTGTTTTGTTTTGAGCACCTTCTTGCTTCCCACTGATGAAGAGCACTTCAGGGATGGCGACTGCATCTTTCAACACAATCGAGCACCTGTTCAGAATGCATGGCCTGTGGCGGAGTGGTTACATGACAATAACATACCTGTCATGGACTGGCCTGCACAGAGTCCCGACCTGAATCCTATGGAACACCTTTGGGATGTTTTGGAACGCCGACTTCGTGCCAGGCCTCACCGACAGACATTGCTACCTCTCCTCAATGCAGCGCTCAGTGAAGAATGGGCTGCCATTCCCTAAGCAGCAACCTTCCAGCACCTGACTGAACGTATGCTTGCAAGAGTGGAAGCTGTCATCAAGGCTAAGGGTGGACCAACACCATACTGAATTCCAGCATTACCGATGGAGGGCACCACAAACTTGTACGTCATGTTCAGCCAGGTGTTCGGATACTTTTGATCACATAGTGTATCTACACTTGCCACAAGAACCTGATAAGAGTTCTCTCCGGAGGCTAGTTCAGTGTATTTTCATTTTTGTGGACAGGTAATCAGGTAAGTCATTTAACCCACCATTTTTTCTGTGATTGATCCATTTACTGAAGCCCTAAAGGGTATAATAATCATAATGGATGAAGTTTTATAAGTGGTTAAAAGAAAGGTTCCAACAACTAATGCCCTGGTTTTTGCTAATGATGTAATGGTATGGGGTGAGACAGAAATGGAAGTACAAACTAGACTTGATCTCAGGCATGAAGCTTTTACAACCTTAGGTCTCAAAATCAGCAAAACGAAGACAGTTGGCTTGGTGATGAGTAGAAACTATCCAACTGTTCATCTAAGAATTGGAGATGAGATGGGTATAGTAGAACACTTCCAATATTTAGGTGGTGGTCTGCCATCAGACAATACCATACATCAAGAGATTAGCAACAGAATACAGAAAGCATCCAAATTCTATCACTCTGTACGTCAAATACTTTCGGATGAAACATTTCCTTTAGTTTCCAAGATCAGCTTGTACAAAATATATCTAGTACCTATACTGACATATGGCCTGGAAGCAGCAACCCATACTGGACCAACAAGGAGTCTTCTTTAGGCAACAGAAATGAAGTTCCTCCATTCCTGTCTACAAAAAAAGGATAAAGTAAGGAATGTGGATATCCGGCAACAGCTTGGATTGGAAAGAAGCTTGCTGGAGACTCTAGACGCGAAGAGATTGCAATGGTATGGTCACATGAAAATAATGTGACCCTCACAGGACTTCTCGAACATACTTTGACTACAATGTTCCTGGGAAGAGACAAAGAGCAAGACCTCGTGATGTTTGGGAAAAACAGACATTGAAGGACCTTGAAATTAGAGATGTGAACCGACGTCTCGTATATGAGCAGCATCTCTGGATGGATAGGTCAAACTGGAGGTGGTTTGTAAACAACCGCACCCGGCTTGCTGGAGCAAAGAAATGATGATGATGATTATGTTTCTAGCCGACTGAGATCACTCTGCTCTTGGAAAGTACCATTGGAAAGGAGCAAACAAATCAAAATCAAGGGACTACATATTAATATATATTTTCACTTTTTATGATAAATCTGAAAATAGTGTACAGAATGGAATTGCATATGCAACCTAAAGTAGGGCAGGCTTGGGTATTTTCTGTATAAAAGCATTTTACAATTAAATAATTCTTCAGCAGTTTCTCCTCAACCCAGATAAGATACAGCCAAGAAATATTTTTCCCCATGTATTTGGAATACCTGCGACTTTTCTCATGATATCTATGAAAGTGTATGTGTAGCACAGTTATAGAAAATAATGTGTAAAGAAAACTGCTGACATCTGAAAAGAACTGTATTTTTTAAGAATTTGTAGTAAGTGGTTACTGTGATCTAAGTGTTTTATGATCTGAATACTATAAAGACACACTGAAAATTAACCCAACATAGGTCCAAGTTTAAACTACTTACCCAAATACCTTTAAATGTCATTACTACTACCAGTTAAATATAGCCCATGCTCAATATTTTCTAAAATTGTTTTCAGTTTAGTACAGAAGGCGACTGCTTAACAACTATGCTATGCAGCCGGTTCAATATCAATAAATCTGATGACATCTGCAGATAACAGGGACCATCTTCTTGCAGAACCCTCACATAACTCCATTTATCAATTACAAGCTGGTTTTCTACTTACATATTATGCAGGTAGAAGTTCACACACCACAAATTTCCGTGAATTATTTGGCACTTATGTAAGTGTTGAACGATTTGCAACATTTCATACGTCCAATATGTAACAATTCTTGGAGGTAAGTCCATGTCCTGCAAAGGAAACATTATAATTGGTTTATAATTGAAGTACTTAACATAGCAGAACTTTATCTTAAACTAGCAAAGAGAAGTAGAAAAGATGGTTTTTGTGTTAATGACATTTATTCCTAATAATCCTTTACAGAAATATGATGATTGTTTAAAGGGGCCTAACAGCTAGGTCACTGGCCACTAATGGTATGAGATGGAACAAAATGACATAATTAAAATTTTAAAATTTATCCACCAACTAGAATTTAAAATAAATGGTGATGAAAAACGATTCTGAGATAAAAACAATCATTGGATCTAATTCGCAATGCCTTATTTTCTAATAAAATTATAGAAATACAGTGGACATTGGAATAAGGCATTGGCTGGAAGTACAGATATGTATATATATCATTCAAGTTAGAAAATAAAATAACGCATTAAAATATGCAAACACAAACTAAAATAGAGTCAATGGGGTAAAAGCGCACTTAACAGAAATACACTAATACAAGGGACATTATTACACACAAGAAAATATACCTTTATCTCCCATAAAACGGATGACGAGGTCTGCTGACTGCTCGTCATCTCGCAGGATGAGAGAGGGGGTACTCAGGAGTTATAGACTACGGCGCAGATCGACCAGGTCCACGCACTCCGTAAGGATGTGTACCATGGTAAAACGATCGCCGCAAGTACACACCGGAGGGGGTTCTCCTTTCAGTAAATAGGAATGCGTTACTATACCGTGGCCGATCCGAAGACGACATACTACTACTTTCCTCTGAGAAGCCCGAAGGCAAATCCTCCATACTTTTATTGTACCTCTTATCGCTCTCAGCTTATTTGGAAGTGGAGTGGCCTGCCACTCCATCTTCCAATGGGACATAACCAAATGTCTCAGCTGACAGCAAATATTACTTGCTGGAACCTTGTAAGGCAACAGGGGCAATGTAACTGCCTCCTTGGCAGCCTTATCAGCTAACTCTTTTCTCTCTACACCCATGTGGCCTGGGAGCCACATAAACGTGATTCTAATGCCGGCATCCAAACGCCCGGCCAGCAGGTCCTGGATCCGTTGCACCACAGGTTTCCGGCAAAGTAAAAAGATCCCTACCATTGTCGACAACGAACGCACAGCCCACCTTCGTTTCTGCCCTCGAACAATCAGTGTAAACTACGAATGAACCTGGATACCGGCCAAACAACGGACAGGAAGAACCTGCGATAAGTTGGAGGGTCCGTAATTTCCTTCGGGCCAGTGTGCAGATCCAGGATTATTTCAGGTCGTCATATTATACACGGAGGTAGCACATATGGTTGTCTAACAAGGCAGTGAACCAAAGGTACATCAATCAATCTGCGACGGCTATCCAAGCATATTCCAACCAGCCGCGTTGCTCAGGAATAAGCAGCGTACAGCCAACGGTTTCCACTGTGGAATACACAAGGATAGCTTGGGTGAAGTGGCACCTGTCAAAATTTGCAGCATAGGACAGAAGCATTTGCTGGCACCTCAGACGTAAAGGCGGCACACCAGATTCAGCGAGCAAGCTAACAATGGAGCTAGTACGAAAGCTCCCGTTGCCAACCTAAACACACTGTGGTGGATGCAATTCAGTTTCAAGGATGCTTTGCCTTGCTGATCCACATGCTGCACTGCCGTAGTCTAACCTGGATAATATGTGTCCCCTATAAAATCGTAGGAGCACCGTGCGGTCAGTCCACCAATTAGTACTGCTAAGAAACTTCATAATGTTCAACTTAGTGCATTGCACTTTTAACTGCCGCACATGTGGCTCCCACGATAAGTTGCTATCGAAAAGGAGCCCAAGAAATAAGTGTCAACTACGGGAAGAGAGACATTTCCTAAATAAAGCTCACGATGCGAGTGAAGAGTGCACTTCCGGCAAAAGTGTAGAACAGAGGTCTTTGCGGTTGAAAACTGAAAGCTATGTTTTTAAGTGCTGCTCCACTCTCCTAAGCTTGCTATAATTGTCGCTCGGCGACTGCCATATTGTGCAAGCTATAATGCAGAGCAAAACTGTCCACATGTAGAGACTGAATTACTGCTGAACCAGCAGCAGTGACAATACCGTTTATGACAATCGCGAACAGAGCGACACAGAGCCGATCCCTGTGGGACTCCATTTCCTTGAACGTGGTATTGCGAATATGCCCTCCCAACTCAGACAAGAATAGACGGAGGGACAAAAAATTTGCAATAAATACCGACAAGTTGCCTCAGAATTCCCACGGATGCAGGACTGAAAGGATACCGTATCGCCATGTGGTGTCATAGGCCTTTTCTAAGTCAAAGAAAACAGCCACCAAATGCTGTTTGTGGAGAAATGCATCGTGGATAGAACTCTCCAGGCGTACATGGTGGTCAGTGGCCGAGCAGGTGGCTTGAAAACCACACTGGTACTTGGACAAAAATAACAGACTATTCTCACTAAGGTGTTTCAACATCTGGTTATGGACGTGGTCTGGTCCAGGAGACATGTCCTTGCAAAGCGCCAAGGCGCTGTGGAGTTCCCACTCCATAAAGGGCATGTTATAGTCCTCGGAAGCTTGAGTGGCAAAACTAAGGTGATGATGTTCTGCTTCCCGCCTCAGAGCGAGGAAATCACTATGGTAATTCCCAGAACCAGACACATCCGCGAAATGACGGGCTAGATGGTTAGCAATCGAGAGCGGTTCAGCGACGATACTGCCTGCAATGGTAATTTCCGGCACAGAAGATGATCTTTGGATACCCGAATTACGTCTAAGTTTATTCCACAGTTGAGATGGCAGTATGTAACATCATAGACGACACATCTCTCCCACAAAGCTTTCTTACTTTGTCGAAGAACAACTCACGTCTTAGCACAGAGTTTTTAAAAAATGTTACCAAGTGGGCCACAGTAGGCTGCCTACGATAGAGTTTACAAGTGCGACGGCATTCTTTGATAGCTGCTGCAATTTTTTCGTTCCACCAAAGAACGAGTTTTCGGCGAGGAGTCCCTGAAAAGGATGGAATGGACTCCTCTACAGCAGCAAGAATAACTTGTGTTAAGTTATTTCTCCGTGTACGGTCCACCTAGTCACGTTCTTAAAGACAGCTAGTGATGTGAACTTTGGCCAATCAGCATTTTACAGAAATAAGAAACTTTGCCAAAAACAGGAACTTGTTCAGTATTCTTAGGTTTTCAAGACCCAAGAGCAAGAGGATTAAGGAAACTAAAGCACACAACATAGTCTTCGTTAGGCGAGTATATGAACAAATTATTTAGGTAGATTTGGTTATTTCAGAAACTAGGACTAGAAATGTCTCAAGAGTATTAAATTAGATCCGCCCAAGATTTTATTTTATGAGAACCAACTTGTAACTTTTAGTGTTGGATAATGTGCATATGAAGATCCTGGAATAGCTTTAATTTTATTTAAATCGACATGTAACTTCTGAGAAAAGTGCTGCCTTTTGTTTCACATACGGAAATTTGGATGTTATTCCGCATTTGGCTTATTGATATGCTATCATTCAACACTTCCGTTTGCAAGTTCTCAGTATACGAGTGTTTCTTCAATATTTCCATATATTACAAAAAAATAATGTTGTTCCAGAACTGTCAAAAATACCTAGATGTTTGATTTTTGGTGGTAGGGATGATTTTATAAGGTTTGTAAATGACCTGAGTTGTTAACTGTATGAGGAAATAAATTTATATTTTAAATAATAATGCTAAAATCTCGCAAATTACAACTACAAACTGAAACAAAACAGTACATTGATCTTTTGGTTGTTCATGTTCCTGTTCGCAGTTCAGAACCGCAATAAACACGCACTGTGTCAAACAGGTCTACACGACACACACACACGATGCTCAACTGAACACACCGCTGGGAGCAGGTGGTCAAAACCTGCTGCTACACAGGTGCAGCGTTGCGTGTCGCCAGATCGACCGTTCTGACTTCATTCACCGAACTTTATTGTCACGGGTTGTAGTTTGTTACTTTCTTGGATAACTCAGTTTTATGTAATTTTAGTTACTAGTATAAGTATAGTATTACGTGTAGTTCAGTTCAGTACCGTGAAGTTATGAGTGTACATAACCTGTGCAAGATGGAGAGACAAAGTGCGCATTAAGGTGACAATATAATGGAATATCCAGATCGTTATTCGAGTGATTGTGATAATCTTTCATCCGAATCTGGTGAGTACAGTGATGTGCAGAATCCTGCATCGCCAGATAGTGATATTGGTAGTGTGGATAGTGATATGGATGATGAAGATTATTGTCATATCACGGCCTCAGAACAACCTAACCCCCTTCCACATCAGTATCACTAACTGACAGGTCCCAAACATATACAACCATAAGATTCACCACCTATTTCGATTTGTTTTGTTTTTTATCATAGCCCTTCTAACTTTGATTATCAAGAAAACAATCATTCTGCCCACCAGTCTCTGACAAGAAATTTATTTACAAGTTGTTTTACGTAGCACCGACACAGATAGGTATTATGGCGACGACAGGACAAGGAAAGGGCTAGGAGTGGGAAGGAAGTGGCCGTGACATTAATAAGGTACAGCCGCAACATTTGCTTGGTGTGAAAATGGGAAACCACAGAAAACCATCTTCAGGGCTGCCGACAGTGCAGTTCGAACCCACTATTTCCCGAATAATGAATACTACAGACTAGAAATAAGGACAAGCTATTCCCACCACTTTGTAAATGCGTTTCACTCAATAGATATCACTGTTATTGTATATTAGTATGTAATTCTTTGGCTTGAAACACATGTTCAGTTTTCCAGCTTGTTGACAGTGTGTATGGCGCCTACAGCAAACTTGTGTTCAGTATTCTAAGTGACTGAAATTAGGGGCTTCATGGCATGTATATTGAACATGGGGATAAACAGGAAACCTACAATTGCCTCATACTGGTCATGTCTATCTCAGCCGAACCCTTAGTTTGGGAATACATTTTCCTTTCATTGGTTCCAGCACATTTTTCGATGTTTTTCATTTAGCGGACAGTGAAAAGTGTGCTCCTCCTGGTGATGCAGTCTATGATCCCTGTATCAGATACCAATCTTTAGTTAAAAATGCTAACATATTTAGGCATCGCTACATTCCACCATCAAGAACTGAGCATTGATGAAAGCTTAGCAGGCACAAAAAACAAGACATGCCTAATGCAGTATTTGGCCAACAAGCATCATCATAAATGGGGAATGAAATTCTGGGTACTTTGTGATTCTGTGGGGGCTAGATCTCAAGAAGACAAAGTATCACAAAATTTGGTCTTGGGTATACTTATACTGTAGTTATGAAATTGTTGAAACTGGGTAACTATTTACAAAAAGCATACCATGTGTTTGTGGACTCTTTTTTCTATAATAGGAATCATCATAATTTATAACTTTCCTTTCCGTGTTCACTTATATAATAGGAATCAATCTAGGGATGTTCCACCATTCAACACTTTATATAATATGTAACATTTATTAAATGAATACCGGTTTTGATTCTCTTGGAATCATCATCACTTCAAAGCAAATAAATAAATAAATTAAAAGGGTATTAGCACATTAAAATTTGACGATGATGATGCTTGTTGTTTTAAGGGGCGTAACATTGAAGGTCATCGGCCCCACGTTAAAATTTAAGGAATGTCCTAGGATCCAGGTCACAAATAACTGGAGTGTGTTTGTACAATGTTCAGCCGAGTTTTAAAATAATATATAAAAACTCTAAGTTTAGGAATGTTATAAAGTTCTTACGTTATTGCTGATCTCAAGAAGACAAAGACAATATCACAAAATATGGTCTCAATTATACTGTAGTTATGAAATTCAAAGCAAAACATGGTTGCAACTTTATGTTGGTGCCACTTGTGAGGGACTTGCTCGAAGCTAGCTACCTATATAACTGGCACAGTACTAAGGAACAGAATATATCTGCCTAAGTCTTTTCAGAAGAAGTTTTCAATAGGAAAAATAATGTACTGCTTTTCTGGACCTGTCTTGGCCTGTGAATATAGAGAACAGAAATCACAAAGAGCACCTGTGATTCTTCTTTCCAGTAAGGCAACTGCAAATGCCAGAGAAGTGGAAGTAAACAGAGAGAATGTAAGAAAACTTGTACAACAAATTCATGGGTGGCATTGAGACCTCTGACATGATGGTGTATGCCTATCTCAATGAATGGAGAACTGTTCGATACTGGAAGAAGGTAGCATTTAACATCATTGCCAGGATGGTACTTAATTCATATATTCTTTATAAGGAACATAATAAGGGGCAGGGAAAATTAAAATCCAGGCAGACATTCATGGTGGATGTTATTTAAGACTTGGAGAAAGAACTGATGCGAACTAAAAACACTCCAATAAATGATCAACGAGAGTCCGCAGGGCTGAGAAAACTTCCTAATAGGAGGAAATCCAGGTGTTGTGTATGCACCTCAGAGGGGAAAAAACAATCTAGGAAAATTTTCACAAGATGATATAAAAGACTGCATGGAGAGTGTTTTGCAAAACAAGTGTACAAAGGCCAGCAAGACATTAACACATTAACACATTACTGTATATCATATATCTTCAAATTAAAAAAAAAAACATAATATTTAATGTGCTAATAGAGGATAAAACCAGCATCCTATTTAAGTCAACTGTTAGTACAGAAAGCCAGCAACTTAGGAGAAATGACGTCATAATATTTTTATTGACCAAAATTTTATTTTTAATTGTAATTTTTTTTTTACATTTAAACCAGTTGGTATACAGGCTCTGTTACCTTGCAGATTTATAGAGTGGGTTGTTTTAGTCGTTTCTGTTGAATTTTGTGTCAGTATCTTTACATCCGTTTCCATTTTTTAAAATGAGCATTTTATAGTAAAAGTGGCAGGACACAAGTGTATTTAGGTCAGCGACACGTATCGTGTATCTTCAGGATATCCACAAGCGATAGGTGTTACACGACATGGGAGATACAAATGAAACCAAATTCACCAATAAACAAGGGAAATGGAAGCACAGTTACCTTAAATCAGTCCCAATACAATGTCGTGAAAATGAATTAACAATCAACTGGGCCCAAAGAGGTCAGGCGGATTAAATTAAAACATTAAAAGTTACTAATTGACTGAAATAAGAACACCAGTTTCAGGAAAAAAAATTGAAACTTTAATTAAGATAATAAAATTGATTGAAGTGAAATGTCAGTCCTCCCAAGATGATAATTAAATTGTGATTTTAAAAAAAAACTTTACATAAATTGGTATTAATTAATCAGTTAGATAAAATAAATTTTAAAATAATAATTGCAATTCAAAGAGTCCACTGAACTAGATTAAACTAAGTAGTTGAGCAGAAAACAGTCTATGTGACTCCCCCCAATGAATTTAATAAGTTAAGATGTAATAATATGCCACCAAGAATAAGTAGCACAACGAACATTCATATATAATGCAAAACCAGAAAACAAAGTAGAATTCTGAAGGGACAAACAAGTTAGTTAATATTCCCAAAATACATATTTTTAAAAGGATCAATTCAATTAAAACCCAGGATCACATAACAGATTTGGTCAACCACCAAATCAAACTAAATCCATAACCATCAAACAGTCAAACTTAGATTCAATGGTGGAACGTCAAATGTAAACCTCAAAACCAAGGACCCCCCCTCCCCAAGACTGTTTACGATTCGCAGCCACAGCAACAAGATCACGTGATATGAGGAAAAGAAAATGGCTGCCCATTTAAGGACCTGAGTTAGCCAGAGGAAATGATTTTCAACTCATTCATATAACTTAATTTTTGGTGGTATTTAAGGAGTAAAATATTATTTTAGAAGAGAATTAAGTAATCTAAAAAACCAAAAACCCCATGGTGCAACAGCCCCAAAGGGCCATGGTCTACCAAGCGATCGCTGCTCAGCCCGAAGGCCTGCAGATTACAAGGTGTCGTAGGGTCAGCATGACAGACCCACTCGGCCGTTATTCTTGGCTTTCCAGACCAGGGCCGCCATCTCACAGTCAGATATCCCCTCAATTGTAATCTCGGAGGCTGAGTGGACCTCGAACCAGCCCTCAGATAAAGGTAAAAATCCCTGACCTGGCCGGGAATTGAAACCGGGGCCTCCGAGTAAGAGGCAGGCACACTACCCCTACATTGCGGAAATAATCTAAACCACCTGTAATGGAATTACAATTATTACCTGCTAGGGTACTATGTACTCTGCACTATATTTATGGGCTGTGAACATGTCTGCATCTCTACGAAAACAATATCGGAAGGAATGATCTTCCTTAATGGCTAATGGTGAGACATCTAGCGGTCAACTCGAACTTGAGGCGAGAGCTCGCTAAGCGGTGCTGCTGTCTGGTCGCGATAAGTGAAGTTTGAGCCGACAATTAACTCTTGAGGAGCAGTTGTTTGAATTATTGGATTCTTGTGGCTGAATTGGAAGAAGACTCTTCGCTACGGGTCCTGTTTCTTGGATAAAATTGTAAAGGAAGAAGGAAGTATGGTGCTGGGACTTGATCCAGGGTGATGTTTTCCCAATCTGGGCGTAAGGCCTGAAGAATTATGGGTTATTTTTTTTGAAATATTGATTTTGATACATGCTAGCGTCCGACCTTGTAAGTAAATCTTAACCGTTTCTGTACTGTTAACCTACCAAAACGAGAGTGCTGTAATCATGCTAAGAGACGTGGACACTTTTAAAAGGAAAGATATGTAAGAAAGTCTACAGTTGGTTTTTGAACTTTTCGAGGTTGTTTTAAAATTCAAGAATTGAGTATCGGGTCTTAATCATATCTACGTTATTTTCATGTCCTCGGGGTTTCAATTTAAATGTATGGATGACACTTATTTTTCTTTTAATTCAGTTATTTCTAATTTTCATGTCTGTAAAGGTATATTTACATTGAAGAGCTCTCAACTAATCTATCATGTAAGTAGTCTCTGAATAAGCTTATGGCGCTTGAATTTCATTTCCTTTATGTCATAATAATTAATTATCTAAAATATTTTCAAGACATCTTGTCCAAGTATAAGAAAGAAAAGTGTTTTCTGGGAAGGCTTATCTAATGAGTTACTCGGTTTTTCAAGTTCTCATTTGATTTCGGTGCTCGTCATCTGTTTCTGTTCGATGTCATAGAATGTACACGTGACATTTTGCCTTGCTGTGTTGAAGCTGACATTTGAGGGTCAGTTGATTATTATTATTATTATTATTAATGGCTTGACCGTCACGTTTTTTTTTTTTTTTGGGAATGATCTTGTGTGCAGACAGATGTGACTGCTGTGATTGACTTATTTATTTGAGCTGAGTTACCGTCTCTTTGGGTGATATTGGATTAGTTATTCTACATCTGATTTTAATTGCATGTTCTTGAATTATTATTATTGCTTCGATATTTGAAATTGTGTGATTTTGCGGGTTATGACTATTTGTGGGGCAATTTGTTAACCGAGATACTTCATTAGAAGGTTTTCACGGTTCAATTTCTCAGAAACCTTTGAGATTTTCAGACTGTAAGGATTTAATTTAATCTTAATTTACTTCCAACTAACGATTATTAATTATTCTGAGGTGTTTTCCGTTTTCTTTTAAGAGGTTGACGCCTGAATTTCTATATTCTTAATTCTTTTAATTTATCTGAAAAGGTATTATCATTCCTTGAGTAATTATGAATTTTCAGACATCAATTTTGAGGTCGGAAGTTATAAATAATTTGGATAATTAAAGGTTATTTCTTAAAATTATTGACGAATTATAATTTCAGCCAAGTTTAATTAATTAAGCTTAATTTAAGTTGATTCACAAGACCTCTTGAGTTCAGTGCTTCCACAATTGGCGACGTTCTTTCTCTTTGGATAATGGTATGTATTTCTGATTTGATGTTAATTTATTATCATTATCTGTGGACGTGCCAACACTCTGGCATTTTTAATCTTGTGTTGTGAGACACCATCGAATTAAAACAAAGAGACAGACATTCCCAGGTAATACAGTTAACAAGTAACATCTACCAAGACAAACTCATACAATATATCGTCCAACAAAATTTCATACATGTTAACAAAACCGAAGATTTCTTGCAGAAAAAAAAAAATCAAGCCCTAAATTACACCTCTAATTTTAATTTATATTCCACAGATCTTAAGCGATTTAAACACATTTATAGTTTTCTGTCCACAATATCATCTCGATGACGAAGGTAATCTAGATTCCCACAATTACAAGAAGACTGACGGTGTTACTTACAAATACACAACCAGAACAAATAATCATCCTCAAAAATTTACAGCCTATAGCCGAATGGTGATTTAATCACCCCAGATCAAATTCCTCCAACATATTGAGTCGAAGATAAAACTTCCCAGCCTCAGCAGACGCGTGATGCTTGTTACACTGAAGGTTTAAAAAACAGTCTAAGCTCAATTCATTGTCACAACACAGTTGAATTCTACAAGTGACTGCACTGGAAGTAGTGTGACCAACCGCTAGATAGTGCCCGAGTACGGCGAGTGAAGAAACTCCACTGTCGTTTAGTGCTCCACATAAATTTCATGCATTAACAAGAGTCACAGTTTAAACTCCTGTAGACTGCAATTACATGGAAATGAAATGGGGCTTTAAGGCTGAACATACAACACATATCTTAATGTTTACAGACAAATTTGAATCAATGCTCGACAGACAAACATATCATCTCCATAACACGTTAAACATAATGTTTTCAATGTAACTTCAGAACTAAGAAAGAGTAATATTTACAGCACTAATAGAGGATAAAACCAGCATCCTAATTATGTCAACAGTTGGTGCAAGAAGCCAGTAACTTTGTACCAAATTACTTCAAAAATGTGTTATTTATCAACATTTCATTTTAAAATGCTCCCTTCCCCCCCCATCATACATTTAAAACAGACGGTATAAAGGCTCACTTACTTTACAGTGTTATAAAGTGACTTTATCTTTGCTTCTCTTAAATTTCATGTCTATATTTTCATTAGATTTGTTTCCACGATTTTTAAAATAAATAGGTGCATTTTGTAGTAAACTGGCTCACAGTTTTCACCGACTCACCACTAAGAGCCATGAAGTAATCAATACACAATATTATAATCTAAAACGATTACGAAACAAAACTGGGTTTTTCGCCCACTCCACTTTTTGCAGCCAAATTTTGAAGGAAAAAAAAAATTAAAAAAAAAATTGCAGTGTTTATTCGCATACACACTCCCTGACAAAATAGATAAGCACCCAGAAGGAGTGGTCCAATATCCCATTTCAGTATACATGCATACCATTGATGCAGAAGTAAATGATTAGGTTTACAAGGATGTGTAATGTGTAGAACGCCCACCAGAGTGCAATTGTGATGGCATCATCCTGTTGGTGATAAGTTGTTACCAGTCAACTGCTGTGAGTCAGTTAAGCAAAACATGCAGACAGTACTACGTGCAGTTCGAAGCACCCACGATGCCTCACAGACATGTCAGACAGCCTACCCACCCACTGACAGCATTTGACAGAGGCTGCATTGTGGGACTGCACGAGGCTGGTTGGTCATATTGTGCAATTGCCAGGCATGTGCCCCATTCAGATGACACTGTGGCCCAATGTTGGACTTGACAGGTACATGAGGTCACCCAGTCACGTCACATAGGTTTGGGTTGACCAAGAAACACCACTCAGAGGGAGGACCGTCATATGGTGTGCCAAGCATTGCGGGTTCCCATAATTTCGGCACCCACCATCCGCGAACATGTACTGGAGACTCTACAACATCCTGCGAGTTCTTGCACAGTGTCTCGACTATCATCCATTGGATTGGGGTCCTATCGCCCCATGCGTCGTTTGCCATTGACACAAGAACACCCACACCTGCATTTGGAGTGGTGCCTTGCCCGGGAGACATGAAGAGGATGACTAGCGTTGCATCATGTTCAGTGATGAGTCCCGCTTCTCCATAATCTCCAATGACCATTGTGTGCGGGTTTGGTGACATCGAGGGCAGATCCCGCCCATATTGTGGAAAGACTCACAGGCGTAATCACCTGGCATCATGGTGTGGGGAGCCATAGGATATGCATTCAGGTCACCTTTAATAGTGCTTCATCAGACTTTGACAGCACAGCAATATGTTACAGATATTCTGCGTCCGCACATCCTAACCCTTATGGCACAGCACCCCGGGATAGTGTTCCAACAAGATAATGCACGTCCACACGCAGCACGTGTGTCTATAAGACTGCCTAAAGCATGTTGGGGTCCTCTGTGGGTGAACTTGCCTCAGGAGAGGATCCAAAGTGTTTTGACACCATTCCAAACCACACAGGGAGGGTGCGACGCCCTACTAACCTGGCGCAACATTCCACCTGTAACTGCCAACGGCCTTGTCTCTTTCATCCCATATTGTAATCAGTTCAATGAAGGCACAAGGTCTTTCAACATATGTAGTTTCATTCACTTTCGACCACTCCTGGGTGCTTAACTTTTTTTTGTCAGGCAGTGTATATGGTATGTTACTGTATGCAGAGTGTTTACAGCTACACTATTTTCCGCAAGTGGTTTAATGCTGTAGTAATACTGTCAAGTTTTCAGTGATGGAAAAGGGTGAAAATAGTGAGCACAACCCTGGCATTTCTCTGGTGTAAAAACGGGTGACCACAAAATACCATCTTCAGGGCTGCTGTTGAGGTGAGTGGTCCAAAACATCGTCTTCTGCATGCAAGCTTACAACAATTTCTGGACACTATGGGACATACATGAGGAAGTGGGGCTAAATACAAAGCTTAGCGGGAAAGAATCAAGTTTTCAGCAGGGAAACAGACAAAACTGCCCATTTTCTTCAGCTATTCCAACAAGCAAGCAAGTTCAGATACATCAACTACTGGATTACTAATGACCTAATCACATATCTGGAAATTAAACACAGCTAGACATACATTAAAAAGAATGATAAAAACTGATGCGCTACTTAAAACTACAGCAGTACATAGTGAAAAGTTACAAATGGCTGACCAATTTTATGGTAATGAGACATGATCTCCAAAGCAGTCCACAGTGAAGGTCCAAACCTGGCAGATGTAGGCTAATTTTTGAAGGGTGGAAGAACGTCCATTTGACACACTATATTCTACAATGTCGGCATGAAAAAGATTTCTGGGAAGATATTTGGTGTCCACCTGATGAAATTCACTAGAACTCAGCCACAGATGGCCAAGAGATATTTGACTGACTGCCATCCAGTAGGTCTAGAGTGAAATGGAACACCAACTGATGAGCAGGCAACCAGATGGTGTCAAATTCAAAATGCATGCACACACTAGCTGAGGCCATGTGGTGGCTGTAGTTGTTGTTATTATTATAATAATTATATTATTATTATTATTATTATTATTATTATTAGACTTGGAATGAAGTTTCACAGAAGATTTCAACAGTAGTTTTTAAAATTTTTTACAAGTTGCTTTACGTTGCACTGCCACAGATAGGTCTTCTGCAACGATGGGATAGGAAAGGGCTAGGAGTGGGAAGAAAGCAGCCATGGTCGTAATTAAGGTACAACCTAGTGTGAAAATGGGAAGCCATGGAAAACCATCTTCAGCGCTGCAGACAGTGGGTTTGAACCCCACTATCTCCCAAATGCAAGCACACTGCTGTGCGGCCCAAAACGCACGGCCAATTCACTCTGTTTCTTTAAATCTTCACCTGATGCCAAGGCAGCTTTTCTTTTTAATTTCTCACACAATCATTGCAGGCTCTTCCTGTGCAATTAAGTTGATAAAATAAAACTCCTCCTCTATGAACCATGTGACCTTGCCGCAGTGGGGAGACTTGCGTGTCCCAATGACGCAGATAGCCGAGCCGCAGGTGCAACCATATCGGATGGGTATCTGTTGAGAGACCAGACTAATGAATGGTTCATCGAAAGAGGGGTAGCAGTCTTTCGGAAGTTGCAAGGGCGGCAGTCTACATGATTGACTGATATGGCACTGTAATAACACTCAACAGGCTTATCTGTGTTGATACTGCTACACGGCTGAAAGCAATGGGAAACTACAGCCGTAACTAACTCCCGAGGACATGCAGCTCTCTCTGTATGAATGATGTACTGATGATTGCTTCCTCCCGGGTAAAATATTCCGGAGGTAAACTAGTCCCCCGTTCGGATCTCCGGGTGGGGACTACACAAGAGGGAGCGATCATCAGGAAGATGGATACTGACATTCTGCGAGTCGGAGCGTGGAATGTTAGAAGTCTGAATCGTTGTGGTAGGTTAGAGAATCTGAAAAGGGAGATGGATAGACTAAAGTTAGATGTAGTTGGTATAAGTGAAGTACGTTGGCAGGAAGAACAGGATTTTTGGTCAGGCGACTACCAAATTATCAACACGAAATCAAACAGGGGAAATGCAGGAGTTGGTTTAATAATGAATAAGAAAATAGGGCAGCGGGTAAGCTACTACGACCTGTATAGTGAAAGAATTATTGTCGTCAAGATAGACATCAAACCAATGCCACCACTATAGTGCAGGTCTATATGCCTACTAGCTCAGAAGATGACGAGGAAATCGAAAGAACATATGAAGAGATAGAAGATTTAATACAGTATGTAAAAGGTGACGAGAATTTGTGATGGGAGACTGGAATGCAGTGGCACGCCAAGGAGGAGAAGGTAATACAGTAGGAGAATTCGGATTGGGACAAAGGAACAAAAGAGGAACTCGGCTGGTTGAATTCTGCACTGATCATAATTTAGTCCTTGCCAATACTTGGTTCAAACACCACAAACGACGGCTTTATATGTGGACGAGACTGGGAGACACTGGAAGGTGTCAAATAGACTTCATTATGATTAGGCAGAGATTCAGAAACCAGGTGTTGGATTGCAAAACTTTCCCAGGAGCAGACGTGGACTCTGACCACAACCTGTTGGTTATGAAATGCCATCTGAAGTTGAAGAAATTGAAGAAAGGAAAGAATGCAAAAAGATGGGATCTAGACAAGCTGAAAGAGAAGAGTGTGAGGGATTGTTTCAAGGAACGAGTGGCACAAGAGCTAAATGAAAAGACTGAAGGAAACACAATAGAGGAAGAGTGGCTAGTCATGAAAAATGAAGTCAGTAGGACTGCTGAAGAGATATTAGGAAGGAAGAAAAGATCAACTAAGAATCAGTGGATAACTCAAGAGATACTAGACCTGATTGATGAATGACGAAAATACAAGAATGCTAGAAATGAAGAGCGCAGAAAAGAATACAGACGATTAAAGAATCAAGTGGATAGAAAGTGCAAGGTAGCTACAGAAGAATGGCTGAAGGAGACGTGCAAGGATGTCGAAGGTTGTATGGTCCTGGGAAAGGTAGATGCTGCATACAGGAAAATCAAGGAAACCTTTGGAGAAATGAAATCTAGATGTATGAATATTAAGAGCTCAGATGGAAAACCACTTCTAGGGAAAGAAGACAAAGCAGAAAGATGGCAAGAACATATCCAACAGTTGTATCAAGATAAAGATGTAGATAAGTTGGTTCTGGAACAAGAAAAGGCTGTTGATGCTGATGACATGGGAGACCCGATTTTGAGGTCAGAGTTTGACAGAGCTGCGAGAGACCTAAATAGGAACAAGGCACCCGGAATTGATGACATTCCTTCTGAATTATTGACTGCCTTAGGAGAAAGCAGCATGGCAAGGTTATTCCATTTAGTGTGTAAGATGTATGAGACAGGATATGTCCCACCCGATTTTCAGCAGAATGTTGTTATACCTATTCCCACTATTCGCACTATCCCATGGTGTTCCTCACATAGTGGTACAAATCACAGGCAACGCAGACCCTCAGTGCCGCTCATATAGCGGTACATCTCGCAGGCTACGCCCAGAACCGCAGTGTTGCTCACATGGTACGACGCACGGGTACTGGAAACCCCCAGACCAGCCTCTTTACTGCTACTAATCACAAACCTATTTCATACCTAATTGAGTGGTACTACTTGCAAGTACATGGTGTTCCCCGCATGATGGTACGAATCAAAGGTAGTTTCACGGTGGTGGCAAGTGAGAGTAACTGTGTGTTTTTCCTCTGTGATCTTTTAGGAGTTTTAGTGTCAAAACAAGTAGTGTGCGCAAAAGAATATAGTGATGTTCATCTAGATGATCCAGCCAGTGATTCCATGTGTTGTGAAATGCTTGGAAGCAAGTCTGTACAATATAAATGGCTTTGTTTTTATTCCACGTGCTACGGCGGCAGCTGGCGTACCCAAGCCTCCCTTGCCGGAAATATACGACTCGCCGTCTCAAGATTGAATATACCTCAGGTTGGAAACTGGTTGACTGCTGTTCGTGAGTTTCATTTTCCTTGACTGCCGACTGCAAACCTCTCTTGCATTCTTGTAGCACCAGCTTCGATTCCAGCCTCCAGTAAATTATCTCGGTTTTCTACTCGGTCTACTTTAAGTTTGCTGTTGACATTCCTACTGTTAGCTGGTGATGTGGAGATAAACCCAAGACCCGCGGCGGATAGTGCGACTCAGTTTACCATCAGAATATCTGCTCTCTTAAAAACAAAATTACTGACTGTGAGCTCTACCTACAAGAACTATCTTCTTTCGATATTGTCGCCTTCTCTGAAAGTTGGTTAACTGACTTTGTTTCAGACATGGAAATCCCTCTTTCCAAAGAGTTTTCAATTTTCAGAACGGACCTTGGATCTCAGGGCGGGAGAGTTCTCCTGGCCGTTAAATCCAAATGGCATGTTAACCAACGTACTGATTTAAGTAGTGACTGTGAAGCCATTTGGGTAGAAGTGAAATTTCAGCAATCCAAATATCTATTTGCTTGTTTTTACAGACCACCTCGATCAACCCTCAATTATTCTGAACATTTTTTCTCTTCTGTAATGAAAGCCATTAATCTGAATCCTAATGTAATTATACTACGCGACTTTAACCTCCCTATTTCTTGGAATTCCCCTGCCCATGCTGTCCCTTCTAATAGCCTTGACAAGTGGTATCTCGACCATTATATTACGGGCCTAGGCCTCTAACAGTACGTGCTGGAGAACACCTGCGGGGATAGTCTTCTTGACTACCTGCTCTGCTCCATTGAGCCTTCAGTTATTTCTGTAGGACGAAATATTTTTAAATCGAACCACAAGTCTGTAGAGGCAACATTCTCTGTTGCCTTTTCCCACCCCCCGAAATGTCATCGACCCTTTACCAGGAACTGTGTACCCTTGTGGTGAAAGGTTGATTGGCAGGCTGTCAATCACACCCTCTCTCTTCTACCCTGGCACTTGCTGCAAGTGGGTGAAATGCAAGAAGCAGTGGACCTGTTCTATGACTGGACTCGTGCTGTGATCCGTGACCTTGTTCCCACTCGTAAAACATCCGCCAGATGCCCACCTTGGAAGAAAAGCGACACGAAAATTGCAGAAATTAATAAAACGAAAGCCTGGAAAGACTGGAAAAGGTCACCTGAAGCCAGCTATAAAACTTTTTCTGACCTTCGCAGACACCATAAATAACTTCTAAAACGGGATTACCAGGACTACATAAACTCTGCCTGCCTAGAAGTGAGAAGTAATAGCAAAAGATTCTGGTCTCTGATAAACAGCAGGAAAAATACAAAGCGTGTGCCAGACACAGTGACTTGGGGTGATAATTTAGCCGGTGGTAGTAATAGACCGGAAATTTTCAACGATTACTTTGAGTCTAATTTTGTTGCACCTGTTCAGTTCTCAGATTTTCCGTGTATTGATTCTGTTCCTTCTCATAGTCTCAGTAATCTTTCCACCTCTGAGTCAGAAGTCTATTCTTTACTTTCCTCCCTGCCAGAAAATAAACCTATTGGTCCGGATGATCTCAGTCCTGTCTTCCTGAAGAATACCGCTACGACTCTTGCCCATCTTATTGCTGTTATATTTAATCGTTGCTTCTTAGCCGGCTACTTTCCTGACGACTGGAAAATCGCTAACATCACTCCGGTTTTTAGAAGCGGAAAGAGGTCTGATGTCAGAAACTATCGTCCGATTTCTATATTACCCACTCTGTCACTCATCTGTGAAAAGATTATCCACCAGCGTCTTCTTTCTTTCACACTTCCTTATATATCGTCTCAGCAGCATGGTTTTCTTCCTGGTAGCTCCTGCCCAACAAATCTGGCTGTTCTTCTCCATCGTGCAACCTCTGCTCTTAATGCCGGTTCTCAACTGGATGTGTGCTACATTGATACTGCAAAGGCTTTTGATACCGTAGACCACGCACTTCTTTCCTATAAACTCTCAGAACGTTTTAATATCCATGGTCGCTTCCTAACTCTCCTGCAGAGCTTCCTCAATACCAGAACTCAGCGTGTGGTTCTTGATGGGTTCAGTTCGACTCTTGTTATGGTACATTCTGGCGTCCCACAGGGCAGTGTCCTAGGTCCTCTTCTTTTTGTCTTATTTATTGATGATCTCATTAATTCTATATCCTCCGTTTCTTATGAAATTCTACTATTTGCAGACGACTGTAAAATATTCAAAAAAATCTATTCTTTATCAGACATAAACTCCTTACAGAGTGGGCTTAATTCACTCTCTGAATGGTGCTCCACATGGCGTCTTAAGCCTAATCCTGCCAAGTGTTCCTCTATTTCAATCATGCTTCGTAAATCCCCTATTTTCAGTAAATACTCCCTCCTCGGTAACCCGTTCCCAACTCAAACAAAACAAAATGACTTAGGAGTGATGTTTGACAGTAAATTGTTATTTGTCCCCCATATACAAAAGATAACTGCACGGACAATGTCACTTCTCGGTTTGTTGTGTAGATTTTCTGACATCACCTATATCCACGCCCCCTGAACCTACTATGTATCTTGCATCCTACCAATTACTGAATTCGCGTCTCCCATTTGGTCTACCTCTTCACCCACTAATCTGAATCATATTGACCGCGTGCAGTCATTCTTCTGTGCCATTGTTAGAGTCAGAGTATCTGATTGTCGAAACTTGAGCAGTAATCAGATACTGGACAAGTTAAACCTTCACCCGTTATCTAGTCGCAGGAAAGTAGCCGACCTTAGATTCCTATATAACGCTGTTAACGGTTTATTTCGTTCTCCTGAACCTGCATCCTTTTCCTTACATGTTCCAACTTGCAAAACCAGGATTAATCTGCCCCTTCATATTCTGTATTCCCGCCTCTCGTTCAAAGAAATTTATTTATCCGCATACCAACCCTCCTTAACTCATTATCTTCTGACAGGAACTTGGACATTTTTTCTTCGTATGCCTCCTTTAATCGATTCCTCCTTAACTTAACCTAGTTCATTTTCTTCATATTCCTTTATTCTCTTCTCATTGCTGTCCTCTCTTTTGTACATAATATAATATTTATTTATTTATTTTTTACTGTACTAAACCATTACTTTTGTGTTATATTTGTTGTATTTATCTTATTGTGCCTAGCTATAAATTCTTCCCTTCGTTTTACGTTCAATCTTCAATTTTTCTTGTTTCTTTAGCCTTTATGTTTTGTTGTTATTTGTTGTGTCTCTACAGTTATTTTGTTAGTTTTTAATTTTTACTTTTTTTTATCGTTAGATGTTTTTTCGTCATTGTTCTTCCAGTTATTTTTTATGTTTGCCTTGTGCTACTCTATTGTAAATATGTTTTTCATTGCGGAACTCTGTAATTCGGCTTCTCGCTGTTTTGATTTCCCAAATAAATAAATAAATAAATAAATAAATAAATAAATAAATAAATAAATAAATAAATAAATAAATAAATAAATAAATAAATAAATAAATAAATAAATAAATAAATAAATAAATAAATAAATAAATCATCCCTTGGTCGTCCCTTTTAGTCGCCTCTCACGACAGGCAGGGGATACAGTGGGTATATTATTCATCTGCGTCCCCCACCCACAGGGGATAGGTGTGAAAACTATCGCACCATTAGTTTGGTATCTCATGCCTGCAAAATTTTAACATGTATTATTTACAGAAGAATGGAAAAACAAGTTGAAGCTGATTTGGGAGAAGATCAATTTGGGTTCAGAATAAATGTAGGAACACGTGAAGCAATCCTGACTTTACGTCTGATCTTAGAGGATCGAATCAAGAAGGACAAGCCCACGTACATGGCATTCGTAGATCTAGAAAAGGCATTTGATAATGTTGATTGGACCAAGCTATTTAAGATTCTGAAGGTGATTGGGATCAGATACCGAGAACGAAGAATGATCTACAATCTGTTTAAAAATCAGTCTGCAGTGATAAGAATCGAAGGCTTTAAGTCCAAAACAAAAGTAATGGAGTGCAGTTGAACAAAGGCAAGTGATGCATGAAATTTTAGATTAGGAAATGAAGTCTTAAAGGAAGTAGATAAATATTGTTACTTGGGTAGTAAAATAACTACTGATGGCAGAAGTAAAGAGGACATAAAATGCAGACTAGCACAAGCAAGGAAGAGCTTTCTCAAGAAAACAAATTTGCTCACTTCAAACATTGATATAGGAATTAGAAAGATGTTTTTGAAGACTTTCGTGTGGAGCGTGGCATTGATGGAAGTGAAACATGAACAATAACTAGCTCAAAAAGAAAGAGAATAGAAGCTTTTGAAATGTGGTGTTACAGAAGAATGCTGAAGGTGAGATGGATAGATCAAATCACGAATGAAGAGATACTGAATCAAATTGGTGAGAGGAGATCAATTTGGCTAAATTTGACAAGAAGAAGAGATAGAATGATAGGACACATCTTAAGACACCCAGGACTTGTACAGTTGGTTTTTGAAGGAAATGTAGGTGGTAAGAACGGTAGGGATAGACCAAGGTTTGAATATGACAAGCAGAATAGAGCAGATGTAGGATGCAATAGTTACGTAGAAATGAAAAGGTTAGCACAGGATAGGGTGGCATAGAAAGCTGCATCAAACCAGTCTATGGACTGATGACTCAACAAAATGAAACTATCTACCAACTTACAAGAGTGCCACAGGTTGTTGGAGAAGTGAACTGTTAGAGCCATCTTTCAGCCAGGCAATTTTACACATTTACATGGAAGCTGCAGCAAGTTTAAGAATTTGAGAAGCAATATTTAAACTGTTCAAAGAAAATTATAATCCTTAGAAGGATGAAAAGGGCTTGATGAAATTTTACTTTAACATATTTTCTACTAGCATCACAGTATATGTCATTCTGTCATGATTGGCTTACATTTTTCTCCCAAATAATCATAATGTTATGAAATTTGGGCAATGGTATAGTCATCTGTTAGCTATGACTTTCAGGAAACTTGTTCAATGCTATACTGGCCAAGATCAATAGTTCAGTGCTCATCAGAATAGACTGAATATCAAAACTAGCAGTAATTTCAAACAAGACTGAAAAATGTAGCATCTATCCCATACAGTTTCTTCAGAAGAGTTGATATTTCTCAGTATGGGGAACTTATTTCATGGAACATTGAAATTTCAACCAGAAGTTCTTACTAAATTAAGAAATATGTGAAAACCATCACACAGCTAATTCCCAGCCAGCCTTGCAAGTAAACACACCAAGAAAAGTACAGGTTGCTACACATAGTTTTTATGATATGACCTGCGTGGCCTGTTGTGGAAATTGGTTTATCAATACTACATGATCCAATTTGATATGGAAAGAACAAATCACTATTGATACAAATTATTATCTTGATGTGACAGCTAAGAGTAACAATGTTCAAAAATATGAAGTTTTTGAAGCTTCCACCTAATCAATACTTTATGTGTTATTTTACAGTACCAGTTTCGACCTTGTGAAGGTCATTTTCAGCTGACCAACATAACGTGTTATCACTGTAAGAATGTCACATAGTATGGGTAAAACATTGTCAATTTACAAATATTCTTTGTGTTAGTTTAAGCAATCGTCTGCGTTGAATGCTATGAGAATTTAAACTTAACATTACTAGTATGTGCATGGATGATATATGTTAAATATACAATGTTCTTAAATTATAAACGTCCACTGTTCCACATTGCACACAATAGTAACGTTAAGTTTTAGTTCTCATATCATTCAATGCAGACGATTGCTTAAACTAGTAAAAAGAATATTCATAAATTGACAATGTTTTACCCATACTATGTGACATTCTTACAGTGATGATTTACTTACATGTTATGTTGGTCAGCTGAAGATGACCTTCACAAGGTCGAAACCGGTACTGTAAAATAACAAAGTAATGATTAGGTGGAAGGTTCAAAAACTTCATATTTGTGAATATCAAAATCAATACGGAAATGAAACTTATAGATTATGAGTAAAAGTGTATTGGTGGTATATACTCTTTAAAAATAAGGGGAAATGGTGGGGACTAGGATATCAGGAGATTCAATAAATTAAATCATAAAAGAATATAGCCTTTATCTACACTTCAGAAAGAGGTTAGGATTTTGGGTCTACTATAAACTTATAATTAGCTATCAATTTCCATCTGCATTAAGATACTGGTATTTTATAGTCTTGTACATTTTCTATAAAAGTACATTCAATATTTCTACTGAAATAGCAACCTTCAAAGGTGGTTGTCTGTAGTGGCATGGTCCACCGTAGATAAGGATGATAATTAAAAAAAAAAGTGTGAAATAATATTCAGCCTGCATAACACTATTAGAATAATTTTTGCAGTATAAATACTAAAAGTGTCTAGCTCCGACACTCTTAATGTTTTGTGGTATCACACAGCAAGTTCAATCATCGCGTCCTCAAACTTCAACTTGCATGTTTCACAAAACAAAGGGTTGAGTGAATTTTTCATTGCTCCTAGGTATGATAGCCTACTGTTTTATTTAATGCTATTCTTCACTTCACTGAATTAGATACTTTCACTACAAGACGTCACTTTGCAACAGAAGCAGGTAACTGAAGTAAAATCAGTGCAGGCAAACTCATTACCAAATTAGAGGTAACAGAACAAAATTCAACCACATATGCTGGAACTTGCATTCATGAAAGAAAGTTACACTCGCTGTCGAAGATTGTAGACTAACACTGCTATGTCATAACTTTTTCATGAACTATTTTTTAACAGCTAATCTTCAATGTAACAGACTATTCTTTTTCCATGTTCCTGGGAGAGATGAAGAATTTGTAAGGAGCATTTAAAATTTGTAAATCCATAATAATCAGCACCATTACACAAGTAATTCCCAGCCAATCTTACAAGTAAACACACCATATTGCTGTAATGTATAAAAAAACAAAGTCTATGGAAAATCCACAGTAGTTTGCATCTCTGTATAGACAATTTCTTAAAGCGAATGAATTTAGAAAGAACTTACTTTTCCAAGCAAATATTCTGCGATTTCTAACAGATTTCCATACTGAGAATGCTCTGTGAGGACAATATTTCCTGTGGTATAAATATAGGCTTTTTCGATGCTCATAAAATACAAAGCCTGTTGGGAGAAAAGAAAAAGTACAACAATGATTAAAGGGTAAGATTTCAACTACACACAAAAGTTATGAAGATCAACAAACCCTGATATTTATAAAGGCTCAGTTAAGAAAGCTAGCACAAGCAAAATACGAATGCAGAAAACAGACACAGAGGCATCTTACCATGTAAGAATGTCATCTTACCATGTAAGAATGCATGGGTAGAGTAGGGCCTACACATGAAGGAAAAACACTAGTCCAAACTTCTCAGCTGCAGCCTTCATCATTGGCAGAAATAATAATAATAATAATAATAATAATAATAATAATAATAATAATAATAATAATAATAATAATAATAATAATGTGGCGGTGGTGGTGGTCATAGTTCACAAGTAGATGCTGTGTGAGGGGAGGGAATGGGGACACTGACAAAGAGAATGGAAGCTAGGAGTGGCTGTCCAATTTTATGGCCAGTTGCTTCCCTACACCTAAGCACCAGTTGATAATCAACTTTGGATGGAAAGGTGTGTGTGTGTGTGTGTGTGCGCGCGTGTGTGTGTGCGCATAATGATTGACGGTTTTAACGGTGAAACAATCAAACATGATTTGATGGTGCCGGGTGTGAATGGGGAAGGGAAGATCCATGTTTAGGGTTTTGCAGGTACTGCAGTGGTCAGGTGTGTGTTTGGCTAGCATGTTAGTAGCTAAACCAATGTAAAAAGCTGGGCACAGTTTGCACTGAAGCTGGTAGATGACTACACATAATGAACTCCTGGATGTCGGATGAAGTGCAGTCATGATGATCATGTATGGGGTAAGGCTTGGTGATGCTGCTAATTGTGTCTGGTATATGTAAACTGCAGGTCTTACAGTGGCTATGTTCACATGGAAAAGAGCCAGAATGGGTGAAGGCTGTTACAGTTCACAGTGATCAGTACCGTATAATCCCGAATACCATCTGCACCTTTCTCCCCAAAATATTGGTTCTAAATCTTGGGTCCGGGTCGTATTCAAGCCGTTCATTCTCGCAAATATTTACTACATTTACATGTAGTATTGAAATAGATTTCAATACGGTTACTGTACGCAATATACCACATGTAAACGGGTATTCAGGTCTTATTGAGTTTCAGTTGCATTCTAGAAAACAAGATCGATATTTTCTCAATACAGTTACAGTGGTATGTAAACGCGAAATGTAAGGTGATGAAATACAATAAATCAAAGAATACGGGTAAATATGCAGTAAATATGAAAGCCGCTGCTGCAAATGCTCGCTCGTCATTTGTTTCAGAAGTGTTGCTGGCATGCTGGCTGCGCGAATAGATCTCGTGGGATATTGTACCTTGCGAGACTCGAAACTGCTGGTTACGGAAGTCTACCTCCCTCACATTCGAGTTCCGTATCTGTCCCGTGAAAGTGCTGTCTCCATAATAAGCGATGGATTCAAAACGGTGTCTGCGCTTATTTACTGTGTGTGATAAACATGCAGTTGTAAATGAAGCTGAAACATACGGAAATCGTGCCGTTGGCAGAAAGTACGATATTGATGAATCGTGTATTCGTGATTGGCGGAAGAAGAAGAAACTTATAAAAAGTAACAGCGATCGCAGAGCATTTCGCGGGCGGAGTGCAGCGTTTCCAGAAATTGAAGAACAGTTCTGCAAATCTGCGATAGAAAAGCGTGAGTTAGGATATGGTGTTTTTTGTGAAATGTGTCAATTGAAAGCACCAGAGATCTCAAAACACAGGGTTTTACTGCAAGCCGCAGATGGATCCAAATCTTTTATCGGAGAAAGGGATTGTGCATTTGGAGACTTACATCTATTTCACAATGTCCACCTGGGGCGTATGAAGAAAAATTAACGGCCTTTCAGCGTCACATTATTCATTTGAGGAAGCAAAATTCTTATTTGCCGTTGCAAATTGGAAATGCTGATCGGACATCTGTATTTCAAAATGCCATTGGAAAATATAGTGGATACGAAGGGTTCTAGAAGTGTAACGATTAGAACAGGTGGTAACGAAAAGCAACGATGCACAGTAATGTTGTGCGTATTAGCGGATGGAACCAAACTCCCTCCATATGTGGTTCTGAAAAGGAAAACACTTCTGAAAGGAAACTTGCTGCCCGGTGTTATTGTTAGAACACGAGTCCGGCTGGATGGACCGTGCATTCCTCGAGGACTGGGTGAAGTGTATTTGGCAACGTCCCCGGGAGCTTTGTTACAAAAACGAAACATGCTTGTGTTGGACAGTTACCAAGGACATAAAACTGACGCCGTAAAAGATATGAGGAAAGGAAAAACCGATCTTGCGATAATTCCCAGAGGACTCACTTCTATTCTACCGCCGTTGGATGTGTGCGTGAACCGGCCTTTCAAAACTGCAATGAAACAGTTGTACACCGAATGGATGTCTGATGGTGATCACGCGTTTTAACACCAACCGGGCAAGTGAAGAGGCCTGAAGTGGGACTAAGATGCAGCTGGATCAAGAGCGCATGGGCGCGCATTCCCAACGATCTATTGCCCAAAAGCTTTAAGAAATGTGGAATTTCAAATTCAGTGGAAGGTAGTGAGGATGACTATTTGTGGAAAGATGCCAGCGATGAAAGTTCCTACGGTGAAACTTCAGATGACAGTGAATTGTGAATGATCTGAGTATTGGGCCGATTTTATTTATGATTTTTTAAATTGTAAGCTGTTTAAATTTATATTTGTGGTATATTTGAAGAAAATTAAATAGGTATGCAAGTTATTTTATTTTTTCCGTATTTTGCCGTCTCAAATTTAGGGTGCAGGTCGTATTCGTTGGCGGGTGGTATTCGGGATTATACGGCACATTTTTCAGGTTAGGAGGATGTCTGAATCGTCTTACTTCACTAGACTCTTTCCTCCACCTCCAGGATGGTAGAATAGACACCTCTGTACACACCAAACCCACCAACCATCAGTAGAATCTCCATTACAACACATCACACAAAACATTCACCCTTGCCATCTGGGGGAAAATGGATTTGTTCAACCTCTTGAGCCTGTGCCTCGTACAATAACAAGGCCTTTACTACTATGGGTTACCCTACCCAAATGGTTGATCACCAGATCTCCCGTGCCATGAACTCTGTCCCCAGACTCCCTGAACAACCTAATCCTGTAACCTTCATAACCACATATCATCCTGGTCTACATAAAATCAATCACTTTAGAAGTGCACAAGCATTCAGTCTTCTAGCATCTTCACTCTGCACCCGTACTCTGATTCCAGAAAGCCCAACAGTCACATTCAGGCACCCTCCTAACCTCAAAAACATTCTAACTCGCTACAGACCATAAAAACCTCCAGCCACCTTAGGGCTCTTTATGGTGAACACAGCCGCTGTAAGACTTGTCGTTTACATATAGAGCAATACCAACAAGTCTTACCCCTTACACGGTCATCACAACTGCACTTCAATGTCATCTACCAGCTTCAATGCACACTGTGCCCAGCCTTCTACATTGGCATTTAAGTACCAACACGCTAGCCAAACAAATATGTGATCACCGCAGTACCTGCAAAACCCCTAACTGGATCCTCCTGTCCCAATTCACACCCAGCACCATCAAACTACGTTTAACGATTGTTTCACAGTTAAAGTCCTTAAACATTTACCCACAATTTGACGTCCCCACACACTCCGAGATCAGACATCAGCTAGTGCTCAGGTCTAGGGAAGCACCCAAACTTAATATTAGATAACCACCCTTATTTTCTTTCCGTTCTGTTGTCTGTTAGTCTCCCACTTCTCTCGCACAGCATCTACTTGTCATTAATGACCACTACCATTATTATTCTATCCTCCACTGATGAAGGCTGTGGCCAAGAATTTCAGACCCATGTCTTTCCTTCATGTGTACTCTATCAATGCATTCTTGCATGGGAAGTCACAGCTCTCCATCTGTTTCCTAAACACTGATATTTAATTTGCATAATTTCAAATTAAATTTTACAGCAAACTGAAATGCTCCGTGAAATAGAAAAAGAGAAAATTGAACAACTCTTTTTGTCTTAGCCTATAGAATATTAAATAATAACTACAATTAAATTAATCCAAGCAGTAACAAATACAACAGTTAAACTAAAGACAACTCAAAGATTTACTATTGATAAATGTAATATATATCAGAAAAACTAATTTTATAGTAAGGCTTTCAAAAAAACACCCCCTCATTGTACTGTATTACTGTATTAGAAATAAAATGAAGCATATGTGAAATAGGTTTAATGCTTACAAGGGCTGGATAACGAAGCCTCCGCTGTATTTCTTCTGAGATATAAAATTCCCACAAACAAGTTTGCTTGCTTACTTTCAATGAAATTACACGACCACTCTTCATCTCCGTTGCATTCAATATTATACCATTCCATTTTCCACGGGGCTCACTAAAAAACCTATATTCTTCACTTCCTGAAATAGAGAAATAATACATGAATCTCTCATGGTGAACACAATCTTAAATTAATAGGGACCATCTACATCGTAGGGATAGGTATTTCTCTTGCTCCAGAGTCTTGAGTGCAGCAGCCAAAAATCTAAAGAATCTCATAACCCTTCCCAAGTCAAAGTAAATAGTGCTGCATTCTCTGTATGCATGTGTGTAAATCACAACATGCTATAAATATTTCTTTCTTGAAGTAAGGACTATAGCAGTTTTAAAGGATAATACGAAGCTTGTTTTTTAAGTAAGGTCCGTTTTGTTGTAGACACTAGTAGTTCGTGCGCATGTCACAACGAGCGCGTGCGTCGTGTACCGGCATGCCTCGGGAACAACTGTGCTCAGTTTCAGCTCTGTAGCTAACCTGTACGGTTTTGTTCTGTGCTTTCAAAATGTTTAAGACTATCAACTCACCCGCAGCGTGCGAGGTTCGGTCAGTGATACGGTTTTTGTCGGCAAGGAACCTGTCGGCTGCAGAAATTCGACAGATTTGCGAAGTGTACGGTGATAATGTTATGAGTGAAAGCGAAGTGCATAAGTGGGTACAACAATTCAAAGATGCAAGTATGAAGAATGAGATTTCCACCTAATCAATACTTTATTACAAATGTTTGAAGTTATCTACATTGAAACAGATTGAAACAGCTGATAGATTATAGTAATTCAAAGATGGCTGTGACAACGTCCATGATGAGGACTGCTCCGGTCGCCCTTCTTTGATTACAGACGATTTGGTGGCTTCAGTTGAAGCGAAAATTCATGGGAACAGATGCTTCACAATAACAGGTCTCTCAAACGAATTTCCTGACGTGTCAAGATCAGTGCTTTACAACATTGTTTCTGAACACCTAAAGTTTAGGAAACTGTGCTCCCACTGGGTCCCGAAACTCCTAACAGAGGACCACAAAAACCAAAGATTTGAGTGTGCAATTAAGTTCTTGACTCGTTATGACGAAGAAGGTGACTGCTTCTTGAGTCAGATCGTAACTGAAGACTAAACATGGGTTTCGCATATCGCGCCCGAATCGAAGCAACAGAGCATGGAATGGAGACACACACACTCACCTGTAAAAGTGAAGGCCAAACAGACTCTGTCCCAGAGCAAAATCATGGCGTCGGTGTTTTGGGATAGGCATGGTGTTTTGCTGGTCGAGTTCATGCAACGAGGAATCACTATCAATGCAGAAGGATACTGCCAAACCTCGAGAAAGCTACGCAGAGCTATTCAAACCAAAACACGCGGCATGCTGACAAAGGGAATTGTCCTTCTCCACAACAATGATGCAAGACCTCACACTGCAGTTCAGACCCGCGATTTATTGGACAGTTTTGGCTGGGAAGTTTTAGACCACCCACTCTACAGTCCTGATCTTGTGCCGAGCGATTAACATCTGTTCCTCCACCTCGAACATCACCTCAGTGGCAACCATTACAATGATGACAGTAACGTGAAAACGGCAGTGAACTCTTGATTATCGGAGCAGGCGGCAAGTTTCTATGAAGAGGGTATTTCAAAATTGGTTACGAGGTAAGTGTTTGAGCAAACTTGGCAACTATGTCATAAAATAGAGTGAATTATGTACTTTCTGAAAATAAATTTACTTTTTTGAAATAACCTTTCGCTGTGTACTTATTTTCAAACGGACCTTACTAAAAAAAAAAACTCCTAGTAATTTTAGTTAAATGCGCAATGTTTTCTAGAAGCTTCCACTCAATCAGGTGGGTCAGAGAAATTATGCTATTCCCAAGGTTATCTAGTATTTGATGTAGAAATGCCCGAGTGAACACACCATTTTGAAGCATAAGACCGTTCATTCTCTCCCACTGCCTCCAATTTTATCACAAATACTGTATTATACTGCAAGCTTCAGGAAAGAGTGCTGATTGCAAAGGTATAACTATTATTCACAAAAATTATTATTATTATTATTATTATTATTATTATTATTACCACCACTTCAAACAATTGTTAAATATAAAAACTTCAACAAGTAATTTTAAATTTGAAAAATTGTGTATTAAAAGTTTCAGTAAACTAAGTTTTCTTTGGGGAGGGCATTGTCTGAATTAATATCTCGTCTAAAACATTTTTCCATGGGTATTTTACGTTTTCCCAGAAAGTAGCCATATAAATGTTGCTAACAGGTCGTTCAGGTTGTATGCACCAGCACAGAAGATATGGTAGATACTTCACATTCCATTATTACTTTGGATTGGGTTTTATTACATACATAATCATCATAGACTGTTATGCCTTTCAGCATTCAGTCTGCAAACCTCTGTGAATATACTAAAACGTTGCCACAATCCTTTTTTGCAACTAGTGCTCTGGCCTTATTCAGTTCTATACCTCTTATCTTTAAATCGTTAGAAACTGAGTCTAACTATCGTCATCTTAGTCTCGCTCTACTTCTCTTACCCTCCATAACATAGTCCATTATACTCCTAGGTGTAACCTATCCTCCTCCATTCGCCTCACATGACCCCCACCACCGCAGCCGGTTTATGCGTACAGCTTCATCCATCGAGTTCATTCCTAAATTAGCATTTATCTCCTCATTCCAAGTACCCTCCTGCCATTGTTCCTACCTGTTTGTACCAGCAATCATTCTCGCTACTTTCATGTCTGTTACTTCTAACTTATAAGATATCCTGAGTTCACCCAGCTTTTGCTCCCATAAAGCAAAGTTGGTCTGAAAACAGACCAATCTAAAGATAGTTTCATCTGGGAGCTGACTTCCTTCTTACAAAATACTGTTGATTGCAACTGCAAGCTAACTCACTGCATTAGCTTTACTTCACCTTGATTCAATCTCACTATATTACCATCCTGCGAGAACATACAACTTAAATACTTGAAATTATCGGCATGTTCTAGCTTTGTATCACCAATCTGACATTCAATTCTGTTGAATTTCTTACCTACTGACATCAATTTAGCCTTCGAAAGGCTAATTTTCATACCATACTCATTGCACCTATTTTCAAGTTCCAAGATATTAGACTGCAGGCTTTCGGCACAATCTGCCATTAAGACTAAGTCGTCAGCATAGGCCAGACTGCTTACTACATTTCCACGCAACTGAATCCCTCTGTTATTTTTATTATACCTTTCAGCAGATGATCCATGTAAACTACGAACAGCAAAGGTGAAAGATTACAGCCTTGTCTAACCCCTGTAAGTACCCTGAAACCAAGAACTCATTCTACCATCAATTCTCACTGAAGCCCAATTGTCAACATAAATGCCTTTGATTGATTTTAATAATCCACCTTTAATTCCGCAGTCCCCCAGTATGGTGAACATCTTTTCCCTCGGTACCCTGTCACATGCTTTCTCTAGATCTACGAAACATAAACATAATTGCCTATTCCTCCCGTAGCATTTTTCAATTACCTGGTGTATACTGAAAATCTGATCCTGACAGCCCCTCCGTGGTCTGTTTTATTAAAGTAATTTTATTTGTTTACGATTTACACTGTATAAGATCAGGCTGAACACATTTGCAATCCAGCTTTAACAGTGCTATGACAGAGTTCAACTGCTGCACGACAGCACACGACCAAGTTCAAGTGGATCGGCATCTATTAGACAGCACTGCACAGTGAGCGTTGCCAAATCATGCCTGGAGGGATACTACTCTTGACTATCTCTCCCTTGCCATTACCATATCTGATGACAGCATAGTTTTCTTCACATGCCTCATTTAGTGGCCACTACTTCAGAACTTCTTACCTTGTTAACATTGGTAACATAAACATAACTGCTTATTTGGACAAAGAAATGAAAGAACAAAACCCAATTTAGGAACTATTCAAAAACAAATGAAATATTATTTGTAAGTGCCATACCTGCTCACATATAAGTGTACTGATAAAAACCGTAGTCACCTGTGCAACCTAAATTTCAAAGACTCATTTTTGTGAAGGTCTATTTCTGTAAGTCCCCAAATGTATGGCTTGACCAGCAGAAGCCACTATGTGCATTGCAGCTGAGCTCAAGGTCACAAATAAACCGAAATTTCCTCAAGCTTAGACTATTTGTTTTTCAAAATTATGATTCGTGATCTATGATGTCTATAGTAGGTTGGAAGTCTCAATTACAGATGATGCGTTCCCATGAGAGGAACCGTCAATAACTATTATCTGTAACGGAATTTAAAAATTCCTTAGAAATGAATGTGAACATAAAGCTACCTGCATTAATTTATGTTCTACTGCCCACTTGCCTGACCTGCGTCCACTGATTATACACAAGATAACATCTTCCATTTTACATTATGAAATTTAAGCAATATTTAAACGTTTTTAATCTCGTAGAGAGTTCAAACATGTTTAATTAACAGTCATCTTTAACATGATAATGTACTGACTTAAGAGGATAATACTGTAAATATGATTTTGGGATTAATGTAAGAGGTCAACCGTCAATGGGGATAAAATGAAATTTATGGTCTGTAATGACAAGAATACGTTCGAAAATTAGAAATGTACATATCACAAAAGCAGAACAGGGAGAACAGTTTAAATGAACACATGGCATAATAAAACCAGTTATTCAAATTATCAATCCAATATCCCAGAAAGAGAAAGGGAGAAAATGTTAGCGATAAAGAACACGTAAGTCAGGAAACAACCAGGACCCGACAAGATATTACCAGAATTCATAAAAAACCTTTGACCATCTGCTTTTAAGATACTGCTGCACATATTCAACAAATTTTGGACATCAAATGAAAACCTACCAAATGACTGGACAAAAGCAACTATAATTCCAATTCTAAAACCAGGCAAGCCAAAAAATCAAGTCGTTTCGTACTGACCTATAGCACTTACCTCCATTCTGATAAAAATTCTAGAAACGATGATTACAAATACTCAACTGGTATTTGGAAACAAAATCTCTTGTATCAGAAGAACAACCCATAAAATAATGAGATTTACACGAAAAGGAAGCCTTTAACAAAAGGGGAAGTGTTCTTGCAGTTTTCATTGATTTTAAAGGAGCCTATGATACTGTATGGCAAAACATGCTGTTATGGAAACTAATCAGATTCAAAGTAAGTGGATGCATGTTAAAGTGGTTTTCAAGATTCCTTTCCCAAAGAATGATCAATGTTTGTTACAACAACAAAACTTCAGGGTGCAAGCAATCAAAACTAGGCCTTCCACAAGGAGCTGTATCAAGCACAACATTATTCAATATTACATCAATAATCTTCCAACAACAATAAAGGAAGTAAGTGATGTGAATATCAGCACATTTGCAGATGATTTTATGATCTGGACCACAACACGTAAGAGCCCAAATCAGCAAATGCTTCTTGAACACAGAATGAACCAAACTAAAAAACTGGATTGAAAAATAACAAAACGGAAAGCAATACTACGAATATAGTATATCAGTTTCTCTCCTTGAGACATCACAATCCTTCTTTCAGTCTAAAATTAAGTGATCAGGAACTTCCAAAAAGTGAAGGCACCAAGTACCTAGGTATCATCGTGAACAAGAAGTTGAACTGGACCAGACACAACATGTAGAGGAGAAGGTAAACAAACGGATGAAATTGCTGAAGAGAATAGCAGGAGCTACTTGGGAGAGCATTCAAGACACTTAACAGAACCTACAACACTTGCATCAAACCTATCATAAAATATGGCAGTGAAGTACTTACTAATCAAATATTCATAATTGCCTTGAGAGGTGTCAGAATAATGCCCTACGAATCATAACAAGCACAATAAAAACCACACCTGTAACTGCCTTACAGTTGTATACCCACAATTTACCAATAGAAGAAGAGATGAAACAACAATTAGCCAACGCATATCCCAACTTACAAAGACTACCCCAAATGACCTCGGCCAAAAAATAAGTTACTAGCCCCAATCTTATAACCCAAAAAGATCCTTTGAGTCTTGCCAAAGAATATATTAATAAGAGCAATCTGCAAATAAAACTTCAACCACTCTGTATGCCGGTCAACCCCACTGAATACACGTGACTGCAGATCTTACTTTGTTCAAACAGGCCTGCAAGAAAGACTTCAGCAGTATGATCTAAAACAGCTGGCCCTCTGTACAATAGAAGAAAGATATCTGTCCAATCAATGGCTAAAAATATATATAGATGGCTCACAGGACAAGGAAAATAGAACTGGGGCAGGAATACATTCATCTCTCTTCTCACTCCACTTCCCAGCAGGCCAAAACAAAACAAACTTTGATGCAGAGATAAAAGCAATTTCCCATGCACTACAACATTTATTAGGCAGAAACAATGATCAGCAAAAATTTGTTTTCCTTAGAGATTAAAAAACAGCCATCCAAGCCATCTCGTCAAATAATGTTGAAAAATAAAGGTAGTGAAAGAAATTCTATGCATGATAAAAACTCTCGAAAGACTCCACAAACATAACCCATTTCAGTGGATTCCTTCTCATGTTGGAATAACAGGTAAATGAAGAGGCAGACAGATTAGTCAAAAAAGGTACCACACTACAACCTGCCAGCCAGACTGATTTTATGTCAGCAAAAAGGATCCTGAAAAATACAAAAGGCAAAGAAAACAGCAGAAACCAAATTATGGAAAGATACTGATGCTAAATGGGATCAGTACAAAATAAAACCAAGAAGAGAAGCTGTAGTCTTCTTCAGACTTAACACTGACCACGACTGTCTGGCAGCTCACCTGGAACGAATCAACATCCTGAGATCTGAAAAATGCACACTTTGCCATAACCCTGGAAGCAAAATTGATAAGGAACACCTGCTACATTGCACCAAGCTTGATGTGACAGCCAGAATTTCAGGAAATCTCACTCAACTATACTGGAATGCAAGAAAGCTGATGGATTGGAATCTGGGCTAGCCATAAGATACAATAACAACAACAACAACAATGAAGGACACAAGTGGGCAGGACAACCCCCCTCCAATGCCACACACTCCACCCATTCAATCCTTCCTGATGCACAACCAGCTCGCTCGCTTGACAGCTCAACAGTCTGCCGACTCAGTTGATCAGTTGGAAGTGTAAACAGATATCCAGGGCCTCTGCATTCAATGTAAATCACTCCTAATTGACGTGTTTTATTCTTATTCTCTTGTCCTCTAGATAAGATTTCATTTTTATCCAGCAAGCTAATCTTTTATTACAGACAATTTTGTTCCATTTGGATGTGCCTTGGCAATGATTACGTCAAAAAGCAGGGACAAACTGAGTCAACACTACTCAGAAGAATAAGAGACCAATGAAGGATATTTGGAATATAAAGCTCTTATAATAGTTACACAACATCAACATTTGAAAATTGAGAAATAACATAATACAACTTTCAGATGATATTTATATGATAACTAGCAAATGTACCCATGCTTCGCTAAGGTATTCTATATTGTATACAAATATCGAAGTAAATTACTGTACATGCAGTGAAGCTTTTTTAAATTGCATGTCTCTTAGAGTCGTCCAGAAAGAACAGGGGGAGGTTCCCATACATTGTTTCCAACGTAAAGTGCCAGTTGAGGAGTTGTGATGATAACGGCAGGCTCACTTGCCTACTACCATTAACAATCAAATAGGTAAGTTTCCATTATAACAGGTGGCCTCATTACCTATTGCGTGGTCACAATAGATTTTGGAGAGTTTTCGTTACAATGGCAGGCACCCTTTCCTACTTCCAGACAGATTACAGTTGAGGAGATTTTATTATAATAGCAGGTACCTTCCCTACAGCCAGTCAAAATTGGGTTGTGCTGTTATTATAATGACAGGCCACTTTTCTTAACGACAGCCACATTTTAGATGGGTAAATTTGTTTATAATGGCGGGCACACTTGCCTACTCAAAAACACAATCTGTTAGAAGAGTTTTGAACAAAACTGCATGCTCCCTTGACTTCTGCCAGTCAAATTGAGAACGAAATTATTAATTGCAGGCGCTCTCCTGCTGAGAGTCATCATTGATGCAAAATATTAATTATAATGGCAAACACACCCTTTCTACATCGCTATAAATGGACTTCAATGAATATATATAGATCGACATACAAAGTATATCCACGTTTACAATACGGTATTGCAAACCTTAATTTACAGATAAACTGCTGCTAAACGATACATCATATTGATTGATGGACAGTCTGTACCATACGACGCCTCATTTAGCGGTCTAAATGGCTGGTATTAAGATATTTTCTTCTGTCTCATCTATTTATATGTAAAATAGTTAGAAATGTTGAATAGGGTGAAATTTGGGTAAGGTTATCTCACAGTGCATTACTTTTGGGTACTAATATGACAGCTACAGCCAATATGACAGCCAATGTTCGTGTAGAATTAGACGATTCTGCCTTTCGTATAAGTGATTCGAACTATGAATTATACGTGTACAAAGAGCAAAATGTAGATATAATCGGGAAATAGACAAATCTAACATGTAAGGAAGAGAGATACGACGACACACCATAGGTCCAACATTGTAGATCACTCGAAATTGAAGGAAGATTGTGCCATCCGTTTCGTGATAGGAGTAACTGTTTAGCCATGAAATACCTCGAAACAAAGGTCTGCACCAGGGGGGTGAAAGTCTAATGGGGTTTATGGTTCCAATCTGTAGCTAGCTTAAGGTAGTTTTAGTCTCTCCTTTTAGATGGCGCTGGAGGTTGTTCATAACGAGTAAATAGTTATATACAGGTTCTGTACATGTCACGCAAGTAAGCATGAAATGAGCGATGTTAATAATTAAAGGCAGTTTGCCTCGAAGTGAAGTATTTCAAGTATTTCAAGTCTGACCTCAATCAGTGGGCCCTTCTAACAAATTAATTGGCGTCTCCAAAAACCGTAAAATAGTAGTTAGTGGGACGTAAAACAAATAACATTATTAACAAATTAATTAGTCACATAACGTCAAGCACTGTGGAGATAATATTGCTGGATTGCATCGAATTCAACTTTACCCAATCGATTAACCTTGTTCGAACTAATATCAATTTTAATCAATAGTTCCCGTGGTGCTTCAGTATTTGTGTTGTTGTGCTGTAAATCTTTGTTCCTTGTGCTTGTTTATTTGAAAAATATCTTCACCAGTCCTCCTGAAATCCTGTATTTCCTGTTTGAGTACACATCAGGGGCTGAAAGCTGAATGGTTCTATTAATGTAGTTCTATATATTTCCTGTCTCAGTGCATTTAATTCTGTTATTTTTATTTTCATATGGTACTTGGATATTGATGTGATACCCCATTCTCTTGCATATGGTGTGCTCTGCTGTCTTACTTTCGAAGGGATTTCTTATTTGTTATAATATCAGCTTTGTGTTAATGTGTCAATCATTCATTTGAAGTTAAAGCTGCTTTGAGGTATGTGGTTATGTTCTCAGTAACATAGTATGCCATACAAACTAGGGGTATCAGATCATTACTTACAACATAGTAAGTACTTGGAAATAAAAATATATGAATTACAATGTATTGGGCATGGAAGTAGTAGAACTGCATTATTATCATTGGCAGGAGAGGAGGGGGCAGGAGCTGTAAGCAAACCCGGATGTCGCTTCTCTGCGCTATCTGTTGATAATTACATAAAATCAGCTTCATGGTCCGTATCGCACTTCAATAGATTCACAATTAAGTATTTATTTTCCACCTAGTCGATACAATGATTGCTTAAGGCAATTTTTAATGGTCAAAAGTGGTACATGTTTCGTATATTATCAACATCTTCAGCCACATAACACTGTTTAGATGAAAAATGTATAAAATTGACAAAGTAATGCTTTAGAGGAAGTGTCCTTAAAATTAACATAAGATTGACAATGTTAATTTTAAGGACACTTCCTCTAAAGCATTACTTTGTCAATTTTATACATTTTTCATCTAAACAGTGTTATGTGGCTGAAGATGTTGATAATATACGAAACATGTACCACTTTTGACCATTAAAAATTGCCTTAAGCAATCATTGTATCGACTAGGTGGAAAATAAATACTTAATTGTGAATCTGTTGATAATAGCGGTAAGATAGTGCACAAAATGCGCACTGTGGCGCTATCTCTGACGAAAGACTGAAACTACTAGGGCCGAGTGGCTTGGTACCGAAATTTATCATCGAGTTTCATCTCTATTCTATTCTATCCTCTTTGGTCTGCACTGTCATTAAAATTGCCTCCATATTTCAATATTCTTTGGGGATAAAAAGTGAAAAATTTTAAAATCTTGGAAGTTTTCTGTCGGTTGGCAGCTAAAAACAAATAATTTTACCCAATTTCTACTTCCTAGCTCGCCTGGCAGAGTGTGCCGCAATCTTGATTTTGGGCGAGGAGGGTAAAATTTAGGACATTCAGGAAACAATCAGTTTTACTAATGAATGGTGTAAAAATTTTATACAAGGTTTATACACTGTTTATGTGTAATTCGTCACTAATAAACCGTGTATAAGCCTCCTGTGTATACATCTGTAATAGTTAATTGAATTGCTTATACTGACCAGGACCCTTGTATAAGCATTGTATAGCAGCGAGTAGCGGAAAAAGAAACGAGTGAGCAGTTTATTTTCAGGGTATTTACTGTCTGCAGTAATTTAACAGTGGTGAAGTATTCGACTTATCCATTTAACATTGAACACACACTGAAAGAATGGACGATAATGTGATGATCTTCACGATATTTTAAACATAGGAGACATACACCATTTAGAGGTTATGGAGGCTAGACATCTTCGTAAAGTAAAACACTTTAAAGAAGAAGGAATGGCAATGGGTAACTATAAAAGAAATGATGGTTGGGCATATTTTAGTGAAATAATGTGTTACTATTTAACAGACTTTTGAAACGGCAAGTTTATTATACATTATCTGCCTCTACGAAGATCTTTCTCGAATTTGAGTATAAAAAGGGACATATTTACTGACATAAAAAAAATGGTATAACTTGAAAACTGTACGTAATATGTAGTTGAATACGGAGATATATGATGTATAAATGCCTAACAGAAACTTTTTTGATCAAACCTTTCTTTTAGCTACATAAGTTTTTTTCTTTCTCCTGAGGGGAAAAAAAAAAAAAGATTTTGGAAAGTGTACCCTTTTCAACTCAGATTCAATTATAATTGCTTACATTTTCCGTACTATCCCAGCTAGGAGCTTTTGATCTTTTCTTAAGCTTTTCCATTTCTTTCGTGGCGTTCATTACACAAGCAAGCTGAAGAAATGTTGATATCCATATAAGCAAATTTCCAGCTGTCTCACTTTGTGTTGCCACTGCCTTTTCGATATGCTGTGCTACTGTGTGACTTTCTGGAAAGTTTTGCTCGAAGATAACCAGCAGAAGCGATCATAAAGGCGGTGAACGTGCGAAATACGTCAGTGAACTGCAGGAAGAGATTCCTACGACTTGGAACAAGTGTATACGTGCTGTATTGTAATACAATGCGTATACTTCATTTATTAGTAACAAAAATATACAAGGCTTATCTAGCATTTATTCGCTGTATAACTATACAAGTGTTAAACAAATGTATAAGGACTTTTTATTAGTAAGACGGTGTAGCTATAAATATGCAGATGGTCATTACCCCTTAAACGGATCATCATCATCATCATCATCATCGTGCAGTCCCAGTTTCCCCGGGTAATGTTTATGAGCCTCTTCCACTTCTTCCTGTCCATATACAACTTGTCACGGATAACATCATCCACTGTCCTTCCCCTGGTAACTAGATCAAACTTGATCATATCCATCCATCGGGTTTTAGGTCTTCTTGCAGATCTTTCCCCCTCCACCTGTCTTTCCAAACTTATTCCAGCTGTTCTTGTAGGCGCCAACCTCATCACATGCCCGTAGCCCTGTAGTCTGGATGTGCCAATTCGGTCTAATAGGGATGTCTTTTTTTCTGGCTTCTTTCCTCACCTCTTCATTTCTTGTCCATCTTGGTCTTCTGGATGATGGATCTAAGAAATTTCATCTCTGATTCTTGGAGTTTCAAATCTGTTTTTGTGAGGGAGCACACTTCAATACCATAGGTCAATAGCTGTTAAACATCAGTTCGGCCGGTTTTGGAATCATGTCATCCCACAAAAATGTTCTTACTTGTTAGCAGAATAAAACGGAACGTCGAAATTGACGAGCAGACAGCCAGATGGCGTCAAATTTAAATGCCTGCACACGGTAGCTGAAGCCATACGATTATTATTATTATTATTATTAGTAGAATTCTGATCCCTTTTGCACTCTGTAATTTCCTTTCTTACCAAATTATCACTGGAGATTACACTTCCAAGGTAAGGAAAATTATCCACACACTCTAGCTGATGTGTCTCCTAGTTTTACACTTGCTGGACACCCTTCTCTATTGACTGCCATCACCGCTGATGTTGAGGTTATATTCCTGGAACTGGGATTTCCATACGTTGAGTCTGGTCTGTACTACTTCTGTTTAATCCCAAACCATGATATCATTAGCAAAGGCAACTGCATTCAGTTCACCTAACTTTTCCTTGACGTTCATTATACTGTCCATAACAGTGATGACCAGTAGTGGGGACAGTGTACTTCCTTGTTGAAATCCACTGTTGGTCTCAAACCATGATCGACCTTCCCCAATTTGCACACAGCTAGTACAGTCTCTGTACAACATCTGAATTTTCCTTACCAGTCCTTGAGGCACATTTTTTCCCCCTCTTCCCCCCCCCCCCTCAGGCACTCCCAGATCTCATCTCTTATAACACTATCATAGGCCTTTTCTATATCCAGGAATACAATGACCAGGTTCTTGCCTTTCTCCCAATACTTTTCATCAGCATGTGGGTGCTAAAAATTAGATCTATTTTTGATCATTACTTCTAATTCCATACTGCTCCTCCTCTACCTGTGGTTCAATGATGATTCTCAATCTCCTCTGTATGATCTTCTCTAGAATTTTTAGACCATGAGACAGCAGTGTTATTCCTCTATAGTTGGGTGGGTTTCCGTCTGCTGCCTTTCTTAAACTGGGGAATTATAACGCCCTTGCTCCAATCTGCAGGTATCTTGTTGTCCGTCCATATGGCATTTAGTACTCTGTGCAGCCAATGTACACCCTGGATGCCTGTTGCCTTTATCGTGTCTGCATTCACATTATCTGCACCTGAAGATTTTCCTTTAGGCATAGATTTTAAGGCTGTCTCAGTTTCTGTCCAGGTGATGGCAGGTTCCTAATTGTAGGCTTGAATTTCCAGTTCTGTATTTTGTTTTTGAACTGGTCTATTCAGTAGGTGGTTGAAATGGTTCTTCAGGACTTCTCTCATGTAACTTTCTCCATTTTCATCTTAAAGTGCCTTAATGCTATTCATTGGTTTCCTTTTACCACTGATAACACTACACAGTAGTTTATTATTGCCTCTGCTGTCTTCCTCCAGTTCTGAGTGAATATTTTCCATGACGTGGTCTTTTCTTCTTTAACTGTTCTTTTAACCCCTTGAACAGATAGCTGTACAAAAATTTGACCCAAATAGTCAATGCACAGACACGGTCATTACAATTTTATTTATATAGATAGATAAGGAATCTGCTCCACGTACAACACCTTTTGGGCTATGTTTGCTGGACTTAGCCTGCAAAACTGACCGTTCATGATATCTCCCTTATTCATCCTCCTGTCAAAAAATTACCCATGACAAAAAAGTTTTAGAAATGGATTTCCATCAAGTTTGATCAATTTCCGGTCAGGTTGGTCTTGTATATATTGTGGGAGAGTAAAATCACCATTTCGGTTCCCTATAAAACGCCAGTCCATTCCGGGAATTTGAAATGGTATGGACTTTAAAATCTACCTTTGGACAGGCGGATGCTAAATATAAAGTTTGGTTGGAATTTCTTCAGTAGTTTTCAAGTTATAAGAAATATGCTTTACACGCACCTGCTCGAGTTAAGTCAGGTGGATCTTGTACTGAAAAAAGGTCCGTTAATGATATCTCCCTTATTAATCCTCATATTGAAATGATGCACAGGAGGAAAAGGTTTAGAAATTGATTTCCATTAAGACAGGCAGATTTCCATTAAGTTTTGTTGTGTATATTCTATGGGAGTGCAAAATCATGGTTTCGGTTTCGTTTGAACACCCAGTCAGTTCAGGGATTTAGGAACAATATTGACCCTAAAACCTAAGTACAGCTGGATTTTAAATATGAAGTTTGGTGGAAATATATCTAGTAGTTTTCAAGCTATAGATAAACAGACACCAAAGCTAAAAAATATGCAGATGGTCATTATTACACCTGACACGGATAACTGTACAGAAAATTTTGCCAAAATGGTCAATGTACAGACACAAGGTCATTACGATTTAATTTACATAGATGACAACATGAAAGAGTATTCATGTTTGATTTGTTTATGTATTTTTAACTGGAGATAGTTTATGGACAATTTAAATGTTGGATTGTATGATTTTTAACAGCTCTAATGTGCTTAAAGAAGGGAATGCTTTTATATTCTCGAAACATGTACTTTTATATCAATGTGTTAGATAATGAACTAGGCATTGTATTGACAAGGCAAATCCTTAATACACGACACTAATTACAGTCAATACGGTCGGACCAATTTTGGCCATTATGGTGAAAATTGTAGATTAATCATACCTGTCGACTCATGACTGACTTGTGAAAACAAACATTGAAGTTTAAAGTGAAAGGGTAGAACATGTTTTTGCAATAACTGTACATAACATGACCGACAGTAGTTTATTAACTCCTTAGAAATAAAGGCCGAAGTAAACGGCTGCTTGATTTTTGAACTAGTTCCTGACATTAAATAAGAATGTGATACTTCAAGACACAGCAATGTTCATCACCGATTTCAGAGGTTAGATTATATACTCCTGCGTCTTTTTAAATTTAATATAATTTATAGCGAAAAGATTATCATCACTCTCTAGGGGTCTAAGTATGTTTTCATAAAACATGTATCGTAAAGGTAGGCTGGGGATGCTGTTTCAAGTAACAAAATTGAAAAGTTAGTCACTTATGCCCCTGGAATGATGCTATTACAATTTTTAAGAATGAAACTGAAAATGCACATTCACAAAGTACTGGAATCAGAAAATATCTCTTAACTAGCAATTAAGCTGATGTATGGAAATCGTCCACAAAAGATTCTGAAGAAACTGATTGCTGTCTGATACATATATTAATGTATGTTTGTTTTTTGCTTTTACTTCCCAACTTTTACAGAAAATTGGATATGACGACAATCTGCTATAGAGAGTTAATTTATCACCATTATAAGTTTCACCAAAGAGTAAAGTCCTCTCAGTTTTAATTACTGCGTTGACGAGGTGACAGTAACTCACGGGTATCAATGTAAGTATCGTATTTCTTCGAATCCAACAACATGTTTTTTCTTCAGAATTCCATGTGAAAACTCACGGGTCATCTTGCATTTGTGAGCTAACAATAATGAACATTAACTCCGCCATTGTCCGGTCCCAAGTCCGGAATGAGAAAGGAGGAGGGTTTGCTGGTCTGGCACCCAGCTGTAAAACTGCCAACACCGAGTGTTGGGCGGCGGGAAATAACCTGACTCCCTAAGGGGGCCAACGGCTTCGGGTGAATGAGCCTCTTTGGGTGGAGTGATGGTCCCCACAGTGGAGGAAATGCCACTGGAATCCATTATGCAGCGTCTGTTCTCCAGGTTAAGGGCGGCTGCACAAGGCATCTGTACTCCAGAGGAGCAGCCTCATTATTACCCCACTGGACCACATCCAGAGTTGTAATTCGGGGCCTAGTCCCACACAGGTGACACCTTGACAGTCAACCATGGAAGGTCTTAAGGAATACTCCACCAGCTGAACCAAGAGTTCAGAGAAGGCAGCATTCGGATACGGTGGGCTGCCACCTGAAAGATACTGTGAAGTCATAGGTACGGAAATACCCCAGTACCACATACACGAATGAGACAAAATCAAGAATCAAACCAAAGCAGATAACATACTTCTCTACACACAATAAAAACTCACTCGTGCAAACCGGTAAACTAAAAGTGATCACCGACATAATGGACCAACACAAAATTCCTATCATGGGATTACAGGAAATTAGATACTCTGACCAGGATGCCTTGGAATCTCAAGGGTACAGACTTTATAAAGGTATACCCGGGAAGAGAGTGATGAAGAATGTCACCACAATTTGGAACAGGATTTTTGGTCAGCATTAAAATAATAAACTCAGTTCAAGAATTCAGATCACAGTCTCCACGACTCAACGCTCACCTTAAAGGCATCTAATAAAATCTATACTATAATAAATGCCCATGCTCCCACTAATGATAAAAACAACTCAAAAGATCAGGAGGAAACAGGAGAATTTTGGGACCTATTGGACCGGACCATAGATAACATCCCCAAACACCATATAAAATTATTAATAGGCGACTTCAACGCTCAACTAGGCAGAGAAATAAAATACCATGACATCATTGGAAAATGGCCAGGACACAAGAAAACAAACAGAAATGGAGAGAGACTAGTTGACCTGTGTAGAAACCATAATTTAATCTCAAAATCTACATATTTTAAGAGGAAACCTAAAAAACTCAAAACATGGAAACACCCTGACTACACTAAAGGAGAATGGCAACTGGATCACGTCTGCATAGACAAATACCACCACAAAGAGATCTATAATGTCAAAGTCCTCCGAGGAATACACACAGGTTCAGATCACGACGTAGTTAAAATTAAAATTAAACTCACTCCCCAGAGGAGACAACAAAAGCAAGCCCTTAAAACTAAAAGAAAAATAAATCCTACCCAGGTAATCAACAACAAAAATTACCAGAAAGAAACTGAAAAAATAAAAGTCACAGATAAACTTTAAGACTTAGTACACAACCTTAAAAAAATTGCAAAAGACCTGGCTCCAATTAAACCACGTAAAAAACACCAATGGTGGAACAGTGAATGTGATGAAACAGTGGAGAAAGGACATCCGGCATGGCTATTACATCAGTCCCAAAAAACAGAAATATCCTATCAAAAGCTAGTAAAACAGAAAAGAAACTACCCAAGTCTTAAGAATAATAAAAAGGTATCATAAGGACACCCTGCAGTTAATCGAAGAACAATTCAATAAAACTCAATCAAGGGACTACTACAAAACCTTCAGAAAGCAGCTCCAAAAATATGAACCCCCGACCCTACTGATGAAGGATGAAGATGGCAAGCTGGCCCATAACAATAAAGACAATGCAGAAATTCTGGCTAAACATTTCAACAAGCTTTTAAATTGTGAGGAACCTACAGAAATCCTTCATTTGGACACCAACACCCCGATAAAAACATCACTAGAGAACATCAATCCCCCCATAATAAAGGAAGTCTACCAAGCTCTGAATAAATTAAAAAACTACAAAGCGCCAGGAGAAGATCAGACCTTTGCGAAAATCTGGAAATATGCAGGAACGTCACCAAAAGTTGCCCTCCATCAACAACTTGTCTCTATCTGGATTAAAGAAGAACTACCAGAACACTGGACAAGAGCCCTCATTCATCCATTGCACAAAAAAGGAGACAAAACCGACCCTAATAACTACAGGGGAATCTCGCTCCTAGACATAACATACAAAATATTTTCAATAATCATCCTTAATAGGACAAGTTTACAACTTGAGAAAGAACTAGGAGAATATCAAGGAGGTTTCAGACCCTGGAGGAGCTGTCCTGATCAGATCATGAGTCTTAAGTTGATAATGGACTATAACAGGAGAAGAAACAGAGATATGGTGATAACATTTAAAGATTTCAAGAAAGCTTATGATTGCATCCATAGAGAAACTCTGTTTAAAATTTTAAGACACCTTGGACTACATCCCAAATTAATAAACATGATAAAATTGACTCTCACCAATACCAAATCAAAAGTGAAGTTTAGGGGTGAAACATCAGAGACATTTGAAATTAAAACTGGACTACGGCAGGGAGATGGACTCTCAACACTATTATTTAACTGTGCTCTAGAAATGGTAATGAGGGAATGGTTTAGGAAATGTCCTCCAAAAATAAAGATTGGCCGAAAAATCAAAACAAATTGACTGGATTTTGCGGACGATTTAGCATTAATAGCAGTGGACATAAAAGAAGCAAAAACCCAGATATCAGAACTTCAAGACATTGCAAATAAAATTGGCCTCAAAATATCATTAGAAAAAACAGAAATTATGCCCCAAAAACCAACACAGCTAAAAGAAGTCACCATAAATAGTAATAAAATCAAAATAGTAACTCAATTTAAATATCTTGGAGAAGTAATAATACATAACCTAAATGAAAAAAATCTCAATCCAAACAAGAACAAATAGATTAGCTAAAGCAGAAAAATTAACATGGGATATCTACAAAAAGAAATGTCTATCAATAAATACAAAAATAAAACACTACAACACAGTTATAAAACTGGAAGCTACATATGCAGCAGAAACACTTTTTCACCTGAATAAATAATCAAAGACTGACAGACTTCAGAAAATTGATTGGAAGAACCTGCATCAACAAAATATACCAGAAAGATGGACAGTGGCGGTTAATACCTAACAAAGTCGTGTACAAAGAGCTAGAACCCATTACAGATACTATGCGTAAGAGGAGACTGGTTTCTTTGGACATATCATGAGGATGCAGGATTCGAGAATTCTGAAACAACTAGTACAACACAATCTCGTCTCAAAAAATACCACAACAGGATGTAAATGGCTCAGAGAAGTAAGAGAGGATCTGAAGGAAATAGGCCTTACAACAGAAGACACCACAAATAAGATAAAATTGAATACAAAACTCAAGAATACAAACCTCCGCTTTACCCTTGCACAAAACAAACCAACAACATGCACATTTTCAACTGAGGAAAGGGCACTAAGATCAGAGCGTCTGAAGAAGTACTGGGAGGACCGCAAAGCCCGAACAATCCCTTCAAAGAGACCTGAACGACGGACTGACTAAAGTGATCCTATGTGGTCATAAAAGAAAAAGAAGAACAAGCATTAATGGCAGCTACCACGGTAACAACACTTCTTCCCTTCACCCCCACGCCTGCGGGAACAAAATTTGTTTACTTTTAACTTCTGCATCTTTATTAAGCCTATAGAACACTAGTAGCAGCAGCCGGTTGTACAGTGCCACCATATATCACTGATTCTCAGAAAATAGAGAAGGGAGAATGACATTCTACTAGCCCCTACAAAGCGTTTATCAAATCTGCAGAATGGCATCAAAACATTAAGCTACTCTCTTGAGGTAACTCCAAGGTCGACCATAATATACTTCTGAGCCCCCGCTGCGTAGGAAATGTCATTCAAATTGGAAGAGCAAGGATGGGACTCTGAATTCATACAGAAAGGCCACCACTACACAGTGGAAGAGTTATAATGCATCTATTGTACCTCATCATAATTTATGATTTTCATTTTCCGTGTTGATTTCCTGGTTTCAGTAACCAGAACTCTTCTTTAGACTTCCAACCTAATCAACACTGTACAAATTTATTCTACATTATATCTGCACAGTCTTGAATAGGTGTGAAGTCCTAATCAAGTCGTGGTTTCTCTACTGTACCTGATGCTTAGTAAAAATAACGAATATGTGTGCGACAGCGCGAATATATTAGAGACACGTGGAACAGGATATGCCAGGAAATTTTCAACAGGTTCTCGTCGATATTATGATGCCAAATTTAAGTTAATAGTTATTAAACAGGTGGATATGAAGAATAATTGTACAGCTGCAAGGAAGTACAGCATAATTGGAGCCAAAGTTCGGCGTTAGCTTGAAGATAGAGATAGCTTAGAAACGTATCCTGGTTCTGTACACAAAATGAATTCAGTGATCCGCTACAAGAATGCTTTAAAGAAGTCAAAGATGAAATTATAGGTTGAGACGTTATTGAAGAATTTGGATTTCTTTGGCAAGTAATTTAAAATTCGTGTCACATTATTGAAGCGAGTGTGCAACGCAGCGCAGCCTGTTGGTGCTCCTCGTTAATAAAGAATCGCCCAGTTGGTGGCGCTCCTAGCAGCTGCCAGAATAAACTGCGACAATGAAGTAAATTATTGGACAGACAAGTGAAAAGTGCTGTGATTATTCGATGCTATGATGGAGTCAGCATCAGATGGAATGTTGTGTTTCTCGCTAAAAAGGATGGCCAGAAGACAGAAATATGACCCTGGTTAAGGATCGCTTTTGGATAAGGGTTGAACACCATTTCTGGCATCGGCGCCAGCCGCCGAAGTTGTTTTTCTTCAGTATTGAATGTGGGATAAGTTTTTTTTCCTTCTACACCAATTTAGGCCTAGTAGTGTTTTTTAATTTACATTATTCTGCTGTGTTTATTCTGGAACCTCTAACTAAATGAACTGATATGTATGGCTAAAATTTGGTGTCAATTTTATCGCACCATGAACTGTATCTGATATTCAGTTGACTCAATTCAAAATCAGTGATATTCGCTAAAATCAATGTTTTCTTCTGCTAACATCATTATTAGTAAAGTTTCAATGCTGTTTCCTTATTTACTCTTTGGTAAAGTTTATGTAAAACCTATTAACGTGCTTGTATAAGTGAGGTTAGGCCTAAAATGGATGATACTGTACAGCCTCACATTTATTTCTTCTTATGTAACTGTAACCTCAAAATTATTACGGTACCTTGCTTTAGGCTTGTTTTCGGTACGTTTTATATCTGGTCTTGGCTATTGTTCTGGTTGTTGCCAGCTTCCTACGTTTATTTGATGATGAATTGTTTTTTTTTTTTTACCCCTTCCCTTGTTTTTTTGAAAATAATGAGTGACTTCAGTTCAGATGTTATTGATTAAAAATGAAGTTATTTTCTGGATAACTAATTCTTGTGAACCTTAAGCTTGACTCCGTGTAGAATCCTAACTGATCATCCAATTATTTTGTTTCATACTTAAATTATTTTCACCTGTAACCTTAAATGTTGTGGAATTGTTCCATTATTCTGAGAATACATTCCTGGTCTCACTGAACAGAAATAATTTTGGGGTTCTGCATGTTATGTTCCATTTAAAAATAATCTATTTCTTCTAGATTGAGGTACCTCACTTAGGTTTTAATTTTGATTATCAGCAAACTTCAAATCCCTAGTTGGTCATTTAAGCTCACTATTTTTAATTATCAACGAAACCTTTGCATTTAAAGCTGTTCATCTAACTATGTGTGTGATACTTGTTGAATGCAAATAGTTTTATTAAAATTATTTTTTTATTAATTGGTGTTACTCATTTCATGAGACATAGGTAAGAAGTAAGAGGTAAGAAGTCGAATATGAAATTATGAGGTACTGCGAAAAAAGCAAGGTCTGAATGGCCATAACATGAAATTTGATACGAATGCGGGTTCATGGAGAGGAATTCCCTGAACTTGCAAAGGCAGTATCAGTTACCTCTAATGAAAATTATTAGAGAAGTAGGTAGGATGTACATGATACTTGGGGGCGTATTTAAAAAAAAAAATTAAATTTAAAATTAGTTATAAATAAAATTATGATTTCACAAAGCACATTTTAAGCCTGATTTAATATTTTTGAAGGAAAAATTACGGGCTGTCTCGCATTCAGGGTCGTCATGGACTCTGAGAAATACGGTACTTAGGTGTTAATATAAGGAAAGATTCTGATTGGGAAATCACAACAGGATTGTAAATACAGGTTACAGATCTCTATTGTTATGTGGGTACTTACAGGTTGTAGTAAGGATATAACTCGAGACGGGAATTTGCCGATTTTATTCCTGTGTTCAGAAACGTAGGCTTTTGATATTAATCCGTTTTAGGATCTTCTTAGCTTTATTTCGTTAGTTTTATTGTGCCTATAAATGCCTATTTCAGGAGTTTGTGCCTATTTGGTGATTACATGCCTACCGAGCTCGATAGCTGCAGACGCTTAAGTGCGGCCGGTATCTAGTATTCGGAAGATAGTCGATTCAAACCCCACTGTCGGCAGCCCTGAAGATGGTTTTCCGTGGTTTCCCATTTTCACACCAGGCAAATGCTGGGGCTGTACCTTAATTAAGGCCACGCCCGTTTCCTTCCCCCTCCTAGCCCTTTCCTGTCCCATCGTTGCCATAAGACCTATTTGTGTCAGTAAGACTTAAATCAACTAGCAAAAAAAAAATCATGCCTTTTGACTATTTTTAAAAAGCCAATTTTCTTGCAGTGCATTATATTGTAGCTAGTGTGCTTGGCAGAATTATCTTCTCCTTTTTCAATATCTGTTTACCCCACACACAAAAATGGGAATTATCAGTAGTCACCAGAAATAGTTCTAGGGAAATTTCCATCAGGAGAAACAAGGAAGAATTTGACCTCGAAGCCTTCAAACCCTCCAACCTCCTAAGACATATGCGAGAACCAGTCAACGTCGAACTATGCTTTGTACAACCCATATGCCCTGTACCTCCCTTCCGATCTGAACCGTTGTTCGCGTACACTTTATGTTCAGAGCATGCTGTGATATATTGTGAAGTGGAAGAAAAAGAAGTGTGTTTGCGGCAATGCCCAAGAAAAGAAATCGTCGAAGTCCTACTGGCTGAAGCAGTGGATCACAGGGGATCTCAATTTCACTACGAAAGGAAGCGTAGTCTGTCAAGCTTGTAGTAAGGAGGCAAGTTCGTTCTTCCCCTTTATCTTTGTGATTGAGAACTGTGATCGCATTTCATTGTAGCATATATAGGCCTATTTATTTATTGTAGCAAGTTGTTTTGTTGCAATGCTGTATTAGTTGTGAACTTTCAATAGTTTATATTCCTTAAAATGTAAATAATCATTAAATTACTTAGTGAGGAGTTAGAACGCCAGTGGTCTCTTGTCACAGAAAGGATGAAAATTAAATCGATATTTTGAACTGGGATCTATTTCCTGTGAAAATAAAGATTTATAACTGAAATACAAATTTTAAACCTCCCTTTAAAAAATTGTGAACCGAGCTCGATAGCTGCAGTCGCTTAAGTGCGGCCAGTATCCAGTATTGGAGAGATAGTAGGTTTGAACCCCACTGTCTGCAGCCTTGAAGATGGTTTTCTGTGGTTTCCCATTTTCACACCAGGCAAATGCTGAGGCTGTACCTTAATTAAGGTCATGGCCGCTTCCTAACCACTCCTGGCCCTTTTCTGTCCCATTGTCGCCTTTAATACCTTTCTTTGTCGGTGCGATGCAAAGCAACTTGCAAAAAAATAAAGTCGTGAATTCTATTACACTTCCACATTTCCGCTAAGCCTTCGCGCAATGCAGGTTGCGGATCCAATGTAGCCTGGCTAGGACGATGCCATGGTGTGTTTCATAAGGATGCCAAGACTATCTTTATAAGACCAGGCCAGCGAAAAGACCGTTAGTCTGAATTGGTGGAGAGTCTGAGGGGCGTAAGTTCCCAGGTTAACAAGCCTCTAGCATCCCCTCTAGAGTCTTACTAATTTGTGACAAAAATAAGGTTATGGGCACATGTCACGACAATTTCAAATTATGTGGTTTTTAATTTTCAACGAGGGTAGCGGCCTTGTGGGCACGCAAGATGCAGGATGTATTCCAGGTAACACAAAATATTCTTCATGACAGCTGACCTGGCTGACCAAAGTTAGTGAATAGAAACAAATAAAATGTTCACAAATCTGAGATTTATAGTGCCTCCGATTTCATTCTTCTTCTTCTTCTTGTATCCGAATTTGGCCGCCTATGGACCGCACTGAATCTAAAGCTTTCTCTTGTTATTCTTCTTCTTCTCCTCCTGCCACAACCTCTTCATTTCTAATCTTCCTTTCTTTCTCAGATATGACCAATTTGGGTCTATATTTTGATGGTTTCTCCTGGAATGTTTTGATGCTGTACACTCAGCTTCTAAATTCTTTTCTCTTGTGAATCATATCCATTGTAAGTCCAATTTCTATTGCATCTCTTTTTACCTCTTCTACCCACTTCGAAGCTTTCAGTTCAGTGATGTACTTGAATATTTTCTTAGCCGTTTCTCATCCATTCTTTCTAGATGCCCGTAGAATTTTAGCCTTCGCTTTCACATGGTGACTGATTTTTTCAGTGTATTTGTAGAGATCATTTTTTTTTTCCTATTCCTCCACTTCCCATCAGCATTTTTCTGTGGTCCTAAAATTTTCCTTAAGATTCTCCTCTCCTTTCTTTTGAGATCTTGAAGCTCACCCTTTTTATTCATTGTCAGGCTCTCTGACGCATAGAGACCCTCTGGCTTTACCACTGTGCTGTAGTGTCCAAGTTTCACTTTCATTCTTATATATATATGTAAGAATACCGCTAGGGCCAACTTGGTGGGTCCTTGGAAAGCATAAAGGACGGATCTCTCTTCTACGCTACTCCGGTATTGTTTCACGTCTTTTCTATTATATTTTTCACCCGGTGAACTCGACACGATACTGCCAAATTATAACCGAAAATCTTTGAGGACATATTTCTATGTAAATTACTAATTTCCTTGTTCCTACTTTAAAGTTTTGTACTTCCAGAAACATAATCTCTAACAGTCTTTTTTTTATGAAACAACTGCATGATATATACCAAGCATTATTGCTGATTAGCCCAACTGTAAAAATTTAAAATATAGGGGCAATGTAATTTATGTCAATTTTATTATTTTTCATATCAAATGTGAGAAGAATACCACTTAGATCAACTTAGAAATACTGTGATACATGTGATACGAGTACAGAAATCTGTATCAATGCAGCCTTTCTACCAGTCCACTTTGGGCAGCGACCAACAACCATTTTCTTCAGACCTATGAACTGCAATGTTGGGAGCTAATATGCCCCTGCATAAACCGGAGCATCTTCAAATTTCATCAGGATGTCAGGAGCAATCACCAAGTTGGAGAAGAGTGGCATGCTCCTGGTGGAGTCATTTAGGATTGTGGAAGAAAGTCAGGGGAAGTTTTACCCGAACCTCTGGGAAGGCAGCCGCTGTCAGCGAAATAAAACCAGATGAAGTGACTTCACTGAAGTTTTGTCCAATGACTTCATATGATGTTGGGAGATTTTTCTCTCAGTACAAAAACATTATGAATGAGAGGAGAACAAGATTGTTACCGGAAAACATTGAAACGTTGCTTGTAAATTTCTTTTATAGTAACTGAGTGTGTTATTAAATTAAGTAATTTTTTCATGCCTATTTTGTTGCCTATTTTACACATTACTGCCAATTTAAATGCCTATTTTGGCTAATTTAAGAGCCTATATGCCTGCCTATTTTAACTGCTTTTAGTGCCTATAATTCTCGTCTCTAGATATAACAGAGGTGTATAAGTCACTGGTAAGACCCCAATTAGACCATGGTTTAGGGGAAAGGATCTTCACCAGAATTACCTGATTTAAGAACTGGAAAAGATCCAAAGGAAAGCAGCATGATTCCTTCAGGGGGATTTCGGATAAATGAGTAATGATGCAAAAATTTAGGAAACTTATGGCTGGGAAGATAAGTGAGGAGACAACTCGACTAAGTGGAATTGTCTCATCTGTCAGTGGAGAGATGGCCTGGAATGACGTTAGTAGACTAATAAGCTTGAGTGGAATTTTTAAAAGTACGAAAAATCATATAAAATGAAGATAAAGTTGGAATTCAAGCAGACAAATAGGGGAAAATATTTGTTAATAAGAAGTGGATTTAGGGATCTGAATAATTTACCAAGAGAGATGTTTGATAAATTTCCAACTGCTTTGATATCGCTGAAAAAAACATTAGAACAAACAACAGGGAATCTGTCACATGGGCGACAGCCCCAAATACAAATCAGTAGTGATTAACTGATTTTATACAAATGACACGCAGTGAGCTGAGTTTTATGTTTCTGTATTCCAGAAGCAAGCAAACATTAACAGTTTAAAAATTAAGTCAGGTAGTTCCTGACATCAGTCAGTCAAATTTTGAAACATAGAACCTACTTCGCAGGTTTGGTAACTATAAATATGCTACTGTAAGTAATCTAAGAATGGGGACAGAACATTATGTCATAGTATTGCATATTGCATGAGGTTAAGGTTGTCAATGAAGTTATTTGACTCTTAAAAATACAGTATTTCTAATCAAAATTATAACATACTTACCTACAGTAAGTTTCTGTTGCATTAATGGTAATCCTGTACCAAGGATTACACATTGTTCTTGATGTCTTTCATCAGGAAACTGTATTTCAGTCAGCAGATTTGATAGAATACTTGGTGAAAGCGGATATGCAATACAATCGGTCTGTTCCTGGTCTTCCGTTACGTTTGAGAATTTGGCTGCAACTTCCTTGTTGACCTCGGGAGAACTCTCCATCAGATGATCGAGATTCTCAAAGGTATTCCAATGGGGGTTTATCCTTTTAGTGCTACTTGCACCACTGCCAGAAGATGAAGACTTATCTTTTGATGTTTCCATTATAACACTAAGACAATTGGTCACTACATGTCTTGGAGTAGTGTGCTGAGGAACAGCTGAGCTAGTCTTAATGCATTCTTCACGTAACTCATTCTGAGCGACTGGAGCATTAGGACAACAATAAGACCTAGAAAATGAAGATATACAATACTTCATGAACTGAACAGGATAAAATGATTACATCTCAATATAAGTGCTTTCATTTTGGGGACTTGGAAAAATCTAGGATTATATGCAAAATGAAAATTTCAGTCTTTTGGCAAAAAATAAAAGGAAAAGGGTAGTCCCATCAGCTCTTGATACTGGACTCCGTTTTCTCTACTTTTTTGTGTGTTTTACATTGTACCGACATAGAGAAATTCTATGTCATCGATGAGATAACACAGAGCTAAGACTGAGAAGGAAACATTTATGGACTTAAGATACAGCCCCAACATTTGCCTGGTGTGAAAATGGTAAACCATGGAAAATCATCTGCTGACAAAGGGGTTCCAGCCCACCACCTCCTCACGAAGCTCACAGCTAAGTGACCCAAAACATGTAGCTAACTTGTTCGAAGACTTTTCTTTTGTAATAATGATACTGTTCTGGCCATTTTGAGCTATTCATTCAAATGATGTCTGTCCTTTCTATGTGTTGCTATCCCTTTACCAGTTTCCAAATCATGTTTGTTCCCGGACGGGTGCTATTTTCATCCTGTTTGATTCTTTGTTGGTACAGTGAAACTTCTCAACTACAACTACAAGGGCTGTTTCTTTATTAGTGGGGACTTAATTACAATGGATACAAATGAGATATTTCCATGAAATGTCTACAATCTCCCAATGTAGTGACGCAAGTCTAATAGACTAATATAACTTTGAAACAATATTCTTTAACCCATGGGTAAATAATGCAAATGTTTTATTATTATGATTATTATTACTTTTGAGGTATAGCTATGGAGTGTTTACATCCATTTAGTACTAGTATTATTAGAAAAAGGAATGTGTCAGAGGGACTGGTGAGGAAAGTTCAGATGCTGTATGAGACCAGCTATGTGCGATTGGGTGACAGACATTCATCCTGGTTCAAGACCGAAAGTGGAGCCCAGCAAGGCATTGCACTATCCCCATTATTGTTTATCACCATCATGGATGACATAATGAAAAACATCCAGAAAACCTCTGGTGAACTAAAAGCAATGGCCTTCGCTGATGATTTTATGATCTGGGGAGAAACTGAGGAACAAGTACAGTCGAGACTCAATGAATGGAAGGTTAAGTTCCAGGAGTTCAATCTTAAGATGAGGGAACTCAAAACAGTAGTGATGGCAATAAACAGAGAGGGACGACCAGTGAACATCATGCTAGGAAACCATCCACTAGAAAGTGTGGAAAGGTTAGCATACCTCGGCAGTGTAATATCTCGAGATACACTAGCTACAAAGGAGGTGGCAAATAGAGTGCATAAGATCTCTCAGTTTTACCAGCAAGCACGAACACTCCTCTGGGATCCCAAAGTACCAACAAAATCAAAGCTGGTGATGTTCAATCGGTACTTAATACCAATCTTAATATATGGTACTAAAACCTGCAACCTCACTACGAAAGACTCATCAATGTTGCAGGCATCCGGGATGAAATTCCTTAGGTCCACAATTCAAAAAACCAAACTGGACAAGTTGAGGAATGATGTGGTTAGGAAGGAAGCTGGGATTGTTACATCATTGTTAGATCGGATCAGTATGTCCAGAATGAGGTGGTTTGGGCATGTAATGAGGATGGAGCCAAGAAGGACAGCATATGTTAATTTGGAGCGACATGTGGCAGGGAAATGGATTGTGGGAAGACCAAGAGCCCACTGGATGGACATGGTAAAGATGGACATTGCAGATCGGGGAAGGACAACGTAGGATGTCATTGACAACAGAATGTATCTGAATAAGACAGAATGGAAGAGGTTCGCCAACAGTACTCGGAAAATGGAACTGTAAAATGATGATTATAATTCTTTTGTATAACAAATATCTAAACTGTGTTATAATAAATCCCATGGTGCAACAACCCCGAAGGGCCAAGGCCTACCAAGCGACCGCTATTCAGCCCGAAGACCTGCAGATTACGAGGTGTGGTGCAGTTAGCACAACAGATTCTCTCAGCCATTACTCTTGGCTTTCTAGACCGAACTGTGTAATAATAGATGGCAAACAATCAGAATGGTTTAGAACAGACAGAGGAGTTTGACAAGGAAGTGTACCTTCACCAATGCTCTTTAATATTGTGATGGGCATCATTAACAGGAAAGTTTGTCAAGGTCAACAGCAAATAATATGAAAAATCATAGCATATGTAGATGATGTAATGATATGGGTAGAGAGGTGGTGGTGGTGATTATTGTTTTAAGAGGAAGTACAACTAGGCAACCATCCTCTATATAACACTAATGAGAGGGAAGAATGGAAGGGATCCGACACTTCGAAAAATGAATGTATCGGCCAAAGGAAGACAAGGGCCACGAAGGGCGTGAAAATGAAAGACTCCCTAGGCCTCCATACGTAATACCGCCGGGGTCTGAAAAGAACAAGAGTTGACCAAGGGAGGTCGGATAGGATAGATGAAAGTGAGGAGCCTGGCACAAGTGGAAGCAATGCCAGGACTCAGCTAAGGGCCCCGTGGTCGCCAATCCACGCTCCAAAGTTTAGAGCTCCTGGGGCTATGGGAAGAGAATGAACAAAAATTGGAAGAACAACTAAATACCTGGCAGAGGGCAATTGAAGAAACAGGCATGAAAATAAGTTTAACAAAAAGTGAGGTAATGAAAATTAGTAGAGAAAATAAAAAAATGGTTAGATGTTAGGTGTAATTGGGGGGGGGGGGGGGTGCGTGTGTGCGTTTCCTGCCCAAAGGCCGGTCCGATCCTCCGCAGAGGTGTGCCTGAGCCGGAGTTTACGTACGGTAGGGTGGCTAGTTCCTTTCCGCTCCTCCATTCCCTTACCCCCCCCCCCCCCACCAACAGCGCGTGGCAACCCATCCGCATCTTGACCACGCCCAATGTTGCTTAACTTTGGAGATGTTACAGGATCCGGTGTGTCGACACGGCTACGGCCGTTGGCAGGTGTAATGGGAAAATTCTTAAAGAAGTAGCTGCTTTCAAATATCTAGGAAGTAAGCCAACTGGGATAGGAAACATCAAGGAAGAAATTTCAGAGAGGATAGGAAATTGCACAATTTTTTTTTACTGTGTATCAGACATAATTAGAAATTGGAAAGTACCTACCAGAGAAAAATCATGATACATAAATCATCATCTTTGCCGATATTGACCTATGGATCACAATGTAGATTACAAGTGACAAGAGATGTGCTTTCTGCAAGGGATCTTGCATAAAACAAGGAGGGACAAGATAAGAAATGAAACCATACGAAACACACTACAGATCAACCCTCTTAAAGAAACTATGGAGAGAAATAAACAAATGGTTTGGCGATATCAAAATAATGGGAGAAGAAAGATACTACGGGCCGAGCTCGTACCCATCACCCCACCCCCGTTACGCTCGACCGTACAAATCGCGAGCAACATTTAAGTGCTGGGCCGGCCCTTCTCTCTTCTATCCATGGTTGCGCCGCATGGGACGACAAATTACTCGACTATTAATCTGGAGTCTTCTATCTTGCGAGGTTCCTGGATACATCTAGCATCCGGACTGTTCTAGAAGGGCCAGCGCAGGTATATAAGAGAGGAACGACCTGCCTGCAGTCAGTGAGAGTCAGTTAGTGAGTGAGTGAGCACGAGATCGAGTTCGCGGGTGTGCGTTAGTGAAGAACGCAGTCAGTGATACCCTGGGCTGAGATGTCAGCATGATGGAGTATCTGCCTGTTGGAACCGAGGACACGTTCCTGTTTCCCTGATGTGTGTGTGTGTGTGCGCGCGTCTCTTGAGGCCGGCTGCTGAAGAAGAACCTGGGGTGTTCTGGAGCAACGCGAAGGGAACACTGGGTGCCGACGTGTGCAGACTGCGAACGGAGTTTGACAGATTGAGGGAACAGCGGATACTACTCCGACCTGCGAGACTGACGTATAGGCTGTGGACCACGACAGCGCTAACGAGTGTGACGGAGTGGCTGAGTGAATGTAGTGTGAGCCACACCCACCCTCTAACGTACGCACATAGTTAAATATGAGGATCGAAAGATAAACTAGGCGTGGACCCCGGTCAGGAAGGGCGAAAGACATTACCCTGAACTGGAAAAATTATTCACCACAAGCAATACAAGTTAGTATCAAACACAACAAGGAGTAAAAATCCGAGAAAAGATAAATAAGGGTTTATTGAAATGCAACGTCAATCAAAGGATCAATTTAAAGAAAAAATCAATGATTATAACAGGATAATACATACATACTCGGCGTTAGTCCGGATGACAATTGTGCCAAGGTACCGTGACCTAAACATTCCATACATACACCTGGTATAGTTATTCTTGAGATGTAGGCACTAATACAATCAGTGACTTCCCTACTCAAATCTGCGAAGTGAATATTCTTTGCACGAATTTTATTCAGTCATTCCTTCACCGAGGATAAAATACTAAATCACAAGCGTGGGAGTCCCTTGTCTTTTGCTAACTCCCTTTTTTTTAACAATACCTCCCACACATTTTCAATCCCACACACCAAGGAACAGATAAACCAAAAAATGTGTTTAAATCAGAGAAACGTCGTGACCAAGGAAATTAGCACGAAGGGCAAAGAGAATGCTCTACGGAGCAAAGAATGTAAAACATATCAATCAGAGTAACATAAACCAGCACGTGGCCAAGGAAGAAACAAATCAACATGGCGACGTCCAGGAAGAAAATGACCTGGACGCACAATAAGGAAACAAAAGGATTCGCTCCCAAAAGAAAATGAGGGGCAATAAAGAAAAAATAAATATTATTTTAACCGACCGATACGACATCTTAACACTTAGCCCATCCATCTACCCATTCATTCAACCATACAATCAATTGCCCTCTAAGGCAAATAATCTCGGCAGCTCTGTCCAAATAAATAAATCAGGGCACCTCGTAGAGTGCAATACAACATTCCAGCGATAAGGTCTCACGTCAATAGTAGATATATAGCTTACCAGGTCAAATGACAGCAGGACGTTTGTCACCCCACGGTCACGCGTAGAATCATCACCCCTTACACTGCGTACGGCCAGAACAGATATTCCGGCCGACACACAGACCATACCTCCAAATGATGGCAAAATGTTACGAGAAGCTCATTAAAATAAACAGAGACCAAGATTATGACGCACTACGATCACTCCCACAACTCGCACACATGCCATACTCGCCCCAAGTACAAAGATGGGTCTCGGTCGGCCGTAATAAAAGGAAAAGAAAGGAAAGAATGATCATACACAGATGATACAAATTCAAAATGTTACATTACCGGCAATATCAATCATCGAAGCATGTAAATGATGCAGTACAACATTAATCATCGAAGCACGCAAATGATGCAGTAGTTTAGCATCGTTTTTAAACCTTTTAAACATCATTTGAAACATAAAAACGCTGCTTCTATGTGTGAGGGCTCCATGTCTTAATTAGTCAGCTTAATCAGAAAAAATATTCACTTCTAGGAGAAGATATTAAAAGGTCTCGCCGAGAAATAATCCTTCATGCTCGCTCTCAATGATGTGTACAGTGGTTAAGTGTAAGAGAGGGCCAAGAGCCCTAACTTCGCCACCTACAAAGGCATGATAAATAAATAAATAAATAAATAAATACATAAATAAATAAATAAATAAATAAATAAATAAATAAATAGAGGGGGATGCCCTCTATCAACAGAAAGTGGAAATACATAGATACATGGAACAGTCAGATACCTATTCTTTGAGACATCGGTAACATCATCTAAGAAACCATGCTATATTAACATGTTTCAAGTGTAAATAATCTATGACTGTGTTTGTGTCATTGTAGTTGGAACACAAGAAACAGAGAGAGAGAGAGAGAGAGAACCGTGTAAGTGTACTTGTGTAAGTTGTAAGCTCGGCTATCATGTGTGTGTAAATCTGTAATTGTAGTGCTTAGTTAATAAATCTTAGAAAGAGGACGCTACCAGGTTCTGGTTTTTTTAAAATTAATTTATTTACCCCGCTAACACGTTACAATATTATTCTTTACGTAGTTGTGTATGAACCTTATTTGGAATAATCATGATCATATTATTTGTGAGGTTATGTCATAAAACATCTGCTGTATATATACACTGACTGACAGAGCAAATGCAACACCAAGAAGGAGTGGTCAGAACTTTATGCCAATTGCAGGGTAGACTGACGTCACTGAGGTATGCTCATGATGTGAAATGCGCCGCTGTGCTGCGCACGTAGTGAACGATAAATGGGACACGGCGTTGGCGAATGGCCCACTTCGTACCGTGATTTCTCAGCCGACAGTCATTATAGAACGTGTTGTCGTGTGCCACAGGACACGTGTATAGCTAAGAATGCCAGGCCGCCGTCAACGGAGGCATTTCCAGCAGACAGACGACTTTACGAGGGGTATGGTGATCGGGCTGAGAAGGGCAGGTTGGTCGCAGCCGATACCCATAGGGATGTGTCCACGGTGCAGCGCCTGTGGCGAAGATGGTTGGCGCAGGGACATGTGGCAGGTGCGAGGGGTCCAGGCGCAGCCCGAGTGACGTCAGCACGCGAGGATCGGCGCATCCGCCGCCAAGCGGTGGCAGCCCCGCACGCCACGTCAACCGCCATTCTTCAGCATGTGCAAGACACCCTGGCTGTTCCAATATCGACCAGAACAATTTCCCGTCGATTGGTTGAAGGAGGCCTGCACTCCCGGCGTCCGCTCAGAAGACTACCATTGACTCCACAGCATAGACGTGCACGCCTGGCATGGTGCCGGGCTAGAGCGACTTGGATGAGGGAATGGCGGAACGTCGTGTTCTCCGATGAGTCACGCTTCTGTTCTGTCAGTGATAGTCACCGCAGACGAATGTGGCGTCGGCGTGGAGAAAGGTCAAATCCGGCAGTAACTGTGGAGCGCCCTACCGCTAGACAACGCGGCATCATGGTTTGGGGCGCTATTGCGTATGATTCCACGTCACCTCTAGTGCGTATTCAAGGCACGTTAAATGCCCACCGCTACGTGCAGCATGTGCTGCGGCCGGTGGCACTCCCGTACCTTCAGGAGCTGCCCAATGCTCTGTTTCAGCAGGATAATGCCCGCCCACACACTGCTCGCATCTCCCAACAGGCTCTACGAGTTGTACAGATGCTTCCGTGGCCAGCGTACTCTCCGGATCTCTCACCAATCGAACGCGTGTGGGATCTCATTGGACGCCGTTTGCAAACTCTGCCCCAGCCTTGTACGGACGACCAACTGTGGCAAATGGTTGGCAGAGAATGGAGAACCATCCCTCAGGACACCATCCGCACTCTTATTGACTCTGTACCTCGACGTGTTTCTGCGTGCATCGCCGCTCGCGGTGGTCCTACATCCTACTGAGTCGATGCCGTGCGCATTGTGTAACCTGCATATCGGTTTGAAATAAACATCAATTATTCGTCCGTGCCGTCTCTGTTTTTTCCCCAACTTTCATCCCTTTCAAACCACTCCTCCTTGGTGTTGCATTGTCACTGTCAGTGTATATATATCTATCTATATATATTAATATGAGTTTATTTAATCTAAGAACACGTAATTATTAGAATATAATTTATTATTACATGTAATCCAATGTAACATTATGCAACACACTATTATAAGTCCAGAACAATGCTATGTGCCACTAGAATTATGCAGAAAGTTCCTTACATTGTAAGTAGGCTATTAGAACTCTCAAATTTATGAGAAAACATGTTATGACATATTCTTCTAGAAGCCTGGCCAGGCAACGTATATAAAAAGGCAGTCTTGAGGATAGAATAGAGTTGTTTTAATGAGACGTGTGCGGAAGTCCTGTCAGCCGAGTGTTTGAAGTCAAGTATGTAAACTTGTTATGTTGGTAGTGGGTTGTGACATGCTACTGTAGCAGTCAGATGTTCGTCGAGATGGCGGTTCATTAATATGCATAGAGTATATTGTGTAAATAACTTGTAAATAAAACAGTGTACACAATTGACAGCATTGTTTGTGCATCCTTGTGGATATATCAGCAGTCCCAACATTGCGTAGAACCTGTTGCAAGTGATGTGGAAGCCGCAGTATCCCTGTTGTCTGGATACTGTGAATGGGGTAGTCTACCGCTGCCAGAACTATAAAAATAGTATGGAAGTACCTACTACAAAGTGGTTCCTTCATCTTAGAGATCAAAATAAAATCACAGGGCTTAAGTCCAGGAAGTAGACCACTTCCCAGTACAATGAAGCGTATAAATCAGCCACCAGTTGAGAAATATGCACAGGTTCCAAAATTTATGCTGATGATGATGCTTGTTGTTTGAAGGGGCCTAACATCGAAGGTCATCGGCCCCCAGGTTCCAAAATTAACAGTAATACTGCACGTTTACGGTCTGTCTATGGGACTACAGTTTGCATTACAATAACGTCATCACTAGAGATGGGAATTTGCCTATTTTATTCCTGTGTTCAGAAATGTAGGTTTTTGTGATATACATCCGTTTTAGGGTCTTTTTAGCTATATTTTGTTGGTTTTATTGTGCCTAAAATGCTTATTTCAGGGGTTTGTGCCTATTTGGAATATAATTGCCTATTTGATGCCTCTTGACCGTATTTTTAAAACTCTGATTTTCTTCCAGTGCATTATATTTTAGCTAGTGTGCTCAACAGAATTATATTCTCTTTTCTCAATATCTGTTTACCCCACGAACATAAATGTGAATTCTCAGAAGTTACCAGAAATAGTTCTAGGGAAATATCCATCAGGAGAAACAAGGAACAATTCGACCTCAAAGCCTTCAATCCCTCCAACCTCGTAAGACATATGCGAGGACCAGTCACCGTTGAATTATGTTGCACCACCCATATGCCCTGTACCCACTTACGATGCAAACTGTTGAACGCGTACGCTTTATGTTCAGAGCGTGTTGTGATTTATTGTGAAGTGGAAGGTGTGTTTGCGGCAATGCCCAAAGAAAAATCGTCGAAGTCCTACTGGCTGAAGCAGTGGATCACAGGGGATTCCAATTTCACTATGCATAGAAGTGAAGTCTGTCAAGCTTGCTGTAAGGAGGTAAGTTCGTTTGTTCCTTTTATCATTTTTGTGATTGAGAACTATAATCTCATTTCAATCTAGCATATATAGGCCTATTAATTTACGTATTGTGGCAAGTTGTTTTGTTGCAATGCTGTATTAGTTGTGAACTTTCAATAGTTTATATTCCTAAAATGTAAATAATCATTAAATTACTTAGTGAGGAGTTAGAACGCCGGTGGTCTCTTGTCACAGAATGGATGAAATTAAATTGGCATTTTGAACTGCGATTCATTTCATGTGAAAATTAGATGTACAACTGAAATGCAATTGAGGCAATTCAGGTGAAGTAGGTGAAGTGCCACTTCACCACTTATTTTTACAATAATGAATTACTTCAATTTATTTTTCTTATGACATTTGTTGGTTTTACGGAAAGAAAATGTTTTATTGTACGGCGTTTGGAGCATCAAGAGCTCACATCACTTGATGAGAACCAGGGAAACTCACGAAAGTGCCAGCTGTCGGCCACAGTACGGCACGTGAGACTGACTGAAGACGAGAGATTCCGCAGCTGCCTTTACCTCCCAAGTGCTCCCTCCTAGCGCTTAGCATTGGCGGTTGCCATGACAACCGTGACGTCACCCGCGTACTTTCCACATAGCAGAATGTGCAAGTGAAGTTGTCGTAGGATCGGAATGTTTCGTCTTCCGTGCGTCATCCTGTGTGAAGTATGAGTACTTACGCATCGTGCTTCATTCGCAGTGTTGTGCTATTTTATTTAAACATGTATTCTATTTATGACATAGTGTGTATTTTATTATAAACACCATTTTCACGTTGGAGAAACGAAGATCAGAATGAAGTTCTAAGTTTTGATCGCCCTACTGAACCACTGCAGATTTGTGCTACAAAAGAAGTGAAACATTCCGGTAAATCTTACAATCTTAATTTCAAACGATTGTGGTTTAAGGAATTTCCATGGTTGTGCTCCTCTCCAGCTCTACAGAAGTTGTTTTGTTGGGCCTGTTTGCCTTTTATCAATAAAAATAACGTTTGGAATAAAGAAGGATTTTCAGCCCTTTTGAACATAACACGTTCTTCACATAAGCACTCAGACTCTGCAGAACATATAACATGGCAGCTAGATTTGAAGACATTGGAAACAAACCAAAATACGATCTCTGATGTCTTGAAGTAAAATACCAGACTGTATATTGTAACTGTACAGTTCAATAAAAATTTACATTTAAATAGGCTTTTCCTTCAGTTGGTAATTGACGCAGTGCTCTATTTAAGCAAGCAAGAACTAGCTTTGCGTGGTCATGACGAAACATTAAATTCAATAAATCGTGGTCACGTGCTGGACCCTCCGCCAGTCACAAGTACGAGGTATGAGTACAAAACAACCAAAAAAACCACGTAATTCCTAAATCTTGTCCACCTCTGTGGTGTAGTGGTTAGTGCGATGAGCTGCCACCCTGGAGGCCCGGGTTCGATTCCCGACTCTGCCACGAAATTTGAAAAGTGGTACGAGGGCTGAAACGGGGTCCACTCATCCTTGGGAGGTCAACTGAGTAGAAGTGGGCTAGATTTCCACCTCAGCCATCCTGGAAGTGGTTTTCCGTGGTTTCCCAGTTCTCCTCCAGACAAATGTCGGGATGGTACCTAACTTAAGGGCACGGCCGCTTCCTTCCCTCGTCCTTGCCTGTCAATTCCCATCCCTGTTCAGCATAGGTGAGGCCGCCTAGGCGAGGTACTGGTCATTCTCCCCAGTTCTATCCCCAACCGAATGTCTCACGCTCCAGGACACTTCCCTCGGGGTGGTAGAGGTGGGATCCCTCACCGAGTCCGAGGGAAAAACCAACCCTGGAGGGTAAGCAAATAAAGAAATAAAGAAGTTCCTAAATATGTCGCTCGAAACCGAACGGGTTATAGCTCTTCGCCATACTTTACAGCCACGAGCCGCCAGTGGTCTAGAATCAAAACCGGCTAAGCCACTGAAGGCCTATTTTACAGTGTGGATGAAAAACCCGTAGAGACAAAGCAATGATAGCCACAACATATTTTTTTTCATAGTTATATCCTTAATGGTTTAATATTTAAGTTCTGCTGTTTTGAGAAATCTGACTCATAATGAACCGATTTTTATTGTTAATATAAATTACAACTTGGCTGTTTTTGTTGCAATTTTATATAATTTTCTGTCTTTTCTGAAACTGTATTCAATTTAAACTACAAACCCTTGTGCAAAAGGACAATTTAATGAAAATAAATTGACATTTTAATTACTTTTGTTTTTTGCAATTTAAAGAAAGCATTTCAGCATACATGGGGTAATAGTAACTTATATGAAGAAGAACATCAGAAAGCTGAGGAGAATACAAAATAGGATTTTTCTGACTAAAAGTTTGTAGTTCACTTAGATCTTGAACACAGTAAAAGAAAATGATCAGCAATAATAGTCACTATATTAATAGAATCATTATTAAGATAGGTACTGGTCACAAATACCAAGTAATATTGTTGTTTTTAGTCTTCAATTTGCTCTTATTTATAACACAATGTCAGGTATTTCACGTGGGCTACTGATGCAGACTTCAGAGACGGTGTTTGAACTCTCATGACCAGTGAAAGCTGTTTCATTTGCTAATATTATACTGTAGTTTTATAAAACTGCAGTGATGGATGATCTTGCCATGTTGAGATTTTTTGTCTTCTGTTTTAGAGACAGTAAAAGTAATGCCTTTGATCACTGTGTGTGAGGTGTCATTTGAGCCAATGGTTTTTCTCTTTTACACAGACTTCGGTACTTCCCAAGATTATTGTAAAATACCTCAGCATTTACACTAACAGGATTTTGTGCAAGAAACTTTGATAATCTGTAGTAAAATAAAATGAAATATTATTCTTACCACTCTCGCTTTCATTGTTGTGATGTCTACTGTGATGTATCTCGTTTTCTTTCTTGCACTTGATCTGGGGAGTTTCATCTATTGATGTTTCCATAATGTACGACGAGGTATGAAAATAAATTTTTCAGTTCACTACTCGGAAAAATATACACGGTATACTGCACCATAATGACAAAATACGACACACTGGAAATAGGATTGCCTTTGCGCAAATGACATTGGAAGCCTGTGAATACGTAAATCAGTGTTGTAAACAAATAAAATACGAAATATTATGACTTCAATGAATACACTGTACAATACACAAGGAACGATATTGCCTACTGATATCACATTGTTGCATAATATAACAACACAAGATTCCAGACAATAACGCTGCAACATGACATGGCCGGTTATGAATTCACTGCCTGGATGACTTGGCCCATTCTGTTGCATGACCAAGAATTCAATGCTCTGTAACGTGAAGACATGGACGATTCAAAGCATATTCTTGTTTCACCTGATAGTGCTATACTTCTACTTCATTTTTGTAAATTTTGTGACTTGGCCAGTTTTGATACTACACACCTCAATTTTTAAAACTCCCTTTAAAAAATCCTGAATTCTATTACACTTCCACTAAGCTTTCGCGAAACACAGGTTGCAGATCCAATGTAGCCCAGCTAGGACGATGCCACAGCATGTTAATAACTTTGCCTAGACACTTTACAAGACCAGGCCAGCGAAAAAAACCGTTGGTATGGATTGGTGAGGTCCGGTTAGTGACCGTTGTGCTTGGGGGGGAAGCAAAGAGAGTTTGAGGGACGTAAGCTCCCAGGTTAACAAGCCTCTAGCATCCCCTCTAGAGTATCGCTAAACCGTGACAACCGGGCGAGTTGGCCGTGCGCGTAGAGGCGCGCGGCTGTGAACTTGCATCCGGGAGATAGCAGGTTCGAATCCCACTATCGGCAGCCCTGAAAATGGTTTTCCGTGGTTTCCCATTTTCACACCAGGCAAATGCTGGGGCTGTACCTTAATTAAGGCCACGGCCGCTTCCTTCCAACTCCTAGGCCTTTCCTATCCCATCGTCGCCATAAGACCTATCTGTGTCGGTGCGACGTAAAGCCCCTAGCAAAAAAAAAAAAAACTGTGACAAAAATAAGGTTACGGGCACGTCATTACAATTTCAAATTACGTGGTTTTTAATTTTCAACGAGGGTAGCGACCTTGTGGGCATACATTATGCAGGATCCATTGCAGGCAACAGAAAATAATCTGCATGACAGCTGACCAAAGGCGGCGAAATTTTTTTTCTTCACAAATCTGAGATTTATAGGGCCAGCTTGTTGGGTTCTTGGCAAACATAAAGGACGGATCTCTCCTCTAGCTACTCTGATATCATTTCAGTCTTTATTATATTCTTCACTCAGTGAACTCTACATAATACTGCCAAATTACAACTGAATATCCTTGAGGATATATTTCCATGTAAATTACTAATTCCCTTGTTCCTACTTTAAAGTTTTGTACTTCTAGAAACATCATCTCTAATAGTCTTATTTTATGAAACAAATGCATGATACATACTAAGCATTACTGCCGATTAGCCCAACTGCAGAAATTTAAGATATAGGGACAATGTAATTTATGTCAATTTGATTACTTTTCAGATCAAATGTGAGAAAAATACCACATAGATTGATCAACTTACAAATACTGCGATGCATCTGATAAGGGTACAGAAATCTGTATCAACGCAACCTTTCTACCAGTCCACTTTGGGCAACGACCAACAACCATTTTCTTCAGACCTAAGCACTGCAATGTTGGAAGCCAATATGCTCCTGGATAAACCAGAGCATCGAGAAATTTCAACAAGCTTCCAGGAGCAATCACCAAGTTGGAGAAGAGTGGCATGCCCCTGGTGGAGTCATTTGGGATTGTGGAAGAAGTCAGGGGAAGTTCTGACCGAACCTCTGGGAAGGCAGCCGCTGTCAGTGAAATAAAACCAGATGAAGCAACTTCATTGAAGTTTTGTCCAATCACTTCATGTGTTGCTCAGAGATCTTTCTCTCAGTACAAAAAACAATATGCATGACAGAACAAAATTGGTACCGGAAAACATTGAAATGTTGCTTGTGAATTCCTTTTATAGTAATTGAGCGTGTTATTAAATTATAAGTAATTTTTTCATGCCTATTTTGTTGCTTATTTTACACATTAGTGCCTATATGCCTGCCTATTTTAACTGTTTTTAGTGCCAATAATTCTCGTCTAGTCACCACAGCTGTACTTCAGAATTTCCATAACCACACATGCTGGGGTTCTGAGAAATTTTTAATTCTGTGGGGATCCATATGTTCCATATGTAGAGTTTGTGGTTTTTAGCATTTGAGATAAATGCTAAATATGTTGAAACTTTGTTAGTATGTGCTTTCACCTTATATGACCCCTCTGAGTAGTCTCTAGCAATTTGGAATTAGCAACAAAATGCGAAATTGGTTCAAAATGCAAAATTATAGAATTTATGCAAAACAGATGAAAAAATCTCGGTTTTATGCAAAACAAACATACCATCTTTTTAAAACAGATGCATTTTTCTTAAAAATAAGAAATATGTTATTTATTTAGGGCAAAGAATTCCAACAGCACCTTAAATCTCTCAATGTGTGGAATATCTTTCAATGGCCAAAGAGCAGTGCAAACAACGAATCAAGCAGCTTAATACACTTTCAAGCACACTTGTTCATTCACTTTGTGTTGACGACCACCTGCTCATTACAACATTTTAGCATGGCACTAAATGAAATACTGTGTTTACAAATACCCACAGTAGGCGGCAGCACCAAGTGGTTGCAAGTGATAAAAATTATTGTAATCCGTATTGAAGATACTGAATGTAGGATGTTAAATGGTTTATTTTGTCACCTATTCAATACATATAAATTTTTACATTTAGGAATTTATTATTAATCCCACTTGAGATATGTTTCGCCCTTCATTGAGGACATCATCAGTCAAATCACCTCCTCAAGGCAAAAATCAGGTACCTGATTAGTATTTAACATGCACACATTAATATACATTAGAATGGGAAAATTAAGTACGAGAAACACTTGTACAATGGTGATAGTTGACAATATAAGTTTATAGACTAAGTAGTCGGCACCAATGCGTATTACTGGGTAATTTTAGCAGAGCTAGCAGTGGTGCTCCGAAGAATAATTGACACACTCATAGGAAATTACAACGTTTTTACAAATTATTTACATTATAACAGTCAGGAGAGAAAGGGTATAGTGCTCGGTGTAAATGTTTGTAACAAAAATTACTGTCAACGGTTGGTAACTATACAGTAAATTTACATTATCAATTGAACAGTTGAGAATTTACAGTTTATGTACATATTTACAAGAGAGTCGCTTGGTGAGCAGGGATATAACAATGCCTAGCACCAAGTGCGTCCCATTGTTTTAATCGTTGGAAGACGATTGCAGCATTGACATATCAGAAATATGCAGCGTGGTTTAATCTTATTTTATAATCACAGGGGGCAGGGAAAATATTCCATAGCCAACTGAAGTTCTATAGGCATCTAACTGAAAGTTATCTGGTTGAAGTCCCGGGTTCGGTACGTTGAACTTGGTCAGCGTGGACGGAGACTCATAGGGTGTCACTAATTAAACGGTGCATTTGAATGGCAACAATGATGGCAGTTATTTGTAGTTAATTGTATTATTGGGAATATGTTGCAGGTTGAATCTTTAGCTTTTACTTTAGTTAACTCCTTGTAGCTTGGAGTGTTATGTGAAAATATCGATGTGAGATTGCAGTGAGACTTAAAATGATATTACGTAAATGAAAGTATGAAGGACCTCGGGACGAAGTTACTGTTTTTGTTGCTGGTCTGGTGAAACAGAAAGGAGCTGCTTATGTTATGAACTGCAGTGGAGAGATTAGAATGTATAACTACAGAGTCAGAGCGTTGTAGCTGGGATGAGGCATCTTCTCATTTTGTCTGCGAAGAGGAGCCGTAATGGCACGCCATGTTCGTGCCGGTGTGCGCTGGATTCTAGCGTGTTGTTGGAAGTTGTGTTGTATGAAGTGGAAGTTATCTGTAATCGAGATGTTATTAGTATTAATTGGTGTGTAGGAAAAGATCATGGTAAGTAATGAAGAGTAAATGTTATGTTACATACCTGATGTGTCGCTGAGAGGCTATTTGTTGGCGAATGTTGGTTGACTATGAAGGAGGCTCAGTCGGTAATGCGCATGTGTGGGTGGCAATGGCGGCAGGAGGGGATGGGGAGCTTTGGGAGGGAGGAGCATGGGCGGAGTTCATGCGCAGAGGTGAGCTGTATTTGCCTCGTATTACCAGCTACTATTGAAAGTCAAACAAATATGATTTGACCGTAGAAAGTGAAACCAAGCACGGATATTAAAAAAAACGTACTATAACGTTATTCATCCATACAACCATAACACACACTCAAAATCTGTACATTTTACAGAAAAACAAGAATAGTTGGGAAGTATGTCAGAGGTATATGATTTATTGGAAGATGTCCGTGAGCCCCCTGAATCAGTTAGTGCCACTTTGGTAACAGCTTCGCAGGCACTAGTGTGTGTGGTTATTTGGTGCGTGTAATCCAAGAAGAAAATGAATGCAGTACATGCTTGAATAATGTTTACACCTCAGTTAATGCATTCCTATTGATGAACTTTATCAGTCACTCGGATAGAGGAGGCTTGCGATATCCCCAGTCACTTTTTACTGGTCTAATTATGGGGCTATATTAATTTGTTGGGGTTGCTCTACTGTACTGCAAGAACTCTTCGAGTCATTTAAAGTGTGTTAGTATAAAGAATCACCAGGAACATACAAATTGTGGTGGTACCAGGCGAGTTGGCCGTGCGCGTAGAGGCGCGCGGCTGTGAGCTTGCATCCGGGAGATAGTAGGTTCGAATCCCACTATCGGCAGCCCTGAAGATGGTTTTCCGTGGTTTCCCATTTTCACACCAGGCAAATGCTGGGGCTGTACCTTAATTAAGGCCACGGCCGCTTCCTTCCAACTCCTAGGCCTTTCCTATCCCATAGTCGCCATAAGACCTATCTGTGTCGGTGCGACGTAAAGCCCCTAGCAAAAAAAAAAAAAAAAAAAAAAAAAAAAATTGTGGTGGCCAAAATTATGAAACCTTCACTTAGTAATGTAGGGAAGTATAATACAGACAAAGTTTCTAGGTGTTTCTTGTCTGTGGAAACCTCCTCCTCAAGAAGTCCAGAAGCCACAAATCCCTAGAGCACTACTTTATAAGTAAATCACTTTCCTTTTTCTACTATAATTTCAGAGTTTCAAGTTCGTTTATGTGCTTATCTACCTGTATTCCTGTGATAACTAGGGCTGTTTGGTACTGCCAACTAATAATAATAATAATAATAATAATAATAATAATAATAATAATAAGCAGGTAGAGGTTCAGGGCACTCTCTTGCCCTTGGGGTGGGAAACTGCCCCTAAAGGCGGAAGAGCCACTAGATGGCCAACGGCATAGGATAATAATAAATCCAGTAGCGTCTGTTCACCTATTTGGTGCAGCAACTGGTCAGCGTCTGTACTCCGAGTCGGAGCGGCTGCCTCGGAAAACCTTCAGGAACTCACCCACCTGATTGTACTCCGTTCCCTCGGGATCAACCCAATCGCTTTAGAACAAGCACACCATGATTCGTGCAAGTAAGAACAACACTACTCCAGGTGGTATCCAATCCACCCGCCAACTGAAAACAAAGGCGGCAACCGGCCACTCGGATTCTGGAGGAGCCGGGCTGACACGAAAGAGAGAGTCGGAGCTCTCTGGCAAACTTCCCACTAAAACACCCTTCTACATCGGCACGCTAAACATAAACACACTCCTACAAGTAGGAAAACTTCTCAGATTAACATCAGAATTATATCAGCAAAAAATCCAGCTACTCGCCGTACAAGAGACCAGACTCACTGAGTCGGAGACGTCAGAATATGGTAACTACCGCATTTTCAAGAGCAAAACTACACGAACAGTAGGAAAAGCCACACCAATGTTAGGCATGGCCTTTTACGTACACAAAAAGATCGTGAACTCCGTAGAAGAGATCATACCCATAAACAACAGACTAATGACCTTACGACTTCACTGTGCAAATCGCCACTACACCTTTGTAAATGCCCACGTACCCACCAACGACTGCAAAGATCAGAAACAAACAGAAAACTTCTGGAACAAACTTGAAACCACACTCGTCAAAATACCTGAAAAAGACACCATCATTCTCCTCGGCGATTTCAACGGTAAAATTGGTAAAGAAAAGTGCTACAGAAAAACTGCAGGAAGATTCTCAGCACACGAAAAGACCAACAAAAATGGCAAATGCCTCATCGAGCTCTGTCAAGAACACGACCTGAAAATCATGTCAACATCTCTACGGTAAAACCCCAATAAGCTCTTCACATGGGAATCGCCCAACACCTGCTGCGGCAAAAACCAGATCGATCATGTCGCCATCTCCTTCCCAGCACAAAAAGAAGTACACAACGTTCAAGTATGCAGAGGAGCCAACACTGACTCGGACCATCACCTAACAAGAATCAATGTGAAATTTACCCCAAAACGCTTCTACCAGAAATCCAAGGCAAACAAAAAATTGGACACAGCACAAATAAAAACATCAAATCTCAGGGAAATGTGGGAAAAAATCCCAGCCAAAACTTGGAACGAATTCCATGAGAAAATCATGAAGAGTGCATCAGAGCAAATCCCACTACAGAAAAAGAGCAGACACCCGTTTTGGAACACCGAATGTGACCAAGCCATATTGAATAGAAAAAACGCATACCAGAAGTTCATCAGCAACCGTACACCTGAAAACGAAGAAAAATTCCGCGAAGTCCGCAGACAGACCTCTAAACTCATCAGACAAACCAAGAGGAAATACCTGGAGGACCAACTGAAGTCGGCCGAACAGGACTTCCGCAACTACAACACCAGAGATTTTTACAGCATCTTCCGCAACAGATTAAATGGGTACATGCCCAAGAACCTCTGCTTCAGAAAACAAAACGGAAAATTGGCACTCACAGATGACGAAAACACCAAGGAACTCGCGAGATACTTCGAGTCACTACTCAACTGCCCAGAACCAATGGAAAGGTTTCCACTTAAACCCCACCCGAACCCAAACCCAGACTCATCCCCACCTACACAATCTGACGATATTTGGAGACTTCAAAGGTATCTGAGTACCTGGTGATTGACTTGTCTAATCTTGTCAATTTTCAAACAACGTCATTCTCCGTTGATTGTATGGGAACATCACCTTGCTTGGGATTCGTCCGTAAACTCCCAGTAGTCTGCATGGTTCACGCGAGCCCTAACCCTGTGGGAAACTCGCTATCTGCATTGAACTGCCATCTAGCGGCATTCACAGTACTCAACTTGTTCTCGTGATCTCCGTGGATATGTATGACACCGAGTGGTTTTTGTTTTGATTATTGTGGTGGTTGTTGAAGCTTGTTGGCTTAAAAAGATTTGATCTCATCGCTGCTGGTGGAAAATATACTGAAATCTAGTAAAGAAGAAGCTGGAGTCATGGTGTTCGACACTGGATAAATCCCTCGTCAATTGGCGAGAGCCAAAATGTCTGGGTTTACTTTATTTTCTTATAATATGTTCGGTGAGTCTGTAAGTATTGCTGATAATCTTAAATCTTGATCTGGGGTCTGGATTAGACCGAAGAAATGTATGTTAACTGAAAGTGGAACTGTATTGGACTTTCGGTGCGGAAACTTCCAAAATTATTTTGTGCATGGTCCTTCTATAATCAATGCATTTACATTTGAATATGTTTTGCAAGTAATCAGCTTCATTTTCCGTATCAAAATTTCATCACTAAATTTTACACTATTGAGAATCTTCCACCGTTTTGATACTTTATTTTGCCTTTTGGCAAATTTTTTATTTATATGTTAACAGTACATGTTTCGTTCCTTGTTTAGGAACATCCTCAGCTGTTGTAGTGGCTTAGGTGAATGGTTAAAATTTTAAAATACATAGATTTACAAATACATTGATTCACTTAAAAACTAAATACGAATTAAGATAGATGATATTAAAAACAGCGTGGGGTTAGTGTGTTACTGGTATGAGAGCAGATGATTACATGGTTGATTGACTTGAAACTATGTCTATTCATTAGAATAGTTGTTCAAAAAATTTTTTTTCACTTTGTTACATAAAAAGTCTGTATGCAATTAAAATTCCTTAAAAAATATTTGACTTCATAGCATTGTTCGAATTGTTGAAAGTTTTTCTTCCTTTCCTTCCAGGTAAGTTGTTGTATGTTGTGTGCTTGCGTATAGTGCTTTTGACTGAGTCTAATGTGGAAACTTTTGGAGCCGATTGCTGATCTATTAATGTGAAGGGAGCCTCGTTTCAAATTTCTTGCTATAGCTAAGTTCCGATTCTACTGTGACCCTGGAGGGACATTTGATACTGCGTTGCGTCTGGTGAAGTAATGAAGTATTACATAGCCGACTACCCTATCAAATAATTCCGAATCCGCGTCAGTGCTACCCTTTCCCGATCCGTACACTCCAAATATATCAAGTTGCCTGTTATCTTCAGAAATGAGCCTTACACCTAGAATTTCATGTGTTTCATCTAACTTTTTCGTAGCTTACAAATTCTTCTTTCACCAGAATGAACACTTCCTCTTCCACCATTCCTATCCTATCTCTACGATACACACTCCAGTGCCGTGAGTAAATTTCTGCATCCATTATATCATTTATCAGCCATGATTCAACTCCTATTACAATATCTGGTAAATATATATCTATTAAATTACTTAATTCTATTCCATTCTTTACAATACTTCTACAGTTCAACACTAACATTCAACATTAAGTCTGTTTCACGGATATCTGTGAAAATGAATGCAGCACTCACAGTACTGAAGGGACCACCCTACCCGTATGCTCACATGATGCGAGATGATCTTTCCAATATTTGTGGAGAATTGAAGGTGTGTGGTGACAGATTGTTTCCACTGGAAACAAGTACCCTGCTGGAGAGTTGCAGAAACAATACAATGAAAGAGGAAATTAAGATGTAATTTAAGTAGTGTATGCTTAAATGCATAACTAAGCTCCCAAAGCACATGAGTGTCAGTGATACAAACAATTTTTTTCAACAAAGTGTGCAATTTATGTAATCCTGCAGTTGCAGCGCGAAACAGTGGTCTGGAACCCAAATCACTTGTGTGTTCTTGAAGCGTAAGTTGCCATCTTTTAGAAGTATCACAGTTGATCAGTTTATGGAGGGCTGCGAGGCATGTCACCAACAGATGCTGAAAAACATAAAAAAAAATAATAAAACTGACACTCTTCAAATGTTGGTAGCACTTATGTTAACGTTTCCTTCCTTTCCCTCGGCAGCACTGCAGTGTATTTGATCTCCTACGAACAGTGTCCATGTAGAGAATTCTTTTTAGCAAGTACAACATGACTAACTGATAGGTGGTCTCGAATGATGGACACCAATTGGCATCATTGAAATTCCTCTTCCTTGTAGGTCTGTTGTCCGGTGTCAAATTAATATGTTCAGTATAGTATTTTTCACCTTGAAATTGTTTGTACATTTGTAAATATGCATATTTGTGTGTTAATACTTCTTGCAGTCTTACACTGATATTTGTCTTATTTTCTATAGTGCATTCAAAACTGCAGGACAAGCAATGTGTGATTAAAGAGTATGATTTAACTCCCAACTACTGTGTGTACAATTTCACAATTTATGCTTTTTTAACCAGTTTGCTATATAATGCTAAATTTGAGAAGTATAGATGCTACAGAATGCTAAATCTGATTTTTAAATGTTATAAACCACAAACTCTAGCTATACCATACCTGCCAACTATTAGAAATAAAAAATAGGGAGATTTTTTCCATTCTCGGATTTTATCGCGTATAATGCACTACAGTCTTGAGGAAAAAGGGCCTACAGTTACAAGGCGAATTGACTATTAAATTTAAAATCTCAAACCAAGAAAACAGAAAAAATGGTTACAAGAAAATGTAACAAACACGGAACAAAATTCATAATAGTTTCCATTATTAGACTAACAAATGAAAATTCGATTTTATAGGTATCTCTCAACACTTCGAAACAACGTTTGTTATGTTTTGGGGCCATAATGTGAAGAGAAAATACCAGAAACTGTCACCAACACAACTCTCTGAAATACATTCAGCTCATTCAAATTATGAACCAAGAATGAACACAAATGCACCAAAACATGCAAAACTACTGCAAACAAAACAGATCAATGTGTCTCATATCATACGACTTTGACAGGAGGGAAAAGCACAGAACCTAAAGAAAAAATCATGTGGCCTACAACTCCAATGAAACTACGCACAGAAACCATATTAACAGCGCGCATACAAGAAACTCAATCTTTCGTCCTGATTAACGGAATCGCTAGTGTGCGCTAGCCCCTCTTGCTTGTAGGATGATTGCCGTCCCGAATTCCCAGCTTTAAAACACACACGATACTCTGAAACATCGGACGATACACTTGCCAAATAAATACACTTGAAAATGAGGTTGCGTTAATTACACAAGCACACAATCATTTATCCTAAGGGAAGAGTATTGACTGTACTGAGGTTACATTGGTAAAAAATAGGAAGAACTACAAATAAATCGGAAATTCGGAAGATGAGTTAAAAACCGGAAAATTTCCGGGTAAATCCGGGGCAGGTATGGTATACATTGAACGCACTTTTCAGTTAGGGCTAATATCGTCGAACCCATGTCTCTCCCATCATTATGATTGAGAGAGTGTTTTCACCTTTCAATACTTTTATATGCACTATTTTACATAGGACTACTGTCTTCTAATTTGAAGTTAAGAGTTCTTATGTTCTTGATGCTGTTCAGGTAAAATGACAGAATGTATGTCCTACATTTGGTATTAAAAACCCCTAATGTATGAATTTTTTTTCATCATTCTAAAGGGCTTATCTTTTAGGATGGCAGAGGAAACTAGTCTCTACCGTAGTTGAAGTTTGGTGTTGTCTTATATATCAATAAGATGTTATTTGTTAAGGAGTCCAAAAAGTTTTAATTTACTATGAGGAAAACCTTGCTATTGTGACATGGAATGTTAAACTCGCTACGCGGAAATTCGCGTCAATATCCGCCGAAGACTGGAAGTGTAAATGGGAACACACAAAGAAGGTGGAGAAAGGCTTCACGAGAGATAAGGAACCTCTTAGAGTCGTTTGTGATCCAGCTGGGAGCCGACAGAAGTTATGACGGAGGACTCAGTGGAATTGAAGAGCTGTAGAGGACATTATATTCACAAAATGAGCACATAGTTGTTTTATAGATTCTATTATTACAAGTGTCATTTAAGTTATCTTGGTATACATACGTTGCTGCATTTAACTCAGCATATGTAGACCCTTTATGGCGTTTCTTTTTATGAAATTAACTTTGTTTCGGAACCTGAGAACCATTATATTGTTATATAGGCCTATGTCATATCGTTAGGTCACACTTATTTTACAAGAGCGCAACAAAATCTTGGCATTAAGGAGCTAGGGACAAACGATCATGTAGTCTAACCCTGCTTTCTCGCCTTATAGCAAAAGTACTACTATTATTATTATTTTGTTTCACAATCTTTGGGGAATGTTGAATCAATCCTTTCTGTGTGTGTTCTTTTCTTAGTGCCCAGTATTTCTTCATTCTGTCTGATCTTCGTTTCCTCAAATCTTCTGAAAATAGATTTGGCTTTTAATGTAGATTTGTCTTGGAACCTTATATTTCCTTCTTTAGTTATTAGTTTAGCTGTTCGACCGAATGGTGAATTTTCTGTAATTTTTAATTCTACCAGGTCTTTTTCAGTTTTTTTAAACCGGTTCGCTTTTGTTTTGCGGTTATAGAAGAGGTCAAAGATTTGTTCGTTTAATCTATTTAGAGTTCATTATGAGAAGATGACCGTAAAAAATTATCCTCTTTTCTTCGCATAATATCCGAGTTTTTCAATTTTCTTATAGTGTGTTTCATTCTTAACTCATTGCGGTCCGTGGACGGTGTAAGACGTTTAAGCTTGCTCCTATGCTGCGGGCCGCGGACGGCGTAAGACGTTTAATGTTCCGCGTCAAGCATTGCTGTTTATATTCGTCATCTATGCATTCTTACACCTTAGTCAGCATTGCTGGCTGTAGCAGGAAGTTGGTTGATCTTTTTGAGATAACCTTCGCGTTGAGTGGGCTCATGTTTATCTAAGCTTTTTTAGCGGGAATATCTCAGCACTTCCTCGCGCGTCAAGTCGGTACTTGAGATTCCAATGCAGTGCGTGTCGTTCTTACCGAGTGTAGTATAATGGCTTATAAATCAGTTTCTTACGGAAGATTAATTATTAGATTTTGTTCACAATGATTCAGGTGATGAGCTTATTCCTGAAATAGACTCAGACAGTAAAAGTGAGAGTGACGAGGAAATTCCGATTCCCGAACCCGATAGGCCTATAGAGAAAAGTGCCTGGTACATATCATCCTAGTTATTGTCCACCTGTTCCACCATTTACAGAGAATTCATGTATAAATGTTCAAATAGAAAATAAGCAGGATATTTTGAGTTACGTGAGTACTTTCATGAATGACGAATTTTATCAGTATGTGTATGAGCAGACAAATCTATACGCGAGACAAGTGATAAGTGCGGCGCCCCGGCCTTTCACAAAGAATTCGATCATGCAATCGTGGAACCGGGTTAGTCCAAAATCCTGATATAAAAAGATAGTCGACCGAAGACCCTGTTTTTCATACTCCGATATTTTCTAAAACAATGTTCCGAATACGCTTCCTTCATATTCTTTCATTTCTTCACTTCGGTGACAGTAATCATTATGCCGAAAATACAGATAGGCTGTATAAAATTAGACGTATATTGAAACCTGTGACACCAGATATCACACCCTAAATATTTGCTAGAGGTAAGCACAAAGTATCATTTTTCTAACAATTGTAGTTTAGGAGTAATTTTAAATTGTATTAAGTGATACACATCAAGAGGGCCGGGCATGAAAATGGCTGGTCCAGGCATGCAAGTGTCCCGCTCAGAAGCAGGTACTGAACGTGTTAATGTACACTGCTGTTTGTAGAAAGTGAAACACTCGGAAGCAATGGTCTAAAACACGCCAACATTAGAGGACATATAGAACAGTGGAACCATAATAAGTGTTTTAAATTGCAGAGATGGCGTGCACGTAGGTCCAGCAGTGCCCTTCTGTGTGTATGACTGGCCAGGGCAGTGTTACGCAATGCTTAGTCAGTGCGGAGCCGTCATACGAAGTGGAAACGTGTACGTAAGTGCCACTATGCCTCGCTGACATCACAGGAGGGAATATCAGCATGCGAGTGCATTCGAACGGGGCAGAATGATAGGACTCTGGGAGACGGGCCTGTCGTTCCGTGATATTGTGGCTCGTACAGTGTATGCTGCTTTAACAGTGAGGCGTATGTAGAACCAGTGGAGAGAAGAGGGCCGTACACAGCGCCGACAGGGTACTGGACGACACAATGTGACCACAGCGCGAGATGAGCGCCATCCTGTAAGCTTGGCTGTAAGGGACAGAACATCTTCGTCCATAGTGTTGGCTCGACGTTGGAGCACCGCAATGGGTGTGGGGATGTCTGCATCGACGGTTTGACGCCATCTTCTGAGGGCCGGACTGGTGGCATTGTGCTGGCTTCCATTAAACAGCAACCACCAACGCCGTAGACTGCAATGGGCATGTGAACACCGACACTGGCGTGGCAAAATGTAGCGTTTTCGAATGAGTCCCACTTCAACCTGTCCTACAATGATGGCTGCATACATGTTATACGCCGCTGTGGTGAACGCCATCGGGCAGCTTGTATTGCTGAGCGCCAAGTGTGATGTTTTGGGGCGTAATTGCCTATAACATGCGATTTTGCTTCCTACGCCTTGAGGGCAATCTGAACATCTACCACTACATCAGGGAGGTTTTACAGCCAGAGGCAGTGCGCCTCCTACAGGCCGTTCCAGACGCCATATTACAGCAGGACAATGCCAGGCTGCATGTGGCGAGGAAAGTGCAAGCCTTCTTTGAAGGACGACGGATACCAGTGCTTCCCTGGCCTGCACGCTCGCCGGATATGTTACCCATTGAACATGTCTGGGATATGGTCGGTCGGCACCTTGTTCGTTCAGGTCCTCCTGCAGCCTCTGTTGATGATTTATGGACGCGCCTACAAACCGCATGGCAGAGTATTCCCCATCAGCATATTTAGGCGCTCTGATTCCATGCCATGTCATCTAGCGGCTCTGATTGCAGCGCGTGGTGACGCTACGCCGTACTGAATTTCGACGGTCAGCTTGCATGTACAGTTCTGTAATTATAATCATTTGTGTCTTGTCATGTCCCTAATATGTGGAAAAAACTGCATTGTGATCACAGCTATCAGTCTTGGTGTTCCACTTTCTACAAACAGCAGTGTATGTTATTATTATTATTGTATTATTATTATTATTATTATTATTATTATTATTACTACTACTACTACAAGATATTAGAATCATTCCGTATTGACGGTTTTCACTTTACAAAGGCAAAAAATGAGAATATCCTCCTATTCAATACATCATATATTCCGTCATTAGACGGAGCAAACAAATTCAAACATGTTTCAGTGAAAAAATTTACATAATATAAGTTGAAAAAATGCTAAAAAACATAATGAAAGAGCAAATGAAAAAACAAACAGAGCCTAGACGGAAACAAAATTAGCACAAATATACAATATTTACATCAATATGCAGAGCAAAAAACAACTTATTGCGACAAAATTCAGTGAAACAGGTGTTAATTAAAAATAATAATTGAAACTAAAAACTGCGTTAACCTAAGAAACAAGGGAATGAGAAAACAAATGATGCAGATGGAAATGAATTAATAGTAGCACAAGGTGAGGTTGTGGACTTCATAGTTTACAAATTATTGGTTTAGTAAAAATGACAAAACAGTTTGAAATTGCTGTCAAAATCATCCTAGTAGAAACACATCACATCAAATTGGTCAGGAGGAGAATGTGAGCAAACATTTTTGAGAAACCAAGGCTGATATAACCTGCAGGCGAAAAGCCTCGGACAAGGAGAAAAAACACCAATGAAATTTAAGGCTTTAGAAATAGCAGCATTCTCAATATCTTCTCAATCTAGCGGTCCATTTCTTCATTATTGTTTCATAATGTTGGCTGGGATCGGAAGGGCCGCGTATAATATTATTATGCGTGAATGGTCCCTTTTGGAACACATGAAGCTTTATTTACGATTTCGTTTGCGGAGGATCCAGGATGCTTTCATCTGTTCACTAGAGATCCTCTTCCTTCTGTCCACTTGGTACCTGCTCTTTTTGATACTTCATTCTCAGGAGTAACTTCCCACTTGTCAATTTTCTTTCTATATATATTTCGATTAAAAATTTCTTCAGGTCGAATTTGTGTGTTCTTCATGTCCGCTTTTGTTTGTTGTGTCCAAGGGAAATTCTTCAGTTTATCAACTCTTTCAAGAATTTGGTGGGTTAGTCTAGTTACTGGGAGCCTCTTAACATGTCCATAAAATTTTAGCCTCCTTTTCTGAGATCTGCTGCAATATTAGATAATTTTTCTGTGGATTTCTGGGATTGGAGGCTGTACCCTTCTTCCATGTGCCTTGGTCCTAAAATTTTCTATGTTATTTTTCACTCTTCTTTTGGGATATTTTCGAGCTTGCCCTTTTTATGAAGCATTAGAGTTTCCCATGCATACAATTTGATTACAGTATTGTAATGTTTAATCTTAATGTGAAGAGACATACATTTTTTGTTGTAGATTTCTCTTGTTCTCCCATATGCTCCTCAGTTTTTGGACACTGTTGTTTTGGCCTATTTTTCTTGTCCGGTTGGTTCAAGGATTTCGCCGAGGTATTTGAAGTAAGGGACTCTGTTGATTTGTCCGATTTTGTACCGAGACTATGAATGTCCAGTTTTGAACAGAAAAATCCAGTTTTCTAGAAAGAGATATGAGGTCCGACTCTTCTGTCACATTTTTGAAAAATTTCAACTTGCTTTATCGCTGTGACTTCATCGCTGGACAAAAGGGCCAGGTCATCTGCAAAGGCTAAGCATGGAATTTCAAGCTTGATTTTTTGTCCCAATGTTTACTGGGTTTCAGCTATTTTGGGCTTTCAGTTCTTTTTCCCATTCCCTCATCACCTTATCTAGGATGAGGTTGAAAAGGAGAGGTGACAATCCATCCTCTTGCCGGACACCAGTTTTTGTCAGGAATTTGTCTAAGATTTCTCCCATGAATTTCACTCTTGACTTCGTGTCAGTGAGGGTCTGTTTGGTCAAGTTTAGAGTTTTAGAGTCTAGTCTTTGTTCTTTCAGGATGCTGAACAGAGATATTGACAATCAGTTGGATCATAAGCCTTCTTGAAATCCACGAAGATACAGAAGATTGGGAGGTTTCTGAGGGCCCTGAATTTTAAAGCGTTTTTGAGGTTAAAGATCTGTTCAGTGCACGATCTGAGAGCGGAACCCAGGTTGATATTTACCAATCTTATGGAGTTGTTCTTGTATTCTTTTCAAGAGGCATGCAGAGAAAATTTTGTAGCCGACTTCATGGAGGGAGAATCCCCTATAGTTGTTGACATCAGTTTTGTCTCCTTTTTTGTGAAGTGAGTGAATCAAGGCACATTTCCAGTCTTCGGGGAGTTTTTAGTTTTTCCAGATTTTCTGTATGATTTCTGTAAGTTTTTTGAGTGAATTTTGACCAAGATTATTAAGGAATTCTGCAACAATCCCATCTTTTCCTGAGGTTCTGTTCTATAGTTGTTTAATGTGCCTCTGAATTTCTTCCTGGTTTGGTGGAGGTGATTCCGGGTGAGTGAAACCAAATGCTTCAAGAAATCCTTCAGTGGGTTCGGGGCAGTTAAGAAGTTCTGAGAAGTATCGTGCAAATTCTTGGCATTTTTCTTTATTAGTAAGTGACAATTCTCTGTCTTGTTTCCTGAAATGTAAGTTCTGTGGAATGTATCCACAGATTTTATCTGTGAACATTCTGTAGAAATCCCTTGTGTTGTGGTTTCTAAAGTTTTCAATTGAGTCCAGCTGTTCTTTCAGGTGCTTTCTTTTTTCTTGCCCGATGGTTTTGGATACATGTTTTCTGGTCTCATAAAATTCTTGTTGAGATTCTTCAGATTTTCTACTGTTGTAATTCTGAAACGCAGATTTTCTTATTTCTAGGGCTTGGTTGCATGCTATGTTCCACTAGGGGGGTTTTGTATTCTTTTTTTGAGGGTACCATTTCTCGTGCCTTCTGTATGATTTTGATGTGGAATTCTTCCCCATGATTTTGCAGGTTGATTTTCTCATGTTTCTTTTAGATCAGTAAGAGGGATCCTTATATCAAATTTCTGTTGTTGGATTTTCTTGGGGTGGTATTTTTGGAGTAAATTTTACTACATGTAATTTTTCTTATGTTGGCCAAACTGGCCGCAGCTTCTCCACCAGATACGCCGGGCATTACAATGCCCAAAGACACAACAAATTCTCCGCAATGGCCAACCACATGAGGGACACAGGGCATAAATTCACCACAATAGAACAAGACCTCCATATCCTAAAGTGTCAATAAAAGTAAACTCATGACAGAATATGAAAACTTATTTATTTTCCTCGACCAACATGTTAATAAAGATAAGAACCTAAATGACACTATTGATAAAAAAAGCCCCTTGTATGAACAGATCCTTATTTTATTACGAGAATCAACTCCCCTCACCAACATATTCTTAAAAATCTTCAACCTCACATCAATTAGTGTTCCCACCTCCCCTACAGCTAATATACCCCCCTCCCTTCCCCCCCGCCGCTAGTACCTCTAATTCAAATACAACCAATAAACCCATAGCCACACCCACCGTAACATCGCTCCCTCCAATGGCCTTACACCGATACAACACGCGCAGTAATACACTCTCTTCCTTCCCTCCCATCAATAGCAGCTCCACTCCAATAGTTACGTCAAAGCAAACAGATCCCCCTCCAACACAAACCTTCAGTTATAACACACGTAGCAAGAAGTCTACTGTTGCAAATACTTCTAACTCATAACGTTACAAACTATCTTTGTCACCATCAAATGGTAAGTGCACACGATTCTACTTCAATGTTTTCAAATATCTTTTCACACAATTAACTCTACGTTTCTTGCTTCCTTTTACAGATTCCACTATTATATGCCTTTTCAACTAGAATATCCACAAACTCACAATTTGCAACATTTGAGCATTACTTCAAATTTTGAGATGGTCCATAGAGATCCTATTTGAAACTGTTCAACTTCTATTCTACAACTTCACCATATGCCTCTGACTTTCGTCTTTTATCTTCAAGATCATGATTAACTTCGGATCTCTCGACTAACCTTTGACTTTTATTTTCTCTTCTTTACTTTGATTACATACGATTTTTCGCCATCGTCTAATAATAACCGCCAGACCATCAACTTTATTTTTATGCAATCTTACTACTTGATGTATAACAATCTGTTGTTTTATCCATTGCACTTATTTTAGCAGCCTTCTAATGTTAATTTTGTTAATACTTCCACTATTATCTCTCATCACATTGTATTTTTTAAACCATCATTGTTATTTTTAATGTTATTTTACTTCAAATCTCTTGAAGATTTTAAATTTCATTTCATTATTACATGTTATTTAGATGCTTAGTTTTAATTTAAGGTTAAGACTATGGCTGATGATGCCTTCAGGAAAGGCGAAACATGTACCACTATTAGTTAACAAATTTATGTAAATCATCCAAGACTAGATTTCGTATTGATTAGGTGGTCTAATAAATAACTTACTGTTATTATTTCAATCAAATATCATCAATATGGACCAAAAATGATATTTATTACATGTAATGACTCCAAGGGAGTCGAAACTGGTCTTCGCCCAATAAATTGAATATATTTTACAATGTGTTGAATGGTGGAACATTCCTCAAACTCTATCTCTCTCTCTCCCCCCACTGGCATGGCGCTTTATGATACCTCCCTTAATGTCTTCCCTATTGAAAAGAGATTTTCCCTGTTACCCGCCTTAAGGTGACATACAGTTTCAGACTGCCCTAGTGCCAGCATTGATTCTGAAATTGCAAACCCTGAGGTATGTCCCTGGTGTTTTACTTTGGATCTTAAGTCTCAAGAGTGGTTTTTTAATTATGTAACAGGTTTACTAATCTTGCCCCATACTATTGAAAATTATTTTTCTCCTTTGTTGTTTTCCATTGTTTCAGTCTATAAAATCTTTAAAATTCAAAATATTGTCTATATTTTAAATATTTAATTGAACATTTTAAATGACAACTTACCCATCTAAATTTTCAACACCAAACTTTTCCACCTGATGTGAGATGACTTCACCAGAATTCTTAGAGAAAGGTGTTGATGAGAGTGAAGAGAGCAAAGTTCGTGAGAATGCCTGAGTTGTGCAAGTCTCATCCGACATTTCAGGGCACAAAGGGCCAACTCCAAGATCATCATCTTCCTGCTATAAAACGCATCAAGGCAATTGCATAAATAAAAACAAGCAAACAACCTCCCTATTATACATTCTCTCTGTCTAGCTGCATAGCTTGCAGAAATTCTGAAATGGCAAGGAATAAACACAAAAATCCCAGCATGCTGTGAAGGGAAGATATATATAAAGGATAAACATTAATGACAGGCAAGTGTGGGCAGGTGGTGTCATTCTCAGATTTTGTGTGACATTAGTGTAAGGAGAAAGGAAGATAAATGTAAGCAGATGAAAAGGTTTATACTGGTTGTTAGACCAATAGAGCAGCAGAAAATTAACAGAAAAAAAAGGGGGGGGGGGGGGAGGAGAAGAAATAAACCTCTAAAAACTGGGACTGATCAGGAAAGAACCCTTCGATGAAGAGTCCAGTATCTTTGTTTTTTCTTCATGGCCTTTTTCACGATTTATTGGGGTTGGCACTGACATTGGATTCGGCACAGTTTTAAGGCGATATGCCAGATAAAGACTCCAGTATGATGTATAGCACAAACAAGTTCAGCAACAAATAATCATTACGAGTCAAAGTTGCATACACCTTAAACATACCCCTCCTCCTTGGCTCACAATTTGTAAACAGAAGGAGCAAAGATTTCAGGTACAAATCGAATGAATTCTTATTCCAAGTTAGAAGTCATCCAACAGATTACCATCCCTTTACACATTTCAGACCTGATGCTATTAGCAGTGTAAGATCTTACAATTTCTTTCCAAAGCAAAAAAAAAAAAAAAAAAAAAAAAAAAAAAAAAAAAAAAAAAAAAACTGCATAATAGGAATGGAATACCACAGTAAAACTTAGCAAACTCCATGAAAAAAGAATCTTACGACAATCATGTTACCACAACAAAGATAGAGTAGAACTTAGATCTGTTGTAATTAAAGAAAAAAGAGGAATACAGTTGAACCTGACTTATATGTATATCAAGGGGAAGAGAAAAAACTACTTGTAACTCAGAATTACCTAGAAATCAGACTTACACAATACATCGCATATTTACTGAAAAACCAACGGAATAGACCCACATGTGTAAATTCTTGCAAATAATAAATACGTTAAGACAGAAAATATGAAATTGAACTTCGTCCAGCCTTAAAGAAATCATATACAGTAGTACATTTTTTGCAAAGTTTGTAATGAATTCAAAGCATTTTTCACTACGACTGCACTTAACACTTCACTCAGTTCAGGTATTCCAAGATCCAAGTCGTTATCTCCATCTCCATCACTGTCACTATCGCTTGTAGCTGGTCCATCACCATCGTGTTGTTGGCATACATCAGTAATAATCTCTTCATCCGGTAGTTCTCCACATACAGCCAGATTATCATTGAAATGCACAAAAGTATCTAATTCTACACACTCTGGCAGAGTTAGCTCATTGCCAGACAAAACTTCGTCCCCATAATCATCATTAGAGGCAGCCTCTTCTAGTAAGACACCAGCTTTGGGGAAACAGTTGCTGATTCTGGAGGATGACACCTGCTTCCAGGAATAAAGTCCATGGCTTGTAGCAAGCGTTCATTTCCTGCATCACTCGGTGTTATTAAATGTGGAACCAGCATTTTTCTATAATGTCCTTTGAAATTTACAATGATGCCCAAATCAAGCAGTTGTAGAACACTGGTACAGTTAGGAGGGAAAAATTCCACTCGAAAATTCTCCAGAAAGATTTGAGGTGGATGTGCTGCACATTGATCCATAAGAAGAAGGATCTCCTCTTGTTTCTTTTTCATTTTAGTGTCCAGTTTTTTCAATCACTGTTCCATTAGAACCATAGTCATCCAAGAATTTCTGTTGGATTCATATTCCGTAGGTTTTGTATTCGTACCTTTAAAACACCTCGGATTCTTAGATTTTCCTATCACGATTAGGGAGGAAGTTTGTCAGATCCATCAGCATTGGTGGCGAGTAGTACTGTTACACAAATTTTACTTTTCTTCCCTCCAAGGCATGAGCCACTTTTTTCAGCTAATGTTTTATTAGGAAGGAGGTTGTAGAATAGGCCGGTCATCATAATTGTAGATGTATGGAGGCCGATAATCACTTGTGATACCCGGCAGAACCTCTTCTTTCCAGCGTTGCACCGTGACGTCGTCCACAGCTTTTGAGTCACCGCGAAATGTTCTCCCAGTAATTTCACGACGATCTTTACATCCTTCCAATCATCCTGATGAAGCCTTGAAATCAGCAGTGATAATCGTCATTTTAGCTGAATCTATCGCCTTTGCCACTAACTGGTACAGCTACAGCCCAGTTTTGCTGGAACCATGTGAAAAGTGCTTTCTCCAAATCTACGTACCTTCCTTCTTGCCGACTGCTGTGCTTTGCTGATTTTGAACCCAGTTTTAAGAACTTGTCCAAAATGAAGTTTCTTTTACTGATGACTGTACATAACATGGTATAAGCAATCCCTAAGTCTGAAGCAATTTCAGTTTTTGTTTTGTGTGGATTAGCGTCCACTTCTCTTATAAATTTACTTTTTCATCTAGGGTATAACTTTTCTTCCTTTTTCTGTTCACCATGGCTAATCAAAAGCAACTAAATGACAAAACTACTGTTCAACAGTAAATATTAGATAATGGCATTTTACTTTTTACACTTTACATTTTACTTCTGCACCAAAACTGCCCACTTTGCTTGTAATGTATCTTAATCTTTGGCGGCATTTGAAGGTCAAAAAACGACGAAGGTAGAGGAGGAGCTAGAAGGAGAGTGAAGGGGACTTGCTCGGTTGGCTTTTATTATGCCGCCAGTAACTAAGAGTCAACAATGTCACTCGGTGAAACTCTGTGCTCTGTTTCAGCACCGAAACTCGACTGCTTTAGTTCCGCCTACGCCAACAAAGAGAAAACTTCGTAAATACAGTAGGTTCTTTTAATAAAGCATGTGCTCATAATTATGCAAAACTCAGTTATATTTCACTGACAATACGTATAACAGCGAATTACGTATGAACGGATTACGTATAAATAAGGTTTAATTAACATGCTTTTAAATTACATTTGTCAGGACCTAAATGAAATTATGTACTAATACGAATTACGCAGAATAGAGTTACGTATAAAGCAGGTTCAACTGTATTAAGAGAAAAGTTTAGCGACACTATGACATAGGAAAAAACGTGGGTAAAGATACTATCAGAGAACTGTTAATCTTCAACAGGGATGTACTGAAACACTACCTATGGATGTCTCACAAGTGGTACACGCTATATGATTGTCGATAGTCATTTGTTCCTCTACGTTTTAATGGAAGTTGCCTAGTTAATTGATGAACTTAAATTTTGAATATATCGCAACAGCACGAAAGAAAACTGTTTTGCCTGACTATTTGAACTATTCCAATGTTCCAAAATCAAGGTCAATCGTATTCATACCAATTTACTAAGGAGGAGCCCTTCCGTAAAAAAGTGATTGCATGAACTTCATAGACAGTACCTAAGAAATAAAAGTGTGACTCATAATATCAATGTCTGCTCCAAGCATTTTGCAGTTGAAGAATTTGTCCTTACTGAAACGAGTGAATGAGATAATTAGTTCTAATTATAAAATAATTTTATAATAAGTTAGTGACATTCTGATTAGTTAATATGACCTATTTCAATCTTTTTAACTGGGCTGAGTAGCTCTGATGGTAAAGCTCTGGGCTTCTAAGACCAACTTGGCAGGTTTGATCCAGGCTCAGTCCAGTAGTATTTGAAGGTGCTCAAATACTCCAGCCTCGTGTCGGTAAAGCTGAGACGGGCAACGCGTACCCAGCAGCATTCAAACAGTTCGGCAAACGTTTGATTTCCCTGGCCACTCACTGGTCTAGCAGGGGGTGATTTATGATGGCAGTGGGCTTTAAAACCAAAGTTCGCATTCCCCTTCAGAAATCCTTACAGCTCTGTTGCCAATGCACCTCTTGTTAAATAGACGTCAGTCTCTTTTTTCAGCTTAGACAATTCACACTTGCTTTGTTCGCTGTTTGAAAGTTTTGGATTATTTCTTTGCTTTGTTAATTAATATTTGTGAAGTGTGTTGCTTTTCACTTCACTTCATGGAGTAATGTGGAGGCCGTGCGAATCACACCTGGAAATTATTGCATCAGAAAATCCGGAATTAAATCTGCCAGTGCATGCAAACGATCCTCAACCGAGCACCAGTAGCAGTGATATTTGACCGAATAGTACTGGTTCCGCGTCCGTGAGTGATACTCTACCAAGTAGCAGTGGTTCCATGCTCATGAGTGATACTCAGCCAGGTAGTAGTCGTTCCGCGGAGAAAAGAAAGGCGACTAAAACTTTAAGTAAGCAAAGTCAACAGTTGGTATGTAACGCATAGAAATAAGTTATGAAGAACAACGTACGCAAGGGTTATATTTCGGAGACAGCAAAAATGTTGAAACTTAACAGGAAAATGGTAAGTAAAATAGTAAGGAGGGGACCTACACCTCTAAAAAAGTGTGGTAACAATAGGATTATCTTTAATAGAATTGATGATTTTTCCTGTGACTTTGTGAGACACGAGGTATATACATTCTTTACTAAGTCACCAACCACACAGGAACTGTTAAAACATTTGAAAAATGTGCGTGACTTTCCTTATAAAAAAACTACTCTACGACAGCTGTTAATAAAACTCTGGTTTTGTTTCCATATTCTGAGGAAAAAACAGATTGTAATGGAATCTGCTAGAATAGTAGCTTGGCGATATAAATTCACAGACCGTCTCCGGAAGTTGCGTTCCGAGAGGTGCAGAGTTGTCTATCTAGATGAAACTTGGTACGATGCTCATGACATTGTGAAGAAAGGGTGGGATGATGGAACATAATGAGGCAAGCATATTATGGTATTGCATGCTGGAGGCAGTGAGGGTTGGGTTGAGAATTGCCTTTATTTGTCGGCTAAAAACATTAGAGACTGCAAAGCTGATAGCCATAACAAAATGACAGCTCAAGTTTCCGAAAACTGGTTTAGGACTCACCTTCTAGAGAACCTACCACGTGACCGAGAATGTGAAATCGTGATGGTCAACGCAAGCTATCATTCGCGGTAGCTGATTAGGTTTCCTTCCATGAACACTAATATTAACACTAGAACAGCGGAAGGGGTCAAAATGACAGCCACGTTCAATTTTTCTTTAATAATGTGTGTACTATTGTATCATTTTTCTTCAAATATCTTGACGTCTCGTTTTTCATCCCGTTCACAGCGCTGTATTGCACCCAGCAAAATATTTACATTTTCAAATTATTTTTGATGTGGCATACCCTGGACAGCGGGAGGGGTCATTTTGACACTTGTACAATATTTCTTATTACAGCAGTTTGCATTGTCAGACAACAGTGTGTACCCAGCCATTATTATTAGTATTGTTGAGCTCTTACTGTCAGATGAGTGTTCCAGTAGCGGGATTATTGTATTCATCTCATCATTTAAAAAGTGTTCCTTTTACAGACATGTCAAGCTATGATTGCCTTCCTGCTTACGAGGTTACGAGGTGTCTTGTACGCTAGAAAATTGAGACATCGAGTCTGAAAGTGAACTCTCCGACTCAGATGGTGATTTTTTGCTTGAAACAAGCGAGACTAGCGAGGATGAAGACCATAACGAGACAGAGGATGAATTATCTGCAGGAGAAGTCAAAAGTGCTAATCTGCCTTCGAACTCACCTCAAATGTCTCAGTTGATTCATCAGTGAAGGCGGTCGCCCGAGACGGAACTGAGTGGAAGGTCTTGGATTCGAACTCTTCATCTGGAAGGCGGGCTGCAGTGAACGTGCGGGGATGTCCCACAACATATTCTTACCATCGAGTTGACGACTGTCATTAGAGCCTTTCGTCTCCTCTTTGATGAATCTTTGTTTAATCTAATGAAATGACACAAAATCAAACACTCAGAAAGAACTCCGGAACGTGGACTGGACCATGTCGCTCGAGGAGGTGGGCTTTATAATTGCCATCATATATACCCATGGTGTCCTGTGTTCGAAAGGTCTTCCTGGGGATGAACTATGGTCGTGTTCTTGTGGACAGCAATTCATGAATGACATAATGTCAAATGATAGATTTCGATAGCTTCTCAGATTCCTCCGTTTCGATGAGAAATCAACCCGAGCTGAGCGCCTGCCAGCTAACAGGTTCGCTCTTGTCTCTGAAATCTGGGACAAATTTGTGGAAAATTACCTTCACTGTTTCCGCCCAAGTAAAAATATTACAGTCGATGAACCATTACTTTCCAGCAAGGCCAGGTGCAGATTTACCCAATTTGACAAACAAGCCCGACAAATATGGACTCAAATTCTGGATTGCTGCATATGTGAACTCAAAATATATCTCCAATACCTTTCCATATCTTGGTAAAGTCGACGCGCGTCTGGATAAGTAGCCACTGGAAGAGTACGTAATACTTCGCCTCATGCAGCCATTTCTAAACCAAGGGAGAAACGTGATGACAGACAGCTTCTTCACTTCACTCCAACTTGCTAAGTAGCTCCAAGAGAAAAATACTTTGTTGGTGGGAACAATCAACCCGATTCGTCGGGAAATCCCTACTGAGGTGAAGAAGTCCAAGTTTCAGTTGTACTCTACAACCATCTTGCAACAGACTGAGAACCCACAATGCACCTTGACAGTGTACCAAGGGAAGAAGAATAAGAACGTCCTTCCTCTCAGCATATGGCACGATCAAGTAACAATGAGCACAGAGTGAAAAAAAAAAAAAAGAGCCAGAAACTGTTACTTTCTACAATGGCACGAAACACGGGGTAGATGTTGTCGACCAAATGTCCCATAAATATACCACTAAGGCTGCATGCAGAAGGTGGCCAAAGCATGTCCTTTACAATATCCTAGACGTAACAGCTATCAATGCTTGGGTCATTTACAAACAAGTAACGTGTAGGAAGATAAAGCGGAAGAAATTAATACTCCAGCTGGCAAGTGAACTAACAAGGTGGGATGAGCAAAGGCAACAACAACAACAACAACAACAACAACAACAACAACAACAACAAGAGGAGGAGGCTGTGGGACCCTGTCCATCTAAAAATCAGAAGAAGTGGCAAGTCAGTCTGCGTAAAGGCAACAAGTCTAGCGATGCCTGCAGCAAGTCCCTCAAAGCAGTATGCAGAAAATGTGCACGAAAAGTAGAAGTTGTGTTTGCAAAATGTGTTTAGGGTATTTTTAATTTTCCTAAAGAATTTCTAAAAGTGTATTATTGTTGCAATGTGAACGACTGACTAATAAAATGGGTTCAATTGGACAATTTTTTGTAAACTCCTTAGAAAAACAAAAACATGGTTCAGTTGTTTGTGATTATGCATGTGTCCATCAGTAACATAAAAGTTCCATACACTAATGGCAGGTCTTTATGTGTAAAATAAAGTTGTGGAAACTAAGGAGAAGAATATACATGCCTTAGTGTGTTCTATTTTGAACCTTTTCAAGCATTTCCCATGATGGGTAAAAATGACCCCTTACCGCTGTTCTAAGAATGTTAGATTCTCCGCCGTTCTAGTGTTAACGATATCATTAAGTTTATGAAGTACAATAACATTCCCGTGCCAAAACCTAAACCTATGAAGCCAGTTATGTTGCAGGAAATCAAATCAGCCAATATCAGCAAAAGAGGAGATCGCAGCCTCATGTGGACACGAAGTTATGCAACTCCCTCCATATTTCTGTATTTTAAAACCCATAGAAATGATCTGGTCTCAGCTGAAGGCATATGTTAGGAAAAATAATGTTACATCAACTTTGAGTGCTAGTGTGTGTCAACTTCTGCGTGAAGGAGCTGGAAGGATCAGTGCTGAGAGGTGGTCTGCTTGTGTTTGAAGCACCATTAAGACAGAAGAGAAGTACATAAAACACAACATGGATAGCAACCAAGATAGATTTGTAATTCACCTAGCAGACAATGATGAGGACGATGAATAGAGGTACGGTAAATACTGCATTTGTTTTAAAAGTAGCTAAGATTGCTGGCTATTTTATGTCCGAACTACATACTCTGATATTTATTATTATTATTATTATTATTATTATTATTATTATTATTATTATTATTACTACTACTACTATCCCAGTCCCTAGTTCGTGATTATACTTTTCCTTTGCCGGGTGAGTTGGCCGTGCGGTTAGGGGCGTGCAGCTGTGAGCTTGCATCCGGGAGATAATGCGTTGAAGCCCCACTGTCAGCAGCTCTGAAGATGGTTCTCCGTGGTTTCCTATTTTCACAGCAGGCAAATGCTGGGGAAGTACCTTAATTAAGGCCATGGGCACTTCCTTCCCACTCCTAGGTCTTTCCTAACCCACTGTCGCCATGTCTCTGTGTCGGTACGACGTAAAACAAATTGTAAAAATATTATTGTACTTTTCCTTTCTTTACTGAAAGTGAGACACTGATATTACCAGCATAAAATTAATATTTTAATAAGCCTACTTTGGTATCAATTTAAGTTTAGTCTTTGTCAAGTTTATTTGCCAATTCCTTCTTCCTGTTTCTTCGTTCGTTCATTCTTTATTTCTTACTTCTAACATATGCGGCCACTGAACGGGTTAAGCACAAAACAAATTATTCTGCAATATTGGTTTGTGCTGTGGTTCGTGATCAGGTTTTTATATTTATATTTTGACTTTAGAATAAATTAAATGTTAACATGTTTAAATAATCAACATAAAATATGACAACCTTACTTTTGACAGCGCTCACTTGCCTTTTAAATGACACGCGCCCCTTGTGCCCAGAGGAAAGAAACCGACTGACAACCCTCATTATCACTAGGGCGGGCATACGGACAACACTCATTACCTGGCTGGGCCAAGTTTTGGGATCAGAAGATACTGTATGGGTATGCATTCAGTGTCAGGACTTCAGATTTACTGGCATGTGAAAGAACTCCTTTGGGACAAAATACCAGCACCTCAGAATCTCCAAAACCATAAAAGTAGTAAGTGGGATGTAAAAAACTTCATTATTATTTGTACCAGAAGGTACACCCGTCCCGTTCATTCAAGTGAAGCGTCTTGGAAAATGCCATCTCAAATCCAAAACTCTCAACAACTAGCGCAAGAAGTCTGAACTACATGTCTCTACTACAAACTATGATATGCCCTCTGATGTGAAGAGGAATTATTAAAATTACGTAATTTTTTTATTTAAAGGTTTACTGCACTGAGTTGATTATTCTTTGCTTTGATATGTTCAAGTTGACAATACTTCGATTTCTTCCCGCCAACTTAAGATGTTGGCCAATAGAAAATTTTGTATACTTATTTTTCAGCCAATCAAATCATGTCTAGTATTTAATTACCCAATAAGAATTGGGGGTGTGTCGGGCCTTAGCCCAGAGATCCCTAGAACCTTCCTCTCGGGTATAAAAGCTGGCACATTTTCGACCAGGTGGTCTTATTCATCGCTCTAGTCTAGTGTGTGTCCATCATCTCAAGGTAATGGCAGTCTGGATTTTATTAAGTGACAGTCTTTGAAAGCTAGATCAAGGGGAAGGTTTCCGATCTTTACTATGTAACTTCAATTTTATAAAATGTAAATTCCAAGTTCAAATGAAAATTTCAAAACTTCTAAATTTTAATCTTCTAATGCAAATTTTGGTACCTGAAATTGTAAAGTCTGTCTTTGAAAAGTAAAAGAGAGAAGGAAATATAACTCTAATTTTAAAGTTTTAAATTAATCTTTTGACTGACTAATATCGACCCATTCTCAAAAGAACTTAGCTGAAATCAGGGAATAGAGAGTGAACTACCCTCTCACGTTCCCTATCAACTTGATTTTGAGGTGACTATGATATGTACCCTTTTTCAGTTTGAAATCCTTGTAATTTAAATATTCTCTCCATTTAGTAACCTAGGTTGTATAGCATTAGCCTCTGTAACTTCGGGATATAATCCCAAATAGGGTTTTAAACGTTCTTTTCGATTTTCAAAGAGTGCAAGTGTCCACCACCTCACCATTTTGAGTTTAGGGCCAGTAACTTAACCCGATGAGTACTACGCCCGCCTATAGATGGGCTGACGCGGCCAGTCCACCAGTGCTACGCCCGTTTATAGACGGTGCGTGAGAATTTTTATTGTTTTGAGTTTCCTGGTTCACTTTTGAGTACAAATTTGATCTGACATGTTTTGCCATCTGTTGGGCATTATGTAGAACTAACTGATCAGAGATTATAGCTTCGGGAAGTAACTTACAGAGCTTTTTGTAGACGTCTGTGGAGTTCATCTGTGATGTAAACAAACATGGCGGAACAACAATTTACTTGCTCTTGCAGCGATGTCATTTTGGGTCACAGAATCTTTCAGTTATTAACCAAAGCGGCAAGTGATGGAGATAATTTTAAGGAATTGTTAAGCGATTTTGAAAGTGAGAGTGATAGAGAGAGTGCCAAAAATATTGTAAGTGAGAAAAACAGAGCCCCCTTCTAATCTAAAGAAGAAAAACACTGCGAGTACAAAAGCTATTTTATCGCTAATTTCGTGGCAGATGGATTACTTTTCTTCACCAGAGTTTCAGGTAACTGTGACAGGCTCTGAGGGCCAAGTAGTGTTTGATGACAATCCGAAAATCATTGATTTTTGAGAAACTTTTGTGCCTGCAGTGTTCGTGCAGAAAGTTGAACAAATCGGCATCACAAACAACTAGTAGAAAACATTTAACTATCACCACATTCCAGGTTTAGAAAGTATTTTAAAATATCAACTTATGTACTTCTAAGAAGTTACATGTATTATTTGCCTACAAATTTTAGGAAATATTATTTTGGGCTCTTTACTTTGCATAAAGATAATACACGCATGGGCACATAAGTGTAATTTTGTTTTCTCTCAAAATAATATTGACCATAAGTGTAGGATTTTCCATTTGCATTTAGATTTATTAGCAACCAACATTTATAAACATTTTAAGCTAATCACCCCACTGATAAGTTAAAAATTGAGGCTTCTACAAAATTTTTTACATACGAATGCAAAAACTCAGCACTGAGGTACCAAACAGTTAACTGGTAACTCAGCATTTAAAAGGTTAACCTGTAGTTTTTCCACAAACGCCTGGTAGGATGGGTACTCGATACCCCTGTCACACATTTTCATTCCCTTGAAGTTAAGATGTTATACTGTTGAATATCGAAGACAGTGAATACCGTTTGAATTGTAAAATGTAGGTTGTGCCTTCGATAGGTCTGGACATTTTTTTGTGAAAATGTAAATTTTATAGAGCAAAGATGCTCTGTGTATTAATGTAAAAGTTGAATGTCTTTGGAAGGCTATAAGGTTTAGAGAGAAGTCTCCTAGACAAACTTGTAGAGAAACGAGGCTCTTATCCTGGTGTAAAATAAATTGTGAGATCCGTCTCTTTCACGGTTTGTTAATGGGAGCAGTTGTGCTCGTGCAACATTGGTAATTAGGGAGCTGTAAGCTCAAGGTTGCTAATTTGTCATTTGTGGATTGTTCTGATTTTCTAAATGTTGCCACCTAACTTGTAAGCAAATTTTGGTACCTAAATTGTAAAGTCTGTCTTTGAAAAAAAAAAAAAAAAAAAAAAAAACTCTAATTTTAAAGTTCCGCTGTGTCACTGCGACGTAAAGCAAAAAAGATGTTTGAGGTGGAGGAACAGATGGTAATCGCATGGCGCAAGATCAGGACTGTAGGGTGAGTGGTCTAAAACTTCCCAGCCAAAACTGTCCAATAAATCGCGGGTCTGACCTGCAGTGTGAGGTCTTGCACCGTCATGGAGAAGGACAATTCCCTTTGTCAGCATGCCGCGTCCTTTGTTTTGAAGCGTTCTGCGGAGCTTTCTCAGGGTTTGGCAGTATGCTTCGTCATTGACAGTGGTTCCTCGTTGCATGAAGTGGACCAACATAACACCATGCCTATCCCAAAACACTGACGCCATGATTTTGCGCTGGGACAGAGTCCTTTTGCCTTCACCTTTACAGCCGAGTGTGTGTCTCCATTTAGTGCTCCGTAGCTTCGATTCGGGTGTGATATGCGAAACCCATGTTTCGTCTCCAGTTACGATCTGACTCAAGAAGCAGTCACCTTCTTCATCATAACGAGTCAAGAACTTCACCATACACTCAAATCTTTGGTTTTTGTGATCCTAAGTTAGGAGTTTTGGGACCCAACGGGAGCACAGTTTCCTAAACTGTAGGCGTTCAGAAGCAATGCTTTAAAGCATTGATCTCGACACGTCAGGAAATTCATTTGAGAGACCTGTTATTGTGAAGCGCCTGTTCTCATGAATCTTCACTTCAAATGAAGCCACCAAATCATCTGTAATCAAAGAAGGGCGACCGGAACGTTCCTCAGCATGGACGTTGTTATGGCCTTCTTTGAATTGTTGTACCCACTTACGCAGTTTGCTTTCACTCATAACATTATCACCGTACACTTCACAAATCTGTCGAATTTCTGCAGCAGACAGGTTCCTTGCCGACAAAAAACCTATCACTGATCGAACCTCACATGCGGCGCGCGAGTTGATAGTCTTAAACATTTTGAAAGTATAGAACTTAACCGTACAGGTTAGCTACAGAGCTGAAACTGAGCACAGTTGTTCCCGAGGCATGCCGGTACATGACTCGCGCGCTTGTTTGCGATATGCGCGCAAACTACTAGTGTCTACAACAAAACAGACCTTACTTAACAAACACGCTTTGTAATTACCTTATTGTTGTGTGATCTTTGTGAACTATCCTAGACAATATTTCTTTCCTTTCATTTTTTATAGGCAATATTTCTTTCCGTTCATTTTTATTTTGCACACAATAAGTTATTTTATTTTTCCTTTTATTCCCATTATTCTGTAAATAAAGGCTAAGGTGATCAACTGTAGAAACTGTGGGTGTGGCCAGGCATTAAGGAGTATGAGGGAGGAGTTGGAGAGTTTGAGGGAGATAAGACAATGAACTGTTATTGAGATGTGTGGAAGTAGGAGGAAGGGAAGAGGTAAGAAAGGGAACTGTAGTGTAGTGGAAAGGAAAAGACAGGTGGAACAGGGTCATGGGAAGGAGAAAAGGGAGGAGGAAGTAGCTTCTGCAGCAGTGAGAGAAGATAGGGCAGACAAGGAGGGGAAGGGATCAAATGAGGTGGGTAGAGTTGAGGCTCTGGTCATGGGGGATTCCATCATTAGACATGTGGGGAAAGTGTGTGGAGGAAAGGGAATCAGGGTAGAATGTTATCCAGGAATTAGGTTGAGGCAGATGTTGAGGAAAGTAGAAGAGAAGGAAGAGGGAAAGGAGAAGGTGGTAGTGTTTCATGTTGATATTAACAATGTAAGACAAGCAGGTATAAGTACCAACATAGCTGGGGATATGTGGGATCTGGTAAATGCAGCATGGGCGACGTTTAAGAAAGCGGAGATGGTTATCAGTGGAATATTGTGTAGGAGGGATACTGACTGGAAGGTGATTGGGGATTTCAATGAGAATATGGAGTGGGTATGTGGAAAACTGGGAGTGAAATTTCTATATCCTAATGGGTGGGTAGGAGATACGGATCTGCACTCAGATGGCCTTCACTTAAACCGCAGTGGTACATATAAGTTAGGAAATCTGTTTAGAAGGGTTATAGCCAAGTACAGTCAGAGAAACGGGGTGGCCTAGGGAGCGGTGTTAAGGGAACAGGGAACTGGAGTGTGCATTGTAGAGATAGGATAGGAATGGTAGGAGGGGGAGTATTCATTCTGGTGAAAGAAGAATTTGTAAGCTAAGAAAAAGTTAAGGATGAAAAACATGAAATTCTGGGTGTAAGGCTCATCTCTAAAGATAATAGGCATCTTGATATATTTGAAGTTTACAGACCGGGAAAGGGTAACGCTGACGCTGATTCAGAATTATTGATAAGATAACTGGCTATGTGGGAAACTATAAGAAAAGGAACGTGATAGTAGCAGGCGATCTCAATTTACCAAATGTCAACTCGGAAGGTAATGCGAATGACAGGAAGCATGAACAACAAATGGCAAGTAAGTTAATATGGGAAAGGCAGCTGATTCAGAAAGTGATGGAACCAACTAGAGGTATGAATATATTGGATGTGCTGCTGGTAAAACCAGACGAGCTCTATAGAGAAACCGAAGTAATAGGTGGTATTAGTGATAACGAAGCTGTTTTTGTTGTAGTTAAAAACAAATGTGAAGGAAAGGAAGGTATTAAAATTAGGACTATTAGGCAGTACCATATGGCTGATAAAACAGGCATGAGGTAGTTTTTAAAAAGAAACTATGATCTCTGGAAGATGGTAATAAAAATGTCAACAGACTCTGGGATGGGTTTAAAGAAATTGTTGAGGAATGTGAAAATAGGTTTACTTTTAAAAGTGGTAAGGAATGGTAAAGATCCACTATATTATAACAGAGAAGTAAAGAGACTAAGGAGGTGATTTGGAAAGAAAGAGAGTTAGAAATGGCTATGGAAGTAAGGAGAAATTGAAGGAACTTATTAGGAAATTGAATCTAATAAAGAAGTCAGCTTAGGATAACATGATGGCAAGCACAATCGGGGGTCATACAAATTTTAGTGAAAAATGGAAGGGTATAATAGGTACTTTAAGGCAGAAACAGGTTCAAAGGAGGACATTCCAGGAATCATTAATGAACAAGGGGAGTGTGTATGTGAGGATCTTCAAAAGGCAGAAGTATTCAGTCAGCAGTATGTAAAGATTATTGGTTACAAGGATAATGTCCAGATAGGGGAGGTGAGAAATACTAAAGAAGTATTAAAATTTACCTATGATAACAATGACATTGACAGTAAGATACAAAATATGAAAACTAGAAAAGCAGCTGGAATTGATAAGATTTCTGGGGATATATTAAAGGCAATGGGTTGGGATAAAGTACCATAACTGAAATACGTATCTGATTATTGTTTAGGTGAAGGAGCTATACCAAATGAATGTAGAGTTGCTATAGTAGCCCCTGTATATGAAGGAAAGGGTGATAGACATAAAGCTGAAAATTACAGGCCAGTCACTTTGACATGCATTGCATGTAAGCTTTGGGAAACCATTCTTTCGGATTATATTAGACATGTTTGCAAAATTAATAACTGGTTTGACAGAAGGCAGTTTGGGTTTAGGGAAGGTTATTCCACTGAACTCGGCTTGTAGGATTTCAGTAAGATATAGCAGATAACCTGGATTCAGGAGGCCAAATAGACTGTATTGCGATTGACCTATCTGAGGCATTTGATAGGGTAGATCACGGAAGACTACTGGTAAAAATGAGTGCTATGGGACTAGAAAAAATAGCGACTTAATGGGTGGCTATATTTCTAGAAAATAGAACTCAGAGAATTAGAGTAGGCGAAGCTTTATCTGACACTGTAAAAATTAATTATGGTTCATGTTTGTGGGTTAATGTAGTCACGTCCTAGTTCGTGAACCATGGGCAATGGCTGAGTGGCCTAGTAAGTAGTCCTGAGAGTCGGGTACCAGTTGCTATGGAATGGGAGTGGGCATCTCGGACATATTCTGAGTCATGGCCCTCCTTGTCCTCAGGCAGCTAAGACTAAACAATACACCGGTGGTCCGTAACCCATTAGAGGAGAGATCCTCACTTGGACTATGCGCAAGTAGGGCAGCATCCTGCTTCATGAATTTACCGAGCTCAGAACACTTTAAGCAAGCCTTAGACCTATGGGAGTAATGGAGTCCCACTCCCATTTGACAGGCGGGGAACTCCTTGGAAACAACTTGGTGAACGAAATGGAATTTGATGGGGTGCTATCAATATTAGTCCAATAGTTCTTATGGAAGAAAGAAGGTAGAACTGGCTGAGTCAGCAAAGAGGATGCATCTGGATGTGCTAGGAGTATGTGATATTCGGGTAAGGGGAGATAATGAGGAAGAGATAGGAGATTATAAAGTGTACTTGACGGGTGTTAGAAAGGGAATGGCAGAGTCTGGGGTAGGGCTCTTTATCAGGAATACCACTGCACGCAACATAGTTTTTGTTAGGCACATAAATGAGCGAATGATGTGGGTAGATTTGTCAGTTGGAGAAATTCGGACAAGAATTGTGTCCGTGTATTCACCATGTGAGGGTGCGATAAGGATGAAGTTGACATGTTTTATGAAGCATTGAGTGTCATCGTGGTCAGGGTCAACACCAAGGAAAGAATTGTGCTAATGGGCGATTTCAATGCGAGAGTTGGGAATAGAACTGAAGGATACGAAAGGGTGATTGGTAAATGTGGGGAAGATATGGAAGCTAATGTGAATGGGAAGCGTTTGCTGGACTTCTGTGCTAGTATGGGTTTAGCCGTTACGATTAAATTCTTCATGTATAAGGCTGTTCACCGCTACACATGGGAGACTAGGGGTACCAGATCTATAACAGACTATATCTTAACAGACTTTGAATTAAGGAAATCTGTTAGTAATGTATGAGTTTTTTGTGGATATTTCGATGATACAGACCACTATCTGATCTGTAGTGAACAAAGTATCACTAAGCCTAGGGTAGAGAAAATGAAATCTGTCTGCAAACGAATAAGGGTAGAAAATCTCCAGGACGAGGAAATTAGAAGTACACGGATATGATTAGTGAGAGGTTTCGAACAATAGACAGAAGCAGGTTAAGGATATAAAAAGTGAATACTAGAGGGATGCTGTAGTAGAAACAGCAAGGGAATGCCTAGGAACAACTGTGTGTAAAGATGGGAAAAGGCGAACATCTTGGTGGAATGATGAAGTGAGAGCAGCCTGTAAACGTAAAAAGAAGGCTTATCAGAAATGGCTCCAAACAAGGGCCGAGGCAAACAGGGATTCGTACGTAGACGAAAGAAACAGAGCGAAACAAATAGTTGTTGAATCCAAAAAGAAGTCATGGGAAGATTTTGGTAATAACATGGAAAGGCCAGGTCAAGCAGCAGGGAAACCTTTCTGGACAATAATAAAGAATCTTAGGAAGGGAGGGAAAAAAGAAATGAACAGTGTTTTGAGTATTTCAGGTGAACTCATAATAGATCACTGGAGAGGTGGAGGGAACATTTCGAACATCATCTCAATGTAAAAGGAAATCATTGTGGTGGTGTTGCAAACAGCCAAGCTCATAGGGAGGAGGAAAATGATGATGGTGAAATTATGCTTGAGGAAGTGGAAAGGATGGTAAATAAACTCCATTGTCATAAGGCAGCAGGAATAGCTGAAATTAGACCTGAAATGGTGAAGTATAGTGGGAAGGCAGGGATGAAATGGCTTCATAGAGTAGTAAAATTAGCGTGGAGTGTTGGTAAGGTACCTTCAGATTGGACAAAAGCACTAATTGCACCTATCTATAAGCAAGAGAACAGGAAGGATTGTAACAACTATCGAGGTATATCATTGATTAGTATACCAGGCAAGGTATTCACTGGCATCTTGGTAGGGAGGGTGCGATTAGTCGTTGAGAGGAAGTTGGATGAAAACCAGTGTAGTTTCAGATGACAGAGAGGCTGTCAGGATCAGATTTTCAGTATGCGCCAGGTAATTGAAAAATGCTACGTGAAGAATAGGCAGTTGTGTTTATGTTTCGTAGATCTAGAGAAAGCATATGACAGGGTATCGAGGGAAAAGATGTTCGCCATACTGGGGGACTATGGAATTAAAGGTAGATTATTAAAATCAATCAAAGGCATTTATGTTCACAATTGGGCTTCAGTGAGGATTGATGGTAGAATGAGTTCTTGGTTCAGGGTACTTTCAGGGGTTAGACAAGTCTGTAATCTTTCACCTTTGCTGTTCGTAGTTTACATGGATCATCTGCTGAAAGGTATAAAATGGCAGGGAGGGATTCAGTTAGGTGGAAATGTAGTAAGCAGTTTGGCCTATGCTGACGACTTGGTCTTAATGGCAGACTGTGCCGAAAGCCAGCAGTCTTAATATCTTGGAACTTGAAAATAGGTGCAATGAGTATGGTATGAAAATTAGCCTCACGTAGACTAAATTGATGTCAGGAGGTAAGAAATTCAACAGAACTGAATGTCGGATTGGCGATACAAAGCTAGAACAGGTCGATAATTTCAAGTATTTAGTTGTGTGTTCTCCCAGGATGATGATATAGTAAGTGAGATTGAATCAAGGTGTAGTAAACCTAATGCAGTGAGCTCGCAGTTGCGATCAACAGTATTCTGTAAGAAGGAAGTCAGCTCCCAGACGAAACTATCTTTACATCGATCTGTTTTCAGGCCAACTTTGCTTTACGGAAGCAAAAGCTGGGTGGACTCAGGATATCTTATTCATAAGTTAGAAGTAACAGACATGAAAGTAGCAAGAATGATTGCTGATACAAACAGGTGGGAACAATGGCAGGAGGGTACTCAGAATGAGGATATAAGGACTAATTTAGGAATGAACTCGATGGATGAAGCTGTACGCATAAACCGGCTTTGGTGGTGAGGTCATGTGAGGCGAATGGAGGAGGATAGGTTACCTAGGAGAATAATGGACTCTGCTAAGGAGGGTAAGAGAAGTAGAGGGAGACGATGGTTAGACTCAGTTTTTAATGATTTAAAGATAGGAGGTATAGAACTAAATGAGGCCACAACACTAGTTGCAAATCGAGGATTGTGGCGACGTTTAGTAAATTCTCAGAGGCTTGCAGACTGAACCGTGAAAGGCATAACAGTCTATAATGATAATGAATGAATGTAAAAATTAAGAGGGGAATTCCTCAAGGCAGTATTATTGGACCATTATGTTTTCTTCTATATATATCAATGATATGTGTAAGGAAGTGGAATCAGAAATTAATCGATTATTTCAGAAACCATTCAAGCGCCAACTCTGTCATTTTTGGGAAAATGAAAACTGTCTAGCATCAGATAAAATGTTACGGTAAGGGTTTTAATATTTTAGCTTGAAAGTATTATATCTTTTAATACTTTCTATCGAAGGAAAAATATTCTGTGCTTATTAACTTAGCTGTAAAAAAATCTGAGAAAAATTCCACTTGACTGGTTTCTGAAATAAACGAGCGTTGCAAACATGTTATGTTTTTATGGGATAATTCTTGAATTTTAAAAGGATTTTGTCATAAAACCCATATTTGTGGAAATAGAAAATATTTTAATAGGTTTATACTACATTGCTGATACAAATATAATTATTAAAAGGATGAAATCAGCAATGCCTGCTCCTGACAGGAGGTAATCAATCCTCACAAACCAACTCCACAGCACATTCTGTCTCTGTTGTAGGCTTTTGTAAAATGCTGTCATAAAAGTGTTCATATCTCATCAGGTAAGGTTTTAAGGCATTTAGGTCATGCATAGTCTTGACATTGATGGGAACCTAAAACAAACAATAACAAAGAATAATGTAGGGCTCAGGGCAGGTACTTCTTTGCCCGAGTAAGAAATACCCTTGCATTCCGAATAATATTACGCATGTGAGTTTGTTTGTCTATCACTCCTCATTTCCTTTTAGATACTTGTTCATCTCCTGAACTTTCAGACATATCACTACAATTATAATAACACTGCACTAAACAAGAGAAACACTTTTTCAATCAGTTGTTCATAAAACTACGAACATGCAATTCTTGAAACACAACAATGACAGCTGGCTATTCTGGATTCAGAGCAGCAGCACCAACCGGAAAGGTGCGGCACATCACAAAATGTACCAGCAGTTTACTGCAGAAACCAGCCAAGTGGTGTCACTTAACTGGTTTCTGAACTAAATATGAAATTCAACGTAATACCTGACCATTATAGGAGGATGTTTCTTGACTGGTTTCAGTACCAAATTGTGCGTATACCCTCTTAGTAACATGTTCTGCCAATAACTCATTTTTTTGATCTTTTGGCACTTGACGGCTTTCTGAAATAATTGATTCAAATATGGCTTTTTGCGGATGATTACAGAGTAATAAATAAGTTACAAGATTGTGAGCGGCTGCAGGGAGATCTCGATAGTGTTGTGAGATGGACGGTGGGCAATGGTATGATGATAAATGGGGTTAAAAGTCAGATTGTGAGTTTCACAAATAGGAAAAGTTCTCTCAGTTTTAATTACTGTGTTCACGGGGTGAAAGTTCCTTTTGGGGATCATTGTAAGTACCTAGGTTTTAATATAATCATATAAATATGATTGTTAATAAAGGGTACAGGTCTCTGCACATGGTTATGACGGTATTTAGGGGTTGAAATAAGGATGTAAAGGAGAGGGCATGTAAGTCTCCGGTAAGACCCCAACTATAGTATGGTTCCAGTGTATGGGACCCTCACCAGGATTACTTGATTCAAGGACTGGAAAAAATCCAAAGAAAAGCAGCTCGATTTGTTCTGGGTCATTTCCAACAAAAGAGTAGCGTTACAAAAATGTTGCAAAGTTTTGGTTGGGAAGACTTGGGAGAAAGAAGAAGAGCTGCTCAATTAAGTGGTATGTTCCGAGCTGTCAGTGGAGAGATGGCGTGGGAGGACATCAGTAGACGAATAAGTTGGAGTGGTGTCTTTAAAAGTAGGAAAGATCACAATATGAAGATAAAGTTGGAATTCAAGAGGACGAATTAGGGCAAATATTCGTTTATAGGAAGGGGAGTTAGGGATTGGAATAACTTACCAAGGGAGATGTTCAATAATTTTCCAATTTCTTTGCAATCGTTTAAGAAAAATCTAGGAAAACAACAGATAGGGAATCTGCCATCTGGGCGACTGCCCTAAATGCAGATCAGTAGTGAGTGATTAAGTAATCCCCTCCCACCCATATTTAAATGCATGTTATTCCCATAATGAAATTAATTTTTAGACATCATCCTGAAAATGCAGACATTTATAAAATTAAGTTGTACAAAAACTAATGAAGCTAGAAACATAATTCTTCAACAGAATGAAAGTCAACAGTCCTCTGCCTCAACGTAAGACAGTTCATCTATCCAATTCAGGCATTACTAGTGCCCGGATTATATGTAATATAAAAATGAGAAATATGCACAAAATATGTAGTTAAACATGTAATAAATAAAAAAATATGTAATTTAATATCTACGCTTTATTTGATGTATTCTCATATACAGAAAAGGAACAAAACCAAAAAAATTAAAAGTGCAGATGTTATTCAACCTCGTAAATTTCATTTGGATGCACAAATAATAACTAAATAGGTTTCCAAATTGTCTGCAGTCATCGAATGACTTCTGTCTGTTAGGATGTTCTTATATATACAAAAAGACCTTCCAACTTCCCCCTCGTGTGTGCTTCTACAATTGTAGGGGGCTAACCTTGGTTACCCTCTTCAATTGAAGATCCTCTTCGTGGTGAGGGGGACTAGTAGCTCCTTTCTTGCGATGCCGAATGGAGCCCTATTGGGTAACCATTCGGCATACAAGGAGGAGGAAGCTAAAGCACCGCCCAACCCTAATGTGTAACGCGACCCGTGCCGATGGGGTGCATGGCACATGGGAGATGTGTCTTAGACGGAGCCTTCGAGATACTTGGCGCCCTCTCGAAGTAAGTAGCCTTACCCAGGTATGCGGGGCTCTGCCTGGGCGGACATATATTTCCCTAGCTACTCGTGGGATTTGTATGAATACGGTAGCCATCCATAAACCGGAGAGCCCTTCTGGGGCCTCCGAGAGAAACACTACAACAACGACCGAAGGGGACTCTTCGGAGATACCCTCGGATAGTTCATCTTCAACAGTTAGAGGGCTCACTCAAGAGGTGGGCAATCTACAGGTCCAGAAGAAGAAGAAGAAACAGCGCTCTGGCGCTGAAAAAAGGAGATATAAGAAGGCCTTAAAGGTCCGGGAGCAGGCCAGAGAGGGCCTGACTCCTGGGGCTGAGGGGACTTCTACTATCACAACAGCGTCAACAGTGGAGGGATCCAATGGGCACAAGAGGCGGGACCCTGAAAAGGTCTCTACTTCTAGGGCACAGAGGACCCCACCCACTATGATGCCAGCGGGGAAACGACTTCTGTCGGGGGCAACCCTAGAAGAAGATCGGCAGACCCGCAAGAGACCCAAGGTGGAGTACGCTAGGATAGCCAGAGCTGGGATCAGGATGGCCATAGTACCTGTGGGATATCCTGACCAGCAGCTATCCGAGAAACAGGTGGAAGCTGTGGAAGAGGCTATCACCAATCTGATAGATGGGCTTCCGGAGCAGGGGCCTATTAAGCCTCAGTTCCTGGACTGCTATCTGTCGAGGGGTGCGGCCGTCGTCATAGCAGAGAACAACGAAACTGTAGCATGGCTTTCTAGTCTTGTTGCAGGTATACAACCGTGGGAAGGAGCCAGGCTCACAATTGTGGGCATGGACAAACTCCTTTCCTACAAGACAGTCATGGTCTGGATACCAGGACAACCAAAGAACAATAATGTCCTTTTGGGAAGAATGGCACGCCAGAACCATGGCTTAAATCCCACCAGCTGGAGGGTCTACGACCGCAAGGAGGAGAAGAGAGGTGTCCGCCTTGTGGTCAGCATGGACTCCAGGGATGTGGAGAAAGTGGTGGGGAAGAAGATCTTCTGCGGGGTGCATGTGGCTACCTTCACCTTGGTGGAGGGCAAGCGTGACAAGCAGAGGACCAACCCCACCACAGATAAAACCGAGACCAGCAGGGGCGAAGAGCTGGAGCCCGGACAGGAACCGGAGCCAGCCAAGCCCCAGGATCCATCGCGGGAGACGGAGCTGCAAGTTCCGGAGACCGCATAAGGTAAAGTATTCTATGAAAGTAGAGAATGATTACTTTCATACAAGCAAATATACAACATTGTATAGCGGCCTCTAGGGTACTTAATAGAAGTATCCAGAAAGGCGGGTTTTCGGTCGCCCTGATACAAGAACCCTGGCTTCGACAGGGACATATCATGGGACTAAAATGTGCAGGTTTCACTCTATTCAGTGGAATAGCAGAGGAGAAGCCTAGAGCTTGTATACTAGTTAAGGATCATAACGCTTGGGCTATACCGGGTTTCATTAGTAGAGACCTGGTAGCAGTCCTAATGAGATATGAAGAGGGCGGACAGCCAAGAGACTTAGTTGTCTGTTCTGCATATTTCCCAGGAGACTCTGAATCTCCACCCCGCCGGAGGAGTTCAAGAGACTGGTGATATACTGTAGGAAACAAGGATTAAACCTCATAGTAGGATGCGATGCCAATGCTCATCATAGCATTTGGGGAAGCAAAAATACAAACCGAAGGGGAGAGCACTTCATAGAATTTCTATGTACAACTGATCTTGAGATCATGAATATTGGTGATACCCCTACCTTCATTAATAATAGGAGCGAAGGGATCATAGATCTTACCCTGGGTTCCATGGGAATCATGCAGGAATTTAAAGACTGGAAGGTCTCTTTGGAGCCTTCCTTGTCAGATCATAGACACATTGTGTTCTATATAGAGGGATCCATCGAGATCCCGTCTTACAGAAACCCTAGAAGAACCGATTGGATATCTTTTAGGGAGGACCCTCAAACATAATTAAAAACAAAGAGGAGCTGGAGCTCAGTGTGAGTTTTCTCACACTGACACTGGTTACCTCTTATGAATTAAACTGCCCTATTGTTAAGGCAAAGAGAGTAACAGGAAGCTTCAAGTGGAATAGTTATCTTGAACACCTGAGGAGAAATACACGAAGGCTCTGGAATAAATACAGGGAACTTCAGGATCAAGAAAGCCTAGATTCTTACAAAGAATCACAAAGAAGGTACAAGTCAGAAGTCAAAAAGGCTTCTAGGAAATCTTGGAGACAATTTTGTGACTCCATTGAAAGTCAACATGAAGTGGCAAGGCTTCATAAAATTTTAACCTTGGATAAAAAGGCAAGGCTGGGCTCACTGGAGACTCCTTCTGGTGGATACACATCCACAGAGGGGGAGACCCTGAGCTTATTGCTTGATGCCCACTTTCCAGGTTCGGTAATCACGAATTGTGAGGTAGAATCGAGCGGATCCTTCAGACCCGATAAAAGTGGCTGGAGGGAAGCCGCAGAGATTGTCACCCCAAGAAGGGTTAAATGGGCATTAGAATCCTTTGCCCCTTATAAAAGCCCAGGTGTGGATGGAATCTTCCCGGCGCTTCTTCAGGAGGCGGGAGAGGTCCTTATACCATACCTGGTTAGAATTTTTAGAGCCTGTCTCACTATGGGGTACGTGTACTCCTTGTGGCGTCAGGCGAAGGTGGTATTTATACCTAAACCCGGAAGGTCTTCATATACTAGACCTAAGGATTATAGACCCATTAGTGTAACGTCTTTTCTACTTAAGACTTTGGAAAGACTGGTGGATAGACATATCAGGGAGAAAGTATTAAGAGACTTTCCCCTGCATTCCCACCAACATGCATATCAACCAGGGAAGTCGGTTGAGACGGCACTGCACCAGCTGGTTTCTAAGCTGGAGAGTGCCTTGGATCAACAACAACTTGCCATGGTTGTATTCCTAGATATAGAAGGGGCCTTCAACTATACATCTTTGGGCTCCATAGAACGTAGTCTAGAGAGAAGAGGAGTGAGCAGCATGCTCATAAAATGGATTATGGCCTCACTGCAGGGCCTTCAAGTTCTGTTTACCCTCAACGCTGTAATGTTGAGAGCTAATATAGACAGGGGGTGTCCACAGGGAGGGGTATTATCACCAACATTATGGTGTCTGGTAGTGGATGAACTACTTACCAGGTTAAATGTTGGAGGAATATACGCCCAAGGCTATGCGGACAACATAAGCCTGATGGCGGTAGGAAATTTCCCCAGTACGGTTTCTGAACTCGTACAGGGCTCTCTACGTAGGGTGGAAAGATGGTGCCACGAGACAGACTTGTCGGTTAATCCCGATAAGACGGAGCTTGTGGTATTTACCAAGAGGAGGAGGCTAGACGGACTGTCAGAGCCTTTCCTATTTGGGAAAAAATTAGTTAAGACAACTTCGGTTAAGTACCTAGGGGTAATCCTTGAGGCAAGACTGAGTTGGAAGAAACACATAGATCATAAGGTGGATAAGGGTCGCAAAATTATGTGGGCCTGTCGCAGGGCCGTCGGGAAGACTTGGGGCCTAAGACCTAAGGTGGTCCAGTGGCTCTATATCTCCATTGTACGGCCCATGATCACCTATGCATCTATAGTTTGGTGGCCAGGCTCAGAGAGCAAAACTGTGAGTACCAAGTTAAACAGTGTCCAAAGACTTGCGTGTCTAGGAATAACAGGGGCACTGGATACTACACCATTATGTGCAATGGAGGCCATCCTAGGTTTTCCCCCATTACATTTATATGTTAAAGTAATAGCGGGAATGAGTGCCTATCGCCTTTGGTCACTCGGAGGATGGTCCTTCAAAAACCCGAATAGAGGTCATGCCTCTATTCTTACCAGGCTTCACCAGACTTGCCCTATGACAATGATGATCGGGGATCTGATGAAGCCTAGCTTTAATTTGAATTATAAATTTACAGTGGTGATACCCACAAGGGAGGAGTGGGCCGCGGACGCTGGGGCCCGTCTTAAGTCTGGGGGCTGTACGTGGTACACGGACGGCTCGCGGACGGAGACGGGCACAGGCGCCGGGGTCTGGGGGCCTAAGACAGGGCTCTCCCTTCCTATGGGTAAATATGCTACTGTTTTCCAGGCTGAAGTATACGCAATACTAGCCTGTGCTGTAAATATATGGAATATGCCTGGACACAGAAGACATATCACTATTTGTAGTGATAGCCAGGCAGCGCTAAAAGCACTATGTGCAGTTAAAACAACATCAAAACTGGTATGGGAATGCCAAAGGATGTTAGATCAGCTGTGTGAGCTTAGCTCAGTTACCCTATTATGGGTTCCTGGGCACACAGGTATCAGTGGAAATGAAGAAGCTGACAAACTAGCGAAACAGGGCTCAATGGGTTCCTTCATAGGACCAGAGCCCTTCCTGGGAGTGTCACTCCGAAGTGTGAGACTGGCAATATCCCAATAGATAAACCAGTCTCACCTAGATATTTGGAAGAGGTTAACCATAGCAAGACAGGCACGTGAACTTATCAAAGGGCCTAGTCAAAGCTATAAAAAGGTCCTAATGAATTTGAATAGGACCAGAATGAGAATGGTAGTTGGACTGTTAACAGGCCACAATACCTTACAGAGACACCTACACATCATGAAAATCACCCAGGATCCGATGTGTAGAAGATGCGGTAAGGAGGAGGAGACCTCCGCGCATGTGTTATGTCAGTGCGAGGCTTTTGCAAGCACTAGACATCGATTCCTGGGCTCACATTTTGTGAGCCTGGAGGACATCAGGAACGCCAAAATCCGGACACTGGTATCCCTTATAGGAGCACTAGGGCTGGACAAGGCAAACCCGTCCAAGGGGCACAAAGGGTCTTCATAGACCTACGTGTGGAGCTCTGCGAAAACAGGGCTCACCCATTTCTTATCTATCTATCTATCTATCTATCTACCTTCCAACTTCACATGAAGTCAATGGCGTGCATTTCAAATTGCCCGGCAAAAAAATATTTAAATGCAGACTTGCTCAAGGAAAGAAGGTCCTTATTAACAGAAGAAATTTGATCTTATCAAACACAAATAGGCTTATTAGAAAATGATTCTGAAGACTTAGGTATGGAGTGTAGCCCTTTATGAAAGTGAAGAAAGAAAGAAAGAAAGAAAGAAAGAAAGAAAAGGTGCTTTTGACATATGGCATTAAACTGAGGACTGGCATAGGGATCACAAAAGAGAAGTCCCTAAATCTGAGAGGAGAACAATGTGACGAAGTTTGTACAAGGGAAGATAGACGGAGCTCGAGACACCCAAGACATCAACATAACTAAGGGATGCGATTCTTTGACAGAATACCTCACTTTAAATTATTAAATCGGTTTTAGATGTTAAGAGATGTACAGGCTTTTTAAAATCCAAGGCATGTTTTTTGAGTAAGGGCTGTTTGAAAGTAACTACACTACGAAAGACTATTTTGCAACACGTTTATTTGCAGATTCTACATACTTTACTCTATTTGTCAACATAGCTGCAAAGTTTGTTTAAACAATTATTATACCTTGAAACTAAGTTTTGAATACCCTCATAATAGAAACAGATGATTATGATGCTGCTTGTTTAAAGGGGCCTAACATCTAGGTCATCGGCCCCTCATAGAAACTTGCGGCCTGTTTCGATAACCAAGATTTCATGGCCATTTTTACTTCATCATCATTGGGACAGAGTGTTTGGCCTTCACCTTTACAGATGAACATGTGTGTCCATTCCGTGCTCTGTTGCTTTGATTCGGGCATGATGCGCGAAACCCATGTTTCGTCTCCTGTTACGATCTGACTCAACACGTTGTCACCTTCCTCGGCATAACGAGTCAAAAACGCCATCAAACACTATAACATACTCGCGTCAGTATTGCTGATATCTGTACTTGTCAGAATAGATTTCAGGGTATTCTGCTATTGAGTGTTGTACATAGTGTCATTTGCTACTGTGTATAATTGTGTGTTGTGACATACAGTGTAAATAAAGTAATTTAATCAAGGAAGTGAACGCGTTCTCATGTGATATTTATTTACGTGACAAGAAGTCAACAGCAACCTAGATCCTTGCAGTCAAAAAAAAAAAAAAAAAAAAAAGGGGATAAGAAGCAATCGAGAAAGGAGAGAGATTATTAGAAAGAAGGTGTTAAAAATGGAAGGATTCCAAAGTCAGGAGGGAAAGAAAACAGGCTAAAAAATGGTCCAAAAAGAAAAGGAGGCATAGTGAGCAGATGGAGTACTGGAGAAGGAAGAAGGAACAAGAAAGGATTAAGCATTAAAATTGTCTTGTGGTCCCTAGAAGACCCTAGTGGAGAAATAATAATAATAATAATAATAATAATAATAATAATAATAATAATAATAATAATAACAACAATAATAATAATAATAATAACAACAATAATAATAATAATAATATCTCGGAAAGCAAAACTTAGACACTATAGTACAGTGAGCAACCTGAAGCGTTATATGCCTCAGAAACCTTAATCATTGGTGGCGGATCTTTAACCAAAGACATTGAGAAACAAGAAAGGAAAATTTTATGAAAATTTTTTGGCCCAGTTTGTATAGACGGAATATGGAGGAAAAAATCATCCCAGGAGATATATTGTCATTCTGAAAAAAATCCTCACTCTTTTCGGAAAAGACGATTGAAATTTTATGGACACATTATCAGAATGAACACTAACAGGCTAACTAAAAGAATTCTCAACCTGGAACTTTCATTAAAAACCAAGAACAGCTGGCTTCGTGAAACTGAAACAAATCTCCAGAAAATCAACATCTCAGAAGACATTGTACAGGACAGATGTAAATTCAGAACCAAAATCGACAATCACCACTTATTAGCCCACTCCCCTCCACCAAGACGTCACATGTACAATACGAGGAACAAGACGGTATTGACAGCCAGTGCTTTACAAACCTCTTAGCAATAAGGTAACAGCCCAACAACTCTCAAGGTAAGTTTTTAACTTCAGAGTCCCAATTCCTTAACGCATTCATTCTTTCTTTTTTCACGTCATTTCACTCAACTAATTAAGGACTTATCCTTCCTTTCAGATTTTCACATACGTAAGACAGCTCAACATTAATTACATCACACAATGTTTCGACTGTCGCCCATTCAACCAATAAAACTGAAATCCCATACTTCAACAACATAAACACACGAAAAACTTAAAAAACACTAGTCAATTGGGAAGATTTAACGACATTTCAACTGCCCTCATTCAAGCCATTATTTTAACTTTTTTCAACATGGTTCATTTTGAATCAAATATCAACTGTTGTTTACATGCACTAGGCACTCGTCTTCTTAGAGAGTTCCAACGGAGGTGATTAGCCCATGGATACTTCGACGAACTATTTTGTTTGAGTCTAAAATATACCTAGTCAACATAGACATCCAAGTTAAATTACGACGTAATGCAACATTTTTGCATGAGCTGGTCATACATCACATACAAAATTTCACATCTTGAAGCCATTTCTGATTAGACTGCACCAGGAGCGCAATACTGAGCTCAATATTCTTTTTCTCCTTTTTATGGAAATTAATACAAATTTGGAATGCTTTTCCACATTATTTTACAATGTGAAATACGCGTACATGTAAATTGTAACTAAGTATTCTGCATTCATTCTCAATATTTGTATATAAATTATAAACTGTCTTTGAACTTAACACCAAATAAGACTAACTACTATTACTGTCAATACTGTACATATGACGGCCTTGTTTTGAGTGAAAATTCACCGTGTCCACCAGTGTAACATTTTAAAATCTATTTGATCTTTTGTTAATGGTGGGATCTTGTAGATGTTTTTTAATGTGTTCACTCATGCAACACATTTTTATAATTTACAACCAGACATCTGGTAGAATTTACAGGTATTTGATATGACTGATGATGCCCCACAGAATGGCGAAACATGCCTCAACTATTTTTAACGATGTTTAATATGTTAACATCTTGTACTGTATTGAATAGGTTGAGTTAAAATAAATTTCTTGTATTATAAATTAATCACCACTTTGAAGACAAACCCAACACCAGAGCTACTGTAACTTGGACAGAAGAACGAAGGAAGAAGGCGAGAGGATGAAGAGATTTAGGAAGGAAAACACATCAGAAAAAAAAAAAAAAAAAAAAAAACCCCAGCAGATGGAACTGACAACAACAATTAGAAAGAGAAGATTGCTGTTTTATGGGCAGATCTTCCACATGCATGATGACTGGCTCACAAAGAAAATCTGGTAAAGTGAAACCTGTTCAAGACAGAAGAAAACAAAAAAATCAGGTATTTACAAGAATATTGGGGAATATCAAATAAATAAAAAAAAAAAAAAGTAAGAGATATTGCCTCAAAAGTAAAGTCCTTCGGAGAAATTTCTGATCCATTTGAAATAAAAATAGGAGTCTGATTCTTCATTATCGTCTGGAGAAAATTAAGGAAACCTGGGAAAAAGCTCTGGAAATTAAAGGAGTATAGGGAATTCATCTTGGGAGAAGAGGATAATCACAAAAAAATGGATCTAAAATTCTCCTATGAGTAGATAAAATACGTAGGGCCATATTCATAGTCTTCCTCCGAATGCTCACCGAACATACTCAGCTGATTAGAGAACCCCTAATTCTCCCCTGGCTTCTGCTACCATATCACTATAAATAGTTCTCGCTTTAGGGTCCCCTTGTGGAAGTTGAGGGGAGGGTTTTACAAAATACTGCAATGTAGGATAACAGAATGTCGGAGCAGAGGGTTTTATTTTTCTGAGGCACGAACACCGGCACAGCGATTGTCAGACCTCAGTTTATGTTTACTAACAAAGTCTAAATCGGCTGTTAACTGTTCGTTACTTGTTACACGAATGTCTGTTGGGTGGTGTTATTTGCGTTCACTTTCTCACAGTCTTCTTCCTAGTGTTTTCCCGCTGGTGCAGTGTCCGCTGTTCTAATCTTGGCTCACCATTTTGCACGGTCTTGGGCATCATGTGGTCGCAAGTCCAGAGTCTTCATGGAGACGTTTGTCCCGTGCCTTCTCAGTGATGGGTGCAATGCCCAATTGCTGGTGGAAGGTGGTGCTTTTGACATGATCCAGGAGTGTGATGCCCATCGACCAACAGAGCATGCGCATTTCCATGGTGTTTAATTGGCGCTCTGTAGCTTTGTCAGCTGGTTGACATTCAGGACATACTGCAATATGGTATATTTTGGACTTCAGATGTAGTGGCATCCTTCTGTCACAGACTATGACTGTGACTTCCCTCCATCTCATCCACGCTGCCTTTATCATACTTCACACTTAATCACGTATCCCACCACCAGTCTGTAGGCGAGATCCTAGATACCAGAAGATTACGGTCTCTCTAACTGGCATTGAGCCGTTGCTTAGGATGGTTTCCAAGTATTCAGTCTTTTTGTTCAGTCTAAGACTGTATTGTGAGAGACAGCTGTTCCAATTTTCAACTTGACGTAGCAATCCATTCCTGGCGGTATTAGCAAGTGCAACATCGTCTGCGAATAAGAGAGACTGGGAAACTCTCCAAGATGCCGACACCACAACATACAAGACTTGTGGTGTTCGTGTAAAGCATCTTGATGATGAAGCTTGTTTAAAGGGGCCTAACATCGAGGTCATCGGCCCCTAATGGTACGAAATGAGACGAAAGGAAATGACAAATTAGAAGTCCAAAATCCTCCACTGACCAGAATTCAAAAGGTGAGGACCAAGAACGAATGGATGGATTGATATGAATTTGAAACAATCAGTGGAACCGACCCACAGTGCCTCACATACACAGAAGCTGGCGTAAAACATTAGTATTACTGATCAAGGGACTGCTTCTATAGCACGATACTGAATCGAGGATGCTTTTGTCGAAAGGGGCCCAAAATCCAAGTCATCGGCCTCTCATAATGGTACTTATCTCTAGAAAAGTAGAACCCTGGTATTTGTCATGTTGTGGTACTTATCAAAAGTAGGGTAGACTCGCGGTATTCGACACATTATGGTACTACTTACAGGTAATGAAATTTGCACATGTAATACAGACCTATGGTGTTTCGCACATTGCGGCGCCATTTACAGGCAATGCAAACCTATGGTGTTCATCACGTAAGTGTACTAACCACAGGGACTCTCGCTATCCTGTGATGTTCCTCATATAGTGGCTACTAATCATAGGCAAGCCATAACCATGGGTTCCCTCATCCCATGATGTTGCTCAGATAGAGCTACTAATCACAGGTTCTGTAAAAGCCATCACACTCTTGCTACTAATCACAAACCTATTCGGTACCAAACATAGTGGTACTACGCACAAGTAAAAGTGACCCATGGGGTTCCCCGTGTGGTGGTACTAATCACAAGTAGTTTCATGGCTCTAATACAATCATCCCTTGGTCGCACCTTTTAGTTGCTCCCTACGACAGGCAGGGGATACTGTGGGTTTATTCTTCGTCTGCGTCCCCCACCCACAGGGGGGGTAAAGCATCTTGATCCAATTCGTAAGTATTTCTGGTACACCACAGTCGCAAAGCGCATACCAGATCACATGATATGGAACATGGTCGAACGCCTTTCAAGATCAAGGAAGGCTATATCCAGTGGCCGTTGTTTCTTTCTGTGCTTTTCAATAAGCATTCTGGCAGTGAAGACTGCGTAGATTGTTTGAGCAAACTTGACGAAGTCGTACTGGTGTTTGCCTTCTCACAGTGTTGATGAATATTAATGCTAAGGACAGGCTGACTGAGGCAATGAACACCAGGACTCCCTTCCTCAAATCATCCATAAAAGGCATGTAATGCATAGTCTATACAGAGCATGATAATGAAATAAATAAAAATAAATTAATAAAGTAATGGTGGCGTAGGGATGTGGCGACCCCATCGCCCAGTGGGAAACCACTGCAATCAGCTACCCGAGTATTGGCGGGAAAACTATAACGTTTGCGGGGTATGGAGGAAATGCCTACTCCCAGTCCTGAACAACTAGGATGAACTTGTAGCGTTTCATTTATCACCAATTCATACTTCATTAATCACCTTTCCAGATCACATCTGGAATTGTAAAGCCTGACCTCGGTCAGAAATGTTTTGATCGAAAGATCAGACAATCAATTATGATGAGTCTTCTAATGAACAAATCGGTGTGGACAAATAACAATAAGGATCTGCACAAAGACGCCATTCAGAATCGGTGGTGTGTCAAATAGAAGCCCTAGGCGAGTCGGAGCGCCTGGAAGCCCAACAGACAATCGACAAGACAGTTGACAGACAGTGGACAAACCCAACAATGTCAGAAGAGACTTAAGTTCAACAAATCAGGAAAATGTTCATATTTTGCAACATTAAACATTAATTCACTAAGTAAGGTGGGCAAGTTGAAACATTTAACTGATGTGATGGACCAACATAGGATTTTAATAATGGCTTTACACGAACTCAGGAACACAAACCAGGACCAAGGGTAATGAAGAATGTCCCCCAATTTGGTGTAGGTTTTCTTGTTCATAGTAGCATAATAGACTCAATTGAAGATTTTTCTTCAAACTCTTCGAGGATGGCACTTCTAACAGTTAAAGTAGGGAATAAAACTTATACTTTAATAAATGTCCATGCACCAATAAATTACAAAAACAATAAAGATAGAGTATTGGAAAGAACTTGATTACATATTATCGAAGATCCCTGATGAGCATATAAAAATCTTACTTGGAGATTTCAACGCTAAAATAGGCAGAGAAAAGAAGTATCGCACAGTTGTAGGAAAATGGCTAGCACACCAAAATAATCATCTCAAAGCAAAGAGAAATTACGATCCCAGCTACTTAATAAATAATAAAATATATTTAGAGAGATCCAAAACACCTTTAAATAACAAATTAGAGACGATGATCAACAAACTTAGAACCAAAGCTGAAGAAATCGCTCCAATTAAAAGGAGAAAGAAACATGAGTAGTGGAACGGGGAATGTGACAAAGCAATTTAAATAAGGCACAAGGCATGGTTAAATGATCAACAGAGGTAAACAGAAAAATCTTGAGAACTAATTAAAGCCAGAAGACAAACAGCTAAAGAAATTATCAAAAGGAAATGCTTAATACTATAGAGGAAACATTCAATCGGCATAAAACAAGAGACTATTACAAAACATTCAAGCAATATCAATTTAAGTTCCCCCCCCCCCACACTTATGTTAAGAAATAAAAATGGAAAAATGGCATACAATAATCAAGATAATACTAACATCCTTGCAGAATACTTTAAAGAGTTACTTAATTGTGAGGATCCTGTGGAACATTTAGAATTTTATTAGATTTTTTTTTTTTTTTTGCTAGTTGCTTTACGTCGCACCGACACAGAGAGGTCTTATGGCGACAATGGGACAGGGAAGGGCTAGGAGTGGGAAGGAAGCGGCCGTGGCCTTAATTAAGGTACAGCCCCAGCATTTGCCTGGTGTGAAAATGGGAAACCACGGAAAACCATTTTCAGGGCTGCCGACAGTGGGGTTCGAACCTACTATCTCCCGAATACTGGATACTGGCCACACTTAAGCGACTGCAGCTATCGAGCTCGGTAATTTTATTAGATTAGATTATACCACCAGTTTACAATGAAGTGAAAACAGCAATTAATGCACTTAAAAATTACAAAGCAGGAGGAGAGAATCAAATAGTAGCAGAAATATGGAAGAATGCTAATGATCAGACTATTCAAAACCTACATAAATACATCATTGATATTTGGAACACTGAGAAGCTTCCCGAGGAATGGAATACAGCGATAATCCACCCGCTGCATAAGAAAGGCGATTGCTCCAATCCAAATAATTATCGGGGGTTATCCTTGCTCGATATTACATACAAGATTTTATCCAAGATTATATACACAAGAATTCAAGAACAACTCGACCAAGAACTTGGAGAATATCAGGGAGGATTTCGACCAGGTAGAAGCTGTCCAGATCAAATCATTAGTTTAAAATGGATAATAAAGCACCAAAGAGTGAAGTAAGGGTCTAGTCATCAGATTTTAAAAAAGCATACGACAGTATGCATCGTGAATCATTATTAAAAGACCTTACAGAATTTGGCTTACACCAAAAACTTAACCTCATTTGTACGACTTTTAAAAATACGAAGGCAAAAGTTAAATTTAGAGGTGAATTATCAGAATCATTCACTGTAAGAACTGGACTTCGACAAGGAGATGGATTTTCACCATTGTTATTTAATTGTGCATTGGAGAAGGTTATGTGTGAATGGAACAAGAAATGCCAACCAACTATCAAGATTGGTAGAAATATTAAACTCAACTGCCTTGCTTTTGCGGATGATTTAGCATTACTTGCAAATACAATAGAAGAGGCTAAATTTCAAATTGAACAACTAGAAAAAAAAAAAAAAAAAAAAAAAAAAAACCACAAACAAATTTCACTTAAAAAAAAAAAAAAAACGCCAGAAATAATGCCAACTTTTAAAGTTGATTTGCCAGTTATTCAACTGAACAGTAATTAAGAGATTAAAATTGTTCAGAAATTCAAATATCTTGGAGAAATAATAACATGGAACACAAATTAAAAAGAAGCAATAGAACACAGAACAACTAAATTTAAACAAGCACAAAGACTTACCTGGCCAACCTAAAAAAAAAACTCTTTCAATAAATGCTAAGCTGAAACATTTTAATTCCGTAGTTAAACCAGAGGCAACATATGCTAGTGAAACTTTATTCAAATTAAATGTAAAATCTACAACAGATAAATTACAGGAAACTGATAGAAGAATTCTTAGAACAATTATTAATAAAAAATTGTAAGTTGATGGAAGTGGAGATTGTTGCCTAACAACATTGTCTATCGTGGATGTGTAAAAGAAGAATTTCCTTTTTCTGTCACATATCAAGATTACCAGACACCAGGATATTGCAACAACTATTTGATTACTTTTTGAAAAATAAACTCAATAATAATTGGTTCAAAGAAGTTCAGGATGATTTGGAAGAATTGGGTATATCTCGGCAACAAATCAAAGACAGAAAAGAGAAGAGGATTTTCAAGAACAAAAGCATAAGTCTCAAACTAAAAACAGTTGAACGGAAAAAATATACTATATCGGACACACAAAGGGTTTCCAGGTCGGGGAGGATGAGAAAGTTCTGGGAGAAGAAAAAGAAGAAATTAACTCAAATGTATTGATTTCAGTGCTCAAATGTGGGCGTAAAATATGTAAATAAATAAACAATAGGATTGTGGCGACGTTTAGTAAATTCACAGAGGCTTGCAAACTGAAGGCTGAATAGCATAACAGTCTATAATGATAATGTATGTATGTATGTATGTATAATGAAGTAATACGCTCTAGCATTTGATTGTGTGGGCACCCGTGTTGTCGGGCAGATACTACTGCTGCAGGATACACGACGCTCCCAGTCGATAGGTTGTGGGTACTGTCTGGGCTTTTGAGCGTAGTTGCACAGGTAAGAGACCCTTCCCCAAGAAGCATGCAAAATTTTGATTGGTCTACAACTAACCCTCCAGAGGGGACCAATGGCCACACGAACCTTTTAGTCGCCACCTACAACAGGCAGGGATTACCTGAGGATGTATTCAACTCTCCTGATCTACAGGGGGTTCAATTCACGATTCCAATACCTTAATTCATTTCTGCACTGGGGTCCCCTTTAGTAGCCTTTACTATATTCAGGGAGGAGTAAGGAGTACAAGATGAAAATAAATAAGTCCAAAACAAACATAATGGAATGCAGTCGAACGAAGCCAGGTGATGCAGAAAATATTAGATTAGGAAATGAAGTCTTAAAGGAAGTAGATGAATATTGTTACTTGGGCAGTAAAATAACTAATGATGGCAGAAGTAAGGAGGACATAAAAGGCAGACTAGCACAAGCAAGGAAGAGCTTTCTAAAGAAAATAAATTTGCTCACTTCAAACATTGATATAGTAATTAGAAAGATGTTTTTGAAGACGTTCCGTCTGGAGCGTAGCATTGTATGGAAGTGAAACATGGATGATAACTAGCTCAGAAAGAAAAAGAATAGAAGCTTTTGAAATGTGGTGTTACAGAAGAATGCTGAAGGTGAGATGGATAGATCAAGTCGCCTCAATTTGACCACAAGAAGAGAGAATGATAGGACACATCCTAAGACACTCAGGGCCTGTGCAGTTAGTTTTTGAGGGAATTGTAGGTGGTAAGAACGGTAGGGTAGACAAGGTTTTTGACAAGCAGAGTAGAACAGATGTAGAATGAAGCAGTTAGGTAGAAATGAAAAGTTTAGCACAGGATAGGGGGAATGGAATGCTGCATCAAAGCAGTCTATTGACCCATGACTCAAACATATAGATAAGTATTCTCTGAAAGTTGGCAATTCAAGTGATTAGGAATACCCTTTCAGTAAAGGATCAGAAGATTTTTTAAAGATGTCTGTCCAAAACAATGGTGCAGAATCCTAGAGTCAAGCATTCCTGTATCTTTCCACACACCTTTAATTGATTTCCCCCACAATGTGTTGGATGAGTTCATACCACGTACCGGACATGAAGGATCAGTATACTGGAGCTACTTCTCCTTGATGGTTTTCAAAAGTTCTTTACTTTTATTCTTCCATCTAAGGACTTCCTTATTAATTTTCTTCTCTATCTTTTTCCTTGCTTTTTGCTAGTGGTTTAATGTCGCACTGACACACTGACGATGGAAGGATGGGAAAGGAATAGAATTGGGAAGGTAGCAGCTGTAGACTTAAAGTACAGCCCCAGCATTTGCCTGGTGTGAAACCATAGAAAACCATCTTCAGGACTGACTGGACCCTCTCCGGAATACCAGCTCACAGCTACGCGACCCCAACCGCAGAGCCAACTCACTCAGAAATAGATTTTCTTTCTACTGAGGATATCTCTAAAGCATCAATTTGGTGTTCTAGCGATGGACAACAGGAAAAATGTAACAAGATTTGAAGGCTGATACAGTGGAACCTCGATTCTCCATTTTTGGAGAGAACACGGAAAAACAACTTACAACATGGGAAAACTGAAAATCCGGGAACAAATGAACCATCAACAATTTGGCTAACATAACAAAAATGAAATATGTATACATATAATCTTACCAACACTCCTAAACCAAACCAAACCAAACCAAACCAAACCAAACTACAGCCTTCCGCCTACCAAGCAACCGCTGCTCAGTCCGAAGGCCTGCAGATTATGAGGTGACACATGGTCAGTGTGACGAATCCTCTTGGCCGTTATTCCTGGCTCTCTAGACCTTGGTCACCATCTTACCATTAAATATCTCCTCAGTGAAAGGTAATCATAGAATGAGCGAACCTGGAAACAGCCCTCATATCTAGGTAAAAATGCCTGATTTGGCCTAGAATCGAACCCGGGCCCTCCGGGTGAGAGGCAGGCAAGTTAGACCGCGGGAGTGGCTTCAAACATTAATTACCGGTATGTGACTTAAAAATCTTGAAACTTTACATTAAGTTTTACCGGGGAAACTTTGTCGGTTTCCTCTGAAAACTCCTTTCAGTTCAGCAACTCTGATCAGCCATACTCTTTGAAAAATCTAACAGCTGTAACACTAAGCCAAACAGCAATCGACCACAAGTAATTTTTAATTCTCTAATCTAATAAAGCACATTAGATACAAAAGTATCTAACATGATGGCAAAATCCCACTCCCCCACTTTTTAAAATTTAAATCTTCCATTGTAATTTGGTCACCGGTATACTACTGTTCTTAGTCAGTTGATGGAAATCTTGCACCACGTAAATTAGGCCTACATCAGCTTTTAAAGGTTATGTCTGTACTCGAGAATATGGTTTCAAATGTAAGCATGGATCCTCAAATTCTCGAATACATTATATCCATTCTGCCCGTCATTAATCACAATAAAACTGGAAGGAGAAAAAATATCATTAACACTTCCGAAGTTATGGTTATTCGCAACCTTGAGCTCAGCTGGAAAGAGCGCTCGCTGTGCAAGTCTGTACGAGTGCAAAATGATACAAAGTTTTTTAATGTAACATGCACAAATAAAACGACTGAGGTTTTTATAACATTTTAACACAAAAATGTAAAATTCCCAGTCTTATATTAGGACCAAAACAGTAACAGGCAATCCCAAAACCTCCCATGGCTTTATGTATGTGAGGTGCAACATCTGTTCTGGTCTCGATAACATAACCGTATACGATATTAAAATACTAAATGTGTGTTACTTAAGAAGGAGCAGTTTTGATTCCTGCCCGAAAGTCCAGTGACTATTCATATAGTGCCCTGTGGGAAGTGCCGAAAACCTGTTCGGCGATAGACTCTGAAAAAAAAATGTACGTTTTGCAAGTACTACGAACATTTGACGAAACTTCTTCCGTCTTCAAGTAGAGCTGTCGAAATGCACTCTGTCTCCTCCCAATTGTTGCGGACATAATTTCCGATGAAAGGCGGTCCCTTATGCAACTTCACCACCGATCGCTTTTCCAGTACAGTACTTCCTCAAATTACCGCAATGACGGGACGTTAACACCAAATTCCATGCTGTACCCATCCTTTCACGAGATAAAGATTCTTGAAAAACGCGTGTTCGAGGATTTAGCGTTGATGGGACTGAAATTTCTGGACAGTTGATCCGGGAAATAGTTTTTTTCGAGGAACGGATAGTGCAGAATTTTTACAACGTGATTTAATTAGGATGCTCGCGGGACCAGGTAATTTGAACGAATAATACAGGAAAACGTAGTTTCTGGGAATGTACAATCGAGGTTCTACTGTATTTTGACTGATAGGGCCATTTCTTGGAGAGTCGGAATTTTTATGAACAGACTGACGGGGTGGCTATGGGAAGTTCGCTTTCGCCCATAGTGGCTGATTTCTTTATGGAGCATTTTGAGGAGCAGACTATTGCTTGAACACCCGTCAAACCTATGATTTGGTAGAGGTATGTTAATACATTTGTGGTCTGGACAGAAGGTCCTGAGAAACTTCAACTATTTCAAAACCACCTAAATCAGCAACAGCCTTCAATTAAATTCACTATGGAGATGGGAGTCAGATGGATGCCTTCCTTTCTTGGATGTTTTAGTAAGAAAGAAACCAGATGGCTCCTTAGGACATGCTGTCTATTGTAAGCCTACCCACACAAATCGCTATCTTCATGCAGATTCTTACCACCATCGAGCACAAAAACAAGGCATTCTCACGACACTCGCCAAGAGCGCGATATGAATTTGTGACCCATCAAATATCCAGGAGGAGATGGACACACTCAAAGTCACGTTCAAGGGTAATGTTTACAGCAATGTGCAGATTCACAGATTCACAGATCAAATTGCCAAGGTCATCTGCAAACACAATATAAAAACAGTGTTTGGCACAGTCACTAAAATTCCTCACAGTCTATAGTAGGTGAAACCAAGGACAAACTGTCCCACTTTTACATCCTGGGGTATATAATATTCCCTGTAGGTGCAGCAAGGTATAAATTGGCCAAACATGCTAGTCTATTGGTACTTGTATCAAGGAACACAAACAAAATAATCGTCTCAACCAGCCAGATAAATCAGCAATAGCTGAGCACGCCCTATCGCCGGGTCATGATATGTTCCAAGATGCTCGAGCTCTTATGCACACTAGACAATATAGGTCCAGGATTATATGGGAAGTTGTGGAAATACGTAGAAATCCTAATAATTTCAACAAAGGCACCGGCTATCATTAAGTAATACAAGGTTGCCAGTCATTAAGGATCTCCTTCTCTGTCCCTTCACTATTGTTATTTTGTTCTGGTGTTTTGCAAATTCATACGTTCCTCCTCATCAGATTTTCATTCAATGCTTGTGTCAGTGTCATACTTTCATACTGTGTGTGCACCTGTTATGCGATTCCCCCTCACAGACTGATTCTGATGGTACCGCCAGCTTCCGCTTCGAATGCTAGCACTGCACCCGTACGGTGAGCCACCTGGTGACGAATTAAAGTACCACTTACACTTATATCAGTAACGTCATAGCATATGGAAAGAGGAAGCAAGTGCTCTCTCGTAGTTAATAGGCGGTAGTGGCAGACTGCGCTAGTGTAGCTGTGGATGAACTGCGCTGCTCGCGTTAATACAATAAGCAGGCATGGCAATATACAAAACGTACACGAAATAAATTCTTTAAGACTTCCAGTTGCCAGAATGACTTAAATTATTCCCTTTCATGTGCCATGTGTGTACAGTCCAGGAATATTTGAAGAGAGGTTGCTGGTAAACACTAATTTAATGGCTTAATGTTATCCTGTAAAAAGATTTGAACATCAGTAATTCAGAAATGACTTACAAAGTATCGAGATATAGTTGAAACTATTATGCATTTCACATTATCTAAGACATGCACAAATTGTTTTAACTCGCCCTCGAAACCGTTAGTTGCCTGAAACCTTGGAAAACTTCCAGGACAATTTCACTGATTTGGACGATAGCAGCTCTTTCCTTATTTCCTTCGCACAAAAAAAGAATTGGCACTTAATGTAATGAAACACTAATTTTTCCACAAGGTCATATCTGTGATCACTGTTGCAACCAAAGTCTCAGTCCGACAGCTATAGAGTCTATACTGTCCAAACATGCAAAACATATATCATCCCATAAATTTTGTTCTGATCGCAATTTTTCTGAGACGACCTCTTCTACTTGCATAGCAACCTAAACACACATGGTGAAGGATATGTCAAGTATTGTAAGCCTTTCTTTGTGCCATTATCTTGAATGAGGGTAAGTGTTGCCAGTGGAAGCTCAGGTGGCTATTCACTGCAAAGGGTGCAAGCACAATCTAAGTAGTCAACATATTTGTCACTTTATCTTACTACATAGCCTGGCAAGTGAAGCACTGAATTCTGTTTTGTGAGGTTACCTTCGTAAGGAAGAGTTATTTAATTTCCCCTGTATGCGAGTACTATTTTCTTCCATAATTTTGAGCTCTGCGGAATCTTTAATTTCTTTACTCTTATGTTCACTTTCTTTAGCCATTGCACGTATACGACTAACAAATGAAGTAGGGGGGGATCTATCACCAACTCGCAATTTGCGGCCGAATTTAAGGAGAGTCTGGTAGGTATATACACAGACTGTAGCATGTGTAAATGTAAAAAGTTCACAGTGGACGGGTGATCGTCACAACTAAAGGAACGCAAAATAATGAAATGGCGCTCTCAAAGATGTTGATTAAATTTTGCTTTCAGGACATACCTAAATCCTCTGCTCCATAAGTAGTTCACCTTTTCCAGAATACTTTTTAAGGTTACTCTTAATGATTTAAAAGTTCTTGAAGATGCAAATGTGTTTTTCTGAGACGTGACATTTTCTAAAATTTCAAGCAATATTTTGTGTGACGGGGAACCTTCATAAAGCTCTTTTACGTGCATTGTGGAGTCAAGGGCATCTGCAAGATTGATTTCTCGTGTGAAAATTTCTGTGAGCTTACCATCACTGAATTCATAGGGCTTATTTTCTTCAAACAGCTTAACTGCGCCAGCTAAACTATTATTGAATAACTGAAAAGCTAAACAGGCATTCCTCCTTTGAAATGAGGTTGGGTCTACGTGCAAGGATGTTATCTTAGGACAACTTTGAAGATGAGCAAACTCTGAAGAAGTGTAAATTTGATATAACTATAAAAGTTGTAATTCACCACTTTGCCTTTATACAGTAAAAGAACGTTATCGTGGAAATAATTACGTATCCACTTCAAAATACGCACGGAATCGGAAAATGCCCACACTCGCCTTTGATGATCTGCCAGGTTTCCAACGGACGATTTTATTTTATCATTCTTCCCTGAAATTCCCAAATTCGTCCACACCCTTTTATTACACTGACTTCCATCACATGTAAAACCAATTACTTTCACCCCAGCTTGTTCCAACTGAATTATGACATGAATTATTATTGTCAATAGCGCTCCAGGAGTTGCATTCTTGCTAGCATAGACTGCTACAGACTAGATCCAGCTGTGTAACAAAGGAATGAACATAAATACAAGCAAGCGATTGGCAAGGACATTCTTTTTGTCGTAGGAGGTTTCATCTCCTAAATCAACAACACGGCAATTGTCAGTGTAGTTGTATTAAATCTAATGTCTTGCTCTGCATGCAACTAATTTCTTTTTGGTTCTAATTAAATTCCTACCAAGGTTTTTAACTTGTCTCCTCAAATTTAGAATAGTTCTAGAAGCTTCAACATCACTATCAGCTACTTTACAGGGCAAACTGAGACCAGGTTGTTTTACTTTTTACATTGTCAATATTAAGTATTTTAGATGTAGAGGGGAAAATTTAGTTCATTACATTCTAAGCTACTACTATTAATATTGTCATTGCCAACATGTTCTTTCAGTAACTCTTGTTTTAATGGGGGTTTTAGAATTTTTAGGGAGTTGCTTAAATAAGACAGTAAGTTTGGAAAAATGTGAGGGATAGCTCCCGGCTTTAAGCCCCACCTTATTCTTGGAATTTCAACTTTCCCCCCATTAATAATAAACTAGTCTACCTTTGTAATAAGATCTTCCGAAGAATGACATTCACAAATTCTAGACTTACGCGTAAGCTGCACATCTTTTCTTGGGATCGCTCTAGCCCACTCAGGGAAATGCTCCCCATTTTCAAGTGGTGAGAAGAAATGTTTACCTTTACCTGACTTGTAATCAGATCGACACCCCGGCACAAAGCCTGACGACATTTCTACACTCACTATATTCCAAAATATAGTCATTATACTAACTAAATCTCTCCCACCACAAGTAAAAACACGGCACCCAGTATAAACAACGCCATCTGTTCATCCAAAGCAATCACTGAGCTGCAGTGGCAAATCTCCGCTCTGCAGCCATTAGTTTCTCCATTGGTGTAATGGGAAGAGTCGAAGCGCTCTCTCTTCTTCTTTCTATTCGCTATGGTAAAGTCGAAATTAAAACTTTTATTCTCGTTGAAGTCTTCCTTGTGAACAGTCAACATTTCTTCTGCATATGCAAAGTCCTCTGCGAAACGTAAATAAATTTGCCTTATTTTCTTGACAAGGCATAAACCCAGAAGGCTATATCGTGAATATACATACGGGCCGTGAAAGCATTAATGGTAACAATCTTTAAAATAATCACACTGACTGTGATATTCAATCACTTATTCGTATTTCTGAATGCTGAAAACGTTACCCCTTTTAACATTCATCTCAGTCTTGTTGCAGGTCTATGGAGAAAGCATTATAAATGAGGGAAATGAAATGGCGTATGGCTTTTAATGCTAGGAGTGTCCGAGGACATGTTCGACTTGCCTAATGCAGGTCTTTTGATTTGACTCCCATAGGCAACCTGGGCATCGTGATGAGGATGAAATGAAGGCGACACATACACCCAGCCCCCATGCCAGCGAAATTAACCAATTACGGTTAAAATTCCCGACCCTGCCGGGAATCGAACCCGGGACCCCTGTGGCTGAAGGCCAGCACGCTAACCATTTAGCCATGGAGCTGGACTATAAATGAGGGTAATATTATGAAGTGAATCATACTCTACAAAAATGAGAGGACAAATATGCCTCCATGGGAAAGAATCGACAGTGGCCTTCATTAATGTACAGCTCCAACAATTGCTTGGTGTGAAAATTGGAAACTATAGAAAATCTTCATGGTTGCTAACAGTGAGGTTCAAAACCCACTATCTCCTGAATGCAAGCTGCTAGTTTCATGACCCAAACCACACAGCTACTCTATGCTACTCTAAGACATCTTCTTCAGGCTATTCAGAACCACTGTAGTGGTATGCCCTCACCCGGAACTGTTCTTCTCCATGACTATTTGACTCCATACTGCCAGGAAGAGACATTTGACAACGATGACAATATAAATGATAGCACGGACTGTTTAAAGTAACAGGCAACAACTTGAAATGATCTCTAGTTATGAAAAGGGCCTAAATGTCCAAGGTGACTGTGGAAAAGTAGGTTGCGACAATACTTATTTGTTCAGTTTCTTGTAACACAATTGTTATGAGTAATTTTAAAAAAAATCCGAACAGCCTTTGTATCAGAAACCATAAAAAACACACACACTAAATGTCATTAAGTATGGCTGCCATAACTCAGAGCAGAAAACTTTAAGCTCCTAATGCCTTGGCTATAAAGACATGGTGACTCATGTGTACAAACTATGATAAGATTAATATACTTACTTCAGATGCTGGCCGCCAATCCTCTATGGGCTGGAATGGTATGTGTCGGGAAGGCTGCAATACATTGGCTGAACTTCGAGGGTAGATCCGTGGTGGTTTAGGGCCTGCAGATAAGCAGTTCTCCTTATCATCTGCGCCCATTTCATCCAACTCTTTCCTTGTTCTACCAGGAGACGGAACAAAAGGAAGAAGAGGCATTTTGAAAACATCTTTTTCTTGCTTATTGGAAGACCTTTCTAGAGCACATTGGTCAGGCATAACCACATTTTCTGTACCATTACATGGCTCTTCAAAATTATCCTTTGACCTTAAATGATAAGGTTCATTAGGTTTCTTAAATGAAAGAAACTGACGAGCACTTGGCACGAGAGCTTGACACTTAGCACCATTAGCCTCTAAACATCCTTCCTGTACCGTAGAACCATCCATATGAATGGTAAATGCAGGCTTACTTTGCTGAGGGGGTAATTGTACTGAAAGAAAAACAAGGAAACACAGGTTTTATGACTTATGAGAAATAAATAGGTTATATTATAATACATACACAGATAGGATACTTGAAAAAAGATTTTACAATCTTGGCCTTTAATCACTGCTAAGCAACTATGTGAAAGAGAAATTACTTATATATGAGGGTTGATTCAAAAGTCACAGCAACAGGTTTTTGATTTTCTGAGAATGTGCTGACGCCAAACATGAAATATATACATTTGAAAGTATGTTACTTGAAATTCGTATGATGATTATGCTTGTTTTTCAAAGGGGCCTAACCTCTAGGTCATCAGCCCCTGAACTTTGTAATGTTGCTGGCAGATGGGGTATGGGGGCACTGTTCTGGCAGTGGTCATATTCCCTGTACCAGATGTTTGATTGACAGCAGTGCGTAATGGAAGTAACCAAAGTCAATCAGCGTTCATACATCTTAGTCCATGTGACTTCGATCTTATTTCCAAAGTGAAGTAGCCATTGCTTGGGAAACAATATGGCAACAAAACATACAATGTACAAGCATTTTTATGTCTGGTAGCATACATCAATGAAAATCACGCAGCTGATAGTATTTTCAGTCTTCCTCACGCATTACAACAAACCACAGACAAAATTAGGGGACTATTTTTAAGGACGTTAAACAGCTTGTACAATTCGTACCAATGATTGTACACTGATTGTACGAGATTAAAACAAACAAAACAAGGATTTCAAAATGCCAAGTTTGAACTTTTACCTTACCGCAGATTCCTGAAACCTAGCCCATGTGGTCCTTGTCGTGTACTTTGAAATGAACTTAGTAACTTGGGAGGGAAAAACATTGTTGCCAAGACTTATGAATCAACTCTTATCCTTGACGTAAGCGTAACAAGTGGACTTTGATGTATTTAATGTAAATGTAAACTACATCAAATATTAACTTGTATTTTATATGAACCTTCCTTCAATTCCTATAACTGTAAATGTTTGTCAATATGGATCATAATGAAATTCCTATCTTATGAGAGTAGTTTTCCTATTTAAAATGAAGTTATTTCATTCAAAAACATTTGTAAACCTTCCAGGAGTAGCCTTCCACATATTCACCTTGTTTCCCGTTGTTGGTTTCTAGAAACTTCGCTTTATTTTGTCTGCGAAATGCCTGGTGATTACTGCTCCTCTGTTCAAGACAAGATTTATTTTTCCTCCAGTCATCTACCACAACTTTTATCCACATTGTACTTCCTTCCCACAGCTCAATTACATATCTGCTCAGCCTCTTTAGCTGTGAAAGACTTATGATGAGAACTCACACTAGCAATCTTAAAGACAATCTACTACTTAAACTGGCACCATGCAAATAAGGCGATATGTATGCCACACAATTCTCACATGGCAGGAACAGAGTTGCCAACGGAGTGGGCAGAAAAATACCAACTTCTAGACGTCTGTATGTTAGGAGCACTTGACAGCATGCCTGACTCCTTGGCGGAATGGTCAGCATTGAGGCCTTCGGTTGAAAGGGTCCTGGGTTTGCTTACTGGTTGGGTCGGTGATTTTAATCGCACAATTAATTCTTATGGCATTGTGATACTATTAGTCAAAATTCCACCTTTACAATACGACAGTTATTTTTATTCTCCACAGAATAAAATGTACTAAAGGAAATGGGGCATGTTTCGTCCACATGGGAACATTATCAGCCATGGTTAAAAGATAAAATTGAAAACAAGGATACAGTAAATCACATTACAAAGACACTAGATAATTCTGATTATGAATCAGTCGAAATGCCAGTTAAAAGGCAATGGCTGTTATCAATATGCTAAACATGCAAATTTAATTAAAATTAGGTACAGAATTCATTTCCAAACAAAACTAATTTGGAAAACGAAGCCTAAAAGCACACAGATGATGATTGAAATTGTCCAAATGCTGCAATTTATTGAATTCTTGATGTGTTGCACTTGGAAGGATTCAAGCTCCTTTTAGATTGAAGGCTGATTCTATAAAACGTGAACTGTAGGAGGAACTTCTCTAAAATGCACTACCGGGTGCAGGGATTATCATCACAGATTTAAAAAGGATCCTTCATGTTCATCTTTTCCGACTTCTATAATATGTTCGATTTCAATATTTGTTTTCATTTGTCTCAATTTACTTTCAATTTAATAAATGAATAATTTTCTTAACCTGACATGTCACTTCTTGCCTCTATTATAAGTCTTAACCACAGCTGATGATGCCCCCAGGTGTACGAAACGTGTCTCATTTTATTAAGCAAATGTTATTCTGAAAAGAATAATAATAACTATTGTATTGTAAAGGCAGTATTTTTATTAAAAGTATCGCAATGCTTGTTCAAGAGACAATACAGGCTTCACAATGAAATTTGTTTCTTGCAATAATTCCTCTGGCTCGGAGACTGGTGGTTTGTGTTTGTCCCAACATCTCTTCATATTCAGGCAACACACCACACTACCAACCACCACAGAACATGCAGCGACTACATCCACATAAGGTTGGCGTCAGGAATGGCATCCAGCCGCAAAACAGGGCCAAATCCACACATGCAACTAAGTTTGCACCGACGACCCCACAAGGTGTGGGAAGAACAGTAGAGGAAGAACAGACTTAAGATCTACACACAAATATTATCCGCAACCCAAGTTTTCGCCACCAAATTCCAAAAAAAATACGCAGGGATTATTCAAGTATACACAGTATTTTCCAAAGCAGGCTGTAATGGTCACATTAGAGGAGACAAGATTGGTACTGGATAAAACAATTTACGGAGATAAAGTTAATTAATGGATTTACAAGAGTGACATCAAGAGCAATGACATTCAAATAAACACCATAATTACAGTAAGTCATTCAGTTTATATCTGACATATTTTCAAGAGAACATACCTTACAAAATGCTTCGCTACCACCATTGGTCATGAAGTATTGGACCCCAACCTCTAAGTTTCCAACAACTCTGGCAGAGCACAAACATGGGAATTCTGTCCCTTTCCTCCCTGCCTTTCCATAGACCACCCTGAGTGCATAGACAGCAATATTGGAGATGTCTTTTCAGGGTCTAAATGCGCTGAAATCCATTCGACAAACATCAGGGTCTCCATAGGAATGTCTTGAAATAGAATTACATGAATCCCTAATTCAGATTCGATTTCCTAATAAAAATGCAGAGATGTTCTTCGAGTCCGCTCCATACAACTGTGATATGGCTGCCCGATAGATAGGTGCCATAATGGATAAGGGTAATTAGAAATTAGGGAAGACTTAACTGCAGTTTAGAATTGTGTAATTCCTATGTATTATTTTCAGTTTTCAGTAATTAACAGCAATTTTCATCCTGTTAGGGTGTTGCAGGTAAAAAATCTTAAACTAAGTAGCATTGTAGTGTAGCAGTAGATTATATCAATTACCTTATTGTCGTGTGATCTTTGTGAACGATCCTAGACAAAATTTCTTTCCTTACATTTTTTTTTTGCACAGAATAGGTTACCTTATTTTCATTTTCTTTTCATTATTCAGTAAAGAATGGCTAAGGAGTGCAAGTGTAGGAACTGTGTGTGTGGCCAGGCATTAAGGAGTATATGGGAGGAGTTGGAGAGTTTTGAGGGAGATAATTAGGATTCTCTTAGGGGAGAGGAAGGAAATTAGGCCTCCCTCAATGTACAGTATACAGTAGGTGTAAAAGAGGGATGGGAAGGAAAGGGGGGAATTGTAGAAAACAGGTGTCTAATGTTCTACAAGGAAGGAGATTGCAGGCTAAGGGCTCCATTCAGGATCAGAATTCAGGACAGTTGTCTGTGAGAAATTGGTACGAGTCTCTGCAGGTAGAACAACCGAGGGACGATGAGGAACATGGAACTGTTGCTGAGATGTGTGGAAATAGGAGGAAGGGGAAAGGTAGGAAATGGAAATGTGGAGTAGTGGATAGGAAAAAACAGGTGGAAGAGGGTAATGGGAGGGAGAAAATGGATGAGGAAGTAGCTTCTGCAGCAGTGAGAGAAGATAGGGCTGACCAGGAGGGGAGGGGATCAAATAAGGTGGGTAGGGTTGAGGCTCTGGTCTGGGGGATTCCATTGTTAGACATGTGTGGAAAGTGTGTGGAGGAAAGGGAACCAGGGTAGAGTGTTATCCAGCAATTAGGTTAAGGCAGATGTTGAGAAGTAGAACAGGAGGAGGGAAAGGAGAAGGTGGTAGGTTTTCACGTTGGTACTAACAACGTAAGACAAGCAGGTATAAGTATCAACATAGCTGGGGATGTGTGGGATCTGGTAAATGCAGCACAGGAGAAGTTTAAGGAAGCAGAGATTGTTATCAGTGGAATACTGTGTAGGAGGGATACTGACTGTAAGGTGATTGAGGAATTAAATGAGACTATGGAGTGGATATGTGGGAAACGGAGTGAGATTTCTAGATCCTAATGGATGGGTAGGAGATAGGGATCTGCGCTCAGATGGCCTTCACTTAAACCGCAGTGGTACATATAAGTTAGGAAATTTGTTTAGAAGGGTTAAAAGGAGGTACATCCAGGAAAACAGGGTGGCCCAGGAATCGGTGATAGGGGAACAGGGAACTGGAAGTCAAGTAGGGATGACATAAAAATGTTAGTGAACTGTAGAAGTATTGTAAAGAAAGGAATAGAATTAAGTACTTTAACAGATATATACTTACCAGATATTGTAATAGGAGTTGAATCATGGCTGAAAAATGATACAATGGATGCAGAAATTTTCGCATGGAACTGGAGTGTGTTCTGTAGACATAGGATAGGAATGGTACGAGGGGGAGTGTTCATTCTCATGAAACAAGAATCTGTAAGCTACGAAAAAGTTAAAGATGATGAACATGAAATTATAGGTGTAAGGCTCATCTCCAAAGATAATAAGCAAATTGATGTCTTTGGAGTGTACAGACTGCGAAAGGGTAGCCCTGACGCTGATTCAGAATTATTAGTTAAGATCAGCTATATGGGAAATGATAGGGAAAGGAACGTGATTGTAGCGGGTGATCTCAATTTACCAAATGTCAATTGGGAATGTAATGCAAATGACAGGAAGCATGACCAACAAATGGCAAATAAGTTAATATGGGAAGGGCACCTGATTCGGAAAGTGATGGAACCAACTAGAGGGAAGAATATTCTGAATGTGGTGCCTGTAAAACCAGATGAGCTCTATACAGAAACCAAAGTAATAGATAGCATTAGTGATCATGACGCTGTTTTTGTGGTAGTTAAAAATAAATGTGAAAGAAAGGAAGGCATTAAAATGAGGACTATTAGGCAGTACCATATGGCTGATAAAACAGGCATGAGGGAGTTAAATAAAAAACTATGATTAGTGGAAAACAGTAAATAAAAATGTAAACATTTTTTTTTTCTTTGCTAGGGGCTTTACGTCGCACCGACACAGATAGGTCTTATGGCAACGATGGGATAGGAAAGGCCTAGGAGTTGGAAGGAAGCGGCCGTGGCCTTAATTAAGGTACAGCCCCAGCATTTGCCTGGTGTGAAAATGGGAAACCACGGAAAAATGTAAACAGACCCTGGAAATGGTTTAACTCTTTCACTGCGCTATTTTTAAACAGAACACCTACAGAAAAATGTAATTTTTTCGTACTTTCCAAATGAACTGAAACTTTATTTTTTTAAAGGTTAGTGACATTCAACACCAATTCACCATTTTTAACTTTGGAAAACTAGCTGCGACATTTTTCCTTGAAACACACATTACTGTGATACATTTCCGAACATGAACTGGACACATTGCAGGATGTCCAGGGAAATTCTTACAAAAAAAAAAAAAAAAAAAAAAAAAAAAAAAAAAAAAACTGCCCTTATACTCTCGTAGGTCCCATTATGACGGAATTTCTGAAGCCAGGAGCACTAATTGCCATTTTTGAAGCTTATTGTACAATATTCTTGAATTCATTAGTGGAGTTTCGATGTCATCATTAATATCCCGCTAGTCCGATACAAAATGAAGATATTTCTCTATGGCACTTTCTTCCGAACAGTCACTATGCACAACATCATTTGTTTCATTGTCCAAATTTACTGAACAGTCTGAATCAGAATCGGTCACTAAAAGATTCAAGATTTATTCACTGTCTTTAGTCATTAGTCATTACTACTGTTGTTCCGCGCGCTCATAGCTGCTGAGTGAAGCCTGCTATTGGCCAGACAGCTGACAGGAATGTTGGCGGGTGGGCGAAAGATAACAAATAAACATAGGTCCAGTTTTGCGGCAAAGTTTTTATACAATGCTTAGTACATAGTCAATACATGACTATAGATCTTTGTATTATTAAGTGCGCGCGGAAACTATAGCAGGAAAGTACCAAGTCTACAGAAGTCTTACTGCAGCGAATGTTATGGGGAAGTAAGTCGACAAAAAGTCGACTTCCGCAGCAAAAGAGTTAAAGCAATTATTGAGGAATGTGAAAACAGGTTAGTAAATTTAAAGGTGGTAAGGAATGGTAAAGATCCACTATATTATAATAGAGAATAAAGAGACTAAGAAGGAGGTGCAGGTTGGAAAGAAATAGTTAGAAATGACTGGAAGTAAGGAGAAATTGAGGGAACTTAATAGGAAATTGAATCTAGCAAAGAAGTCAGCTAAGGATAACATGATGGCAAGCATAATTGGGGGGTCATACAAATTTGAGTGAAAAATGGAAGAGTATGTATAGGTACTTTAAGGCAGAAATGGGTTCCAAGAAGGACATTCCTGGAATCATTAATGAACAAGGGGAGTGTGTATGCGAGGATCTTGCAAAGGCAGAAGTATTCACTCAGCAGTATGTAAAGATTTTTGGTTACAAGGATAATGTCCAGATAGAGGAGGTGACTAATACTAAAGGGGCAATAAAACTTACCTATGACAACAATGACATTTACAGTAAGATACAAAATTGAAAAATAGAAAAGCAGCTGGAACTGACAAGGTTTTGGGGGGGATATACTAAAGACAATGAGTTGGGATATAGTACCATATCTGAAGTACTTATTTGATTGTTTGCATGAAGGAGCTATAACAAATGAATGGAGAGTTGCTACAGTAGCACCTGTGTATAAAGGAAAGCGTGATAGACAAAGGTGAAAATTACAGGCTAGTCAGTTTGACATGTATTGCATGTAAGCTGTGGGAAAGCATTCTGATTATATTAGACATTTTTTTCAAAATTAATGACTGGTTTGACAGAAGGCAGTTTGGTTTTCTTCTTCTTCTTCTTCTTCTTCTTCTATGTGCCCTGCCCAATCTCCCAGATGTTGGCGATCAGTGTGGAGAGCGCTTTTCTGTCTTCAGCAACACGGTACAGTTTTTCAGTACTTTTTACGCCTGTCCAGTCTTTAATATTCATAAGGCACGTTTTCTTTCTGCCTACTCCTCGGCACCCTTCAATTTTGCCTTCCGAAATTAGATGTAAAATTGCGTATTTTTCACCATGCGAAACATGCCCCAGGTATGCAATTTTTCAGCATTTAATGGTGGTTAGCAGTTCTTTTTTGCATTTTGCTCTCTTTAATACTTGATCATTGGTGGCATAATCAATCCACAAAACTTTTTGCTATTTGCTTGACGTCGCACCGACACAGATAGGTCTTACGGCGACGATGGGACAGGGAAGGGCTAGGAGTGGGAAAGAAGCGGCCGTGGCCTTAATTAAGGTACAGCCCCAGCATTTGCCTGGTGTGAAAATGGGAAACCACGGAAAACCATTTTCAGGGCTGCCGACAGTGGGGTTCGAACCTACTATCTCCCGAATACTGGATACTGGCCGCACTTAAGCGACTGCAGCTATCGAGCTCGGTAATCCACAAAACTAAGCATTCTCCTATGAAGCCAAAAGTTGTAAGGCTTGCAGTCTTTTGATGGTGGCCTCTTAACGTCCAAACTTCAACCCCATAAAGGAGAGTAGACAAAACATAACATTTCACCATACGCTGCCCAAGTTTTAAATTTAATGCATCATCACAGAACAATGTCTTCATCTTCCTGAATGTTGATCTTGCAATTTCTATTCAGCTCAATTTCTAGGTCTGGGTTCAAATCATCCATTATCCAAACAACCAAGATATTTAAGTTTATTTACTTGTTGAATTTGTTGGTCTTTAAGTTTCAGAGTAGCATTATTTCTTCCTCTGTTGGAAACCATTAGTTTTTTTTTTTTTTAATGTTTATGTTTAGACCCATCTCTTCCCCAACTATATTAATTTTGTCCAGGAATAGTTGCAATTTTTGAACACTATTAGCAAGAATTACTGTGTCATCTGCATATTGCAAATTACTTTTAGTTCTCCATTTACTTTAATTCTTCCAAATCAGCTGATGCTGCCTTAAATATTGTCATCTGAATAGATGTTAAACAATAACGGAGATAAAACACAACTTTGACGAACTCCATCGGATTTCTATGTAGTTCGTTGCATCATCAACTTTTACCACAGCCTTCTGCTGCCAATACAGGTTTTCAATAATTCTTATATCTTAATCATCAATTCCAGTTTGCTGCAGTAGTCTGATGAGTTCGTTATGTTTTACTCTATCAAAAGCCTTTTCATAATCTATGAAAGAGTTGAGGACATCCTTTTGTTGATCCCAACATTCTTAAGAAGAGTCTTTAGAGTTCCATATCCATTCTGAAATCCAAACTGGGTATCATCCAGGTTTTCTTCACATTTCTTCCTTATTCGAGCATGGATAACTTTCAAGAAAGATTTTAACAAATGGCTCATTAGACTAATGAGACGATATTCACCACATTTTTCGAGGTTGTTTTCTTTGGAAGGGGAATGAAACTAGAGGTTAGCCAATCTTGAGGTAATTTTCTGGAGTTATAGATGTTATTAAAAAGGTCCAGTATCTTATTAATTTGCTCTTCATTAATAAGTTTCATAATTTCAGCTGGAATTTCATCTGGGCCTAAAGCTTTCCCATCTTTTAATTGGCTTATTGCATGAATTACTTCAGATTTCAAAATGCTCAGTGCATTTAAGCATTCACAATTTTCATTTAATGTCAGTGGATTGTCATAGAAGAGTTCTATACCATTTATTTATTTTAATTTTTTAGCCAACATAGGACTACTTAGGTTTATGGAGGTTTTTCTTCTTTTTGTCAGCCCAATACTGTTTCATCCTTTCTGAACGTAATTTTATTTCTGCTTCTGGAATCACTCTTCCTATTCTCTGATTGTTGATTTTTGTCTGTTGTCTAGTGTGTTTATCTTTTAATATTTTGAGTGTATTGGTTTTGTACTTTAAATCTTCTATTGTAATATGCAACTCTGTCAAGTCTCCTTTAAGTTCTGTGATCCATCTAATATTATTCTTAATCTTCCATAATTTTTCTACTATTTTTCTACTGATTCTATGTTCTAGTGACCGTATTAGATGGCCTAAGAATAATATTTATTTCTTTTTCATTGTGCTAGTCACAGGTTCTATTTCTTTATATCTGTCCCATTGGAAGCTAGTCTCCAGACTCCGTTTCCTTGATAATTATTTAAACAGGTCCTCACTGTTCTCCTTTCTAACTTGAGTACTCTATCCATTGCAACTGTGTTTGTTGTTTTGAATAATGTTTCACTTGCATATGTAATTTGTGGCTGGGTGACTGTGTTGTAGTATTTCAATTTGGTTGCTACTGAGAGACTTTATTACAGTGGATCCTCAATTCTCCGTTTCTGGAGGGACCAGCAGAAAAAAACATACAGCATGGAAAAACGGAAAATCCGGGAAAGAATGAATCAATTAAAAATAGGAAAGAATTTCAACCAATCAATACTCGTTTATTGCTTATATTAAGCTACAGGACCGGTTTCGACCCCATATACGAGGTCATCTTCAGCTGAACCATGAATACATATTTCTATGATGAAGCTTTGATTAAATTGCATTGTTAAAGGAATGTCATATGATGATGTGCATTTAGTTACATACAAATGGGGCATGTCTTAATGTGAATTGGCATATATGTCAGTATGTACAATATTGTAACTGTATGTCTAAAATATTATGTTGAGGTCCTAAAATTAGTGTATAAAACATATCTTCACTTAAACTAACTTATATATATATATGTACAGGATAAAATACAATATATAAAAAACATTTCGTGCACATGAACAATCGTATCTTGCTTGTTGGTCAATTCAACTCTCGTATTTAAGTCCCATTTACAGTTGTACACTCAGCTGCTGTTCTTGGAGTTTAAAAGATATGGTTGTAAAATTGCATGAGTAAAAGATTTAGTCTTCATGTGGGATAAAACACTTTCCAATTTAAAAAAAATTGCCAGATGTATGGATAAAATTCGGCTAAAATATGTTCAGCTCTGCTATGTATGTTGCCTTATGTTAGAATCAAATCTTGTCCTGTGGCGTCCGTAAAATTGGGTTCAAAGTAATGGCTCCTTTCCCATTTGTAGCTGTGCAATGGTGTTATGTTTATCTGTGGAAGATAAGATTGAGCTATGAGAGATATTATGTTGGAGGAATGTCTAAAGGTTGTGTGTAAATTTGAATATGTACTTACTATTGTTGGTGTAGCCAAGTTGCGTTTGACGTGCGAGCTTGTACTGTACTACTTCGTGTTCTTCTTGGGCTCATACTAGCTGCTGTGAGGGGAAGGGAACAAGGGGTAGGGGGAGTTGTTGTGGGGGTAGGGGTGGAGCTGGGTGTGTTGTTTGATGTTTTTCTATTACGTGTCGCGTTCTGTTTGTCAATTAACTTAAGGTAAGAGTTTTTTTAGAGCGGGGATAACTGTATTGAAGATGATGTTAGTTTTTTCTGTGATTTCATTTATGTTGTAATTTGGATTGGTGTACTGATCTAGAGTAATGTAAAATTCTTCTGTTATGTCGAGCAGGGGGCCTTTGGTGTTTATGTTTAGGATTTGCATATCGTTATCGATGTTTGTAAAACTGTGTTTATAGTCTGCGACATGTTGTCCTATTGAGGAAAAATGATTGTGTTTTACCGCATTTATGTGTTTGTTATATCGGGTTAGGAAGTTTCTACCGGTGCGTCCGACATAGCTTGTCTCGCAATTATTACATTTGATACGGTATACCCCTGAGTGGTTGTATTTGGTGCTGCTATTGATTGATCTGATGTGTATGATGACAGTACTATTGTGTGTAGTTCTGAAAGCTATTCTTAGATTATGTTTTTTAAAAATGTTGGTTATGGGGTATATGTGTGCATTATTGAAGGTGAATAGTGCATAATCTTTCTTGGATTCGTCTACTTTTGTTAGTTTGGTTTTGGGTTGGGATTTTATTTTGTGAATGATTTTGTTAACCATTTCTTTCTTGTATCCATTGTTCTTAGCTATGTCATGAATTAGTTGTAATTCTTTGTTTAGATCTTCTTTTGTTAACGGTATATTGAACGCTCTGTGTATCATGCTATAGCAGGCTGCTCTTTTGTGTGTATTGGGGTGAACGGAATCCATTTTAATTGTATTTGAGGTTTGCGTGGGTTTTCTGTATATTCTGTAAGAAAGGTGGTCATGTCTAGTTGTCATTATGTCCAGGTAGTTCAGATTGCGATTGTTTTCGGTTTCCATGGTAATTTTATATGGGAATCTATTGTGTTGAGTTTATCTAATATATACCCCATAACCAACATTTTTAAAAAACATAACCTAAGAATAGCTTTCAGAACTACACACAATAGTACCAGCATCATACACAACGTCAGATCAATCAATAGCAACAACAAATACAACCACTCAGGAGTATACCGCATCAAATGTAATAATTGAGAGACAAGCTATGTCCGGACGCGCTGGTAGAAACTTCCTAACCCGATATAACAAACACATAAATGCGGTAAAACACAATAATTTTTCCTCAATAGAACAACATGTCGCAGACTATAAACACAGTTTTACAAACATCGATAACGATATGCAAATCCTAAACATAAACACCAAAGGCCCCCTGCTCAACATAACAGAAGAATTTTACATTACTCTAGATTAGTACACCAATCCAAATTACAACATAAATGAAATCACAGAAAAAACTAACATCATCTTCAATACAGTTATCCCCGCTCTAAAAAACTCTTACCTTAAGTTAATTGACAAACAGAACGCGACACGTAACAGAAAAACATCAAACAACACACCCAGCTCCACCCCTACCCCCACAACAACAACTCTCCCTACCCCTCCTTCCCTTCCCCTCACAGCAGCTAGTATGAGCCCAAGAAGAACACAAAGTAGTACACTACAAGCTCGCACGTCAAACGCAACTCTGCTACACCAACAATAGTAAGTACATATTCAAATTTACACACATAACCTTTAGACATTCCTCCAACATAATCTCTCTCATAGCTCAATCTTATCTTCCACAGATAAACATAACACCATTGCACAGCTACAAATGGGAAAGGAGCCATTACTTTGAACCCAATTTTATGGACACCACAGGACAACAAGATTTGATTCTAACATAAGGCAACATACATAACAGAGCTGAATATATTTTAGCTGAATTTTATCCATACATCTGGCAATTTTTTTAAAATTGGAAAGTGTTTTATCCCACATGAAGACAATCTTTTACTCATGCAATTTTACAACCATATCTTTTATACTCCAGCTGAGTGTACAACTGTAAATGGGACTTAAATACGAGAGTTGATGAATTGACCAACAAGCAAGATATGAATGTTCATGTGCACGAAATGTTTTTTATATATTGTATTTTATCCTGTACATATATATATATATATAAGTTAGTTTAAGTGAAGATATGTTTTATACACTAATTTTAGGACCTCAACATAATATTTTAGACATACAGTTGCAATATTGTACATACCGACATATATGCCAATTAACGTTAAGACATGCCCCATTTGTATGTGACTAAATGCACATCATATGACATTCTTTTAACAATGCAATTTAATCAAAGCTTCATCATAGAAATATGTATTCATGGTTCAGCTGAAGATGACCTTGTATATGGGGTCGAAACCGGTCCTGTAGCTTAATATAAGCAATAAACAAGTATTGATTGGTGGAAATTCTTTCCTATTTTTAGATGTGTAATTCGTCAATACGGAAATGAAGATTATAGATTACGAAAGAATGAACCATCAACAATTTGGCTAAACATCACAAAAATGAAATATGTATACCTATAATCTCACAAAGACCCCTAAACCAAACCAAACTACAGCCCCAAAGGGCCTTCCGCGTACCAAGCAACCGCCCTCGGTCCGAAGGCCTGCAGATTATGAGGTGACGCAAGGTCAGTGTGATGAATCCTCTCGGCCGTTAATCCGGGCTCTCTAGACTGGGGCCGCCATCATACCATTTCAATGGCTCCTCAATTAAAGGTAATCATAGAATGAGTGAACCTGGAACCAGCCCTCATATCGAGGTAAAAATGCCTGACCTGGCCGGTAATGGAACGCGGGCCCTCCGGGTGAGAGGTAGGCAAGTTAGATTGCGGGGCCGATTTCAAACATTAATTACCGGTACGCGAAGTAAAAATCTTAAAACTTTACATTCAGTTCATCAACTTTGATCAGCCAGAGCCAAACTCTTCAAAAAATCTAATACCCGTAACGGCAAGCCAAGCAACAATCAACCACAAGTACTTTTTAATCCTCTAATCCAATAAAATAAAGCACATTAGGTATAAAAAATGCCCAACATGATGGCGAAATCATCTTTTTTATCTTCCATTGTAATTTGGTCACTGGTATACTGTTTGTAGTCAGTTTATGGAAATCTTGTACCGTGTAAATTAGGCCTACATTGGATTTTCAAGGTTATGTTGAACTCCAGAATATGGTTTCGAATTGTTTCAAATAAGTATTGATCTTCAAGTTCTCGATTACGTTAAATTCAATTCTGCCGGTCACTGATCACAATCAAATTGGAAAGAGAAAAAATATCATTAACACTTCCGAAATAATGATTACTCGCGACATTGAGCTCAGCTGGAAAGCGAGCTCGCTGTACAAGTCGGTACGAGTGCGAAATGATGCAAAGCTTTAAATGTAACGTGTGGAAATAAACCGCCTGCAGTTTTTACAACATTTTACCATAAAAACGCGAAATTCCCAGTCTTATATTAGGACGAAAACAGTAACAGGCAATCCCATAACCTCCCATGGCTTTAAGTATGTAAGGTGCAACATCTGTTCTGGTCTCCATAACATATCTGCAATCGTGTACGATAATATTAAAATACTACTGTAAATTTGTGTTACCTACTTAAGGAGCAGTTTCGATTCCTGCCTGAAAGCCCAGTCACTATACAGTGCCCCAAGGGAAATGCCGAAAACCTATTTGGCGATACACTCGGGGAAAAAAAAAAAAATCTAACCCTGGACATAACGTAGACGTTTTGCAAGTACGAACATTTGACGAAATTCGTTCCGTCTTTAAGCAGAGCTGTCGAAATGCGCTCTGTCTCCTTCCAATTGGTGTGGACACCCTCTGCTTATGATTTCCACGGATTATCACAATATCACCCGAATGCGATGCTAAGATGGTCCCTAATGCAAGTTCGCCGCGATCGCTTTTCCAGTACAGTACTTCCTCAAATTACCGCAATGACGAGACGTTAACACCAAGATCCGTAAGTATGCCGTAGCCGTCCTTTTGTGAGGTGCAGTTTCTTGAAAAACACGTGATCGAGGATTTAGCGTTGATGGGACTGAAATTTCTGGACAGTTGATCCGAAAAATCGTTTCTTCGAGGAACGGATAATGCGGGACTTTTACGTGATTTAATTGGGATGCTCGCGGGACCACATAATTTGAACAAATAATATGGGAAAACGTAGTTTCCAGGAACGTATAATCGAGGTTCTACTGTATATGCAGTAACCAGTCTATCAATTCTATTTTGCCATGCTGGTTTCTCGTTCAGGTTATATGTGATTATTTCACCTAAATATTTAATTTTGTTTGCAAGTGGTAGTTGAATTAGCATAATTCTGTTTTTTCAAATGACATTTTCAAACCAATATTTTGAGCTATTTCCTGTAAAGATTTTTGTTGTTGTTTTGTTTCCTGAATATCATTGGCCAGAAGAGCTAGATCATCAGCAAATCCTAGACAGCTCAAATGTATGTTATCCTTCTGGGTTACAATTTTTACATTTTTTTCGAGTTGTTCTTGTACCATTCCCTCATAATGTACTCTAATGCACAGTTAAAAAAAAAGTTGTTCTATATGTATTTCACATATCTTAATTTTTGTGAAGATGATTTATAACCGGTTTCCTTGAATTATCTTCTAGAACAAGAGGAATCTTTCTTTGGAAAGTGCCAGTTACTTCTTTTATAATTTTGTGCATATTGAAGGTATCGTGTTTTTCTTCCAAATTTTCAATGTTTCTGCATTTTTCAATCATCCAATATTGTTTTGCCTTCCTAATTTCTCTTCTAAATGGACCATGTATCTGACAGTATTGAACCTTATTCTACTTAGCTTTTCTGCGTTCTTCCGTTAAGTCCAAGATGATATCCGTCATCCACTTTTTTTTCTTCCTTTTATCAGACTGTAGGTATTTCTTGTTTACTTTCTGTATACAGTAACTTCTTTTACTTCCTCCCACTGGTTTTCCACCGGTTGACTATTCAATGATACTTGTCTTAGCTCTTCATTAAATGCTCTTGCAATTTCTTGTTTTATTTTACTGTTTACCAATTTTCTCTGGTCAATTTGGTTGGAATGTTTTGTTTTCTGTAAAATTTTCAATTTCAGTTGTACATCAGCAACCAATGGATTATGATCAGAACCTATAACTGCTCCTGGGTATGTAATAACTCTTTTAATGAAGATTCTGAACCTCTTATTTATGAGGATGTTATCGATTTGGCTCCTTATAGGAACAAGAAGTGCACTGTCACAAGGTGAAACCCAAGTGTATAATCAATTATCAGGAAGTTCATACCATGTGTTTGTAATAACCATTTCATTTTCTTGACAAAATTCATATAACCTATCCCCACGTTCATTGGATTCCCCGAGCCCAATTTCCTACCAAATTTCTTCGTTGGCCCTTGCCTATCTTAGCATTGAAATCTCTCATTATTATGGTTAAGCTGTCATTTTTTGTTGATTCCAGAATGTTTTGAAAGCTTTCATAGAATCTTTCCACTTCAGTGTCATACTTTTTATCTGCTGTTGGAGCATATACTTGTATTATATTGATTTAGAAGGGTTGTCCATGTAGTTGTAAAACCACGAGTCTGTGATATTGGGACAAAATTGGCGACATATTTCACAAATTCTGATTTTACAAATATTCCTACACCATTTCTGTGACTTATCAGTTTCAGGTCTGCCAGAATAATATAGATTTCCACTTAAGCTCAACTTGTAAGATTCCAGCAAGATATAGCAGATACCCTGGATTCAGGAGGTCAAATGGACTGTATTGTGATTGACCTACCTAAGGCATTTGATAGGGTAGATCATGGGAGACTGCTGGAAAAAATGAGTGCAATTGGACTTGACAAAAGAGTGACTGAATGGTTGACTATGTTTCTAGAAAATAGAACTCAGAATTACAGTAGGCAAACCTTTATCTGTCCCCATAATAATAAAGAGGGGAATACCTCAAGGCAGTTTTATTGGACCTTTATTTTTCTTACACATGTCAATGATATGTGTAAAGAAGTGGAATCAGAGATAAGGATTTCTGCAGATGATGATATTCTGTATAGAGTAATAAATAAGTTACAAGATTGTGAGCAACTCCAACATGACCTCGATAATGTTGCGAGACGGACAGTAGGCAATGGTATGATGATAAACGGTGTTAAAAGTCAGGTTGTGAGTTTTACAAATAGGAAAAGTCCTCTCAGTTTTAATTACTGCATTGATGGGGTGAAAGTTCCTTTTGGGGATCACTGTATGTACCTAGGTGTTAAAATAAGGAAAGACCTTCATTGGGGTAATCACATGAACATGATTGTAAATAAAGGGTACAGATCTATGCACATAGTTATGAGGGTGTTCAGAGGTTGTAGTAAGGGTGCAAAGGAGAGGGCATGTAAGTCTCTGGCAAGATCCCAACTAGAATATGGTTCCAGGGTAGGGACCCTCCCAGGATTACTTGATTCAAGAGGGGAAAAACTCCAAAGAAAAGCAGCTCGATTTGTTCCGGGTGATTTCCAGCAAAAGAGCGGCTCTGCACCGGTCATGTCCTCTTCTGATTCTCTTCAGGTCTGTCCAGGTCTTGCATGGTAGGTGGGATTCACTTGGAAGTCTGGGACCTGAGAAGTGGAAAAAGCTACCTAATCTAGACTCTGATTGCGGAGCTCCACACCAGACTATTCGTCATATCGTCAGGGAATGTAAGATTCAAGCTTATCACGGTGATGAAAATGACTTCCAGCTGGCATCTCCAGATGCTGTACGTTGGATTGAAAAACTTGATATTCAACTGTGAAGCACAAATTACTTTGTTTCTCAGATGTAAATATGTATATATATTACTGATTATGTCTGTATAAGCCATACACTAAATAAAATCCGGCAAAAAAGTAGCGTTATGAAAATGTTGCAAAGTTTGGGCTGGGAAGACTTGGGAGAAAGGAGACGACCTGCTCGACTAAGTGGTATGGTATGTTACACGTGATGAAAATCATTCTTGGATCCTATTGAAAGTACTTGTATTATATAGAACTAATATGTTTTTCTTGTTTACCCACCTATTCAATACAATAAATTCTTAAAAATTAGGACTTTGTCCTTATCAAATTGTCAACATAAATTATTAAATTACATGGTACATGTTTTGCCTCTCATTGTAGGCATCATCAGCCACAGCTTCACCTTAAGAATAAATCTGGTATCTGATTGGACTTATGAAATACTGTTGACAACGATTAAAATATAAGATGTAGTATATTATTTGATTAACAATAATTGTAACAATAGCCGAGTCAAAAAACGTAATTATTTGAAAAATTATGACAAAAGGTGGTTGATTCGTAATTTTAAAAGTTGTTACAATATGGTTAATAAATTGGAAAGTACATTCCAGTTAATTATCAAATGGCATGTTGTTAAGAACTTGAACAATGTTGATCATTAAAATTTCATCTGGTAATAGTCCTTGGTTCAAGGAGTTAATATGTACTGATTTTGCTTTTTGTACGTATAAAGTTGAATTCACATATGGGGCAGTTCTTTTTGAGATAGTATTAGTGTGAATACTGGATGTTGTTGGCCATTATTAAAGTTTGTTGTAGACGTCATTGGGCCATCTTCTTTGATGTGGCAGTTATAGAAAAAGTTTGGAATTGGAGTAGCTCTTTGTTGTTGTTGTTGGACGTGTTGGAGTAAGTGAGCTGGCCAAAAGGGAATGATGATGATGTAATAGTTGTCAAACAGTGGATAGCCAAGTGTGTGATGAAAGTCTGTAATTAAAGAAGTTTTTGCAAAATTTTATTGAAGAACTAGAATCGAAATGAGAGGGCTAGCAGTGGACGTTAAGTAAAAAGTATACACACTTAAACCTTAAACAAATTCAATTTACAATCAAATAATATTTTATGCTCCTTTGATATCACTAATATGTAAATGAAACTATCAATATCATAAACAACCTCTCTAGACACAGTACCTTAAGCAAAATTGAAATAGATGAACTCATTCAGTTACTAAGTTTTGTTTTACTCAATAATTACTTTACTTTCAAGAACAAAATAATAAACAAGGAGTTTTAGCTATGGGCGACCCAATATCTGGCATTTTGGCTGACCGCTATGTGGACAACCTAGAATACAACAAAATAGTAAAAAACAGTTTATGGCTCCGTTATGTTGACGATACATTAAGCAATTATTGATAAACAACTTAATAATAGTGATAACATCCTAACGTTTCTAAATAGTTTAGATAAAAGTATAAAGTTCACAAAAGTATATGAGAACAACAATTCAATAAATTTTCTACACACCAAAATCACACAAGTTTTAGACAAATTTGACTTGCAAATTTACCAAAAGCCTTCTTTTACTCTAATAACTACGAGAAACAAATCACTACACCCAAATTCTCTTAAGCAAGCCACATATTAGGGTTTAGTATACAGGGCATTTAAAATCCCTCTTTCAACAAATATTTTTAAGAATTAGATTTCATAAAAGAAACTCTCTTTCGCTCGCTGGGGGCTGCGCCCCCAAACCCCCGTTACAGTACATTACTAGTGGTCACATGGAAAATTACTGTGACGAACCGGTACTTCGTTACGAAAAAAGGATTGCACCACCAGACGGCCCATATATTCGCGTGCATGTTTGGTCCTCTAATATTTTCTCGTACCGTACATTCACGATTTATATAAAAGATAGCGTTAAACGTTTCGACGTGGTGAAAATTACGTACGATTCTCACAAAATTAGAAATTATTTTCCTAATGTAACAGGGAGCTATAGTCTTGAAACATGGTAGGTTTATCGTGGTTGAAACGCTCTATATTTCCGTTATTTGATGTTTTGTTGTATCTGCATCGCTTTCCCCGTAGATTGGTTTAGAACCTTGGATTAGGAGTACAGAGTTTCCATTTTACTTTCGTTTTTCCATTTTTACAGGGTGCTAGAATCATGCATTTTGCTCACATGTGACCCAAGAACGTTCCAGTGAACCTGCTAAATTTCATGAATCTATTGGTCTTATAAGTGTGTAACACAGTAAAATTAATTACGGAAAATGTAAAACATTGACGTTAAATCTAAAAATGCAGCTCTATCTAAGGCATAAGGGATCAAGATACGACTAAAATTCCCTGGTCAGAAGTTTTAGATCTCTTCATGATCGGGTCCGAACGTCTTGTCCATTTGGTGGCAGGACTTACAGTTTGCTTCCAGATTTCGATATTTTCTGGAGATAAAAACGTTAAATAATACAGCTCTTTCAAGTTTCTCCATTGGTTGCAGGCCAAAGTTGTAACTCCGACAAATTTTTATTTTTTGGCGCACTGCAACATATCGTCTACAATTTATTTTAAGGGAAGGGAAGTAAAAATAACAAAAAATCAACATTTGGAACTTTTCCACAATACAGCCTAATAGCTATCATATTGCCAACATTTCAAGTTTGTAGCTCTTGCCGAAGTGGGTAAACATTTATGTCAGCCAGTGAGCCAAACGTTTTTATATATATATAATATAAAGCTAGGCAATGTGCACGCTAAATAGTGCAGACTTTGATTTGGAAATTTATTGCGGCAAAACGGTACGTCCTATCAAAGTACGGATTGCGCCATCAGACGACCCCTTTAGTCGTCTACATTAGTGTATTAGGCATTTTCTGGTATCTTGTCTACTTCGGTCTTCATATGGGCAATGGTCGTGCCAAGGAGCGTGCTGAACTTATTGCATCTATCTGTCTTATGAGTGTGTTAATCAGTAAAATAATATATGGAAATTAAACAAAATTGACCAAAACCGGGGAAATGAAGCTCAATCTAAGGTAGAAGGGATCGAGATACGATAAAACGTCATAGGACCAAAGTTGAAGAACTCATCATTTTAAGCACGAAAGTTGAATCACTTTATTGATAGCAATTGCCCTTCACACACAAGATTGCTCGAAACGAAAGTCTGCAACGTCATTAAATTTGGCTTCATATTTCGATTTTTCAGTGGGTTAAATATTCAAAATTTGAACTTGTTGAAATTTCTTCGTCGGTTACAGGCATGGACCTAGAGCATTGCCAAATACTAATTTTGTAGGGCACTGCATCATGGCGTCCGCCATTTTGTTCAGGAGGGAGGGGGCAAAAATTAAAATTAGAATTTTTTGGAATTCTTCCGTAGGTTGCAGGCTAATAGCCATAATATTGCCAAATTTCAAGTTCCTAGCACATCTGGAATGGTCTAACCCGAAATTTGAGTGCGATACTTTGATTGGGTAGGCGGGGGGAAAGTAAATGTGAAAATTGGAGCGTGTTGGAATTTTTCCTTCGCTTACAGCCCAATATCTATCAGACTGACAAATTTCAACCTTCAAATTCATGTTTAACACAAAATTTGAGCCCGTTATTTAGATTGTAAAATTTGAACATTTTAGAAACTTTCCATGGGTTCCAGCCTAATAGCTATCAGACTGCCGAATTTCGTGTATCTGTCTGTCCTATGAGGGAGTGAATCAACAAATAAATAATGGAGGTTGAACAAAATTGACCAAACCAGGAAAATGAAGCTCAGCCTAAGGTAGAAAGCGTCGCGATACGACAAGAAGTCTTAGGACCAAAGTTGTAGATCACTTCATTTTAACATCAGAAAGTGCGATCCATTTATGATAGCAATTACCGTTCAGCCACAAGATAGCTCGAAACGAAAGTCTGCACAGTAATTAAATTTGGCTTCATAATTAGATGTTTCATAGTGGGTAAGATTTTAAAAACTTGATCTTGTTGCAATTTCTACGTCGGTTGCAGGCTTGGAGCTAGAGCATTGCCTAATTTTAATTTTGTAGGGCACTGCATTATGGCATCCACCATATTGCTTGGGGGGGGGGGGGAGGGGCAGAGGAATTTGATTGGGCAGGGTGGGGGCTAAATATGAAAAATTTGAACTTTTTGGAATTTTTCCTTGAGATATAGAAGAATAGCTATCATATTGCCGAATTTCAAGTTCCTAGTTCATCTGGAAGGGTCTAAACGGAAATTTGAGTCGATATTTTGATTCCTTGGGGGGCTAAGTATCAATAATTTGATCTTTAAAGAATTTTCCCTTGGGTTACAGCCTAATAGCTATCAGATTGCCGAATACCAAGTTTCTACCTGATCTGGAAGGGTCTAACACGAAATTTCAGTCCGATAATTTGATTGAGCTGGGGAGGGGGGGCTAAATATGAAAACAATGAACATTCCGGAATTTTCCCCTGGGTTACAGCCTAATCAGGTATCAGCTTACCGGCTGGAAGAGTCTAACATGAATTATGAGTCAGATTATTTGATTGGGCGGAAGGGTGTAACACGATTTTTGGGTCCGATATTTTGATTCGGTGGGGGGCTAAATATTGAACAATTTGAACTTTTTGGAATTTTCCCTTGGGTTATAGAATAATAGCTATCAGATTGCCGAATTCCAAGTTTCTAGCTCATCTGGAACTGAAGTGTCTAGCCCGAAATTTGAGTCCGATATTTTGATTCGGTGGGGGGCAAAATACAAACAATTTGAACTTTTTGGAACTTTTCCTTGGGTTACAGCCTCATATCTATCAGATTGCCAAATTTCAAGTTCCTAGCTCAATTGGAAGGGTCTAACACGAAATTTCAGTCCGATATTTTGATTGGGCGGAAGGGGGGCTAAATATGAAAAATTTCAACTTTTTTGAATTTTTCATTGGGTTGCAGCCTAAAAGCTATCAGACTGCCGAATTTCAAGTTCCTAGCTCACCTGGAAGGGGGCAAACAATGTCAGTGAGTCAGCGAGTCAGCCTTGTGGCTTTATATCTTGCCGAATCTCGAAGGGCTTCGCCATAAATTGCTTAGGAATCATAAATTAGGCTGAAATTTCAATAGTGTTTCCACATATACCCTCCGTTTTCCCATACTTGAAAGGCTGCTAGAATAACGAAACTCAGTCTACATATGGCCAATGACGTTGTCAAGGAGCGTGCTGAATTTCGTTCATCTATCTATCTTATGAGTGTGTGAATCAGTAAAATAATTTATGGAAATTTAACAAAAATGACCAAAACCGGGAAAATGAAGCTCAATCCAAGGTAGAAGGAGTCGAGATACGACAAAAAGTCGTAGGAACAAAGTTGTAGATCTCTTCATTCTAGGGTAGGAAAGTGCAGTCCGTTTATTGATAACCATTACCGTTTAGCCACAAGAGGGCTCGAAACGAAAGCCTGCACCGTCATTAAATTTGGCTCAACATTTCGAATTTTTTAGTGGATAAAATATTAAATATTTTAACTTATTGCAATTTCTACGTCGTTTACAGGACAGGAGCTAGAACTATGCCAAATTTTAATGTTGTAGGGCACTGCATCATGGTGTCTGCCATTTTGTTTCGGGGGAGGGGGGAGGCAAAAATTAAAAATTTAATATTTTTGGAATTTTTCCGTAGGTTACACGCTAATAGCTATCACATTGCCAAATTTCAAGTTTCTAGCGCATGCCGAAGTGGCTAAACATTTATGTCAGTCAGTTAGCATTCTGGCTTTATATATATAAGAATAGCTAGCACACCCAGGAAACTGGAGATGGTTTAGGATGATGATGAAAAGAAATAGCCAGATTCAATGGGTTTAATCCAGACATGACCAATAAAATCATTAATAAAAACTAAAATTAGCTACAAACCTTTCTCCAATAAAACCCAACGAACCAAAGTACACAAAGTTCACATTTATCAACCGAAGTGCCGGGCTGAGTGGCTCAGACGGTTAAGGCGCTGGCCTTCTAACCCCAACTTGGCAGGTTCGATCCTGGCTCAGTCTGGTGGTATTTGAAGGTGCTCAAATACGACAGCCCCGTGTCGGTAGATTTACTGGCACGTAAAAGAACTCCTGTGGGACTAAATTCCGGCACCTCGGCGTCTCCGAAGACCTTAAAAAGTAGTTAGTGGGACGTAAAACAAATAACATTATTATTATTATATCAACCGAAGTATCCATCAAATTACCAATCCTTAAAAAAAAAAAAAAAAGAGGTAAAAATCTCGTACACTACACAGAACACTAATCGAAATTTATTTTATAATCATAACTCAATTTAACCAACAATCAATATTCAGGCTCAGGTATATACAGACTCAAATTCTCAGTATGTAATTTTTCTTATGTTGGTGAAACTAGCCATGGTTTTTTAACTAGATATGCAGAATATTTCAACGCCCAAAAAACACAAGTTCTCTGCCTGCGATAAGTAACCACATGAAAGATACAGGTCACCAATTTTCTATAATAGAGCGGGATTTACAAATCTTAACCCCCCCCCCCCCGAAGTTCAACCCCTCCACCAAAACCCCACAACTACAACACGTCAAGTAAATTGTATTGAATAGGTGGTATTAAAAATTACTTCTTGTGTAAACTTTGTGATTAGCTATTTTCAATACGGAATAATGACTAGAATAATGGTCTGTAAAACAAGAGTTCGGCAGCTGCCAGTAGCTCTGAAGACCTCAACATAAGTTAACATCTCAGCGGGCGAAAGGGTAAGTGTCAATACTTTTTATTTAACTTCCACTGCTAGCCCTCTCTTTTAAATTCTAGTTCTTCAATAAAATTTCACAAAAACTGTTTTAATTACAGACTTTCACCACACACTTGGCTATCCACTGTCTGACAACTATTACAACAACATTGTTCCCTTTTGACCAGCATGCTTACTTCAACACGCCCAACAACAAAGAGCTACACCAATTCCAAACTTTTCTTATAACTACCACATCAAAGAAGATGGCCTAATGACGTCTACAACAAAATTTAATAATGGCCAACGACATCCAGTATTCACACCAGTACTATCTCAAAAAGAACCACGCCATATGTGAATTCTTCAATATTATATGTACAAAAAGCAAAACCAGTACATATTAACTCCTTGAACCAAGGACTATTACCAGATGAAATTGGAATGTTCAACAATGTTCAAGTTTTTAACAACACACCATTTGATAATTAACTGGAATGTGCTTTTCAATTCTTTAACCACATTGTAACAACTGTCAATATTACGAATCAACCACCACATGTCATAATTTCTCAAATAATTATGTTTTTCAACTCAGCTATTAGTACAAATATTGTTAATCAAATATACTGCATCTTATATTTTCATTGTTGTATAATAATAATAATAATAATAATAATAATAATAATAATAATAATAATAATAATAATAATAATAATAATAATAATAACCTCTCATCCATTTTACGAAACATAGTAATAAATCAACAATATTTCGTAAGTCAATTAAGGCGAAACTATGGCCGATTATGCCTACAAGTGAGGCGAAACATGTACCATCTAATTTAATAAATTGTTATGTTGACAATTTGATAAGGACAAAGTCCTAATTTTTAAGACTTTATTGTATTGAATAGGTGGGTAAATAATAAAAACATACTAGTTTTATTTAATATAAGTGGTATGTTCCGAGCTGTCAGTGGAGAGATGGCATGGAATGACATCAGTAGAAGAATTACTTCGAGTGGTGTCTTTAAAAGTAAGAAAGATCACAATATTTTAAATTCAAACAAAGTTTGAATTCAAGAGGAAAAACTGGGGAAATATTTGTTTATAAGAAGGGGAGTTAGAGATTGGAATAACTTACCGAGCAGATAATAAATTTCAAATTACTTTGCAATCATTTACAAAAAGGCTAGGAAAACAACATAAGGAACCTGCCACCTGGGCAACTGCCCTAAACACAGATCAGTAGTGATTAATTGATTCCTAGAAGTATATTTCATTCATCTTCGTTTCATTCAAACATGCATTTCAACCATAAACCCATGTGGGAAACTGTCCTGACAGTGTCAAACAAAGTTGGCACCAATGTCATTATGTAATAGCCCAAATGTGACCACTACTAGTGAGATGGGCGTATGCTTTATCTACTATTGACCCAGCCAGGTATGTTTCACTATGCATATGAAAAACAAGCATGGAAAAGGCCATTAACGTACCCTTCCCAACAATGCCATTTCACGACATGAACGACACACTAGGCTGGACGTAACACCGTTGACAGCAACAGACCTGTAGTTCCAACGGTCATTCACAAGGTGGTAGGAGCATTCCAAAATCAGTTGGATATAAATAAATCGACCGACCTGCTGTAAACTGTAGAAATTGAGAAGTACGTACCAAAAGAAGAGTTTTCAAACTGTGGAGACTTCCAGAGTCCATGAACAGCCTTCATTGCTTCCTTAGTGTTGACTGTGAAACTCTGTTCAATTCTACTGTTACCACCCGAGTTGTTAGGTGTTTCAGAAGAACCGCATACTTCGACAGGTTCCTAAAACAAAATTTCAACCCTAGTCATTAAAATAAAAGTAGGAAATACAAATTGTTTTCAATGAAACACCTTTATAATACAAGAAAAAATTCTAAAGCACAAATCTACAAACTACGGTAGGTTCTCCAGTCTAGGTGTATAGGACATTTGCATAGAAATAAAAGTTAAGGACGAACTATTTAATTATTTTCAGGAATAATTTTCGTGACTGACAAGTACTTCGCAATATTTTGAAGTTCATAATAATTATTAAATTTTATAAAGGACAAAATGTGTGTTAAGTGTTCTAATGCCAAGTTGCAGCACAGAAAATGGGAAACCATCTTCAGAGCTGCCAATAAGAGCTTCAACCAGGCAACTGTTCAATGCAAACTGACAACTATGTGACCCAAACCGTCTCAGACGAGAGTGAGTGCGTATTCCTGTGTCCAGAATAACGACTGCCTGTTATGTGTTTTGTAGTGTGTAATAACTGATGAGGTAAGGAGAGGTGAAACCCACTCTTGCCAGATAACTTCTGTTGAATAAGATCATGGGGGCTACCCAAGGCTTAATGGCTTCACCTGACAGACAAATTACCATCAACAGCCTCCTTATGAGAACTAGGAAAGGTTTCGAAATTAACCCTCCAGCTCCTACACTGAAAGTCAGCATTCTGATGGTAATTTTTAAGGCAGAAACAGATTCCAAGAAGGACATTCCAGAAATAATTAATGAACAAGGAGAGTGTGTTGTGAGGATCTTCAAAAGGCAGAAGTATGCAGTTAGCAATATGTAAAGATTGTTGGTTACAAGGATAATGTCCAGATAGAGACGGTGACTAATGCTAAAGAAGTATTAAAATTTACGTATGATAATGATATTTACAATAAGATACAAAAGTTGAAAACTAGAAAAGCGGCTGGAATTGATAACATTTCTGGGGATATACTAAAGACAATGGGTTGGGATATAGTACCATATCTGAAGTACTTATTTCATTATTGTTTGCTTGAAGGAGCTATACCAAATGAAGGGAGAGTTGCTATAGTAGCCCCTGAGTATAAAGGAAAGGGTAATGGACATAAAGCTGAAAATTACAGGCCAGTAAGTTTGACATGCGTTGCATGTAAGTTTTGGGAAGGCATTCTTTCTGATTATATTAGACATGTCTGCAAAATTAATAACTGGTTCGATAGAAGGGAGTTTGGTTTTAAGAAAGGTTATTCCACTGAAGCGCAACTTTTAGGATTCCAGCAAGATATAGCAGATATTTTGGATTCAGGAGGTCAAATGGACTGTATCGCGATTGACCTGTCTAAAGTATTTGATAGGATGGATCATGGGAGACTACTGGCAAAAATGAGTGCAAATGGACTAGACAAAAGAGTGACTGAATGGGTTGCTATATTTCTAGAAAATAGATCTAAAAAAAATTACAGTAGGCAAAGCTTTATCTGACCCTGTAATAATTAAGAGAGGAATTCTTCAAGGACCTTTATGTTTTCTTTATATTATAACCTTCCAATGAATGTTGGATTAGAGTCGGTGGAGACATTGGAAGTTTATGGTAAGGTAAAAGTTAATGAATCGTACGTCCAAGTATCACATGTCCAAGTATGTCAGAAATTCAAATAACTCGCTCAACCAAATAAACAGGCAACTGGAGTAGTGGCTGAGAGGCCAAAAGGCTTCAAACAGTAATGCTTATTTCTTGAGTTGTACCAGATGATATGAAAGCTCCAGTAGAGTGCATTACTAAAAATAAAAAATATTAAAGCAACAAATCTATTCCAAAAACAATAAAATCTAACTCCTTAACTTTTAAAGATATTGAGTTTGGACCTTTCTTTATTTGATTCCCCGACTCAGAAAACTAAAGGCAAAATGTAAATTGCAAAAAATTTATTGCATACTTAGAAAAAAAGTACCTGAAATTGATAATTGCCAATTTTCACAAGGCCCTCTCTTGCCAGTGGAACTTAGCATTACCAAGGCCACACCGAGTGAAGTAACATCAAATGTTTGTACCAGAAAATCACAACATACGAGGGATGGGGCATAAGTCATGGCAACTATTTTTTTCTTGAAGATACGAGTCCGGTTGGAAAATGTGACACATACAGACGAAAGGACAAGGTGTTAACTACATGTCTGGACAATGAATAGCACTAAAATATTGTAACACACTAATTTATTACGGTAGTATACAGGGCAATATGCCATTCCCGGTGCAAAAGAATGAAAACACAGTACACATAAAGACCCTCGAAGTAGTCCCCTGCTACTGACAACCACACGCTGCCAACGATGTGAGAGGCGTGGAATACCATCTGCCTCAGCATTTGCCGCACCATGTGTGAATCTGGTCACCTGTTGGCACACAGCATTATCAATGTTCTCTCGTATTGCAAACCGCCTACCACGTAGTGGTTCCTTAAACTTTTGAATGAGATCAAAGTCACAGGGTGAAATGTCGGGAGAGTACAGTGGGTGCTCCAATTCTTTCCATCCCCAACGTCGCAGTAGCTGCCCTATACACTCTCCTTTATGTGGCTTTGCATTGTCATGCAGGATTATTGCACTGTCCACAAAATCCGGACATTTCTGCCGAATGCCACGTCGTACCTGTCGCACCAGGAGTCCCTGTATTACTATGCGGTCACTGTTCTGCCACGTGGAACAAAAAGGCAAACAATGACACCCCTGACGTCATACGTGACGATCAACATAAATTTGACTGGGGAAGGATTCTGACGGACCATCAGCCTCCTTGGTGATCCAGCCTGTCGCCACTCCGTGGACACTGACGTTTCAGTTTTCTGGTTAGTAAGCCCTGGCCAAAAATTAATCTATGGCGATTATTCGTGACAAGAATTGATCGCCGTCCTGTTGCCAGCGTGGAAGGTGGTCGGAGCATATTGCGTAGCGCACCCACCTTTGAACTTCACTCAGTGGATGCGGTAGCCTCCACGATGCGCTTTTGCACAGCTGCAGCTCATTACGCAATATCCTGTGTACGGTGCGTTTCTCGATGCCACTTGCCCTCTCTAACTCCATTGTCTGTCTTTATCCAGGAGCTGCTCGATGACGGCACGTCCCACGTCGATCCGCACACTGACAGGTCGTCCCGAACGTTGCTCATCACTGGTTGACACACGTCCTTGCTGAAACTTTCCTACCCACCATGCTACTGTACGGTATGGTAGGGCATTATTCCCAAGGGCTTCCACTAATTCAATGTGAAATTCCATCACATTCTTCCCTCGCAGAACGGCCATTTTGAGGTAAGCGTGCTGCTCAACACGGGTTACTTTTATCTCGCAGGACACTCACCAACTGACTGATTTCACAGCCCTCACTGCGATACTACCAGCGATCACAGAGCCACCTGTTGTTCTGCATACACACTATGCCTGCAGAACTTCCATACGACACCTATACATTTGTGATCCATTCACATATCTACAAGAAAAAAAATAGTTGCCATGACTTTTGCCCCAACCCTCATAACATGAGGTATTAGGAGCATTGAGTCCATATGGTGTATACAGTGATTAGAGCAAGATGCGGACTGGATGCATTTCAATTTTAAGAGCTAGGAAAAAATAAAACATCAAGAATTATAAAAAACAAGTAAATTGCTTTAAAATAATGAAAAAAATTTAAACTCCAATAATTGCTACCTATTTACAAAGTCTCTGTCCTCCTCACAATAGATAGCCCAGCCCGCTGGCATTACCTGGAAGGCAGAAATCCTGACTGACAATCCAACTTGCTTTCACTTCATCTCAAGTCCAGTCACCCTGTACAGCAGCTGCATGCAGACACGAATACAGGGCTACTGGCCATCACAATGCATAAGAACTGTTCTTTGGCTCAACTCCTGTGCAAGCCTGCCCCTCACACAGTCAAAGACAATTCACATGGCCGCTCCACATAGAGACATACTGAACAGTGACAACTAAACAGAAACGGCTGAACAGCACTGCTGTATTTCCCACAACGTAACTCCACCACTATACTCACACCAACTGTTTCATACAGACTCCAAGTCAGTCAACAGTCCACAGTACAACACACACAGTACTCCAAGGCAGTACACAGACAGTACTCCGCAGTGTACACGACGATACTTTGACTCCATTCACTCCAAAAACTTCTCGGTTGAGGTTGCCCTATATTTATATCTTGGGTGGTGAAGTATTGGAACCTCTGCAGGGCTGATAAAGAGGGAAGAATCACATTTCCTGTTGCAGAGGGTCTATGGGGAAACCAGACAAAAGCACAATAAAAGGAAATATCCGCTAAGCCCTCCAGGTCACATGGGAGACTCCAGTCTGACTCGCTAACCCCTCCAGGAAATATCGAAGGGAGCTATAAGAGGGCTGGCATGTAACATTATAACATGAAATGAAATATTACAAGTTTGAACAAAGACAAGATTTGCAAAATGTGCTGCCAAGACTGGATGATCAAGCGGAAATGCTAAAGCAAAGCAAGACAAGTGGAATACAATAGCTATTCCTGTAACCACAAAAGTGTTGGAAAAAATAGAAGAGAGAAGAAAACAAGCTTTCACATCTTGGGAAAATTAACAACCATCAAATATTAACTTTTCTGACAACAACGGACTTGGGAAGAGATGGACACAATCATTGAAGTCTGAATCAATCATATCTTGATCGAATAGTTTATCACATTTCTTTCCCATAAATAGTGTCTGAATTTTCTCCTTGTGTAGCATGATATTCATTTGACAAGTAGAGGTGTATATCCTGTGTTATTTGTTCTGTTGTTTAGGATTGCAGGTAGATTAGGGAAAGTAGAAGCAGCTTTGATTAATACCAAAACACTGTATTCCTTTCAATGTGCATTTTAAATTCTTTATAAATTATTGACTGCAGAACTGACAACTTCTCTTTACTGGCAGTATTATTTGCTACATAGATTATATATATCAAAAAGATTTATTAACGAAGTCGCCTCAAAATTTCTAAACTATTGGACTGGGAGCAAGTTAGGACCGTATAGAGTTATAGTCTAGTGAAAAATTAGAGGGAATAAAGGGTGCGACATGGTAATTGTTATCTCGAACGAGTAAATCTAAATCCGTAGGATCATGTATTGAAAATTTCAGTAAGCGGCCAAGTTTTTATTTCTTCAGCCAATAAAATTTTTTTGCGGGAAAAATGTAAAATAATTGCCTAACTTGTATTTTTTTTTCTGAAACATATTTCCGTGAGTCTTGTAATTTTCCTGCAAAATCACCCGGAAAGTGATCATGTAAATGTTGCTAGCTGAGGCAGTTCGGGGCGTGCGCACCAGCTCAGGCTGCAGGACGCCGTAAATACTTTTGGATTACATATTAATCTGGATCAGTTTTATTACATTATAACTTTAAATATTTGAATACTGTATTTTGTACCGAGTAATATAGAGAAAAACTACTTTAAAGAATAGGTTACATTCATTTTCAATGAAGTAAGAATCGGTTTCTAGCTTCAAGGCAGTCGAAGATTTCTTAGTCACTGTTATCACCGATCTCACTATCCATAGAGTCGTCTTTTACACTGATGACGAATGGCTCCATTTTTCATCCCTTACTATTTCCTTGGCCCAATCATATGAAGATTTTCCGCTCCATTGAAGCACTTTCCGTGGTCTGCAGCAGTCACACGGTCTATGGCTTCTGATGTGAGATTTTCTACGTCCTTTATTTTGAATGTCTTGTTCCTCTCTGCCACCTCTCTCTTGACTTGAGCCCAAATCAATTCACATTCGCTAACTGCACTTGCGATGCGAGCTGAACAGCTGCATGACAGGGTATGACTCAGGTAAGGTAGCCTGGAGAGGATGGGTTTCATTTTGACAGCACTGCACTGATCAGCGTTGCCAATCCGTGCCCGGAGGTAAGCGACTCTCGACCATCTGTCGCTTTGCCGTTCCCATATCTGACGACAGCGCAGTTTTCCTCATTCATCTAATTTTGGTGGTCGCGACAATAGAGGCCTATATTTATGACTTGTTTCCAAGATCAAGAAAATCCCTTTCTATTTCAAGAAATCAAAGCACCATCAGTACCAAAATTAAGAATATAATGAATGAGAGGAAAACAAATGAAAACAGGGACTATGACCTTTTAGAATAGAGTAGAAGTCTGTTTTAGCGGATTGTCAATATATCCAGTTTTTTGTAAAAGTCGTGAAAACCCAGACACACGTTACGGCAATCACTTTGTTCAAAACTGGCGTTTTCGCAGATAATATCCACTCTACAGGTTACTTGTTTGTTGTATTTCGAAATCTGATACTAAGTGAAAGAGTGTGTTTAATTTCATTCTGGGAAGAAAACAACATTATCGCATTTCTCCGAATCCAAGACAACCCCCATTTTTTCCTTCAAAAATTTTTAATCAGGCTTAAAAAGTGCTTTGTAAAATCATATGAATGTCTCTATTAAACAGTACGCATTTTTAGACTATTTGTAGACGCTGAACATTGGCTTTAGTTATGCCGTATTTTTTTGTGGCTGTACAATTATGTTTTATTTCAGCAGGTTTAATAACCATAATGTGAACTCGTTGAAAGCTTGCTGGCAATACACATTCTAAAATACGACAACAACATACGCAAGCGAAACCATCTTCAAAACAACTAACACTGCACAAATAAACAAAATCCTCAAGATAGAGAAAAGAATCATTAGAACGTGCATCAACAAAGCATACCAAAAAGATGGACACTGGAGAGTAGCTTCTAATGAAACAGTCTACAAGGAAATAGAACCAGTAATGAGCACAATCAGGAAGAAACACATTTCATTTTTTGGACATCTAATCAGTACACCAGAAAACAGGATCATCAGGAGAATAATAGAAAAATTAAGGAATAGTAAGTGCAACATTAAGTGGATTACAGAAATCAAGGAAGATATGGATAAACTACAAATTACAGTGGAAGACCTAAGAAACAAAACCGACAAAATCAGGGAACTCACAGACAAGCAAACCAGACTGCAAATCAGAATCAACAGACAATAGGAAGGGTGATTTCCGATAAAGAAAGGATAGGATCAGAGAGAATGAAGAAGTACTGGGCTGACAGGAAACTGAAAAATTCTTTGTATAAAGTTGGCTAGAGTGGTCCAATGAAGGCCATAAAATATAAATAAATAAATAAATAAATAAATAAATAAATAAATAAATAAATAAATAAATAAATACAAATATTTCCCCTTTGACCATAATGCCGTAATCACGAAGTGAAATCCGTAATCATTACGGACAATCCGTAATAGTTGGCATCTCTGGTAATGGTAGGATTAAAGAACAGTGTGGCAGGATATTTGAAGCGGGAAAATAGTAACAACCATCATCATAGTCTGCTCTTGTCACCTAATTAATCTTGCTGCAGAGAAGGGTGTGCCATGCTTGCCTGTAAACGTAGATGAAAGTATAATTGATATATTTTATTATCTGGAAAGGAGTGCAAAGAGGAAAGAGCAGTTTAGAGAATTTCAGACTTTACACAACACAGATCAGAAAAATTCTGAAGCATGAGCCTACTCGATGGTTATCAGCAGGAAAGATCACAATATGAAGATAAAATTGGAATTCAAGAGGACAAATTGTGGCAAACATTCGTTTATAGGAAGGGGAGTTAGGGATTGGCATAACTTACCAAGGGAGATGCTCAATAAATTTCCAATTCTTTGGCAATCATTTAAGAAAGGCTAGGAAAACAACAGATAGGGAATCTGGGGTGACTGCCCTAAATGCAGATCAGTAGTGACTGATTTTTTGTTTTTTGCAAGCTGCTTTACGTCACACCGATCTTATGGCGACTATGGGATAGGAAAGGGCTAGGAGTGGGAAGGAAGCAGCCGTGGCCTTATTTAAGGTGCAACCTCAGCATTTGCCTAGTGTGAAAATGGGAAACCACGGAAAGCCATCTTCAGGGCTGCCAAGAGTGGGCCTCGAACCCACCATCTCCCGAATACTGGATACTGGCCGCACTTAAGCGACTGCAGCTATTGAGCTCTGTCACTAAGGAGTTTAGATAGAATTTTGCTGCAGTGGGAGCCTTTGGTTACTTTGTTCAGGAGCAAAATTGTGACTACTAAGGAATCTCAGATGGGAACTATGAAGACTTACAAAATTCCTGAGCACAGTCTAAGTGCAGATGTGTATTATTTGTCTGAAAAGGTGAAGCACTGTCATAACATTTCACCACACTCCTCAGTTAAAAGGAAAACTCTGTCATCAGTTTCATCCAAAAATATGAGACTACTGATGAGACTAAGAACCATGCTTTGTCACATAAAGAACAACTGTTTATGTTCCTTTCATCAAATTTACATAAACGTTTTTGCCTTTTTCTCTCAGGTTTTATGGATATCTTTGAGAATCAAAACATAGCTCTACAGTCAAGTATGCTGCACATCCTCTTAATGAAGTCAAATATTGGAGGAAATTTGAATGTGATGGCAAGGTTTGTGAAACCATACGTTATTAAAAGCTCCTCTCTCCTTGATGTAGATGACCATACTCCAGCAAATCAAAAGGATGGATCGTGATCTGATGATAGGGAACTCTGCGTTTGTTTTGGTGAACACTTTGAAGTCTGAGAAAAAGTGCATATTCTTTAGTCTGTTAGAAAGTGTTTCTCTTCATCGTCACTACATGGTACATAAATTTCCGTTCAAAGATGTTTTAATTAATGCAGAAGTTGCAAATGTTTCTGCTATAAGTAAGGCATCATTTTCTAGCCTTAGATTTTAACACTATGCACCCGGCGGTAGTAATATTACTACCACACGGCGTGCACCTGAGTGCCACTGTTAGTAATACTGCTACCATGAAATTTGAAATTCAGTCACTCGAAAGCTATTCATGTTATCGAATTAGTTTTCATTTTAAAGTGTCTTACATTTCCTTTACCATTGATAGGTAGTGTTATCGACTGATAGTGATTGGTGGTGCAACCTTGGGACAAAGTTTCGTAGCCATGTGCGCTCAGCTAGATCTTACCTAATTGCTGAAATACGTACTCCTCACATGCTCTTGTTTGATAAGCTCAAATTTATGCACACGTGTTCTAATGATGGATTATATGACTTCACAGATTTAGAATGAAAGTCTAGTGAGTCAGCAGTCTGCAATCATCTCTAAAGTAGTCGATTTATACTGTATGTTGAGATATGGATCCTGGACCTAGTACAAGTATAGGAAATCCAATGCGTGCATACAGCCGACGGATAAGAGAAAAGATTATTACGGAACTTGCATAAACAATTTGGATTCTGATCTGTATGAAAGTGATTGTGAAGAAGAAAATGAAAATCCACAAGCCCCTCAGGGTGATGAATCATGAGATTCATCATCAGAAGAACCAGTCACAAAAAGACTATGGGAGGTGAGAAGCACGGGACACAATGGAAATAAGTTATTTCTTCTGTGAACAGGCCCCTTTTTTCTTCCCCTATCGAAATTTTGTGAAGGTTTGGCAGATGATTTGGTGAGTAGAATTGTTGCTGAAATTACAAAAGAATCACGAGCATCATCTGCGGGAAGGCTAGTAGGTAGAGATTATTTTCCACACAGGATAACTGCAGTGGGCGTGAAAAAGGAAGGACACTCACAGCATACATGCAAGTTTGCTACAAGTCCAAACACAACACCGACTGTGCTGTGAAGAAAATGACGATCGTATATTGCTGTAAAAATGATGCATGTCTTGCAGAGGAGAATGTTTAGAGTGTTACCATACCAAAGCTAGGTACTGCAAAAAAGAATGGGTAATTCTGTTGTTCAATGAGTGAATTAGAAATTCAAGTGTGTGAACAAGGATAACAGAATGTATCAATATTGTAGCCTGATTATTTCCAATGCTAAAGATACCCATTTTTGAATTGATTTCATGTGATAGTCCACTTTTTCTAGAATATGTATATAAATTTGTTTATTTATACTGCAAAAACTGGTTTTTTTCCTGACAGTTTAAAACTCGGCGGCATAGTGAACGGACGATATCTTGACTTGTCCGGGCTCATACTGTTAACAAGTTTCTGAACATTCTGACTAGTGAAACTGAACATTTACACAACGAAACAGACCTGGCAAAAGGAAGAATTGATGTTCAGTGGGCATTGCTAGGTCAGATGAAATTGGCTGATGGTGTACTTAAATATGACAGACTCTTTAAGGTGATGCTTACTATTTTATCAATTCCACATAGCAAAGCACAATGTGCAAGGATTTTTAGCAGTCACAAAGACAAAAGCACAGTTCAGATCCTTGCTGTCTGAACAAAATTTGGAAAAACTTTAAACCTGAAAATCTGTTCAGCAAGGCAAGTGCTTTGAGCAAAAATTCAGTTCAGAGTTTCTGAAGAGGGCTAAGTCAGCTATGGGTGTGTTGAACAACAATTAGTCGAAATATGTTCAGCATGTTCCTAAGTTCAGGTATGTCCAGTATTTAGTACAGTAGCACCTGGATTATATGTCCCCGGAAACTATGTTTTTCCGTATTATTAGTTCAAATTACATGGTCCCGCGAGTATCGTAATTATATCACGTTGTAAAAATCTCACATTATCCATTCCTCGAAGAAACGACCATATTACTGAATAATCCCCGCCGTCGAATAATGCCACACTCTCATTTTAGGAGGGCTCATTTTGAAAAGAAAAGAAAAAAAAAAAACTGAAATGAACTAAAATTCCTTCCACTGAAAGAGTAACATAGGCATAAACAAACATTTCGTATCACTCCGTGAGGTAAACGTGGTTTTTTTTAACGCAAATATGAACATGTAAATTTACGGATATAGCTTCTTTGCCTGAGATGATAAAAATATATTATCACTGCTAGGAAATATATTTCCATGAAAATGAGCAAGTAGGCCAACTTACGTATTTCATTAATCTGAAATTGCAACAGGCTCTATTCCCTGTAGATGGGAAGATTCGTTGCCTCTTACATCACTAGAATCCTCCTTCACAAATTCGTCACACACCACGTTTGAAACACTCCACACGCAGTCTCTTTTTACTTGGTGGTGGATAATTTTTTTCGTGCAATGTAAACGCTTGAAACAGATACACTGGCATATTCCGATGTTCGTCTAAAACACTTCCCTCTGGTCTCTTTACCGTCATAATAATAAACGATGTATAACTTTTATACAAGTTTTATACACTGTTAATGTGAAATTCGTTACTAATAAAACGTGTATAAACCTCCTGTGTAAACATCTGTTATAGTTATTCATTGAATTGCTTATACAGACCAGGACCCATTATAAGAGCTGTATAACAGCAAGTAGCAGAAAAAGAAATAAGTGAGCAGTTTATTTTTGTAGTATTTACTGTCTGCAGTAATATAATCGTGGTGAAATATTCGACTTATCCATTCAACATAGAAGGAATGGACGATAACGATGATCTTCACGATATTTTAAACTTCAAAATCTCTTTATTTGCAAATGAGGTGTCTACCTCTGTGGCAAATGGTACACTAAAATACATTATTGTCAAGCACTAAATATTAAATTAACAAGAGAAGAAAATTTTCCTATAATACAATATTATACAATTTACACTAACATTTTTTTGTATTAAACACACAGCTCATCCGTAATAAATTTATATTGTTTACAAAATTCTACTTATAATATCTCCTGTATTACTTACAAATATAGTCACCTGATATACAGTATGTGGAATTACTTCAAATGATACTATACAACTGGTATAAGATTAATATTTACATTGCATTTATTTACTTATTTATTTTTTCTTTTTTTTAACCCGTTCTGGAACCTAAGTAGCATAACGACCTGCTGCGTCTTAACCAGAGCCCCTTTTGCCACCACTTTTCAGAGTTCCTGAAGGGCCTTCACAGCTACCGTAGCGGTCCTAGGGCCCTCGAAGTCCCCACTGTACTTCACCCCTACAGGCAGTCCCCTACTTTGGCTGTCCAAACTCCTTAGACCAGGGGATGGAATTAATTTATTCACACACACATTTTTTTATTATATTTTTTTTTACAATAACCTGCACTGGTCAAATGCCCACTAACACTTCATTTATTTTCTCTGTTGCTGTTTATTCTCTTCTTGAATATCTGTACAGATTTTGGAAAAGGATCAAACACTACCTCTGGTAAACTGTTCCACTCCTTCACACCCTTCCCAATGAATGAAAATTTACCCCAATCGCTTCTGCTAAAATTTTATATTTGTGGTCAGTCCTGCCGATATAATTATTTTCAAACTGAAGCCTCTCACGGATATCTCCCCATGCTGCTTCTCTTGTATAGGCTCTATATAATCCTGTAAGTCTAGTTTTCTCCCTTCTCTTAAAGTTTCCCACCCAAGTTCCTTTAACATTTCTGATACACTACTCTTTCTCCTGAAATCCCCTGTTACAAATCTTGCTGCTTTCCTCTGCACACTATTTCTTTTATTAGGTATCCTTGGTGAGGATCCCAAACACTGTTTGCATATTCCAATAATGGACGAACCATACTCATAGAAGACATAGAAGACTTGCACCATTTAGGGGTTATGGAGGCTAGACATCTTCGTAAAGTGAAACACTTTTAAAGAGACTGAATGACAATGACAATGAATAACTATAAAAGAAATGATGGTTGGGCGAAATTTGTGTAATAATGTGTTGCTGCTTAATAGACTTTTGAAATTACGAGTTTATTACACATTATCTCCCTCTACAAAGATCTTTCTTAAATTTGAGTATTAAAAGGGATATATTCCTTGACAAAAAAAAAAAAAGGTAAAACTTGAAAACCGTATGTAGTATGATTTCCATACTTTGTAGTTTAATACGCAGATATATGATGTATAAATGCCAAATAGAAACTTTTTTGATCAAACCTTTCTTTTACCTACAAAACTGTTTTCCTTTCGCCTGAAAAGTAAGGATTTTGGAATGTGTACCCTTTTCAAAACACCGATTCAATTACAATTGCTTATGTTTTCCGTACTATGGTTAGGAGTTCTTTATCTTTTCTTAAACTTTTCCATTTCTTTCGTGGTGTTCATTACACAAGCAAGCTGAAGAAATGTTGATATCAATATAAGCCAATTTCCAGCAGTCTCACTTTGTTTTGCCATTGCCTTTTCGATATGCCGTGCTACTGCGCGACTTTCTGGAAAGTTTTGCTCGTAGATAACGAGCAGAAGCGATCATAAAGGTGGTGAACGTGCGAAGTACCTCAGTAAACTGCAGGAAGAGATTCTTACGACTTGGAACGCATGTATCCATGCTGTATAGTAATATGATGCATACACCACGTTTATTAGTAAGAAAAATATACAACGCGTATACAGGATTTATTCACCGTATAACTACAGAAGTGTTAAACAACTGTATAAGGACTATTTATTAGAAAGACGGTTAGTGGACAGTAACACGACTGGCGGTGGATAATTCTTTTCGTGCAATGTGGACACTTGAAATGGACACACCGGCGAAATCTGATAGTTTTGCGATACAGTAAAACCTCTTTAATTCGAAATATTTGTAATACAGAAATCGGACTTCCCATTACGTGATTTCGAATTAACAGCCACCTTGTAATTCAGAAATGCCAACCCTCGCCAGTTTTCGTGGATTCTGCTTTTCCGCGTACTGCCTGCCACGTGATATTGTGGAGTTTCTTAAAACGGTGAAAACAGAAGAATTACGATTTTACTCTATTTTCAACTATGGAACAAACTATACACACACACCAAAGTGAGTGAAATTGCGGAAAGCTACCCAGCACGTTTCGGAAGACGCGTTCTATTGTGACGTCGAGAAATTATGAATTTACATTACTCTGTAAAATACGGTACTATTTAAAAAAATGTAAAGACAGTTTATTATTAATAATCTGAATTGTTTTCCGTTTAAATATGACATATGGGGACAGTTTTCATCCATCTACGGTTACACAAAGCATAACTGTATACTCAGCATCTGACACTAGGTGAGCCAGGAGCATGTTGACAACCTTGACGCAAATAAATCCCGCACCCCAATTTCATGCCTCAAAATTTTTAAAAAAATATGCGGGGGTTATTCACGTAAATACGGTATTTCCCAGATCAACGGTCCAGAAATTTCCATCCCATCAACGCTAAACCCCCAATCACGCGTTTTTCAAGAAACTATCTCACGAAAGGCCGGCTACGGCATAGGACTACTTACGGATCTTTGTGTTAACGGCCCGTCAATGCGGTAATTTGAGTAGTACTGGAAAAGCGATCGGCGGTGAACTTGCATAAGGGACCATCTCAGCATTGCATTCGGATGGTATTGTTTAGAGAATCCTCGAAAATCATAAAGCAGGGAGTGTCCACAACAACTGGAAGGAGAGACAGCGCATTTTGCAAACTCTACTTGAAGATGGAAGGAGTTTCGTCAAATGTTCGTACTTGCAAAACGTGCACATTATGTCCAAGGTTACATCACCCCCCCCCTCTGAGTGTATCGCCGAACAGGTTTTCGGCACTTCCCTTAGGGCACTGTATAGTCACTGGGCTTTCAGGCAGGAATCGAAACTGCTCCTTAAGTATCGGTAACACAAATTTAGTATTTTAATATTATCGTATACAATTATGTTATTGAGACCAGAACAGATGTTGTACCATCTATATATATAAAATAAGAGTTTTGTCTGTACATTGCTCAGAATTTGAAAAGAATGGTATTTCTGCATCGGGCATGTCCATAGTAACCAGGAAATGCACTTTTTACTTTTCCGTAATTTCTGTCTGTCTGTCTGTACACACATCACTAGAAAACTGCCAAATAGAATTTAATGAAAATCGTTATGCAAAGTCGGGGAATAAGTCGCTACAATCTAGGCTATAAATAATTTTATTCACGCTGATAGAAATGGTGGTTTAGGGGAAGGCCTAAAATTTAATTTTTAAATACTTGTGTTATTAGTGGTCCTATTTCATTGAAAATTGGTATGCAAAGTCAGAGAATGAGCCACTAAAATTTGAACTATAAGTAATTTTATTTACGCTGAGTGAAATGGTAGTTTAGGGGAAGGCCTAAATGTAATTATCAAATATTTATATTTATATTATTGTCGTATCGATAAATACTACTTAACCAAAGTTATAGAGAATTAAATTTCCGACCATTTAGTCTTATACATTTTTACCGTACTGCTATAATAACACAGACATTCATGAATTTGTATTTTTATTCTTAAGTCCATATCAATGCCGAGCCACGATAAAATTGGTTAACAGAATTTAATGAAAATCGGTATATAGAGTAGGGGAATAAGAAACTACAGTCTAAGATATAAACAATTTTATTCATCCTGGATGAAATTGTAGTTTAGGGAAAGGCGCCTAAAATGTAATTAAATGCCAATGTTATTGGTCCTATCAAAAAGTACTATATAAAAAAGTTATAGAGAATACAATTTCCGATCATTTATCTTTTATTCAGTTTCACTGTACCGACTATGATAAGAGTGGTATTTCAGAGTGGGAATAAAACGAAAAGTGAAGGCCTATAATATCGAAAGTGCATAACATTGATCAACAATAACATTACATTGACCATTGTTTATTGTGATGTTCTTTGTCTCTTATGCTGCCTCTCAACTCCGATAGATGGGATTACTGCTGCGTACCGAGTATAACAGCCTGACTGAATATTGGCGGGAAATAGCCGGGGAGTTAGAAAACTTTCTTCTTTAGCATGCCATTCCTCTGGTTCATACATTTTCTGATACAGCTGGTACGTAACACACTGGATAATCATAGTATTTCAGCTATTCGATCCCTACTCTGACGCGCTGTTTGGAATGAGCAGTGTGCATACATAAGGCAGAGCCTCACTTAGTGGTGGTGGTGGTGGTGGTAGTAGTAGTAGTAGTAGTAGTAGTATGGCCTGGTCTAGAATAACAATTTAGGCCTTTTCCAAATTATAGCACCACAATATTCACTAAACTCAAAATTCAACTATGAAAAGAGCCGTTTCTTTCTCTTCACTTTTATTAAATTCTACATTCAATTTATTCCAAACTAGCAGTGAAGAGAGGGTTTCTCTTCTGGCTTCGAGGAAAAATTTGCCTTCAAGTCAGATAGATTTTTCCGCCGCCAGTGTAGTGAATTGATATTTTCCGACTCATCGGGTACTCCTAGGAAACAGAATAGTAACTGGGCATAGTTTTTGCCCTGGGAGTCTCCACTATTCGACCCTCTCCCTGCCGAAGAAAGCCGAAGAGTGTTCACGGATCACAGCTGTCTGCGGTTTGGTCATTCCAGGTCTGGAACTTTGGACTGTTAGATAGGAAGCATAGTTCTGTTTGTTAAAAGTGAGAAAATGTGTGGTGTTTCATTTGAACGAGTATTTTGTTATATGAAAGCATTGGTTTTAATCACGCCATTCTTATTGACGTCATTGTATGTTCATTTCAGTTGAGAAAACCACTAAGACAGTCTTTCTGAGGATGTAAAAAGGCATTATAATGAAAACATCCCAACCTGATTGTAACTGATGGTATGAAATTGGGTCTACCATTACAGTGAAAATACCAGTCTTCATATGAGAAAAGATGTTCGGTGACGTCCAGTTGCGTTTCTAGGGTAATGTTAAGAGCTATACAATTTAAGACAATATTGCTCACAACGTGTACACTACCTAACCTAGAATTCTGTATAAAATGTAGCATTCCGTAGCGAAGCACGGGTACATCAGCTAGTACATACATAAAGATATGGGAGGTTCTGGGATTGCCTATTATTGCTTTCATCCTAATACAGTAGAAGTTCACTATAGCAAGTATGGCATATAACGAGAGCTCCGTTATAACGGAGACTTTTTTCTGTCCCTTCAAAATTCCTATATTAAACTGTGTATCGTCCTTCGGTTATAGCAAGAACCCTATCACTGGCGCATCCGTTATTACGAGCGATTAAGCTCGCGCGATTTTTTCCCTTACCGGTATTTATGCACCCCAGCGATGATATTGCATGCGATCGATTACCTTCGGCATAGTTTCCTTGCTATGTGCACTAGCGATTTCTCTCGTCGACATTCGAAGGTGATGTCGCAGTCGATTAGTAATATCCGTCGACAGCTGCTCCATAAAGAAAATTCGAAATGAAAGAGAACAGATTTTCGTATTAAATAGGTAAATAACGTGTCCGATAACGACTGTTAAGTCGTTAAAAATGAAGGCTGACTAAACGACCGCTTAATTTTGAGGCTAAATACTGTAATTAAGTAAGAAAGGGATACACCTCGAGATATGGCAGAGTGCTTAATTGATTTCAGAGGTTAGTTTATATTTTGTCGCGTCTGGTTAAATTACGGAAAGGCTATTATGAACATTTATAGCAAGAAAGGCGCGTGAAGTGCGTTTTCATCATATGTATAGTACAGTTAAGTTAGGATACGTGACGCTGTTTCAATAAGAAAACAAACGTTTGCAACAAAATGCGATAGATCATCTTCGGTACGGTATAGTTTTCTCAGTTTGTGCATTTGCGAGCTCTCTCGTTGACATTCAAAGGCGATGTTGAGTTGATTAGTAATACCCATCGATTGCTGTTCTCTAAAGAAAATTCGAAATGGAAGAGGATAACACGTTTTTGTAATAAATGCGTAAATAACGTGGCCGATAGCAGTTATCTCGTTAAAAAAAAACTGAAGTAAACGATATCTTAATTTTAATCTTATATACGGAAATTAAGTAAAAATGTGATACACCTCAAGATATGAAAGAGTACATCACTGATTTCAGAGGATATTTCATATCTTCTCTTGTCTAGTTACGGCTATTTACACATCAATTTTTCGCAAGGAGGTTATTTCTCTACGCGCGTTTCAAATATGTTTACATGATAGGCTACATATACGGTTAGGTTAGGTGACGCTGTTTGAAGAAGAAAGCTGAGGTGTTTGCCACAGAAATCTCAGGATTGATACCGCATTCCTCCGAATCCAAGAGTTTTTTCCCCTCAGAATCTCATGCGAAAACTCAAGGGTTGTTGTATTCGTGGCCTAACAGTAGGTTAATGCATACATCTGGCAACTACCACGGTAACCACGCTGCTTCTTTTCACACGCGCACAGAACTCGTTGACAATAAACGACCGCCTCTTTACTACACATCGCTAGCCGCGACAACCGGTAGTACAGAGCCTGTGAGTTTCTCAAATCTGCAGAATGGCATTAAAGCATGTGACCCTTCGAATTCTTACATAAGCCATGGCTACTCAATGGCAGAGTCATAACGCGTCTATTGTACTTGACGCTTAGTAAAATAAATTAAGGTTTATAGACAGCAGGAATATTTTCGTGATGGATAGTCGTATTGTAAAGATACGTAGAAAAGGCATTGCAGGTAAATTTTCAATGGATTCTAGTCGATATTATGTCAATTTTAAGTTAATGTTTATTAAACACTCGGAAATGTAGAATAATTGTGCAGCCGCAAGAAAATACGGCATAGGCCTAACTAAAGCCAATATTTGGCGTTAGCGTGAATACTAAGAGCTAAAAAAATGCGTACTGTACAAAAAATGCATTCAGTGGTCCGCAACAAGGACGCTTTAAAGAAGTCGAAGATGAAATTGTGAGGTATGTCACGAAAAACGCAAGGGCGGAATGGCGATACCGTGGCGCAATAAACTCGTTCGTTGAATTTCAACGTTCGCGATTAGTCCTATACATCGCTAGCCGCTGAATTTGGCCGAACCCGACAAGTGAGACGTGCGTGTAGCGGCAGCCGGTTATATCTGACGCTGCGTAAAAGTAACTGTTTTATAGCAAGAATAATTTCCTGATGGATCATTATATTGTAGAGACGCATGGAATAGGTATTGGAGGAAAATTTTCAATGAGTTCTCTTGGGTATTACGATGCCAATGTTAAGTTAATGGTCCTTAAACCCGCAGAAATAAAGAATAATTGTGCAGCCGCAAAAAAAAAAAAGGAAATACGGCATGACGAAAGTCAATGTTCGGCGTCTAAAAATTGTCTAAAAATGCGTAGGCCTACTGTACAAGAAGGCATTCATATGATTTTACAAACTTCTTTTTGAGCCTGATTTAAATTTTTTGAAGGAAAAAGTGGGGTTCATCTTGGATTTGGAGAAATATGGTACTATATCTTTTTCAGAATGAAATTAAACACACACCTTCACGTAGTATCGGATTACGAAAAATGACAAACAAGTAAGCCATAGTGTGGATATCATCTGCAGAAACGGAAGTTTTGAACAAACTGATTGCCGTTTCATACCGCTTTTAAAGTGCATGAATGGTTTTCCGACTTTTATACAAAAATAGGATATAACGACAATCCGTTATAGCGAGTAAATTTTTCGCTGTTATAAATTCTTTCTATAACGGACTTCTACTGTATAAGACTGGGAATTTCACATATTTGTGTTAAAATGTTATAAAAACTGCAGTCGTTTTATTTGCGCACATTCCATTTAGAAACTGTGTAGTCTATCATTTTGCAGTCGTACTGACTTGTACAGCGAGCGCGCTTACCAGCTGAGTTCAGCGTCGCGAGTAATTTTGGAAGTGTTAATGCTATTTTTCCTCTTTCCAATTTGACTGTGATTAGTGACAGGCAAAATTGAATATAATGCATTCGAGAACTTGAGGATCGATGCTTACATTCAAAACCATATTCTCGAGTTCAACATAACCTTTAAAAGTCGATGTAGGCCTAATTCACGTGATGCAAGATTTGCATAAACTGACTGCAAACAGTATACCGGTGACCAAATAACGATGGAAGATTAAAAAAAGGGATTTCGCCATCATGTTGGGCGTTTTGGTATTTAATGTGCTTTATTTTATTAGATTAGATAATTAAAAACTACTTGTGGTCGATTGTTTGGCATGGCGTTACCAGTACTAGATTTTCCGAAGAGTTTAGCTGATCAAAGTTGGTGAACTGAAATAAGTTTTCCCGGTAAAACTGAGCGTAAAGATTCGAGATTTTTAAGTCGCGTACTGGTAATGTTTGAAGCCGGCCTCATGGTCTAACTTGCTTGCCCCTCAACCGGAGGACCCGGGTTTGATTCCCGGCCAGGTCAGGTTTCTTTGCCTGGATATGAGGGCTGGTTCCAGGTTCACTCATTCTACGATTACTGGTACCTTTAATGGAGGAGCTATTTAATGGTGAGATGTTGACCCCAATCTAGAGAGTGAGAAATAATGGCCGAGTGGATTCATCACACTGACCATGCGTCACCTGGTAAACTGCAGGCCTTCGGACCGAGCAAATGTTGCTTGGGAGGTGGAAGGCCCATTGGGGCTCTAGTTTGGTTTGATTTTGTTTAGGGGTGTTTGTAAGATTATAAGTATACATATTTTATTTTTGTGATGTTTAGTCAAATTGTTGATGGTTCATTCGTTCCTCGATTTTCTGTTTTCCCGTGTTACACGTTTTTTTTTCCAGGGTCCCTCCAAAAATGGAGAATCGAGGTTCCACTGTATTCACATATAATGTTCTGCCATACGTGATTTGTCATCGTAATATGTCGCGATTCGCTGCCAATTTTTTCCTAATTTTTTACTTTTGAAAGTTGTGCATAAGTTAATTAGCCCATTTGAGAAGTTTTAGCACAATAATTGATAAACATTACTGAATGTGTCAAGCACAACACCAATACTGCAGAGTTTCCTGCGTTTTGACAAGAATAACCACAAACAGGAATCTTAAGGTTTGAAAATGAAAATCCAGAGCCTGTTTCCAGTCATTCGACCAGGTCAGGAATGGAATGAATGAATGAATGAACCCCCCCATGTAGTGGCAGGATAGGAAACGTGCCGGCTGCCAAAGCCTGTCGCACTCCTCTGGGGCAATGATAAATGACTGACAGATGAAATGTTAATGGAGAATGTTGCTGGAATGAAAGATGACAGGGAAAACCCAAGTACCTGGAGAAAAACCTGTACCACCTCTGCTTTGCCCAGCAAAAATCTCACATGGAGTGATCAGGATTTGAACCACTGTATCCAGCAGTGAGAGGTTGGCGCGCTGCCGCCTGAGCCACGGAGGCTTCAGTCTTAAAGTTAATTGCTATGAATTCTCGTGCCACTTGTTACGTTACAGCTTGTCTACAACAGTTAGTCTCACTTCGAAGTCAGGTCATAATGACGAGAGCCGTACCATTAGTGGAGGATGGGCGCGGTACATACTATGGAGCAGACGATACAGGCATTCCTTGTTCTAACTTGTACGGAACTATTAAAAGGTACAGAGAGGACAATATCTACATCAGGAGACCTACAGTAGTTCTGGCCGTAGGAGAAGAACTACTGAGCGTGACGATGGCTTTCTTGGACACCTTCAGTGAAGGCTGAGATTACTGCTGATGCACACATGGGAGCTTGTGTTCATCGAAAATGGAAGTCTGACAGCCCACCGATACAGCAATCAAACGAATTCTGAAAAATATGATTGAAATGATTTATGTAGTCATATCCAGTTCCAGGTGTTATCTAATATCTTCCTACGACCTACCGTAACTCTCTGTAAACTTGTGCTAGCCTGCGGGATATTCCTTAAATGACCTACTAGAGCGGGAATTATGTTGCACAATATGTTGTAAATGACGCAAGCAAAATGTGTTTGCACTGAATATTCCAGAAAAGACATGGGAAGGGTTAAAAATGTTCTGAGTGTGCTTGGTGAAAATTCTGGGAAGCAAGAGGCTACTCTTACTTACGCATAGTCCCAGCCGCCTGAGCACAAGGAGGGCCATGACTCAAAATATGTCCACTCCCATTCCACAGCAACTGGCATTCCGACTAGGCCACTCAGCCATTGCCCTTGGTTCATGAACTAGGACATCACTACAGTTACATACACCATGAACCAGATAATGAATCTGCATATATACATTGAAATATATTTTACTTTACAAAGTTAAATTAAGTGTATCTTGTAATTGAAATATACTGTCCTTGCACAAAGCACGTTGCCATGAGTGCGCCATCCTGACAATCGTCTCTATGGGCCCGCACCCGTGTTCGTAGGATTTATTCATTGTTACAATGATCATAAAGGTGGAGGAAAAAAAAGAATATTGGCACTAACATCAATGATCTTGCTTCTCCATGACATGATGTGATGGCAAATAGTTCAAACTCTGGCTAACAGACAACACAACAAGTTTAAAACTAAGCCACTATAAAAACTGAGATTTCTGGGGCTCGTTCATAACTGCTGGCCGCAGTAATACGGACATCTCCAAGATCGGTCTTCAGTGTGTTAAAGTGATATACTATTCAAGATATGCAAGGGGCATTACATTATCAGAAGATTTGAATAATGTCCGAGGTGTAAAGGTTATATCTGAGGATACACGACTGAGATATTTCTTCTGCCTTATTTGTTTGGATGTCTCGTGTATACTGTATATGAAAACATGTTACAGGCTTAGGTTACTGTAATAACAGTGATTTCACGTGTGTGGTATTTCATACGTTGTAAATAATGGTAAATGTACATGGCCTCAAATCTACTAGTGTTTGAGTGTAAAATTTTAAGATTTCATTTATTTGTTTAGTGGTGTAATTACCATAGTGCACCAGTCCACTAAGATTTAATTACAGAAATATTCAGAATAAGATATTCCCCTAGAGTATAGCCACACGAAGATAGATTCTCACCGTGATGTTTGCGCAGGAATGGGATAGCGTTTACTCATCCAGTATAAAATTGCATAACAGGCAGTCAGACAGACAGCGTCAAGAAATATAAACCACTTGCATACCTTATGTAAATTATTGTACCTTATATTTACCAATAAAATGTTCAATCTAGTTGCCCATCGTTTATAGAGAGAGTAGTCAGTTTCTATTAAGTGTATGTTCCACAAAACTTGACCCTAAAATTATATTTGTATTTTTGCACTAAAAACTCCAAGTGTAAAGATTAGTTTGGAGCATTACCAAGTATGGGTACATAAATGGGGATGCTACACCTTTACGTGCTAGCCTTTAGTCAGAGGGGTCCTGGGTTCGATTCCCGGCAGGGTTGGGAATTTCAACCATAACTGGTTAATTTCGTTGGCACGGGGGTTGAGTGTATGTGTCGACTTCATCATAATTTCAGGTCGCCTACGGGTGTCAAATCAAAAGACCTGCATCTGGCGAACCGAACCTGTCCTCGGACACTCCCGGCACTAAAAGCCATACGCCATTTCATTAGGAAAATATTCAACCACTTCTGTATTTTTGAGTTTTTGGTTTAAGAAATTGCCAAGAACACTTTCTCAGAGCCTGTTGGATCTTTTCATGCAACAGGCTTTATTGCTTCCTTTCCTTGTGTCTTTACATAATATACTGTATAGTGGAGACCCCCACCCACCCTCCAACAAAATAATTGAAATCACCCTAAAAACCAGATAAACACTATTTGATGGCAGGTCTGTATTTGCCAAGAGATGCTAAAAGACAAATGAAAATGGACCACATGGCATATACAGAGGGTTTGAGAGACTAACAAATCGGGTCACTGATGGAAAGAGAAGCATGAAACTTAGCAAGTAGTGATTAAATTCTGTAATTTATCTTCTTTCAGCAAGAGATGTAGAAGCAGTGTATGTCCCACAAGTTCCAAATCTAGGTTTAGAGGAGTGCAGTTACTACGTACTCTAATTATACATTCAACTATGAAAATGAACATGCATGGCACAATAAATAGAAATCAAGACTTACTGTTTCTTCTTCAACCATTCTGTGGAATGGTTTAGGAACTTTCAGCTCGGTAGCAAGACATCCTCTGCCTGGAATAGCAAGGAGGTTGGTAGCTTTTGCAGAAAAAGATGATCTTCCGGCCTTTTCTTGTTTCTCTGTAACAGAGTTCCTATGAAGAGAAAGATTTGCTTCTAATTCATTCATATCATTCCCATCATCCACATATAATGTGAATGATGGAGCAGAATTTTTCTTTATAGGAGCCAACTGATCTGCATCATGCTGAGATTCAGGTTCTACAGCTTCTTCCCGCTCAGAAGGATCACTGAGTGAATTTCCATTGGAGTATTCATCATTAATTATGCTCTTACTTGTGCTTACTTTCGGATTACTATGATCAGAGTTAACACTCCCCATTTCTTGACTTACACTATGTTGTGCAAATAACTTAAATTCCTCCTTAACTAGCTTGTGAGATGAAACATCTTCAACTCTACTTCGAATAACATGAATTTCATCGATACTTGTGCGAGTACCACAGCTGAGGTCTTTCTCCTGTTGAGGCACATGCTCACTAGATTCCATGGCCTTACTTCTCTCTTGTACCTCTGCAAATAGAAGCGAGTTAAACACATGAAAAAATTTCCACCAAGCTCACATACTTACAATTAATTTATATTTTATGAAATTGTGATACAATTAAGAGGAAAGTCAAGCAACAGGGCTAAGGAATACCCACAAAAATCACATGACACTACAATACTGCATTCAACCCGGGTGGGTAGCAGCCACTTTGGCAGGTCAAAATCGCTTCAAAATCTGTATGATCTATATTTTCTCTCCAGAATGCAGTCTGAACCAGAACTGAGTAATACTGTTTTAAACATTTGTAATTTTTTTTCATTAATGTCTTGGAGTTCAGGCAAACTTTAGATTTCACTGAACTGATATATTACACTTACAATTAACTTTTAACTAGCAGTTATCAAAGATCCAGAAAATTTGCAAACACCTGAAGAATATGAAAAGAAAAATATACTATTGTCACGGCCGCCTATCATTGCGTGTGCCATACTACCATTCTTAATATTACGTACTGTTTCATCTTATACCAATCCAGAGTTTAATTAATCTTTTTCTTTTTCTTTTTCATATGCATTGTTTTACATGTTTTTACGGCTGACGATGACCTGGACTAGCGTCGAAACCGGTCCCATTTATATTTACTATTAAATAAAATGTAATCACTACATTTCTTTCCTATGTATTGAATAGGTTGAACCTCTTTTTCAATTATTTAATTTTTAACGCCACCAAATTAGGCGGGTCAGAGAAATTACACTGTTGTCAAGCATATGTAGGACTGGCGAAGAATTGTCTAACTGAACACACACTATTTCGGAGCGTGAGGCAAGCTGTTCTCTCTCAAGCTCCTGATGTTACTTCATACAATGTTTCAAAACAAATTATACTGCAAGCTTCAGAAAAGAAAAAAATTGATTGATGGATGGGCTTGTGAACAGTTGGCTGTTGAGAGAGCTCTTGCATTATTGTAGTGATAAAGTAGTTAAAACCTATTGAAATAGCTTAATTTTGTGTGTTTGAGATTCATTTAGTGCTATTAATATAGCAGTGTTTAGTGCTTGTTGGTAGAAATTGGGAGTAATATTTAAATTTTTTTTTGCTAGTTGTTTTTTATGTCGCACCGACACAGATAGGTCTTACGGCAACGATGGGACAGGAAAGGGCTAGGAGTGGGAAGGAAACGGCCGTGGCCTTAAGTAAGGTACAGCCCCAGCATTTGCCTGGTGTGAAAATGGGAAACCACGGAAAACCATTTTCCGGGCTGCCGACAGTGGGGTTCGAACCTACTATCTCCCGAATACTGGATACTGCATGCACTTAGGCAACTGCAGCTATCGAGCTCGGTGTGATATTTAAATTTTATAACGATTAATTCACTTGGTCCCCTGTAAATTACATTTTCTAGGTTAAGAAGGCTATCTAGGTGTACCTCGTTTCAAATTTAGGTTTAGGAAACACTATAGGAAATAATTTTAACTTTAAAAATATTGTAAATATCTGTAGGTTCGTTGGTGTAATACTTACAAAGGCAGATTATCATAAGGAATAGTACCGTAACTTCTGGTATTTCGTATAGTTATCCATTCAAACTATCGCAAAGGTAATAATTTACTAAATTAAAAAGCACAATACGCCTGTAAACTTTGATTTAAAAACAAGTTAAAGAGATTACACGGTTATTTCACTGGATAATTACGGTACCTAACAGTTTTTGGATTGTTGTAGAATATTGATACCGTACATTCCGACGAGATCAAAGGGCTACAGGCACATGGTAGTTGTGTAATCAAATACAAAATCAGACGATTACTTTATTCCGATAATTTGCAGCCTAAGGTCCCGGCATACTTTGTACTGTACTTCGCACCTTCGTTCATACTTCGATTAAAAGTTGATAATTAAATTCCTATAGGGCCTATGGTAATAATATTGCAGTTGAAGTCCTTGGCGTAGTTTTGACAGAAATTTTTGTAGACAACCTCTTATTTTTCGGCATTTAAGGACATTTATATTCTCCGTCCCGCATAGTAGGGAAAATAATAGTAGTCCATCAGCGGTAAAATTCATATAACCACATTTCAGTTTAGAATTGTAGTGCAGATGCAGTATATTTAGATAGTACTAATAATAATCTGCCTAAGCATTTAGCCTTGTTGGTAATCTTTGAGTACAGTATTATTTAATTATTTAATTTATTTTCCGGGTTGAACCGTGTTGTACTTGTACGCATATCACGTACAGTTTGCCGACGTTTCGAATACATTGCAGTATTCATTGTCAAGGCGACTGAAATACCCCTACTCGATCCGAGGTAATCAGTCTCCCAGGCAGAGTTACACTACTAGAGTGGCCTTGATCTTGGTCTTTTATATCCTAGCCTATCTGGCTGGCGTAAGCCCTGGCTGTCTCGCGAGGCTTCTGGAAAGTTTATGTCACAGCCAGGTAGCGGGGGCTTGCCCGCGCTGTTATGTAATGGGGTTGCGGCCCGTGTGTTTATGTTGTGGTCTGTATGTCTTAAACTATGAATGATGGGCATCCAAGAATTACTGATTTTGTATCCTTCTTCTAAATTAATGTTATTCGGATGTTTCTTGATTTCGATAGCCTCGCGGATTTTTCTTTCCAGATTCCAAGGGATAGCTGCTAGGATCTTGGTCTTGGTCTTGGATGCCCATCATTCATAGTTTAAGACATACAGACCACAACATAAACACACGGGCCGCAACCCCATTACATAACAGCGCGGGCAAGCCCCCGCTACCTGGCTGTGACATAAACTTTCCAGAAGCCTCGCGAGACAGCCAGGGCTTACGCCAGCCAGATAGGCTAGGATATAAAAGGCCAAGATCAAGGCCACTCTAGTAGTGTAACTCTGCCTGGGAGACTGATTACCTCGGATCGAGTAGGGGTATTTCAGTCGCCTTGACAATGAATACTGCAATGTATTCGAAACGTCGGCAAACTGTACGTGATATGCGTACAAGTACAACACGGTTCAACCCGGAAAATAAATTAAATAATTTGAGTACAGTAGTTCATGCAAATTTCAAACTTGCAATTTCAATTTCTGTTTGTGCTTAGTAGTGACATACAGTACAGGTATTGTAATTAGGATACGTCTGAACGTAGATTAAAATTATTGTAGTGTACTGTACAGTAGTATACGAGTAATATCTTATTAGAAATAGGCGTGCTTAGTTTATTATTGTTAAATTTTTGTGTAGTATAGTAAGAGGTATCTGTAGAAACTCTCTTACTAAAATTCTGTTGTTTTAATTAGGATAAGCTTAACTGCAGTATAGAATTGTGTAATTTTTGTGTATTCCTTTTAAGATTCAGTAATTAACAGTAGATTTTATCTGTTAGGCTGTTGTAGGATAAAAAATAAAATCCGATAAAGTAGTATTATAGTGTGTATTGTATGTTCAGTCCGTCATCGATGCCGCTGGTGGGATCCTGAACAGCTCTGCCATCAGCTGTCATAGATGGCCTAGGCATCACCGACGAGGCGTACTACGGAATAATGTTGTATATTAATTACCTAATTGTGTGTGATCTTAGAGTACTTTTTTTTTTTGCTAGGGGCTTTACGTCGCACCGACACAGACAGGTCTTATGGCGACAATGGGATAGGAAAGGCCTAGGAGTTGGAAGGAAGCGGCCGTGGCCTTAAGGTACAACCCCAGCATTTGCCTGGTGTGAAAATGGGAAACCACGGAAAACCATCTTCAGGGCTGCCGATAGTGGGGCTCGAACCTACTATCTCCCGGATGCAAGCTCACGGCCGCGCGCCTCTACGCGCACGGCCAACTCGCCCGGTGATCTTAGAGTACTAACATACACAATATTTTCATTCATTTCTTTTTTTGCACAAAACAAGTTATTTTATTTTTCCTTTTCCTTTCATTTTTTCCGTAAAAAATGGCTACAGTGCAAGTGTAGGAACTGAGGGTGTGGCGAGGCAATGAGGGGTATGAGAGAGGAATTGGAGAGTTTGAGGGAGATAATTAGGATTCTCACAGAAGACAGGAAGGAAGATAGGACTCCCTCAAACAATGTACAGGTTACAGTAGGTGTACAAGAGGGGGAAAGGAAAGGGGGGAATTTTAGAAGACAGGTGGTCTAATGATCTAAGGGGAAAGATATTGGAGGCTAAGGGCTCTATTCAGGATCAGAACTCAGGACAGGTGTCTGTAAGAAATCAGTACAAGCCACTCCAGGTAGAACAACAGAGGGAATATGAGGAACAGGGAACTGTTGCTGAGATGTGTGGAAGTAGGAAGGGAAACCAATTAGGGAACCAACTACAGGGAAAAATATCCTGGACGTGGTGCTGATAAAACCAGATGAGCTCTATAGAGAAACCAAAGTAACAGATGGTATTGGTGATCACGAAGCTGTTTTTGTCGTAGTTAAAAATAAATTTGATAGAAAGGAAGGTCTTACAAGTAGGACTATTAGGCAGTACCATATGGCTGATAAAGCAGGCATGAGGTAGTTTAAAAAAAGTAATTATGATCGGTGGAGAACGGTAAATAAGAATGTAAACAGACTCTGGGATGGGTTTAAAACAATTGTTGAGGAATGTGAAAACAGGTTTGTATCTTTAAAGGTGGTAAGGTGGTTCTTTACTCTTCCTTATTATAATAGAGACTAAGAAGGAGGTGCAGATTGGAAAGAAATAGAGTTAGAAATGGCTGTGGAAGTACGGAGAAATTGAAGGAACTTGCTAGGAAATTTAATCTTGCAAAAATGGCAGCTAACGATAACATGATGGCAAGCGTAATTGGCAGTCATACAGATTTTAGTGAAAAATGGAAGGGTATGTATAGGTATTTTAAGGCAGAAACAGATTCCAAGAAGGACATTCCAGGAATAATTAATGAACAAGGAGTGTGTGTATGCGAGGATCTTCAAAAGGCAGAAGTATTCAGTCAGCATATGTAAAGATTGTCTGTTACAAGGAAAATGTCCAGATAGAGGAGGTGACTAATGCTAAAGTAGTATTAAAATTTACATATGATAACCATGATATTTACAAAAAGATACATAAGTTGAAAACTAGAAAAGCGGCTGGAATTGATAAGATTTCTGGGTATATAGTAAGGATAATGGATGGGATATAGTACCATATCTGAAGTACTTATTTGATTATTGTTTGGTTGAAGTAGCTATACCAAATGAATGGAGAGTTGCTATAGTAGCCCCTGTATATAAAGGAAAGGGTGATAGACATAAAGCTGAAAATTTTGGGCCAGTAAGTTTGACATGCGTTGCATGTAAGCTTTGGGAAGGCATTCTTTCTGATTACGTTAGACATGTTTTCGATATTAATAACTGGTTCGATAGAAGGCAATTCGGTTTTAGGAAAGCTTATTCCACAAAAGCTCAACCTGTAGGATTCCAGCAAGTTGAAATCAAATCAAAATCTCTATTTGCAAATGAGGTGTCTGCCTCGGTGGCAAAAGGTACACTAAAATATATATTACTGTCAAGCACTAAATATTAAATTAACAAGAGAAGAAAATTTTCCTATAATAGAATATTATACAATTTACGCTAACAATTTTTTCTATTAAACACACAGCTCATTCTTAATAGCAGATATTTTGGATTCTGGAGGTCAAATGGACTGTATCGCGATTGACCTGTCTAAAGCATTTGATAGGGTGGATTATGGGAAACTACTGGCAAAAACGAGTGCAATTGAACTATTACATAAAATCAGTTTCATGGTCCGTATCGCACTTCAATAGATTCACAATTAAGTATTTATTATTTTCCACCTAGTCGATACAATGATAGCTTAAGGCAATTTAATGGTTAAAAGTGGTACATGTTTCGTATTTTATCAACATCTTCAGCCACATAACACTGTTTAGATGAAAAATATATAAAATTGACAAAGTAATGCTTAAGAGGAAGTGTCCTTAAAATTAACATAAGATTGACAACATTAAAACAAACAAAAACTCAAGAGAAAATATATAAATTATTACTGCAATTGAAAGCAGTTGTCAAGGAAACACTTGTACAATATTCCATAGAGAATATGTCCTAAATGAATATTCTTTTCTTAATAATTCATGAAAAAAGGTCAAATTATAAATGATAAATTATACAGTTTATAAGTAATTGTCGAAATGAAGATTATTATTATTAATGCAGATGAAAATATAACTAATTCCTAGTTGTCAATTCTTATTAAGCCTGCTTTCTTTTGGAACAGTAACTCCTGTCATTCTTTCACAGTCTTGTGTCTGGTGTAATATTGATGACGCGTTCTTCCTTGCTCTTGCATCTGAGGAGGTGGAGGAGCTATGGGATCACACATGATTGCTACAGGTCATCCATTTACCAACATAGAACAAGACCTGACCATCATAAAGAAATTAAAGTAGGGCAGCTTAATGAACACACATGAAGATCTATACGTTCATGTAGACCAACTTCTAAAGAAAAATGATACCTTAATGAGGCTGTAGAATATAAGAATCCTTTATATTATCAAATTCTAGTATATTTGAAAACGCTTGAGAAAGATCACGAAAAAAGAATTGGAATTTCTCCATCTACTGATAGCCCTACAACTTATTCCTCCTCAGTTGAAGCTATAGGTGGAAGCAAGGAGGTTCTTGACACACCTATATCCCCCGCTCCTCCACCTCCTCAGGTGCAAGAGCAACGAAGAACGCATTATCAATATTACACCAGGCACAAGACTGTGAAAGAATGACAGGAGTTACTGTTCCAAAAGAAAGCAGGCTTAATAAGAATTGACAACTAGGAATTAGTTATATTTTCATCTGCATTAATAATAAGAACCACATTGTGATATCTGGTTTTCTTCATTTCGACAATTACTTATAAACTGTATAATTTATCATTTACAATTTGACCTTTTTTCATGAATTATTAAGAAAAGAATATTCATTTAGGACATATTCTCTATGGAATATTGTACTAGTGTTTGCTTGACAACTGCTTTCAATTGTAGTAATAATTTATATATTTTCTCTTGAGTTTGTTTTAATGTTGTCAATCTTATGTTAATTTTAAGGACACTTCCCCTTAAGCATTACTTTGTCAATTTTATATATTTTTCATCTAAACAGTGTTATGTGGCTGCAGATGTTGATAAAATACGAAACATATACCACTTTTAACCATTAAATTGCCTTAAGCTATCATTGTATCGACTAGGTGGAAAATAATAAATACTTAATTGTGAAGCAATTGAACTAGACAAAAGAGTGACTGAATGGGTTGCTGTATTTCTAGCAAATAGATCTCAGAGAATGAGAGTAGGTGAAGCTTTTTTTTTTTTTTTTGCTAGGGGCTTTACGTCGCACCGACACAGCTAGGTCTTATGGCGACGATGGGATAGGAAAGGCCTAGGAGTTGGAAGGAAGCGGCCGTGGCCTTAATTAAGGTACAGCCCCAGCATTTGCCTGGTGTAAAAATGGAAAACCACGGAAAACCATCTTCAGGGCTGCCGATAGTGGGATTCGCACCTACTATCTCCCGGATGCAAGCTCACAGCCGCGCGCCTCTACGCGCACGGCCAACTCGCCCGGTGAAGCTTTATCTGACCCAGTAATAATTAAGAGGGGAATTCCTCAAGGCAGTATTATCAGACCTTTATGTTTAATTATATATATATATAAATTATATGAGTAAAGGAGTGGAATCAGAGGTAAGGCTTTTTGCGGATGATGTTATTCTCTATAGAGTAATAAATAAGTTACAAGATTGTGAGCAACTGCAACGTGACCTCGAAAATGTTGTGAGATGGACAGCAGGCAATGGTATGTTGATAAACGGGGTTAAAAGTCAGGTTGTGAGTTTCACAAATAGGAAAAGTCCTCTCAGTTTTAATTACTGTGTTGATGGGGTGAAAGTTCCTTTTGGGGATCATTGGAAGTATCTAGGTGTTAATATAAGGAAAGATCTTCATTGGGGTAATCACATAAATGGGATTGTAAATAAAGGGTACAGATCTCTACACATGGTTATGAGGGTGTTTAGGGGTTGTAGTAAGGATGTAAAAGAGAGGGCATACAAGTCTCTGCTAACACCCCAACAAGAGTATGGTTCCAGTGTATGGGACCCTCACCAGGATTACCTGATTCAAGAACTGGAAAAAGTCCAAAGAAGGGCAGCTCGATTTGTTCTGGGTGATTTCCAACAAAAGAGTAGCGTTACAAAAAAGTTGCAAAGTTTGGACTGGGAAGAATTGGGAGAAATAAGGAGAGCTGCTCGACTAAGTGGTATGTCGAAACAGATGTAAAGCTTTTCAGGCCTTTGCTCTATTAACCAGCATTACGTCTTAGGCCTGACACTAGACTCATCAGAGTGGGATGTGTCAGACCCTACCCACTGACGCTGGTTAATAGAGCAAACGCCTGGAAAGCTTTACATCTGATCTGTTTTGACATGCTCTATTGGTGAAAAATATCTAATTCCCTCCATGGGAATTTAGAATTTTCCATAAGTGGTATGTTTCGAGCTGTCAGCGGAGAGATGGCGTGGAATGACATTAGTAGACGAATAAGTTTGAGTGGCGTTTATAAAAGTAGGAAAGATCACAATATGAAGATAAAGTGGGAAATTCAAGAGGACAAACTGGGGCAAATATTCATTTATAGGAAGGGGAGTTAAAGATTGGAATAACTTACCAAGGGAGATGTTCAATAAATTTCCAATGTCATTGAAATCATTTAGGGCTAGGAAAACAACAGATAGGGAATTTGCCACCTGGGCAACTACCTTAAATGCAAATCAGTACTGACTGATACTGAAAGACTGCTGATTTCACTTTAGTAACTATTTACCACATAAACCACTTTAAAAAATTATTAAAAATAAAATCTCAAACGAGTAAATTTAAATCCGTAGGATCATGTATTGAAAATTTCAGTAAGCGGTCAAGTTTTTATTTCTTCAGCCAATAAAATTTTTCTGCGGTGAAAAATGTGAAAAAATCGCCTAACTTGTATTTTTTATCTGAAACATATTTCCGCGAGTCTTGTAATTTTCCTGGAAAATCACCCGGAAAGTGATCATGTAAATGTCACTAGCTGAGGCAGTTCCGCGCACCAGGACGGGTTGCAGGACGCCGTAAATACTTTCGGATTACATATTAATCTGGATCAGTTTTAATACATTATAACTTTAAATATTTGAATACTGTATTTTGTACCGAGTAATAGAAAAAACTACTTTAAAGAATAGGTTTACAGTCATTTTCAATGAAGTAAGAATCGGTTTCTAGCTTCAAGGCAGTCGAAGATTTCTTAGTCACTGTCATCACTGATCTCACTATCTATAGAGTCGTCTTTTACACCGATGACGAATGGCTCCATTCTTTCATCCCTTACTATTTCCTTGGCCCATTCATCTGAAGATTTTCCGCTCCATTGAAGCACTTTTCGCGGTCTGCAGCAGTCACACTGCCTAGGGCTTCTGACGTGAGACTTTCTACGTCCTTTATTTTGAATGTCTTGTTCCTCTCTGCCACCTCTCTCTTGACTTGAGCCCAAATCTATTCACATTCACTAACTGCACTTACGATGCGAGCTGAACAGCTGCATGACAGGGAATGACTCGGGTAAGGTAGCCTGGAGAGGATGGGTTTCAGTTTGACAGCACTGCACTGATCAGCGTTGCCAATCCGTGCCCGGAGGTAAGCGACTCTCGACCATCTGCCGCTTTGCCGTTCCCCTATCTGACGACAGCGCAGTTTTCCTCACCTGTCTATTTTGGTGGTCGCGACAATAGAGGCCTATTTTTATGACTTGTTTCCAAGATCAAGAAAATCCCCTTCTATTTCAAGAAATCAAAGCACCATCAGTACCAAAATTAAGAATATAATGAATGAGAGGAAAACAAATGAAAACCAGGACTATGACCTTTTAGAATACAGTAGAAGTCCGTTATAGCGAGAATTCATAACGGAGAAAAATTTACTCGCTATAGTGGATTGTCAATATATCCCGTTTTTTGTAAAAGTCGTGAAAACCCAGACACACGTTAAAATCATTATGAAACGGCAATCACTTTGTTCAAAACTGGCATTTTCGCGGATAATATCTACACTACAGGTTACTTGTTTGTTGTTTTTCGAAATCTGATACTATGCGACAGAGCGTGTTTAATTTCATTCTGGGAAGAAAACATATTACCGTATTTCTCCGAATCTAAGACAACCCCCACTTTTTCCTTCAAAAAATTTTAATCAGGCTTAAAAAGTGCTTTGTAAAATCATATGAATGTCTTTTTTAAACAGTACGCATTTTTAGACTATTTGTAGACGCTGAACATTGGCCTTAGTTATGCCGTACTTTTTTGTGGCTGTACAATTATGTTTTATTTCAGCAGGTTTAATAGCCATCAACTTAAAATTGGCATCATAATAACGTGAACTCGTTGAAAGCTTGCTGAGAATACACATTCTACAATACGACAATCCATGAGGAAAATATTCTTGCTTACTATTAAACTATTACTTTCACTCAGTGTCAGATATAATTGGTTTCCACGACAGGCACATCTCGGTTGCCAACTTTAGTGGCTAGCAATGTATAGGCCTTAATTGCGGACTTGGAAAGTCAACGAACGAGTTTATTGCGCCGCGGTATGGCAATTCCATTCTTGTGTTTTTGTGGACATACCTCACAATTTCATCTTCGACTTCTTTAAAGCGTCCTTGTTGGGGGCCACAGAATGCATTTTTTGTATAGTACACATTTTTGAGCTATCTTTGTCTTCACGGTGAGACCGGTGCAGAATCTCTTTTAAGGAATGTTTACTGTATGATGTGGAATGTTGTTGTAGAATATTATTCTGGAATATCTTGTTTGTTTCCCTTTATCTACTTAAGTAACTACTGGATTGTAAAATATTGTTCGGCAACATCTGTAACATTCCAGAAAGGTTGTTACGCAGACTTTAGGAACAGGGTGTGTTGGCCGCTGTCGATTCTAAAAGCATGTCCTTACTAATTCTGGAAGATGGAAAGTTTGCGATTAATGTCTGCCTATGTTCTGGAATATTGTGAAAACGTCGCGACTTGAGAAAGTGTTTTGATTTGTGGATCTGGGTGGCGATAGGGAGGCCCCTGTGCTCCGATTGGTCATTCTGTAATCACTCTGGGGCCAGCTTTGCCTTTTTAGGAGAGCGAGGCAAGATTTCGGGGTCTTTTGTTCTCTCGTTAGCACAGCGATTATCGTCGCAAAAGGAAAATTCCACCTAATCAATACATTTATTTACATGTAAAATATTACATATCTAGGACCGATTTCGACCCATTATAGGTCATCCTCAGCAATATCAGAATCATATTTACATTTTTATCTTATGCCTCTTAAGGACCTTCATGACATACTATTTTATACTTTCAATAAGAACTTTTCTTATACACTTACAAAATTACAAGTATTGTGATAAAATTACAAACTTTATCTTACTATATACATGCAATTGTGGCTGAAAGAATTCGTCTTTAAGCTTATTTAGCATTTTTTTTTGCTAGTTGTTTTACGTCGCATCAACACAGATAGGTCTTACGGCGACGATGGGACAGGAAAGGGCTAGGAGTGGGAAGGAAGCGGCCATGGCCTTGATTAAGGTATAGCCCCAGCATTTGCCTGGTGGTTCATGCGCCCATGAACGTATGATTTATTGGCAATTCTCACTATTTTCGGTACTTTTCTACTTGTTTGAATTTAAGCATGATGTTGCGCTTACCTTTAATTAAGTTACGTTTAGTTATTTTTCGTTGATTTATAACAAGTTCCCCTTGGCGTGCACTCATGTTACAGGTCATACGAACACTGTTTGCTTATTTCTTCCTTTCGCTTCGCTAACCTACGTCATTTTTAAGTCGCCTGTTGATTGGTCACATTACCTTCACATGACTGCTTGCGTCACTGGTAACTTGTCTCCTTCTGGTACCGAGAATGTGTTCTTCCGCGTCTTTCTATTTTTTCATTGGTTATTTCTGTTTTTTCCCTTGCCTTTATTATATTATTAATTGTATGGAAATTATGAATATTCTTTCTGGACTTCTCTTTTTTCACTATTTTGTATTTTTTGGTAAGGTTTCTCATGTACTTTTTAGTAATTATTATTGTTAGTCTTGCAGCACTACTTTTTTACTTTTTGTTGAATCTGGAATATTCTGCAGTGCTTCTTAAGGACTGCTTCTCAACATGCTCCACTCCACTCTGGACTCCGTATTGGGCTCCGTACTGGACTCTGCTCCAGAACTCGTCTTGAAGACTCGGCGCGAGGACTCGGTTCCTCACTTTGCTTCGGGCAGCTCAATAGAATTGCCAATTCTCTGCAATGTCCATGCGGACTATGAATCCGGCCTGTTAGCCTCGCCGCGTGTTTAGAAGCGGCATTTCTCACGACATGGATTCACTTTGCCCTGCTTGCGGCTGTTGACATGGGCTTGCCCTGTTGTATAGACGAAGAATGTCAAGCCGAGTACCTTCTACTTCGCACCAGCTGGCCTGTTCAGCAATTCTATTTTATTAAATTTCATTAATGCCAGCTTGGAGTTAGCATTTTGCTTTACTTTTATGGACACTTTAATCTACGTTTGTCAGCACGTCTGATTTAGAAGATGATATTTTCTACTGAGCTGGTTTGCCTAAAAGGATTTGTATTTTACACTGCAGTGTTGGACTATTAATCTGACAGCTCAATGTTTTTATTATTGTTAATTTTGTCTCCCCGGTGGAGAATTTAATGTTGCAAGTCTGCCTCAAGTTCGTTATTAAATTTCGTGTCCTTTTCAATCTATTATTAAAGCAACTCATGTTTTTTCTATTTAGCTTCGTCATTTGATGTTTTTGAATATTCATTTACTACTATGTAAAGTTTCAATACTGGTCTGGCTTGCGCCAGTCTTTCACATTTAATGCAATATTCAGATAATTCTGAATTTTCTCAGTTTCAATTTATAATCACTATCATGTGCACAGCCAGTGGTCAGTTCGGCTCAAGGCTAGGTGTACGTCACTTGAATTTCGTATTTAATCATGGATCAAATTATTCAAATAATTTATTGTTTTTTTTTTCTGAAAGATTATAATAAATGTTGTTGACTGCTGATCCTTTTATCTTTCATTCCCGTAAAACTGGGAATTACTCCCTGTCCTTTCCTGGTTTTACCACCTGGTGTGAAAATGGGAAACCACGGAAAACCATTTTCAGGGCTGCCGACAGTGGGGTTCGAACCTACTATCTCCCGAATATTGGATACTGGCCGCACTTAAGCGACTGCAGCTATCGAGCTGGGTATATTTATTATAGGTATTTTTCTTATTCTGCTGAATTGAGCCCCATTCTATAAACGTGTTATCTTATTTGAGATAAGTTTGTTTATGATCGTGAATATATAGCGATAAGCTAACAGTAAAACGTGATGAATAAAATTTTGTGTGTTAACTTCAATAAAATATCTTGAAGTATAACAATGTTTTAGGTAGACTATAAATGTGTGTTGACTACTATAAAATTTCACATAAACACACTAAAATATTTTAAAGTGTAATTATTATACATCAGAGTCTAAAATATTTGTTTGCCTTAGTTTTTGCGTTGTTTTATAATGAAATATTGCAACAATTTCCCTTTAGATAACGTTAAATATTTACGATGATATGTAAATATGCTATATATGGATGGCTTATAAGTCCAATTATTAAGTGTCAATTCCTTCTTCCTTTTGTGACGATTGGTAAATATCAATAGTGATCAAGTGATCAAGATGGCCGTGAGTAACAAACATGCAAAACTTTATAGCTCAGCTGAAAAAGAAATCAAAAACATATTTGAAGTTCTAAATAGTGAGAAACGACTGGATAAGAAGCGGAAACAAAATATTACTAACTCCGTGAGTATAGTTAAATCAGTATTAGCAAACTTTCATGAGGAATTGATCAAACTGGAGAATACCTTAACCTCCAAAACAGATCAACACGAACAACAGATCAACGAACACAAACAGCCGCTTTATTCTGACACAGTATCTTGTACTCATATAAATAAACAAAACATTAAGAAGACTAGAAATGTGGTATTCATCTCACCAAAGAACAAAGACACGATAAAGAACTCCGAACAGACTTTACGCCTATTGCAAGCTACAACTAAATCCAGTTCTCTAAATGTAGGAGTAAATAAAGTGAAGAAAACTAGAAATGGAGTGTTATTCGAATTAAGGAATCACGATGAATGCACGAACCTAGTCAGTCGCATTCAAGAAACTTCCCCGGCTATAATATCAAAACACAAGAATCCTAGACTCATCATTCATGGTATTGAACCGGACTTTCTGGAGGAGAACATTGTGGACGCCATTAAAAACTAGAACCCGTGCATAAAGCAGTGCCTACTAGATCGTACGCAAGTCATGGAGAAAACATTTGTGAAGAAAGCTCGGAGCGGCGACAGCCAGTATGCAGTGATAGAAGTGACGCCTAAGATCTACCGTGCCGTGATGAAAGAAGAGAAGCTACATATTGGCTACCAAAGGTGCAATGTTAAAGACTATTTACCTGTCATACGTTGTCACTCACGTTGCGGTTATGGCCATTTTGCAGCAGACTGTAATTCGCAAAGATGCCCAATCTGTTCAGAGGAACATACTGTAGATGTATACCCCCGAACAAGAACTGAATGTGCCAACTGCAAATCATATAACCAAAAAATGGGGAACAGGACATCTTTTCAAGCCGTAGATACAAATCACACAGCAACATCCTCACAATGTCCGGCCTATATTAGAATCTTAAGCATAATTAAATCCAAGATTAACTATGGCTAAAATAAGGGATTATCAGTATAACTTACACAGATCTCTTACTCCTACACAAGAACTACTTATTGATGCCGGAAATCTATCGGATACACAGCACATCAAACTCTAGTGCATTCAAGAACCATACACTCGATATAATGCTGTTAAGGGACTAGGCACAAATTTGAACATTCATTCTGCTGATCCATTGGAGCACAGAGTAAGAGCTGCAATAGCTACAAATTATCCCAATGTTTTGAAGTTGGTACAGTTCTGTTGCCATCACTGTGTTGTAGTGTGTGTGAGTTGGCAGAACACAACCCTGTATGTGTGTAATGTTTACCTCGATCCAGATTGTGACTTTGACAATGCTTTGTGTAAATAGGATCTTATCTGTAAGTCACAAAACAGAAGTCAGTTACTCTTACTAGTAGATACAAATGCAAAACATCAAGCATGGGGGAGTCCCATTTCAGATGAAAAGGGAAAGAAGTTCTATGATTTTTGTTGTAGACATTGTCTTCATATACTAAATGACGGAACTAGGCCAACCTATCGCCGTGGTAACTCCGAGAGCTTCATTGATATCACCACCTGCAGTGCTAGGCTCTTTCCATTTGTTTCTGATTGGATTAACAAAGACCCAATGACTGATCATGGACTAATTAAAACCGAAATTAGCGATACAAGATGTCCTCCGGTTATTCCTGCGAACGTTTATCATACACGTAAATTCAAAACTCAAAATGTGAAGTGGCTCCATTTTGAATTATCTGCCAAACGAGTTCTCCAAAATTCAATTGAGAAATTGGAGGGTACCTCGACTGAACAAGAGTTAAACAACTTTACGCAAGATATCACACAACATATTGTAAATCTGTGCAACTCCCACCTTCCCAAACTGACATACAACCACCCAAAGAACTACTAGTGGACACCTCAACTTACAGCACTCCGAAATCGCTTCTTAGCAGCTCAGAGAAGATACAAAAGATACACATGTGAAACTCTCAAGCTTGCATATGAAGCCTCGTATAAAAGTATCAGAACTATATAGAAATACAATTATGCAGACTAAATTAAATAGCTGGAAACAGTTCTTCTCCTCGGAATCAACTAGAAACCCCTGGGGGAAATTTTATAAAGTACATCGAAAAACAGGTAACACTACTCTGCATACTATTGACACTGGCAGTGGATTCACAACACCACCATTTTATTTAGACCGCACTTTCAATATTTGGAAACTAAAGCAGCCAAATTGTACAGGAGCCTGACAATGGTAGCACGACCCACCTGGGGACTAAACTCGGAAATTTTGAAGATTATATATCGTGGAGCTGTTGAACCAATGGTGATTTATTGTGTCACTGCTTTCTAACATGTTCTGCATAAAAAATGGGCGCAACAGAAATTGTCTCAAATTCAAAGAGGTTTCGTGTTACGCATCACACGCGCTTACCGTACAATATCGACAGACGCTGCCCTTATTATTTCTGGTACAGAACCTCTGCATCTCACAGGACTCAGCATGTCAACTTCTGTCAACTGTAAGAAGAACAGAATACATCCGCGGGATTTGGAAGGAGTGGAACTTCCTGCACATCATACTGCCGCCGGACATCCAACAGACTAAATGAGAACTGTATTTGACCAACCATGTACCAGAGATCACAGCCATTCAATATACACAGATGGTTCTCGCATTTCCAGCAACGGAACACTAGTGGGCTGCGCCTTTGTGGTGTATGAGGGTGAAGACGAAGTTCATTCTGAGAGAATAAAACTAAAGGAATACTGTTCCGTGTTTCAAGCCGAGCTGCTTGCAATATTGAAAGCAGTCGAGTGGTGCATAAACAAAAATACGTGTGCGACTATACTCAGTGACTCACAAGAGCCGCGGAACTCCATAAAAGATAAATACAACTTACACAATTTGGCAGTACATGTAAGAGAGGATATATCAAAGTACAATAAACATATATGTTTCGGTTGGGTGCGAGGTCATTCCGCCATAAAAGGGAACGAAAGAGCTGACCAATTGGCCAAAGAAGCTTGTAATTCTAACTTGTCAGAGAGTTATACTAGATGGCCAATTTCTTTTGTCAAAAGAACTGTAAAGGATGAAATGCTCTCTCGCTGGAATGAACTGTGGTTAGCAAGTAAGAATGGCTCAGTAACCAAAGACCTGTTTTTTCCAAATGTATATAGTAGGCTGGGATGTAAATATATAGTGTGCAACTTTCATTTAACTCAAGTGCTATCAGGTCATGGTAAATTCAATGCTTACTTCGAGCAATTCAAAATTCCAACACAAAATGGCTCACTGTGCTTCTGCACTGAAGACATTCAAACTGTAGAATACATTCTGTTCAACTGTCCTGCTTTTGAGAGAGTAAGTTTTGAACTTAAGATGCATTTGTTAACTTGCAGTTGCTATTTTGAAAAACCACTAAATTTCATTTTTTACAAAAAATGCTCTTCTCAGTTTTCAGAATTTATTGACTATGCATTTAAACATATATAATTTGATACTGTCTGCTTACTAGCTGCTTAACATATGTATTGTATATATTGTATATCTGATATTTTAAATATTAGTACGGTACTCTTAGTATTAAGGATTGCATATATCATTTTTATTTTTCCATTTCTGTTCATGTCTATTTTGCTGTTTATGTATTTTGAATTTTATCAGACAAATTGTATATTTTGTATAAACTACAACCCTAACATACCTTATGGTTGGGGGATTTACCGGTTACCTCCATCGGGCGCGTCCCATTGGAATTGGGGAAGCTTGCTGGCTCTGCCGCCAGCAGAGCCAGAGGGCAGTAGGGAAATAAAATACCACCGTGAAAAAAAAACTGGTCCCATGCCAGGGTTATGGCGAACACTGGTAAATGACCAGAAGCCAGAAAACATCTTGAGGCAACCTCTAGGGCTAACAACCCTAGTTGTAAAAGGATGGGTACCCGTCCAAAGCAAAGTCAAAAAGCATGATGGCACAACATTTCAAGAAACATACCCCAGGGGGTAAATCTTCGAATAAATCCCTCGTCGTGAACGCCACGGCGCACGAGTCTTGTTCGGATTCTGGGGGAGACTCGACATCATGCAAGAGACGAGTCGGAGCGTCTGTGTACCCCGAAGAGTCAAAAACTCAGGCCAAAATCTAAAACCTTTCTAGCAACTTTCAACATAAATTCACTTACACAAACTGGCAAGCTGAAAACCCTCACCAAAGCTCTTCACGAAAATCAGATATCCATAATGGCCCTACAGGAAACAAGGTACTCAGATGAAGAGATTTTTGAATCCGAAGGCTACCGATTTTTCAAGAGCAAAGCGCAAAGATGAATCCTCAATGGAGCTGTGATGTTTGGAACCGCGTTTGCTGTTAGAACCAAGACCTTTAAATCGGTTGCAAATTTTGAACCTGTGAATGACAGATTGTCTATACTCACAATTAAATGTGAACAAAACCTACACCCTAGTTAACGCACATGCTCCTACAAACGATAAGAACAAGTCTGATCCAGACGAAGTTGATAATTTCTAGGACCTACTGGATGAAAAATTAAACAGAATCCCCAAACACCATGTCAAGCTTCTTTTGGGTGACTTCAATGCCCAACTAGGTCGTGAACAGAAGTACAAGAAAGTTATAGGAAATTACCCTGCTCACAAAAGAACCAATCCCAACGGCAATAGACTGGTGTCCGTTTGTAAAAATTACAACCTGCAGGTCATGTCGACCCACTTTTGCCATCTACCCAGAAAGCAAATGACTTGGCGTTCTCCCGTCCAAGCTCTCCGAGAGTTCCAAATTGATCATGTTGCAATCTCCAGGAGAAACAGCCCTGAGATTATGAATGTCAAGGTAAAGAAAGGCATCAATGTGGCCTCAGATCATTATATGTCTCCTATCAAATTCAAACCAATTCCCGCAAACAAAAGGAAGACAACAATGATAAACTTCGGCAAAGGGTCGAGGAGTTCCAGGAGAAGGCTAGACCACATGACTGACTTTAACAACGCCAAAAGTCTCCTTGTTGAGGCCGCCAAAGACGTTGCAGAAATCAAGAGAAGCAAAAAGCATGCCTGGTGGAATGGTACCTGCGAATCAGTCCTCCAAGAAAGACTCAATTCGTGGAAACAGTACTACTGTACGAAATCAGAAAATGATTGGAAAACCTACAAAACCCAACGTGCCCAAGCAGCTAGGGTGTTCAGAACTGAGAAACATATATGAAAAATCTCTCATTGAAAAGATAGAACAAAACTTTAGGAAGAATGAAAGTAGAAAGCACTACACAGCCTTCAAACGCAAACTCACTGGCTATAAACCACCATCTCTATGCTTTGAGCGAAAGGACGGCACACTGGCAACGTCAAATGAAGAAAATTGCAGCATTCTGGCAGATTACTTCAAGAATTTACTTAATTGCTCTAATACCAATTAATTGCTCTAAACCGCAAAGCGCCATTGAGACCAAGGAACCCTTACTCAGGTACCCAGATTCCAGACCACCCGACAGATGAAATCAAGCACCACATTGCCTCTCTCAAAAATAACAAAGCACCGGGGGAAGACTTAGTAGTAGCAGAACTACGGAAATATGCCCCAGAGGAATCACTTGATATCTTGCAAAAGCAAATAGAAGAAATTTGGAACAAGGAGACCCTACCCGAAGATTGGAAAATAGCTTTGATCCATCCATTACACAAAAAAGGCAGCATGAAGAACATCTACAACTACAGAGGAATATCTTTGCTACCCGTGACTTACAAAATTCTATCACTTTCCATCCTGGAGCGTTTGGAAGCACAAGTCAAACATCAAATAGGTGAATACCAAGGAGGGTTCAGAAAAGGTCGCTCAACAGCTGAACAGATCCAAAATCTCAAAACTATCATCAGATATTGTACACTAAGGTCCAAGCGGTATGTGTCTGTCTTTGTGGACTTTAAGAAAGCGTACGACTCCATTGATCGGGAAGTCCTGCTAAACATCTTAAATGAATTTGGAGTTGATTTGAAACTGCTGGCATTAGAGCCACCCTGACCGATACAAAATCCAAGGTGAAGTTCCACGGATGTCTCTCGCATTCCTTTGACATCAAAACAGGAGTCCGACAAGGTGATGGGCTATCCCCGAAACACTTCAACTGTGTTCTTGGAAAGATCATCAGAACCTGGAGGGTGAGATTACAGGAAACCAACTACAGTCCATTGAGAATAGGAACCAAATCCAAGGGGATCGCAACAGACTGCTTAGTATTTGCTGATGATACTGCTGTTCTCTCAAACGACATAGAAACCGCTAGAGCTCAAGTTGAAATTTTAAAGGAAATTGCCGATCAAACTGGTTTGCAGATATCATTCGAGAAAACAGAAGTAATGACTATCATCAAAGAGGCTCCACCAAAACTCCATACAAAATACGGGGACATCACCCGAGTAGACAAATTCAAATACCTGGGTGAGATCATGAAAAAAGACTGGACAAAGAAGCACTTCAGGAGCGAGTACGCAAACTTGAAATAACCTACCAAACATCCCGCACAATCTACAACAAAAAATGCCTTTCCCAAAACACCAAGATACGTCACTATGAAACAGTTCTGAAGCCAGTAGTTCTATATGCAGCCGAAACCCTGTCTCTAAATGCCAACAAAGGACTCCTTGAAGAACTGGAGAAAAGAGAACACAAAATTGTGAGAGGAATCTTGGGATCAAAGTACAGAAATGGAATCCATCAAAAGAGATCCAACAAGGAAGTCTACAGCAAAATAGAGAAAATTACCGACACAATCAAAAAAAGACTGGCACGATTTTATGGTCATCTGAAAAGAATGGACGGAAGAAAGTTAACTAAAGAAATCTTTCACTTTTTTGATTCAAACCCCAAAACCACAATTCCCTGGTTTAGAAATACCAAAGAAGACCTGCAAATGCTACATATCTCAGCTGAAGACGCCCTTAACAAAGATCTCTTCTGAAAGAAAATATATACGAATGGGCTAAACCGAGTCGAGCAACCGAAGAAAAGACATGGTGCCCCTTGGACAGAGGAGCGTAAGCAGGCCCACTCACAAAGAATGAGGGAAATTTGGGCTCTAAAGAAGGCCAAGTTCAGCGTCAAATGCAACAAGATTTAACGTGGTCCTTGATGGCCCCAGAAAATTATATATAATAATCTTCTTCTTCTTCTTCTTCCTCCTCTTTGTCGTTTAGGCCTACTGAGGACCACGGGGCTCGTATCTACTCTTGGGTAAAGTTGTTGCTTTCTTATTCTTCCAATACTCCTTCAATACGGAAAAATGAAGTTCATAAATCAAGAAGTATAGCGATTAGACGCACGTCGGCAAATCCTCCCTCCCATGGGGGTAAGCACTGTTCATGTCAGTTCCACTTCAATTTATATTTAATGTTAGCTTGTATTTTCACATAGAGTTTACCCTACTTGTCCAGACTCGCCACTCAATTACTTCAGATGCCTTACCTTTTCAGCTGGGCCTGCTTGTTTGCTTGCGAGGCTTTCCCCTTTTCTTTGTTTTGCTAAACATGTAATTTGTAGATTAACTTAATTTATTTATTTATTTATTTATTCATTCACGAAGCACAAGATACAGCTGCACTGAGCAAATTTCACTTGCACTGTCAACAGACTATTTAACAAACTTTAACTAGATCAGGTACACATCCTGCTAATAACTGTCCAAATCGAAAACCTCCTAACAATTAGGTAACAGCTCAACAGCTTTCAAGATTTCCCTCACATGTAGGACAGCTCAAACACCGATTGCACTGCACAACATTTTCGACCGTTGCCCATTCAACCAACAACTGACTTTCCCACACTTCAACAACAAAATATACGCAAATTTTTAGTCAACTAGGAAGAACCTAATGATGTTTTTAACTATCTTCATTTGAAGCTGGTGTTGTTTTAACTCTGTCTTAGCACAGCCTCAGTTTATAATCAACAAAAGCTGTTCACTTGCACTGTGCACTCCATTTAAATAGAGAGTGACCAACGTTGACTACCTCATGAATCCTAGGGCGAATTATTTTGGTTGGAGCCAAATTACAAATAGACAAATTGGAATGTTTTACCTCATCAATTTTTAACAATTATAAATAAGTGTACAGTAATTACAAATTGTGTTTTATCTCGCCAACATTTGTATATACTACGCAGAACTACCATCGAACTCAATATCATACGGACTTTGATTACTTCCATTTTTATACTGTGCATATGATAACCTCATTTTAATATTAAGAAACCACTAGCGTATTTTACTAGGTGTAACTAGTCTGTTGTTATTTCGTTTAGGATAGGACTTTGTACGTGTTTTTAATGTATTCTTTCTTACATATTTTGTTCATAATTTCCAACCAGACGTCTGGTTTAATTTTGAAGTGCTTTGATATGACTGATGATGCCCCACATGGAGGGCGAAACATGTCTCCATTTTAACGATGTTTAACTAAAAATGTTAACATCCAGTAATGTATTGAATAGGTTGGAGTCCAATAAATTCTTTTATATTATTATTATTATATAGGTAATATGAGATGTACAATATTATAGGTTAGGATCCACCTTTCAATACTCCGTAATAAGATGGTAAAAAGTAGTTACAACCTGTTTAATGGGACCGGTCCCATTAAACAGGTTGTAACTACTTTTTACCATCTTATTACGGAGTATTGAAAGGTGGATCCTAACCTATAATATTGTACATCTTATTTCTCTATTCAATACGGAACAATAATGAAGTTTTTAACTTTAAATAGGTAATATGATGTCGGTAGAGGAGATTTACGTAGTGTTATGGTCATGTGGCTGCATTTTTGTGGATTGGGGATAAGTTTCCAAGTACGGCACCAGTTCGAGAGGGCATTAAGTGAGGACTGTAGCAGAGCTGCATCTGCTAGATTCCTGATCTCCCTAAATATCTTGCAGTTGTCAGCAAAGAGTAGGGTATTCGCTGTTTCGTTGAGTTCGGACGGCAGATCGTCCATAAACAAAGAAAACAGCAAGGGGCCAAGAGTACTGCCTTGTGGTACACTGGAGGTGACTGATAACCATGAGGATGAAGTGCCTGATATTACCACTCTCTGCCAACGGTTATGTAGGATGCCAGCAAGAAGGGTCAGAAGACTGCCATGTATATTAAATCGTTTGGAGAGTTTATGGAGCAACAGAGTATGGTCTACAAAATCGAAAGCTTTCGAAATGTCTACGTAGCAGATATCCAGTTGTGATTTAGCTGCAATGGCGTGTGATGCAAAGCTATGCAGAGTGGCGAGGTTTGTTAGACAAGAGCCACCTGGTAGAAAACCATGCTGCTTGGTTGAGATATACGGCAAAGTGAATGCGAGGAGACGCTGGTGTATAATTTTTTCAAAGATAAAGGATAGTGTGGGGAGAATAGAGATTGGTCGGTAAGATGAAACATTAAATTTGTTGCGTGATTTGAGAACTGGAACAATATTTGCCTGTTTCCAGGTAATAGGGAAATAGCCCGCGACAAAACATCTGTTAAATAATTTAGAGAGAGGGACGCAAAGAGTGCTGGCAGTATTTTTTAGGAAAAGAGGACCTCTAGTGTCGGCACCGGTAGCTTTGTTGGTACGAAGAGTTTGAAGAAGGTTATGAACTTCACTTGGTGTGGTAGTTATGCTTGATAGGGTTCTGCTTGAAGCTGTACCAACGGGAGGGAGCGGTTGGATTTGTAAGGGAGGGGAGAAGTTGGAGAAGAAATACCTGTTGAACAGTTCATTGCGATCGGCGCCATCTGCTGTTGCATCGTTGTGGTTCACGCTGACAGGAATCTGCTCCGTCCTTCTCCGTGTGTTGATGAGACTCCAGTAGCACTTGGGATTGCTGCGGACGTTTTTAGTGACAGTGTCTACATGTGTTTTGTAGTCTCTTCTGACCATAAACCTCGCGTGGCGGCGGATTTTAACGAAGGTATCGTGAATGTGTGGGTTAGGGAAGTCTTTCCACAGGCGCCAAGCTCTCTTATTAAATACTATCAGTCTGGTCTCTTGTGATATCCAGTGTGCGTGTTTGCTAGTAGTATCCCGTTGTGCAGGGCTTGCCTCTAGTACCTCCGTGTCACTTTATAGGCACTAGTTTTTCTGCTGCCCCGCATCAAATGTTTTCGGTGTGGGGGCAAGTTAAACTGGCCTCTCCGCCAAGTTTAAATATTTCTGATTTCCCACTATTTCCATTATGTGGCTCAGATGTCTTAGAAAGTGTGCTAACTTTCATTTATTATTGTATGTGTATTCTGCGTTTGCTCTTACCCTCAAATTGTATTGTAGAAGTTGCATTATGTGAAGATATCTCTAGTGTTCCTCTTGACCTAATAGCAAATCTCTTGGCAAAGTACATCTAACTTGTATTTTGGAAATGTTGTAACTGGATTGTTTGGATAGATGAATTTGTTCGATACCTACCTTGTAATGTTTATTTTGGGAAAATAATATCTCAAATCACGGGACCACCGTTTATTTTTCTGGAAAACCACAAGTTTCGTATCCCAATGCCCCTGGTAGGTTTCCGAGCCCCGCTCCACATGCCTTTGGCCACTTTGGCCAACCTGATATTTATCTGTGCATACTGGCGTAGTCCATCCGATGTTTATGGTGTGTTAAGGTATTAAAGTGCTGTGTAATTCGATTTGTTTTCCCCTTTTCTTAACTGTGTATTGTGTAACTACTGGGAACCGGTTAAAACGGTAACGCCGAATATTGGCTTTATTTAGGCCTACGCCGTATTTTCTTGCGGCTGCACAATTGTTATACATTTCTGTGTGTTTAAGAGTCATTAACTTAAAACTGGCATCATAACATCAACGAGAACCCGTTGAAAATTTGCCAGCAATACCTGTTCCACGTATCTTTACAATATGACGATCCATCACAAAAATATTCCTGCTGTCTATAAAACTTAATTTTACTAAGCGTCAGGTACAGCAGTCCGAGTAGCCGTGGCGTTTCTAAGAATTCGAAGGCTCACATGTATTGATGCCATTCCGCAGATCTGAGAAACATTTTTGAATGTCAATCTCTCTTCACTATTTCCCCGAGATCCAGTGACATTACACATCGGCACTGTACAACCGGTCGGTGCAGCTAGTGATGTATGATAAAGAGGCGGTCGTTTGTCAACAAGTTTTGTGTGCGCGCACGCGGGGGTGAAAAGAAACTGCATGCGGTAGTTGCCAGTGGTGTTCATTAGTATCAGGCCGCGAATGCTAAACGACCCTAGATTTTTTACATGAGATTCTCAGGAAAAAAGTGTCTTTCATTCGGAGAAATACAGTATAACTCCAGCGGCTTCTGTGGCACACATTTCAGTTTTCTTCTTCAGACGGCATCACCTAACCTAACCGTATATATATCATGAAAACATATTTGAAACGCATGTAGAGAAATGATAACCTCCTCGCTAAAAATTAAATTTACATGGGAATAGCTTTCCGAAATTTAACTAGACGCGAGAGAATATGAACTATCCTCTGAAATCAGTGATGTACCCTGCCATATCATGAGGTGTATCAGAATCTTACTTAATTTTAGTACGAGGTATAACATTAAAATGAAGAGATGGTTTACTTCAGCCTTTATTTTTAACGAGTTAACAATTGCTATCGGCCACGTTATTTACGCATTTATTACGAAAACGTGTTGTCTTCTTTCTTTTCAAATTATCCATAGAAAACAGCACTCGACAGGTATAACTGACTCCTACATCGCCTTCGAATGTTGACGAGAGCGCTCGCAAATGCACATAGCGCGAAAACTATACCGTACCGAAGATGATCGATCGTATTTTGTGGCAAAGGCTTCAGTTTTGATATTCAAATAGCGCCACCTATCCTAACTTAACTGTACTACGATGAATGATGAAATTATAACTTTCTTGCTATAAATTTACATAATAGCCTTTCTGTAATTTAACGGATGCGAGAAAATATAAACTAACCTCGTAATCAATGACGCACTTTGCCATATCGTGAGGTGTACTTCTTACTTAATTGCGGTATTTAGCATTAAAATTAAGCGATCGTTTATTCAGACTTCATCTTTAACAAGTTAACAACTGGTATTGGACACGTTCTTTACACACTTACTGTATTACGAAAACATGTTCTCTTTCATTTTCACTTTCTTTGCGGAAGAGCAGTCGACGGGTATTACTAATCGCCTTCGAATCCAATTAATTGAAGGAACAAGAATCCACCTGATCGATACTTTCACTTTTATATAGCCTTAGGCTATTTCAATAGACATGAAATTAAAAGTTCAGAACAAGTTTCGAATGCATTGCACTACGCACTACTAACACTGGTTTTTAAGATTTTAAGAAAATTGTGAGACTCTTCTTAGCTAATTTTACTTTTGCCAAATGTAAGCAGCTGATGATGAATGCAATGCATTCGAAACATGTTCTGAACTTTTCATTTAATGTCTATTGAAATAGCCTAAGGCTAAATAAAAGTGAAAGAATCGATCAGGTGGATTCTTGTTCCTTCAATTAATTGGATCATATAGTTGATATGGATATGAAGTGGATAGTATGTAACACTGCCTTCGAACGTCGACGAGAGAGCTCACTAGTGGACATAGCGAGAAAGTGATACCGAAGATGACTGATCGCATGCAGTAATAACTGGGTGCATAAATATTGGTAACAGAAAAAATTGTGCACGCATAATCGCTCATAATAACAAATGCATCAGTGATTGGGCTCTCGCTGTAACCGAAGGATAAAACACGGCTTAATACTGGAATTTTGAACTTGCGGGCAAAAATTATCGTAATAACATCATTCTCGTTATATGCTGCACTCGTTATAGAAGACTTCTACTTTATATAGAAGAAGCCAACAAAGGGCACCATTACAAATATTGCATTTATGGTGCAATTCATGTAAGTATGAGTGATGCAATAGCCGGTGTCATTTCTATGTTATGTGTAATTTTGAAGATATTATTGGGAGCAGATTCTGAATTTTATTCAGCCAGGTGATGTGGCGAGCTCAAGCCGTCTTGATGCTCTGTCTCCCAACCCTATGCAGTAAAAGCGAGTGAGAGGTCACCTGATGTGCTTGTCACCACTCAAGGCTAAACTTTTGACTACCGAGTGTGAGCGATGTCGAAGCATTTCCTGAAGCAAATTGAACCGATTCTGTGAAGCAGGTGTGTAGTGAAAACACCAATTGTAAAGGGCCGATTGCAGAAACTGTCTAGACGATGTCTACGGTTAAACAATGCCTAAGTATGGCTGCCGTATTGCAGAGACATTATTTATCACTTAGACACTGTCTAAAACCGATGTTCAACCAGTCATGTTTAAGCACTGTCGAGAGCACAGTTTAACCTCAAATGAGAGGAGTGAAACACAATCAGAGGTTATGTACCATGAAACATGTAATTTGTATTATGTCGAGACGATTCCGGGAAGAAAGGTTAGTCCGACGGCCTCTCTGTTGGTTGCCCGCTGCTAAATCGCAGCAATTCATTTGACATGTACCGGGAGATAGAGCCTAAAATAAGGTTTCGCTTTTCAAGAGACTTGCTTCTTCAGACCGACAAAGGGACAGTCCGGTAAGTGATAACTTGAATACAATTCTCAGCAACTGATATATTTTATTGTATACATGGGGTAATTTCCATGGAATTCTACCTCACTTCAACGGCATACATATCAAAATTATGTGTCTTGATCGTCAGAGGGTTGTCATATACATACCGGGAGGGATTCTTTTATATTTACTGCCAAGTAAACACACATAGAGAAACTAAAAGTAAGTTGTATGTGGTTTTTATACATATAATCGTATAAGTTTTCGGCAACTATCAGATAGGAAAAGGCAAGTGGTGGTTATTATTGTTTAAAGAGAAGGACTAGAAAAGAGGAGCCGTGGCCATAGTAACAGCCCTAGTATTTGCCTGGTGTAAAAAAAGGGAAGCTACAGAAAACAATCTTCAGGGCTGCCGATGATGCGTTTCGAACCAACGATCTCCAGAATGCAATCTACATCTAAATGGCCCATACAAAACACTCGGTTGCACATTACTATTGCTTCATCTTCCCTTCGTCAAAGCTACCGTATTTATGAGTAGATTACACTCATTGTAACAACGCTATAATCAAAGCTACACTTCCCCATACGGTGGCGTGTCGCTTTAGTACTGATAATATTATGAGATTTAATTTCCACCAAAAGCAAAACTCGTAAGTCATGCTCATGCTTAGCCATATATGAGTAATGTGTAGAAAGACAAACAGCTGACCGGCATTTGGCGCGCACACCGACGAATTTCATTGGTTGCGACAAGCACAGTTGCATGGAAGATATTTATATCTCCATTTTCAAACCAATATTGAAATATTAAACAATGTCTAGTTAAACATTGGCTAAACATTGTTTATGCAATGGAAGATCAGGCTCAATTTAGACATCGTTTAGGTAGATGTTGTCTAAGGCTTAAAACTAGTCATTGTTTCTGCAATCGGCCCAAAGTGTCTAAGAGCCATGACTTCAGAACAAATGATATTTAACCCTAGTGAAACCGTCCGATCCTTCCCTACATTCCAGATATTCTTAAACTATTTATTGTAGAGAAAACGAAGTCAGTTTCACTGAGACATGAAATATATACACTGATCTGGCACAAACTTTTCATTCTTGTTTGTCAGTTTCAGCCTACACTAAAATCATCTGGAAGAGAATGACAGACCAAGGATTGAATGACTGTACCAACCTTAATGTCATGTTTAATTCCAAGAGGACCACTTCAATTAGTGTGGAATTCACCGTCAACCGCAAACATGTTACAGCAAACATGTAAGCACCGCCCATACCGAAGGGAGGAACGTGAAGGTGCAAGGGGAACTTAACAGACATCAAACGGGAATTGAGTTTCATCATTAAATATGAATACACTTTTACGAATATTATTTGTCTAAATAGTTAGAAAATTTAACAATCTTACCCAGGTACAGGTAGATTTGAGTGAACGTATGTGTGTTTGGGTCTATTAGACTAGAAGTGCTGTAGTCTGTTGTCTGAAATGTTGCCATTTCGGTGCAATCTCTAAAAATAAGAGTTTGATCATTTAAACTGGATTAAAGCCACTTATATATATTTAACAAGGGCGAGCTTTCTACCAAATTACATTGGCCTTCATCAGACATGTGAAAGATTGCCTCTGACAGTGAGCAAAGAAATTCTTCGAAGGAACGTAGAAGTCGTGACCACACTATCCATGGCCTCCCATTAGCTGGAGTGAGGGGTCGTCTAGCTGTGCTGTCGTGGTTGGGAGGGAAGTTACTGATTCACCACACTCTGTCGAGAGTTTGAGTGTGTCGCGCCATGCCATGGTGGTGCACTACAGAAGGCGGTGAATCAGTAACTTCCTTTCCAACCACCACAGTATAGTGCGAATAATCTGAGAAAACAGTTTCCAATGTACTCCTGAATGAGGGAGATACCAGCGAAGAGTTGGAAGAAAGGCTGAGAACAGACGATGTTCCAATTACACTTGAATAATTCGAAATAGACTTTATTTTGAATATTTTGCTTGGTCCCTAGCATTTTGAACATAAACAATGTTAAAAATCATGAGCAATTCAAATTTTATTTCGGTTAATTCAATTTCTTACCTCAACGATACAGCACAGTATTGTATTTCACAACTCTTGTTTTCTCAACAACAGGCTTGACTGTGTTGGAATGGGCTGAAGGTGGGGAAGTTCCGTCTCCCCACCCCGCCTGCGAGATCAGTGTCCTTTCTTCCTACCCATCCCGCCCCTCCCAAACACTCCTTCACCCTTGTTTTGAACCGACTCTTGTGACAGAGTCAAGCGGTTGAGTATGCTTAGTGATTACGGTGCCGTTACGAGGGACTGATTTGTTTGAGCACTTCTGCTTGTTTTTTGTTGAGTGTGGATCGTGCGACAATATCCTTGTCAAAACCTAAGAAGTACAAAATCATTAACTTTAGCCGCAAAGGTAGCGGTGATTAGGGAAGAGCAAAAGGGTCTAAAGAAGATTGTGAAACTGTTAAGAAGTTCAGAATCCCACCCAACATGCTATCTACTTATTTCAAAAATAAAGAGAAAATTTAGAGCAGTGGAAGTGTCGGTGGGAGAGGCCGGAAGAGAAGGGGACCGGACAACCCAGATGTAAACAACTGTGTTCTGAAATGGCTCAAGCAGGTGCGTGAGAAGAGGATTCGGATCAGTGGCCCTAATTTATGAGGGAAGACTGAACACTTCGCCTTTGAATTGCAAAAGCACGATTTCAAAGCCAGCACAGGGCGACTGGACGATATCAAGGAATGGAACAAACTACCTTTTAAATTTGTCTGTGGTGAGAGCGCAGCTGTTGATCAGGGTGAAGCTGAACAACAGAAGAAAAACTTGGAAGACGTGATTGAGAATATGGAGCCTAAAAACATTTTCAATGTTGATGAGGCAAGTTTTTTCTCTAAGTGCACACCAGACAAAATCCTAGCATTTAGAAACTAAAAATTCCATGGAGGAATGCTTAATAAAGAAAGAGAAACATGGGTGGGTCGGAAAAACTACCTTCGATAATTGGGAAATCCACTAATCCTCGAAGTTTCAAAAATGTAAAAACAAAACCAGTTGAGTATGCTTCCAGCGGAAGAGCTTGTATGACAAACAACATTTTTGAGAAGTGGTTGTGAAAATTAGATGAAAAGTGTTGCAAAGAAAAACTGAAGATTATTCTCCTTATTGACAACTGCACTGCTCAGAACAGCGTTCCGCGGTCGGAAAACGTGAAGGTGACATATTTTCCGTCCTTTTCTTAATGGGGCCTCTAAACATTAGTTCCTAATTAGCGTCGACCTCTAAGATCTTTTGCTACCATGTTTTTCCTTCATTCCCACCTAGATATACCTGCTCCCTTCACAAAGCTGCAGATTGTACTTATTGAGTCTTCTTAGATTTTTTCTCTCTCTTCACCTGGTAGTTCTAGAATGGAGAGTCTGATTCTACCCAGCGCATCTCATTCGAAAACTATATGTTCAGTTGATTCCTCTGCTGCATTGCATTTGCTACGTATATTGTCTCTTATTACTCCAAATCTATGTAGGTGATTTTTCAGATGGCAATATCCTGTCAACAGTCCTACTACCCATCTTATATTTTATCTGCTGTGTTTCAATAATTCTTTAATATGCTTCTTGTCTGGTCCTTTTATCAGTTCCTTTGCAAGCCTGCATCCTGGAGTATTTTTCCAGTTCTTCATTTGTTTCTTTTGTACCCATATTTCTATGTAGGATCGGGCTTGTCCATAGGAAATCCCAGACACAGGTTCTGGGCCTACAAAATATGTTTCTGCTCCTTTCCTGGCCAGTTTATCTACCTTTTAATTTCCTTCTATACCTGCATGCCCTGGTACCCATATTATTTTGACAATGTTGTACTTTGAGAGCTTCAGGAGAAGTGAATGGCAATACCTATTTTCCATCTGATATGACAACTTGTTCAACTTATGGACCAGAGTATAATACAAAATCTGAAATACTTCTGTTAGACTAAGTGGCTCAGACGGTTGAGGTACTGGCCTTCTGACCCCAACTTGGCAGCTTCAATCCTGGTTCTGTCTGGTGGTATTTGAAGGTGCTCAAATACGTCTGTCTCATGTCGGTAGATTTATAGGCATGTGAAAGAAATAAGGGACTAATTTTCTGGCACCTCTGTGTCTCCGAGAAAAATAAGTATTTAGCGGGATGTAAAGCAAAGAACATTATTACTGAAATACTTCTACAGGCGATTGTTGGTGGAGAACGTTCTCGCAGAGGCAAGTAACATTTTAAAAATTAAACTCTGATATTCTCCAAACCTCATGAATGTGTAAGCAAGCATGGGATCAGGAGATAGCAGAAATAATCTCGAACGGTTTCTTTCTTTTAATTTTTTTTAACAATTTGCTTTACGACGCACCGATACAGATAGGTCTTATTATGATGGGACAGGAAAGGGCTAGAAGTGGGAAGGAAGCAGCCATGGCCTTAAGGTACAGCATAGCATTTGCCTGGTGCGAAAATGTGAAAAGACTGAAAACAATCTTCAGGGCTGCCGAGAGTGGGGTTCGAACCCACTATATCCTGAATACTGGATAATGGCCGCACTTAAGCGACTGCAGCTATCAAGCTCGGTGCGAACTGTTTCAAGAAAGCTGGTTTCTTGATAAAAAAACAATGACCGAGCCAACGAGACTGTGGATGAAGCCGCGCCTTTGGCTGACGGTTGGGAGGAAATAGTGTCTGTTACTACCTCCTTTATTTGTCAATCTTGATATAGATGTCTCAGTGTGAGGCCAGTTCACTGATGTGGTAATCGGCAACATCCACCAAGATGCAGGCGGCATGTCTGGAGATGCAGAGGAACAACTGATCCCAAGTATGGCTGAGGCATCCAATTAAGTGCAGTTGCACAGACATAAGCGGAGAGCGCTCTTGCACCTCACCCAGGATAGAGGAGACTGTTCAATAATGATTATGATTAAGGGTAACAAAGGCTTTTCAGTCCGTCAAACACACAGTAAATACAATGTAAATTAAAACACTATAAACGTATCTGTAAAACACACACTAACATACAAAGAATGACATGTTTTGTTCTACAAGAACATCCTCAGATTCTATCAAATCACTTAAAAACAAGCTTATATATGTACAGTATTGTTTACGTAGCGTAAACTTGTCAATGATAGAGAGATTAGTGTTAACATGAAACAGTATGACAAAAAATAAAATATATACAATTAGTAATATAATGAAAAACTTGCGTATTTATCTAGACTGCCGATGTTAAGTCCGTTGTCACCAAACACTATTTCACTATTTAACTAAGTCAACACTGAAAAACATGGCTTCATTTTTAACAAAATATGATTAAGGTGTAAAGTAATTCTATGAACAAACTTTATTTTAAACCTAGAACTGCTGCAGGTCTGTATGTCAAATACAGCAGTTACTGTTCTCAATAGACAACATCAAAATCAAATCAAGAATGTAAACTCGTATTAATCTCAACAAATCCATATTATACACCAATGGAAAGCTGGGAGAATGATCTACATGAAGATGACAGAAATAATTTTTGAAATTGCCACCATTTCTAACTATTCAAATTACAATTATAATATTTTTGGAACGAAGTGAATTGTTGAAATATTATGCACTACGAAAAGAATTTCCGATAGACAATTTATTCCTGAAACATGATATCATGAAAAAGAAGTGTGTTCCTATATATTTCCCCACAATTCTTCAATTTTTATTCCAAATGCGAAGTAAAATACAATATTTTTCTCGAAAATAGTTTTGAGTTCTTTTCACGAGTTTCGAACCTACAGCTTATCTTAGTTTTCTTAGCTCAGTTTCGGTTTTATTGTGTTCAGATCAATGTATTTATAACAATCTACACAAATATCAACAGTTCATACTTATCCCTTCACTGGTCTCTTCAAATATTGACATAATGCCTATAATAATATAACTTGCGCAACTTGAACATCATTCTGCTTATCGGAATTTCCCTTTACTTCCTAAGCACCTTGTACTTCGCTGTCATTTTTACTACTTTCAGGAATAAATTCCCCATTGTAATTAACACAATAATCACTGTCACCGCCAGACTGTCACTAACTTCTTTGAAAATAAAGTGCTCAATTTCAGAATCGTTAACAAAGCGAACTGCCATCTTGATTCTAAGCACATATGAAAATACTTTCACTTCCACAACTAAATAAACTTCTCCAGACTACTGCTTGTTTCTCAAACACTTTCAAAAGTGAAGATAAAATTATCAGTATTCAGCTGGTATCTATATTACTGCCATCTCGTGTCCAGTTATAATTCGACAGTGGAAGAACGACACTGACTATCAGAAAGACGATAGCACATGAACTTGACGAAACAGGGACCATCTTCCAGAACGACAGTCTGCACTCCTAGGGTTAATAGAAAATATCATAGACTTTCCTCAGTCTTATTACTTAACAGTGATAGGCAACCAATTTATTGGTGCAATCTGTTGGTAGCCATTACACTATAGTGGTGCAACAATGTAAACACAGTCTGTAAAACTGCATTATTTGTTTACACCAACCAAGGACTGCCTTAATTCAATTACCGGAACTATAATACCTATTAATGGAAACATTCCAAAAAGCAGTGAAAATGTTTGAAAATGTTTGAAGAAAAAGGAATCGATGAATGTGAATATGTACAAAATAATTTGCAGAACAGTGATCATACCTTTATAACGCATTTTCTTCTCGTATCTTTCATTATATACAATTGCTCGTAACTCCTCTAAACTAAATTCAGTGCCTCCACAATACACCTAGAGAAAGCAGAAAAGTTGAAGTCAAAATTGAATTCAAAAACATCAATACAATATACAAAGTACATGCAAGTAAATGCAATGAAAAAATACCGATAGCAGAAAGAAGATATACATAATACTTCATGGACTAAATCATATCAAGCTAGGATGAATATTGTGATACAGTGGAACCTCGATTCTCCGTTTCTGGAGGGACCATTAAAATAAAACGTACAACATGGGAAAATGGAAAATCCGGGAATTAATGAAAGCCATCAACAATTTGGCTAAACATCACAAAAATGAAATATGTATAATCGTACAGTACTCCTAAACCAAACCAAACTACAACCCCAATGGGCCTTTGCCTGCCAAGCGACCGCTGCTCAGCTCGAACGCCTGCAGATTACGAGGTGACGCATGGTCAGTGTGACGAATCCTCTCGGCTGTTATTCCTGGCTCTGTAGACCGGCGTAGCCATCTCTCCATTAGATAGCTTCTCACTTCCACGTAAAAATGCCCGACCTGGCCGGGAATCGAACCTGAGCCCTTCGGATGAGATACAGACAATTTAGACCAAGAAGCCGGCATCAAACATTAATTACAGGTAAGCAAGTTCAAAATCTCGATACTTTATGCTCAGTTTTACAGGGAAAACCATCAGTTTCCTGTGAAAACTTCTTTCAGTTTAGCACCTTTAATTAGCCAAAATCTTCGAAAAAACCTAATAACGCCAAGCCAAATGACAATCGACCACAGGTAGTGTAACAGTTCAAATCCCGTTACAAAGTGATATCTGTATTATTATTATGTCTATAGTATTATTATATGTGAAATTACTATTATTATATTATCATCCTTATTCAATTTGATTCTGCAATGCTTGTCACTTGCATGATTGTAGTTAAATGTATGCATATATATGTGTGTGTAGATTAACACCAAAGACATGTACAGTGAGAATTGTTATGTATCAGATGTTGGATGTGACATTGTTACATTGTGCAATACTGCTGGTATTACTGTCAAGTCATCGCTACATCATTGTCCTCATTTGGCGGTGCGCTCACTGCTGGGAGAGACCTACTGGGAGCCCTGGGGGATTTCACCATTACATGTAATATTTGTCATGAGGTGGGAGTATATTATAGTTATTTCTGGAGGTTAAGAAGGTGCGTCAACCAACGTCTATACAAGGTGGCTGCATATTGTAGCGTCAGTCATTATTCAAGTGGAAGGAGAGGCGACAATTGGTGAGAGTGTGAACGAGATGCAGAGGCCTCAGTCGGTCAATAAGTCAACGGGAGTCTACAGGTAGGAGAAGACTCAGTGAGCCATTAGTCTTTGGTCATTGAGAGAGTGAGGCCGAAGTTGGTCGGTCACCTAGTTGAAGATACGGACGCAAAGGCTTACCATGGAATCATAGAAGGATACCACTTGCAATGAAGTAATACCATCCAGACTTACAAAGAAATCATATGATATGGGGAAGAAGCAGTCACAGGGATACATCACCAAATTAGGCTTGACACATCTACAGTAAACACCAGATCTAAGGAATACGTTGTAATTACACTCAAAGTGTTGAAGGTACAGTCAAGTGAAATGGTGAGGGATATATTTTGTATAAATTGTTAAATGTCCGGTCAAGAAGAATTTTTTTTGCTAGTTGCTTTACATCGCACCGAGACAGATGGGACAGGAAAAGCCTAGGAGTTGGAAGGAAGCGGCCGTGGCCTTAAGGTACAGCCCCAGCATTTGCCTGGTGTGAAAATGGGAAACCATGGAAAACCATCTTCAGGGCTGCCAATCATGGGGCTCGAACCCACGATCTCCCGGATGCAAGCTCACAGCCGCGCGCCTCTACGCGCACGGCCAACTAGCCCGGTAAGAAGAATTCAAATTCATGCCTAGTTTCTTTCAGTTGGAATGTCATGTCATATTCTCATCTGTTTTGATCGCAGCAGTTCTCACTATTTTATTGAAATTATTTAAAGAATATATTTTCTTCTATCAAATGAATTCGTAGTATTATTATTTCAATGACAGTAAAATGTCTTAACCTCAAAATTAATGGGGAAACCGAACGCCAATCTCCTTTTCCCAGAACTTATATGGTATGTTGTCAAAAGTAAGCTTATCACCCCACACCCTTTTAGTAATTAAACATTCTCAGTAGTTTTTAATTCTCTCATCTAACAATTCTCAGAAGTTCTCAAATGCATTATATTCAATTATGCCCATCACTAATCCAATAGAATTGGAAAGAGAAAAAAATATTATCAAAACTTCAGAAATTACATTTGTACATGACCTTGGGCACAGCTGGAAAGCGCGCTCGCTGCACATCAGTACGAGTTGGAAATGATACAAACCATTTACATGTAAAGTGCGCAAATAAAAATGACTATTTGACTTAACACAAAAATGGAAAATTCCCAGTCTTATATTAGGACCAAAACAGTAACAGGCATTTTGTATGTAAGGTGCAACATCTGTTCTCAATAACAATCGTATATGATAATTTATTTATTTACATATTTTACGCCCACATTGGAGCACTGAAATCAATACATTTGAGTTAATTTCTTCTTCTTCTTCTCCCAGAACTTTTTCATCCTCTCCGACCTGGAAGCCCTTTGTGTGTCCGATATAGTATATTGTTTCCGTTCAACTGCTTTTAGTTTGAGTATATGATAATATTACAATACTAAATATGTGCAAGATTTGTGTTAAGAAGGAGCAGTTTCGATTCCTGCCTGAAAGCCCAGTTACTATACAGTGCCCAGAGGAAAGTGCTGAAAATCTGTTCGGCAATACAATCTGAAAAATTAAAAATATAAACATCTAAAGCTGGACATAATGTGGACATTTCATAAGTGCGAACATTTGACGCAACTTGTTCCATCTTCAAGTAGAGCTGTTGAAATGCTCTGTATCTCCTTACAACTATTGTGGCCACTCTCCGCTTTATAACTTCCAAGATTCTCTAAACAATACCCCCTGAATTCGATGCTAAGCTGGACCCTTATACTAGTTCACTGCCGATTGCTTTTCCAGTACAGTACTTGCTCTAATTATCGCAATGACGGGGCGTTAATGCAAGATCCATAAATATGTCATAGTTCTTTCGTGAGATACAGTTTATTGAAAAACGCTTGATCGAAGATTTAGCGTTGATGGAACTGTAATTTCTGGATGGTTGATCCGGGAAATCGTTTCTTCCAGGAACAGATAATGAGGGATTATTACAACGTGATTTAATTACGATGCTCGCAGGACAACGTAGGTTCTGGGTGGGATAATCGAGCTTCCTCTGTATTTATATGCTGTAATATCCTACAAGAATTGTCTTCTTCCTCAATTTTGAACAAACTTATAGGAATTAGGGCTATCCATAAGGGACTTAAAACATAATTATAAATATAACAATCACAAACTGTAATTGCATGCTTAATTTTATGACTATGAAGATGCTATATTGCAACAGAAAATGAAAAATTGCCTACCTTGTGCTTAGGGTACATTGGCCTTTTTGTGGGGTCTGGTGGTTCAAACCGAGCCACAGGTATTAAGGCTTCATCATCATATTTAATTGGTTTTAAAGCATTAACAGCTACATTGACTCCACGAGGTGTGTTTGGAACATCAGCATTTTCATCTATATGAACTGCAATTTCAAAGAGAGAATGCATAATATAAGAGACTACAACCATGAAACTTGCACAGCACAGTAGTGGCTCACTCTGACATCTTATGCCTTAGACCTCACACAGTGATGATTTTTGTATCAATTTTTATCAGTAAAGACTGGATCTATGCATAAGTTTGTAGGATTTGTTTAGGGTTGGCAAGAAGGTGTTTGCAAGTGTCCTTTGTCAATTATTACATTGTTTGTCATTTCACATTGGTGAAAACAGTGTGTTCTAATTCTGCACACATTCTGGATATTTTGCATTTGAAACAAGGAGCATCGAGTGGACAAAGTTGAAAATTTCTGTCACATAGGAAACTCTTCAGAGTTTAACAGACTCAAAAGCAGCTATAGTGGCCATGTACAGAGCTAATACCATTTCCATGAAAACCGATTTGACACATCTAATGATCCACAATCATGACTAATCCACACTCTGATGAAATTCGTTTTGGGAAGTAATTTGTGTGAATTCCTGTCAACATGGGAACTGGCAGAAGCGATGAATTGTGACCTGTCAACCTTAGTGCTATTATTTATTACTATTTTATGTCACACTTGTGACTTGTCTGGCATGAAAAAGGGAAACAACAAAAAACCATCTTCAGAGCTGCAGACTGTGAGATTTAAACCTGAATGCTAGCTCGCAGCTACGTTACCCAAACCATGTAACCAACTTGCTCTGTCAACCACAATGTGCCATTTGTATTCGATGGGTAAGGATTGGGTATATGAATACCACATGTTAAGTGAGAGAAGAAAAAAATCAGGGTGTAATAATACGGGCGCCATTGCTTACAAAGAACAAAATGATCACTGCTGCTGAGTGTAGCCAACAATTAAGTCTTGCAGTCCTTGTTGAAGACAAATGACCTGGATATCCAATGTCATTACTGCAACCCCATACTTGGCCAAATTAACCAAAGAAGTTAGTGAACTCTGCTGTAAGACTGTTTTGCATCAAGTTTTATCTCTCTCTCTAAAAACACACAGAGGGGCTTTTCCTGAAGAAGGCACTCTTGACATGTCACTTATTCATTTCTTCAACTCAAAATCAGAGCAGTTCTTCGCCATGACAAACTCTTCTTGCATTAACTGCATACGACTGTTGACAATGGAGATGAATACATTACTGAGAGAGGGTTGTCATGTAAACCAACTGACTGTGCTTGTATTAATTAGGATTGCAGTACTGTAAACTTACATGAATACAGATACGAGGACGGTTTGAAAAGTTCTCGGAATCACCGCTAGATGTCAGTGCTAGAGCAACGAGCTTCCCGCGCAATAATCACACATCCTTTGTGAGTGAACACGTAGCGCGTCAGTGCTCTAGCTGCAGGAGTGTGGTAGTGACGACTCTTTGTTGTTCCCGCGTAGTGATTTGCGACAATGGGAAAAACTGAGATTCGAGCAGTGATTAAATGCTTTGTAAAGAAAGGTATGAAAGCAAAGGAAATTCATGCCAACTTTCAGACACACTGTGGGACACTGCTCCTTCATTTTCAACTGTTGCCAAGTGGACCAGCGAGTTTAAATTTGGTCGGGAGAGCTTGGATGATCCGCGTAGTGGACGGCCAAAAAGTGTTACGACCCCAGAATTTATCGCAAAAGTGCATAAAATGGTCATGGAGGATCGTTGACTGAAAGTGCGGGAGATTGCTGAAGCTGTAGGGATGTCTTCTGAATGGGTATATTATATTTTAACTGAAGAAATGGGTATGAAAAAATTATCTGCAAGAGGGTGCAGCGGCTCTTGACATTGGACAATAAACGCACCAGATTGGAAATGTCCGAACAAAGCCTGGCCCGTTTTCAGTGCAACCAACAAGATTCTTTGGGCCGGTTTGTGACTATAGATGAAACTTGGGTCCACTACTATACCCCAGAGACAAAACAGCAGTCAAAGCAGTGGAAACATGCTGATTCACCACAACCAAAGAAAGGAAAGGCAGTGCGTTCGGCCAGAAAGTTCATGGCCTCAGTTATCTGGGATGCAAAAGGCATTCTGCTGATAGATTATCTTCCTACTGGCCAAACAATTATGGGGCAATACTATGCAAACCTCCTAGACCAACTACAGGAAAAGATATGCGAAACAAGGCCTGGTTTGACAAGGAAAAAGGTCATCTTTCTTCCGGACAATGCTCTATTACAATAAAGTGTTATTGCCATGGCAAAACTTCATGAACTGGGGTACGAATTGTTGCCACATCCACCTTATTCACCTGATTTGGCACCATCAGACTATCATCTATTCCCCAAGCTGAAAATTTTCCTCGGTGGACGGAGATTTTCTACAAGGGAAGAACTGACAGCCGAATTGGAGAGGTATTTCTCAGGCCTGGAGGAATCTCATTTTCGAGACGAGATCAAGGCATTGGAACATCACAGGACCAAATGCATTAGTCTACAGGGAGACTATGTTGAAAAATAAAAGCAGTTCTACCGAGGTAAGATACTTAATTCTAGTACATTCCGAGAACTTTTCAAACCACCTACGTATGTACCTTTACAACATGCAACAAATTATGCACAGATGCAATAAAAACCAAACGTGCGAGAATATTAAATCCTTTTTTCTCTCCTGCATGAATATTGAAGAATTTTAAGAATATTAAATTCACCAATGCAAGGCAAGTGTTTTATGTAATTTGTAATTTCATGTCACGATCATACCCACAGGTAAAAAAATTGAGACAGGATTGCATACAACAAATTATTCAAAATATCTAAATCTATACTAATATTACAAAGCTTGTTACTTGAAAGCTTTTGCGACTCAAAAATAGGACTATGAATTACGCGATTTCAAATTAACCACCAATCCCAAATATCCAATATTCTGTTAGTGATCCCATAATAATGTACAAAATTATTTTAACCCTGTAACACACAACAGGCACTATCAAAAACAAGAAATAAACAGCAACATAACATGACAGTATGAACAACCTTGTTTTCACAAGATCAGTAAATGTAACAAAAACATTCATGTAACAATATTTTTGTAAAATAAAAATTTAAACTTGGTGAGAACATGGATAATACAATAGCAATGTTAGCATCAATCCGCTTAGCACAATTCAAACCTCTGTCTTAAAACTATTGATAGCAGGCAGTTGTTAAACCTTCAGAAAGAGTATGTAACCCAACTACGAAACACGAAAAATCTCTAAAATTCCACCAACATCCTGACAAAAAGGAATAACACTGGAAAAGCACAATAAAAAGAAATCCTTGTAGATGTAATTAAGGCAAATATGCTAACTAAATCCATCAGGCCTACTGACTTAAAGTCACTAATAAGCCACACTCACTCTCTTCCTGTACACACTTCTTAAGAACATTCAACTTTTTTTTCCTATTTGCTTTACATTGCACCGACATAGATAGGTCTTATGGCTTCTATGGGATAGGAAAGGCACAGGAGTTTGAAGGAAGTGGTCGTGGCCTTAATTAAGGTACAGCCCCAGGATTTGCCTGGTGTGTAGATGGGAAACCACGGAAAACCATCTTCAGGGCTGCCGAAGTGGGATTTGAACCCAATATCTCCCGGATGCAAGCTTACAGCCACGCACCTCTAATCGCACGGCCAACTCGCCCGCTCCATTGCCTTAATTACTGTAGCATCAATGTCACTATCTCTGACAATGGAGTCTAGCCCAGATGAGAGGGCAAGAGCTCCTTTCTTTTGTGGTCGAGTTCTCCTGTCTTCCTGTTGTTGATATTCTGCAGTAGTAACTTCTGGCATTAGCTGATCTTTACGCTGGTCAAAACCCATCGGCGTTTGAATTTGTCCATTTCAGTTCCTACCACTCCTCATCATTGACATTAATTACATTCACATCTTGCGAGTTTCAGGAGCTAAGTCCAGTGTTAACAAGACAGTTCCCGTTCATTGCAGAAGAAACAGAATATTATAAGACTGCAATTTTGTGAATAGTGTGCATAACATTCCATTTTTCTTATTTCTGTTGATGGAATATTTCTTGAGATTTCTTGCAGGAGGTACTGCAATAGATGTTTTCTGAAAATGTGCTTAAAAAGACAAATGTCGTCTTGATAAAGAGGCTGGAGATAGCTAGTTGTATTTGTTGGGAGATAACACAAAAAGAAGCACAATTTTTGAAGTCAGGTTAATGCAGGTTTGCCAACTATTATTATTATTATTATTATTATTATTATTATTATTATTATTATTATTATTGAATCATAATAATTACGAATTACCCATCACATTACACCTTTAAGAATCACAAAAATTAAGATTTTTTGTTCATTTTTAAATCTAAGTGTATTAAGTGTTCAAAAGGATACACAAGAAATGCCACTACAGCTTGAATTCTCAGAATATTATTTTCAAATTTCTCAGTAATCTTTCATACCCTTTTCCTGTCCGTCATTTAAGAATATTTCGAGTTTTCACGCACCGAACACAGTGTATGCTTCCAGTACCAGAAAAATAGGCACCTGCGAAGTGGTATATCCTGCGGAGTTACTTTCTTTGTCACATGATCAGACTTCTGCGCAAGTATGCCAGTTTTTTTGGTCTTTGTTTTGGCAGCCAAGTGGTGACAAATTCCATTTCATTGTGAATACTGTGTGCATGACTGTTGAAGTGTTTGAGATTCTGGTTGCCAAATTTATATATATTGCTCTTGTAGGATAAATGCTAATCATGTGTTACGAAATGCAAAAGGTTTGAAATAATAAAGCGATTTCTTATGCAGGAAAATTTAGGGAGGAATACTCGAAAGAATGGCCCTGTTTACTGCGTTCCGCAAAATCTCATTAACACGTGTTTTGTAATGTGTGTAGCCGCGATTTTTCAGATGCGCACGGTGAGAACAAGACTGAATTCTTTGCTAATATGAACACCGAACAGTGCTCTTTTTTTGCAGAGGATGAAAGTGATATCAAAGGAAAAGCATGTCACCAGTGTACATTTACCAAACAGGAACTACCAGCTGCTGAGGGAGCAACTACAGCACTCAACAAAAGAAATGATCCTTCAACCTTAACTCATATGTATTGCGGATCACCTGTTACTTTAGCAGGTAAGAATCATACACTTTTTATATGCCAGTCTTTGAATATGTTACATCTGGTTGAATTGTATGTTGTTCATTGACTTGTTTCAATGATATATAATTTAGTAAGATCTCTGAAAAAAATTCTACACCCCCACGCCCCCAACATGACCTACAGGCAGCATTATGAATTGCCTTTCTTGAAAGTTGGAATCTATGTTAATGTAATGTACAGCATATTGGTGCAACAAAAGAAGAATCTTGTCCTTTCCATTTTGACAGACCATTTTTCTTTCCCAGAAAAAGTAGCCAGTCATCACCAATCTATCTGGTTTTCAACCGCAACACTTATCCTCTCTGAAAGTGAAAGTCCTTCCAGGTTTTTTGCACTGAAGAATAAAGCAGTTTAGTCCAGGTTGAAAATTTGCTTCGCTGCATCGAGTATACAATAAACGCTGCATTTCCTCGCAATCACTTGGCTACATGCTACATGAACAGATACTACTTGTCCACTAACAGCTGGCCACCTGAAGTTACGCTGAAATGCCAGCCCTATCTCCAACAACTCATTAGTTTCAACATTTAAAACTTCGCCATTAAGTGGCATGTTATTTCTCACATGCCTAAACCAACAATCACAATTATAAAGCTGGATTTCCCACCTAATCGATACTTTTATTTATTTTCTTATATTAAGTACAGCCATTTTCTTCTGTCATATTTCTTTTACTCTCACAATTTTGCTACTACTGTGTTTTAATGTATTAAATACATGAAAAATAAATAAATAGTATTAAGTGGGGTATCCAGCTTTATAATTGTGATTGTTGGAACCATCAATTCGGGGTTAAAGAAACTAATAAACTATGATGCCTAAACCACTGGAACAGTTCGTCCTCCAAATATGCAGGATTGGCACCTCGGATCCTCATTCCCTTATCCATTTATTCTGTCCTTGGAATGCTTGTGCTTCAATATTCTCCTGTTAAAACATCAGGAAAGTGGACTGCTGAATTCCTTTGAGGTCTCCATTTTGGTCTTTTGTCCTACATCCTCCTGTTTTAAATTTTTTATAATTTTTTATACTGCCTGGTATACTGATCAATGAAATAGCTGTGTATCTTTCCCAATCCTTCCTGTTCCCTTCCTTATAGATAAGTGCAATTCCTGCTTTCCTCCATTCAGAACGTACCTCACCAACATTCCATGCTAATTTTATTAGTCTACTAAGCCAAATCGTCCCTGCATTCCCAATATATTTCACCATTTCAGGCCTAATTCCATCAATTTCTTCTGCTTTATGACAATGGAGTTCATTTACCATTGTTTCCACTTCCTCTAGTGAATTTTCACTATCATTGTCCTCCTCTGCATGAACCCGATTGTCCGCGACATCAACAGAAAGACTCCCCTTTACATACAGAAGATTTTCAAAATATTCCTTTCATCTTTCCAGTGATTCCCTGGAACCTACGAGTTCATCAGACTTACACAAAACACTCTTCATTTCCTTTTATCCCCACCCTTTCTTTATTACTGTCCAGAAAGGTTTCTTTATTACTTCACCAAGTTTTTCATGTTATTACTGAAATCTTTGCACGACTTCTTCGATTCAACAATTACTTGTTTTGATTTTTTCCTTTTTTTAAACAATTGGCTTTATGTGGCGCTAATTCAGATAGGTCTTATGGTGATGACAGCATGGGAAAGGGCTAGAAGTGAGAAGGAAGCGGCCTGGTGTGAAAATGGAAAAGTTCGTCCTCCAAATGTGAAGGCTTGGCACCTCGGATCCTCATTCTCTTATCCATGTTATTCTGTCCTTGCAATGTTTATGCTTCAATGGAGTAAGAACCCACTATCTACCGAATGCAAGCTCACAGCTGCGCACCCCCAACCGCACGGCCAACTCGCTTGGTTTTGCTCCGTTTCCTTTATCTAAGAACAATTCCATTTGCATCAGTCCTTGATGATACGCCTTCTTTTTACATCTACAGAGATGTCAACGTTCAAGAAAGGCAATTCGTAATGCAGCCATTCGGGCACGCACGTGTGTGTGCGCGCGCGCTGACGTGGCGACAGTAGAAATTTTTTTTTTTCAAGATCTTACTAACTTGCATATCATTGAAAAATCAATGAACAACATACAATTCAACCAGATATTCAAAGACTGGCATATAAAGAGTGTATAATTGAGTGTATGATTTTTACCTGCTAAAGTAAAAGGTGACCTGCAGTACATATCTCAGTGGAGGTTGAAGGATCATTTTATTCTATTTTTTTGCTGAGTACTGTAGTTGCTCCCTTAGCAGCTTGTAGTTGCTATTTGGTAAACGTACACTGGTGATATGCTTTTCCTTTTGATATCATATGGATCTTCTGCACTAAAATATCACTTAAATTCGGTGTTCATATTAGCAAGGAACTCAGTCTTGTTCTTCCTCACCATTAAAATGAAAATCCACAGCCTGTTTTCAGTCATTCGACAGGCTCCGGGATGGAACGAATGAAGCTCCCATCTAGCGGCGAGGATAGGAATTGTGCCAGCTGCCGAAGCCTGGAGCACTCCTCTGGGACAATGATTAATGAATGACGGATGGAATGAAATGATACTGGAGAGTGTTGCTGGAATGAAATATGACAGAAAACCGGATTACCTGGAGAAAAACCTGTCCCACCTCATCTTTGTCCAACACAAATCTCTCATAGTGAGACCGGGATTTGAACCACGGAACCCAGCTGTAAGAGGCCGACGCGCTGTCGTCTGAGCCACAGAGACTCTGTTGTTCTTCACCATGCGCAACTGAAAAATCACGGCTACACACACTACAAAACACGTGAGAATGAGATTTTAAGTAACGCAGTAAACAGGGTACGAGTATTCCTCCCTAAATTTTTGAACTATTTTTGGTTTATTAGTAGAGTCACTAATCACGGTAACGTCATCACACGTATTTTCCTGCACAAGAAATCGCTTCATTATTTCAAACTTTCACATTTTGTAACACACGATTAGCATCCTAGAGCAATATATGTAAATTTGACTACCAAAATCGCAACGAATGCTTTTTCAACAGTTATGCGCAGAGTATCCACAACCACAATGAAACCGAGTTTGTCACCACTTTGCCGCCAAAACAAAAACAAAAGAACTCGCATACTTACATGGAAGTCTGGTCATGTGACGAACAAAGACAACTCAGCAAGATATACCACTTCAAAAGTGCCTATTTTTCCGGTACTGGAAGTACACAATGGCACACAGTGTTCAGCGTGTGAAAACTCGAAATATTCTTAAACGAGGGACGGGAAAGGGGTATAAATTGTTACCGAGAAATCTGAACATAATATTCTGAGAATTTAAGCTGTAATGGTATTCCCTGTGTATCCTTTTGAACGCTTCATACACTCAGATTTTAAAAATCAACATAAAATCGTAATTTGTGGTGTGTGATTCGTAAAGGCGCAATTGTGATGGGTAATTCATAATTATTACTAGTTGGCATCTCTGCATCTACAAGCTGCTCTCTCCATTAATCCATCAAAATGTTTTCTTTTCACCATATTTACACACAGTTGCTTCTAGGTATTACCTTACTCTTTCTTCTACAGCATCCCTGTACGCCACCCATTCTCTTTCTATATCCTGAATCTGCTTACTGTCTATTATTTGGAACTTTTCACTAATTATATCCATGTACATCTAATTTCCACATCCAGGAGATTCTCTACCCTTGATTGTCCACAGCCAGATTTTTTTTGCTAGTGGCTAGACAGATAGGTCTTATGGCGACGATAGGATAAGAAAGGTCTATGTGTTAGAAGGAAGCGGCTGTGGCCTTAAGGTTCAGCTGCAGCATTTGCCTGGTGTGAAAATGAGAAACCATGGAAAACCACCTTCAGGGTTCCAACAGTGGGATTCAAACCCACTATCTGCCGGATGCAATCTCACAGCTGCGTGCCCCAACAGCACGGCCAACTCCCCCCGGTTCACAAAGTGGTCAGTATCATCGAAAAAATATATGGAATACCTGCACATTCCTAACAGATTTCCTGAATTCAAGGTCCGTGATGATATCCTCTTATGGATCTGGTGTCCCTTGTCCCCCATATGTAGCACTGAATACCCTTATGCTTTAAGAATGAATTTGTAACTGCTAATCTCATACTAGGAGAGAAATCCAGTAAACTCATTCCTTTCCTATTAGCTCCGATCACCTTGTCATACCCTTCAGTTTTACATCCAAATCTCGCATTGAAAACACCCAATAGCACTATTCCATTCTTGCTAATGACCCTGACTATGTCACCACTCAGTGCGTCATAAAACTTGTGCACTTCAACCTCATCCGCACTCTCGCATAGTGAATAGACAATTGCAGTCCTAATTTCTCCAAGTGCTAAATCTACCCACTGGCTTTCTCAGCCAGTTCTACTTTCTTCCAGAAGCCCTATTAATGTTGATAGCTCCTCATTGAATTCAACTGAGTTCACAACATTGTTTTCACGGAGTCCCTTGCCTGTCAAGTGGAAGAGGTGCTCCATTACTCCATAGGTCCAAGGTGTACATAAAATATTCTGAGAGTGCTCTGTAGAAATTCTTGATGCAGGGATGCTACCCTAATTAAACACAGTTCCAGTTAGAATCTCTCTTCAAAAGGGTTAGGGACCACCAGTAGATTGAAGTCTAGTCCTGGTCTCCTTAGCACAAGGAGGGCCACGACGCAGAATATGTCCAAGATGATCCATCCCATTGCATAGCAACTGGTATTCAGACTCTCAGTGCCACGTATTAGGCCCCTCAGCCATTGTCCATGGTTAACGAACTAAGATGGAACTACAGTAACGACACCATTTATCACTCAGAATTGTTTTTGGTAAAAAATTAAAAACAAAAAAATTGAATTGAAATTAAATTTTGTACAGAGAAAACTTCTTATACACCTTTGTGTATTAGAAATAAAGCAATGGTCTTCTGGCAATTGCTTACCTACTATAGAGAGAATAATTCTGAACGTATAATATATATGCACAATAAAAAATAAAATAATAAAAGGGCTAAAATTAATACTTACCTGGAAATGAAGGGTGATTGTGTGAAGGAACTGGTACATTTTGTTTAAATTTTCCTTCATTCCAACGACCAGGTTTTTTGGCATTTTCCTTCCAAATATGATCTTTCTGAGAGATAGGTCCACTTGTTTTGATGATATGATCTGATACTACATCGTTAAAGTCAGCATTTTCATCCTGAAATACCCCCTAATATTAATGTATTTTGTATATAATTGCATAAACTATACTACTGCATTCCGAAGGGAAAATTTCAATTAAAAAAACCATACTTTCCATTAAGAGATTGGATTAGGTTTTAGTAACATAATTTATCAGCCCAAAGGCTGATTGGATCCTCAAATAGCACCACCAAAGGTTATGAGGTTATAGGAAAACCTCAAAAGCCAATGACAGCACCAAAATGAGGTGTACTAAGCAAGATGAGAAGGTAGTTTGCCAGTAATACATGGCATAGTCCAATTAATTAATGTTTGTTTGCACACACTAACTACTTTTACAGTTTTCGGAGACCCCGAGGTGCTGGAATTTATTCTAGCAGGAGTTAATTTGCGTGCCAGTAATCTACCGACACGACGCTGACATATTTGAGCACCGCCAAATACAACCAGGTTGAGCCAGGTTTGAACCTGCTAAGTTGGAATCAGAAGGCCAGCACCTCAACTGTCCGAGTCATTCAGCCTGGCTAAAAATAGTCCAAATCAAACGTATAACTGAACAGATAAATAATACTGGTATACGTATGACACACAGTAATTAGACTATGGTTCCAGTGAATGGTACCCTCACCAGGATTACTTGACTCGAGAATTGCAAAGAAGTCCAAAGAAAAGCAGCACAATTTGTAGTTTGACAACGTGCTGGCGGGACAATGTACAATTTATTCCACCAGTGAAATGAGTTCTCATTTGAAATACAGAAGGCTATAAGTTATAAGTTATAGTTTGTCGGCCAGGAAATACTGGCACCGTACACACGTGTCTAATATGGCTTTCAAAGCCTTGCAACCAAGGGTACTACGGTATCAAAATGCGACAAAAATCGAGTCACTGAGAATCTAATTCATAAAAAAAGTTAATATTTGTTCTTGTCACTGGTGAACATCAAAATGAATGAGTCCTTTTTGCATTAACACTATCATGTAATTAGCCGCTATGGGCCACATTCTTCTTGTCTGTTATAATACATAAACATTTCGCTATTGGGAGAATTACAAGTAGGTACAAAACTGCTTTGCTGAACAGTATGGAAACAGAGATGAGGAAAGAAAATTTTCTGTGAGTAACTGGCAGAAATTAAAAGACAAGGTAGAGCACACAAACTACTCTAATATGCGTGTTCATCAGCTGGAGCGGCAGCTCCATCTGACATCACGTGATCACAGCTGATCAACAAAGCAGGATCGTGGTCCTCTGAAGTAGTCTCCGCATTGTCGATGGCTATATATTCGGTGAAAGTTGTACCGACATCCCGCAAACGCCACTATGAGTTGCAAACCATCATTATGTTGCGAAACTCCCCATACAGTTATTTAAAATGAGCTTTCATATTCAATTTTCATTGCAGTTCTGTTTACCCTTCAACCGGCTTGAGAAACAAAATTTGAACATAAAGACTATTATGCGATGAAATTTGTTAATCAGATTTTTAAATTGAAAATAAAGGATGCAACGATTATGCAATGAAATACAGTAAGTTAGTGAAATGCATCCTTTTATTTACAAGTAAATTTGTTGTAACCAGGTCCTTATCTCTGAAAAAGGAATTTACTAGGCAGCAGTTTCTCAAAGGTTGAGAGCATACATACATACATACATACATACATACATTATCATAGACTGTTATGCCTTTCAGCGTTCAGTCTGCTACCCTTTGAGAATTTACTAAACGTCGCCACAATCCTTGATTTGCAACTAGTTGAAGGATGCCACATTATTACAGATTGATCTCTTACAAGAGGTGTAAAGAATGAAAGAATGCCAAATTATAAGATTTAAGCTCATTCACTGCATACTTCTTAAATTTTATTCTTACCAGATCTATCGAAATAATGCTAGAGGAGACAAGAAAAAATGAATGATGTTTCTCACACCCATACTTTACACGATGTTAAAAGGACTAGGCCATATATAATAATAGCACAGTAAATACTTACCCTAAGGAAATAAATGAATGGAACTTACATTAAAAATTTTACCTCTACCAGTAGTCTGAATATTTCCTTTCTTCTCTCTAGAATTAGAATTCAGAGGCAACAAAACACCAGGAGTAGTACGTTGAACATTACTACCTACACGGACGTTATTGACTACATTTTTACGACCATGTGGTTTAAGAACAGCCATGGCTGATCTCTTGTCATTAGCGAGGGGTTCAGGAGATCCAGAATTGTCATCTAAAACACGGCGTGCTACCCTGACTTGAAAACGCCTAAAAATAAAATAAATTGATGTATTAATAGTTACATATATGCATACATACATAGCAAAATAGTATCACAATACATGTTTAAATATATGTTCGTAGTCTAAAAACATTGTAATACAACTCTACAGGCAAGATATTTGGAGTTCTCCAAGTCCAAGAACCTTTTTTCCAACAATAACAGAAAAATTCTTAGCTGTTGCGCTACTCTAATTTCTGTTCCCATCACACACATTTGAGAAATCAAAAGCAACAATGCCTTGTCCCTTTTATTACAAGAAACAAACTTCATTGTTAAGCCTGTATTGTCACTTGAATAAGCGTATGGATCTTTATCATCTGATGGCCAGGCAGGGATCAATTTTTGAAATGAGACAGTCTCATTGTGCATTGGCGCTGCCGGTGGAACCACGTAGCCTACGCAGTGGCCTCCATGGTATGCACTAGCCATGCACCTTGGTAGGTGTGCTATTCACCAACTGATGAGCCCAACTAAGCACACTGGGGCAAAACGCTGGCAACCAGGAATACAAGCTGCTTTACGTCGCACCAACACAGATAGGTCTTACGGCGACGATGGACAGGAAAGGGCTAGAAGTGGGAAGGAAGCGGCCGTGGCCTTAATTAAGGCACATCCCCAGCATTTGCCTGGTGTGAAAGTGGGAAACCATGGAGAACCATCTTCAGAGCTGCCGACAGTGGGATTCAAACCCATTATTTCCCAAATACTGGCTGCAATTAAGCGACTGCAACTATTGAGTTTGGTAACCAGGAATGAGTTAGCTGAAAATTTATAATGTCCAATAACTGACCTACTATAATGGTATTATAACTTTTTGAGGTTGGAAAGAAAGTGGTTGACTCCTTCGACAAAACTGAGGCTGGATCAATAAAAACAGCACAGGAACTCTTGGCTGACAAACAAATTGCAGGTAAACTTTCCTACATAAAAATCATTGTGTATCTTTAAATATGGCTGAAGGGTTGAAACTAGTCCCAAGTAATGTAAATACACACAGTGTAAATAAAACTATGTTCTGAATAGGTGGAAACTTATGTTTATAATTTGTATGTAATCTCAGTTCAATACGGACCAACAACATGAAATTCATAACCCTGATGATAAATATAAACGTTCCTACATAAAAACAATTTTCAGATCCCTTCCTAATGCAACAAGTGCTCTAGAAAAATCCCAAGTGCCACTAGTAGAGCAGCTGCAAATTGTATAAAAAGTGGTGAATGATCTGAATCGTGTGTGTGTTGTAAAGTGGGTGAAGTTGCATCCATGAAATTGAATAAGGTGAGTATAAAATTTTGCGTTCTGTTGGCAAAGCATTGTCGGGTGAAATTTTCTCTCTTACTGACTGAATTGAATCCGGGAGATATTGCTTGTTTTCAGTATGCACCAACTGTTTTAAACTGAGGTAGAGAGAAGATTCTCCATGAACAAATCGTTACTTGCAAACAATAGGCAACAACAGGCAATAGTTTTCATTTGAGAACCTACGCAAAGGTTTTATTGTGCATTTCAACTGGAATTTATTGTAAACCACCACTGCACTGAAGTTTGTTTTCTTAAATATTCTTTGTTAAGTAAATGACATCTATTTGCTAGGAGATGATTTGGAGAATATGCCAGTTCCAAGATGTCTTTTTCACCAGGGGTGTCAAAGTGATATTTACTTTGTTAGCAACAAAAATAATTTGAACTTAATACACTGTCATCCATTAAAATTCTCTCTCAAATCAACTCACTGCTTCATAAGTCATTTATGAATAATTTATTGCTCCTTCATTTCAAATTTTGTGTTATTCATAACCATTTTTAAGTCATAATGTTTTACTTTACAATTTCTAGCTATTTTTTGGTTATAAAATGCCTTGCCCTAGTAATTAACTTAAAATACAGGGGCTATTATTGAAATTCATCAAGTAGATGAATTTAAAAGTGTGTACAATGAATACTAAATCCACATCTAAAACAAGCATTTAAAAAGATTGAAGTTTAATTGTATGATACTGCCATTGAATAAACTTCTTGGAGTGTTGATCTCAAAAAATATTTTCACATTCTCTTATGGTTGAAGGTTGATCCCTTTACATGATAAATTGTCTTCAACTGGAGACAGCACACAGGTTGAGACTAATAACACAAGACCAGTGTAGATGCTTATTTTTACAGCTTTTTGCAAAAAACCTGGTACCCAGCCAGTGCACTTCTAAGGGAAGATCCTCCTACAACTTACTATGTACCAGGATTAACCATCGACCATAAGAGAACTTGAAATTAATATTTCTGGGATCAACACTCCAAGATCTTGGATGCACTTGTGAATGGCCGGCTGCTGAGAGAGCTCTTGCATTATCGTAGGTATAAAGTAAAGTAAAAGTTAATAATGAAGTTCCTATTACACCGTACGGGGTACATTATTCGTATTGTGCCTTTTCCCTCACTGCCTCAAATACTCCGGCTAATAATCTAATATAAAATGTTGGATGGACAAATAAATATAATCGTCTCCTAAAAATTCAGGACGACACGCAGGTAAGAATAAAATAATTACATCAACTTAGGTCTGCGACCAAATCATACTATAATCATCTGTATCTGCAAAAAAAAAAAAAAAAAAAAAAAAAAAAATCATTTGTATATTCCATCCCATCCAACAAGTGCATTCATTTATCTACACCGATATTGGCTTATTTCGGTGAATAACACATGAGAACCATATTTTGTTATCAAATCATATATTCGTTCGCTGCACAATACCTTTCAGGGATACTCATTTCAATTAACCTTTTTTTATCGTGGACTCAACTGAGAAATGCACAGCCTTTTCCCCAAATCCGTCCGCAAAACCAATTCCAATTAATTGTAGCCAACAATAAAATAGATCTTAGATTTATCTATTGATTATTTATAAGTACTCCATCTAATATCTCTTCCGATAATGAATTGAATAAATAACAAGAATTCCGGTTGAAATCCTTATCTCCTATTTTATTGAAAGTTCGTTGTACTTGGAATGAAGTATAATTACATATTCAGTTACACTCTTAGGAATTCCAATTCCAAATTGAAATACAATTCAATATTTTCTTATCATATAAAAAAAAAAATCGTCGACATTAACATTACAATCTCGTTTCAATATTTTTGAAATATTAATAATTCATCGAAATATTATTGAAACCTTATAAAATATCCCCTAAACATTGTCGAGATGTCATTGGAATGGTTGAAATACCTTGGAATATCGGTGAAATAATGTTTAGATATTCCTTAAAAATTGTTGAGAAATCATTGAAATGACTGAAGCACCTTGGAATATCGGCGAAATAATGTTTAAATATTCCTTAAATATTGTTGAAAAGTCATTGAAATGACTGAAGCACCTTGGAATATCGGCGAAATAATGTTTAAATATTCCTTAAATATTGTTGAAAAGTCATTGAAATGACTGAAGCACCTTGGAATATCGGCAAAATAATGTTTAGATATTCCTTCAAAATTGCTGAAAAGTCATTGAAATGACTGAAGCACCTTGGAATATCGGCGAAATAATGTTTAAATATTCCTTAAAAATTATTGAAAAGTCATTGAAATGACTGAAGTACCTTGGAATATCGGCGAAATAATGTTTAGATATTCCTTAAAAATTGTTGAAAAGTCATTGAAATGACTGAAGCACCTTGGAATATCGGCGAAATAATGTTTAGATATTCCTTAAAAATTGTTGAAAAGGCATTGAAATGACTGAAGCACCTTGGAATATCGGTGAAATAATGTTTAGATATTCCTTAAAAATTGTTGAAAAGTCATTGAAATGACTGAAGCACCTTGGAATATCGGCGAAATAATGTTTAGATATTCCTTAAAAATTATTGAAAAGTCATTGAAATGACTGAAGTACCTTGGAATATCGGCGAAATAATGTCGAAATATCAAGAATATTAACTAAGTACCACTCAAATATCAACTAGACATCATTAAAATATCATTTGAATTTCATTGATTATCCCTACAAAATTCATATGTATGATCTTTGCTTTCTTTGTTTTCTCAAGTCTTCATTGTGTAATAACGAAAACAACATAAGTAAGTTCCATAAATATGGTTCAAAAATTACCATACAGCTATATATCGACTCAAATAAAACCGAAAATAAAATATTCTTTATACTAGGTAAACTAATTTGGTCCTAAAATCGTCTGAAAATAAATAGGAGTAGCCTATCATAACATACATGTGCAAACAAGCTAATCAAACATCTTTCCGCGAAATTAAAACAGAAAATGGTATCGGAAATTTACCTGTCCACAAGCAGTAGTCATTTCAGTCATGAAGACGTTTCCTCCCTCCAAACATGCGTTTGACAGAAATTCAACTTAGGCTTAGCTTATTATGTGAGATTCTTAAAAAAAAAATGTTAACTTTCAATCGCGAATGCCTTATTTGACCGTATACCATAAGTAGCCTGTAAGTTCATTAACCTCTTACAATCGTATGCATGTGCCACATAACCCGACTTCGTATACTGCTACGTAATTCACATGACGAAAACATCAACTATAACGTAACATTAGCGTTATGTTGCTTAACTATTACCAACTGCTCAAATCTAGTCGTATTTCACCGAATACGCATTCTTTCAATAACAATTCCTCATTACTTATACACTTCCCTATCTCCATTATTTTAGCCTATAATCTCTTAAGATCATCGATCATAACGATTCCACCTAACAAAATCATTCGTTGCTTTAACTATAGTGCAGTATACGTATAATCCATTCACATAATCTCATCACCTATCATGGGTTTACGGTATTCCGTAACACAAGCAATCACATATTCTCAGCAAAATAACGCGAGTGTTAATATTTCAGGTTCTACTTGCTTACTTTTGGTGTCAAGTTATCGTCAAATTAAGTTCTATTAATCTAGAAGACGGTCTAATACCATTCTGCATTGCACTGGAGTTGAATTACCCAATGAAAGGCATGAATCTTCAGAATCACATTGATAATGTCGGTTTTCCAAAGCTTCACTTAAAATAAACAAGCACTCCTACTCATTGATTATAGATTTGAAACTTCAAAGACTACCTAACTCCATATCTTAAATAAGCTATAAGGATTCCTTTTTAATAACCCTACTCATAGAACTTTTATCTTGAAGAATTAAACATTAACCATACTGCAATCATATATTAAATTAAATATTTACTATCGTTCATCCAAATATAAGTAATTTTAACTACGAAAATCTGAATATAAGGAACTTGACTTATCTTGCTTTCGTTATTCGACTGGGATGGTCTTCATTCTGGATCTCCCTTGGCTCCCGACTCGAGTGCGGGTTCACGTCATCGTTGGTTACTGGTGACTGGCCTCGGGTGTGGGTGATGACGGCTGGCAAGGGCTCCCACCGGATTGTGATCCCATTCTTCTAGTTTACTCAGCCATCGTATCTCCGTCGATTACGTGCGGTAGAAACATAATGAAGGATAGCATTAGGTGCATTCTCCAGACAGGGAATAAATAATTTTGAATATATATTTTAGCTATCTAGTAAGTTATTCGTCAAGATGCAATATTTAGTGCAATACTTTAAGTATTTCTTGTTTGTCACTAACTTAAACAATAAGCTGCCGATCTCCAAATCTTCTTTAAGATTTCGGCTATGAGTTCGTATTGGCAAATCTTATGGGCGATATCTTCCTCTTTCCTTTCACTTCTTTCACGCCCGATGCTTTTAATTCGTATTTTATGGTTTATATACCGCCGTAATTATACTATTAGCAGTTTTCTTCTCTGAATTCAACCTCTTCTTTTCTTGAATACCAATTCTTGCTCACAATTTTGTTCCGATGATCAATACGATTTTTTTTTAAAAGTGTCGTCTTTTTTTTTTTTTTTACTCGGGACAACAATCTGATTCTTTTATCACGGCCATTTGGATTGCTAAGGTCCGATCGTCGCAATATCAACTCATGGCCTACTTGACTGGTTATATCTGCATTTTCTCTCTAGAATATACTCTTTCATTGTGTAACCTCCGTCATTTTTATCGCGATGCATGGCAAGTATTAGGGATGTAACTCCCGATCATGACGCAAATCGGGCAATGAAATGGTACACTATATTCCAATTATTGCAATTCAAGTCCACGGCATAGATTTGACTAAATTTTTTTTAGATAAATGATTGTAATCAATCTCATATTTTTCAGCATTTAAGGACACTTTTATTCTCCGTTCCGTGTAGCTTTTGAGACTGTTCAAATGACACCAGCGGTATTCGAATGAGTTCATTTCTTGAATCTGTAGCAATTTCTTTCAAAATTTGTGTGGTTTTCATACGACCACAGCCATATTGTTTTGCAATTTTTGATCCTGGAAACATTTTCCTAAACAGAGCACCAGCATGATCACAAGCACCTAACTGGATATTATGTTCAATTAAAAATGAAGTGAACAATCATTCCGCTCTTACTATATCAAGGTCAGTTCTAGAAGAAGTATAAAAAAATAAAAAAAAAATCTGAGTGCCATCCTTAAAAGTTGTATTGGAGATGTGTTATACAGATTTAATGTGATTTACCAATTCTGTTCTTCCTCCTGAAGAAACTACTAGAACTAATAATGAACCTGTTAGAGCAGCTGCTTTCCAGATTTGTTACACCAAAAGTGATCAAAAGTTCCCTTTTGATACAACATGGAACAGAACGTAAATGTTTTGCCTCTCCGTAATGGTATAAAACAAGGAAATTCAGCAGAATATGCCCCCCTAAAAGATTAATTATATCTTTTCTTAGTTTAACTCATTTAGAACACCACTAAAATTACTGAATCGCTTACAAATTGGTCACAATTCCACGAGATTCAGAACGACCGCTAATGTTGCACACACCCACACATAAACAAAGCCTTTCAGCTGCTACGAAGCACGATGCAGTTACTAAGGTTGTTATATATAAATTCACAGCCTGCTACTCTTCATGATCTCTTTTCTTCAAAATCACAGCCTGTTACTTGTTTTGGAACATCTCAGAGAATGACACAACAGTTGAAGTCAAACAGGTGACAAAAGCACAGTGATAATCGATAATGTCTATAATGTGATTATCGATACATTTAACGGTAAAATTTCAAATACTGCATCTCAAATTAACAGCTACTATCGAAAGCCACACAAATCCAGATTTCACCGCAGAAAGCGAAAACAAGCGTGGCTATTCAAAACCCGTACAATAATGTTGTTCATCTGATAATCGTAAAACACTCAAAATCTGTACATTTTACGGAAAAACCGTAATACTTGGCAGGTATGGCTTAGGAAAAAAAAATCCTTCCCAACGGGAGAAAAATGCTAAGGCTCCATACGCAATGCAAATCATCGTTGTGCTCGTGAAAATCGCTATGTGAAATATTTCAACTTAGAATTTTACCCAATAAGGTTCTGTCACCTAAGGTTCATAACTCTGTGGGTCATTTCAATGAATTCTAACTTTTATATTATATGTACTGCAGGTCAGTATGTCTCCCACAATATTATCAAAAGTTTTCGCAGGTGCAACGATGAAATGCATCAGTATGCTTAAAAAATGAACGTTAATTTGGCGGTAACCACAACAGAAAAGTGGAAGGGGAACATAAAAAAATACACAGAAGCCAATCAAAATACTGCCGTGTTATTAGCAAAAAAATCTGGCTTTTGGCTATCTTGCAGTTTTGCTTTTTAATACCGGGATGGAATCAATGTGCTAGGGCAGGGATGGAGAACCTTCCCCAACTACTGTGCCATTTTACGTCTGGTTTATTATTCTCAACTGTTGACTGTGCCACTTGTTATTTTCCTTTCAGAAATTGCTACAACCTACACCCTCCCCTCCAACTGCCACTTCCTTACCAAATTCCAATTATATTTCATAATATTTATTCATTTATTTATTTACTGATTTATTTACTTTCTGCATATATATCTTGTAAATACATTTGATTGCATGTTCTGTGGTCGTATTTTGCAAATACTGCAAAAAATACATTTTTAAATACGCAAGTTTTTAGAATATCTAATTATTTGTTAAAATATAAATAATAAGCTCCCATCGTTAATAAATATTATTACTGGGCGAGTTGGCCGCGCGGTTAGGGCGCACAGTTGTTAGCTTTCATCCGAGAAATAGTGGGTTTGAGACTTTCTGTCGGTAGCCCTGACCATTGTTTCCATGGTTACCCATTTTCACACCAAGCAAATGCTGGGGCTGTACCTCAATTAAGGCCACGGCGGTTCCCTTCCTACTCGTAAGCCTTTCCCCTCCTATCGTCGCCATAAGACCTACCTGTGCCAGTGCAACGTAAAAAAAACTAAGAACATAAATATTAGATATAAAAATCAACAATACCAGTATTGCCAATGGACTTCACTTACTCCTTTACCTTCATTATCTTTCTATGTTGTCATAGTTTGTATGCTCAACAATTTTACTTATTTCTCCATCACATCTCCACAAGAAGAGCTATCATCGATTGTAAGCTCACATCCATGCTTTCATCAAAACATACTGCATACATCTGGGTGTTATCCAAATTAGCTTTCAATTGCTCAGAAACTTCTTCATTCATTCTTATTATTGTATCCTCGACAGCAGTTCAGCTAGCTGGCATCCTTTAATTCTGTTAATTATTTGTTAGGGAAGTTCTCAAATAATGTGTCGGACGTCGATAAGAAAGGTTATTTCAAGAACTCACCATCAGAAAGCGGTTCCCCACGCATGCTGTACTATGCAGTGAGACAGATATAACAGCCGCACTGATATTATTTCTAGGTCGGAAATATGATACAAAAGAACTAGTATGTTTTGAGTAAAGTTCGATATTTTGTGAAACGAACTCTCTTCTTCCTTCATTTGGCATAGAACAAACATTTGAATGATTAGTCTCAAAATGGCTTTACATTAAATGTGGGGAATACAATTGTTTTCGAGGGGCCGATGACCTTCGATGTTAGGTCCCTTAAAACACCAAGCATCATCATCAATTGTTTTCGAACGCAGGCAATACATCTTTCTATCATTCTGAATTCCCTTGTCCACTGTTCTTGAAAAATCCGGTCACTACTTTTGATGATAAGTTTCTGTTCTTTTCGGCACTGAAAACATCTTTGCAAGGTCCGTACATAAAACCACCAAAAAACGACACTTATCTCACTTGACTTTCAGACCAGCCAGTGTAGCAGTGTTGCCATATTGCACGTCCGAATGGAAAACTTATATTGATTTTCAATATTTATTTCTTACACGTGAAACACTAAAAGATATGTATTGTCCGTAGTACAAGATGTATATAAAAACATTATGTTCATCTGGCGTGCCACTGAAATCATGTTCGCGTGCTTGGCATAGTTTCGCCATCCCTGTGCTAGGGAATGTACGTTACTTCAAACATTTCCTGCTTTGTTCCTAGGAGGTGTGTACCTGAAAAGACGAAGTAATCAACGTCGCAGAAGATTGTGGGTTCATCCCTTGAATCAGAGATGGTTATCATAAAGCGATTCTGGTTATCTCCCGCGCGAGGAAATGAGCCTCATAAGTTCATTTTTAAACCTGCGGATGAAACCTGAACAGTCTGACACTATCTTGAGATTTGTGTCCCATTTTTAATAATTAGAAGTATAAGGTCTCCATTGCCAAAATGTCTGTCATTAGCTATCGCATTCTGATAAAATGTTCTGTATGAGGAGTGGAGGAGAGTGTGCAGGGAATGGGAAAGGACTGGGCAAGAGTAAAGAGGCAGAAATGGTGGGAAAGACAAGAGGAAATTGAGCGGATTATGTTCAGAACAGATGCAGCCAGCAGCTGGAGATTGCATATGATTATTAATATTAAAATGATAACTTTTCCATGTAGTACACTGAACGTTGACATGAAATTTTAGTGATGCTCATTGAAGGTCAGCATTTGTATTCTCCCAGGATAGTACTATTGTGAGACTGATTCAAAGTGAAGCAAAGCCAATGCAATAAGGTTGCAATTGCGATTAACAACATTCTGTTTGAAATATGTCAGTTTTTGGACGAATGTATGTTTACACCAGTGTTTTCAGCCAAACTTTGCTTTACAGGAGTAAAAGTTTGTAGGATTCAGGATAGCTTATTCATAAATTAGAAGTAACAGACACGAAAGTAGAGAGAATGACAGCTTGTATTTGTACACACAGGTGGGAACAATAGCAGGAGGGTACTCCGAGTGAAGAGGTAAATGCTAAGTAAAGAGAGATTTCCACTGACGAAACTGTATGCACTAATGGCTTCAATGGTGTGTCATGTGAGGTGAACAGAGGATAGGTTATGTAGGAGAATAATGGATTCTGCAGTGGACGGTAAGAGAAGTAGAGGGAGACCAGTCGACTGAGTTTACACTCACTTTCTAATGATTAAAAGACAAGATGCTTAGAACCAAACAAGGGCACAGAACTACAAGGGCAATCGCAAAAAATAAGGTCCCTTATTTTTTTTATAAATACGGAACGCTGTTCGTGTGCCTGTTGGTTACAATATTGTGAAGAGGGTTTCCCGCACTCACATATAAACATGCGCACGCCGTGCTGAGGCACTCAGTCTTGGCAGCCGTTGAGAATGGAGCTCCCGTTGGATGTTACCGCCAAGTGTGAAGTGCGCGCAGTTATTCGGTGTTTGAACGCAAAAGGTACTGAACCGATTGAAATCCATCGCCAATTGACGGAAGTGTATGGTGAGCCGAGCCTGGATGTAAAAAATATTCGTAAGTGGTGTAGAGATCTTAACGCCGGTCGGACTGAAATTCACGACGAACAAAGGAGCAGGAGACCGTCAATTTCCATCGAGACAGTCGCAAAGGTTGAGCAAATCATGGTGAAGATCGGCGGATCACCCTGGATGATCTCTGCACTTTGGTTCCTGAAGTGCCGCTCACAACTTCCTGAACAGCATGGCGGCGAGCTGGTATGACATGCATACAAACAGTCACAGCGTCTACAAAAATGCATCTACCGAAATGGTGATTATGTAGACAAAAAGCTAAATGTTCAAGCTGTAAAATGATTTAAACCATTGTACAAATAAACAGGTCTATGTACTTATTGTTGGGATTACCTTCGTAGTTACAAATTTTGGCAGCATTTGGTAAATTCACAAAGGCTTGCAGATTGAATGCTGGAAGGCATAACAGTCTAAAATGAAAATGAATGAAAGAATGATTTAAGCGCCAAGTAAGGTCACTTGGAAAGCAGAGTTATACTTTCTGGTGTGGTCAAGGACATCCTTGGCGTAGGGATGAGAACCAGGGAGAAGACGACACAGGTTCGTGATGCTCGCCGCTTTTCTCCAACTCCATTTTCCTGTAAAGGCAGCAGGTTGGAAGCAGGTCATTACACCACTTAAGAGCTTAACAGTACTGACAGATTACAGTCATTCTGCAAATTACAATAGCTGAGGCAATTTCATAAGCCACTTTCGGATCAGAGTGGAAACAAGATTCTTGCTTAAATCTTCAAAGTTCAGATGTCAAATTTCCAAGTATCTTCATTGAACTTTTGTAGCAGTTTCTAGTGCTCAAGGTCTTTCAACTTTTTTGTTGTAATGTAAACTTAAATGCTTTCCAGTCTGCTGAACTCACAATTTCTCTCCCCCCCCTATATATATTACAGTATAACACACCTGTCAAAGAAACCACGTTACTAAACAACAAATATAATACACTATTGAACAACGTATTATATACATACATACATACATTACATACATTATCATTATAGACTGTTATGCCTTTCAGCGTTCAGTCTGCAAGCCTCTGAGAATTTACTAAACGTCGCCACAATCCTCGATTTACAACTAGTGTTGTGACATCATTTAGTTCTATACCTCTTATCTTTAAATCGTTAGAAACCGAGTCTAACCATCGTCGTCTTTGTCTTCCTCTACTTCTCTTACCCTCCATAACAGAGTCCATTATTCTCCTAGGTAACCTATCCTCCTCCATTCGCCTTACATGACCCCACCACCGAAGCCAGTTTATGCGTACAGCTTCATCCATCAAGTTCATTTCTAAATTAGCCTTTATCTCCGCATTCCGAGTACCATCCTGCCATTGTTCACACCTGTTTGTACCAGCAATCATTCTTGCTACTTTCATGTCTGTTACTTCCATCTTATGAATAAGATATCCTGAGTCCACCCAGCTTTCGCTCCCGTAAAGCAAGGTTGGTCTGAAAACAGACCGATGTAAAGATAGTTTCGTCTGGGAGCTGACTTCCTTCTTACAGAATACTGCGGATCGCAACTGCGAGCTAACTGCATTAGCTTTACGACACCTTGATTCAATCTCACTACATTACCATCCTGGGAGAACACACAACCTAAATACTTGAAATTATCGACCTGTTCTAGCTTTGTATCACCAATCTGACATTCAATTCTGTTGAATTTCTTACCTACTGACATCAATTTAGTCTTCGAGAGGCTTATTTTCATACCATACTCATTGCACCTATTGTCAGTTCCAAGATATTAGACTGCAGGCTTTCGGCACAATCTGCCAGCATAGGCCAAACTGCTTACTACATTTCCACCTAACTGAATCCCTCCCTGCCATTTTATACCTTTCAGCAGATGATCCATGTAAACTACGAACAGCAAAGGTGAAAGATTACAGCCTTGTCTAACTCCTGTAAGTACCCTGAACCAAGAACTCATTCTACCATCAATTCTCACTGAAGCCCAATTGTCAACATAAATGCCTTTGATTGATTTTAATAATCTACCTTTAATTCCATAGTCCCCCAGTATGGCGAACATCTTTTCCCTCGGTACCCTGTCATATGCTTTCTCTAGATCTACGAAACAAACACAACTGCCTATTCCTCTCGTAGCATTTTTCAATTACCTGGCGCATACTGAAAATCTGATCCTGACAGCCTCTTTGTGGTCTGAAACCACACTGGTTTTCATCCAACTTCCTCTCAACGACTGAACGCACCCTGCCTTCCAAGATGCCAGTGAATACTTTGCCTGGTATACTAATCAATGAGATACCTCGATAGTTGTTGCAATCCTTCCTGTTCCCTAGCTTATAGATAGGTGCAATTACTGCTTGTGTCCAATCTGAAGGTACCTTACTAACACTCCACGCTAATTTTACTACTCTATGAAGCCATTTCATCCCTGCCTTCCCACTATACTTCACCATTACAGGTCTAATTTCATCTATTCCTGCTGCCTTATGACAATGGAGTTTATTTACTATCCTTTCCACTTCCTCAAGCATAATTTCACCAACATCATTTTCCTCCTCCCCATGAGCTTGGCTGTTTGCAACACCACCATGATGATTTCCTTTTACATTGAGAAGATGTTCAAAATATTCCCTCCACCTCTCCAGTGATTCCCTGGGATCTACTATGAGTTCACCTGAATTACTCAAAACACTGTTCATTTCCTTTTTCCCCTCCCTTCCTACGATTCTTTATTACTGTCCAGAAAGGTTTCCCTGCTGCTTGACCTAGCCTTTCCAGGTTATTACCAAAATCTTCCCACGACTTCTTTTTGGATTCAACAACTATTTGTTTCGCTCTGTTTCTTTCATCTACGTACAAAGCCCTGTCTGCCTCGGCCCTTGTTTGGAGCCATTTCTGATAAGCCTTCTTTTTACGTTTACAAGCTGCTCTTACTTCATTATTCCACCAAGATGTTCGCCTTTTCCCATCTTTACACACAGTTGTTCCTAGGCATTCCCTTGATGTTTCTACTACAGCATCCCTGTATTCCACCCATTCACTTTCTATATCCTGAACCTGCTTACTGTCTACTGTTCGAAACTTCTCACTAATCATATCCATGTACTTCTGTCTAATTTCCATGTCCTGGAGATTTTCTACCCTTATTCGTTTGCAGACACATTTCGCTTTCTCTACCCTAGGCCTAGAGATACTTAGTTCACTACAGATCAGATAGTGGTCGGTATCATCGAAAAATCCACGAAAAACTCGTACATTCCTAACAGATTTCCTGAATTCAAAGTCTGTTAAAATATAGTCTATTATGGATCTGGTACCCCTAGCCTCCCATGTGTAGCGGTGAATAGCTTAATGCTTGAAGAATGTATTCATAACAGCTAAACCCATACTAGCACAGAAGTCCAGCAAATGCTTCCCATTGCCATTAGCTTCCATATCTTCCCCACATTTACCAATCACCCTTTCGTATCCTTCAGTTCTATTCCCAACTCTCGCATTGAAATCGCCCATTAGCACTATTCTATCCTTGCTGTTGACCCTGACCACGATGTCACTCAATGCTTCGTAAAACTTGTCAACTTCATCCTCATCTGCACCCTTATATGGTGAATACACGGACACAATTCTTGTCCTAATTCCTCCAACTGACAAATCTACCCACATCATTCGCTCATTTACGTGCCTAACAGAAACTATGTTGCGTGCAATGGTATTCCTGATAAAGAGCCCTCCCCCAGACTCTGCCCTTCCCTTTCTAACACCCGTCAAGTACACTTTATAATCTCCTATTTCTTCCTCATTATCTCCCCTTATCCGAATATCACTTACTCCTAGCACATCCAGATGCATCCTCTTTGCTGACTCAGCCAGTTCTACCTTCTTTCTTCCATAAGCCCCATTAATATTGATAGCTCCCCATCGAATTCCATTTGGTTCGCCAAGTTGTTTCCAAGGAGTCCCTCGCCTGTCAAATGGGAGTGGGACTCCATTACTCCCATAGGTCTAAGGCTTGCTTAAAGTGTTCTGAGCTCGGTAAATTCATGAAGCAGGATGCTGCCCTACTTGCACATAGTCCAAGTGAGGATCTCTCCTCTAATGGGTTACGGACCACCGGTGAGTTGTATAGTCCTAGCCGCCTGAGCACAAGGAGGGCCACGACTCAGAATATGTCCGAGATGCCCACTCCCATTCCATAGCAACTGGCATTCCGACTCTCCGGACCACTTACTAGGCCACTCAAGTCGTTGCCCATGGTTCACGAACTAGGACGTGACTACAGTAACCCACAAACATGAACCATACGTATTATATTCCTTGGTTAATAATGTTGGTTTTTTTTTTTTTTTAACAGGTATTTTATAGTGTAATATTTATACTGAAATTGTGTGTTCGTCAGTCTAGAAAGATTTTAAGTTTACATTTAAACTGAGTTAACACTCAAAAGTAGGGCTTCCTTCTCAAAAAGTTTTGTTTGTCATCTAGCCTTTAACGCCTCTGATCTAGCCTGTCCTTTCTCTTCTGTTTTATCCTCTATTTTCTTCCTAATCTGCAGCCTTAGAGTTTCCACTCTTACCTCTAGTTTTATTCACTATTCCCTTCATATTTTCCTTTCTTCTCGTTCACTTCTCTTTCTTATTGCTCCAGCAACGTTCTTGACTGCCTCTCTCTCTCATGTCCTTCAATCTCATCTCCCTTTCTTCTTGAGTTTCACTCTCAGTTCTACAGTAATTTTGTTCCTCCTCCTCCCCTGAAGTCCTCTTTTTCCTCGAGTTTCAAAATCTCCCAAACCTTCTTTCATGCTTTTACGAAAATTCAAAGAGGCCTTTTAAGTAGACTAGTACTTTTGCTGGTGTTCTTTGGACCTGGTCTCATTTACTTGGGCCTGCCCCTCTGAGTGGGAGAGGAGTAGAAGCAGGTTGCGGGATGTCTTGAGGCTTGTTCACTTGGCTATTGTTACACGTCAAAATTCCTGCCGTATGGATTTCCAGAGACCCTCGGCCTCCTTTATCATAGCTCCTTCCCCGAATAATAAGGCCCATGCTCTGTTAGTATACACCTCAAATTTATAATAGGGTGAACCTCTGCAGCTAATTTCACCTTGTATGACGATGCTTGTTGTTCAAAGGGGCGTAACATCTAGGTCATCGGCCCGTAATGGTAGGAAATGAGACGAAATGTAATGACAAATTAAAAGTCCAAACTCCTCCTCTGAGCAGAATTCAAAACTTGAAAACGAAGAATGGATGTATGGATATGAATGTAAAACAATCAGTGGATCTGATCTGCAGTGCCTAACATTCACAGAATCTGATGTAAAACAATAGTATTACTGACCAAGGGACTGCTTCTAAGGCACAATACAGAATCAATGATGCTTGCAGTCTAAAGGGGTCCAAAATCCAAGTCATCAGCCCCACATAATGGTACTTATCACTTGGAAAGTAGAACCAAGGTATTTGTTATGGTGCAGCACTAATGCAAAAGTAGCGTCGATTCGCGGTATTCCACACATTATGGTACCACTCACAGGTAATGAAATTCACACATGTAATATTAACCTTGTAAACAGAGCCACAAGAACCATGTTTACTCCCAACCTCTGCATACACGTAGGCACATACGTAGCTAATATCATCTGCAGTAAGTGTTAAGCATACTGAAATCCTCCCATCTGTTCACGACTTTACTTACAACGGTTCTCTCAACCCCATATGCCATTCAGTGTCACTTTACATACACAATGACAGGGCCTGGAATAAGCACAACCTGTCGCCCTGCGTAGGAACAATATTGAGATCAGCGATCAATCCACTCTCCAATTTGACTTCTTGCAAAATTCGGTGAGTAGAAATTTTAAAGTAGTAAAATAAAGTTACTTAGGACAGGCAGACAGTGTCAAGAGGGCTAGTAAACAATAAAGTTGTGGAGATCATGGTTTCAAGAACAACTATGCAAGAATTCTCATTTAACACTAATCAGAAGAAAAGTGAAAGAATGAAGTATCGGCAAAAAGAAAGGGAAGGGCCATGAAGAGCTTGCAAAGAACAGAATCAGAAACCCTTACCGAAGAAGAAATTTAGACTCGGGTGGCAGTGGAACTATAGAAGACAAAAACTTCTGAAGTGAAAAGAAATGAACTTCCAGTAACAACAATTCTGAAAGAGGACATAATATTTATGTTATTTATAATTGTAACTACTCACAGGTAAGAAATTCAACAGAATTGAATGTCAGATTGGTGATACAAAGCAGAACAGGTCAATAAGTATTTACGTTGTGCGTTCTCCCAGGATGGTAATATAGTAAGTGAGATTGAATCAAGGTGTTGTAAAGCTAATGCAGTGAGCTCGCAATTGCGATCAACAGTATTCTGTAAGAAGGAAGTCAGCTCCCAGACGAAACTATCTTTACATTGGTCTGTTTTCAGACCAACTTTGCTTAACGGAAGCGAAAGCTGGGTGGACTCAGGATATCTTATTCATAAATTAGAAGTAACAGACATGAAAGTAGCAAGAATGATTGCTGGTACAAACAGGTAAACAATGGCAGGAGGGTACTCGGAATGAGGAGATAAAGGCTCATTTAGGAATGAACTCGATGGATGAAGCTGTATGCATAAACCGGCTTCGGTAGTGGGGTCATATGAGGCGAATGGAGGATAGGTTACCTAGGAGAATAATGGACTCTTATGGAGGGTAAGTGAAGTAGAAGTAGACCAACACGACAATGGTCAGACTCAGTTCCTAACGATTTAAAGATAAGAGGTATAAAACTAAATGAGGCCACAACATTAGTTGCAAATCGAGGATTGTGCTGACGTTTAGTAAATTCACAGAGGCTTGCAGACTGAACGCTGAAAGGCATAACAGTCTATAATGATAATGTACGTATGTATGTAACTACTCACATTTACACTCGCGTAGATACACTTAACTTCCATTACAAACTAACAATGTAACCAAAACAAAGAAAAAATCAATCCTGCGTGAATTCCAAAGTGTAATGAAGTTCCCTTTTCTCAGAGCAACATATAGTTTGGTTATGCCACACACTTCCCCACGTTCTTCCAGTGTAAGTGATGCCATCTATGAAGGTGTGTAGAGTAGAAGGTTCTGTGATGTGATCCGGTGAACTAATTCTGTGCCGTGCTGATATGATTCCCCTGGGCAGGCGTGGACTGCCCAGGATCAACAGGAAGAACTTTTTCTGATAATGCACAAATTTCATTTATTTACCACGCTGGTCTTGACATATTTACACTATGAATTTAGGGCATTACATTCCACTCCAAAGCATTAATGAACAGTAAGATAAGCAAATTACCAAGTGTGTGGAGCATCATACTTCAGTAAAGTTCCCCTACGTTCAGAGTAAGCATTTAGGTTAACTCACTGATTCCCACTATAACCACTATCGCTAACTGGCTTGCACGAGCAGTGGAGGTTAAGTGAGACTTCCGGTCAAGTGTTATTTGTAAAGGGTGCAAAGCAAGCATAGGGTTAAATGAGTCCCAACTCTCATCTTACAAGCATGGTGAGGGAACGACAGGGCTCTCAGCTGAGTCTGGAATTGCTTCCACTTATTGTTGCCTGGCTCCAGTTTTTCAAATTCCCTGTCCCGTATCATTTTCCTTGGTCAACTCTGTCTTCACCCATCCTTATTAGGTTTACCAGGCATAGAAATTCAGTCATTATCACACCCTTACCTTCGATTTAGTTTCCTGACCTCCATTATTTAAAAGACCAACCCTCTTTCTCGTAGAATTAACGTTAGTATAGGATGATTATTACATTCCATTTACCTTTAAAACAATTGCCATCATAAATGCTCATGTCTATCACAGTAAGAGGAAGGTGCCAAGTTTTTTTTTTTAAACAGTAGAAGTCTGCTATAGCGAGTACAAGATATAACAAGAACCACCTAATAACGTCGGCATATTTCTATCCCTTCAAAATTTATATATTAAACTGTGCATTATCCTTTGGTAACATTGAGAGCTCTTGCACTGGTGCACCCATTATTACGAACGATTAAGCGCGCACGATTTTCTTCAGTTACAGATATTATATGCACCTAGCCATTATATTGCATGCGTCGATCATCTTTGGTATAGTTTCCTCGCTATATCCACTAGCGATCTTTTGCGTCGACATTCGAAGGTGGTATTGGAGTAGATTAGTAAAACCGGTTGATTGCTGTTCTGTAAAGGAAAGTGAAAGGGAACACGTTTTTGTATTAAATGCGTATATAACAAATCCGGTAGCAGTTAACCCACAAAAAATAAAGGCTGAAACATTTTTTTCTTTGTTGTTTAAAGGGGCCTAACATCGAGGTCATCGGCCCCCAATGATACGAAATGAAATAACAAAAAATTCAAAATCAAACTGACCAAAAAAATCGTCATGAAGAAGGAATTGATGGACATGTAGCAAAAAAAAAAAAAAAAAAACCACACAACAAAATACGAGCAAACAAAAAAATTAGTGGATTCGACTCAAAAAAAAAGGATCATATATAATTTATTACTGACCAAGGGACCACTCATAAAGCAGAATCCTGAATCGAGGATGCTTGATGTCGAAAGGGCTGCAAAATCCACGTCTAAGGCCCCCACAGAATGGTGCATGTCGCGAGTAAAGTAGAACCATGCTATTTGTCATGTTGGGGTACTAATCAAAAGTAGCGAAGACTCACAGTGTTCCACACAAGATGGTACTAATCACAAGTATTGTACTTCGTACAGGTAACGCAGACCTATGGTGTTTCTCACACAATGGCGCCACTCATAGCCAACGCAAACCGATGAGTTTCCTCACCTAGGTGTACTAGTCACGGGTGCCGGTCCCACGGGCCCCAGTGGTGTTCCTTACATAGGGAGTACTAATCACAGGCAACACAGACCCACGGTGTCGCTCATATAGTGGTACAACTCACAGGCTACATCCAGACCCGCGGTGTTGCTCACATGGGTACGATGCACGGGTACTGGAAACCCACAGGGAAACCACTCTGCTGCCACTAATGACAAACCTGTTGTGTACCAAATATAGTGGAACTACTCGTAAGTAAAGGCGACACAGGGCGTTCCCCGCGTGATGGTACTAATCAATAGTAGTTTCATGGTTCTCAGTACCAGCATCCCTTGGTCGCCCCTTTTAGTCGCCTCTTACGACAGGCAGGGGATACCGCGGGTGTACTCTACATGTGCGTCCCCCACCCGCAGGGGGTAGTGTGTTTGGTCCGCGAGAGGTATTTTATTTCCCTCAAGCCCGCCGGCAAGCTGGTTAGGAACCCCCTATCTGCCACCTGAGACGCGCCACGTGGGAGTATCACCTCTCCCCCTGCTACGCCAGTGCAGCAGGTTCGTGGAAGGCTGAAACACTGAATTTTAATGCAAAATACTGCAATTAAGTAACAATGGGATACAACTCAAGATATGGCTAAGTGCATAATTTATTTCGGAGGTTGGTTTATAATTTCACGCGTTTGCTTAAATTCAGAAAGGCTACTGACATGTAAATTTATAACAATAAGGTTATCATTTCTCTACCAGCGCTTGAAATATGTTTTTATGATAAGTTAGATTAGGTGATGCTGTTTATATAAGAAAACTTAACCGTATGCCACCAAATTCGACCTTTGGTATCGTTTTATCGCTATGTGCACTTGTGAGCTTCCATAACATTCGAATGTGATGTCAGGAGTCCATTAGTATTACCCATTGACTGCTGTTCAATAAACAAAATTAGAAATGAAAGAACATGGTTTCGTAAAAGATACGTAAATAACATGGTTGCTAGCAGTCGTTAACTCGTTAGAAATAAAGGCTAAGTACAAGATCGCTTAATTTTACAACTCTACACTGAAATTAAGAAAAATGCGATACAACACAAGATATGGCATAGCACATCACTAATTTCAAAGGTTAGTTTATATTTTCTCGCATCTGGAGGCTATTCCCATGTAAATTTACAGCGAGAATGTTATAATTTCTCTACTGGCGTTTGGAATATGTTTTCATGATGCATATAGTACGGTTAAGTTAGATTAGGTAACGCTGTTTCAATAAGAAAAGTGAAGCATTTGCCACAAAATTCGATCTATCATTGAACTGTATCGTTTTCTCGCTATGTACACTTGAGAGCTCTCTCATCGACATTCGAAGGCTATGGCCGAGTCTATTAGTAATACCTGTCGACTGCTGTTCTCTCAAAGGAAATTCAAAATTAAAGATAACACATTTTCGTAACAAATGCGCAGATGACGTAGCTGATATCAGTTAACTTGTTGGAAATTAAGGCAAACCTAAACCATAGCGTATCGTAGAGGAAGTGCGACATCTTCACGAGTTACCGTGGACCGCCGCACAGATGGCACTGCCATCCACACTGATGTCTGAGCGAGAGGATAACAGAGGCATTATAGGGACTACTACTTCAAAATCTACTAAGAAACTCAAGCATGCAACTTAAGTTTGAAAATGATTTCATCTGCTGAGACACTTTGGAATATTTGCTGGATGATTTCGCTGCCTTCGAAGTAAGCAGCTCCCTTCTTATCTCCTCCGTGCGGAAGAAGAATCGACATTTCAAGAAGTGAAGTACGAGTTTTGGTAGCAAACACAGCACATGATCTTCACAGCACCCCAAATGCGATAACTTCACTTTAATAACATCTAATTTATCCAAGTACTCTAAGAAAGTATCACCCCATAAACTATCCATGCACGATAGCTTTTCCGCAACAACATTCTCCACTCACAACAACATATTATAAACACTTTCCGACGCATACGTGAGATATGTGGCGCTTTGCATTGAGCCGTAATCTTTAATTAGTGTTAGGGAAGCAGGCACACTATCAGTCGGTTTGCCGAAAAAGAAAGGACGACATAAATCGCACTGAATCACTTTTGAAATATTCCTCACTATGTATCTGGCTAAATGATACACCAAGTACTCTTTGTTACAATTCCGCCCACTTAACTCGGGTAAACTGTTTTCCCAGTCTGGTATTTGAATGTCATTTTCGATGTTCACAAATTTTTCCCTGATTTCATCTACAGCTTGTGTCTTCACTGCACGATTTTTACTTTCAACTTCTCTTGCAAGAATACGTATTTGATTAACAAGAGACGTCAATGGGGATTCAGCTCTGTACTCACAGTTTCCGCCAGACAATAAGGCAAGTTTAGACGGTTCGTAAATAGACTGCAACGTGTGTAAATGTAGAAAGTCAATAGTGGGCGGATGACCATCACAACTTAGTGATCGCAGGATACCGAAATGACGTTCTAGCGGATCTTGATTAAATTTTCCTGTCAAAACATAGCTATAATTGTGTTCCCACAAATATTCAGACACTTCTAAGGTACTTTCCACGGAAACTCTTAAGGACTCCAGTGTCCTTTGTGAAGCGAATGAATTTTGAGTATCTGAGAAAATTCTGCCATTTAATTAATGTTTCATGTGCCTGTGATCCTTTATACAGTGCTTGAGTGGGAATAGACTAATTTAATGCGTCAATCAGACAGTTTAAATCGCTTGTGTTTTAATACTCCGATAGAATGCTATACCCTTAGAGACTGATCTACTGAATAGTTGAAATGCCAGTCTTACATTCATTCGCTGAAACAAATTAGGATCCAAGTGGGCAGAGGTCAGTTTGTAGCAAACTTTCAATCTGGAAAATTCAGGAGACAAGTCACATTCGTAAACTTTTCTGTACAATGAATAATCAACAATATTGCCATTATAATTAACCTGTCCTTTGTCATGAAAACGATTTCTTACACATTTAAATATATGTGGCGCGTCTGAAAATGCCGATAATTTTCTGTTGAGTCAGCTGGATTGGAAATATAACACTTCAGATTCTTTATGTTACCAGATATTCCTAAGCATTTCCACAACTTTTTATTCGACTGGCTACCATCCGATGTGAAACCAATGATTCGGACACCTACTTGCTCTAATTGTATGATGACTTGAATGAGAATGTTTGCAATTATATCACCAGGGGCCTATTCCACAAAAGTATGGTCTTGTACATTACAAGTTACTAGCGTGGGTTCTTGTAATGTATGGAGTTGTACATTTCTGTTCCACAAAAGATTGATAGTCTCGTGTATATTACCAGTGAATTGTTACAAGTTTTACAAGTGACGACATATCAATAAACATACTACGTCGTAGCATGAATCAGCTGTTTATCTTCGTATTCCATTCGTTGAATTAGGTTATGCTTGCCTCATTTATCGTAATATCGTATTTTACTGTAACTTATGCAGCAAAGATTGAAATAACTAATATTCCTGTGAATTTTTTAATGCTACGATGTTATTTTCCAGTTTATTTCTTTGATAATAGGAAATTACTCCGTTATTATCACCCATTCTGTTCTTCCGCGATCCTCGCGTATGTTCTACGAGAGTCTAACATACCTACCTTGGTCTGTCATTAGGAATCAGATGCCGCTAATAACGATATTCGGCCGCCAAACTTAATTGTTACGAAATTGCAAACTCTGCATGAATTGTTAAAATGATGTCAAGAGAAACAAAGTTATTCATTTTGAAGGAAATAAAAGGTAGGAAAGATATTCGTTTCAGTGGATTCAGCGAGAGTCTGAAAAAACAAGACAAAATAAATGGCTGGAAATATTTGACTCGGGAAAAGCTCATGGAGCTTTTGAGGGGAAAAGTTGGACGTATGTAAGAGATATTCTGCTCATTAATGATTCCAGGAATGTCCTTCTTGGAATATGTTTTTTTCAGTATTTTCAGGCCAACAAACAATTTGAGGAAATTTTATATCATTTATTGCAGCTACCACAGACTGAAGATTTTGCCATTCCCAGCATATCTGCAGTACCATGGTACTGACCACCATTTCCTAGCCAATGTAATGTTGTTAGTAAATGTTGTTTAGCAGAGAGATTTATTTCTGTTCGTAGGATATTTTAAGCTATGGCCAATATCTATCAAAAGTTCTTCCACTTGTATTGTGCTTAACCTAAAACGTTCATTGTATTCAAATACAGTGTTAAACTGGAAGTTTATTCTTTCCCTGTACAGACGATAGTTTTTCATTTTCATCACCATCACTATCACTACTGCTAGACCAGATATTTATCAAAATGTATCCAAAATAAGCGTATTTAAATAGCACTAGTACATTTATATATTATTGTCCTTTCACTGGTAGAGAATTCTTCTCAATTCGCTAGTAAGTTACAAGTACTAGTACTTTTGTGGAACACGCCTATAAAAATTCACTAGTAATTTGTAAGTATGGAGTAGTAAAGTACAACTGTAGAAAATTCTTTTGTGGAACAGAAACTCTGGTATTTGTACAAGTTACTAGAGAATTTACTTGTAATGTACAAGACCATACTTTTGTGGAACAGGCCCCAGGGGTGGCGTTCCGGCTAGCATATATCGCTATGGGTAGTATCCAGTTATACAGAAAAGGAACAAACATAAAAACTAGAGCATGATTTGCCAACTGACCCTTGCTTTTATCTTCAGTAAATTTCCCCAAATCAACAAAACCATTCACTTGCAACGATTCCGAGTTAAAGCGAATTTCTTCTCCTAACTTCACCTCGTCAAATATCAACATCCCTAAGCGTTCATGTTCCTCCTTTCCATTAAAAAATCTGCTATGGCAGCGGCAGCATGCTCATTTATGCCGTACGAACATTTTAAGCCCTTCACCAAATATCTCAAGTGGGATTCAGAAGGCAAAGGCAGCAAGTCATGATTTAAACAGTGCCGATAACCCTTGGGAGACTATTTTTAAAAGAAGTGCATCAAGAAGAAATTCATCACTATATCTCATTCCTTTTTTACTTTTAGCTTGACATTTCTTAAACATTGTATCGACTATAATTTTCTGTTTTTTGCTGAGAGAACCAAATTGTTTTGACTCAATGAAATTTCTTTGATTTTATATCAGAAATGTCTTTCAAGCAGATGTATCTTAGCTTTAGCGACATTGAGTTGATTTTGCGTTCTACTGAAATTACGTTTCTGATTCTTCAATCTCCTCTTTAATAGCGCAATTGTTTTCCTAGCATCTGCGACATTAGAGCTATCTTCAACTACTGAGCATACAGGTTGATCACTATCACTGATATTTACGACCTGTTCAGGGCTTTTATTAGAGAAATCTCTTCGTGTGGATTGCCTATTCGTGGGGGAGTTGCGTTTCTTAACTGCCTTAGAAATATACTTGGGTAGATTACGAAATATGTGAGGAAATGCTTCTGGTTTTAATTTCCAGACTGTCTTGGTAACTCTACTCTTTCACCATTCACCGTAAACGAGTCTACTTTTACTACAAAGTCATTGCAAAAATGAATGTCACAAACGAAACAGTTATGAGTTAATTTTCGGTATTTTCTGTGGATAGCCTTCTCCCATTTCAGTAAAACACCACTCTCTTTAGGGGGCCTAAAGAAATGCCTACCTGAAGACAATCGATCATATCCAGATCTGCAGCCGGGTACAAAACACGAGGGCATGATGTGATAGTTTCCTCCCGCACTGATATACGTTGCCTTATAGCACAATAGTGACAAAGACCGAGGTGTTTAAAACATAACACTTCTCAAACAACTCAATCGTGAATACACTAATAATGCAAACTGTCAAAACATCTCTGACAGCGACAATAATGAGCAATAAAAATGACTACATCTGAAGGCATATATAACGCGCGCTAATGGCCAAGGGTCACTTGACATCGTAATCGCCTGTGCTGCCACCAAGCGGGTGTCCCACCAACCTCTTGAGCTCTCTTACGGGCGAACGGAGAAGATGTCGCACTTCCTCTTCGATACGCTATGCCTAAACAATCGTTTAATTTTAATGTGATGATGATGCTAGTAGTCTAAATCGAGCCTAAATCCAGGTCATCAGCCCCCCCCATAATGGTACTTAACGCTAGGAAAGTATAACGATGGTATTTCTCATCTTGCACTACTAATCAAAAGTAGTGTAGACTTGCGATATTCCACACATTATGTTACTACGTGCAGGTAATGTAATGTGGACATGTAACGCAGACCTATGGTGTTTCTCACACTATGGCACCATTTTCAGGCAACGCAAACGTATGGTGTTTCTCACACAAGTGTACAAACCACAGGGACTCGTACTATCCCGTGGTGTTCCTCACATAGTGGGTACTAATCATAGGCAAGGCAGACACATGGTGTACCAACCCGGATGCACACACAGTTGTCACTAATCACAAACCTATTGTGTACCAAACATAGTGGTACTACGCGCAAGTTTTCCCTGTGTGATGGTACTAATTAGAAGTAGTACCATGGTTCTGATAAGATCATCCCCCCTTTTAATTGCCTCTTACGACAGGTAGGGGATACCGTGGGGGTATTCTTTGAGTCCCCCACCCACAGGGGATATAATTTTAATGTTATACTGTAATTAAGTAAGAATGCGATACACCTTCAGATATGGCAGAGTACATCACTGATTTCAGGGGATAGTTTATATTTTCTCGCGCCAAGTTAAATTTCAGAAAGGCTTTTCCTGTGTCAATTTGTAGGGAGGAAGTTCTGCCTTTACAGGCACTTGAAATATATTTTCATGACGCATATACAGTTAGGAGACACTGTTCGAAGAAGAAAACTGAAACATTCACCACAGAGGCTCTGGAATGGTACTACTGTATAATTTTTTTTCAGAATGAAATTAAACACGAACCTTCACGTAGTACCGGAAAAATAAACGAGTAGGCCGTTGTGTGAATATTATCAGCGAAAACACAAGTTTTGAATAAACTGACTCCCATTTCATACCGATTTTAATGTGTGTGGGTTTTTCCCAACTTTTACGAAAAATCGGATATAACGGCAATCCACTATAGCAAGTGAATTTTCCTCCGTTATGAATTCTCGCTATAACGGACTTCTGTAATTTGGTTTAAGCACCACTGACACAGATAGGTCTTATGACAATGGAATAGGAAAGGACTAGGAGAGGAAAGGAAGGGACTGTGGCCTTAATTAAGGTGCAGCCTCAGCATTTGCCTGGAATGAAAATGAGAAACCACAAATATCCATCTTCAAGGCTACCAACAGTGAGGTTCAAACCCACCACCTCTTAAATGACAGCTATGTGACTGAAACCACACAGCCACTGGCTGGGCGGCTGCCAAGTTGTACTTAGTCTTAAAACAATAATCACCACCACAATCATCTGTATCACAGTAACTATTAGTGGTAACGCATGGAGAGGAAAATTAATTAGAAGTAATATTCCTAGAATGCAAAGGTACACTACAACATTGTTAAGAGGTTACTGCAGAGTACAAGGGAAAAAAAACTTGTTAAGCGAGAAAACATACTACTGAATACACAAATAAGAACTATCCAATAGGGATATGGAAACTCTAGAAGAGTTTTTTCCGACCCGAGGGTACTTAAACGTTTTGTCCTCTAAAGATGAGAGGAGAGTATTACCGTATAAGGTGTGAAAAACACTACAGAAAAAATATGAAAACATTTTCCATTGGGGCTTATAAAACAACAGTGCACCGAAGGGCATGAAAAGCACCAAATTCCAAAAAAGAGAACATATGAAGAGGAGCCCATAAAAAATCAACATATTATTGTATATAACACTCTTTCGAAACAAATGTTAGTAGAAGCCTGCTATTTTGGACCGGTGGGGTACTGAATATTTCTTGGTCACACTTAGACAATGAATTGGAGCTGACACTGACCATGTGCAACTGCGAGAGAAAGGCCACCATTTTGAATCACAAAACTCTAAGGTGTGAGTCCAATTTCTGAAAGATTTTAATTTTGTCTTCATTACTAAGAAATTTCACGACTTATCATATCCATAACTAGACTATCTCAAGACAAATTTGCACCACGCTGATCAACTTCACGCAATTATGTTCCTAATCTAGATGTAGGCTATCACGTGACATATTTGTCTAGACTCTTGGTGGATTAACCTTTGTTCTATGGGGTTTCTATGAGTCAATATTGGTTGTGTTATAGCACTGGTGGGTGGTTAGGCACCTTTGTTGAACCGTTGTGGCTTAGTGGAGATGGAAATTAGTAATTTAGTATGTATCTGCAACTCTTATACAATTGTTTGATCTTAGTGAGTGTAATTTGTGTTTTCCCGCATAACCTGTAGCTCTGATGTCATCTTTGTTTCCATTAATGATATTGTCAAACTCAATTAAGTTTAACCTACCTTCTATGGTGTTTTTCCTCGGTGGAATTTTCTAAAATTCGAGGATATTGTTGATTTATCACCTTATCATTCTGTGTTGTGGTTGGATGAGCATGTGATTGTCTACCAAAATTCTGTCGCTACTGGAGTTGTCCTACCATTTGATTATGGGATCTCTTAGTGGAGTTACCTCATTTTTCGGCATGTTATCGAGCAAATTCTAGCCACCAACATTATTACCTGCTATGTATATTTTATTTACCTGCTCTCCTGTATGATAGGAAGTGGTCCTGTTTTGCTTGTGTGCGACAGTGTGTATCTGCAGATATCACCCCCTTTTTTTTTAAAAACTCATTGTGGCGAGATCCTTATGGACAACCAGTAGTGTATGATGTTGGGTCATTACTCCATCACCTTGACTTAATTGGGTGTACTATTGTGGAAGGTATGTTTTAGTTTTTTCCTTGCAATGTCGGTTGGTAATATGACTTCGGAATTAAGTATCCTCCTGAAGCTTTAACTAATCTATTCCTATTTGGTACTTCCCTTCATGTTAATGGTGCTACCTTCCATCCTTTTTTCTTTGCTTTGCGTACCTCACTGCAATGGTTGTCAATGACAAACTGTTGCGCTCCCTACACCTGGTAGTACTAGAGGTCTAGAACACATTTTGCCTAGGTTATCCTTAGCTTGGAAATAACATTACCATTAACTCATTTATTGCTTCTTAATGCTTGAGCTCTCGTCTGTAGATGATCTGTTTGGTGTGATCATATTTGAACGTTTCTCTTTTGCTGGGTTATATGAGGTCATGTGTAGGCGATTTTGAACCTGCCTTCCTTGAAAGTTTAATAAATAATTTTGGGTAAATAATGGCAAAGTTAAAAAAAAAAGAAGGAAATATTGGCTCACTACTTTGTGGATCTCAGTCTGTCAGCTTCTAAATTTGTTCATACTTACCTTGGTCATCTTGTTCCTGTTTATGTAAAATGTTTTAGATTGGGAAAATGCATTCGGGTTGATTGTTTAGTCTTACTGTAATTATCTTGTGGTGAGGTAATAGTTCTCTGTTGGAACATATTAGTTATCTTCCTTGTGGTTCCCTGTATTTATGGGAAAACCTTGTGGGACGTTACGTCCATACTTCTCATTCTTCTCTAGCGTTTTAATATGGTAAAGTGTATTTTTTTTCCCTTGTTGAACTATTATGTATTTTCTTTTTTGCTAGGGGCTTTACGTCGCACCGACACAGATAGGTCTTATGGCGACGATGGGATAGGAAAGGCCTAGGAGTTGGAAGGAAGCGGCCGTGGCCTTAATTAAGGTACAGCCCCAGCACTTGCCTGGTGTGAAAATGGGAAACCACGGAAAACCATCTTCAGGGCTGCCGATAGTGGGATTCGAATCTACTATCTCCCGGATGCAAGCTCACAGCCGCGCGCCTCTACGCGCACGGCCAACTCGCCCAGTTATTATGTATTGAACTCTAGTGAAGTTGTGTGCTATTATGTGCTGGGAATTGGATTTGATCGGGGCTGGATTAGTTAGCCTATTTTTTCTAGTGTTATTTAGGTTGGTGGTATACTCTAGACCTGAGTCTATTGACAGTACCTCTAAATTAAGTTTGACTGATGTGATTAATGATTTGAATTTGGTTATTTGTAAATATGCACTCACCAATCTTAGGGTTCCTCCCTCCTTTGTTTTTTTATTTTCCTCCCCTTTTTGCACCTTGTGTTCTTGTACTGTCGGGCGTTTTTAGTTTGATTATATAAAGGATGTAAGAAGCTACATTTCTTAAAATAAGAAACCCGAAAACTAGTACTTCTAATGAAATGCCAATTTCAATGTTTAATGTACAGCCGAAAGAAATTGCTAGGTAAAATTAATTGGAGGAAAGAACAAATGTGGATGCGTGGTGTGTAAACTTATATGAGCTTTATGGTAGACAATCTTCGTAATCTATAATCTTCATTTCCGTATTGACGAAATAGACATAATCTGCAGCAAGTAATCATCACCGTGTGTACTACTGCGACCAAATTGCTAAACTAAATTTGGAATCAACTAAGTTTGAAGATGTGATTCGAATTAGACTATGTACTGCGAATTTCTTCACACCTAGAGTGATATGTGAGGCTCCATTTGCTATAAAGAACTGTGGTGTGTAATCCATAAATTACCGGGCGACTTGGCCGTGCGTGTAGAGGCGCGCGGCTGTGAACTTGCATCCGGGAGATAGTAGGTTCGAATCCCACCATCGGCAGCCCTGAAAATGGTTTTCCGTGGTTTCCCATTTTCACACCAGGCAAATGCTGGGGCTGTACCTTAATTAAGGCCACGGCCGCTTCCTTCCAACTCCTAGGCCTTTCCTATCCCATCGTCGCCATAAGACCTATCTGTGTCGGTGCGACTTAAAACCCCTAGCAAAAAAAAAAACAAACCATAAATTGATGTTATGTGGAAACTGAAAATGTGGTGAAAATTGGCGAACTCTGGCTTTACTATAAGTAATGTTGTTGGACATGATCTAAAGTTTGTACTAGATCTTAAACTACCACCTTATATCAAACAGCCTTACATGCTGGATACTTTGGAGGTTGGACTTGGTACTTGTCATTTTGATTTGGACAATGATTTAGTTTATTTCAGACCACTCTACCATGGATATGTATATGGATAAGCTGTGCTTTCGGGAGGGAGGCTGACACCGAGGTGTCGTATTTATTCATCTTGCCCACCCCCCGCCCCTAACATTTTATTTCTGGGCTAATTGCCATTGAAATTTGTGTCTTATAACCTTCCTTTCTTTCCCTTACTACTTCAAGCTTTATTTATTTCACTACTACTCTGAGCATAGCACTCATAGTCTTGGTTTGAACTTGTTGAAAGTAAAGTTCCTTGTATGTGCTGCTCTCTCCACTGAGAATTTGTTCTGCGATGCTCCGCCCCCTAACCAATTAGAGCTCTCTGCGTTAGTAGCTCTTTCTCGCTCATCATTGCCGTGCGCGTGAGCGGCCATTAAGGTATTGTGAACTGAAGAAGATGCATCGTCAGGGTACCTCGTGTCTTGTGCAAGAGCAGTTTCCAGCCTGCGAGATGGATTACGGCTAAGTAATATTAGTGAGAGGGCACTCTCTCTCTCTCAGTATTGTTCTAGTGTTCTACTTCAACATGGGAACGTCCCCACACTGTATGAGTTAATTATTTTTCTTAGTTGGAAACATCTCATCAACGTGAGTATGCTAGTGACGTTATGGCGTCATCTCTGGCTCAGCGGAATTTTTTCCGTACCTTAATGAAAATGGTCTCCTTTTCGCATTCATCAATTTTGAAAAACTACTGCACTACGTGTGGCGTGTGGGACTCGAAATTGCTTTCACTCTCCTCCTCTCGTCTTAATTTTTTTTAAAATAATTGTATTCTAAATATAATTTGGGTTTGTTGTAACAGAAGTGTCCATAGTATTGATCGTATACTGAAGGTACTGTGATATTGATCTGGGGTGAAGCTGAATTATGATCTCAGTTATGAAAGAAGAGAAAAATTGAAAAGTTACCAAACTATTTTTAATCATGTTTGCTACCAAATCACCCCACTAGGTAAAAGTTTGAACCATTTGAGTTCCAACCAAGAGGACGGAAATGTAATTTAATTCTCTCTGACATTAATTTTATTTTCTTGGTTTTTTCTTTGATTTTAATGTGTAAAATTATGTTTTGCTCTTTCGTAGTTTGGGTCATTGTTACTGTTGTAACTTTTGGTAATGGCTTTGGAACATGGCGTGCGTGGGTTGCTATGATGACCGGTCTTTATTGTATTTGTTGATTAAAAATCATAATATTTCTGCTTTCTCGGAGACTTGCTATCTTGTGTAACGATTCTATTTATTGGATGATTTCCTCTTGCTTTTACGGAATTTTGAGCACGCATTTGAGCTATTAAATTTTAAATATCTGTTTTTAATTCTCACTGTGTGAAGCAGTTGTTGTGATAATTATATCTGGACTGCCGGTAGCCTGTTCCTTTGGCGGAACTCCGTGGTTAAGGAAGTAATATTTTAAAGAATAATAATAAAATAATTATTTTATTTACCCTATTCTTCAGGTATGTTGAGGCCTCCAAAATATTAGCTTATGTTATGACTAGTTCATTTTCCTTTTTGTTTACGTTGGTCAGCCACGATTTGTCATGTTAACTTTTCCTTTGGTATCCTAACTTAATTTATGACTGTTTCTCTTAATTTTCTGGCGTGGACGTTTTCCCTGTTACCAATTTTAAATTTAATTTCCTTTTGAAATAAATCCTGTTATATTTTCTTTAATGAAAAGACATGTTTCTCTTTTACCAGGTACTGTTATTTATCCACGGGCTTACTGAGGCACCTTTCCATCATTTCAGGTAAGTTTCCCTTCTTGTTTATTTTGGTGATGTTTTGAGGGTGTCTGATTACGCTTCCCGTTTTTCTTAATGAACTAGCTCATTTGTCGTACTGCTAGTTTTCCCTTTTACTGCCGTTATCAAAGTCGTTTGACTACGTAATGGGTCAGCGTACACGGTCTGAAAGGGATAGACTATATTATTGTTAAGCTTAATTATGCACCAGTGTTTCTTTGAGTACAAGAAAACTGAAGACTATTCTTTTGAGTTTTCTGAGAGAAAAGTTGAATATCACAAAGAGTAAGACACCAAAGGTTACAAGTGGGCATGGATATTATGCAAATGATATTACAGCAACAAAATGAAAAAAACTTCAGGTAAAAATAACAATAATTTACTTACGCATGAGCAAATTCAAGTTCTTGCAAAGGTTGTGCCTTTCTTTTGATTCCTTCCACGTAAACTTTATCAGCACGTTTGAAGTCTCCACTTCTCTCCAAGGTTTCAGCCCAGTTTTCATAATATATAGCACACTGAGTTCCAATGCCATGTGCATGAACCTGCTTATATAGTTCCAATGGATCTATAGCAAGTTGGTTGAGCTGTAACAAAAGAAATCACATCATTGACAAGCCATAGCAAAAAACCACACACCCACACTCTCTCTCCCTAGAGGGAAACAACAGTAAAGCGTGGTGTGGGGATGTTATCTCATGCCATGTCACAGCAGAGAAATAAAGGAACAAGGCACAATAGTATTTGAATGTCATTGGGAGGACTTAAATAGAAACCCACGTGACTAGTTCAATTCCGGAAGTCCACAGCTGGGAGGAAGAGTGGATATTTCTTTTCACATGAATTGAAACAAAGCTTAATAATTGGTGTTTTCTTGTCTTCAACAGAGGAACACTGATGCTACTGTAGATTAAGTCTAACGGACAGGCAGGGTAGTTTCTAAAGTCTTCACTCTGTATCAGGAACCATTAGATACCCTGCTGTCTCCAGTACACACTTCTATGGCTGACCTTTTACTCCCAGTGCCATGGGGAATTAACCAATTATGGTTAAAATTCCTGGTCCTGTCGGGAATCAAACCGGGACTACTGTGACCAAAGGCCAACACGCTAACCATTTGCCAATCGAGCCGGACATCAACGTAATCTTTAATTAGTTCATGAAGTAAAAGTTAATAATCAAATTCCTATATCCCAATAATATTGCACTTCAAGCCCCTGGCGTGGTTTTGACAGAAATTATAGTAGACAACCTCTTATTCTCAGCATATAAGGACACTTATTCTCCGTACTGCGTAGTACGGAGAATAATACTAATCCACCAGCGGTAAAAGTTCATATAACCATGCTTCAGCTGAAAATTGTAGTGTAGTGTAGATACAGGATATTTAGATAGTGCCGAATATAGCAGGCAAGATACGCGTTATCTTTCGTGTATATCTATTAGAGCGTAGTACTAATAATAATCTGTCTAAGCATATAGCTTTGTTGGTAATCCGAGTACAGTAGTTTTGGGAAATTTCATTTCTGTTTGTGTTTAGTAGTGACATACGGTACCGGTATTGTAATTAGGATACGTCTGAACTTACTTTAATAATATACTGTAGTGTACTGTACAGTAGTATACGAGTAATATCCTATTAGAATTTAGAAAAATATCTTTTTATTGTAAAATATTTGTGTAGTACTTGTGTAGTAGAGGTATCCGTAGAGACTCTTACTAAAATTCTGTTGTTGTAATTAGGATAGGCTTAATTGCAGTTTGGAATTGTGTAGTTCGTGTGTATTCCTTTTGATATTCAGTAATTAACAGCAGTTTTCATCCTGTTAGGGGTTGAGGAAAAAAAAATAGCGTACAACTAAGTAGTAGTGTAGTCTTATATTAATTACCTTATTGTCGTGTGATCTTTGAATACTATCCCAGACAACATATCAATCCGTTCATTTATTTTTTGCAAATAAGTTATTTATTTTTATTTCCATTTTTTCTGTCAAGAATGGCTAAGGAGTGCGAGTGTACGAACTGTGGGTGTGGCGAGGCAATGAGGGGAATGAGGGAGGAGTTGGAGTTTGAGGGAGATAATTAGGATTCTCACAGAAGACAGGAAGATAGGACTCCCTAAAACAATGTACAGGTTACAGTAGGTGTACAAGAGGGAGGGGACGGAAAGGGGGCAGTTGTACAAGACAGGTGGTCTAATATTCCAAGGGGAAGGAGACTGCAGGCTAAGGGCTCTATTCAGGATCAGAATTCAGGACAGATGTCTGTGCGAAATCGGTACGAGTCACTGCAGGTGGAACAACTGAGGGAAGATGAGGGACAGGGAACTGTTGCTGAGATGTGTGGAAGTAGGAAGGGTAATGTACAGTAGAGGATAGGAAAAGAGACGTGGAACAGGGTCATGGGAAGGAGAAAAGGGAGGAGAAAGTACCTTCTGCAGCTATCAGGAAAGATAGGGCTGACCAGGAGGGGAGGGGATCAAATGAGGTGGGTAGGGTTGAGGCTCTGGTCATGGGGGATTCTATCGTTAGACACGTGGGGAAAGTGTGTGGAGGAAAGGGAACCAGGGTAGAGTGCTATCCAGGAATTAGGTTGAGGCAGATGTTGAGGAAAGTAGAAGAGGGAGGAGGGGTAGGAGAAGGTGGTAGTGTTTCACGTTGGTACCAATAACGTAAGGCAAGCTGATATAAGTACCAACATAGCTGGAGATGTGTGGGATGTGGTAAATGCAGCACGGGAGAAGGTTAAGAAAGCGGAGATTGTTATTAGTGGAATACTGTGTAGGAGGGATACTAACTGGAGGGTGATCGGGGATTTAAATGAGGCTATGGAGTGGGTATGTGGGAAACTGGGAGTGAAATTTCTAAATCCTAATGGGTGGGTAGGAGATAGGGATCTGCGCTCAGATGGCCTTCACTTAAACCGCAGTGGTACATATAAGTTAGGAAATTTGTTTAAAAGTGTTATGGGGAGGTACATTCAGAGAAACGAGGTGGCCTAGGGAGTGGTGATAAGGGTACAAGGAACTGGAAGTCATGTAGGGACGAAAAAATGATAGTGCTCAACTGTAGAAGTATTGTAAAGAAAGGAATAGAATTAAGTAATTTAATAGATATATACTTACCTTATATTGTAATAGGAGTTTAATCATGGCTGAGAAATGACATAACTGATGCACAAATTTTCTCACAGAACTGGAGTGCGTATCTTAAAGATAGGATAGGAATGGTAGGAGCGGGTGTATTCATTCTGGTGAAATAAGAATTTGCAAGCTACGAAAAAGTTAAAGACGCAAACATGAAATTCTAGATGTGAGGCTCATCTCTAAAAAGATAATAGGCAACTTGATGCCTTTGGAGTGTACAGACCGGGAAAGGGTAGCACTGACGCTGATTCAGTATTATTTGATAAGATAATCAGCTATGTAGGAAACGACATAGCAGATCTGAATTTACCTGATGTCAATTGGGAAGGAAATGTGAACGACAGAATGCATGACCAACAAATGGCAAATACGTTAATATGGGAAGGACAGCTGGTTCAGAAAGTGATGGAACTAGAGGGAAAAATATCCTGGATGTGGTGCTGATAAAACCAGATGAGCTCTATGGAGAAACTAAAGTAATAGATGGTATTATTGATCATGAAGCTGTTTTTGTCATAGTTAAAAATAAATGTGATAGAAAGGAAGGTGTTACAAGTAGGACTATTAGGCAGTACCATATGGCTGATAAAGCAGGCATGAGGCAGTCTCTAAAAAGTAACTATGATCGGTGGAAAACTGAATAAAAATGTAAACAGATTCTGGGATGGGTTTAAAGCAATTGTTAAGGAATATGTAATTAGGTTTGTACCTTTAAGATGGTAAGGAATGGTAAAGATCCACTATATTATAACAGAAGTAAAGAGACTAAGGCGGAGGTGCAGACTGGAAAGAAATAGAAATGGCTGTGGAAGGAAGGGAAAAATTGAAGGAACTTATTAGAAAATTGAATCCAGTAAAGAAGGCAGCCAAGGATAACACGATAGCAAGCATAATTGGCAGTCATACAAATTTTAGTGAAAAATGGAAGGGTATGTATAGGTATTTTATGGCAGAAACTGGTTCCAAGAAGATCATTCCAGGAATAATTAATGAACAAGGGGAGTGTGTGTGTGAGGATATTGAAAAGGCAGAAGTATTCAGTCAGCAGTATGTAAAGATTTTTGGTTACAAGGATAATGTCCAGGTAGAGGAGGAGACTAAGGCTAAAGAAGAAGAGGGGAGGGGATGAAATGAGGCTGGTAGGGTTCAGGCTCTGGTTATGAAGGATTCTATTGTTAAACATGTGGGGAAAATACGTGCAGGAATGGAAACCAGGGAAGAGTTATCCAGGAATTAGGTTGAGGCAGATGTTGAAGAAAGTAGAAGAGAAGGAGGGAAATGAGATGGTGGTAGTGTTTCACATTGGTACCAGAAATGTAAGGCTAGCAGGTATAAGTAGCAGCATAGAATCTAAAGGATAATATAATAAAGCTACCTATTCAATACTTTCCACTTTTAATGGGGTGTGAATCTACATGAATGTATTGTAACGTGTTGGTGGGGTAAATAAATAATTAAATGAGTACAGAACCTGGTAGCAACCTATTTCCAAGATTCATTAACTTAGCACTACAATTACAGATTTACACACGCACAGACAATAGCCGAGATTACAACTTACACAAGTACACTCACTCACACAGTTCGCGTTCTCTTAGTTTCTCATGTCCCATCTACAATGACACACACACACACACACCCACACACACGGAGTCATCGATTATTTACAGTACACTCTCTCGGTCACACTTGTTAGCACTGTCACGGTCCACAGCAGGTCGGGATAGTATCCGCTGTTCACTCAATCCGTCGAACACTGTTCGCAGTCCGCACACGTCGGCACCCAGTGTTCCCTTCACGCTGCTCCAGAACACTCCAGGTTCTCCTCCAGCAGCCAGCCTCAATGGACACACACACACGGGCGCGCGCGACATCAGGAAAACAGGAATGAGTCCTCGGCTCCAACGGGCAGATACTCGAACAGGCTGACATCTCAGCCCAGGTTATAACTGACTGCGCTCTTCGCTCACTCACTAACTGCAGGCAAGTAACTGCTCTTATATACCTGCGCCAGCCCTTATAGAACAGCCCGGATGCTCAAATGAATCCAGGAACCTCGCGAGATGGAAGACTTCAGATTAACAGTCGAGTAATTTCCATCGTCCCAAGCGGCGCGACCACGGACAGAAGAAAGAAGGGCCCGCCCATCACTTAATCACTGCTTGTGATTGGCGTGGTCGAGCATAAAGGGGACGGGGCTGATATGGCCGATAGCAAGTTGGCATGGCGGACGCTAAAACCCTTACAGTATGTAGACCTATCAGGTCAGGTACATGTTTCACCCATTATTTGGGCATCTTCAGCCCGTAGACAACCTTTAGGTCAAGGTTTGGGACCTTTTTAACCATATATAGTATACAAACGTTAATTTCGTAAGAACATGCCACGATAATTTTAAAAATGTGAACAGAACATAACTGTGGGTAATAAATTAATGGTGTTTTAACACAATTAAAACTTGTCAGTCCTATTCTATCTAACTTGACGTATGTCAAACTAATATGGATCTTCTTCCTCTATCATAAGTTTTGGGTAAAGAGGATATTACAAACCGGGGTTCATTTGACCCTCCTATAAAATTTCATGTTCTTGACGTACTGTAACTAATGTCAGAATGTGTTGTCAACCACAAGTGGAGATTTAGAACCGATTGTTATATATAGACTGGTCAAGAACGTTGTTTTGAATGAAACTAAGCGCCGTGACTTCGGATCTTATGTAACAACACGGAATTGTAAAGAGTACAATATTAGGCTGTTTCTTAGTAGTAGGCTGCTGCTTAATTAAGAAGGAGCATCCTAGATACTTGATACAGTCTTGAATGAATCATTTCCATTGATATCTGTAATGAAGTAAAAAAGTAATTTTAATTAAGAAGTTAATGCAGGCGTTGTGACAAAATGTATTAAACTAACCCTCATAACTGTAAAATGACTTACTTGTTCAATTCATACAAGGTGGACCTGCCTGTTCCAGCAGCGCCTATCTTATTAACATTTCTACTCCTGGAGTTGTATTGGTGCGGTAATGGAGGGGCGGGTCATGGAGGTAGAGAGGGGTTAGACTGGTCTGCGGGCGAATGTGCTATAGCTGGAGGGGAGTTTCTAGAAGCGATATGGGCGGGCTTAACATTTGGCATGGTGGACGTAGCATTTGAGTGTGGAAACTTACTGTATATAATTGACGGATTTTGATTTTATTGGAATTCACAACGTTAATGAATCTAGGTGTTAATTCGTACAAAGGATTTTTAATTTCATTGACTCAACTCCAAGGAGAATTGCGACAGTGATAACGAAGTGCATGCATTAAGATTCTGAAAGACGAGGTTATGCAGCAGAGATATTTACGTGGAATGCCAAGACAAGACTACAGATTTACGAATTACTCAATGGTGAGTAACTATTATTATTACATTCTCACACCATCATAATGAGCATAGGCCTATGACGAATTTAACAACACGCAACAGCTGTTGATATGTAGGCATATTTACTTTTCAAAGAGATAAGGTTATGTTAGCTCACAATCATGGGATACATTATTGGAATGGTATTATTATTATTATTATTATTATTATTATTATTATAATACACAATAAAACACACCACACAGGCCTACAAGAGCGGCTGGTGCAGGTCGATTCATTCTGTAAATACATGAATTTTGCTCACGGTGATACATTATTTTGCAGGTATGCCACAGACATTTCGAAGTCAGTGATATTTTATGGGAAGTAACTGGTACTGATCCTCAGAAAAAACTTTCAACTACTCCTCTTCCAAGACCATGATTGTCAGAGAATGCAGTGCCTTATTTTTTTCCGAACTGCCCATCTTATTTATCAGCACATTCTGGCAGGTGAAGAGAAGATCCAGGCAAAAAGTAGAATAGAGAGAGAAGCAATAAAGAGAGTCACTGATGATAGTATTAGCAACCATACCTCATAGACAGACAGAACTGCAATCAACAATCGTACACAGTTGAAAAGTACAATTAACATGTTGTTACCTGATGGTTGTTGTACTGTGATGAAGGGAATGTAAGTAATTTTTCTGCACGTGGATACATCAAGGCAACCATACTGGAATAGGATATGGCCTTTATTCTAAAGGGGTTTTATTAAAGTATAAAATATTTCTAATGTATAAGTGGACAAAATTACTACCAGTACTACAAATGCAATACCGGTATATTCTTTAGTTACAAAACTTCATAGCTGCATTACAAGGAATGAGTGTAACTGTGCAGAATGATACAAGAAATAAGTTAATTCTACTCCGAGTTGGTAAATTGAACACCGAGGGTGATGACCCCCACAGTTAATTTAATAGTCACAGTTAAAACTTTGCTTAGTTCATAAAGGTGTATGTTAATGATTTTCATGTTATTTGTTTAAACTTCTGTCTGGTATCTCCTCACACTTACAAAATTATGGCCGGCCCTGTGGTGAAATGATATCATGCCTGCCTCTTACCCAGAGGACCCAGGTTGGATTCCCTTCTAAGTCAGTGATTTTTACCTAGATCTGAGGACTGGTTCAAGGCCCACTCAGCCTACGTGATTACATTTGACAAGCTGTCTGACCGTCATATAGCGGCCCCGGCCTAGAAAGCTAAGAATAACGGCCGGAAGGATTCGACGTGCCGAACACAAGACACCTCGCAATCTGCAGACCTTTGGGTTTAGCAGCGGTTGCTTGGTGGCCCAAGACTCTTCAGGGCTGCTGCGCTGTGCGGTTTTTTGCAAATTTATGAGACTTAGTAGCAATTTAACTTTGCCAGATATCAATACTTTTAAAAGAGTGGGCACCAGTCTGAATGGTAGTCCAATATTACATACTTCCTGGAAAACATATAGTTCAAGATTTTGAACAGAATGACAAATTTACAACATAGATAGTAGATGAAATTCTCATTAAACCATGGCTAAATGGTTAACGTGCTGGCCTTTGGTCACAGGGGGCCCGGGTTTGATTCCCAGCAGGGTCGGGAATTTTAACCTTAATTGGTTAATTTCACTAGCACAGGGGTTGGGTGTATGTGTCGTCTTCATCATCATTTAATCCTCATCACAACGCGCAGGTCGCCTACGGGAGTCAAATCAGAAAAGACCTGCATTTGGCGAGCCGACTTGTCCTCAGACACTCCCGGCACTAACAGCCATTCCATTAAACCATACATGAACTTCGAGGAAACATTGTAGGCTCATGTGCAAATATTGCCAGTGACGCTACATCAGCTTAGATGTTAAGCCTAAGCAAATATAATATGTACTGTGCGAGTTAGCCATGCGGTTAGGGGCGCGCGGCTGTGAGCTTGCATCCGGGAGATAGTGGGTTCGAATCCCACTGTCTGCAGCCCTGAAGATGGTTTTCCAAGGTTTCCCATTTTCACACCACGCAAATGTTGGGGCTGTACCTTAATTAAGGCCACGACCGCTTCCTTCCAACTAGTAGGCCTTTCCTATCAAATTGTCGCCATAAGACCTGTCTGTGTCGGTCCAACGTATATATACACACATACACACACAGGTGCCAGTCTTCTTTTAAGATCATGTAATGCTTATCTAGTGCCTATTTAAATTGAAATATTTTTGTAACTTCCTGTTGTGCTGTTAACAATTCGACCTAACTAAGTTAACATTGTAAAATGCTGTCGTGTTGTACAACTCTGTGCTGTTTATTTTTAATGGCAGAGTTGCTAAAATATGGTGATAACAGTATAATTCAATATCCTATAAAATTAAAATGCTCTTTGTTAATAAATACATTATTCCATTGCAAAAAATATTAAAATCATGTGTGTTTGACAATGCTCTGCGTTTCTCTGCATTGTCATCACCACCTCAGCGTGACGTCAGCCCTCTGTTGTTAGGTCTTATTATCTAGGAGGTGTTGGTTTGATTGCCTTGGTTTGGCTTATTAAATATTCTGACCTCCTTGTAGGCAAAATTACTGTAGCTTACCACTAGATTCCATGACCCATCCTCTGTATGATAAATTTTTACTCAGTTCTCTGATATTTTATTTCCCTGTTATTTTATGTTAATTCTTGGGAACATTCAGTTAAAGTCATGTCCCTTTTCTTAGTATATAATTGTAACCTTAATTCAAATATTTTAAGATCAAGGTATATTAGACCTAATTCAGTTCTTCAAATATGTATTAGTAATTTACTTCCACATGAGGAAGAAGGTGTAATATTTTAGTAGTACTATTTTGTAAATCTTCAAAAGTCTATGCCAGAAATGGTAAAAGAACTAAACTCAAGTTAACATCACTTGTGGTTTCAACCTTGAAATTAAAATTGGGGAAAAATTCTCCTGTCATTGTGTTTGTACTCACTATTACCCCATGAATTTTCAAAAACCTTATTTAAGAAGGGAATTGGAAACCCGTTTTGAAGCTAAGGAAATCCCTAATGTGTGATAAGACCAGTTTGGTTTCTGATTATCTACTGAACTGTACTTGTTCCCTCGCTTGCTGCTTTCTTGTTCCTGTTGCAGCTATGTGTGCACCCCTCTTGAAGCTGCTGTTGCAAGAAGCAGAGCTGGACTAGTGCATCTAAAATCTGTGTCATTGGAGCTCAACTTTTGGTGCTGCATTCTCTCAAGTCATGTGTCTGTTTACCCACCTGGTGCGTTAAGCACTGTGCTTACTGACCGTTTGTACACCGTCTTCCTGCACATTGAACAGTCCCTGCTATGCCCTGTGCTGCTCTTTCGATGCCATCTACTGCCAAGTAAGACTATTCCAAAAATTATTCATGGTTGCATGAAATTAACTATACTTGACGTTGTGGATAGACATTGATGCTACTACTGTCATCTCTTAATTATTGAACTTGCCTTGGTGAACTAGACAAGGCACATTCGACACTACTGTGTCACTACTGTGTCACTACTGTGTTCAGCGTATGCGGTATCTACTTCTAGAGAATGTTACTGAACTCATGATGTTACCTCTTGGCCCCCTGGTGTCCTTCAGGCGGGGGTGCTGTGACGATATGACAGTATCAACACATTTAATTCGAATCTGACTAAATTTGAGAGAAGCAATATAAATTAATTACGTGTCCGTTTGGCAAGGCTCATCTTATATGATAAATGCATTGAGCGCTTAGCATTTCTCCATCGGCAATATGTGTATCGGACTGCAAAGCGTACTCTTGACGCATTCTGTCCATGAACTGCGGAACTAGTATTGTATACGAACTGATCTCCAGGGAGCACAAGCATTGCAAGAATAGACTACTTCGCGCAGCCTAATACGGAAGGAGACAGTCTGCTGTTAGAACTGCTAACGAATAGACGCCTTTGGTACCATGTCTGGCTTCCCATCTTCTAACATGATGAAACAACCAACCGGGTTCGGTTAAAATGGATATTAAACTCCATCAAGAGATGCTAATGTATATCCTTTTTATAAATGTTAATATATTGCAACACAGGTGTTATAATTCTTCTCTGTGAGTGTTACTAATACATGGGTCAATAATGGTAGGTTACCTTGGATTTCTCGCTACGATGTAAGTACTCATTTTATGAATTTCTAATGTTGATGTTATTTTATCTTTATGTGTTGTTTAATTTATTTTGGTGTACTTCTTGTAATAAGAATTCTGTATTGGTATTCACTTTGGTACAACGTTTAAGCTTCAAGTAGGTGCCAGGTAAATGATATGCTATTATTGACTGGTATCTTTGAAATTTTCCTTGCCTTTCTAAATTTTATTTGTCCCAATAAATAGAGTTCATTTTCCGCTTGTTTGGCATGTGTTTCATGGTATTTCCTTGATGTGTGTGTTGTGGCTATTAAAAATTTATTGCGAGACTTGGCAGTATCGGTGCTTATTTTCATTTTGTCATTCTTATCTGATGAACTGATATTCATTTGGTATGTTTCGACTCCATTATACCCGGGTATTGACCCACGTGCAACGTAATCACTATTTATCACAGTTTTTAAAAATATTATTCTCATCTATGTATTAGTTTTCGTAGATGTTAAATTCACTTTTGGGTATTGTATATTAGACTATATATGCTAGGCTCATAGGGTCGCTTATCTCTCTAATTCATGTTTCGTAACAATATTTAAAAATTAAGAAGGTTCCTCCTATTCAATACAAATATATTTATTAATGTCAAAGAATCACACATCGTTCAAATGAGGTACTAGTTTCGGCACCAGATATGTGCCATCATCAGCCACAAAGTCAAATCAGGCAAACACAATAAAACCCTAAAACAACTTTATACACACTATAATATCTGCATGGATGAATATGAAATATGGTAGATGAAGTTACATTCCATTTTTGAATCCGTTAAAATGATGACTCCGTTGTTGTATACTCATGGCGGTTTGTCCAGCTTATATATAACTTTAGTTTTCTAAAACTGTTCAATTACGCTGTGAGGTTTGTCATATGAAGTTGACACTATGTGTGTTCTGTAGTTTGGTTCCAGAAAATAAACGTAAACATGAACTTGGTAAGATCCAAAGAATTAATTCCCACTTCAATATGGGTTGAGGAACCTGGGGAAGAAATTAGAAGTCGAATTAGGCAAAAGATCGGAAGGAGAGTAGTCTTGGGCCGGTGTCTAAATTTATTGATTATCTGTTCTATAAATTATCTGCTGTAACCGTTCTCACTAAAGAAAAATCTATAACTAACGTTTCATCTACTTTTACATTCAACAATGGTACCCATCAAATCACCAATGTTTTTCGAAAACATAATGTAAAAATCTTCTTCAGAACTCATAATAGGACCTCAGAAATTATACATAATTCAACATCAGTCAACACCTCTAACAGATTTTCCAAATCTGGAATCTATAGATTGAAGTGTATCGACTGCAGCGCCTCCTACGTGGGACAAACAGGACGCAACTTCATAACCAGATATTCAGAGCACGTCAACGTGGTAAGATATAACAAGTTTTCTGCTATAGGCCAACACATTCACGACTCTAATCATAAGTTTACTGATATAGAACATGATTTTGAAATACTTCAAATAGCAAACAAAGGGCCAATTATAAACATCGTCGAAAATTGTTTCATTCATTGCGATCAATATTTCAACCCTAACTATAATTTAAATGAAATTTCCGAGAAAACTAATATTCTTTATGATCTCTTGCTAAAATGGCTAAGAAATATTAGACCACCTAAAAACAATTCGATCTTTCAAACCATACGCAGTACATATCCACATAATTTACCCCCACTACCACATCCTTCTGCTCCACCTTAGCTCCGTGACAGTTGCTCCACCTCTACCCCTCCCCTCTCCTCCCTTACGCCGCGCCCCTGAACCTTATAATTTCATCCATCAGTCCAGCTCTGTCCGCCGATCACTCAGGCTGCTGAAGGTGAGTTCGTATCTAGTATTCTCTGGGTTTTTCTAGACTTCTCTTTTTGATCTTTCTTTCCGATCTTTTGCCTAATTCGACTTCTAATTTCTTCCCCAGGTTCCTCAACCCATATTGAAGTGGGAATTAATTCTTTGGATGTTACCAAGTTCATGTTTACATTTATTTTCCAGAACCAATCTACAGAACACAGTGTCAACTTCATATGACAATAAACCTCACAGCATAATTGAACAGTTTTAGAAAACTAAAGTTATATATAAGCTGGACAAACCGCCATGGGTATACAACAACGGAATCATTTTAACGGATTTTAAAATGGAATGCAACTTCATCTACCAAATTTTATTTTATATTCATCTGTGCAAATGTTATAGTGTGTTTTTAAAGTTTTTATAAAGTCATATTTCATATTCATCCATGCAGATGTTATAGTGTGTATAAAGTTGTTTTAGGGTTTTATTGTGTTTGCCCGATTTGACTTTGTGGCTGATGATGGCACATATTTGGTGCCGAAACTAGTACCTCATTTGAACGATATGCGATTCTTTCACATTAATAAATATCTTTGTATTGAATAGGAGGAACACTCTTAATTTTTAAATATTATAATCCCACTTCAATACGGATCATGAAATTTCTAAATATTCATGTTTCGTAAGTTTTTGATTATCACTTATTCTGTAAATTATACTTCACATTAAGTAGGTTTACTTCTTGATTATATTTTCTAAAGTAATATTCTAAGAAAGTCATTTTAAAATAATATTTTTTCATCGGTGACTTTGGACAGCCCTTAGTGCAAGGTATCTAACGTTCGTGGTTCTTACCTTTCTTCACACATTATTGTATTATCTCAAACTTGCCAGTTATGTAACTAGGTCATTGTTGTCTTATCTTGGGACATTCTCATTCTTGTGTGGTGTGATAATTGCTTTCATCTGAATGTGAGATCGTGTTTGACTCTCCTTTTATGCTGACACCTTGTGTTACGGTACTGCCTCGGAGGAATGTTTTGGTGATTTGAGTTTAAATTTTTCTAAAGTTGCGCGTGCCAGTAATTAATATTTTCGTCAGGATATGTTTATGTTTTAACATCATGTGAGGAGTTGTGGAACAATGTTTCCGTGGGTATTGTGGGTAAATGATCCTTTTGTTCTTTTTTCATTTTGCTAGTGGCTTTACGCCGCACCGACACAGATAGGTCTTATGGCGACGATGGGATAGGAAAGACCTAGGTGTTGGAAGGAGGCGGCCGTGGCCTTAATGAAGGATCCTTCCATGGGGGTTTGTCAAAAGCCACTCAAAGTTATTCAATCTACCTTTCATTCCCAATAAGAATTTTATTTTTATTTAATATAATGTATTCTAATAACTTGAAAGACAAGCTAAGTATTGGTGCACCATTTTTATTTATTAATGGAAAGGTATTATACATTTTTAAGAAAACTATATTCCAATTTTTAATTTCACCTATTTAATCATTTTATTTATATTATGATCTTCTGTTTGCTTATATCTTACGAGTTTCCTTTTAAGAGATTTATGTAAGAGTTTAACATTTTATTTACTGAAAATTGTTTAACTTAAGTTTTTAATTATTGAAATTTGGATCGCGTTTTTTTTTTTTTTTGTTAGCTAAGTAGTTCCCTAAAATCCTAGACCTTTTCTTTATGTGTGATGGGCCTTCAGTCCATTTCCAGGCTTCCACGCTGGTATGCAAGTTATTTTTCTGAGTTGCTGTATTATATTGTTTGTTTTCCATCCTTTGTGCACGTTACTTTATGGCGTTATCTACCCTAACATTCTCTCTGTCATAGCTTGGAGTGCGCTGCATCCCTATGAGAGTCAACATCTATATTATAAGTGGTATGTTCCGAGCCGTCAGTGGAGAGATTGAGTGGAATGGCAATTTTGACAAATAAGTTTGAGTGGTGTCTTTAAAAGTAGGAAAGATCACAATATGAATATAACGTTGGAATTCAAGAAGACAAATTGGGGCAAATATTCCTTTATAGGAAGGGGAGGTAGGGATTGGAATAACTTACCAAGGGAGATGTTTCAGAAATTTGCAATTTCTTTGAAATCATTCAAGAAAAGGCTAGGAAACCAGCAGATAGGGAATCTGCCACCTGGACGACTGCTGTAAATGCAGATTAGTAGGGATTGATTTAATATTTTGTTGCCGAATAAGGGCCGTTCTACCACCTACTGGTAAAGTAGTGCGTAACTTGCCCTCCGCGTAAAATTGTGTTTCCGTTCAACCACTCCCAGGTCGCGCTATCTGCAGCATTAATCGTAGTTACCCGGCGCGTAATTTAACGGGCACTTCGAGGGCCCGATAAGACTTTACCTGCCAGGCAAGTTTCAAGAGCTGAACATTATCAGCTGTATTTCTGGTGACATACAACTTAAATTAGCTTAGTATACTGAAAAAAGCATAATACTGTAACAGTGATCAATAATGTATTGCAGGATTTTGAACATTAATGCTTCCCTTGACCCAGAGTTGCAATGGTCACGCCAGCCTCTCACAATGGTAGCGTAGGGAACACATTTTATACGTCAAGTTTTCACGAAGAAACTCTAAAAGGATATAAAAACAAAACCTATTTGGAAATCATTTCAAATGGCCTTTAATTTTTCTACTTTTTCAGTTTTCAGACACCAGGTATAACTTAGAACTTAGAGTATGTATCCCATTTACCCCAAGCCTTCTCGTAGTGTAATGGCTAATGCGCTCATTTCATAATACAAGGTATGCAGGTTCGAGTCTTTATTATGACGAATCTTTAGTTTCATTATTAGCGTAGTATTAATCTGCATGCCTCTTCATACATTCTTTTGTTAATAATTCATTTCATTGAAATGTTTAATCAAAATATTATGTCTAGTGTACTAGGAAAAAGCTTTATATGTGTGATACTTATAGAACGTGATGTTATGATTAATATAGCATATAGGACTGTCACCCAGGAAGCAGATTCCCTATAGTTGTTAACATAGCCTTCTTGTAAATGATTTCAAAGAAATTGGAAACTATTCTATTCCCGAATTCGTCTTCCTATGAATGGATATTTACCCCGATTAGTTCTTTAACAGTACCTTCCAACTTTTATCTTCATAAAGTTAAACATTAGAATGAAATGCATTATCAATAAATGGAATAAATCACAGAAGCCTGCAGATAGAATGCTCAAAGGCAATAAGTCCGTAAGGAAGATGTGTGTGTGTGTATATACGCATATGGAAGCATGTCAAAAAGAGTTAAGAACAACGGCAGGGAACAAAAATAAAGGTTTAAATGTAAATTAGAAAGACGATGAAAACCTGCGTACCTTCTATTACGAAGCGGGCGACTTGCCCAATCTACTACGAGAATACTTTTCAGAAACGCTGCCCTACACGACATATTATAACCGGCATAAGAAATTGTAATATCAAGATTTTAATCCCAATTAGGTATCGATTTTGAAGCTCATAGATTAAAATCATAAAAGCCCAACATAAATCGTTGTCCATAACTCTTAAGACTCCCCTTATTAGGCTTTTTTGTGATAATCAGCAGGTGCAAGCACAGAAACATAAGAATCTAAATGAGCTTCATACATCTGACGATATATAGCACCACACTCGAAAGCAAGAAGTCGCTGAAAATCAGTCCAGCTAACTCTGCATATCGGTCTCGAGCTCTGGGTAGCTACCCAGTGCTTGCGCGGAGGTGGTTGCACGCAAGGCCAAGTACCAGCTGATTTACACCCCCAGGCAGCTGCCAGCCCCTTTACCAGCAGATGGTAGAACCGGCCCTAAGACCGTTCTACATCAACTGATGTAATGGGAGTATATTTCAAACAGACTGTCTAAATAGACTGTTTAAATAGACTGTCTAAATAGACGTACTTCTACAGTTACAGAGAGAGTACTTTTTAACATTGAGAAAATTTCTCATTTTCTGGAATCCTAGATCTCCACACATACCAGTAATAAGCTTGCACTTTTTCACAATGCAGCCAATTGTAATAGCACATGCTCATTCTGAAGAGTGTATCTTAAAAAAGAGAGAGAGAGGGGGGGGGAGGAAAGTTAATAGATATACCAATTTATAGACTTAAAAGGCAAAAACATACCTTAAACCTTAAGTGCAGAAACAATGAAAACAGGCAAAACTAAAATTAGCTCTGTCATTTCCAAATATGGCAAAACATGTTTTTGCCCGGATAAGTCCTTCACATCAACAAAAAAGGCATTTTGCCAAACATCCGGACTGTAGTGAACACGTGCCTAGATCACTGGCAAATTAGTACACCATAATGTCAAAATGTGACGCACAGAAAACTTATGAATGCAAGTCAGCTTTAATGCTTCTGCGACTTTAGAAACCTCAGGTATTTGCCAAATCTACAATCTAACAATTTTGAAATTATAAGATCGGAACTGAAGAAAAAAAATCTCCATAATTGGACTACATGTAAAACAGATGCATAAATGACTAACATCTAGTACAGAAAGTGCACAACAGAGCACATAAAAATATACCCTCAAACACAGAATATTAGTAGAACTTCATAAATCACCCATACAATTTCAAGTAATGCATATACGAGGGCAGATCAGAAAATAAGTTGCACTTCCCAGTTATGGCCATTTATTACACCACCGATACAACAGCAACATGACTATAACGACATACACTGTAACATTACTTTTCCACATAGTTTCAAAGAGACTCCAAACATTTCTGCGAACCACTCTGAGACAACGGCCTTCACCTCCTCATCGGTCTGAAAACGTCGACCACCGAGCTCCGTTTTGAGCTTACCGAACAGATGAAAGTCACATGGCACTAGGTCGGGACTGTAGGGTGGATGTTGCCAGACCTCACTTGAAACGCTGCAAGCAGTTCTGTCGTTTGGCGGGCCTTGTGACGTGTTGCGTTATCGTGCAACAAAATCACACCGGTGCTTCTCTTTAATCGCTTTACGCAACCGGTGCAACGTTTGACAATATGACGACCGGTTGATGGTCGTTCCTTTTGGGATGAATTGCACGTGCAGCAAACCCTCTATGTCAAAGAACACTGTTGCCATACCCTTACCGGCTGAAGGTTGAACCTCGGACATCTTTCGTTGTGGTGATGAGGGGTGCACCCATTCCATTGATGTTCGCTTCGTTTCGGGGGTGAAGTGGTGGACCCACGTTTCGTCGCCTGTGATGATTCGCCGCAGAAACCTGTTGCCGTCTGCGGCATAGCATTGCAAAAATGCCAGGGAGGATAGGAAACGCTGTCCCTTGTGCTCATCGGCGAGGAGACGTGGGACCCATCTTTGACGCAGCTTACGATATCCAAGGTCCTCGTGAACAATGGCGAACACACTGCCATACGACATGTTCAGCTGCGAAGTCAAATAAATATTAAAGTTTAATTATTCCACCTATACAATACATAAAGAGATATTAATAAATAATTAAATCTGTAAATAAAATTACAGTGCGAAACATGTTCCTATAATTTTATTTACAGATTTAATTCCTTATTAACATCTCGTTTTATGCATTGAATAGGTGGAATAATTAAACTTTAATATTTATTTGACTTCATTGTACATTTCAATATGGACCAAAATATGAGAATTGTAACATGTAACGTAAAAGCCAACCAGGCAAACCATATGTTAAACAAATATCACAACCTGAAAGTTAAGATCAGCAGTTTAATTAAAGGCATAGCCTTTTTAAAAGAATGTCTTAGACTAAAATTTGTACAGATTTTTGAGACATGTCCAAAGGAATAACTTATCTTCTCCTTATTTAATCAAAACCAAAAACAAAACCAATGAAATTTGGCTTAAAAACAAAATTAAAACTTTCTACAGAAGGAAGTCCCTCTTAAACTTACAACTATACAGACTACACTTATCAGTGTCTCAATTTCTATTCATTTCAATTGCATGTAGATTACAAATTAAATATCATCCTAAATAAGAAACAAATAACGTTAGATAAAAAACTCTGTCTTTTTAAAAGAAAATCAACTACAGTCACCTAAAAGACAAGATAGAAACAAAAAGACTCCTCCTTTCAGCAACACAACCACCGTAATTAACAAGTACGATCTTTTCAGATAAAGAATTGGAATTCTTAAATAAAGGTTTAAAACATAATTGGCCTAGTATACATAAACAAAACGATATCATCACTACCATAGCAAAAGTTGAGACGAATATCTCAAAACTACCCTTGGAATTACAAAATGATACTAGACATGAAATAAAGAAACTACCAACATTAACTGAGGGATTATATAAAAATGCTAATCTTAACCATACTAAAATAATAAAAGACATAAAAAACAAAATAAAAGATAGTATAATAATAACTCTGACAAGGGGGAAACTACTGTTTTATTAAATAAAAAAGACTATATAAAAAAACTGAAGACTTTTACACAAACGAAACTTACACAATAGTTAATAAAGATCCCACAAGAAGAATTCAACAAAATTTAAAAACCATTATTAAAGAACTCTTCATTTTTACTAAATGAACAACAGCAAAAACTAATCCTTATGAACCCGAATACTCCTACAGGAAGATTTGTTAAAAATGAAGCCATGTTTTCCAGTGTTGACTTAGTTAAATGTAGCAAAGGCTTTTCAGTCTGTCCAACACAAAGCAAATCCAATGTAAATTAAAACACTAAAAGCATATCTGTAAAACACACACTAACATACAAAGAATGACATGTTTCGTTCTACAAAAACATCCTCAGATTCTATCAAATCACTTAAAATAAGCTTATATATGTACAGTATTGTTTACGTAGCGTAAACTTGTCAATGATAGAGAGATTTCAGTGTTTGGTGACAACAGACTTAACATCGGCAGTCTAGATAAATACGCAAGTTTTTCACTATATTATAATTGTATATAATTTATTTTTTGTCATTACTGTTTCATGTTATCACTTATCTCTCTATCATTGACAAGTTTATGCTACGTAAACAATACTGTACATATATAAGCTTATTTTAAGTGATTTGATAGAATCTGAGGATGTTCTTGTAGAACGAAACATGTCATTCTTTGTATGTTAGTGTGTGTTTTACAGATATGCTTTTAGTGTTTTAATTTACATTGGATTTGCTTTGTGTTTGACAGACTGAAAAGCCTTTGCTACATCCCACAGGAAGAGCTTTACCTAAATTGCATAAGGAAGATATACCTATACGTCCAATCATCAATTGCAGAAATAGTCCAACATATAAATCCTCAAAATATATCCACAACTTTCTGAAAAAAAAAAAAAAAAAAAAAACCATTACATTTTTAACAATAAATCCCAATTAAAAAATCTTCATTTTTGTAATATTTTAAAAGAATTCACCTTTCGATATTGCTAACATATATTCTAACGTACCAGTCAATGAAACTGTAAATATTATCAAAAAACAACCTCACTAAACTCAGTAAACTTAGCAAACTCGAATTAGAAGAATTATTATTTATTGCTAGGGGGCTTTACGTCGCACCGACACAGATAGGTCTTATGGCGACGATGGGATAGGAAAGGCCTAGGAGTTGGAAGGAAGCGGCCGTGGCCTTAATTAAGGTACAGTCCCAGCATTTGCCTGGTGTGAAAATGGAAAACCACGGAAAACCATTTTCAGGGCTGCCGATAGTGGGATTCGAACCTACTATCTCCCGGATGCAAGCTCACAGCAGCGCGCCTCTACGCGCACGGCCAACTCGCCCGGTGAATTAGAAGAATTCTTAAGACTCCTAAACTTTGTTCTAAAAAACAACTATTTCACATTTAATGGTAAAATCTAACATGAAGATGGCCTAGCCATGGGAGATCCCTTATCCGGCATCTTAGCCGACATCTATTTAGATTCTTTAGAACATAATAAAATTTCTACTAATATAAAAGGCCTTAACTTGTGGCTTCGATATGTAGATGACACATTCGTAATTACTGATAAAGAACTCAATAACAGTACTGATATTATAAATTTTATTAAACTACTTGGACCAAAATATAAAATTTACTAAAGACGAAATCAACGGATCCTTAAATTTCGTAGACATCACAGTAACACGTAATAATAACTTTGACTTCCAAATTTAAAGGATACCTACTCACACCTCAACAACAATAAAAAAAATACTTCATTACATTCAAAATCCCATAAATTAGCTACCTTTCACAGCTTAATTTACAGCATTTAAAATACTATCACCTAAAAATAGAACTCAATTATATAAAAAACTTAGCAAAAAATAATGGGTATAAACTAGAAAAAATTAACAATTCAATCAACAAAATCAAACTCAAATTAACAACAAAACTCATCCCTGACAAACCCAAAAAGAGTAAGTTTATTACTTTCACATACAGCAATACAGACATTTACCAAATTTCAAACCCTATAAAAAACCAAAACACTTGCATAACCTTTAGAACATCCAACACTAACCGAAAATTATTCTTCAATCACAACACAATCAATTCAAACACCAACTTTTACACAGGTTCAGGCATATACAGATTCGCATGCACACAATGTGGCGCCTCTTACATTGGTCAAACAGGCCGAAGCTTTCAAACTAGGTACTTGGAACATTTTAATGCCAACAAACACAACAAATTCTCAGCTATGAGTTCCCATATGAAAGAAATAGGACATCATTTCATCACTATAGATCAAGACCTCACTATTATTAAAAAAGTAGGTGAAGGAAATTTAATGAATGAATTAGAAAACATCTATACATTTTTAGACCAATACTATAACAAAAATCTAAACGTGAATGATATAGTTGAAGTAAAAACCCCATTATACGAAATTTTACCAAAATGACTGCAATCACTAAATTTAAATCAACATAACATTTTAAATAATATTAAATTATTAACTTCCAAGCCCCATTAATTTCAAAAAACAACTCCTGCCCTGCCCATACCCACAATCCCACCACTATCAACAACATAAACTTAACCCCCCCCCCTCTCCCTCCCATATTCTCACACTGTTATAATACCAGAAGCACAAGTAACAAGTATCAAACTACTGATTAACTCTATAATCTCATACTTTTAATACTTTATTCTCCTCCTTATTACAGACTTCAAACCAAAATCTCTGTTAAAAAAACAACAAAAAAACCCACACAGCTACTTACCATCGAACACTCTTCCTTACTCTTACATGCTTTAAAAGGACCAAACTTACCTTTTCACAAAAACAAAAACACATTTGGAATAATCATAAAATCTCTCCCTCATCATTATTCTAATTTCAAGCTGTTTAAGATTTATTTTGATTTACTACTCTCTCAATCCTTTGCTGAACACCAACACCTTTTAGCAGTATTAACTGTTCCCACAGAATTATACTGTTATAGCTACTTATAACACAACTACTTGCCATCGATCACTCTTCCTCTATTACGGTATTTTCAAAAAAAAAAAAAAAAAAAAAATTCTTTGCTTCGCGAGACTATTAATGCTACAATTTGATTTCTTAAACCCTTTACAGGACACCTTTTAACAAAATTAACCGAGTTCTTATAGAACTTTATAATTATGGATGTTTACTATCACACTTTCCCTCGCTCCCGCATCGTAGTTCGAGAGGAAGGCTAATTTATTTCTTCACAAAAGACTGACTATAGACTGGACCTAACTTTTATTTGAAATCCACTTGATACTGATCATATCATTTCTCTTTATATTGTTCTAAGAATTGAACTCATTTCCTGCTACCCGCCACGGCCAATAGCATATAAATCTGGCACACCGCTTTGACCCTCTCCTCCATCAATCTCACATCTGTAACACTAGTAACTTAAATATCAGTCATTTCAACACTACGATAGCAACTATTTAACACTATTACAATTGAAAATGAAATTACACACAATGTTTTCTCTCCGACTCTACTTTACGCCAACCAATTTCAACATTAATAAAGAGGTAAGCGATTTTAACACTTTGATTTCTCTTTAAACTCTCCTTCCATTCAAATTCATTCTTTAACACGTAAATCTCCTATTGTTACAGACTTCAAACCAAATTTCCCATTCGACTCTATACAAGAGGCTACAGTCGCTCCTTCCAGCTAATATTTAACACAGCTACTTACCATCAAGCACTCTTCTTCACTCGTGCTTCTAGAAGACTGCAGTTTCTTCTCTTCACATGAGTTACAACAGTCTAACAATTTTTTATACGATTATAAACCCCACTTGAAGTGTTATTTACTACATTCTTCATCATTATCCTGACGTCTGAACTGTTTAACACCCCATTAATTTTCTCGAACGCCCTCAACCATCAAAAGGTCCCGCTTTGTTTCAACGTAACAATTTATTATAAACCTCACTTGAAGTGAGCAACGGAAACATCTCTTTACTAGCTTTGTTATGTATTAATACTCTATTTGGAATTATCAACTACATTTTTATTATTACTGTGACATTTGATCTGATTAAGATTCAAAAGTTTTCTCTAACACCCTCAACGTCCAGAGGACGCCACTTTACAAAATTTACGATCTTATAAAACTACCTGTATACAATTTGTTACCAATTTTTTTAAAAAGGACATTCATAAATTTATGACTATTTGTATATTAGACTTTATTAAAGCTCCATTATAAGAATATCATAACAATTGTCAACCATTTCGCTCACCATTTGAAGCATATTTCCAACATCATCTTCACATTCATATGTAATTTAATTACAATCAGGTACCTGATTAATTATCTTTCAGATTGAAATTAAGGCTGAAGATGCCCTTAATTTAAGGGTGAAACATGTCCCTATAATTTTATTTACAGATTTTAATTCTTTATTAACATCTCTTTTTATGTATCGAATAAGTGGAATAATTAAACTTTAATATTTATTTGACTTCATTGTACATTTCAATATGGACCAAAATATGAGAACTGTAACCTGTAATGTTTAGCTGCGTTGCGATTTCTCTCAGTTTAATGCGCCGGTTCTGTCTAATGATCGCATTCACACTGTTGACCTTTGCACGGGTCCTGGACTTTGCAGGCCTGCGTTCGCGATGGTTGTCCGTGATATCCGTGCGTCCGGCTTCGAATTGCTGACACTATTTTATGATACCTTGCAGGGAAATGGCCCGCTCCCCACACACAGCACTAATTTCACGATGAATGTCCGTACAATTCTTCCTTTGGCCCATAGGAATCGGATTGTCGCACGCACCTCATATTTTGGAGTGAATGTGCAGTTGACACGCCATTGCATTTGGCCGCTATTCACACAATACTAGACGAGACATTACAGCGACCTGCCTAACAGACGTTTGGGCAGTGCCTGTCCCTTTCTCCGCTGTGCCCACGTTTGCGACACACAGCGTGCTGCTGCGGCGCGTTAGTGCAACTAACTTCTTGATCCACCAACGTATAACCAGGTTTAAAACACTCCTCAGTTATTTTCAAGCACCAAATGGACATACCTGAATATATAAACCATTCTTACGATATTCTTAAATGATTAAAGACACTGCTACTTACATATCTAATCCACATACTAACGTATCGTTCATCTTCATTGTATCTCTTCTGATCTTGAAATTCAGACAGACATCTCTCCAGGAGAACCTGATAATTTCCTTCTCGTCCATTTTTAGGGAAATTTTGCTCCACCCAGTTTACATAGTCAAACCACACTTGAAGAGGATCATCTCCATTATAACAGCGAAGCTGAAGTTCATACTCACTAGAAACATGAAAATAAGAGCATTAATTAAAGCTGGTGGTAGATGGTGGGACACTGAGTTGATTTGCTCCGAGAAAAAATAATTTTTTGAATAATGCCATCCATAGGCGCACAACCAAACTCATACTAGGTACAACACTATGAATGTAACTAGACAGGATAGGAACACAGAGAAAATATAAAGAGTCAAAGTCTAAAACAAAAACACAGAAAGCCAAATTTCACATCCAAAAAAATCAATGTCTTCCAGACCATATTTCTTCACAGTTTCCCCAGCAAGATTTTGTTTACCTCCAAGCTTCATCTGAGAGAGAAAGCAGTCGTCTACTCTTATCAATGTTGCCATAGTTGAAAGATTTTAATAATTTTATTGCCTTTACTTTTCCACTAACTACTTTTATGGTTTTCAGAGACATCAAGATGCCGGAATTTAGTTCCGCAGGAGTTCTTTTATATGTTAGTAAATCTACTGACACAGGGTTGATGTACTCTATTTCAGCACCTTCAAATACCTTTTCAATACAAACTGTGCAAAGTTTAAGTTACATATATGTTCAGGGACTAGTTTCGACCTAACAGTAGGTCATCATCAGCCTAAAGCAAATTAAATACAGAAGTATCGAAGAAATTAAACAATGTAAAGACACATAAGGTCTCAAAATTGTACATACCATGTGAGAAAATGAGATAAGATTTGAGAGACGTGCTGCACTACGTTAAAAAAAATAACTATGATAGAGATTCACAAGAAGTCCAGTGCGCCGTACAACATTAAAAAAAGCTGTTAAAGATAGAAATCCTTAAGTTGCTGGTCAAGGAATTCAATATATGCTGGCTCCTTAAAGACGCTGTTATCCATTCGAAGAACAACTGAGCCAAAGTCACGTTTTTTAAAGATATTCTTAAATGTGCTGCAGTATAACATTTTATTATACTCGGTACCGGTTTCGATGCTGGTGTGCATCATCAGCCAAAAATAAGAAAAATACACATAGACAAAGTTACAATAAACAATGCATAAAGTACATACAAATTTTACAAAACTGGCAAGAACTAATTAAAAACGGGATCCATAAACATTAACCTATGACCTAAACTTAAAAAATATAGCACCAGCTGTCTTAAAACTATGAATATACGTCCTCTTGATAAAAGTCCTCTGAATCTAAAAACATTAAACCACATGTGGACAAAAACCAATGTTTCACTATCATAAAAGTCCAAGAGCATAATTTTAATTTTGTAAGAACATATGTGTAAAAGGTTTACTTGCTAAACATTCACTGAGTATTAGAGTAACCAGTGCAAGAAATTAAGAAACCATTTTTCTATTGGTTAAAAATGGCTGTCATTAAAATAACACAACCAGTCAAATGACGTAACTTCCTATTTTGCGTGATAAAACTTCTTCTCTAACATAGCCGGTTCAAGTATTAGATAACAAGATCTTTTTAATGAAAAATTTTGGTGGACGCCGTGTTTCCAGGGTACTGTTCTCGGTTCAAACTAGAACCTCTGGGAGCGTATATATTGTGTTATTAGACGTTAGGTAAGACACAGAGCCGCAAGACCAGCGTCTTTTTAAACTTGAATGACGACATGTCTGGAAGGATGGCCAACATTTTAGTACTGACAGAGCGATATTTCCCAGCAATTTTTGAGTCTGGAGACATCTTGCTAAATAAAGGACAGGTGTGATCAGAACAATTAACAGACAAGTTATGTTCAATAGTAAGCGACGTGAACAACACTCCAGCACAATATATCAGCGTCTTCCTCATTACACTAGAAATCTCAAGTTTTCTTTTTCTTCAACACCTTGGGCATTGGCTTTGTGTTTCTTTGCGAGCCCATGTTTTGAAATGTCGCCCTTCGACCCCATGAGAGATTCTAATATCATACTTACAAATACTAAAAAATGCAAACAATGAGCCTCTTCTTGACAGTCATATACAGAGAGTAATCTTTGTACAAACTTTTATACATCACGTCATATTTCTTCGCCATAACACCAAGGAAACAACAAAATCACTCAGATCAAATCACAATAGCCTACTGGCCTATTAAAATACCAACACCAAGCAAGTTACACACAAATCACATAATTTCACATGCGAAATTTAGCCTTCCTTTAAGAACACCAACGTAATTTGTTAGCAGCAGTCATTGCGTCCTGTAATGCATAAGCAGTAAGCAAGTTAGAACCAATAATTTGATCATCAATATCAGACAAACTGTCAAATTTTAGGTATTTCATCCTGAAACACACACACACAAATATTCAAACATGCTTCGCCTTTGTCACGTAACTTGTAAACACACATATCTGCCTACAACTACCTCTCCCTCACAGTCTATTATGCAAAACCTCCAACAACATCCGCTAAATTAACGATCAATGATTTCAAAGATTTTCAATGCAGAAGATAGTAAATACACTTTTTTTGGAGAATTATCGATAAATTATCAATACGATGCACAACTGCAGTATCGAAACACGCTTCTCAACATGCAAAATAAATTTCTTATTGATCTTTTTAAAAGATGACTGGAGTTTGTCATCTCGCACTTTCTCCAAAATTACTTGGGATTTGAAAAAATGTGAATGAATACATTAAGCGGGAAGCCAAGAGAAATGGTGTAAACTCATGGGTATGCCGCCTAAATCGGGAGAGTTGGCAGGTATGCACATCTAGTGGTTTGGTACTATGTCTTGTTCGGGGAATATCAACGGAATGGCACCGTCAGGAGCCAAAAGCATATCGGCAAGGAGCAAGAGAACGGGCAGAGCAAGAAGTCACTATCCTAACAATACGTACTGGTGAAAGTCTTCTCAGAAGAGGAAACGACACTGAAGGTCTCCGTTCCGTTTGTTACATCTGCAAAGGACTCACGAGATTGAAAATATTAAAATTAAAAATCTCTGACAGCACTCTACACAACTGATAAAAATTACTGCAATGCACTGTATCAGAAAATGCAAAGTTGTCCTTTACAAGCAATGTGCAACTCGTAGGATAATGTGGAAGCTGTAAAGGAAAGCTGGGTGCCCACTAGAGGCAAGGGATAGCAAGGTACAACAGGGTGAAATTTCTTCATCAGAAAAATACACAGGAAAAAAAATAAAATAAAAAAATAAATTAAAAAAAAAAAATAAAAAAATAAAAAAAAAATGGAAGCACACTCAAAGCTGGAGCCTGGCATGGTTGAGCCAATAAGAGATATCACGGGACTTCTGACGGCACAGTGCCTTGCATTGTATTGCCATAGCTCGTCTCCAGTAAGCAGGTGAACAAAGCAGCAAGATTCAGTAACATTTGATTCAGAACATTTTAGAACTCTTCGGGAGGATTTGGACAGCAAATTATGGGGCGAGTTCAATTCCAGAAATCCACAGATAGGCGCGAAAAGTGGATATTTTCTTTCATCGTTCTTGACACACAGGTATGCTGCGTGCTGCTGCTGTAATCTTTATAGTTTTAAGAATTTCCATATTAAATTTTTCTACATGTAAAGGTAAGTTATTTTGTAAAGGCTTCTCCATTTTGCATCAGGAACAATCACATACCCTGCTGTTTCCAGTTAATCGCTCCTCTGGCTGACCTTCCTTTTCTTTTTAAAAATATCTTTACTTTGGCAAGATAAATTGATTGTAAAACAATAGCAAGTCTTTTAAATACAGAAACACTTCTCAGTCCAGATAAATTTTTATAGTTTCAAGAATTTCTATATTTAATATTTAATTTTTTTGTATTTAAATGAATTAGATGTAAATCCAGTTGGATAGCTACAGGTAATGTATTTAATAACATACTACTTTTGTCTTGAAAGCAACTTTTAATCCATCACCAGCTTGCTGGGCCTGTCATGATTTCATGTTACGATTTGGTAAGGCAATGAAATGGCGTATGGCTTCTAGTGCCGGGAGTGTCAGAGGACATTTTTGGCTTGCCAGTTGCAGGTCTTTTGATTTGACGACCGTAGGCGACCTGCGTGTCGTGATGAGGATGAAATGATGAAGACTACACACACACCCAGCCCTCATGCCAGAGAAATCAACCAACGATTGTTAAAATTCCCCACCCTGCCGGGAATCGAACCCGGGACCCTGTGACCAAAGGCCAGCAAGCTAACCATTTAGCCATGGTGAGCCGTATCCTGAAGGCTCATAAGAGATACCCAGATTATTATGTGACATAATATATAAATTTTATTGATATAAATTTCAGTCATATATGGTAAAAGTAATGAATCATAGGATAGCCGAGACCGGAAGTCCATGGAGACATCAAGTCGCTGGATATTGCGCGATACTTCCTTGGGACCGTGAGAAAGTCTTAGCGTCTCCAGGAGCTGGGACATCTCGGCACGTGTAAAGGATGTTGGCCAAGAGAAATATTCAGCCAATGAGAACGTGTGAATGTGGCAAATATGGAGTCTACAATGCACGAAGTCAATCCCAGGTTGACCAACATGGACAAGTTCTTGAAATCAGTTCTGTTATTTGACGGATTTCCACAGGTCTACAAGTGAAATATAATCAGGAGTACGATATAAAAATAATAGGAAGAGATTTGATATTATTTGAACTGTGTTTTATTGATGTGTTATAATTAATATTGTGTCATTATGAATGGCAAGCACTCTGATTGGTTGTTTGTCTAGACATGTGGAAATCCCATAGCTACAACGGCGTTAGCCACGCTTCCTTAGCACCTCAAGCTTAGGAGTGTGTCACTCTGATCGCGGAAGCCGATGTGATGTGAAGTTGTTCGGTGTGCTCCGAGAAATGTATGTGAAAGTTGCCACGTGAATATATCAATAACAGTGGATGGTTTTCAGACTGATAAACAGTGTTTTTCAGTCGTGCAGTTGAATAAATTAACTGGTGCAGAGTTAATTGCAGATCATATATTAGCGTAAAGTTCACTACAGATAAATAGATGGTGATAATTAGCCGTAGTTTGGAAGTGAAGAAGAGACGTTCAGTTGCTTCATATTTTCGTGTCGGTCACGTTTCGTGAGGAACTTTCGGTCCATACCGCGAGCCGCTCTCAATAACTGTGTATATAAACCCTAAAGTGTTAAATTTCAAGTGCATTTGTGTGTCAGTGTGTTGGCTGAGTGTATAGCCAACAAAGGGTTTGTTCGGCACGTGCAGAATTGAGCGGTGAAGAGATATTCATCCAAAACTTCTGTGTTGCAGTGTTCAGTAAATTTCAGCAAGAAGATGGCATCACCCACGGAAGAAGGAAGATTGTTTCTATGTGTTAAAGCAGTGATCAACATGGAGTAACCACCTAACGCAGCAGGGATGTGAGCCGCTGCCGTGTGTCCCGAAAGTCATCCAAGATAAGGCGCATGTTTTAATTATGGAATGTTATATGGGTTATGTTAAAATACTAGCGCAGTTTAGTGTAGGGATTTTCTTTAACGTAAAGTAAGCCTGACGGCATTGTTTATTTCACCTTTGTATTGTTGTACATATGGATAAGAGAGAAATGCATGTTCTCTCTATTTTTATTTTGATTTAAGACTAGTTAGATGGGATAATGAGGGAGTTGTTAGGATTATTTGTTATATTACGCATGATAATTTAGCTTAGTATTATTCAGATATTTCCTTGTATATTAGTGCTAGGAGGATTAGATTGACAAGATCATCCAATTTCCAAGTTAAACACTTGCTACGTTGAGAGAAAATTTAATTTAATTTTGGTAATTTAGAGTTAGTAACAGTTAAATTGCATGGTGCATGGTATTTCAGAAGCTGAACCGTAAGGAGCTGCATAACAACGTCGAAAGAATAGGATCTTCTAATTTAGGTCGGAAACTGTTTTGCCCAATGATTTGTACAGGAATCGAACCTGGTCTCATAATGTAAAAGGCTGATGAAAATTGTAAGAGATTTGAGAGGTTATAATGCATGCGGAATTATAAAGTGATTATGCAGGCCGATTGCATGCCTGATGAAGTGAAAGAATGACGTGCAGTGAATGTGTACCTGCTATTGTCTTCTGAGAGAATATTATCAGAATCGACAGAAATTGATTCCAGACCAATGAGTCTAATGTGTGTAATAAATTGTCGAAGCATGCTAGGAAGGAGTACGATTGTACGCGAGTTTCCGTGTAGCCGAAGAAAGATGATATTGCCTCACAAGCTTATTTGTTGGCCGTGTTTACAAAGACAGTGTGAATGAGATGGTATTTCCGTGATACAATCTTGGCGGACAGAAACCAAGCCTTAGCACAGTGTTGAGTTCCAACATTTCCTTTTAGTTCACAGTACAGCAGGAAATACATGACGGATGATGGCGCTTTTTGAGGGCGCAAATGCAGCAGAAGAAGGCAATGTTGTCCATTGCTTTCCACATGATTAATGATGGATAATACGGTTTTCTCTAACAGGATGGTGTTTTACGATATTTCATGTTTGGATATGTTGTCTTGTTTGTTTAATGGGGAACAGTCCGAATGCTGAGTAATATTGATGGTCAATCTAGTTCTCACTAGATCCTTTTTGGTGAACCGCGTTTCACGTCGAGTCAGTGTAGTATGCAAGATTTCTTTCTCTTTATCCGATGTAAATAGGTGTGATATTTTGCTTATTTTGTTCATTGTAAATATATAACTGCCAGTTAACAACACGGCATAAGGGAGGACGTTAAATACGACACGACTGACTATAAGACTCATTTCAATAATCCTACCACAACTCAACTTCAACTACGGTTATTTTATCAAGAGTTCCCCCGATAAATACACATAAGAAAATCTTGTATTTCTTCAATTTATCATCAAGATTAACAAAATGTACACGTCTCCAACATGAAGAAGACCTTATCGCCGTTTTTAATTCGTCAATTGAACACTGACTTGTTGAATTTTTAACCAACATGAATGAACTTTATTTCATCATCATATGTTTTAATCTTCGTGCCATTTTATCATATCTTTTAGCTTTTGTATCATCATAACATCAATGTATTTTAATTGTCTTGCCATTTTGTCAAATTTTAGCTGAAGATGTTCCATAATCGGAACGAAACATGTACTAGAGATTATATGGTTTATATTATGTAATTAATAAGCCTTTTATATAGAAATTGATAAGTATTGGAAGGTGGGAACCTACTCATAACTTAACCTTAGTTGTGCTGAGCCAATACGGAATAAATATGAGATTCATAAGCTGCAACCCTGAGTCAGTCGGATGTTCATACAGGAATGGAGGCATTGTCCTAGAAGGTTACTACCCCTGGGTACGGTACAATGGAGCTGGACTATGGTAAGGAAATAGAGTGTATATACTACGACTTTCAGATTAAACTTGAATGATTCAATGGGTAAATAGTTAAAGACATGAGACCCCCTGATGGTTAAATCAAATAAATTAGAACTAATGATTTGGTCATGTTGCTCTAAGAAACGATAGAAAAATCAAGGCTGCAGTGGTATGGACATGTTAAGAGAATGGGAGAAGAGGATGTTAGGAAAAACTTAAAATGGTCCACCTTTTCAACATTTTTGTATTGAAAAGGTGGACCGTTTTAAGTTTTTCCTAACGTCCTTTCTCAGTTCAATACGGACAAAATGAAATTCCTATGTTTAAATGGGAGAAGAGACGAAACTAACAACAAAGATGTTGGTAATGGAACTGAAGGGAAGGAGACCTAGAGGAAAAACTAGGGATAGATGGCTGAGAGTTGTAAAGAAGAGCACCAAGGCAAGACTAGGGAACTGGACTACAGTGACAAGAGAAGTGGTGGATGGACAGAAAACGATTGAAAGGCTTATGTTTCACGCAGACCCACCCTGTGGTTGGAAACTGCTCCAGATGATGACTGCTTTTGTCATAAGATGTTGGGATATATATACCGTATTGGTAACAAACGTTTGTCAGATGTAATGATTTTCAATAAGAGAATTACATTCAAGAGTTCTAACCATTTAATTTGAGACTTTAAGCTGTATTACAATACTCTAGCTGGTTTCTTTTAGGGTGTGTGTGTCCACTAGGTTATCCTCAAAGTCGAGTGGTTATATGAAAAATGCAAAAACCAACATGGCATGAAAGTTGATGAGTAAGGTGGTTTGCCACCGATTTCCTCACCAGGCCAGAAAGTGCTCTTGCAGTACATCTGACCCTATGAGAAATATTTCATAACACTCAGATGCACTAGTCATGCTCTGAATGTCATTACTCAGCACAACCTGTACCCCAGCAGCTTCCACATTGTCACAGTCGTGGAATTAGGCTGGGACTTTAGTGAAAGCTACACTTTGCTCTGGCCTGTGATAAGAGAACTATGGTAAGTACCACACTTCCAAGAACTGGCAACAGACAGATCATCTTGGTTATTCTTCATGATTGAATGAAATTGGAGTACATATTAATGACAGAATTTTTGTTTATGAGGTGAATTATACCCAGGTTGCTTATGATGTAGAAGTTAATGGAGGTTGTGATGATAGTGCATCATGAGTAAATTTTATATACACTATGTCTGTGGAGGCTGTGAATAGAATAAATTTAGACAAGCAGAAGAATTGCTGGTTTTCCTCATTGGTAAATTATGGAGATGTATTTAGTGGTGAGCATGGAAAAAAGTCATTTTTATGAACCCGAGTATGACACCGATTGTTCTAATTTAGTGGGACATTGGTATCCAATCTCACCTGTTCATGCCAGAGCAGTAGCAAAGTTATTATGAAAACAATGAATGATGGAATTATTATTTTTTCAATTTATTTTACATTGCAGCAACATGTCTTACATCAACGCTGATGGAATTATTGAACATTCATAGGTAGGCCTATGGGTGCAAGGATTTGGAATAATAATAAATGTTATTAGCTTTACGTCCCACTAACAACGTTTACAGTTTTCGGAAACACTGAGGTGATAGAATTTAGTTACGCAAGAATTCTTTTGCTTGCCTGTAAATCTACCTACATGAAGCAGACATATCTGAGCACCTTCAAATACCACCGGACTGAGCCAGGAACGAAACTGTCAAGTTGGGGTCAGAAGGCCATAGACTCAACCGCCTGAGTCACTCAGCCCGGTCCAAGGATTTGGAAGGAATCTGTGTGGTCTATTGATGAGGTAAGCATGGAGCAAAAACTGGTTTCCCAACAGTAGGACTCAAACACACTATCCCCCTAAATACCAAGCTTGCGAGTTAGCTAATTCCACACACCAAAGAGCATGGCTAAACTGGCTGGACAAATATCACATGCTGTTTATAAAAGGAGGCAAGACTAATAAAAAACTATAACAAACGCTATAATTTGGAAACCAAGCACGCCAGGATTTATCGAGAGGCTATAGCAGCATGTCTGCCCGGCGGGCAAAGTCGTACAATAAAACCTGTCAGCAGTACTTCGCACCGCCATGGTCTCGCAAGAAACTCACTCATCGGTACAACGTACCGCTCTGGCAGCAAACATGTTAACATACCCAGTCTTCTATTACACAACTCTGTGTGATATAGTTCATTTCTTTCAACATACTTCAAAGATGCACTCTAAGGCTGGCTCATGGAAGGCTTTGGTTTTACACATTCCAGAATGGAAGCTGTGAACTGAGAAACTAGTTACCGCGTACCAATATAGTTGGTCTGTTATTGCATATTACAAATTTTCCAGAATAGTTACCGGATGTCGAAGATCGTAGCCGGGCGCTTTCCAGTCCAAAGACGTCATGGTTTTTGTTGTATAGAATTTGGACCATATAACTTGTAGCTCTGTTAGTTTTGTGCCTCTGTCAGTCACTTGTAAAAGACACAAACAGCCACCGAGAGGTGGCTATGTTTATACTGACAGGTATACAAGTCCTGAATTAGCCATTGAGTTAGGAAAAATGGGTTTCATTCTTACAGGTATTGTCATGCTTACAAGGAAAGGGATGCCAGCAGAACTGCAGAAAAAAACTTAGCACTGGAAAGAGCGGAAAGAGCGGTAAGAGCGATAACCACAAACCCAGGAGGCAATAGCTGTACAAATCCTAGACTCCACAGATGAGATTATAATCACTGTTAGAAGTACAGAAGCACTAAAATTACATTCACAGAGTTTGAAATTGTAGAAATTCAGTATGTGCAGCATAAGTTCTATAGCATTATAATGGATTTCAAATAGTACAAATCTTATGTAGAATACCTTGCAGAGGATAGATTTGTTCACTGCGACAGCCAAGGACCCACCCGCCATCCCCCAGAATTACATTTTCTTTTATAACCTCACTAGCTTTTACCTGCAGCTTCACTCACATGGATTTCTTAATTTGATAAAAGTAATCTCTCCTTGGTACTGCACTAAAACATTAACGGAAAATCCCTACAGGATAAAAACTCACCAAAGGTTATGTGAACGAATTGTATCCACAAAATGTCGCTGTAATATTCGTTCGAAATGGAAGATAATTGCTTTTACTCATATAGTGTAAAATCTGTGGCAAATTAAGAAATACAGTCATTACTAGAGAAATATGCATATGTACTTACGGGCTGTTGCATTATGTTGCATTCTGCTTCTCGTGCCAACTTTTGTTTCTTCCTTTAGGTCCAGGGGTAGCACCGACGAATGGGAGTGCTATGTCTGAATTCTCATTATCTTAGTCCATATGACTAGCATGAGCAGTTCAAACAGCAAAATAGCATTATCCCTGGACCATTAAATATATCAATGAATGGGTTAGGGCATAAAACGAATGAGCAACATGAAGAAAACAACACCCAATCAATTCAAACAACTTCAGTGAGCAAAGACACCACATACGAAAGTGTTACACAAAACACATACGGATGCACTGCGACGTAGCAGAGAAAATAGTTGTAAGGGAGTAAAGTATGTATCCATATTATTCTCTACAAGTAAAATATTTCATAGATTGCTTAATTTACTGCAGATTTTACACTTTATTTGAGTAAAAGCAATTATCTTCCATTTCGGACAAATATTACAGTGAGATTTCGTGGATCCAATTAGTTCACGTAACCCTCTCCACAAAATTGTGTTTCATTTAGACCTACCCCAATAACTCTTTGTAAAGCACATTTCCAGTATTGCCTTTTGGAGCTAAGATGACCAGGCTACTGGCAGAGCCTGGAACATGTGACATAACAGTACGTGTGAGAAAGAGCCCTATCTCACGTCAAAAAAAATAAATTAAAAAAAAATAAAGTTTCTCTCTTTTTGAGATTACAAATACCTATTTCCCCTTCTGTATCATCTTCAATTATATATAAGTATTCAATTCCTTTTTCACTTTTCACCCCCATTAAGGGGCTTTTCCAAAAAACAAATACATGTTCCCGTATTTTTGAAGGACATTCCGAATACCAATGTCGACGTCTGTTAAGTTTTTTATATGTATTGAAGATTTACTCATTTTAAAAATTCACCCGCTTTTCCAATTCTTTTCACCCACTTAAGTGGATTTTCCAAAAACAAAGAGTATGTGTATCTTTATTGATAAAGTAGATTCCAAATACAAATTTTCACTCCCGCAACATCTTCAATTTTTAAGATACATGTATCCTCATAAAAATAATTCAACCCCTTCTTCCTTTCTTTTCAACACTTCTACCCTTAATTAGGTTTTCTGAAAACGAAAAGATAAGCTATGTTTATTTATTTTTAAAGGAGATTCCAAATACTAGTTTTCACATCTGTAGCACCTTCAGTTTTGAGATATAAGTATCCTCATCAAAAGGATTCAACCCCCTTTTCCCACTTATTTTACACCCCTCCCTTTACAGATTCCCCACCTCCCCCCCAAAAAAAGTTTTAAAGGAGATTCCATATGCCATACCCTCACAAACAGAACTCAACTCCATTTATTCACCCACTTTTTCAGTATTTCACTCCCTTATGTGGAATTTCCAAACTCAAAAAAGTGTGTAGGCCTATATTTTTAAAGGGGATTCCATGTACCAATTTTCACATCTGTAACACCTTCAGTTTGAGATATAAGTAACCTCATCAAAAGGATTCAACCCCTCTTTTTTACACTTATTTTACCCCCCTCCCTTTAGAGACTTAAAAAAAAAATTTTTTTAAGGAGATTCCATATAGGCTACCAATTTTCACATCTTTAAACTGCTAAGTTTTTAAGATCTAGATACATTCATTTCAATGGTTCACCCACGTTTTCACCCCGTTAGCGACGGAATATCCTTAGTGAGCACCTACACTGCAATATAAATGTATTCCTAAAACTTAATTTCTTCACAGTGGCGAAGCGTGAACTCAGTAAGGGGGTAGACAGGGAATTTTTACTTTAAACTATTTTAATCACATTATATATTGAATTTTGTTTTCAACGCATACAGATCTATATTTAATATTATATTAATGACTGAAACTAAGACAAATCCTATAACAAACTATAAGCCTACGTGCACTCGTTTTATTTTAAATACAGACTAAATAGGCAGCGGGAGTTGTCAAATAACAACAGACTTTTACAATGAAAAATAGCAATATATTTCATTTCTATGTAGATTTAATAAGAGAAAGAAGCAATAAATAGGCTTTCGTACAAGTCACTTTAAACAATATTCTTGTAAATGAGTTCAATCCGTCTGTTCTTCATTTCAGCAAATATACCTATTACTCTAGTTTTGAAGTCGGGGATCCTGCTAAGATGCCACAAAAGCTCCTTCTCTATATATAACTTGAGTTTCCAAGTTAGACAGTCTATGGTTGGACATCGAATTCCTTAAACAGGTTTTAATTCGTTTGAAGGCACCCATTGCGTGTTCGCTAGAAACTGACGTTAACGGAATATACGGCATCAAGTTAAGTGATTTTGTTGTTTCCTTCTGTACACTCTGGAGTTCGTTATTAAGAATGTAAGCCAATAGTTGTTGTGGTTATAATATCGTGACTAATATTGGTGGGCAAGAAAATGAATGTACTTGAAAGGCTTTCATGCTGTCATTCATTTATTAGCTGTAAGTGTGCTATACTGTAGTATACCTATTTATAGACACATTTTAAACGGCCCTTGCAAGTACTAATCAAAATTTTTATGTAAGCTTTGTCTTCATGGCAGCCTCCAAATGGGGGAAGCAGAAATAAATGCATTTCTATTATTAATAAAGTAAATTCAAATTAATTACATTAAAAGCATGTCTGAGATGGCAGCCAATAAGAGCACATTTATACCCGAGATCCAAATACTAGCCAATGAGAGCAACAAGAGACTCTGGCAAGGCTGTCTACTGGGCGGAGAAATCTCGCTATAGGAAAGTCATAGTTGCACAATCAGCTCCTACAGATAGCGTTAGTGTTGCTCTATCTGAAAGCTTTGAAAATCGTGCTTCGTGTAACTGACGCGAGCCCTAGTATTGCAGAAGTTTGACAAAAATAAGAAAAGCGGGGAATACAATGTCATGAATGTGGATATACTTATAAAATGTTAACAAGACAAGATTTCGTTGACAAAATGTTCCCATGACGCTTCGCCCCCGTTTCTTCATGTTTACTAGTTTTTGCCTGGTGGTGATGAATCAGTCAGGACATGTTATTTTATATATAGAGATTTAATATACCACATACCATTCTTCATTGCTCAAGCACGCTGTAGCATTTCTATTGGCTGAGATACAAACGGATATGAAGGGTACACATGAAAAACGAACATTGTCCAAAAATTCAAAAAATGAGTTATTAGTCCCATTCGTTAGCTTTGTAATGAAGCTATCAACTCGAGAAATATCAAAGAGAAACAATGAACGATGTCCGAGATATTCAGTAAAACAGAAATGGTACACAGAGGAAGAACGAACAATGTATGCGTGGAACTACATTAAAACGAACAGAGTAGACCAACAGCTCGAATGCGCATGCTGCTGCCAATGCGGTTTAAGGCAAGGTGACTGATGGCTGTATCAGATGATTTGTTCTGTCTCTGTCTTGTGTAGGTTTGTTACACTAATATTGTATGTAGTACGATGGATGCTGTGATGGACACTCATGTCCACAATTCAAGTGATGAGGAGACTCAAGTAGCGAGCAAGGGGAATTCTACAAAGAAACGTAAATTCGGTAGTGTGAAAAGTGTTGTGAAGAGGTTACGAGATACTACGTATGAATCTGGTGAAGACTGTCACTGCAAATGATTACAATCTTTTAAGCAGGTCACTGCAAGTGAACGGAATAAGCTAATACATTATTTTAATAAGTTAGGTGATACAAATGCCCAGAACTCTTACTTGGCGGGATTAATTACCTTAATTCCCGTTAACCAAAGGTGACCACGGTAGGCAGCACAAGAGGCCCGCCTGCATGATTTTTCTTACGTGTATAAAGTTCGTGTCGTGTGTGAAGGGACACTCACTGAAATTAATGTTCGTTTTAAAGCAATCTTATCCTTTTTTGGTGTAACTGCCCGCCGTTTATACACGATTAAATTGTCCCTGGCCGGGCGAGTTGGCCGTGCGCGTAGAGTCGCGCGGCTGTGAGCTTGCATCCGGGAGATAGTAGGTTCGAATCCCACTATCGGCAGCCCTGAAGATACTTTTCCGTGGTTTCCCATTTTCACACCGGGCAAATGCTGGGGCTGTACCTTAATTAAGGCCACGGCCGCTTCCTTCCAACTCCTAGGCCTTTCCTATCCCATCGTCGCCATAAGATCTGTGTCGGTGCAACGTAAAGCCCCTAGCAAAAAAAAATGTCGATAGCTACAACACGACACTCCCCAATTGACAAAAGGGGAAAAGATGAGACAGGAGGCAAAAGTAAACTTCCTGAGGAAACATGAAGCTATGTCTACATTTCTCAGTTCTCTTAGGGGGTGCAAAGGTCATTATAGTTTACAAGATACAGGAAAAGTTTACCTACCTGAAGAACTGAATGTGAAAAAACTACTTTTCATGTTTCTAGAACGCTATTCGCATGTTCAAATTTCTTATGACACATTCAGAGTAACACAAAATTTAACATCTCTTTTTGGTATCCCCGAACTGACACATGCAGCACATGCGATAATCAGAAAGCATCAGGTAGTAACTTAGAAAAGGCTAAAGGATCATCATCTAATCTGGAGGAAATAAAGAAGATGGAAGAAGATTTAAAGAAACTGCATAACGAAATGAAACTGCACAAAGTTAGAGCTGTCTGGTTCTACAAAAGGAAGAGAAACGCAAGAAGGGAAGCTAGAAAAGATGCAACATACGAGGCGATAACTGTAGATTTTGGAAGAAATCTCCCGTTACCTAATATATCGACCAGTGAGGCCTATTAACGTAGACAACTTTCATTTCATGTGTTCAATATACATTTTTTAGCAACTGGTATGTCGGTGATTTACACTTACGATCAGACAGTGAGAAAAAAGGGAGCGGACAACGTAGTTTCAATGTTACATCATTTAATAACAACCTACCTAGATCATTCTGTCCGTAAACTCCACAATTTCTGCGATTCATGCAGTGGACAAAACAAAAACTTCACCATGATTAGATTTCTCCACTATGTAGCAATAACATTGAAATGCTTTGACCAAGTAGTTGTCACATTCCCGATAAGAGGACATTCGTACATGGAGTGTGACAAAAACATGGGCCATTCCAAAAAAAATTCTCCAGCAGAAACTCCAGATGACTGGCGGGAAGTAATTAGAAGTGCTCGAGGGAAACCTTTTCCTTTTGAAGTAGTCGATTGTAAAACTGATATGTTCAAGTCCTGGGGTAACTTTCTAACACCGATGTATAAGAAAACATTTCCTCCTGCAACCTGGCCCATCTTGGAACTTCGAATTACACCCAGATATCCACAGACAGTTGAACACCCTGAAACATACAAGGGTCTCTTCAATTTCACGACTGTCATTGCAACAGGGCGTAAGAACGTGTTACACGGCCAACATGAAGTTGCGCAAGCATATTCAGGACCAAATCCTTTGCCTGAAAAGAAGTACAAGGACCTTCAAATAGTGAAGAAGTTTTGCCGAGATGACGCACAGGAGTTCTTTAGTCGTCTACCTGTCGTAAAAGAGTCGACTAAGAACGACGAAGATAGTGATGTTTGATTAAGTAGTTTGGTAAGGGGCTTAAATTAAATTAAATTAAATTGATCATTACATAACAGGACAGAGAAATACTAAAATGTATATTACGTTTTGTATGTGTACGGCAAAATTTAGTTATAAAAATGTTCAAATTATTGTTTGTACTGTTTATCAATTATTTTAATTTTTGAAATCGAAAGCCAGACTTTTACAAATTGAACCATTTTCAGCAAGTCTTTGATAGAGACATTTTAATGTGAGCTATTATATGCATATTTGAAGTAATATAGCACATAAAATTCATAATTGACTATAATGCTTTTATTTCAATTTGTGTTAATTTCAGTATATTATTTTTTCTAAAACATTGTAACATACTCTCAAAACTATTTTTTAAATATATTTAAGTATTGTTAATGCTATATTGGAGGAATAATCAGTAATCATGTAATATGATGTAATATCTTTCAGGAGACTGCAGAGGAAAAATGCACATAGTCCTTGCACCAATGAACTAAAAAATTTATTACTAGAGTACTTGTTAACTTAGAAACATCATATTGATGGATGAGATGCACATATATGTGACAATAATTTAGACACCTACTTACAAGAAATTATCTCCTTAGTATTTTGTGTAGAAGTGTTCAAACTTTAAAATGTATCTCCTGTAAAATTTGCTTTTTGTGACAATGTTCATTTTTCCTACCAGTCAAGTGAAATGCTTGACATTACCAACCCATGTACAACAAAAACACAACTAAATGCAATTTGTAACAAAGCAATGTACAATACAGAACAAATTCTTAGTTTGGCATCAGCTGCAAGAAGCGAATGGCTCTGTCAGTGTCAACTTTTTGCCACTGTCCATTATAGAATGCGCTGCTATTGCTATATGGAATGCTAGAGGCCTAAGCGCCATTTTGAGGCCTTAACCTGCGGGCTTCTTCTCCAGACCCCTTTGCTAAATCACAGTCCAATGATTTTCTTACTAACTGGACCTACCCAATCCAGAAAAATGGGTTCGTCATCAACTAGATCTAACAATCCAGACCAAAGGTTTTGTCACTAGCCGGCATGATAAACTAATTCAACTTTCTGCCAGTGCCCAACGTAGAATGAGCTGCTATCGCCGTACAGTTCAAGAATAGTCCCGCTGCACCTAACAATGTACCACTAGTTCTTAACTCTTACACGCTCAGCGAGCCAATCTATCGGCACTGTGTTTGGATGGCTGTATTAGTACTATACTGGACTCCCAGATGTCAGGACAAGGCAGCAATAGTAGCTTTTGGATTTAATTTACACTTTTCTCGAGAGATAGAGACTAAGCTCATCTGTTTGAAACAAATGAAATTATCAAACCGTGTATGTTTACCGCATGGCGAGTTGAAGTGTGCTGTTTGGGAGTATAGTCTTGTTTAAGCTTCATTACGTATGCGTTTTTCTTCATTATATTATTTTAATAGTAGTTTGTTATATTTTGTTTATATTCAACATTTATCAGTGTTCTAAAGTGAAGTTTAGTTTAACACCAGCTGATGTACCCGTGCTTCGCTACAGGATTCTCAGAAAGACTGTCTTTGTGGTTTTCCTACCTGAAGTCGTCAGGAATGTAGTGATTAAAAGCAATGTTACATAAAATACTCGATCAAATTAATAAACCGCACATTTTGTCACTTTTAACCAAAAGTACTCTGGTGCCGATCTAACAGTCCAAAGTTCCAGTGCTGCAATGACCAGACCGCAGAGAGCCGTGAACACTTCTCTGCCATTATTCCGTTAAATATGCACACTGCTCATTCCAATCAGTGCCTCAGAGTAGGAATTGAATAGCTCGAATGCTATGATGAACCAGTTTGTTACGTATCAGTAGTATCAGAAATTTATCTAACTCCCCAGCTACTTCCCGCCAATTTTTAGGCAGGCTGTTATACTCGGTACAACTGGGTGAGTTGACTGTGCGGTTAGGGGCGCATAGCAGTGAGCTTGAATCTGAGAGGTAGTGGGTTCGAACTCCTCTGTCGTCAGCCCTGAAAATGGTTTTCCGTGGTCTCCAATTTTTACACCAGGAAAATGCTAGGGCTATAACGTAATTAACGTAGGAGCTGCTTCCTTGCCACTCCTAGCCCATTCGTATCCCATCGTCGTCATGAGTCCTATCTGTGTCGGCGCGACGTAGAGCAAATTTTAAAATAAACTCGGTATACAGCAGTAATCTCATCTATCGGAGATGAATGGCAACAGACACGAAGCAAATCACAGCAAACAATGGTCTATGTAATGTTATTGATCAAAGTTATGAGCTTTCTGTATTGTAGGCCTTCACATTAAGTTTTCTTTCGACTAATATAAGGCCGTCTTATAAAATTAATTATAGCGTAGACTATAGTTCCTTATTCCCCGACTTTCACACCGATTTTCATTAAATTCTGTTTACCCATTTTCTCGCGGCAGCGCTGATTGTGATCTTAGCAACAAAAATCCATATTCATGAATATCTCCGTTATCATAGCCGGTACCGTCAAAATGTAGAAGACATAAATGATCGGAAATTTAATACAATGTAACTTTATTTGTCAATAATACTACTAATAACACAAATATTCCAGAATTAAATTTTGGGCCTTCCCCGAAACTACAATTTCGCTCAGCGTGAATAAAGTTATTTATGGCCTAGATTGTAACTACTTATTCCCCAACTTTGCATACCGATTTTATTTACGATGGGACAACTAATAACAAATATTTGAGAATTAAATTTTAGGCCTTCCCCTAAACTATTATTTCTCTCAGCGTGAATAATATTATTTATGACGTAGATTGTAGCGACTTATTTTAGAACTTTACATACCGGTTTTCATTAAGATAGGGCCACTAATAACAAACATTCGAGAATTATATTTTAGGCCTTCCCTTAAACTACCATTTCCCTCAGCGTCAAAAAGATTATTTATGGCCTAGATTGTAGCAACTTATTCCCGGACTTTACATACCGATTTTCATTAAATTCTCTTCAGCCGTTTTCTCGTGATGCGTGTACAGGCAGACAGACAGACAGACATTACGGAAAATTAAAAAATGCATTTCCTTGTTACTATAGACATGACTGATACAGAAATACCATCCTTTTTAAATTTTGAGCAATGTACAGACAAAACTCTTATTTTATCTATATAGATTTCATGTTATTAGATTTTCAATCAATCACTACTGATCTGCATTTAGGGCAGTCGCCCAGGTGGCAGATTACGTATCTGTTGTTTTCCTAGCCTTTTGTTAAATGATTGCAACGAAAATGAAATTTATTGAACATCTCCCTTGGTAAGTTATTCCATTCCCTAACTCCCTTTTCGATAACTATTTGCCCCAATTTGTCCTCTTGAATTCCAACTTCTTCTTCATATTGTGATCAACAACGTGCTATGAACTCGTGTATTAGATTTATCTTTTCCTTACGCTATGATGTTCATGTTACCCCTTATTATCGACAACTTTCCCTTTTAAAATTTGAACAATATAGAAACCTCCATGTGGCAGTATTAATCTTTCGAGTATTAAAAGAGAATATCCCATACTACTTATCTTCACAACTCAATTTCCTATCCTCTTTCCACCAGCATAACACACGCTCTGGCAGTACACTTGCTATCCCTCTCAGCAGGTCAGCAGCATTCAGCCGTTCCTTTGTTGCAAATGGAGCTAGAATATGGAATTCTCTCCCCCACAACATTAGAGCCATACAATCCTTAAATTCCTTCAAGTTGTCTTGCCGTGAGCATCTCCTCGATGTGTGCCGCCAGGCCGAATGAATCTGGTAGAGTGAATGTGTGTATGAATGTACGTTTACTGTGCTTAGGGTATTTAGTGTCAATCAACTTTTAATTTGTAACGATAGTTTAAGACATGACTAAGAATATTTATAGAGTTTATGTTATTTTGTTTCATATTTTGTTTCTAGTTTGTAATGGTAGTTTTAAGATAATGTTATGAATATTGCTCTCAGATGTACAATGTTAATGAAGTGTGGTTAAGTGTAAGAGAGGACCATGAGTCCTAACTTCGCCACTACAAATAAAGACAAATATAATAATAATAATAATAATAATAATAATACGTTTAAAGACACCACTCGAACTTATTCGCCTACTGATGTCATTCCTCGCCTTCTCTTCACTGTCAGCTCGGAACATATCTAAATTTTCCAGCTAACTCATTCCTGGTTGCCAGTGTTTTGCCCCCGTGTGCTAGCCTGGGCTCATCAGTTGGTATCTAGCACACCTACCAAGACGCATGGCTAGCGCATGCCGTGGAGGCCGTGTGCTAGGTACCAACTAATGAGCCCAGCCTAGCACACGGCGGCGAAACACTGGCAACCAGGAATGAGTTAGCTGGAAAATTTATAATGTCCATTAACAGACTATTTATATTGGTATTATAAATTTACTCATTCGGAACAAATATTTCAGATTCCCTATGGGAATCAACATCTATAGCATACCACTTAGTCGAGCAGCTTATCTTTCTCACAAGCCTTCCCAGCCCAAACACTGCAACATTTTTGTAACGCTACTCTTTTGTCGGATATCACCCAGAACAAATTGAGATGTTTTTCTTTGGATTTTTTCCAGTTCTTGAATCAAGTAATTCTGGTGACGGTCCCATACACAGGAACCATACTCTAGTTGAGGTCCTACCAGAGACTTATATGGCCTCTCCTTTACATCCTTACTACAACCCCTAAATACACTCATAACCATGTGCAGAGATCTGTACCCTTTATATACAATTATAATTAAGTGCTTACCCCAATGAAGATCTTTCCTTATCTTAACACCAAGGTACTTACAATGATCCCTAAAAGGAACTTTCACCCCATCAACACAGTAATTAAAACTGAGAGGACTTTTCCTATTTGTGAAACTCACAACATGACTTTTAAACCCATTTATCATCATACCATTGCCTTCTGTCCATCTCAACATTATCAAGGTCATTTTGCAGTTGCTCACAATCTTGAAACTTATTACTCTGAACAGAATAATATCATTTGCAAAAAGCCTTATCTCTGATCCCACTTCTTTACACTTATTGATATATATATAAGGAAATATGAAGGTCCAATTATACTGCCTTGAGGAATTCCCCTCTTAATTATTACAGGGACAAATAAAGCTTCGCCTACACTAATTATCTGAGTTATATTTTCTAGAAACCTAGCCACCCATTCTGTCACTCTTGTCAAGTCCAATAGCACTCGTTTTTGTCAGTAATCTCCCACGATCTACCCTATCAAACACTTTAGATGGGTCCATCGCAATACAGTCCATTTGACCTCCTGAATCCAAAATATCTCCTATATCTCCTGGAATCCTACAAGCTGAGCTTCAGTGGAATAACCTTTCCTAAACCCAAACTGTCTTCCATCAAACCAGTTATTAATTTTGCAAACATGTCCAATACAATCAGAAAGAATGCCTTACCAAAGCTCACACACAATGCATGTCAAACTGACGGGTCTGTTATTTTCAGCTTAATGTCTCACCCTTTCCTTTATACACAGGGGCTACTATAGCAACTCTCCATTAATTTGGTATAGCTCCTTCGTGCAAACAATAATCAAGTAAGTATTTCAGATATGGTACTATATCCCGACCGATCGTAGTATATCCCCAGAAAGCTTATAAATTCCAGGCGCTTTTCTAGTTTTTAATTTTTGTATCTCACTGTAAATGTCATTGTTGTCATATGTAAATTTTAATACTTCTTTAGTATTAGTCACCTCCTCTACGTGGACATTATCCTTGTAACCAACAATCTTTACATACTGCTGACCGAACACTTCTGCCTTTTGAAGACCCCCGCATACACACACACACACACCCACCCCTTGTTCATTAATCATTCCTGGAATGTCCTTGGAACGTGCTTCTGCCTTGAAGTACTGTGCCATTTCATTGCCCTGATTACCAAAATTCAAAAGTCATCATTTGCTGTGAATAACTATAAAATTAGTAGGTTAAACGGCAGGAAAAAACAAGTTAAATGATACGAGCAATTAGAATTGTAGCGGCCATGATCGAAATAAAATCTACCATTTGGAAATTGTTAGAGTCAACAAAAAGAACAATCAAAAACTGATTTGAAATAAGCAACCTTGAAGATCGGAAGAGCAATTCTGTTAGAAATTAACATATATCCAAGCCAAAATATAAATTTTGCTGGTAAAATCTGATTCAATGGTAGTTTATTTTAAATGCTAGCGTTTTTATTTAGTTTGCTAAAGAAACCTTCGCTTTTCTTCCGTGCAATGCCACGGTGAATCCTATAGTTTTTATATTTTCTTCGTATTTAGTTTCGAACTTCGTAAGTACGATGTGTCCGGAAATAACTTCTCGTAATATCTTCAGATTTTACCAGCAAAATTTATATTTTGGGTTGGATATATCGTGATCACTAATATCATCTATTACTTCGGCTTCTCTATAGAGTTCATCAGGTTTTACCACCACCACATTCAGAATATTCTTCCCTCTAGTTGGTTCCATCACTTTTTGAATCAAATGCCCTTACCATATTAACTTATTTGCCATCTGTTGCTCATGCTTCCAGTCATTCGCATTACCTTCCCAATTGACATTTGGTAAATTGAGATGACCTGCTACAATCACATTTCTTTCCTTATCGTTTCCCACATAGCTGATTATCTTATCAAATAATAATGAATCAGCGACAGCGCTATCCTTTCCCGGTCGGTACACCCTAAAGACATCAGGTTGCCAATTATAGAAATGAGCCTTTCACCTAGAATTTCATGTTTGTCATCTTTAACTTTTCGTAGCTTACAAATTCTTCTCTCGCCAGAATGAATGCTCCCCTCCCACCATTCCTACCTTATCTCTACGATACACACTCCAGTCCTGTATTTTGGTCATCGGCCTCTAATGGTACGAGATGGACGACATGAGATAAACAAAATATAAAAATATTAAAATGTATCCACTGAACTAGAGTTTAAAATAAATGGTGATGAAAAATTATTATAAGATTAAGACAATCAGTGGATCGAACTCGCAATGTCTTATTTTCTAATAAAATGATAGAAAATAGAGGTGATAATGGAATAAGGCATTGCCTAGACATTCAGACAAAAGCAGTATATACATGGAATTCAAGTTATGAGTTAAAATAACATATTAAAATATGCAACACGAACTAAAAAAGTCAAAGGGATAAAAGCGCAGTTGACAAAAAATACACTTAAGACAAGAATAATATTACACACGAGAAAAAATACCACTATCCCTCATAAAACTGATGGCGTGGTCTGCGGACTGCTCGTCATTGCGCAGGATGAGGGGGATGGTATGCTGGAGCTTTAGACTATGGCGCAGACCGACCAGGTCCACGCACTCTGTAAGGATGCGTACCACGGTAAGTTGATCGCCGCAAGTACAGACCGGAAGGGGGGGTTTCTTCTCCACGAAGCCCAAAGGGAAGTCCTCCATACCTTCATTTTACCTTTTATCGCTCTCAGCTTATTTGAAAGAGGAGTGGCCTGCTACTTCATCTCCCAATGGGACATAACCAGATGTCTCAGCTGAGAGCGAATATCACTTGCTGCAACCTTGTAAGGCAACGGGGGCAGTATTACAGCCTCCTTGGCAGCCATATATGCTAATTCGTTTCCCTCTACACCAATGTGGCTTGGGAGCCACAAAAACGTGATTCTGGTGCCGGCATCCGAACACCCGGCCAGCAGGTCCTGGATCCGCTGCATCAGAGGCTGCCAAGGGAAGCAGGTATCAATAGACTGTAGTAAGCTCAAGGAGTCAGTACACAGAAGAAAGTGTCTGCACTCATCGGACAGTGCGTACCGCAACCTTCACAGATAGCAGAGCTCTGCTGTGTACACACTACAGGTTTCCGAGAGAGCAAAAGAAACCTATTAGTGTCGGGCTGTGCATTCATTGTCACTTTAGTGTCTGTTCTCAAAACAGCTATGTCAACGATGACTGAATCTGGATACCTGTCAACAATGGACAGAAAGAGCCTCTGATAAATCGAAGGGTCCGCGTTTTCCTTCGGTCCAGTGTGGAGATACAGGATTACTTCAGGACGTCGTACTACCTACGGAGGTACCCCACTTGGTTGTCGGACAAGGCAAGGAACCAAAGGTATGTGAAACAATCTGAGACTGCTATCCAAGCGTATTCTAACCGGCCGTGTTGCTCGAGGACAAGCAGCGTACAGCCGACGGTGTCCATTAATGAATACGCAAGGATAGCTTGGGTGAAGTGGCACCTGTCGCAAATTTACAGCATACGACAAAAGGAGCTGCTGGCGCCTCAGGTGTAAAGGTGGCACACCAGATTCAGCGAGCAGGCTACCTATGGGGCTTTTTCAAGAAGCTCCCGTCGCCAACCTACACCCGCTGTGGTGGATGCCGTTCAGTCTCACAAGAACGCTTGGTCTTGCTGAGCCATATGCTGCACTGCCGTAGTATAACCTAGATAAAATATGTGCCCTATAGAATCGTAGGAGCACCGTGCAGTCAGCTCCCTAATTAGTGCTGCTAAAAAACTTCAAGGGATTAAGCCCCTTGGTAGATTGCACTTTTAGCTGCCGCACATGTGGCTACCACGATAATGTACTATCGAAAAGGAGCCCAAGAAATGGTAAAGTGTCAACTACAGGAATAGCGACATTTCCTAAATAAAGTTCAGGAGGAGGGTGAAGAGTACGTTGGCAACAAAAGTGGACAACAGAGGTCTTTGTGGTGGAGAACTGAAAGTCATGTTCGAAGGTCCACGAATCCACTCTCCTAATAGCTTGCTGTAATTGCCGCTCTGCGATGGTCATATTATGTCAGCTATAGTGCAGAGCAAAATCGTCCACATACACCGACGGTATTACTGCTGAACCAGCAGCAGCAACATCAATACCGTTTATGGCAATCACGAACAGAGTGACACTAAGAACGGATCCCTGTGGTACTCCCATTTTCCTGAACATGGTATTGCGCATATGTCCTGCCTACTAGGACACGGAATAGACGGAGGGACAAAAAATTCACAATAAATACCGGCAAGTGATCTCGTTAAGCATAGAATCTCAAGGATACTTGTAAAGCAACCTCGTGCCGCAAGTAGGCCCAATTTTTTTAATGACTGGGCCAAGTTCAAGGCTAAATAATTCCGAAGTCTTTGATTATTCAGATGCATTATTATTATAATAATAATAATAATTATTATTATTATTAGACGATGACAGTGATTTTATAACCGAGACTGATTCAGATTTTAAAGATAGTGCTCCAGAAACAACCCCAATAAATGCTCACAGTATATCTAACAGTGATGATGATACGGATGATGAAGATTACAGAGAGATTCTGTCACCTGAACATCATCTCCCACTTCCTTTTCAATATAATGAATTACCTGGGCCGAAACATATGCCACCTCCTGAGTCTCTTCCTATAGCCTACTTCCTTTTGTTTTTCACAGATTTTTTCCTATCACTTATGGTGACATAATCTAATCTATATGCCCAGCAATTCACCACAAGTAAGAGAGATAATGTTCCTGCCTCTCTAAAAAATTGGGTCAGGATCACACTGTCTGAAATGAAAGGATTTATTGCATGTCTTCTTAACATGAGTATCAACATAAAACCAACCATTGCCTCTTACTGGTCTACATTTCCTTCTCAGTTCACCCAGGGTTCCCTAAAATGTTCACTAAACATAGGTTCTCCCAACTGCTGCAGTTCTATCATCTTGTACACAATGAGGAATTGCCAGGGCCAGGAGAAACAGGATATGATCCCTGTGCAAAGTATCAACCAATAGTGGATCATGCCAGCAGGGTATTTAGGCACCAACATACACCACATCAGGAGATTAGCATTGATGAGTCTCTTGTAGGAACTCAAAATAAAACCAGCCTTCTCCGATACCTGCCCAACAAACACCACCACCGCTGGGGGATCAAATTTTAGATGTTGTGTGATTCTGTCTCCAATTACTGTCTGGGTTTCTTTACCTACAGTGATGCCAGATCTCAAGAAGACAGAGACAATATTATAAAACACAGTTTGGGATACACTGCTGTGAAAAAGCTACTAGTGATGGGTGGTTACCTCAACAAGGGTTACCATATCTTTGTTGACAACTATTTCAAGTCTGTACCACTTGTGCACCATCTCCACCTTCTTGGTACATATATAATAGGAACTGTTAGGAGAAATAGGAAATATTTGCCTTAGAATTTTAAATTTTTAAAAATAAATTTTCTGTTGGACAGAAACAGTATTTTACGTCAGGTCCAATGTTAGCATGTGCATTCCAAGAAAAGAAATCCCACAAGAACCCAGCCATTCTCCTATCTAGCCATGCAATATCCCAAGACTGAATTGCAGCAACCCACAACAGTGCCAACAGCAATTCTAAACCGGCAATAATAACATCCTATAATAAATTCATGGGTGGGATTGACACCTCGGACATGTTCTACAATTACCTTGACTATACAGTACTGGAAGAAGGTGGCTTTCAATATCATTGCTAGAATGGTACTGAATAGCTACATTCATTATAAGGAAAACAGTAAGGGATCAGGGAAAATACTGCACTATACAGTATCAATGACAGAGCCTAGGGGAGGAGTGGATTACCACAAAATTAAGTGCCAACCATGATCAAAGAGGATTGAAGGGGGCTGAGGAAGCTTCCTGAGAAGGAGGAGTTCAACTGTGTTGTATGCAGAACTAAGGAAAAGAGGAGGAGGGTCAGAACAGTATGCAGTATCGTCCACGCACCTTTTAGCGATATTACTTTGTACGGGGGTGAGGAGTAAGGAGGGAGCTCTCCTGGTTCCAGTTATGCTGCCAACTGAATGGAAATGAAATATGAACTGAATCGATAATATGATCAATCAATATGAATTTTCTAAACATTCATTACCTTATGCTAACAACTGTGTCACACATACATTATTTAACATTGCTATATAACATTTCGCGATGCGAATCTTGTTCCTAGTATGAATTCTATAGTACTAGTACGTAATGTGTATGCCACATATCGCACAGCGATGCATAAGCTATTCATAGCTTGTGTTCAAAGGTTGCCAGTACGAATCTCGAACATAACCGAGGTCGACCGATTCAGCACTAGGATGTGCATGTATCACTAGAAGGTGCGTGTACTATAGGTGTAACAGGGGTCTGCATGGACAGTGTTTACCAAAACACAAATGCTGACACCGAAAGGTACATGTACATTTCTTTATATCAGGTGCTATAAATAATGACTAAATAAAACAAAATTATATCATGTTACACAGGATTAATTGTTCTTATTTTCAGAATGGCTGATCAAAAATAATACTAAAGAACAGATTACTTTTTTAGTATATGAAAACAGATTTTTATTTTTTGAATTAAGTATTTTAATTTTCAACTTTTTTTTGGAGAAAAATATGTCATGAAAATTTTTGGGATTTTTTTCCTAAAACTACATTGAATAGCGTACTATTGTGATTTTTCAATTTTTTTTATCTGGGAATTTCTTTATATGTCAATTTTTTACATTTTAACCTACATAAATATGAAAAATGGCCTGAGTGTTTTGGGCATGACTGGTGAAAATAGCCTGAGAGTAAAAGGGTTAATGTCAAAAAGTTGGCAGCCTCGTGCACCACACAATTACGTCCACTGCGAGAAGTCAGTGAGAAAGAAACAAATGACAGTGTAATAATAATAATAATAATAATAATAATAATAATAGTTTCATTGCAGCCAATGGCCATATATAAATTGAATCTACTCTTTACTATATTCATGTAAGGTCTTTTCTCTTTTGCTACACTTATTGAAGTGGTATCGTTCTCATATTTTCCCCACATAATTTGCACACGCATTCGTCGCTTGGTTCGTGATATATCTCTTTTACACATAGCTTATGATGAAATCTGTGTACAGCTAGCCTGTTGATAGCACTGTGCATGTTCTTATTTGGGCCCATCCAGTCTCTGCTTGTCATTTATGACAAATGACAGTGTAATCGCACCTAGATAGCTGCAATGAAGAACGTCTGCAGTAACTGAATTTTTGCCATATGAAACAGATCAATGAATTGAAGTCTAATCTGAAAAGACAAGAAGGAACAGAAAGAGTCTCCACGTTGAGGGGGTACACCTTTGAAGCAATAGACAACTTCAATTGGAGGCAGATATAATAAATTGCATTAAATCTGCTAATTGAGCATACAAAGCATCGTAGTCTCTCCTGGGCAGTAAAAATACATGCAAGAAATTAAAACTGATTCTCTATAAAACAGTGATCAAACCGGTCCTAATGTAAGACAGGGAGGCATCAATAATTACAAAGGCTAAAGAGAAGAAACTGAATGCCTGGGAAAAGAAAGTGTTTAGTAAGATGATGGAAAGGTGGAGAGAGATGCAAGATTACAACCAATGAAGAAACAAGAGTCATATAAAGGCCAAGGTTCTCAGAAGATTGTAGCACCATGAAGTAAGTAAAAAGATGAAGGGAGAAGACAAAGCCTACAGGAAAGACAAGAGGGTTGTAATAATGCTCAGCAGGAAACTTTTGCCCAGTTAATATATAGCAGGGGTGGCCACTAACCTTAATTCTAGGAGCCGCAAATTTAGGAGATAAAAGTGTGAGCATGTTTAGAAAATGATTTATAAAATGAAGAGACGTTTTTTGTTTTATAACAAATGAAAGAACCATTATTTTCTACACTACACAGAACATTATCGTTCAGGTACACATCAAGGAATGAAATTTTACTTTTGAGAAGTGCTTTCTTTGAGTGTTCATTTTGGCTGTTAGTTTTTTTTAAATCTGGCTGATAATTGGTAAGCCCATTTCACACAAGTTAACTTAAATGTTCATCAGTTAAGATCGATATTTAGATTTAATGAATTTAAGCGTTGAGTACAGTGATTCACACACACACACACACACACACACACACACACACACACAAGTGTAGTCCCAAAGATTGAGATAAGTGTCTTAGCACACTTATTAGTGGGTATTTTTCTTCTGGAGCATTCTTCCAAAAGTCTATGGTAGAAACACCACTTCGTTTGAGTCCTTTTACTCCTTCGTCCTCTTGTATTTCTAGTAGCTCGAACTCTACAGCTGCTGTATCCTTTGTTATTGGTGATGAAACAGGACAGCCATTGCCCACAACATGAACAGCAAAAGGATTTTCCAGGAATGAAAATGAAGGTTTAATTGATCTCAAACCATTAAATAACGTTAAGCCGCACAACGCTGCTACTGACTGCTGCGGGCCGTGAGATGTTAGTTTCCATTAATTATATAAATTAAATTTACTCTAAGCTTGGTGTCAAGAGCAGCACGAGCCTGACTCGAGAGCCGCATGCGGCTCGCGAGCCTCGTTGTGGCCAGCCCTGATATGTAGGAAATGGGAGGGGTAGAAGTATCCAACATTGACTCAGACTACTTCTCTAAATGGGGTGACCGTAGGTTGTAAAGTGACACCCAGATATGAGAAAGAGTTCACTATGTCTAGGTCTACCCCTAGGGAAAATTCTGGAAATTTGGAGACAATCAAACTTATAGAAGTTGTACAAAAGAACGGGAGACAGATGATCCTGATTCATATAGAGGAATTGCTCTAAAAAATAACATCTACAAAGTGTATTCAAGAATTTTAGAGAACAGGCTCGTCACAGAGACCTACACAAAGATTCTAGTACAGCAGTTCGGCTTTATAAAAGGAAGAGGAACACTACATGCAATAGCAAACCTCACTGATAGCATACATGACACAACATCAAAAGGGCAAATTCTTCGCAGTCTTTGTTGACTTGAAAAAGGCATTCGATCTACTTGACAGAAAAATTTTAATTACAAAACTGGCCAATAAGATTGGACAAGATAATCCACTAACCATAGCAGTCAACAATATCCTAGCCTTCAACCAGATCACAGTGCAAGATGGGAAATCATCGAACAACGTAACTCGGAGAAACGGACTATTGCAGGGCGACCCTTTAAGCCCCCTCCTCTTCAACATAACCTTAGCAGATATCATGCAGGTCATTGACAATAGTTCAGTGGTACTTTATCAATATGCAGACGATATTGTTGTGGGTTCGATTAGCAGGGAAGAGCTACAAAGATCAATGGACAAACTTGAAGAGTATGTCGTCAACAACAGCCTTGTGATAAATAAGAATATAACAGTTCAGATGGTTTTCCGGAAAGGGGGGAGAATCGCATCTAGTGACAGAATACAATGTGGAGGGGTAGACCTAGACATAGTGAACTCTTTCTCATATCTGGGTGTCACTTTACAACCTACAGTCACCTCATTTAGAACTCACAAAAGAGAAAGATCTTTAGCAGCCATCACAAGCATATATGACATTATAAAATATATATATTATATTATATTATATTGAAAAGACTAAGAATTTTCTAACTAGCAATAATTTTGAATTGATAAAAAAAGATCCCACGTCTTCTATGCAGAAAAAACTTAAACAAATTCTCAATAACATAACTTTTTTATTAGACTCCAAAGATACTAACTGTTTAATTAACATGAACCCAGAAATACCTACTTTAAAGGCACTACCGAAAATTCATAAACAAGAAATTCCTATTAGACCAATAGTTAATTTCAGAAATAGTCCAGTATATAAGACGGCCAAATTCATACAAATATTTTTAAAAGAACACTATAAGTTTTATAGCCAGACACACCTAATTAATACTATTGACTTTTGTAACAGAATTAAAAACATTGAGCTAACAGACTACTACACGATACATAGTTTGGATATCAAAGATATGTACTCCAACATTCCTATTGTAGATACTATACAAATAGTAAGAAAGAATTTAATGCAACACAGCAAATTAAGCAAGGTGGAAATTGAAGAATTTTTAACATTACTAGAATTTACTTTGGAAAATAACTATTTTGTTTTTGACAACAAAATTTACAAACAGTCTAAAGGCCTAGCAATGGGTTCGCCAGCTTCAGGTATTTTAGCTAACATATTCATGGATTACATGGAATATAATAAAATAGTGGATAAAATAGATGGATTGATTACATGGTTGAGATACGTCGATGATATATTTGTTATTATCGATGAACGAAAGGTTAAACCTGATGGTATATTACAGTATTTAAATACTTTGAATAGACAAGTGCATTTTACGATGGAATCTGAAAATGATAGGACTTTAAATTTTTTAGATTTGACAGTTACTAGAAATTCTGGTCATTTTGATTTCCAAATTTTCAGAAAAGCTACTCAAACAGATACTATTATCAGAAATGACTCCAATCATCCAGGTCAACATAAAAAGGCAACATTTTACAGTTTAATTAATAGAGCTATGAACATACCTATGTCTAAGAAGAATTATAATAGAGAGATAAATATAATCCATCAAATCGCTCGTAGCAACGGATATTCCAACAGATTTATTAATAGAATGATAAATAAAGTGAAAAATGAACCTAAAACAACTTTAATTAAAGAGAGAAAAGAGAAAAAGAAATTCATAGTTCTAACTTTTTGAAATAAGCACTCTTATCAACTGGCTAAAATTTTCAGAAAAAAGAACATCAATGTCACGTACAAAACGGATAATAATACTAATAAGATAATTTTCAATTCAGATAAAATAGAGAATAAATGTATATTTAATAAATCAGGAATTTACAAATTAACATGCCAAACATGTAAACAACGATACATAGGACAGTCCGGAAGAAGTTTGGCTATAAGGTACAAAGAACACGTTAATGCGGTCAAACATAAAAGATATTCGGCAATGGGAGAACATATGGTTGAAATGAATCATAAATTTACAGACATTTCCAATGACATGAAATTATTACATTCGACCAAAAAGGGAAAACTAATGAATGTTTTGGAAAATTTAGAAATTTACCTTACACAAAAATGTAATTCTGAATCAAGTTTAAATGAGAAAAGTACAGAAGATAACCCACTGTTTAGGCTAGCATATAATCATTTAAGGAACAAAAAGAAGAAGAAAAGAAGAAAAACTTGAAGATCATAAATTTGTATAGTGTTTCTCATTCAGTTCAACCAAAATTGTATGTATTGATCATTTTTATAATATTTCACAAGTTCTCTTTACTCTTTGACATGATGTATTGGGACACAATACCCCTTCAAATTGTAAAACAAAAGATTGTGTCATATTATGTTATTCTTTGATCTAACCACTGATGAAGGGAATGGTTGAGATTTCCCGAAACATGTATGGTTTAATAAATAATGTTTCTTTCATTTAATGAGTGTATTGATCAAGGCGGATTTAAATAAACTATTATAAATAGTTATATTGTACATACCGACTAGACTATCGCTACACACAGCCATGGCCTTATTTTACGCCAAGATCCTCTCAGTTCTCACATATGGTATGGAACTTATTTGGGAAAGACTAACTGTGTCTGATCTTAGGACTACTGAAAATGTAAAGGCCAGATTTCTGAAACAAACACTGGGCATCTCCAAAATGTCACCATCATGACCTGCGTATGAATTATCCAAAGAAACTTTTTTACTGGAAGATTTGAAAATGAGACTGCAGCTTCCACATACGCAGCAAGAAGTAGTAGTTCTTCAAGAGAAAGAGAAAACAAGCAGAAATCAGCCTGGACTTTTATTCAACTGATGCTATGATTGACCGCAGCTGGACTGGTCCAAATAATGACATGAGAAGTGCTTTAAATAGGCTGGCTGTATATGGGTTTCACCATCGTCTATGCCGGCGATCAGGCTTTCGCAAACCATCCCTACATTGTGTGTATATGTTATGTGATAAACATTACGATAGCTATCATTTCAGCATGTGCAACAAGAGAACAAATTCTTTATTAGAATATGCAAAAGATTAATGTATTTTAATGCACATTTGTGCGCTATTAAATAAATAAACTCAGACTACATTCTCTACAAGTCCATGGAGCACCAGTGGACATCAATGTCACATCATGCTTACCATTAATCTTTGGTGGTGTCACTAGTTACACATCGCTTGCGGAAAATGGGAGGATAAACCTGTGAGAAAGCGATGGAGACCTAAGAAGGGGCCAAAGATTAAAGACTAAATGGAAGACTTCACTATATGGAGAAGGAAAACTGCTCTGTCAGGTGTGCTCTTTGTATCAGTAGGAAGCAAAGAAAAGTGATACTTGACTACTGCAAGACCTACAAGGACAAGCCATATCTTCATTTAGTGCGGTGTTTCGAAGATTATAAACGCAATAATACTTATAACCTACAATGTGAGGACTCACTCGTTACAGTGTTACATTGAGTTTTTGCTGCTTTGTTTTTTAACAATTATTGTTAAGTGACTAAGGCTTGTGTTTTGTTACTGAAGAGCAAAAGGGACCTGGACTTCAGCAAACTTCGAGATGAGACACGTACTAACGAGACTGTCTGTGTATGGCTTCCATCATCACCTCTGCAAAAAAAGATGTACCACAATCTGGTGAAGACTTGCATATGCCAACTGTGTGAAAAAACGTGTGATCGTTATCACATCGAACTGTGTACAAAGCGAACAAAAACCGTAAGTGAATACGCAAAACTAAATAATATTAATAGAAATAATGTTTAAATCATTTCTTTGGTTGTACTCTGCACATTTGTGTGCACTTCCAATAATAAAAGGGACCAATTTGCAGACAATTTGGTGAGTGTAAATACCATGGTTTCCCTGAACTGATTCATATTTTGTATTATACTCATTCTCTCGTTTAAAATGTCTTTCCGGACAATATTACAACGTAAACAAAAAAGTGTACGTTTTGAAAATTTTCCTCGAAAAATGAGCACTCTGGCAAAATATTTCAGCGACATTGATACGGTTAAATTCGGAAAATGTACATTAGATTCCAATTATACACAGCTTATACACGACTATACTTACTCCCGTTTTTTCAACAGATAGTGACGTAATTCATCATCTTCTTCAGCTTGAAGGGCAGTACCCAATACTAATGCTTTACGTCCTTTAGCCAACGGTTTAACATTTTCTTTCGAACATTCTAAGAATTCCGAAGTGTCCATGCTTGTACAGTATTAATAAATACGGAGCTAAGGTGTTATCCTTAAATTTGTGAAAACTTTCTAGATCGTAAAAATACAAAACTTATTAACATAAAATATTGTTGTCGGTTATAACTTTCCTTGACACAAGCTAACTACACCTAATATCAACAACGGAAGGCCATTCGACACATTACTGCCAGTGTAGACGAAGATCTGAAGGGAATAATCCGGTTATATCAGCGAAGAGCCCTTCATTCAAAGAAAAACGAACAGAACCTGAACCTATCCTCAACAGAATTAACAAACTTCAACTTGCCGCAATTCATCTTTGAACGCAAAATGAAAACAAACGATGTTACAAACACCCTTACCGCGACACAGTACACGCAACTTAAGATCTAGAAATCCTTGTAATGTACGACGAGTCCAATACATTTGATATTTCATACGTACTTCCGTGATGTTGTTGTACCTGGATTTGAAGATAATGGTTCTATCTAGCGGGATGGTTTCGAAACATTCCTAACGCCGGTTGTGGTGTTAGCTACATTAAACCACGTGTTTGGCACCATGGGGGACCAAAGTAAGTAAAACAATTATTTTTTGGTCGTAAATGTATTAAAACACGTTCGTATTGTATGTTTCTTAGAATATTTTAACACTTATTCGTTATTACTTAAAGTAAAAATATCATGCTTTTCTCTCTTGTGTGCTAAATTCTCATGCTGTTCAGCTATGTATCTGAAACATATTTCTGTTTTGATCATCAGGTGTTGAACCTAAGAAAAAGAAAAAGTCCAAGTCACTTGGTGAAATACATCAAGAATATAGCTTCAAGTTGGAGTCTTCAGTAAAAATTGAGAAATTGGACACGTCTGAATGGCCCTTGCTGCTAAAGGTTAGTTGTATGGTATTTCAATTAATTTAACATAATTTTAGTCTTAGGAGCCAATTATTTTTCTATTTATTAGCGTCAACTCATTTAGTGGATTACGCTCGTACGAAAGTAGAGTATTGTACCCTGATATCAATGAATCTGTAGCATCCTTTTGTAGAACTTCATTTTTCAGTACCTGGCTGACCAAGTTTTAAGAGAACCTTGCACAAAATTGGGGCATCAGATTGACCTTATTGACTCTCTTGATGTATACCCGATGAAAATGAATTAATGTTACGCCATCACCATCAGGTTCCTTCCTGATCTGCGAATGTCCTTTTGTTCATCCTTTGGGTTCCAAGCAATAATAATAAGAAGAAATTGCGCACAAATGTGCATTACATTTTAGAGTAATCTAATAAAACATCTTGTACTACTTGATGATGATGATGATGATGCTTGTTGTTTTAAGGGGCCTAACATCGAAGGTCATCGGCCCCTTGTACTACTTGCCAAATTCAAGTTTATTTTGACAGAATGATAACTTTTAGAACGAGCTCGATAGCTCCACTGTCGGCAGCCCTGAAGACGGTTTTCCATTTTCACACCAGGCAAATGCCACAGCTGTACCATAATTAAGGCCACAGCCGCTTCCTTCCACTTCCTAGACCTTTCCTATTCCATCGTCGCCATAAGACATCTGTGTCGGTGCAACGTTAAGCAACATAGCAAAAAAAACTTTCGGTACTGCATGCACAATAATTGATAAAATATAGGCCTAAATTCTCAAATTTGAGGAGTATTTGGCATACAAGTTAATTATATGTTGGGCTGATGACCTTAGATGCTAAGCCTCTTTAAACAACAAGCATCAAATTATCTATTTAAATAACTTCAGGGTGTCATATTTTTCAAACCATTCCCCTGGGTGAAGTCCTGTGTTCCTAGAAGAAGTTTTACAAAGAAAACAGTTTCTCTTCTGCCTGCTTTCACCTTCATTTTACTCCCCTCCCCCCAACTCTCTTGATCATGTATTTATGTTACACCTTCACCATGAAGTTGCTCCCTGAACTGCGAATGTCCTTATGTTATCCCATTGGGCTCCAAGCAATAATACACCTTGTTCTATGCCAGCTCCAAAACGAGAAAGAAAAAAAGAAAAATCCTTACCTATTACTGCACACAGCACAGTCCAGAGATCCCTGTTCATTCTTTGCAATGAAAAGATATCCTTCTAGTCTCTCTTCCTGGTTGACAGCTCATGGGTGATCACATTTTGCCTTGTTAATGTTCTGAATGTCACCAATGAGCTCCAACAACATCTCCCGATAGCGAAGATGAGGAATAGCTTGCTTTCACCTAGTTGTACAGAATAAAACTGTTCACAACAGGAACTTTCAGAAGCCACAAAAAAAATAATTTGCATCACCACTTGTGTGATTTCCTCATGAAGGCATAACTGACACTATAGTAATCAGCACGGTCCATCGCTCCCATATGCTGAGAATAGTCTGAGGTACCGTTGGCTTCTCAAATCCAGTTACTCACCTTCCCATAGATTTTCTTGTCACCAAGTTAGTGGAAGGGTTATGGAAAGTACTCTGCATAAGAACAGTCCTATCCTTCCAGGCCAAGAACATCACATCCTTTTCTGAATTCTGATATGCCTTCACTTCATGCTTTTTTTTTTTTTTTTTTCCTGTGTTAAGCCTCTTCTGTTAGCTTGCACAGTATCAGATGAATGCGCAGCTTTGTTGTTTCCTTTGCTAGCTCATAGCTGGAGTAGATTTTGCACTTGCCAACAGAGACAGCAACAGGTTTAGTACTAATCTGCTAGTGAAAGTCAATTCTAGTCATACTAGACTCTTGCAATAGTATGGTACGAAAGCAGGGATGTAGCCTGTCTTGCTTTCAGCTAATACATAAACCATTAGACCCCACTTGGTTGGTTTCATTCAATTGTACATTGTAACCGTACAACAGGGTTACAGATTCCATTCAGTATTTATTATTATTATTATTAACCCGATTCATTAGATTTTATATATTCTGTTTCTCATCATTTAGACTGTAATAATTAGGTATCACGTATATTATTGTATTTAATCATAGGTTAAGTGAAATTTGTTTGTAATTATTCTGTATTGTAGTAAGTGAGATTTGTTGGTTTCATATTGTCATGCTGTGGCTTGTAACTCTGGCTAGATGAGCTGGCATAGTATTTTGCAATCGAGGCTATGTTTAACTGTGCAAGTAGATTTCCCGGTGACGCATTCAGCCTAGTCATTCTCAATCCGCTTGGGTACGCTTAGACAACACATGACTGATGACATCAGTGCGTGGGCACATGATTGCGACCAAGTGTCAGTATTCGCCAGCTACTGTATGTTGAAGTGGAAGGGATGAACAGTGAGTAGGGAGATGAGTCGTCATCGCGAGGTTATATATAAGTTGATGCAACGGTGGGGAGAGGTATTCAGTTCATCATATTCAGATCATATGTAACAGTCAGATGTATCAAATGGAAGAAGTGGTCTTAGTGTGATGGTCAGAGCTAAGAGTTGTGTTTGAAGAAGTAATAATCGAGGAGGTCTACAAGTGGTGGTTGTATCCGAGCTGAGACGGGTACTATGCAGATAAAGAAACATTATCTTCTTGTGAGGATGGACTTCACAAGATGTTTCAATAATATTTTCCAATTTCTTATAATATATTGAGTGGACGTAATTACATTGGAGCTCCCTACACACGTACATGGTATGTAGGCCAACTCCTTATTATATAAGAAGATAACAGCAGACGGCTCCCAACTTCAGCTCAGAGGTTTTCCCAAGAATTTCAAGTTCAACAGCGGTGTATGCCGACATCAGGTAATTAAAACATCAGACATGTTATGCATTCATAACATGAAGAAGAATGTAATCAGCGGCGATATCACATCTCACTTCAAGTTCATGCCAATAGCTTTTTTTTGTTTAGATTAAATTTTCCTTTTATTAGTACCGCAAATCTCACGATATATTTCTTTTGTTAAATTAAAAGACGTCAATGATTGTTCATTGTGACGTAAATTATAGTCATAAACTCAGTTTTATTTTAATTAGAATAAGTGATTTCAGTTCCATGTACAATCCTCAGTTGTGGAAATGCAACAGTAATTTAATATTGTCCTGATCCATATCCCTGTATATTGCCAGATATGTGAGTTTATCACCTCACGCCTTGAGATAATTGATATAAGAGGTATGCTCTACCGAATTTTGTTGTTTTTCTTAAAAAAGCAACTGGCGCTCAAACAAATGTTATTTATATTATGTGGAAGATATGAAGGTATAAGAGTAGTGGTTGGAGTAGCCACAACATCTTGAAGGAGACCCTCCCTTTGAAAGCAATCACTAGCAATGTAATGTTTCCGTACATATGCTTTCCTGCGCTGCATATTAATGTAATCTAAGTTTTTTAATTTACTGCCTGTAGTGAAATGTCATTGAACATTGGGGGTTTGTTTATTGATATGCAACACCAGATGATCTTCTTGTGAGATAAAGAATTTACAGTAATTTTAATGATGGTGATGGGAAGATCTCAATGGTAAGACCTGCGTTACAGTGTAGTTGATGGAGGAGGCAACACAATACACGGTTTAATGGAGTAAAAGTATCTGCACCAATTAGGGGCAAATATCATATAGGTAGCGTCTCTTCTCCATGTTTGGGGCGGCTATCGACAGCGTCTGTACCCCAGGTTAGGGGCTGCTATACAGAAACCAGAGAAGGAATCGGGAAACCACGCTGCACCATCCTGAGGGGGTTTCTTTCCTGCACAATATTGGGCGACCCATCAATTGCTCCGGCTATTTTCCCCTCATCCAACCATCACTTCTACGGATCTTTAAATGAACCAATGCATTTAATAAAAAACTATGCTAAGTGTCGGTAGCTATGCTCGCTTCTAACATTCATTGAATAAACAGTATCCGCATCATAAAATTTAAGCGATATCGCAATCTTCATTTCTCTTATCACATTTATCGATAGGATAATCCTTAAACTGCCACGCGACACCTCTCAGGAATAATTAAAATGCATCTGTGAATAGTATTATTTTTACGTGAGGTCAGTTGGGAAACCGCATTTCCTTTTTAATAAATTACCGTCGATACCATCCATCCACCGGAATCAATGTCAAGTTGTCCAAGTCCAATCATTCGAAGAAAACAAAATAAAATAAAATGTTTTTAAAATTAATTAATTAAAAATCATCTATACCATAATGATATTAGCCTATCTTCAATAATAACCTCTAAATTGAATAATCTATAGTTTATTTCATGATTCTAGAATCATAAAAGAAAATCTGATAACATTTATTTACATCAATTATCTTCCTCCTCTCTATATGGAAAAATTTAAATTTAATCTATCTACAATCTGATTCAACTGATCCTCTTGCACTTATTATCCGCATCATAAAAATAAAGAATAAATTCTCTTAATCACATAAATCGTAGGTACATATTCTATCTGTTGAAGATGTAGTTTAATATTCTCTGAAATTAATTATCTCATAATAATAATAATGACAATTAATTGATAAGCAGAAAAATTTAATTTGGGTAAAAAAACCTAAGTCCCTAAGCCTTAGTAAACTTTATAATAAATATGCTTAATCTGAGTCCATCAGCTCTTGTTTCTTTCTAAAAAAAAAATGCTTATTTTCGTCGATATTAAATTGATATTCTGTCACTAACAAATGTATATCTTCCAATATTATAACGTCAGCAGTCGCAAGTAAGTTCCAAGTATATAACAGCTCAAAATGGCTATTTCAAATATATATCGATCATTAAATGAAAAATATTGGTCACTTTGACCATGTCATTTGGTTAAAATATTCAGATAACATCCTAAAATTAAATGTAGGTATTGTATAAAGATCAATTATTATCGTAGTTCAAATAGAAATTATACCTATCATGATTTATGGTTTCACCAATGTCCAATCAAGTATCAAAAAAATTCGTAGGAATGCATTTGGTAACCTATTTTATTTATTTGTGGTAGAGATTCAAATTATGAAGTTGCTCTATCAATTAAATACATTCTCGATACCAAACTTCAAATAATATTCAATACAACGTTGACATATTCTCTATGAAGACAACAAGTTTCCTTTTTTTAATTTCTTATTTGGATATTTAATCTGAAGACAGTTTACGGTAACCCACATACGAAATCTACGATATATTTCATTGTATTCATGTACCACTAACCCAAAATATCTCGCATTACCATTTTAATATCTTGCCGCATATGTCAAACATCACCATTGGCCGGTAATACGTCGTATTTACCACCAAAATTATCCATAAGCATATCTATCTCTCCATTTACCAATATTAATTATCATAATATCTCGTCATTCATTCCCATAAATATATCTCAGCGAATAATTATTCGTAAATCCACATCAACATGTCACTCAAATCCTAACTTCCCTACGTAAACATTTATCATTTCCAACTAGGTGGCAAATCATCTTAACATATCATTAATGTACTGCGACAGTACATTTCTGGGTTAAGTTTCATTTGTAATACACATGAACACGTTATCCTGTAAATGAAACACATGTATAAACTAAACAAGTTAATATTTACTCACATGTCATCGCGTCGTAATAGTAACCAGATCTAAGTTACTCAGAAATCAACTATCTTCTTTAAAACATTACGTCTGGGATATGTCTCTTTGTATACGTTGTTTCAATCCCATAATGGTTGAAAACATCACTTTAAATCTCGCCTCGTTCAATTATAAACATTCCTATACAATGACATTGATTATAAACTCTGGAAGAAATACCTACTCCCATAATGATAAATCAGCTAGGATAATCTCATTGCGAAGATAGTATCGACTGAGATTTCATCACGAAGAACTCCGTAACAAGCAACATACCAATGTTCACTACAAATATTTAAATACTACGTCTACGACACATTAGTTTCAAGATAATAAAATAATTCTTTGGAACTTAGCTTGCGGCTGCTGATGTTAGATGACTGGGTTAAGCTCCGATGTTGTCATCTTAGGGCTGCGTAGAATATCCCCAACATCCGTTACATCACCATCAAGTTGTAGTCTCAAAACTTGGGTTAGCAGGAACAGCTGGGCGGTCTACGTCAGAAAAACTTTACAGAAAAACAATATATATACAGATCTCCACCTTATCAATACAAATTTATTTTACATTAAGCAAGTAAATATAGTAAATATATTTACTTGCTTAATGTAAAATGTAAAATAAATTTGTATTGATAAGGTGGAGATCTGTATATATATTGTTTTTCTGTAAAGTAATATCCATCAATACGGAAATGAAACTTATAAATAACACTACGTCAGAAAGTCGGCTCCATCTCCGATTTAGCTTCTCATGTTGTAGCCGTTAGTCATATGTGAAAGAAACATTTCCAATATGGCAATTAATATCACGTTCATATCCTTCAGAATGTTCTACAAAGAATCTAGATTATATTTTTGTTTCAGGTTATTATGTCAGAAATTCATTGTCAATTCCTTGTGACAGATTCTAACAGGTAAAAATCATCAAATTAGCTTTTAATTTCTTTTTATCCAGCCAATCAACCTATAATACGTTAAATTTGACTTGGTATTTCGTAACGGCCTTCGGTCTATATTCCGACTACTGTCCGGATACTATTCAACTTCTTCTGACTTTCCGCCTCGATGTTTGATCAGATATAGGCGTAATTCTACAATTTCTTCACTGTGCAGGTTCTTCAGCTCTTATTAATTGAAATATCTCCCTTCTTCTTTCCGCGAGGATTATTTTTTCGTGGATAAATTTACTTCGAAGTTTTACGTACCAAATTTTTTTATTATTCACCCACTTCCTCTTTTTTAACAATTTTAAAAACTTTCTATTATTTTTTATCACGGCCGCATGGATCCTTTATAACTTTACGTCTAACTCCATGACCTAGGCATACTTAATTCGCCAAATGAACATCTTTGCCGTCACATGCATGGCCTCCTTGATTTTATGCGTCCATATTATATATATTCTGAAATTACGGCCTATTTCACTTAATATATTCGTTCTTTTTAGATGTATGGCTCAATTACATAATCTTTGCGATCTCATTACCGTGCATGGCAAACTTTTAACATCGTATGACATCCTTTATTCCGTTATCAGGACGATGAAAACGGTACAACGCTGGTTATATTTTCCCCAGGATGTCATCATTATGAATAGAGTTAACCCGATGAGTGCTACACCCGGCCTATAGAAGTGCTGACGCGGCCGGTCCAGCACTACTATGCCTGTCTATAGACGGTGCGCAAGATTTTTTTTTTAGTTCACTCTCGAGTGCCAATTTGATATCTGACATGTTCTGCCATCTGTTGGGCATTATGTAGAACTGATTGATCACTGATTATAGCTTCGGTAAGTAACTTACAGAGCTTTTTGTAGACATCTGTAGAGTTCTTCTGTGATGTAAACAAACATGGCAGAACCACAATCTAGTTGCTCTTGCAGTGCTGTTATTTTGGATCAAAGAATCTTTCCGTTATTAACCATAGCGGAAAGTGATGATGGAGATGGTGATTTTAATGATTTGTTAAACGATTTTGAAAGTGAGAGTAATCAGGAGATAGTGGGTTCGAACCCCACTGTCAGCAGCCCTGAAGATGGTTTTCCATGGTTTCCCATTTTCACATCAGGCAAATGCTGGGGCTGTACCTTAATTCAGACCATAGCCGCTTCCCTCCCATTCCTAGGCCTTTCCTATCCCATCATCGCCATAAGACCTTTCTGTGTCGGTGCGACGTAAAGCAAATAGAAAAAAAAACCCGTGAGAGTGATACCGAGAGTTCCAAAAATATTGTGAAAGAGAAACAGAGCCTCATTCTAAACGAAAGAAGAAAGGCACGGTGGGTTCAAAATCTATTTCATCGCTATTTTCGTGGCGGGCAGATTACTTTTCTCCACCAGACTTTCAAGTAACTGTGACAGACTCTGAGGGCTAAGTAGTGTTTGATGACAACCCGAATATTATGGATTTTTTAAAAACTTTTGTGCCATTGGAGTTGGTGCAGATAGTTGAACAAATCAGCATCACAAAAAACCAGTAGAAAACATTTAACTATCACCTCACTCTGGGTTTAGAAAATATTTTAAAAAATCAACTTATGTACTCCTGAGAAGTTACATATATTAGTGCATACAGATTTTAGGAAATAGTATTATTTTGGGCTCTTTACTTTGTATAAAGATAATGTACGCATGGGCACAAAAGTGTAATTTTGTTTTCTCTCAAAATAATATTGAACATAAGTGTTCCATTTGCATTTAGATGTATAAAGAACCAACATTTGTAAACATTTTAAGCTGATCATCCCACTGATACGTTAAAAATTGAGGTTTCTACAAAAAAAAAATTACATACGAATGAAAAAACTCAGCACTGAGGTACCAAACAGTCAACTGGTAACTCAGCACTTAAAAGGTTAATAGAGCAGAGACCCCTAGTCCCAGGTAGCCCTTAAGTGGGTAGGAGGTGCTAAGCATTTCCGGTTCAACGAAGTGAGATCTATCATGAGACTAGCAACGTGGAATCTGAGGAGTTTGTTGCTGATAAACTTGACAAAGTGGCAGAAAGACAATTGCAGTAGTGAGAAGCATGTCTGAGCCAACAATATCTGAACCAGCAAAGTCTTCATAATGCACCTTACTCATTGGATGCAAGTGCAAAGGTGGAGACATTGTTAGTAGACATGCATTTCGGTCTTGAAAGTAGCTTAAAAAGAACAATTGCAGATGTATGCAGAAATTGTAAAACTTAGCTCAAGAGCCACAAGCTCTTGAAACCTGTCAGCAAACAGGGTATTAGAACATACATAAAGTGGCCAGATACATGAATGGGTTGTTGGTGGACTTAATGGTGAGGTTTTTTGGAAGCTGAAAAGATTGGAAAGCAGTTAGAGGTTCATGGTGTCTACTGATACTGGAAGTAATAGAATTTAATATAGGTACTGGAAATATGCTGAAATTTTGAATCATATACTGGAAAAATTATAAAATATACCGGAACAAATATCATTCTTTATAATCTACCCTGGATATTTACACTCCGAAAGTCCAGATAATAAGAACAATTGTTTAGGTTGGCATTATAACTTAGTGATTTTATGGAAAAGTAATACTTACGAAGTACAGTAGTAACAGTGCAGTTACTAGAATAATAACTTGTGATTTTTTTGCAACACTTCAAGTATAATAACAATGTATGCATTATATTATATGCTATACTTCAAGTAGCTTATATTATGCATATAATATAATTCTTCCATTGTTATTTGTTTATTTACTTACTACCGAGCTCAATAACTGCAGTCGCTTAAGTGCGACCACTATCCAGTATTCGGGAGATAGTGAGTTCGAACCCCACTCTTGGCAGTCCTGAAGATGGTTTAACATGGTTTCCCATTTTCACACCAGGCAAATACTGTGGCTGTACCTTAATTAAGGCCACGGCTACTTACTTCCAACTCCTAGCCCCTAGTCCCGTCGTCACCATAAGACCTGTCTGTGTCAGTGCGATGTAAAGCAACTTATAAAAAAAAAAAACCTTACATTGATGTTGTACTTATTTTTCAGAGACAATGAGTAAAATAAGAGGAAAAACTTCCTTCAAAGATCACTGGTTGTACAGAACAATAAATTAAGATTGGAATTGGCTTCTGAGAGTGGAAAATGATAACTATAAAGGGTATTTATTGCTCTTTGTATAGGACTAGTTTTGATATTAGTAACATGGGGGTGTCTTCGGTTCTGTCTCATGGCTAAGGCAAAAGACACATTGAAAGAGTAAACGCTTCAAGTTCCAGCAAAAATCTGTTTCACATGATACCTGCCAAGGAAGCAACTACAGACTCTGTTACTGTGAATGCTGCTCCATAAACTACAAACTATGTTCCAGTGAAAACTAAACTTGGTGAAGTGCTAACTTGATAGGCATACTTGTGTTGTGCCAGAAGCACTCTTAACAATTTTATCAAGGGTGAAGTTATTACTGCAGAAATACTGTGGGCTGTTCCTCAAGTTGTGACCCATTCTTCTGCAAGAAGTTTTGGCAATAGTGATCTTTTTAAAATCATATTTCCTGACACTTAAATTGCAAAGAAGTTCAAGTTGCACAAGGATAAATTTGTATACCTCGTTACATATGGACTGGGTCCATACTTCCAAAAAGAATTGACCAACTTGGTTAAAGAGTGTCTTGCTTTTGTATTTCTTTTGATGAAAATCCTTAGCCTGTTTCCAGTCATTCGATCCAGTCAGGAATGGAATGAATGAAGCCCCATCTAGTTTAACATTAAGAATTTCATTCTTCAGATTCCGTATTGAATCAAGATTCACATTAGAGAAATGGGAAAGTTAATATCCACCTTTTCAATACAATATATTACGTGAGGGTTTACATTTAAAACATCACGTTTATTTCCTTTTTGGTACCGGTTTCGACAGTGTTTGATGTCATCATCAGCCAAGACAACTATACAAAGATATATTACATTAATCGTGACTCCTACAGTAATATTACAATGATAGTATTGAATATAAACATGAGTATAATTAAAAAGTATGTACATATATAAGCTGACAGTCAGTGCGATAAAAGATTGTTTTTATAAGGTGTACACCTTTAGTTAAAAAATATAGATTTCTATATATAGATACATTTCATTGTAACAACTGCCTCAGTACTTACCTCGGACAAACCGGTAGATCATTCAAAATTAGATATACAGAACATGTAAACACTATCAAATACCAAAGATTCTGTGCAGTAGGACAACATATAAATGACTACGAACACAAATTTCAAGGCTTAGACCAAGACATAGACATCATCGAAATAATAAACAAAGGCCCTGCACTCGATTTAACAGAACAATTCTATATATCACTTGACCAGTACTATAACCCTAATTATAATCTCAATGACCTCTCTGAAAAACCTACGATCTTGTTTGACACGTTCATTAAAATTTTAAATAATCTAAAAATACCCAAAAATCAATCAGTCTTCAAAACAATACATAACACGCTCAAGTATTACCCCTACCGCCCTGCGCGCCCTCCTGATTATAGTCCCGCCTCTATCGCCCTCCCCCTCCCTCCAACTTAGAAACTCCGCCCTTCTCTGCACTCGTGCAGATCCGCCTTTACCTTCAGTTAGTCCGTTAGTTCCTCTCTGACACATTTAATACTGGCTTGGCATCCGAGGTGACTCTTCTATTCTTTTATTAATAATATACATTCTTGGCTTATGTTATTTTAAATTCGCGGATTATATTTTCTTATAGGTTCCGTCTTGGTTCAAGATCTTTCTCGAATAACCTATGTACTCGCAACTCAAAGCACAAGAATCTCTTCAATACTATCACAACAGAACTGCACTTAATCCAAAATGCTCTATCCACTAATATGATATAAACATACAAAATTAGAGTACAAAAACTTACACATAGAATCTACCAACGGACATCCTTATATGCCAACATCAATGTGCTGTGACATCCAATCTATTAAGTCCAAGCTCAACCCATATTCGAATACTTTCTAGATTTTACTGTACATACTTTTATGTAGAAACATTCATAACTAAGCATGTGTTTTACTTCTTTTATAATGTTAAACATGGCTACACAGCCTTCATAAACATAACCCTACTGTTCAACAGACATATATGTCACTAAAAGCTGATTATTATACTTCACTTTCATTACTTTCTCCTTTTTTAACTAATGGTGTACACATTATAAAAACAATCTTTTATCGCACTGACTGTCAGCTTGTATATGTATATACTTTTTAATTATACTCATGTTTATATTCAATACTATCATTGTAATATTACTGTAGGAGTCACGATTAATGTAATATATCTTTGTATAGTTGTCCTGGCTGATGATGACGTCAAACATTGTCGAAACCGGTACCAAATGTAAATAAACGTGATGTTTTAAATGTAAACCTTCACGTAATATATTGTATTGAAAAGGTGGATATTAACTTTCCCATTTCTCTATTGTGCCCCATCTAGTGGCGAGAATAGGAATTGTACCGGCTGTCGAAGCCTGTTGCACTCCTCAGGGGGCAATTATTAATGAATGACAGGTGAAATGAAATAAGAATGGAGAGTGTTGCTGGAATGAAATATGACAGGGAAAACCGGAGTACCCGGAGGAAAACCTGTTCCTCCTCCGCTTTGTCCAGCACAAATCTCACATGGAGTGACCGGTATTTGAACCATGGAACCCAGCGGTGAGAGGCCGATGTGCTGCCACCTGAAACACGGAGACTACCTGCATGTCTTTTGATGCAAGTTTAAATTCTGTCCCTAAGAAGGGTCAAATGGGTATGGCTGTTGGATTCTGGGATGGAAATTTAGTTCAAGCAAGATATCTTACATCCGCATTTTTAGGTCATACTATTGCTGAAGACTTTCTGATGACAATTTTGCAAAACTTGAAAGACACTGGTTTGGATGCGAAAAAGATGCTGCAAATATCAACCTGAAGTTTGTTTTTTTTACGTCGCACCGACACAGCCTGAAGTTTTTGAAAGATCTAAAGAAGTACTTAGGTGAATCACCTTCAGACCCGGAGCTGTTGGATTTTGGTTTCTGCTCCTTGCATACTATTCATGGTGCATATAAAACAGCACACAATAACTCTGAATGGAACATTAACATATTTTTGCGCTCTATGTATTACTCCTTCAAGGAATTTCCAAGTAGGCACGCACATTACAAACACATAACAGGATCACATCTTTTTCCTCTGAAGTTCTGCTCTATCAAGTGGGTTGAAAACTTAAAAGTTATTGAAATAGCTATCAAAATGCTGCCACATATTAAGAAGTATGTTGATGCTTTTGAGGGAAGACCTCCTGCGTCAGAAAAATTTGGAATTATAAAAAAGAGTTGTAAGAAAGGATCTGCTCCCAGCACAGTTGGGATTCATGATTCTGTTTTTCTTGAACTGGAACAATATTTCTCTAAGTATCAGAGTATTGATCTTCTTTTGCCTTTTATGTTCTTTGATCTTAGTACTATGCTTGAACACCTGTTGGAAGAAGTGTAAAGCACCAAGTTTTATAGTCAGCAAATACTAGTAAGAAACTTCTTTCGATTGATTTAAAGAAAACAGAATACCTCAAGCCCTTCCATGCTGTTGACATTGGATTTGCAGCCTCAGGAGCTTTAAAAGATAAGGGAATGAAAGATGTGAAAGTTCTTCAGTTCTATGGAGACTGCAGAAAATTTCTTGTTGATACTTGTATGAAGATTTTTGTCAAGTTTGTTAGAGGGACTTTCAGGGTGACTGCTGCATTAGAATTTCTTGTTGAGACAAAACAATTAGCTCCTATGGAAGCTGATATTGCAAAATGAGACTGCTTAAATTTCGCATCAAAGGTAGAAGTAGTGAAGTATCTCAAGAAGTTTGACCCCAAAACCGATCGATTGGATGATTTTCTTAGCAGCGTCTATTTTCAACACACTGTTTGAAAGGAACTATTCCACTTAACACAAAAAGTGCTTGTTTTGTTTCATAGTAATGCTACTGTAGAAAGAGGTTTTTCAATAAACAAAGAATGCCTAGTAGAGAATATTCATGAAAATAGCTTCATTGTACAGCGTCTGGTGTATGAAAGTATCTGCAGCAGGTGGAGTATTAGCTATCAGTGTTTCGAGAAAGAAGAAAGCGGAGATTGTTATTAGTGGAATCCTGTATGGGAGGGATACTGACTGGAGGGTGATTGGGGATTTAAATGAGACAATGGAGTGTTTATGTGGGAAACTGGGAGTGAAATTTCTAGATCCTAATGGGTGGGTAGGAGATAGGGATCTGCGCTCAGATGACCTTCACTTAAACCGCAGTGGTACGTATAAGTTAGGAAATTTTTTTGGAAGGATAACAGGGAGGTACATTCAGGTAAACGGGGTGGCCTAGGGATGCGGTGATAAGGGAACAGGGAACTGGAAATCAAGTAGGGATGACATAAAATTGTTAGTGTGGAACTGTAGAAGTATTGTAAAGAAAGGAATAGAACTAATTTAATATATAATATATATATATTTACCAGATATTGTAATTAGGAGTTGAATCATGGCTGAGAAATGATATTATGGATGCACACATTTTTGCATGGCACTGGAGTGTGTTTTGATTGATAAATTTCATTTTTTATTCCGTATTGATAGTCAGCATAAGACATAAATGAAAGAAAAGTTCCACCTAATCAATACTATTTTATTGTCTCATGTAGGACCGGTTTCGACCTCTCAAAAGGTCATCCTCAGCTACACTAGAATTGCATTTACCCACTCACACAATAAATACTATAAAGACGGACTCCGTTCATCCTGACTCCCATAAGAAAGCAGCATACCAAAGCATGATTTACAGAGCCTTTAATTTACCGTTATCAAAAACAGACCTCAACGAAGAGTTACAATTAATTCATGAAATAGCCTGAAAAAATGGTTACAAAAAAAGAGATGATAAATTCCATTATCCGTAAGATCGAATCCCGTCCCAAAACTACACTGCTGAAACCAGATAAACTTCGAAAAGATTACGCAACTTTCACTTTTAATAACACGTGCATATATTCTCTACCTAATGTCTTTAAGAAGCATAATCTTAAAATAGCTTTCAGAACTACACGTAACAGCAGGCATATTATACATAATACCAAATCAGTCAACAATAACAACAAATATTTTCAATCAGGAGTATATCGAATTAGATGTAACAGCTGCCTAACAAGTTACATAGGGCGTACTGGAAGAAATTTTGCGATAAGGTATAATGAACATGTCAACGCTATTAAGCATAATCATTTCTCTGCTATAGGACAGCACATGCACGATTACAAACATAATTTTACGGATATAGAAAATGATTTGAAAATATTAAATACAAATCCGACAGGCCCTTTGCTTAATATATACGAGGAGTTATACATAACATTTGATCAATATACAAATCCCAATTATAATATCAACGAACTAACTGAGAAAACCAACATTTTATTTAATAAAATTATCCCAATTGTGAAGAATGATTACATCAAATTAGTTAACAAACAGTGTCATACGCCAGCCATAGCACAGACAGCGGACACGCCCGGCCCCGCCCATACACACAACAAGGCTTCCCCCACACACCCCTCCAACCCCTCCACAACAGCCGACAACATTATCAGAAATACAAGGTACAATACGCGATAGAGACAGCCAAACAGCAAACATCTCAATCACCCCATAGCAGTAAGTAAATTTTCATAGAACTCACACTAGTATTCAAATTTTATTTATTTATTTATTTATTTATTTATTTATTTATTTATTTATTTATTTATTTATTTATTTATTTATTTATTTCACTCAGAATTTCTAATTCAATCATTTTGACTTGCAGATATTCTCTATCATAAGAAAGGAAAGAGCCACCATTAACGACCTTGGATTCAAAAAAGGAACAATTTCTAGAACATTAATCAGCGTCAAACAAATAGATTATCCAAGTTACAAATACTAAATTGGAAAGTGGTTGAGTAAATTTCCATACAAATTGGCAATTGTTACAATAATTTAAGCTTAAAACTTGCAAACAACATAAGAAAGTGTCTGTCTCTTATTAATTTGGACTGTCAACTGAAGTTTACATCCAACGCACATTACAGTTATTTTAATGTTTTAATGTGTTTAAGAGTTTTGCTTATGAGTTATTTCACATAATTCTAACATAATACGCACTGCAACAACGCAAGAATTACTATTATCTGCCGATTTAGACAGTCAACAGTGCAATTAAGTTAAACCATTTCCATTAATTTTTATTGTGACTTTTATTGTTTTAATGTGTTTAAGTGTTTATGTGCTAACTTCTTATTATTCTAATATAACACGAACGGTACAACGCAAGAACCACTGTTACCTGCCATATTAGACAATCAACAGTGCAGTCTAGAACGTTAAACTACATTTACTAATGTTTTATTTTGGCTAGTTACTTGGTTTTATTGAACTATCAACATGTATATTTCTACATTTAGTGTAATTTATTGTTAAAACGAGTATTATACTGATTATTTTACAATTGTTCAACTAAGTTCATTTCACACAGGACTAAATATTCATAAGATTGGAAATCAATTCAACTGACTAGGCAAATGCCTATGTTTAAAAAATACTCCAACATACTCATCACATTGTAGAAAAGACAAACTCATATTAGTTTCTCACATATGTACATTGAGTGTAATAAGAGCAATTAATTTTTGTAATTGTATAATATTGAATTCTCAGCATGGGTATAACCACTTTAAAATAGTTGAATTCTAGAGTATGTCATTAGCTCTCAATATGAGGCATATTATGTAAATGCAATTCTAGTGTAGCTGAGGATGACCTTTTGAGAGGTCGAAACCAGTCCTACGTGTGACAATAAAATAGTATTGATTAGGAGGAACTTTTCTCTCATTTATGTCGTACTGGAGTGTGTATCGTAGAGATAGGATACGAATGGTGGGAGGGGGAGTATTCATTGTGGTGAAAGAAGAATTTGTAAGCTACGAAAAAGTTAAAGATGACACACATGCAATTCTAGGTGTAAGGCTCATTTCTAAAGATAATAGGCAACTTGATATATTTGGAGTGTGCGGACCGGGAAAGGGTAGCACTGACGCGGATTCGGAATTATTTGATAGGATAGTTGGCTATGTGGGAAACGACATGGAAAGAAATGTGATTGTAGCAGATCTGAATTTGCCAGATGACAATTGGGAAGAAAATGCGAACGACAGGAAGCATGACCAACAAATGGCAAATAAGTTAATATGGGAAGGACAGCTGATTCAGAAAGTGATGGAACCAACCAGATGGAAAAATATCCTGGATGTGTTGCTGATAAAACCAAATGTGCTCTATGGGGAAACTGAAGTAATAGATGGTATTAGCGATCATAAAGCTGTTTTTGTCGTAGGTAAAAATAAATGTGATAGAAAGGAAGGTCTTAAAAGTAGGACTATTAGGTAGTACCATATGGCTGATAAAGCAGACATGAGGAAGTTTCTAAAAAGTAACTATGATCGGTGGAAAACGGTAGATAAAAATGTAAACAGACTCTGGGATGGGTTTAAAGAAATTGTTGAGGAATGCGAAAACAGGTTTGTACCTTTAAGGGTGGTAAGGAATGGTAAAGACCCACCTTATTATAATAGAGAAATAAAGAGACTAAGAAGGAGGTGCAGACTGGAAAGGAATAGAGTTAGAAATGGCTGTGGGAGTAAGGAGAAATTGAAGGAACTTACTAGAAAATTGAATCTAGCAAAGAAGGCAGCTAAGAATAACATGATGGCAAGCATAATTGGCAGTCATACAAATTTTAGTGAAAAAAGGAAGGGTATGTATAGGTATTTTAAGGCAGAAACAGGTTCCAAGAAGGACATTCCAGGAATAATTAATGAACAAGGAGAGTGTGTATGTGAGGATCTTAAAAGGCAGAAGTATTCAGTCAGCAGTATGTAAAGATTGTTGGTCACAAGGATAATGTCCAGATAGAAGAGGAGACTAAGGCCAAAGAAGTATTAAAATTTACATATGATAACAATGACATTTACAATAACATACAAAAGTTGAAAAGTAGAAAAGCGGCTGGAATTGATCAGATTTCTGGGGATATACTAAAGACAATGGGTTAGGATATAGTACCATATCTGAAGTACTTATTTGATTATTGATAGGTCAGAGGAGCTACACCAGATGAATGGAGAGTTGCTATAGTAAGCCCTGTGTATGAAGGAAAGGGTGATAGACATAAAGCTGAAAATTACAGGCCAGTAAGTTTGACGTTCATTGTATGTAAGCTTTGGGAAGGCCATCTTTCTGATTATATACGACATGTTTGTGAAATTAATAACTGGTTTGATAGAAGGCAGTTCAGTTTTAGGAAAGGTTATTCTACTGAAGCTCAACTTGTAGGATTCCAACAAGATATAGCAGATATCTTGGATTCTGGAGGTCAAATGGACTGTATCACGATTGACCTGTCTAAAGCATTTGATAGGGTGGATCATGGGAAACTACTGGCAAAAATGAGTGCAATTGGACTATACAAAAGAGTGACTGAATGGGTTGCTATATTTCTAGAAAATAGATCTCAGAGAATTAGAGTAGGCAGCTTTATCTGGCCCTGTAATAATTAAGAGGGGAATTCCTCAACGCCATATTATTGGATCTTTATGTTTTCTTATATATATAAATGATATGAGTAAAGGAGTGGAATCGGAGATAAGGCTTTTTGCGGATGATGTTATTCTCTATAGAGTAATAAATAAGTAACAATATTGTGAGCAAATCCAGAGTGACCTCGAAAATGTTGTGAGATGGACAGCAGGGAATGGTATGTTGATAAACGGGGTTAAAAGTCAGGTTGGGAGTTTCACAAATAGGAAAAGTCCTCTCAGTTTTAAATACTGTGTTGATGGGGTGAAAGTTCCTTTTGGGGATCATTGTGAGTATCTAGGTGTTAATATAAGGAAAGATCTTCATTGGGGTAATCACATAAATGGGATTGTAAATAAAGGGTACAGATCTCTGCACATGGTTATGAGGGTGTTTAGGGGTTGTAGTAAGGATGTAAAGGAGAGGGCATATAAGTCTCTGGTAAGACCCCAACTAGAGTATGGTTCCAGTGTATGGGACACTCACCAGTTCTAGCTGCTAGACGAAGGAAACGAATGGACATCGACTTAGAATTTTACAGTACCGATGCAATGCAAGACAGATCATGGACAAACGCTAACGAAGAACAAAGACGCACGATCACAAGATTAGCCATTCATGGCTACCACCACAAGTTATGTAGCAATAAGAAATTCCACCTACCAAACGAGAATTGCATATGTTCGCTCTGTGCAAAGTGCTGCGAAAAATACCATATTGTGTTGTGTTCAAAAAGGAGCAAAATCATCACGCAAATTAGCAAAGATAATTTAAAAAATTTGATGTAATCATATTGTATATGCCCTTTCGGGTGCTTTTCCTATTAATAATAAAGTTTGGGTTGGGAGGAATTGAGAGAAAGAGGAGGAGCTGCTCGACTAAGTGGTATGTTCCGAGCTGTCAGCGGAGAGATGGCGTGGAATGACATTAGTAGACGAATAAGTTTGAGTGGCGTTTATAAAAGTAGGAAAGATCACAATATGAAGATAAAGTTGGAATTCAAGAGGACAAATTGGGGCAAATATTCATTTATAGGAAGGGGAGTTAGGGATTGGAATAACTTACCAAAGGAGACGTTCAATAAATTTTCAATTTCTTTGAAATCATTTAGGAAAAGGCTAGGGAAACAACAGATAGGGAATCTGCCACCTGCGTGACTGCCCTAAATGCAGATCAGTATTGATTGATTGAAATGCATCAACATTGATAAATGAAGCTTTAGAAAAATATAAAAATAGTACAAATAACATTGCAGACAAAAGAAAGTTAGCAACAGAAGAATTAAAACATATAGAATTGAAGAAGCAATGTATTATCAGAGATGCCAACTATTACGATGAAATCATAATAGAACCCCACTGTCGGCAGCCCTGAAAATGGTTTACCGTGGTTTCCCGTTTTCACAACAGGCAAATGCTGGGGCTGTACCTTACTTAAGGCCACGGCCGCTTCCTTCCAACTCCTAGCCCTTCCCTGTCCCATCGTCGCCATAAGACCTATCTGTGTCGGTGCGACGTAAAGCAACTAGCAAAAAGAAATCATAATAATTACGAATTACCCATCATAATTACGCCTTTACGATTCACACGACACATTATGATTTTTTGTTGATTTTAAAATTTAAGTGTACGAAGTGTTCAAAAGGATACACAAGGAGTGCCACTACAACTTGAATTCTCAAGAATGTTATTTTCAGATTTCTCAGTAATCATTTATACCCCTTTCCTGTCCCTCGTTTAAGAATATTTCGAGTTTTCATGCGCTGAACGCAGTATGTACTACCAGTCCTGGAAAAATAGGCACATGTGAAGTGGTATATCTTGTGGAGTAGTTGTGTTTGTTTGTCACATGGTCAGGCTTCCATGCAAGTATGCAAGTTCTTTTGTCTTTGTTTGGCTGCAAAATGTTGACAAACTCGGTTTCTAATGTTAAGAACTTCATATTTGGTCCGTATTGAAAGGAGATTAACACACAACAGAAGAGAGTATAAATGATCCACGTTATATCAATACAAATTATGTTGTTAATACAAAATCACAACATTTTTATTAGGGACCGGTTTCGATGTCTTTGGACACCATCCTCAGCCATAACAGGTTAAATGAACAAAGATATATATCTTACAATACAGAATATAAACCATTAAACTCCGTTTCATTGTGAATAATGTGTGTGTGTGAGACTGGTGAAGTATTTATTGCGATTTTGTTTGGCAAATTTACGTATATTGGTCTTGTAGTATATGTGCTAATCATGTGTTACGAAATGCAAAAGGTTTGAAATAATGAAGCTTTTTCTTGTGCAGGAAAAAACGTGTGATGACGTTTCCATGACTAGTGACGCTAGTAATAAACCACAAATAGTTCAAAAATTTAGGGAAGAATACTCGAAAGAATGGCCCTATTTACTGCGTTCCTCTAAATCTCATTCACACGTGTTTTGTAGTGTGTGTAGCTGCGAGTTTTGAGAGGTGCATGATGAGGAAGAACAAGACTGAATTCCGTGCTAATATGAACTCTGAACTGTTTAGTGCTCTATTAGTGCAGAGGATGCACATGTTATCTACAAAGAAAACGTCACCAGTGTACGTTTAGCAAACAGGAACTACAAACTGCTAAGGAAGCAACTACAGTACTAAACAAAAGAAATGATCCTTCAACCTCCACTCAGATATGTAGGCCTACTGCAGATCACCTGTTACTTTAGCAGGTGAAAATCATACACTCTTTATATGCCAGTCTTTGAATATGTTACATCTGGTTGAATTGTATGTTGTTCATTGATTTTTCAATTATATGTAAGTTAGTAAGATCTCGGAAGAAAAAATTCTACATCCCCCTCCCCTTTCCTGTCTCCTGTGCCCCAACGGCTGCATTACGAATTGCTTTTGTTGAAAGTTGGCATCTCTGAATTAGGAAGAATGCTAAGGAAGAGGCAGAAGAACTGGAGAAAGAGGTGAAAATACTGAAAAAATTACAGTCGTAAGTGTGTATGTCTCTCGAGTATAAGTATGATAATAATTCACAAATTTGGTATAAAATGTATAAGTTATATAGCATAGCACATAACGTTTTGTACTTTACATATATTATGAAGCATAAAAACTGCTGCATATAGGGTACATATTTTATGGTTTTTTTCTGTGATGTATATAAAAGTGATTGATTTAATATATATATCTCTCTTGTGACTTATTATTTAGAATAAGTCTGGTACAGAATCTATTCAAGAACGGTTTACTTCCACAGTGTGTGTTATGTGATACTCTGTCTTTGGCTGTGTTTATTGGATGTAAGTGTTAATATAGTGATCCAAACAGCCAAAAGTGCATTGTCACTTATAAGCAGTGATGTTAGATAAGACTTTTCAAGTATATTTTGTGTGTGTGTGTGTGTAATGCAGCATTGTAAATTGAAAACGAACAGTTATATAGTATGAAGCTATAAATACAACACTTTTTTCATTGGCAATTTGCCAACATTTTGTCTTGTAATTGTTTTAATAGTCTTACAAACAATTTCTTTATTCATTGAGGTAGTAATTTTTTTCCAGAGAAGAGTAGTATAAATTTTCTAATTAAGGAGCTTAAAAAACAGTGGGTGGAGTAAAGGTCTGTGAGGGGAGTAGAGAGGACCTGTAAAAAAAGTTTAAAAGTTGTTTGTATTTTAAAAAAATCAGGGGTAACTGAATTTACTAAAAAGAAACACAGTCTAGCTCAAGGAGCGAGGTCGCGTGGTGCAGTACGTGCCGCGAACATGGTCGGTATTGAGCAGTACCGGGCCGCGATTGGGAAATGGCAGGCAAAGCAGAAGACGTAGACCAAGAATGGATGGGTGTTAAGAAAAGAAGGAGTAAAAATGAGTGAAGCGGTACTGGTAGTGACAGTGATAGCGGTGCTACTGGTTATTGGGGTGGTGGAATTAAACCCAGGCCCAAATACCAGCGGAAAATTTAGCATGGAGGACTTGGCAGCACTCAGGGTGGTAGTGAGTGAGGTAATACAGGAAAAGTGTCAATGGGATAAGGTGCAGGAAATAAAGGACATGATGGAGTAGCATAGAAAGGAGTTAGGGAACATGAGAAATGGCTAGAAACGAAGACGGAGGAATCGAGCAGGAGAGTGGACAATAATGAGAAGGAAATCGAGTTATTAAGAGGGAAAGTGAAACATCTGGAAGAGGAGGTGATGAAGATGAAGAGAGAAGCGGAGGGGTACAGGCAGGAGAGATCGAAGAAAGCCATATTTATATATGGTGTGGAGGAAGGTGAGAGAGAGGGCAAGATTGACCTGATATCCAAGGTGGTAGAAGTCATAAGGGATAGGATGAAGATAAACTTCAGTGAAGTAGACATAGACGATGTAGAGAGAGTTGGAAAAATTAAAGGTTGGAGGCCAATTAGGGTAAAATTTTTCTCTACCCTAATGGCAGAAGTTGTGTTAAGTAACAGTAATAATTTACAGGGACAGAAAGTAGGGGTGAAAAGAGACATGGGAAAGGAAGGAAGTGAAAATATGAAGATCTTGAGCAGACACCTACGGAGAGCGAGTAATCAGGGGCTAAAGGCCCGAATAAGAGGTCAGAGGTTGGTGGTGACAAACGGACGATGGGTTACGGAGCACTCAATGGCGAAGCTAATGGAGATGGACGAATGCGTTATTTCTGAGGGAGGAGAGATGACAAGGCAAGATGGAAGGAAGAAAGAAGTAACAAAGAGGAGGGGAGACGTGGAAGGAGAGGGGATCATCTCAGAAGAGAACGGACAGTGCAGTGTGGATACAGAAGATCAAAATAGTGAAGGGGTGAGTGAGGGTGAGCAGCAAGAAATGGTGAGAGCAGAGTGCAGTGGTTTAGGTAGCAAGAAAGGACACGAGAGGACTGATCGACAGGAAGGTTGAGCAATTATGAGTAAAGGAAGAAGTAGGAGTTTAAAAGACCTCTGGGGAAAAGTACGTAGAGGGATGGAGGATATGGAGGACATGGAACGGAATAGGTTGGTTAAAAAAGGAGGAATGGAGACAAGGGATGAGAGGTCGATAACTACAAGGAGCAAGAATAGAGGGTGAGACTTAGAAGGGAGGGAGGGAATGTTATAACTATATTGGAAAATAGGATTTGTGAATGTTGAGGGACTAAAGAACAAATTAGGAAATAAGGAAGTTTGGGAAGTAATAGAAAGTTTCGATGTTGTGGCACTCTTGGAAACAGGGAGGGAGATATCATGGAAGGGGTTTGTGATAAAATATAAATATGGAAGGAAAGAGAGGAATAAGGGACGCGCACCAGGAGGGATGATAGTTTTAATTAGGGAAGAAATTAGTGAAATGGTAGAGGATATAGAGACAGATATGAAAGAAACTATATGGTTGAGATTGAATATGGGAGGGGTTGAGGGAAGGAGGAAGAAAATAAAACTAGCGTTCATTTATTGCCATCCTACTAGTTCAGCATATACAAATAAGTATTTTTTGAAGAGTTATTGGTGGATATTAGTAGGATAAGAGGAAAGTTTGCAGAAGAAGAGGGTATGTTGTTATTCGGAGACTGGAATGCGAGAATAGGGGAACAGAGCCCAGTATATAGTAGGGAGGATGGAATGTGTATGTTGAAAAGTAGAAGGAGTGAGGATAAAATTATAAACAGTTATGGGGAGAAGCTCCTAGAGATGTGCGCTGTGGGGAATTTGTATATTCTGAATGGATGGATGGAGGGTGACAGTACGGGGAAATTGACATATGTTACTGAGAAGGGAGGTAGTGTGATAGATATGGTTTTAAGCTCGGAAGGAAAGATTGAGGATATTGTAAGAATGGAAATAGGAGACTGGATTGAATCACACCATTTCCCAGTGTGGGTTATGTTGAAAAGGGGGGAAGAGAAGTGTAAGCTGAGACGAAGGATAAACAAGGGGGTGGATATAATAAGTATAAATGGTCAGAGAAAGTGGGTCGGGATTGGAATAGGGTAGCAAAAGAGAAAGTACAACTTCTGAAATATGGGTGGGAAGGTGCGTTAGAGGAGAATAATATTGATAAAGCCTTGGAATTGCTGCTACATCCAATAAAGATGATAGCGCAGAATGTAGAAAGAGAAATAAGAAAGAGGGTGAAGAATGGTTTAATAGAGAGTGTGAAGGAGTGCAGAGGAGGGTGCTGGGTGCATTAGGAGAGTACAGAAAGAAAGGTGGGAGCGCACAAAGGGAGATTTTCTGCAAATTGAGGAAGGAGTATAAAAAGAAAATTTGTGAGGTAAAAAAAGGCATGGCTAGAGGAACAAATTGAAGCCATAAATAAGGATTGTAAGGCTAACAACATTGAGAAAGTATGGGAAAATTAATAGAATAATTAAGGGTTGGTTGTTCAGTGGGTGAGGTACTTTGGTGTATTACTAGGGGAGAAGGGGGAAGAAAGATGGAGAGGGACGGGGGAAGAAGTAATTTGAAGGAATATGAGAGTGGCAATTTATGAACTGGACAAGGAAATTACAAGGGAAGAAATCTTGAGAGCGATAAGCAGAGTTAGGGGAAAGTCGGCTGGGGGATGTAATGGGATAAATAATTTTTGGAAAGAAATTCGCAAAAATGAGACAATGATAGAGGGCATAGTTAAACTATTCAATAAGATCTATGAGGGAGGTAAGTACCCGAAGGAATGGGAAATAGGAATTGTATGTCCAATATATCAGGGTAAGGGTAGTAGGAACAGTTTGAACAATTATAGAGGAATATCCCTGTTAGACTCCTTAAGTAAAATATACACTGGGGTGTTGGCGAACAGGTTGAGCGAGTGGGCTGAAGAAAATGAAATATTGACAGATTTCGAAGGGGGATTTAGGAAAAAGAAAAGAACAGTGGATAATATGATGATAGTAAAGACTGTTTTAGAAAAGTATAAGAGCCTGGCTAGAAGTACGGTTTATGTGGCAGCAATAGATTTTGAAAAAGCATTTGATAAGGTGAATAGAGAGGCTCTATTAGAGAAATTAGGCAGGCTGGGGGTTTCGGAAAAGATGTTGAGGGCAGTGGAGGGAATGTATAGGGTTGTCAGGTTTTGTGTAAAATTGGGAGACGAGAGACTGAGTAGACCCTTAATAGAGTCCAAGGTGGGTTTAAAGCAAGGGTGCAAGTTATCGCCAATATTGTTAATTTTACTTATTAACGATATTTTGGAGGGGCACGGGGCAAGCAATTGGGCCGTGATGATGTGATATTGATGACTCTAACTTCAGGGGGGATGCAGAGAGCATTAAATGCAGTGTCGCTGTTTGCGAGGAAATGGGGCTTGAGAATTAATGGGAATAAATCTAAAATATTAGTAGGCCAGGTAAACAAAGGAAGAAAGATAGAAGGGAAATGGGTCCTGCAGGGAGAAAGTTTGGAACAAGTAAGGAAGTTGGAATATTTAGGAGTTATTATTAACAGTAAAGGAACCTGGAACGATCAGATTAGTAGGGTGAAAAACAGAGGATTGGCAGCCCTAGCCTCGGTCAGAAACTTGCTAGCTAAATACCCGGGTATTAGTTATAAAGCCTTGAGGCTAGTGTTAAGATCGGTGATTTTCGGGAGGGTATTGTATGACGCAGAAGTTTGGGGGTTGGATGAGAAAAGAGGGGAATTAAGACGTATTATTAGTAGTTTTGGTAAGATAGTAATGGGTCTGCAGGGCGGAATTAATGTGTGGGGAGGATTTGGAATCGGAGGGTGTGAAAAGAATAGTTAGATACTGGATGAATTTAAAAAGACAGGGAGGTTGTACAGGCAGCGTATGAACAGCAACGTAAGAGGATGTATAAAGGCAGATGGCTAGAAAAAATTAACGGATATTTGGAGATGATAGGATTAGGGCATCTGTGGGGGGAGGTTTGGACAAAGACAGAAGTTAGAGGGATGAGGATGCTGGTGAGGAGGATTAGAGACATTCATAGGCAGAAATTATTGGGGGAAAGTAGACTGAGAAATTCGCTGAATGTTTTTATTAAAATAGAGGAGGTAGCAGGGATAAATATTAGATACGTTGACAGGTCAAAAAGGTATGGGATGGTGTGGTGGTTTATGGGATTGCATAGGAATAAAGGATGGTTACAAGGAAGGGACAAGACAGTGTGTATGTATACCGGGCGAGTTGGCCGTGCGCGTAGAGGCGCGCGGCTGTGAGCTTGCATCCGGGAGATTGTAGGTTCGAATCCCACTATCGGCAGCCCTGAAGATGGTTTTCCGTGGTTTCCCATTTTCACACCAGGCAAATGCTGGGGTTGTACCTTAATTAAGGCCACGGCCGCTTCCTTCCAACTCCTAGGCCTTTCCAATCCCATCATCGCCATAAGACCTATCTGTGTCGGTGCGACGTAAAGTCCTTAGCAAAAAAAAGACAGTGTGTGTACTTTGCGGGGCAGTGAATGACGATTTTCACTTATTAAGTGACTGTGAAGAAACGAGTAAGATAAGAAATAGATTACTGAGTGCCGAGCATCGGAAACTATTGGGAAGAGGGGATGAGCAGTCTATTTTAAGATGGATTATCAAGCAGTGGGAAAGCGGGGGCGAGTTGAACATGTATTTATATGCAGTAAAAAAGTCCTGTGAGAGCAGAATGAAAGAGGGAGAGTTAGAGGGTGGACAAGGGGGTATGTGTTTGGAATAGTGATGTATGTCTATGGGAAGCATGTTTAATAATCGGATGATATGCAATGGATGGAGATAGTATGATAAAATTAATGGGAAGGGGAGTATTGGTGTTCAGTGCATATTTATGTGGGTGGAGTTGGGTAAATGAGGTGTGATTTCATAAAGGTAGGGACTTTTGGTTTGTGATATGGCTGGTTGGAATGTAATTGCTGACTGTCGCTGTTTTGGTATTGATCGGGAGTAGGTCAGGGAACAATGAATGGGACGCAAGTTGCTGAGTGCTTAAGGACACGTGATGAGTTTGCTGGAACCATGAGTCGGTGACTGCTACAGCTAATTGTTATTATTTTTGTTATTATTTATTATTATTATTATTATTATTATTATTATTATTATTATTATTATTATTATTATTATTATTATTATCATTTTATTATTAATAATATTATTATTATTACTATAATTATTAATATTATTTTCAATAGACTTATTGCTTTGTGAACATGTATTGGGGCTGGAAGCCTGTTTGTTCATAAATAAATACAAATAAATACTAAAAACAAAATATGCATTTGTTGGCAAAACATTACAAACCTGAAATCATTCTTCGTAAAGAACTTTAAAAAAAATCATGGCTTTAGGTAGGTACTGGAATGTTGCTGATAGTTATACTGAATATACCGGAATTTTAAAAATGGAACTCAGTAGACGCTCTGAGGTTGAAATGCATTACCAATATAAAGTTCAGTAGCAGCAGTTGTCCGAACGATGATGACAATCTTGTAATTGCAGTTACAAGACAGCACAGAAAGAGAGGAAGTGAGGATGGCAGTTTATCTGGAGATGATATGAGACAGCCCTTCAAGTCGGTAAAAAATTTCTTCACCACAGTATGCAACTGCATTTTGGGCAAATTCCCTTTTATTGACTTAGTGGTGAAGCATGCAGAAATAGTGGAGGTTTCATTTTCATCAGTGCTGGGTTGTTGGTGGTGGTTTTTTTTTTTTTTTTTTAAATTGTTCAAAACATATTTGAGAACACTAACCAAGACAAACTGGAAGTGGAATTATCTTCCTACCTAGCAGATCGAGTAAATAAAAACATTCCAAGCTGTGAAACAATGGATGTAGCATGGGCAAAATTTTTGAAGCCAAATGATGATTCTGAAAACGCTAAATATTTAGTTCTTCCTCAAGTTATGCTTGCCGTTTCTGTAAAACCTCACAGCAATGCTTCAACTGAGTGAGTATTCAGTATTGTTTGCAAGAATCACACTAACATTCAACCAAATATGAGTAGCCTACAAGGACTGTTCGTGCTCTTCTGGTGGAAAAAACAAAAAATGTTGTTATGTTTTTGATCTGCTATCGAAAGCAGTTCTCTAATAAGGATCTCTGTGTGGCATATGAAGCAACTTTGAAGATGCTGTAAGAAAAGTAAGTTATGTTAATTTTTGTAATTTTTTTGGTTTTTAACACGTAAGAACAGAAAAACATGTTGATATTGTTAGAAATTGTATATTATAATTTGTCCAATTTGTTGCATTCCCTACCATTTCTTCTGATATTCACGCGGACAGTACAAGTACAGGGTATTTAACAAATTAAGCAACACAGGCATTTATCGTACATCTCATTCTTCTTCCATAATGCCTTTTCGGCTCTCCCAGATGTCGGCGAACAACATGGATGGAAGGTAGCAAACTCCAGCAACATTCTGCAAAATATTCGTACAGCTGTTAAGAGCAATATTAGTGCAAAGAAGTAGCACGATTTCCTCTGGGTGATCTTCGACAAAGCAGTATGAAAATGTTGCAAACTTTGAGCTGGGAGGGTTTGCAGAGATGCCAACTATTACGATTCAATCGTAATAATTACGCCTTTAGAAATCACACACCATAAATTACGATTTTCTTTGTTGATTTTTAAATCTAAGTGTATGAAGTGTTTAAAAGGATACACGTGGAATGCCATTACAGCTTGAATTCTCAGAACATTATTTTTGGATTCCTCAGTAATCATTTATACCTCTTTTCTGTCCCTCGTTCAAGAATATTTAGAGTTTTCACGTGCCGAACGCAGTGTGTGCTTCCTGTACCAGAAAAATAGGCACCTGTGAAGTGGTATAAGTTGCAGAGTTGTTGTCTTTGTTCGTCACATGATCAGAATTCCATGCAAGTATGAGAGTTCTTTTGTCTTCGTTTTGGTGGCAAAGTGGTGACTAGCTCCATTTCATTGTGAATACTGTGTGCGTGACTGTTGAAGAAGTACTTATTGCAATTTTGGTTGCCAAATTTACATATATTGCTCTTCTGTGATATGTGCTAACGGAATTGTGTGCAGGAAAATTCGTGTGATATTACCATGACTATTGACACTAGTAATAAACCAAAAATAGTTCAAAAATTTAGGGAGGAATACTCGAAAGAATGGCCCTGTTTACTGCGTTTCTCAAAATGTCATTCACACGTGTTTTCTAATGTGTGGAGCCGCGATTTTTCAGATGCGCATGATGAGGAAGAACAAGACGGAATTCCGTGCTAATATGAACTCCGAACTATTAAGTGCTCTGTCAGTGCAGAGGATGCACATGATACCAAAAGAAAAAGCATGTCACCAGTGTACGTTTACCAAACAGGAACTACAAGCTGCTAAGGGAGTAACTACAGTACTCAGTAAAAGATATGATCCTTTATCCTCCACTCAGATATGTACTGCAGATCACCTGTTACTTTAGCGTGTAAGAATCCTACACTCTTTATATGCCACTCTTTGAATATGTTACATCTGCTTGAATTGTCTGGTGTTCATTGATTTTTCAATGATATGTAAATTAGTAAGATCTCGGAAAATGAAACTCTACGGGTCCCCCACCCCACCCCCCATGCCCCAACGGCTGCATTACGAATTGCCTTTCTTGAAAATTGGCATCTCTGGGTTTTGATGTAAGGAGATGAGCTGCTTAACTAAGCGGGATGTTTCGAGCTGTCAGTGGAGAGATGGCTTGAAATGACACTAGTACTCATATAAGCTTGAGTGGAATTTTTAAGATTGGAAAAGATCATAAAATGAAGATAAAGTTTGAATTAAAAAGGACAAATTGGAGCAAGTATTCATTTGTAGCAGGGGTTCTTTAACTTTTCTGCTGTGCAGAATTTTGCAGCACATCCCTAATTTAGAAGGAACCATGCCTGGTTTATAGAGGGATTTCAAATGCTAGGGAGTAGTCCTGAAAGATCAAGTATCCTAGTGGATGATACATGAATTGTTGGAAAGATCGAGCACTGCCTATGTTATACTAATGTCGGTAACGGCTTGAGAAAGATGTTGATGACTCCCAAACCCTAGCGGAGCATATATAAAGCAATGTACAGTCACCTGCAGTTCAGTAATTGATTAGGTACAGAGAGGTTTACATGTAGTGTAGGATATAACTGTGCAGTTGATTCCTGATATTCACGATATTTGAGTTACTATAAAGCTGAAATAACTATGGTATTTTGGGAATATGGGGAAGTTTTCATATGTTAAGTGCAAAAGATTAAGCGTCAGTGAACAATAGAACTAGTGATTCATTCAGATTAATTGTTACCATGCTATTTGCTCAGAGAACTTCCTGCTACAATAAAGACCGGAGTGTTTGGAGGTCCCTTATCCGATTAAGAACTGTTGTTGGCAGGGCTAATTCATCACTTAAGTTATGGTCCTTCACATCAGAGGACAGCAAATGCTACTGTGGTGAAGAACAAACAGTGAGCCATGTGTATCAATGTCTTCTCTGCCCACTTTCATGGTCAGAGCAAGATTTAATGCTTGCTGATGACAACGCCGTAGGTGTAGCTCAGTTTTGGAGAAACACCATCTAGATGTACAGTAAATTTGGTCAATTTCCTTTGTCTATTAATTTTTGTAAATAGTTTAATTATTACTTCATTTTTAACTGTATGATTAAGTATGCTTTTGACACGAGTAAATAAGTAAGAGAACTTCATTGTCTGGTGTAGTGCGCAGGTATCATGAATCTTAATTAAGCCTTGGATTTATTTATCGGCGGTGGCCGTTTTAACTCGTTTCCGAATAATTCACTTCTTCCAATAAATTCATTTCTGTCTGTGAATGTACTTTCCATGGTTGAACAGACTAATTCTAGCTTGGAATAAGCATCCACACAGATTAATAATCCAATGTTTTTTTTTTTTTTACGCCCCAGAAACTACTTTTACGGTTTTCGGAGAGGCCGAGGTACCAGAATTTACTCTTGCAGGAGTTCTTTTATGTGCTAGTAAATCTCCCGACACAAGGCTGACGTATTTGAGCATCTTCAGATACCACCAGACTGAGCCAGGATCGAACCTGCCAAGTTGGGGTCAGGAGACCATCGCCTTCACCGTCTGAGCCGCTCAGCCCAGCATGTGCACACAGATTCCACAGAATTGTTGAATGAGGGTGTGGTTGTGCTGCACGGAGTTTTCTTGCTTCTCTCCTGGGCTCTTCAAATCTGCGCCGTTCCCCTTCGAACAGATTGACACCAGCAGGGATGGTCCAACGCCAAATTGTACGGTCGTGAGCTAGCGTGTCCAAGGTTTGTGGATTGAAACCTGTCATCTTCATAGTGTGCTTAAGCTGGTCCTTGTAGCACCTCATGGAGGCTCCACAAGGCCTGGTGGCATGGAAATCTAGTATCACTAATCCAACGGACATGGTCAGTCCATCTAAACTGATGACCAATGATGGACGATTATATGCTCTTGTCATGCGCTTTTTCAAGAACAGCAATGTTGGTGACATTGTCTTCCCTTTTGATCCAAAGGATGGATCAAAGTTTTTGTTGGTGGAAGCGCTCAAGCTATTTCAAGTCACGTCAGTAAAGGGTCCAAGTTTCATAACCATACAGCAATGTTGTGATGACAACAGCGTAGTGCACCTTTAGTTTCGTCTTCACGATCAGGTCTTTATTCATGAACACTTGGTGTGATAGTCGTCCAAATGCTGCAAGGGCAGCACCAATTCTGTTCTCCACAATTTGCTCAAAGTTACAGCGAACAGTGGGGTATCTGAGATGGAGATGTTGAAATGTGGAAGGGTTGTGCCAGGGCCTTGTTCTTTTGAACGTTAATGGTGAGACCAAAACGATCATATGCACTCTTGTAGCAGTTAACTGACTGTTGCAGTTTCTCTGGTGTGAGTGTAGGTCATTCAGCATCATCTGCATAAAACTTTTTGGTTATCTTTATAATCTGGGTGAGCTTCCGGGAGCAAAGTCTTTGTAGGTTGAAAACCCCTCCATTGAAATAATACCTAACCTCCACACTTGGGTTGTTCATAGAAGATTCATGTAGCATGGCAGCCAAATATAATACAAGTAGCGTTGGAGCAAGCACACGCCCCTCTTTTGGTCCATGAGTAATAGGAAATTCATCCAAGATCCTATTCTGATGGCAAACCTGTCTGGTCATGCCATCATGGAGGGCCTGAACCAGATCGACAAAACTCTTGAGGACTGCCAGAGTGGTTCAGTATCTTGTTATGTTTGTTATATGCGACACACAATTTGGATGTCACCACATCAACACATCAAAGAACAATTTTAAGACTTAAGTGCTTAGCTTGCCAGAATATGTGTGATTTTACAACTTGATAGATGCCCTATTCGTATTTTAATTTGATGTTTTTGTTTTAGTTTCCCATAGATTTTATTCCATTGTTTTAATATTTTAGTGCTAATGGTTTATTCTCCGGACCACCTTTTGAGCAGACTAAAGCGGAAGTGAGTGTATAGACCAGGGGATGGCGCAGGCGACAGGGGCAGCGCCTACGGTGTTGTCACCCGGTAGGTGAGGGGGAAAGAGGGGTGTGCTACTCAGAGCGAGTTTTGGCAATGGTGCAGTCAATGTGCAGCTGCCATACTTACTCTGTGGATGTCTTGAACACGTGGGTTTAGTTCCAATCATAGTCGGTTTAAAACAGCAGTGAGGGAATTTTATCAGTGTGCTTCTCTTTTACAAAAAGAATGTATGCGCGTATTGTGTGCTAATTCATAATTCTTGTAGTCCCTTGTACGTTTGTAGGTTTCTTCTTACTCGTTATTGGATATTATTGTGCAATGCATCCGAACAAAACTTCAAACTGTTATCAGTTGAACAAGAAACGCAAGATTTTTACATCCGGCGAGAGAAACATGATTCTGTCTGTTTATAAACATTTCCGAGCGAATAGTATTGACGGCGGGATTAGTTTACCTCGTGTGCTGAACCCGGCTCTGATTCCGACTTGGATGTGCAGTCACTCGATATTGACACAGATTAATTACTGCGGCACAAGGTAAGCTGACGCTGAAACCTCCTGTATGATGGCAATAATAATAATATAATATGTAATAAGATTTTTATAAAAGTATATTTGTAATAATTAATTTATTGAAATTGGGCCGGACATAGCGGAGGTGGGACAGGTTTTCGCCTGGATCCCTAACTTCATCTGTCAGTTTCAAGTTAATTCCAGTACGAGTACATAATCCTCACTTCTCTCGCTTATTCATAAATTGCCCGTGAGTAGCAGCTCATTTCAATCAGGAATCAGGCCATATATTTAGATAATAATACTGAATAATAAATAATAAAATATTAAGTTATATGCAGTATATATATTGATAATAATAATAGAATAATTTAATGAATGCAGTGCTTACTGTTTATGTCGAAAGAATTCGTTCGCAGTGCTTTAAGTGTGAAATTGTAGTTAGTACATTAAAATTGTGAAAGCCCTGTGGCTCAGGTGGCAGCGCGTCAGCCTCTCAACGCTGGGTTTCGTGGTTCAAATCCCGGTCACTCCATGTGAGATTTGTGCTGGACAAAGCGGAGGCGGGACAGGTTTTTCTCCGGGTACTCCGGTTTTCCCTGTCATCTTTCATTCCAGCATCACTCTCCAGTATCATTTAATTTTATCTGTCAGTCATTAATCATTGCCCCAGAGGAGCGAGACAGGCTTCGGCAGCCGGCTCAATTCCTATCCTCGCCGCAGGATGGGGCTTCATTTATTCCATCCCTGACCCGGTCATTGACTGGAAAACAGATTGTAGGTTTTCACATTTAAAGTGTAATTCAGTAAATTAATTGTTTAAAGATGTAAGCCCTTAAAAAACTATGGGATTCTAACATGCATACCTTAATGTATTAATTATTTTAAATTCATTCGAGTTTCAATCCGTGAGCTGTGCTGTATTATAGTGGTGGAGTACAACTTCGAATCGTGCGCCGGCTTATTTGGCAACCACGGCGAGTGTGACGACACAGTGACGTCACTTCCGCTTTAGTCTGCTCAAAAGGTGGTCCGGAGAATAGTACTGATGGCATTAGCTGAAGATCTCCAATAATTGGACAAAACATCTACTAGTACTTGCTGTCAGGTCGATTGATTGATTGATTGATTTATTGATTGATTGATTGATTGATTGATTGATTGATTGATTGGTTGATTGATTGAAGTAATAATTTTATCTGAATATATGATGTATTGAATTGGTGGATCTTTCACATTTGCATTTTTACATGTTTAGTGACGTCAATATGGAACCAAAATGAAATTTTTAATATGTAATTTGTCAGCCAACCCGGCAATTAATAATAAAAAAAGCCATTATGTACTTAAACCTTAGAATCAAAGCCTCAAAGATCAGAAATGCCTTTCAGAAAGAAATCGTGTAATCCCAGAAATGGTTAGTTCATATCCAGAAGTCAAGCCTAGATAACTGCAAAACAGAGAATAACCAAAATGTAAGTCCGGGATTCTTTGACACCCCCAGAAAAGGACAAAATTCAAGAACAGGTGATGAAAACATGTAAAACGAAAATTGATTTGCCAAAATAAGCATTCATTGGGAAAGAGAAATCTAAACATGATGATACAGAATCATCAGATGACGTATCCTTCCACAGTGACTCTTCATACGAGTCTTTACTTCTTTAGTACAGAACATTAGGCCTTTTTATGAAGAGAGTGATTGTACATTATTTTTGTGTAGGAGATGTATGGTATTGTGTATGCATTGTAGAAAAGTTATCATGAACAACTTTCTTGTATACTCTTTAAAAAAGACTGAAGGCATTTGGAAATTTGTTTTCTGTGAAAAGCAAGGTATTTCAGTTATAGAAATTGAAGATATTGTTCTTAAACTGTCTGAGGCACAAAAATATCCAAGATTCGGCTTGTACATCTGCATTCATAACATTTGGAGTTGATCTCTCCCAGTACAATGTTTGTTAGAAACATTTGTGTTTTGTGATATTTTAATGCCAGTCTCTCAGGTAGCCTATTAGTTTATTAGAATTCTCAATAAAAAGAAATGCTATGTACGAATAATGATTATGTTGGTTGGTAAATGGCTACTGAGCATGCACCTAGGAAAAGCGACATGTGCTCAAGTTGGAATGGAATATGGCCTTTGATCAGTTGATTAGTTCTCCTGAAAATTGTAGTAAATGATCTCCTTTGGTTTTTGATTTGTAAAATATTTTCTGTGATACTTGCAGAATGCTAAGTCATAGTAAATTTAGTTACCACCTCTAAGCTTTAAAAAATTTCTCCCAATCATTCCCTGTTTCTGTAGAATGTCACACAGAGGTACAGTCATGTTATTCTTTGACTCTTGCCAAACCATTGTAACTCTGAAAGATGTGTGCCATGATTTTCCATTATAACTCTCAGGTGGATAAGTCAGAATTTATAATACCTTTTTTCGCCCATGTGTGGCAGCAGCCTTCTCAGTTGGAACGCAACACCTCTCCAAGATGCTGGTTAGTTGGGCAGTTTGTGTTTTTTAAAGGTTATTCCACTGAAGTTCAACTTCTAGGATTCCAGCATGTTATAGCAGATATCTTGGATTCAAGAGGTCAAATGGACTGTGTACCGGGCGGTACACCTCCACGCCGCTTATTTAAAATTTGCGCCAATTGAAACTCCTCTGCTGGAGGAAGTCTGAACTTTATCTACGGTATTAATTTTCAAGTTTCTCAGAAGATGTCACTACTTGGAAATTTTGGAGTTTTTGAACTGGGTCATTTTTGATGTATTTTTGTTTTACCTGTAGTAAGAAGTGTGAACTTTCTCTTCTAGAGGACACTACTGAAAAACTACAATGGTGCACCCTAGTGCGAAGTGAAAGAACTGTTTTTTGGAGAAATTTTTATTTCAAAAGTTTGTTTCTTGTTAAATTTCTTTCTGTTATTGTTTAAGTTGGCTGTATACCCCTTTCTTTCCCCTTGTTTTGAATTTAGCCAATCCTGAATTTCTCGAATTAATTTTCCACCAATAATATGTTTCTTCTTCGTATTGTGTAGGGGTTTTCTTTGTGAACCAATAAAATCCTTGTGGGAGGGTGTTCTCATTCCAAAAACGCCTCGAACTTTCCGCGAGAGTATATAAACTGCTGATTTTCGGGTCTCGGTGCCACTTCAGTACCATCTTTCAGTGTGTAAAGTACATAGCAGGGGGCGGGAAGCGCCTCTTCCATCGGGCAGCAGTTCAACATCCAGGTAATGGCCATTTAATAACTTCTTTTCTTGCTAGCTCAGCAGTTTAACTCTCGGGGTGGGTCCGAAGCGTTTCCACCATGTAACTTTTCCCTAAAATGTAACTACTCTTAGCATCTATTCTCTTTTAAAGCTACATATTGGGATAGAGAGTGCTTAACCCCCTCGAGCTCCCACTCATATTGTTTTGAGGTGAACTTATTTCTCACAACCGATCCTTCCTTAATGTAATGTAAATTGTTCCTTTCTAAAGTCACCTCTGTAGTATGGGATTAGCCCTTGCATTAGCGGCCTAGAGCCAGATTAGGTTTTAAACAAAATGTATTAGGAGTGCAGATCGCCTCCTCTCAAATTGTTATTTTAGAGGTCATGTAATTAATCTTTTTCTCACTTAATAGGCCTCAGTAGGTTGGGTATTTTACCCCTGTGTCTATGTCCTTAGAGGACAACTTGAAGGTGGAGTTTGGTGTGGCCTTTGATAGGCTTAAAGTTGAGAGCGAGTGGCTCTTTTTCGAAAATTGAGTGTTGTATGCCTCGAGGAGGCTTTTCTGTGTAATTGGGAGCAAGTGCTCCTGGGCATGATTGGGGTTTTCTGCCCCTTTGTTAAACCTTATGTACATTTAAGCTTGGGCTAACTGCTCAAGAATTGTGAGTTCGGGGCTCGAAGCCCAAAGCCTGTAAATACTGTTGTTGCTCTTTTGTTGCCTTGCTACTCTGTACCTTCCATGCTTGTTATTTCTTGATTTTGAAAAGAGAATATAACCTTGTTAAATTTTACATTAACTTTAATTTCGTAGTTTGAGACCCGTTCAGACCCGCACCTTCTTTCACCTCTACCTACCACAAAAATACGGTAACAGACTGTATCGCGATTGACCTGTTTAAAGCATTTGATAGGGTGGATCATGGAAGACTACTGGCAAAAATGAGTGCTGTTGGACTAGACAAAAGAGTGACTGAATGTGTTGCTATATTTCTAGAAAATAGAACTCAAGAGAATTAAAGTAGGCGAAGCTTTATCTGACACTGTAATAATTGAGAGGAGAATTCCTCAAGGGCGTATTATTGGACCTTTATGTTTTCTTATATATAAAAATTATATGAGTAAAGAAGTAGAATCGTAGATAAGCCTTTTTGCAGATGATGTTATTCTATATAGAGTAATAAATAAGTTGTAAGATTTTGAGCAACTGCAAAATGACCTCAATAATGTTGTGTGATGGACAGCAGGGATGTGTGATGAAAAACAGGGTTAAAAGTCAGGTTGTGAGTTTCACAAATTGGAAAAGTCCTCTCAGTTTTAATTACTGCATTGGTGGAGTGAAAATTCCTTTTGAGGTTCATTGTAAGTACCTAAGTGTTAATATAAGGAAAGATCTTATTGGGGTAATCACATAAATATGATTGTAATTAAAGGGTACAGATCTCTGCACATGGTTACGAGGGTGTTAAGGGGTTGTAGTAAGGATGTAAAGGAGAGGGCATGTAAGTCTCTGGTAAGACCCTAACTAGAGTATGGTTCCAGTGCATGGGACACTCACCAGGAATACTGGATTCAAGAACTGGAAACAATCCAAAGAAAAGCAGCTCGATTTTTTGTGGGTGATTTCCAACAAAGGAGTAGCGTTACAAAAATGTTGCGAAGTTTGGGCTGGGAAGACTTGAGAGAAAGAAGACGAGCTGCTCGACTAAGTGGTATGTGATATAGATATTGATTCCCATTGGGAACCTGAAATGTCCAATAACGGACCATATATATTTGTATTATAAGTGGTATGTTACAATTTACAAACTTCGTCATATAGATCCCTATTGATACAGTTTCAGTTAAGATTGATTGGGTGGACCATTAAACCTAACACTAGCTCTTAATTTAAGTGGTATGTTCCAAGCTGTCAGTGGAGAGATGGTATGGAATGACATTAAGTTTGAGTGGTGTCTTTAAAAGTAGGAAAGATCACAATATGAAGATAAAGTTGGAATTGAAGAGGACAAATTTGGGCAAATATTTGTTTATAGGTAGGGGAGTTAAGGATTGGAATAACTTATCAAGGGAGATGTTCTATAAATATCCAATTTCTTTAAAATCATTTTAGAAAAGACTAGAAAAGCAACGGATAGGGAATCTGCTACCTGGGCAACTGTCCTAAATTCAGATCAGCATTGATTGATTGATTGATTAGTACAGTATTACTTACTTCCCCTAGCATGCTGTCACTGCATTGTGACCATGATCTCTTTTGTCACATTTTTTCTAGGAAATACTGTAACATTTTACTTTCATTGATAGAAAGCATCCTTTCTTTTTTCTGGTTGTAATTTAGTATGCATACCCGTAATGTTCAAAGTCACATGTTTGGACTCAGCAGAGTTGAGAATTTATTATTGAGATAAATCATCTTAAAAATCATTAACTCTGTACTGACTATGTTCAGGTTTTACTTGAGTAATTTGTTCATTTAAGAAATGGCATGTTCCTTAATTTTTAATTATTTTGACACAAAATCATTTTGATACATCTGAAGTATAAGAACAATTTGCATGTGTAATGTTGTAGTATCGTGAAGTCATTGCATCAGTGGTAATGGAAATATCAGTTGTAATATTGACATCTTTGTTTAGTACATCATAAACTTAGAATAGATGTACATTACCTTGTTGGAATTTATACAGGATCCAGAATATTTTATTTTAGAGTGAATTATCATTGTAAGGAGATTTCAGTGTATTTCAAATTATTAATATTTTTCTTTTTCTGTCCAGAATTTTGACAGGTTAAATGTGAGAACAAACCATTTTACTCCTCTTCCTTTTGGATCTTCTCCACTGCAACGGAATATTCAAGAATATATTAAATATGGATTTATTAATTTGGACAAACCTGCCAATCCAAGTTCTCATGAAGTTGTGGCCTGGATCAAGAGAATACTGAAAGTGGAGAAAACTGGCCATTCTGGTACCTTAGATCCCAAAGTAACAGGTATGTTCAAGTATTGGTCTAAGAAATGTTTCATTTGTCTCATCCTTTTAAATTTGAAACTTAGTTTAAGGTTGTATGACCATGTAAAAAAAAAAAACAACCTAGAACCGATGTGAATTGCTTTATGACTTTTCTTTCTTTCTTTATTTATTATTTGGGAAATCAAAACGGTGACAAGCCTACTTGTGGAAGGAAAAGCAATCTGTAGAAATGCTAGTAGTCATATATTGGGAGAGTGAATGGTGGCTACGACCTGGAGGGGTAATGAGAAATCTCACCTCAATGTCATAATTGTTCAGTTGTTCATTATTTACACACTGAGGCCTTGATATGCTATTAGATGAATTCATTAATTTTAATGCAAAACATTTTTGAAGGCAATATAATTGAATCTTCACTTCATTTTGAGAAAAGTTACTAATTGTCATAATGGTATTGACATCACGCGCTGCGACCAATCCTTGTGCAAGGCGTACCTCTCCTTGTTACACTGACAGTGCTTTTTGCCACAGGATGCCAGGGTAGGGAAGTGGGGACAGTGGATCCTCCACCATCACGTGCGCCCCTGCTTGCTTCCTCGCCTCATCGACGTTGCATAGATAGTCCTTTGATCGTATCTCCATCCAATGTCACAATGGAAAATCAGTGGCAGTATTTATCCACATAATGGGCACACTTCATTCTCCAATTTTTTTAACTAAAATCTAGGATGTATCGTTTATGCACAAAAAATTAAAAACCTAGTAAAAAAACACGCCATTTCGAATGTGAAATAATCTATAGCATCAGTAGTGATGTAGCAAACAAGTAGCAACTACAAACAATGTATTGATGGTCTCACTGTACGAGTCTGATTGATCGATCGATCTATACTTAGCATCAGCTGTTTTAACACATGTCAGTGTCCAGTATTCGGGAGATAGTAGGTTCGAACCCCACTGTCGGCAGTCCTGAAAATGGTTTTCCGTGGTTTCCCATTTTCACACCAGGCAAATGCTGGGGCTGTACCTTAATTAAGGCCACGGCCGCTTCCTTCCCACTCCCAGCCCTTCCCTGTCCCATCGTCGCCATAAGACCTATCTGTGTCGGCGCGACGTAAAGCAACTAGCAAAAAATTTAACACATGTTACAAAATGCAGATATTATTCGCCATTCCGTAATGTAAAGTAGGAAAAAAAATACAGCAGTAATTATTGGATAAACAAAATATTATCCACATTTTATTGCTATTTTTATAGTAAAGCTTGCTAGGGAGCTTCAGCATTTCAACTTATTTATGTCCTTCACAGAAACATCGTTCGTCAACACACCTAAGTACAGTGGCATTCCAACAACTCTGGATTATTAACTGTGTTGTGTACTTTGTGCACGTTAAAAAGGACCAATTATGATTGAAGTTTTCATGGTCTTTTCTTTTTTTAATGTGAATTTGACTACTCCATCCTTCATTTCTCATCATCACTAATAAATAATACACACACACACTAAATATACTACACACTGTAATCCCCTTTATGTACATCCTATGCTTGTTATTTCATCATTACAACCAATTCTGTTGCTGTTAATTTTTGTTTACTAGTTTATTGCACACTGCAAACTATGCAATTTATAGATTTCAAGTATTACTAAGAATGAAGAAGTTTTGTGAAAAGAAGAAATTATCAAGTTTTAAAAAATGAACTTATTTTTTGATGTACTTTTTTTTTAAGATTATTTAAATTTGATTTTGGTGCTCCAATGTGAGCATAAACAGTGTAAATAAACAAGAGAATTTTTTGAAAATGAAATGCGTCCATTAAGTGGGGACATTTTTTTACTTCAGAATTTTGAATGGAACATTGGGGCACATCCATTATCCAGTGGAATCCATTCTGCAAATAAAATACTGTACAGTATATGGTAATTTCCCTGCATGTTTAAAATCCAGAGTTTTAAATTTTTTTATTTAGGAACTCAAAAAATGATTACTGTGAAACCTCATTAAGACTTTTCTCACTTAGAACATCGTAAATTCGAAGTCCCAGTTCATACAGTTGAGAGATACAAATCAATGATTCCACCTAATCGATACTATTTATTTGCCTTTGGCAAACTAAAAACTGTAATACATGTTTTGTCGTGCGACTAGACATCATCAGCTACATCTTGTTTATGTGTAATAATTACAAGAAGTAGGACATATTCAACTCTTCCTAATTCCAAAAGGAGATTTGAAAACTTTAAAAATTATTATAGCGCGAGTCTCAGATACTGTATTCTGGGAATGTGATGAGTTGTTATCTGATTTATGACACTAGATCCTGTTTGAAAAAAACTTTTTTTAAAATTTTTAGTTATATTAAGCGTGTGTTGACAAAAATTATAACCACATTGGAGTTAGCATTGCATAGAAGAATCTTGAGGATTGTTTGGCATTAGACTGCATTTATAAGTTGGCTGGTGTTTTTGCTGCTCGATCTGTAACCGGAACGAAATGAGAGTAATATAATTATGTGTGATAAAAAACTGTTGTGAGAAAGTTGCTACGGTACTGTATTTTGATTGCCACGAGAAAAACTTACCCCTCATTATCTAGAGTGTTATTTTTCCTGTACATTTCTGGGGAGTACTCTCCCAGCTGCTGCCTCAGCCTTCTGTCTTATGTTGTACTTTCCAGGGTGTGTGTGAACATGCTCGTTTCTCCAACTGAAACTGCATACTCGGCCGACGATTTCCTTTACAAAGAACTAGCTCTGTGCACAACCACACATCCACTACCGAATGTATATTCAGCACGCATCACCACTTCCACTATACATTATCTCGTTGAAGAATTATAGTCTAATAGGGATGTAGGCAGAGAAAGTTCGCGCCAGATAGCGCTCGTCTGCTACTGTGTAAGCGCAAGGCGATCGTCTTATGTTTCTCCCAGTCAGCTGCGAGTAATGTATAGAATGTGACCGACTTTTTTGGGCTAAAGCCGATTGTATCTTCTCAATTTTACTCCGACTATATTAATAAATTGTATGGGTATATCCCCTGGTATATTGCGGATGATTTTCAGCGTTTAAGCCTTAAACCGCTGCAAAATGAGGTACGGACCAGAAACGTTAAAACTCGCGGGAGGAAGGAAGAATTAGTACAGCGGTAATTGGAAAATTCTAACACACTTTATTATCCAAATAATGAATAGGAGTCAGCATGCCTTTTCCTAAAGATTACAATTACTTGAGTATTGTACATTGATAAATATATAAATGTACCTCCACAAGACTTAAATCAGAAATAAATATTTAAACACGCACTTGCTCCCCTTGCTTATACACTTCGATTCATGTAATTTTTACATGAAACTGCAGATACAGCCTCTGTCCACCACCAAAGGCATGTGAATATTCTTGAGTTTCCCAGTGCCGGTTCCTTTGAATATTTGACCATCACCCATAAGGTGAAGATCACTATCACAAATTTGCACATGATGGATTATTTCGCATTTAGAAAATCGGAAATAGATGGAACACCTGTTTCCAACTACAAATCATTGTGTTTGTTTTGTTTATAAAAGGTTAATTTCAATCAGGTGAAATTCTAAAATGCAGTGCTGTGAAATCCATGTACACAAAACATAAGACCTATGATGGGAAGCTTTTTTTAGGATTACCTGGTGATATTATAGGAGGGGAATGCGAACGTTTTGCTGGAGCAGGCCCCAAGGCATGTTGTAAGCATATTGCTGCTGTAAGCTACACATTAGAGCACTTCCCAAGACTGGTATTATTTAGTGTTCAGAAACATGCAGCCAAAATTTATAAACTTTTCTGCATCCCCCTACCAAATGTTTGAGGCCAGTTAGCCCTATGAAAGTGGAATGTTTGCCCTCGGAACAAGTTTTGCTATGTATAATCTCAGTTGCACCAGTTATAACTCTAGTCGAGGGGTATTTCTGTCTAAAAGCAAGGGGACTGTTTTCAAGGACATTTTCTCTATCAGGCCAAATGTTCAACTCTTTAAATTGGAAGTACATGAAATTAATCCAAACATTAAATATTCTCCCAACAGTAGTTTTATGGATTCCAAGTGTAAGGTCTAGTTCTTTGTCAGATTTGTTGTCCTTAGTCAAGAAAAAACACAGTCTGGTTTCAAGAGGGAATATCGGTAAATTGTATCTGTTTTCTCCCAGAACAGCAAACACCAAATTACAATGTTGGACATCTACAAACCCTGTATAAAGCAATATGGCATCACGATTACGCATTGTTTGCTCAACAACCAAATTACCTGCAGTATTTTTGAGTGCTGATGTCTTTGAAAATGGGAGTCACAAATGTAACATTCACTTCTTCGGGTATATTCACGATTTCTTCCCGTACTTAAAGGGAGGTTATTTCTGCATATTCCGATAGTGTAGGCTTATCGTGGTAATCAGGCAAATTTCTGGTGTATGGCCTCTTCATTGTTTTTGTCGTGTTCGTGGTTGACGGAAAAAGCGATGGAACAGCGCCCGGTTTTAATCTTGCTCTCTCACCTTTAAATACAAAAGGATGAATTTGGTGGTTGTTATCAAAATGCCTAATCAGTTTATAGGTAGAAAATAGGAATTATTTCTCTTCGTAAATCGCACTTACCCAGCAAAGTTTTTGTGAAATCACCGGGTTGAAAATAATGGGAACACCCTTTAATATTTTCGCAGGCAACCAAGAATGAGTTAGCTGGAAAATTTATAATGTCCAATAACGGACCATTATATTGGTATTACAGATTCTTCTCACAGAAATTTTTCCTTCTAATAGATTGTAACCATTTCTTCCTCATTTCTTTATTTTGTGGAAACTGGTGAAACGAAAATGGGCTTCCTTGATATTTGCAAAGAGGAACACTGCAACAGCTCGACATAGTCATGAAAATAACTATTTAAGCAACTTAAATTCGTGGATATTTAGCGGCATGAGTATACAGGAGACAAATGAAGAGCGGATTGCGCTTACCCAGTAAAACAGCAGTGCGCTCTATTGGTGCTAGTTCTATACATCCCTATTGTTATACAGAGTTGGAATTACAAATAAACACTTAGTAGAGTCTTTTACATAGCGGCCACCAGAAACTTGTAGCATCAGCGATATTTAGCGTGCTCACTCCGTAGGTAAAATATTACTTATTGGGAACAATAGAGCATCGCCTAAGAATCTGCGCAAAGCAGCTCCCGCGTGCCGGTCCGAGTGAGAAACACACAGAATCAAGAACACAAACAGAATCAGAGTCAGAATCAGAATGACTTGCCGCACACGCATACATACTTATATAGGCTAGCTGCACGTGGTTATAGCGTCCTGAAAAGTTTACTAGTAGCAATGCTCTCACAGGCACTTCTTCACGCGTCACTCAGTCAACCCAACCTCGCTTAAAACAAAGCCCTCGTATTGGCTATCGTGCGTCTGATGTGACAGCAAACGTCCACTCACGTACATCCACATTGATCCACTCCAATCTTCAGCCTATACTACCTGCCGTACCCCGTATTTCCAAGCCACTTGTTGCAACACATTCAACTGACTTCAACCGTTCTTCCCGATATAGTCACTGTTTTCCCGGTTGCACAATCCTTACAGCTAGGCCATATTTACAGACTCTTACCTACATATGCAATATTCCCTAACTACACATTCTTCTAATAATATTATGTTTTTACATTCTAAATAAACAAAATTATATGATTTACATGACTTTAACATTACAAATTATTTTACGAAATTTCCTAACCTAAAATTTGGGGATCGTACTTTCGTACGGTTACACCTATTTGTGCTCATATTTCGTATTCAATTCAGAAGTTAGAAATTAATTCTGTGTTGAGTAGTATAGTGAAGAGTAGTGAATATTTTTCATGTGATAGCCTACCTACGGATTACGAACAAGACTTGGCTTAACTTTTGATTTGATTTAGTATCAGTTAATGTAAGTTCTTAAGTTTAATTAGTTTTGGATGGAGTCTAAAATTCCTTAAAAATTTTAATATCAAAGGCCTATATATGCAGTCATATGTTATTAAAAGAGGCTTATTTCGTTTCTTGTAATATGCCGTATCTAATTTGGGAATAATGATCTGCTCACTACAACTTACCCATGGTCTAAAACTTCGCTGGTATTCTTCTAGCTTTTCTTCTAATTCTTCTTTAATTCTTTCATATAAGATACAGAAAAATTCTTATATGTACAGTCTAGGAGAGATAAGCCTCTATAGTTATCAGGATCATTCTTATCACCTTTTTTTTGTGAAGAGGGTGTATTATAGCTGTTTTTTGCTTTACATCACACTGACACAGGTAGGTTTTATGGCGACGATGGGATAGGAAAGGCCTAGGAATGGGAAGGAAGCAGCCATGGCCTTAATTAAGGTACAGCCCCAGCATTTGCCTGGTGTGAAAATGGGAAACCACGGAAAACCATCTTCAGGGCTGCCGACAGTGGGGTTCGAACCCACTACCTGCCGATTACTGGAATAGCTGTTGTTCAAGGATCAGGAAATTTTTCTGTGATCCTAATTTTTTTTAAATCCATTTGTAAGGAAATCCAAACTGTATTAAATTGCATATTTCCACATTTCTACAAATATCTGATCTTCTCCAATTGCCTTACAGTTTTTCAATTCCTTGAGTGCTTTTTCTACTTCTTCGGGTGTTGGAGGAACTATATTATTAATTTTGTTTTGTTTTTATTTGAGTATTTGTAGGAATTTCTTTGGTTCTGCAAAATTCTAAAGTCTCCTGATGCTTTTGCCACGATTTCAGCATTTTCGCAATTATGTGCTAATTTACCATTTTCATATTTTACCATTAAAGTAGGAAATTATATTTTTGTAATTGTCTTACAAAAATCTTATAATAATTTCTGAAATTTGTTTTATGATAATTGTCCTCTGTAGAATTTATTACCATAAGTCTTTATGAAATTTTCTCTTATTCTTCTAATACTGTATTTACGCAAATAATTCCCGCATATTTAAAAAAAAAAATTACATACATACATACATACATTATCATTATAGACTGTTATGCCTTTCAGCGTTCAGTCTGCAAGCCTCTGAGAATTTACTAAACGTCGCCACAATCCTCGATTTGCAACTAGTGTTGTGGCCTCATTTAGTTCTATACCTCTTATCTTTAAATCGTTAGAAACAGAGTCTAACCATCGTCGTCTTGGTCTCCCTCTACTTCTCTTACCCTGCATAACAGAATCCATTATTCTCCTAGGTAACCTATCCTCCTCCATTCGCCTCACATGACCCCACCACCGAAGCCGGTTTATGCGTACAGCTTCATCCATCGAGTTAATTCCTAAATTAGCCTTTATCTCCTCGTTCCGAGTTCCCTCCTGCCATTGTTCCCACCTGTTTGTACCGGCAATCATTCTTGCTACTTTCATGTCTGTTACTTCTAACTTATGAATAAGATATCCTGAGTCCACCCAGCTTTCGCTCCCATAAAGCAAAGTTGGTCTGAAAACAGACCGATGTAAAGATAGTTTTGTCTGGGAGCTGACTTCCTTCTTACAGAATACTGCTGATCGCAACTGCGAGCTCACTGCATTAGCTTTACTATACCTTGATTCAATCTCACTTACTATATTACCATCCTGGGAAAACACACAACCTAAATACTTGAAATTATCGACCTGTTCTAGCTTTGTATCACCAATCTGACATTCAATTCTGTTGGATTTCTTACCTACTGACATCAATTTAGTCTTCGAGAGGCTAATTTTCATACCATACTCATGGCACCTATTTTCAAGTTCCAAGATGTTAGACTGCAGGCTTTCGGCACAGTCTGCCATTAAGACCAGGTCGTCAGCATAGGCCAGGCTGCTTACTACATTTCCACCTAACTGAATCCCTCCCTGCCATTTTATACCTTTCAGCATATGATCCATGTAAACTACAAACAGCAAAGGTGAAAGATTACAGCCTTGTCTAACTCCTGTAAGTACCCTGAACCAAGAACTCATTCTACCATCAATTCTCACTGAAGCCCAATTGTCAACATAAATGCCTTTGATTGATTTTAATAATCTACCTTTAATTCCATAGTCCCCCAGTATAGCGAACATCTTTTCCCTCGGTACCCTGTCATATGCTTTCTCTAGATCTACGAAACATAAACACAATTGCCTATTCCTCTCGTAGCATTTTTCAATTACCTGGCGCATACTGAAAATCTGATCCTGACAGCCTCTCTGTGGTCTGAAACCACACTGGTTTTCATCCAACTTCCTCTCAACGACAGATCGCACCCTCCCTTCCAAGATGCCTGTGAATACTTTGCCTGGTATACTAATCAATGAGATACCTCGATAGTTGTTGCAATCCTTCCTGTTCCCTTGCTTATAGATAGGTGCAATTACTGCTTTTGTCCAATCTGAAGGTACCTTACCAACACTCCACGCTAATTTGACTACTCTATGAAGCCATTTCATCCCTGCCTTCCCACTATACTTCACCATTTCAGGTCTAATTTCATCTATTCCTGCTGCCTTATGACAATGGAGTTTATTTACTATCCTTTCCACTTCCTCAAGCATAATTTCACCAACATCATTTTCCTCCTCCCCATGAGCTTGACTGTTTGCAACACCACCATGATGATTTCCTTTTACATTGAGAAGATGTTCAAAATATTCCCTCCACCTCTCCAGTGATTCCCTGGGATCTGTTATGAGTTCACCTGAATTACTCAAAACACTGTTCATTTCCTTTTTCCCTCCCTTCCTAAGATTCTTTATTACTGTCCAGAAAGGTTTCCCTGCTGCTTGACCTAGCCTTTCCAGGTTATTACCAAAATCTTCCCATGACTTCTTTTTGGATTCAACAACTATTTGTTTCGCTCTGTTTCTTTCATCTACGTACAAATCCCTGTCTGCCTCGGCCCTTGTTTGGAGCCATTTCTGATAAGCCTTCTTTTTACGTTTACAGGCTGCTCTCACTTCATCATTCCACCAAGATGTTCGCCTTTTCCCATCTTTACACACAGTTGTTCCTAGGCATTCCCTTGCTGTTTCTACTACAGCATCCCTGTATGCCACCCATTCACTTTCTATATCCTGAACCTGCTTACTGTCTACTGTTCGAAACTTCTCACTAATCATATCCACGTACTTCTGTCTAATTTCCTCATCCTGGAGATTTTCTACCCTTATTCGTTTGCAGACAGATTTCACTTTCTCTACCCTAGGCCTAGAGATACTTAGTTCACTACAGATCAGATAATGGTCTGTATCATCGAAAAATCCCCGAAAAACTCGTACATTCCTAAAAGATTTCCTGAATTCAAAGTCTGTTAAGATATAGTCTATTATGGATCTGGTACCCCTAGCCTCCCATGTGTAGCGGTGAATAGCTTTATGCTTGAAGAATGTATTTGTAACAGCTAAACCCATACTAGCACAGAAGTCCAGCAAACGCTTCCCATTCCCATTAGCTTCCATATCTTCCCCACATTTACCAATCACCCTTTCGTATCCTTCAGTTCTATTCCCAACTCTCGCATTGAAATCGCCCATTAGCACTATTCTATCCTTGCTGTTGACCCTGACTACGATGTCACTCAATGCTTCATAAAACTTGTCAACTTCATCCTCATCTGCACCCTCACATGGTGAATACACGGACACAATTCTTGTCCTAATTCCTCCCACTGACAAATCTACCCACATCATTCGCTCACTTACGTGCCTAACAGAAACTATGTTGCGTGCAATGGTATTCCTGATAAAGAGCCCTACCCCAGACTCTGCCCTTCCCTTTCTAACACCCGTCAAGTACACTTTATAATCTCCTATCTCTTCCTCCTTATCTCCCCTTACCCGAATATCACTTACTCCTAGCACATCCAGATGCATCCTCTTTGCTGACTCAGCAAGTTCTACCTTCTCTCTTCCATAAGCCCCATTAATATTGATAGCTCCCCACCGAATTCCATTTCGTTCGCCAAGTTGTTTCCAAGGAGTCCCTCGCCTGTCAAATGGGAGTGGGACTCCATTACTCCCATAGGTCCGAGGCTTGCTTAAAGTGTTCTGAGCTCGGTAAATTCATGAAGCAGGATGCTGCCCTACTTGCACATAGTCCAAGTGAGGATCTCTCCTCTAACGGGTTATGGACCACCGGTGAATTGTGTAGTCCTGGCCGCCTGAGCACAAGGAGGGCCACGACTCAGAATATGTCCGAGATGCCCACTCCCATTCCATAGCAACTGGTATCCCGACTCTCAGGACCACTTACTAGGCCACTCAGCCGTTGCCCATGGTTCACGAACTAGGACGTGACTACAGTAACCCACAAACATGAAAAAATTTGAGACACAAAATTGGGGTACGGGTTTTATTTGCGTCAAGGGTGCCAACATGCTCCTGGCTCACCTACTTTTCAATGTTGAGTGTACAGTTATGCTTTGTGGAACCGTAGATGGAAGAAAACTGTCCACATATGTCATATTTAAACAGAAAACCATTCAGACTTTTAATTCTAAACTGACTTTTACATTAAAAAAAAAAAAAGTACCATATTTTACAGAGCAATTTAAATTCAAAATTTCTCCGCGTCATTATAGAACACATCTTCCGTAACGTACAGGGGTATCTTTCCGCACTTTCACTCACTTCGGTGTGTCTATAGTGGGTTTCATAGTTGAAAATAGAGTGAAATGGTAATTCTTTTGTATTGAGCGTTTTAAGGAACGCCACAATATCACGTAGCTGGCAGTACATGGAAAAGCAGAATCCGTGAAAACATGCGAGGGTTGGCATTTCTGAATTACAAGATGGCTGTTAATTCGAAATCACGTAATTGAAAGTCCGATTTCTGTATTACAAAGATTTCGAATTAACAAGGTTTTACTCTATCGCAAAACTAACATCAGATTTTACCGTTGTGTCTATTTCAAGTGTTTACATTGCACGAAAAGAATTATTCACCACCAGTCGTGTTACTGTCCAGTAAAAAGAGACCACGTGTGAGAAGTGTTCTAGGCCCGTATTCACCAATGTCGGTAACTTTTGCTGTTATCTTAGATTTCCAAAACTCGGATATGTCATTATCTCGGATAAAGCTCATTTCCATATTCACCAGAGAATTTATTATCTCGGTTTACCAAAAGTAAGTTTTCGTTTCAATCTGAGTTTGAACCGCAAATTTTTCATACTGACATATGGAAAATGAATGACTACGTGCTGCCGCCACTATTGAATTGTAAAAAACGTTTTTGATTCCATTCGGGGTTTGCGAATAATTTGCATAAATTAGGCGTAAAGATATAAATGAAGAAAGAAGCCTATTATGACTTTTCAAGAGAGTGAATTGTTATTGAACTTGGTGGCAGAAAACATTAACAAAGGGAATAAGAAAACCAATTATAGCCTACACATTGTATGTCACTCAAAAAATAAGGTAGTGTTCTTTAATTCTTCATTAAAAGTCACCCAGTCGTGTACCGTACAAGATATTAGCTATAATCGACAATTCATTTTAGGCCTACCTGTGTGTTGGGAATTCCAGGTTCTGTTCGGAGGCTTTTGATAACCTAAAATGTGTCTGAAAATCAGAGTCGCCGTAGTCCTGGAAATATGTCGCACGTTCTTTTATCCATCTAGTATGTTTATTAATTGCACAATCTTGATCATATTAATCGTCGCTGTGATTTTATCTTTCAATTAGATATTCCAGCCGCCTACGGGCGTTAGACATGGAGTGTAACAAACTTAAGTAATTTAGGAGAGGATTCTAGTGATGCAAGAGACAACAAATCTTCCCATCTACAGGGAATTGAGCCTATTGCAAGTTCAGATTAATGAAATACCTGTCATGTAAGTATGCCTACTTGCTCATTTTCATGGAAAATATATTTCATAGCAGTGATATTTGCGTAAAGACCACGTGGACCTCGCGGAGTAATGCAAAATATTTGTTTATGCCTGCATTACTCTTTTGATAGAAGGAATTTTATTACATTTAATTTCTTTTTTCTTTTCAAAATGAGCCTTCCTAAAATGAGGGTGGGGGCATTATTCGACGGCGGGAATTATTCGCTTAAATATGGTATTTTGTGTGAATTTCTTCCTAACATTTTTGAAGTTGGTAGCATTTTCATCAGTTTCATTGAATTGAAATTTTAACCATGCCTGGTGTCTCTCTTCATGAAGTTCACCACATCCTGATATCATAATAATAATAATTTTAAAAATATTACAAGTGCAATTTGATAGAATCTGATATTGTTCTTTCAAGAACGAAACATATAATTCTGTTAAAATTACTGACATCACTTTCGGGTATTTTTAAAGTTTATTTTATCCTGAATTAGTTTTGACAGACTGAAGAACATCACCTTTATAGAGGAGTTATGGAATGCAGAACAGTGTTAGCTCAACATTTTTTTAAATTGTAATTTTCCTTGGGGGGTAAAAGCAAGTCATGCCGTTTTTGTAGATTCTAAACATTGGATTTATCATGAATTTTTTATTTAATTTTGTATTGATAAAAGCAAAATTGTTATACGAGGGCAAGTCAATAAGTATCTGCAATTTTGCTGTAATTGTCTTTCGTTTGGCACCATGGCGTTGTGTGCTCACCAGCTGCTAGAACAGCGTTTCGTAAACTTTTTTTTTCCGAGGGTGTACCAGGAGCTGAAATTCATAGAACAGTCACTCGTCTGTTTCAATATTGGCATTAGTTACGGCTGCAGACGGATGTCCGGATTTTTCCTCATCCTTCACGCTGGTGCAGCCCCTTTTGAACTATTCAGTCCACTGGTAAACACGTTGCTGTGGCAAAACATTGTCCCTGTATTGTGCTGAAAGTCTTCTATCTAACACCTGGTGAGCACACAATGCCATAGACCCAACCTAAAGACAGTAGAGCAAAATTGCAGATACTTATTGACTTGCATACATATTAATCCCTATTTGACTGTTTTCTCTACAGTAAACAGAAATAATTATTCAAGTTCTTTATTACTAATGATTGCTCTGATAAGGTTATAAGTAGGTTATGCAAAAATCATGTCCTTTTTTTATTATTAAAAATGACCTATTTTGAAAGCTTTTCATTCCTTTCATTAGCTCTTATGTTTGGTTGTTTCTTCCTTTAGGTTGTCTCATTGTTTGTATAGAAAGAGCCACAAGACTGGTTAAATCACAACAGAGTGCTGGAAAAGAATATATCTGCATATTCAAACTTCATTCTGCAGTCGAAAGCACATTGAAGGTGAGTATATTATTTAACCTGTGCTATATAATTGAATCGTGCTTTTTTTAAGGTCATATGTCGTCCAGATTACATATCTAGGAAAATACAAGTAACTATTTAGAAAATAAATTTACAAAGTTATTGTTTTGCCACTTCATCTAGCCAGAACAACCTTTCTTCATGATATTACGAGATTTAAAAAAAATTATTGCAACTTTATTTTTATTGAACTTTTAATTCCATTGACTTCCGCCCTTTAAAAAATACAAACGAGTTGATTTTTCGAAGAGAAATATAAATTACAACATTAGCCATAATTAATTTATTTCACATAATATCATGTTAATCATTCATCTCCCTTTCTTTCTATAGCACAATTGGATCTTTATTCTAACAGATTCACCAATGATATAGAACTTAAGAAGAACTTCAATGTGAATAAAAACTCTAATAGTGTATGTTTCCAAGTCACTATGCCTGTCAAACAGTAGCACTGTTTTCAGTTTTCATTTTCTGTTGGCCAAGAACATATTTCCTATTAGAAATCATGATATTTGGGTGGAATATAAGCCTCCAACTTCAAGTTTTGCGTTTTTGCTTTCTTCACAGCAACTCTACTGGTTAGATGCACTGAAGTTTATGGTTGTGCAGGCGATCCAGTTCTTGATGCCATAAAGAATGTATGATGATACAATCCATTGATTTTAGAGTAACTTTTCATGCAACCCCTCGTTTCATTTGTTTATATGAAATGGTAAGAAGCATTGATGGACAAGTTTACCCTTTCATTTCTAGGTTTGCCTTTTGTTTTTTCGGAAATAAGTGAATGAAAATTAAATTGAACCGATTAGCATATACTTTGACGTTAAGTGCGGTATAACTTTTTGGGAAGATATACTCTCTCAATAATAAGCTGCAAATAAGCGCCCATGTGTTGTGTATTAACAACAAGCAACAGCGAATGGCGTCCAGTCAGCGTGTAAGCACAAGCCTTCGGCCAGTGGTACATCTACCTCCATCCTGACGCTAAGTATTCTACTACTAGCAGTTGCCGGCAATGTCCAGCTGAACCCAGGACAGGAGGTAAATACCAACCTTAGCATCTACTACCAGAATATCTGTAGTTTTAAGAAATCACTCGTGGACTTTAACGTTGCTCTGAGTGACATGCATTACGACTGCATGTGTTTAACAGAGTTCTGGCTCGACGCTTCAATTGACAACAGTGAAATACTGCACGACAATAATATTTTCCACCAAAATGTTAAAAATATAATTACTTGTAAGAACTTTTTTTTTTTTTTTTTTTTTTTTTTTTTTTTTTGGCAGGTTGCTTCACGCCGCACCAACGCACATAGGTCTTATGGTGACGACGGGATAGGGAAGCCTAGGAGTGGGAAGGAAGCAGCCGTGGCCTTAATTAAGGTACAGCCCCAGCATTTGCCTGGTGTGAAAATTGGAAACTACGGAAAACCATCTTCAGGGCTGCCGACAGTGGGGTTCGAACCCACTATCTCCCGAATACTGGATACTGGCCGCACTTAAGCGACTGTAGCTATCAAGCTCGGTACTTGTATGAACACGGATGGTGGGGTTTTAATAGCAGTAAACTCTGCTTACGGTCCAGTGCAACAACCCAACCTAGTGGGAAACTGGGAATGTGTTGTTGCGAATGCCACCCCTCTCCCTGGCCAACCACTGTACATAGTCTGCTGTTACCTGCCCCCGAAAGAGTTGAGAGTACGGCTCACAGACTTCCGAGAAACCCTGGCTCGAATCAGTCGCGTAGCAAAACAAAATGACACTGTTATTGTGTGCGGTGATTTCATTGTAAGCCAATTAGCCTGGGCCTCAGACAATTCCAGATCTATTAATCCTATCCTCACCCATGTCAGCGAGGAAGCATGCTTTCTTTTAGAGATCACCAATGAATTTATCCTTCGCCAAGTTTGCAGTTTTCCAACACGAGGAAATACCTTCCTGGACCTTGCTTTCGTGTCTGAAAAAGTCACTAATAATACCCTGTGTGAAGCAACAGAACAGTTAGTACAATCAGATCATTCTGCACTTGAGTTCAGACTTTATATTTCTCATGTTCCTTGTTTACCACAGACTACAAAATCATTATTCGTATGGACAAAAGCAGACTCGCCTCATCTACGAAATATCTTATCCCGCTGTCCGTGGAACTTGCTCGAATCCTGTCCATCCTTTGGTGTCGCAGTTGACTTTTTTTATGACTTACTGCACAGCGCTCTTAAGGACGGCATACCTTTCCGCATAATGAAGACTAGGCATCTTCCCTCTTGGTAGGATTCTGAACTGTGAGACGAAATGCGGGCAAAGGAAAGAGCAAGGATACGAGCTGCAAAGTCTTCACTTCCCTCAGATTACATCGAATTTGCGACGCTAAGAAAGGAATACAAACAAATGCAGCGGAGGAAGTACAGGGATTATGTCGAGTCTGTTGAGGAAGATATTATCACATCCAGAAAGATTTTGAAAATTTATTAATTGCAAATCAAAATCTAGGTGGCTACCCTCTATGATGATTAATGAAGACAAGGCAATTAGCTCACTGAAAGAAATCCTGGATAATTTTGTTGACACTTTCAAAAAATTCCTTCCATCCAGTGTTCCCTGTAATTCTCACACCGAACAATTTGGGGAAATTAACTTATCATCAGTGGTAACTTCGTCCTCAGAAGTCTGCAAGAAGTCATCCGGTCCAGATCCCATTCCAGGAATTGTGTTATGTGAGTGTGCTGAGGAGCTGGCAAACCCACTAGCCACGATAATCAACTGGTCTCTTCGTACAGGCAATTTCTTGTCCAAATGGAAGAAAGTATATGTTATTCCAGTCTTTAAGAAATGTGAGAGATCTTTATTTGTCAATTACAGACCAGTAGTACTTCTTTCACTCATTTCCAAAGTAGCGGAAAGAGTCGTGTACAAAGCCTTGTAGAGTGCAGTCAGTGGTTTAATTAATATTAACCAGCATGGTTTTGTCCAGAAACGATCAACTACCACCAATCTTGCTGTGTGCTCCCACTTCATATCTAGCGCTCTGGACAATTGCAAGCAGGTTGATGCCGTGTACACAAACTTTTCTAAGGCTTTCGACTCTGTGCAGCATAATGCTCTTCTGACTAAGTTGTCAGCATATGGCTTGCTTGAATGGTTTAAATGCTATCTTTGCGACAGGAGGTACTCTTTACATGTTATATAATAGTAGCAAGAGACTGCAACTTCGATACATACATGTAAAATACGAGGGTATCATTTCTCGTCCTTATCAGCCTATGTCTGGCGTTCCACAAGGTTCACTACTGGGACCTTTGTGTTTCCTTCTATTTGTTAATGATCTGCCATCACAAATCCATTCGAGCAACTACCTGCTCTATGCTGATGACCTTAAACTCTACAGGGTAATTGAAAAGACGAATGACTGTGAATTGTTACAGTCTGATATAAATAATATTAGTGATCGGTGCAAAAAGTGGCATTTAACCCTAAATATTTCGAAGTGCAGTGCCAAATCCTTTACGAGAAAATCGCAAGTCAATGTATTCAATTATCATAGAAAGGATCAAGAAGTGAAGCTTGTTGATAAAATTAACAATTTTGGTGTTATTTTTAGTAATCAGAATGGTCTATCTTTCAATGAGCTTGTGTTAAATATCATTAACAAGGCATTTAAAACGTTAGGCTTCCTCAAAAGAAATTGCAAGAGTTTTAAATCTGTTGTCCCATTGAAGACCCTGTACTTCTTGCTTATATGATCTAGTCCAGGGGTGTCAAACCTTTTCCGACTAGCGTGTCACTTAACGTCTTGTTTATTGCTTTTTGCTGTCTAGTGTGCCATGGGTTATTTTCCTTTAGAATAATCATAAACCCCCTCGTTTGACTTTGTTCAGTTATTTGATTGCATTCATTATATATAATGTTCGACTGAATGTTCTCCTCCTTGCTTCTTAAATACCCTCCCGGGTAGGTTTTTCCCTCGGACTCAGCGAGGGGTTCCATCTCTTCCGCCTCAAGGGCAGTGTCCTGGAGCGTGACACTTTGGGCCGGATGATACAACTGGGGTGGAGGACCTCGACCGAATGTTTCATGGGATTTTTGCTAAAATCACTGAAAATTACATTTTTAAAGGGGTAAATTTTAGAAATAATATATTTTTGCTTTAGCCTAATAAAATTTACAAAACATATGGCCAATTTTTTTTTTTACAATTTGCCTTACGTCGCATGGACACAGATAGGTCTTATGACGATGATGGGATGGGAAAGGCCTAGGAGAGGGAAGGAACGAGCCTTCGCCTTAATTAAGGTACAGCCCCAGCATTTGCCTGGCGTGAAAATGGGAAACCACGGAAAACCATCTTCAGGCTGCCAACAGTGAGGTTCGAACCCACTATCTCCCGGATGCAAGCTCACAGCTGCGCGCCCCTAACCGCCCGGCCAACTTGCCCGGTGGCCAAAGAATTGATTGCGACGTATTTATTTATTAAAGCATAATGCTGGAATATGCTATGTCTGAAGATTACCGACCTATTTATTACATGTTAAAAAAATTAAAATATGGTAGTATGTCGTGTGGCGTGTCACATAAGTCGTGTTCGCGTGTCACCTAGTGGCACGCGTGGCATAAGTTCGCCATCCCTGATCTAGTCTAAGAGTACTGCTCTGAAGTGTGCACCCCTTCACAGCAATACTTAGTTAATGCCTTAGAGCGAGTACAGATCATATTCCCAAAATGGATCAGTAAAAAGTGTTTGGGTATCAAGCAGTCATTCATAGATTATGAGTTGTTTTGTACAAACATGTGTATTGAATCTCTTAGAACTAGGTGCAGGTATGGCAACGCACGTTTCATACACAAATGTATCGGTAATTTCCTTGACAGTCCCAAATTACTCCAGTTGCTACCAATTCATGTTCCTTCCCGCAACACCCGACAAGCTGTCATCTTTCACTTACCCAGGTGCAGAACGGAATCACACAGGAACTCTTGGTTTATGCAGGCCCTAAGATCCGTGAACAAAATTAGCGGGTTGGTGGATATATTTCACTCGTCAGCTAGTGAAATTCTCAGACATCTTATGGACGCTTCATAAACAGTGTGTTCCTTCTATCTTGTTCTGTGCATTTGGTAACTGAAAGTTATACTTCCTTCCTTCGGTCATTTCTAATGTATAAACACTTTCCTGTTTTCATGGGGGTTTTTTTCCTTGTGTGTTTTGTAAATATGTATACAGTATATTATATATTGCTTAGTTATAATTAGTATTAATAAGTGCTGTTAATATTGTTATTATTTGAATGTATTACCGTATTTACGCAAATAATTCCCGCATATTTAAAAAAATTGGGGTGCAGGTTTTATTTGCGTCAAGGTTGCCGACACGATCCTGGCTCACCTAGTTTTCGATGCTGAGTGTACAGTTATGCTTTGTGCAACCGTAGATGGAAGAAAACTCCCCATATGTCATATTTAAAAAGAAAACAATTCAGACTTTTAATTCTAAAGTGACTTTACATTTTTTTAAATATTACCGTATTTTACAGAGTAATTTAAATTCAAAATTACTCCACGTCACGATAGAACGCATCTTCCAGAACGTGCATGTGTAGCTTTCCACACTTTCACTCACTTCCGTCTGTCTGTAGTGTGTTTCATAGTTGAAAATAGAGTAAAATCGTAATTCTTTTGTATTCAGTGTTTTAAGGGCTGCCACAATATCGTATAGCAGGCAGTACGCGAAAAAGCAGAATCTGTGAAAACTGGCGAGGGTTGGCATTTCTGAATTACAAGGTGGCTGTTCATTCAAAATCATGTAATTGGAAGCCCGATTTTTGTATTACAAAGACTTCGAATTAACGAGGTTTTACTGTATCGCAAAACTAACACAGATTTCGCCGGTGTGTCTATTTCAAGTGTTTACATTGCACGAAAAGAATTATCCAACACCGGTCGCATTACTCTCCGGTAAAAAGAGACTACGTGTGAGGAGTGTTTTAGACATGGAGTGTGACGAACTTGCAAGTAATTTAGGAGAGGATTCTAGTGATGTAAGAGACAACGAATCTTCCCATCTGCAGGGAATCGAGCCTATTGCAAGTTCAGATTAATGAAATACCTGTCACGTAAGTAGGCCTACTTGCTCATTTTCATATTTGCGTAAAGACCACGTGGACCTCGCGGAGTGATACAAAATGTTTGTTTATGCCTACGTTACTCTTTCGATGGAAGGAATTTTAGTTCATTTAATTTTTTTTCAAAACGAGCCTTCCTAAAATTAGGGTGCGGGCATTATTCGACGGCGGGGATTATTAAGGTAAATACGGTATATCATCTGTAGTAAGTATTAAATCATCTTTATTTGGAAAATTAATAACTCTGTTGATGATAAATAAACAAATCAAATCTTTTTGTAGTCACTGACCTCATCGGGAGGTTTTCTACCATTTCTTCACGATACACATACAGTGTGCTCTTCTTTCTTTTGACATCTGTAATGCAAAACACTCTCACAGTAAGTTGTGTTAAATAGAAGAGTTCATGAACTGAAACCTTTGTCAAGCTTACGTTCTGCATGTAATCAAATGCTAAGGACAGGATATGAGTATCTTTCTTTCCTTCTGCAGATGCTTCATGCATTAATGCCATTTTCTTGCGTTGCGGTTGTGTACCATCAGTTCGGCTGCATCTGATCGTTTTTCCACTTCAAGATGTGGGGACTTCATCTTAAGTTCAAATTGTTCACAGGTAAAGCAGGTATCGACCTGAGATCTTCCAAATCTGTACGCAAAACTTTTGGGAAAATCAGTCCAGTAGACGTAGTACGATACAGTTCTAAAGTGAGGATGTTTTTCTTTGTATAGGGGCGACATTGATTTTACTGACTCATTAACACGTTTTCCCACTTAGCATGTCGTAAATTCAAAGTCCCGATTCTCATTGTATTAAATCTATATGAAAATTCCTCACTTATCGCGTCACAAATTTTCGTTATTACCTCTTAGTACAACCACATTTTTCCTAGCCCTGAAATTATTATTTTTCATTCCTTGTGAAAAAGTGTGATTTTCAGCTCTGCTAAGAGCCGTTGCCACAGTTGCGTGATTATGGGGAAAAGGCCTTGAATACCGGAACTTCAAAGGGCGAGTTGCAACTTCGGGGATCAAGCTGTTAGCCTCAGGAATGCTTAGTTTTGCTTGTAGGTTAGTAGGAGATTGCTGAATGACACATTGAGTCTATTTGTGCTTGTGTTTCGTTTTCCATTCAGAAGTTAGAAACGTATGTTGTGTTGAGTGGTGCAGTGAAATTTTGCCACGTGAAACGGCAGCCTACATCTGGATTAGGAATATGATCATGTGAAATTGACTAGCGTAGTGCATATTTGTCTTGTATTAGCCTAGTTATGGATATGGAAAAAGTCGTGAAATTCCTTACTGTTGAAGACAAAATTGAAATCTGCCAGAAACTGGACTGGCGTCCACATGTAGCTCACAGAGGTGACGAATGTTGAACTTGCACCGTCGAGTTTCGACTCAATCAGTTGGTAGATGTTTTCAAAATGGCGGCTGATTCCTCCCGGTCACACATGCTCAAGTGTAACCTTCAATTCCTTCTCTAAGAGTGTGACAAGAAAATAATGTTTAATAACCCACTGCCCCGAAATAAAAGGCTTCTACTAATATTTGTTTTAGAAAAAGTGTGATCTGCAATAATACTTCGATATTTTTATTGAGCCATGAGCATATGTTTTCATGTACAGTAGAAGTCCATTAAAGTGAGAATTCATAACGGCGTAAAGTTTACTCGCTATAATGGATTGTCAATTAATTAAGAGATTTATTTATTTGATACAGGCTATAGTAATAATAATAGTAATAAGTTTAAATAAGTATAAAAGATAACAAAGGTATAAACAACAATAAATTAACATTTTTAACAGTAACAATGTAACAACAATGACAACGATAACTGGCAAGTGTCAGGTACAGAAATTAGGAAAGAGAAAGGTCGAGGGTTGGAGAGACGGAAAAAAATGGAAACCTGGAGAGAGGACTTCAAAGGAATCTTTTCATTTTTTGTTTGAAGGATGTAAAATATGTCGATATCGGGTAGTGTGTTACCAAGGGTAGGGCGACTGTGGAAGATAGAGCGTTGTTGTACGGTTAGCCGCAGACGGGACACATGATGAGTGCGCCAGTTGCATGTAGGGCGGCTAGGAACGTATATAGGGAAGTACGTCGGAGGATACATTTCGTGTGTATGTATCTTCAGTCTTCAGCCCTAAGGCTGGTTGTATCCTCAACAGCTCCACCATCAGCTGTCATAGATGGCTTAGGCATCACTGAAGAGGCGTACTAAGGAAATGAGGAGTGAGGTAGTTTCCCGTTTCTTTCCTCACCGAGCCAGAAGTTGCTATTACATATGAGTCTGCCCTGAAATGCATGCACCAACCGACCCTATGAGCAACATTTTCACACCATTCATAGCAGGGTAGCCATTGATTATTTTGTAAAGGTAACATAGATCGGACAACTGTAAACGGTTCTCAGGTCACGTATACCCAGGTAGTTCATAATGTCAGATTTAATTTTGTTTACAACTTGCAATATTGAAGAAGTCGTAGATCAAATACGTAAATGTGGTACGGAGCAAGTTCTTAAAGAGTAGTAGCAAGACATATATGCCGATCGACACTGTGCTTCCAAAAGTTTGTGGAAAACCGATGAAAAAATTTTAAAAGTTCAAGTATCAAGCCTTTAAATGCTGATATGAGTGAAATAGTACAATAGAGTTGTATATTATTTGTCGAAAGAAATATATCCATGTTAAAGAAATATATGACATAGAAAAAACAGTTGTGAAGAGAAAAAAATACTAAAAAGCACAAAATGAGAACAGTTGAGGAGCATAATGACTAGGGCCCGGGTTTATACGCACGGAAAACTCCAAAAATATGCATGCACATATGCACTAAAAATCTTGAAAATATCCACCAAAAATAAAACAAAATACACTTTCCAAACACATTATTTAATTTCAACTCAGTGTTAAATTGATATACTTCATTCCTTGCAAATGATGTATGGCAGTAGGTTATCTAAGCTACAGTTTTCTTTTTCAATATTTTCAGGGATCAATGACTTTCTTTTGTCGGACAGAATTAATTTATACGCTGAAAATGATTGTTCTTCGTCGACGGACGTAACTGGACAATACTTGTAAACTGGCACTAACTAACTGCTCCAAATATTCTTCTGGCAAAGACTGCCTGATCCCACTTACGTAGTTGCTTATGGGTTGAATCTTCTTCAGTCCTGGGTTTGAGTCCAACACCGCACTGAGTTTCCTTTTAACTTTTTCTACAGTTTCACCACGGACACCACTAATGGTGTTTTGAATTAACTGAAAGGATTCGTGTAGGGGTGCACTGCAAGTTTCTAGGCCCTTAATCAACTTCGAAAGTGACGAATCATGCACATGGATGAAACTGATATATTTAAATATAGTTTCAGATTCAAATGCGCACTTTGCTTCATGAACACGCGCAGTATGACTATTATCAATACTTTTAACTAACCCTAAAAGTATTAAGATAATACTGTAATGGGATGTTTTACTTACATGTATCCAGCAAAAGTAAAATGGATGATTAGTCATATTTAAAAAAAAATCAATACGTATTCCAGTTTTTCAGGTTGGTCACAAGCACTACATTATCTGAAATTGAATTCCAAGATATACAAAATGTGCCAAATTTCATTACAAGCACAATGATATATAATAATAATAGAAATTTCAATGAATAATGAAAAGTCACAGGTAAAAAGACTCAGAGGGAGTCTGTTGTGGTGGGTCATTAGGTGTAAATGTGCCTGGTAGGGTCAGCACGTTTGGATTGTCTACATCACTACTTGACGCATCAATATAGTCATGGGTATCTAAATTAGGGTCATATTCTTCCCCACTTCCAGAAGAAAAGTTGTCTATTGATAAATCATCAGGAAAATCTTCTACATTACCAATGTCGTCTTCACTCTCATCACTCCTAACCTCCTCCAATGCTTCTCTAATTGCACTTGAACCACTTAGTTCACTCATGTTTATATTATAATAATCAGTAAAATCAGTTTGAGAGTGTTGAAGGGAGACTAAAGGAAGCCTTAGATGAACTGAGTCCATACTGCAGAGAAAGCCATCTAAAGCCTAACACCTCAAAGACGCAAGTTTGCGCTTTTCACTTAAAGAATATGCAGGCAAGAAGAAAACTGAAGATTTTCTGGGAAGGTGCTCTCTTGGATCATTGCTCAACACCTAAATATCTAGGGGTGACTCTGTATCGTGCACTCACGTATGAACAACATTAACTTAACACGAAACACAAAGTATCTACGCGAAATTCCATTCTTTGCAAGTTATGCGGTACCATCTGGAGAATGCAAGCTCAAATAGTGGGAACTACTGCTTTAGCACTGAGCTACTCTGCAGCAGAATATGCATGCCCTGTTTGGTATAGATCGTGTCATGCCAAACAGGTGGATATTGCTTTAAATGAAACTTGCCGGCTTATAACTGGTTGCCTAAGGTCTACACCTTGTGATAAGGTATATTGCTTGGCTGGCATTGTTCCCCCAGATATTAGACGTGAAGTAGCTGCCAAACATGAAAAATCTAAAGTAGACATTTCACAAACACATCCATTACATGATTATCAACCGGCTCAACAACAATGAAATCGAGGAGAAGTTTTCTTCATTCTACTGAGTGCCTTTCGGAGTCACCTCAATCATCAAGACTAACTTCCTGGAGATTCAGAAACCTTCATCTCAATGGATGGATGGATCCATCTGAAACTCTTCCAGCCTGTTATGAAGGGTCGTGGTCTACATGGAAGAGTCTGAACAGGCTACGGTCTGGGGTCGGTCGATCTAAGAACAATATGAAGAAGTGGGGTCTATCTGAAGAGTCAACCCTCTGTGTCTGCGGAGAAGAACAAACTATGGCGCACCTCCTTAATTGCAACTCCTGCCCTCTCGTTTGCACCATGCAAGATTTAGTGAAGGCCACACCAAATTGTCGAGATCTTGCCAAATTCCGGTCCGATATGATATAATTGTTACTTTGAATGTACCTCTAGTATGTTTTTTTACCAGTTAGGCCTATTTATTTATTTTTCATTCTTAACTAATAATTTATATGATGTATTGCTTCTGATACAAATAAATAAATAAATCACTAAACTAAAATAAACCACTTAAAATAGAGTAAATCAGGCACACAATTATCACAAATTGGCCAGCAAACAATAATCTTCAAACGCTCGAAGCAACTGGACAGTTTGTGTAGACGGAAAGAAAGACCCGTTCACAGCTGACAAGATTGCCGCTTACTGCTTTCCTTCCCCAACCAAAGACCAACTTGCCTTGCTTACCAGATAGAGAATTTCATTTCGCAGCGAGAATGTTTGTAAAATCGATTGTTATAACGATTTTACTAGTTGTTATACCGACTTTACGAATCGTCTCACTGCGAGATGATAGCACTTGAGCCGGGACCCGAATCGTCTCGTAGTGAGTCAATAGCACTTGGAGGGTTAACCTCAAGATCTAATATATTGACTTCAAACCTTGCAGCAAGAGTGCTAAAGAACGTCACACTGCTTATGATCTCTACAAAAAATTATCTTCATGGAAAAGTCTTACATTTCACTTGTATCCTTCAGTTCTTTTAACACTCACAGCAAGAGTGTAAAAACTACATGAACTTCAATTGTTCACTTCATGAAAGTGTTATATGTGTTACAGTTATCCTTTAATGTGATTTTTGTGTTTTGATATTTGAATACTTCTTGTCATGTTTTTCTATCGGCTGATGATGACATAAATATGTGTCGAAACCGGTCCCAAACCAAATTAAACATGTTGACATAAGTTTGTGCAACGGTTTATCATTGTATTGAATAGGTGGAACCTCTCTCTTTTTAACATTGTGATGTCACAGAGATTAGAAATTCAACAGACGTACATCCTTTTGACTGGGAATAACGTCTTATATTTGTTTATGATTTAGTTCTTTTGCCCTGTTCTCTTAATCGGCTGATGATGGCACTGTAAAAGTGTCGAAACAGGTACCAAAATTAATATGTTTTAACTTAATATTGGAACAACTTAATAACGGTGTGTTGAAAAGGTGGGAACCTCTATATTTTCTTCATAGTATTGTGATCTCCTTCGAATGTCGAGGAGAGGGCTCGCAAGTGTACATAGCGAGAAAACGATATGGTTACAAGTAACTATTCTCATTTTGGTTCCGTATGGTGCCGAAGTTCACCGATCGCATCTTGTGGCAGTTGTTTCACTTTTCTTATTCAAACAGCACCACCTAACCAAACTTAACCATACTATATCTATCATGAAAACATATTCCAAGCGCTAGTAGAGAAATGATAACAGTCTCGCAATAAATATACATGGAAATAGCCTTTCCAAAATTTAATCAGGCGCAAGAACAAACCTCTGAAATTACAATGCGCTCTACCATATCTTGAGGTATATCACATTCTTACTTAATTTCAGTGTAGAGTGTTCAAATGAAGTGTTTGTTTATTTACCCTATATTTCTAATGATTTAACAACTGCTATCGACCACGTTATTTAAGTGTTTGTTACAAAAACCTGTTGTCTTCTTTCCTTTCTAATTTTCTTTATGGAACAGCAGTTGACAGGTATTACTAATCGATTCCGATTTACTCCGACATCGCCTTCAATTGTAGAGGAGAGAGCAGTGTTGCCAAATTATGTTAAATCTAGCTTATTTAATCCCAACATCTAGCGACGAAAGAAAAATATTCCTGCTGTTTTCACCCAGCTAAATCTGGCTTATTTCATCCAACTTTCCTCATGTGGCATTGTGGTTCCCCTAGTACGAATGAAGACACTGTCTCTCTCCCTAAGTTCCCTTCTTGTATGACGTGATAGCAACAGTGAAACTAGCTATCCCCTGCCTCTCGAAAGAGGTGACTAAAAACGGCCGCAATAGCTCTGAACTTGAGAGCGTGTGTTGGCGACCACGGGACCCTAAGCTGAGTCCTGGCATTGCTTCCACTTACTTGTTTCGGGCTTCTCATATTCATCTATACACTTGTCCGGTTCCGACCCTGACGCTGTTAGGCTCTTATGGGTAGGAAGTATTTCATTTTCAGGCCCTTCATGGCCCTTGTCTTTATTTGTCTGATATCTCCATTTTTTGAAGTGTCGAACCCTTTCCATTTTTTTCTATTTCAATCAATCAGTCACTGGTGATCTGCATTTAGGGCAGTCGCCCAGGTGGCAGATTCCGTATCTGTTGTTTTCCTAGCCTTTTGTTAAATGTTTGCAAAGAAATTGAAGTTTATTGAACATCTCCCTTGGTAAGTTATTCCATTCCCTAACTCCCCTTTCGATAAATATTTGCTCCAATTTGTCCTCTTGAATTCCGAGTTTATCTTCATATTGTTATCATTCCTACGTTTAAAGACACCACTCAAACTTATTCGTCTACTGATGTCAGTGTTAATAGAGGGTGGTTGCCTAGTTGTACTTCCTCTTAAAACAATAATCACCACCACCACCTGTGATGACTAGCTCGGTGTACACAATTAAATGCCCATGTTTGCGGTTATAGTAGTTTACTAATTGAACAGAACAAAGAACAATTTCATTCCCTACACAGTAAGCAGTGCTATACATATTTGGCTTATTCTTTAACCTTTTCTACTTCTGATTTAGCTTTTTCTAGCTTATGTTGGATGACGATCTAGCTTATTAAATTAAAGTTGGGTTGGCAACGCTGGGAGAGAGCTCATAAACGCACATAGCGAGAAAACGATGCCGAAAGTTGCATTTTGTGGCAAATGGTTCATTTTTCTTATTCAAACAGAGTCACTTTACCGCGTATGTACCATGAAAAACATTTATCAACTGCCAGTAGAAAAGTGATAACCTTCTCGCTATACATTTAGATGGGAATAGCCTTACCGAAATAACCTGACGCAAAAAAAATATAATCTAACGTTAGAAATCAGTAATGAACTCTGCCATATCTTGAGGGTTATTGCATTCTTACTTAATTTCAGTGTAGAGGTTTTAAAATTAAGCGATTGTTTACTTAGCCTTTACTTCTAATGAGCTATGTTATTTACATATTTATTATGAAAACATGTTCTCCTCTTTCATTTCTGATTTTATATACGGAACTGCAGTTCACGGATATTACTAATAGACTCCAACATTGCCTTCGATTGTCGAGGATAGAGCTAGAAAAGTTAACATTTTGTGGCAAATGCTACCGTTTTCTTATACAAAATGTGTCACTTGACTTAACTGTGCTATATGTTTCATGAAAACATATTTCAAGCGGCAGTAGAGAAATGATAAACTTCTCGCTAAAAATTTACATTATAATAGCCTTTCCAAAATGTAACCAGGCGCAAGAAAACATAAAACTAATCTCTGAAATCAATGATGCACTCTGCCATATCTTGAGGTGTATTCCATTCTTACATAATTGCAGTATTTAACATTAAAATTAAGCAATCATTTACTTCAGCTTTTATTTTTAACAGGTAACAACTGCTACCAGATGCTTTATTAACGCATTTATTACAAAAACATGTTCTCCTCTTTCATTTCCATTTTTCTTTAAGGAACAACAGTCGATGGATATTTCTAATCGACTCCGACATCGCCTTTGAATGTCGACGAAAGAGCTCGCTAGTGGACATAGCTAGGAAACTATACCGAAGATGATCGACCTCATTCAGTATAATTGCTGAGTGCATAAATGTCAGTAACGGAAAAAAATCTTGCACGCCTAATCTGTATGTAAGCGATTGATAATAAAGTTTAATATATAAATTTTAAAGGGACTGTCGTTATAAGGGGGTTCTCGTTATATGGCGTACACATTATAGCGGACTTCTTTTGTACATTGTTTGGCGGTTTTCGCACCTTTCAGTGAACTTATTTTATAAACACCAGAGGTAAAGGTTTTCATATTTCTTGTCTCTTGTTTTTCACACCTTTTAATACTTTCCTTTCATCTTCAGAAATAGTAGATATAGTTTTCACTGTACCCACAAATACGCAACGTAAAATGGCCTCATTTCGGAAAGAACCATACCTAGTGTTTCCATATCCCTTTTGGATACTTTTTGTTTGTTTATTTATTCAGCAGTACATTTTCTCGCTTAACATGTTCTTTTTTGTTGTCCACTGCAGAAACGTCTTAACAAGGTTTTACTATAATGGAAATGATCTAATATGATCATGAATAGCCTCATGAACATTGGGTGCAATGACACTTTGACGTCGTTTATCTTGAGCAGTCTTTCTATCCATTTTTAGTCCTCTTATTCTCCTCACTCGTTTCTCACTTACATCAAAGAATGAAAGAAATGCTTTCATGCATATTGTCATGTGTGTGGCCAACAATGTGATAAACAAAACTTGCACTTTTCACTACTTTGATGTCATTTTTATTTTTTGCGTCGCCTCTGTTTATCTTCTGCTACATCAGTCCGACCTTGGAGAAACAGGTCTTGATTATTTTTGTTAGGTATATTGTAGAATTTTGAAAAACATCCAAACTGTTGTCCTCTCCGAACTTTTCCAAGCATTTTAGCCCTTTCCACCCTGAGATTTTTTTTTTTTTAATTTCAAAATTTTACTAATGTCTTAAAGGATATTTTTGGATGTAGTTTTAGGGAAAAATACTTTTAAAAATTTACTGATCACCGTTCTCTCAGAAAAGCACTAGCACGATCGTGCGGGTTAGAGTTTAATAGTTCTGAATCTGACTTATATGTTTAACAATTTAACACTGTTCACTTTCAAGTAAAATTAATGTTGTATATTACACAGGTATGATCACATGCATTAATGTCTAAACAATAAATCAGTCAGTGACATATTACGATTTAAATCTAAAACATTTCTTTAAAAGCACATATTTTTGATCAAAATCAAGCACAAAATTGTAGTTAACATGTTGAAGTATGAAACATTCTCTTCTTGTATAAGCAAAGGTATACTCAGACTTGACCCACTTTACATGATAAAGTCTGAAACACTGTTTCTCCTTAGACAAACAAAGGTACTGGTCACAGTTGACACACATTTTTGGTGCGACTTTTACATGTTTCCAACTGGCAACATCTTGGTGAGGTAATGTCACTAACTAATGGCCAGTGGTCATACCCATCATAACGCTTGTCAGCCACTGGTTTTGGTGACGGAGTGTATATCTTCGTCTTCTTCTTAGGAGGCGAAACTACTACTACTTCTTCTTCTTCTTCCTCCTCCTCCACCTCTTGCTGCCTCTTTCTGCCTGGAGTTGAAATTAATGCCACTGCAATGGCAGTCCTAAATTGCAATAGATCATAGATCTTTGCCATTTTGTTGGCTCTACAATCTTCCCTGTAAACTAGCCAACTGTTTACAACGCTCATGTCCAGGAGGTGTAAAATTAACTTCAAAGTCCACTTTCTAGTCTTGAATCATGTGCGATAGGCTTCCATTAGCTGATCACACAAGTCGACTCCTCCCATGTACTGATTATAGTTTTTCACTATTGCAGGACAGTCAACTTCAATATATTTGTTATCTCTTATAGTTTTTCACTATTGCAGGACAGTCAACTTCAATATATTTGTTATCTCTTTTGCTCCAACATTTCACCTTGATTACAGGTTCACTCCTTGAGCATGTTGAAGCCATTACCACCCACTGGTTGTCCTTCCATTCAACTACAGTCGAACCTGTCCTAACGGACACCCTTATTCAGCAGACACCTCCCTATACTGACAATTTTCCTCGGAACCGATTTTATTTTACATAAGGCAAGTGTTAAATTGGCCTCATTTAAGCGGACACCTTGAACTACGGACAGCGCCATTTGTCCCGTCCACTTGACTTAAGCGGACACTTTACACGTTGCAGGACAATTTATTACACCGGACTACATGCCATTCTTTCGTTTAAAACCATTCTTCAGTCTTAAGGAAATCTCTTTTGAATGTTTGTACTATTTCGAGTGCAAGGGGAGAGAGTGTACATCGGAATGCAGTTCTACCTAGTGGTGTATAGGCCTATTCCGAGAATTCTAATTGCCCAGAAATGCTGTCAGAGACTGTTGACTCACAAGTTACCTGGGGATTTTTGTCCCTTCTTGCATCATTCTATTCATAACTCGGATTGTCGCTGATAAGGTCGAGCTCAGGTAGTCAACTTGAGAAGGAAAAGACAATGCAGGCGCTAATTAGTGAGGCAGAAATACCGTAGCAGTCTGTTAAACATGAGTAACAAGGGACGATCGTGTTTAGATCTCGAGGCAAGAAGAAATGTAATTATAGAAAGTGACAAGGGACTTTCAGTGAGAAAGCTTGCCGAAAAATTCATTTGCGGGAAAACTCAAATAAACACTCTTGTGAAGAACAGAACCAAAATTTTAAAGGAGTGGGAGGTAAATAGGAATTGAGGAGTGAAAAGAAAGCAGGAGTCATTTTTTTCAGAAGTGAACGTTGCGGTACATGAGTGGTTCACGTGTGCTCGAGTGAAGAAACTGTGTGTGAGTGGACCAATGTTACAAGAAAAAGCTCGAGAAATCGCAAATAATCTGAAAGTTGAGGATTTTGTAGCTAGCAATGGTTGGTTAGATTGTTTTAGAAAACTTCATAACGTTAGTTTCAAAACAGTCTGTGGAGGAGGTGGTGATGTGTCTGCGACTGAAGTAGCGGATTGGAAAGATAGGTTACCAGACCCTTTGAATAGTTACGAACTGAAAGACATTTTGAATGTTGATGAAACTGGTCCGTTCTTTAGGGCAATCCCGAAGAAGTCACTGACTTTGCCGAATGAAAGTTGCAAGGGTGGGAAAATGTCAAGAGAAAGAATCACCATCATGTTTTGTTGTAACGCACTCGGTGAAAAGGAAAATCCTCTAATAATCGGTACATCCTTGAGACCCAGGTGCTTTAAAAACATGGACTTAAATTGTCTTGGTGTCGAATGGCATGTGAATAAAAAGGCATGGATGACGTCAGCAATATTCGAGAATTGGCTCCTAGCTTTGGATTTCAAGATGAAGGCCAGAAACCGTAACGTGATCTTATTGCTTGATAATGCTACGTGCCATCCAGAAATACGGCTTTCAAATGTAAAACTCTTGTTCCTTCCACCCAATACCACTTCTCATCTTCAGCCATTGGATCAAGGAATCATTCAAGCATTCAAATTAGACTATCGTAAGAGGGTTTTACGGTCATTAGTGGCACACATGGATGAAGCAGGCTCAGCTTTTGATTTGATGAAGATCAATGTTGGTGATGCAGTTTCGTGGACAAAGGCAGCCTGGAATGCAGTCAGCGAAACCACAATCAGGAAATGCTTTGCAAAATGCAGCATCGTTAATTCTACAGTTGAAGAACAAGCAGAGGTAGAGGTTCAAAATGAATATGATGAACTTCTGACTTTAGCAACGACAGCTGGATTGTCGTATGATATTGAAGCCGAAGAAGAGAATATTCCTTGCTGTGACGATCTCGAGGGCGACTGGCAGTCCCGACTCCAGGACGCACTTTACGGTAAGCTTTCTGTGTTATCAAGTTATACAGTAATTGTATGTTGCACGTATCGTAAGGTCCATGTTTGTTTGCACCTCAACTCCTCATTCATTTTCTTCTTGTGATAGACAGCTTTTAATTCTTTTAAGCTAAATTTTCAGTTTTCATTTAATTCACTGCACTTCGCAAATATTTCTAGCTGTCCATAGCAGCCTTCATTAGTCTTACAAAAGGACCAGTTTGAATAAAACTTTTTATCGTTTTACAGAGCCCGAATCAGGAACGAAAAGTGGCGATTAGTCTTACAAAAGGACCATTTTGAATAAAACTTTTTATCGTTTTACAGAGCCCGAATCAGAACGAAAACTGACGATGACGGTGAGGTGGTAGAAGAACAAGAAGTTCTGACAATGAAGCAGGGACTAAATATCCTTAAACAGATAAAGAATTTGTGTATCACGCTGGACCGCGAGTACGGCGAGAACACTATGGAACCATTTAACAGACTTTATTCCGTTTTCGAGAATATCGCAGTTAAGAAAATGTGCTAAATTTACACAGACGAAGCTTCACGATTACTTCACGAAGCTGTAATGTTTGTAAATGATGTAAAATCATTTATAATAACTCTCTGTGAAATACTAACACAGAAATGACTTAGAATAATAAAAATAAAGATATGTATGCTTATATTTAAGGTGGATTGACGTAATAATATTAACAGTTGTATGGCCAATAGACGTTGCCATAACCTTAAATTAAACCTAACTAGCACAATCGTGCTACTATAAATTCAAGAGTGTATTGTGAGACCTGTTAATAATATAATTGAATTTCAATTATGCAGTCATAAACCTAGCTTATTTATACAAGAGCTTAAATAAAAAAACTCGTATATTATTAAAATATATATAAAATAATTTACTTACTCTCCGAGCACATGCCTACTCTCCTTGGTAAAAGTTTTGCTGCTTCTCTTGCCCTCCAGTGGCCAAGAAGAGTAATAAAAACAGTTGAAGCTTGCCACTGAAAAACGAGTGGGTTTCGACGGGAAAAATTAAAACTGAACCCGCACGATCTTGTGGGCTTGGGTGGAAAGGGTTAGATGAAAACTGAAATAGGGTGAAAGAGAATAATAATCAAAATGATGAAAATAATAATAATAACAACCGTAAAATAATTTAATAACATCGGTCTGAACAAAATTTTGTATATACTGTAATCCAAAGCAAACAAACACTGTAGGCAGTCCTGAAGATGGTTTCTTGTTTTCCCATTTTCACAGCAGGCAAACGCTGGGGCTTTACCTTAATTATGGCCACGGTCGCTTCCTTCCCTCTCCTAGCCCTTTCCTATCCCATCATTGCCATAGAACCTACCTGTATTGGTTCAACGTAAAGCAAATTGGAGAAAAAAACCTTGTGCATGCCAGGAACGACTTTTACATTATTGTATCTGTTTATATTGAATTGGTGCTAGACCTCAGGAGGCAGTCAGTCAGATATAGTGGGAAACCTTGCAAACATCACTTCTTGGATGTTGGAGAATAGAATCCAAACATATATCCTGTTTCACTTGGGTTGCATTTCTTCCCTCACATAGCTCTGAGCTTGCATTGGGTAGATGATGGGTTTGAATCCCATCGTTGGCAGTCCTGAATGTGGTTTTCTACAGTTTCCCTTTTTCACACCAGGCAAATGCTGAAGCTGTACTTTAATTTAGGCCACAGCCACTACTTTCCCAATCCTAGCCATTTTCGATCCTTGAATCGCTGAAAATCTTTGATGTGTTACTTAGTGCAACAGTAATCCATTAGCAAAAAACAAAAAAAAAAACTTATGTTCCTGTCTATCAAATCGGATTTGAATTTGTGAATTATACCTGGGCTGAGGGACCTATGATCCTGGACCATTGTGAGAGAGAATGGAATAAATAAATGTGGATAGAAGTGTAGAATTGGTGAAATGGTGTGGACAATGTTAGGCTGTGTTGGAGACAAAATCAGCTTCTCCTTATTGGGTAACAGAAGGAGAGATAGGTGTAGGAGAGAATTCCTTGTTTCTTTTTCTAAGATGATTGAATAGGAGGAGACTGGAGGGTGTTGGCTGTGAATACAGAGTTGTGAATGTGCTTTGCGTATATACCGGAGTCTGTAAAATGTGTCAAAGTAATTGATAATCCGTGATTAACATCTGTTAATGTATTAGGCATCTAATGATATGAATTAAACATGTGAGTAAATTTTAAGATGATGTTACGTGGGTTTTCATTGCAGGTGAAACAAGCCCTCGAGAAGTTAAGGGGAGCTTTATTTCAACGCCCACCATTGATATCTGCTGTGAAGAGACAGCTTCGGGTCAGAACTGTGTATGATAGTAAATTATTGGAGTATGATGAGGAGAGGCAAATCGGTAAGTTCCTATGGTGTATAATCCATGTACTAGTATATAGCTTATACTGAAGGGAGTAGTAGTGATTGTTATTAATTGGGGAGTGACTCAGTCTAATCAAAAGAGTAAGTGTAAGATTGCCCTAGCGTCCTAAGAATTAAGCTGTTGGTAAAGAACGGAAGGGCAGGGAATGAAAGACATCTGAGTTCTCATGAACCTAATACTAGTGGGGTCGGAAGAGACAGGATTGATCAGGGGAGGTCAATTGTACAACAAACAAAACCCCATGGCACTACAGCCCTTGAAGTGGCTTGGCCTACTAAGCGACCGCCGCTCAGCCCGAAGGCCTGCAGATTACGAGGTGTCGTGTGGTCAGCACGACGAATCCTCTCAGCCGTTATCCTTGGCTTTCTAGACTGGTGCCGCCATCTCACCATCAGATAGCTCCTCAATTGTAATGTCGTAGGTTGAGTGGACCTCTAACCAGCCCTCAGAACAACGTAAAAATCCCTCTATTCTATATTTAATAAAGTATTGAGGTAGTTCTTCGTTTCTTCTCTGATGCCTTGATCTGTCTTCACCAAGTTCCCATCATCTGTTTCCAGTACAAGGATATTGCTGTGTCACTTCTATTCTTGACTACTTTATAAAGGAACTTCCTATTACTTTCACAGTGAACTCTTCCCAGCACTTTTCCTTTTCTTCTTTAGTCAGTCGCTTCAGCAATAGTTTCTTGTTCTGGTACTCCTGTGCCACGTACTGAATTTCATCTTCTTGTGGATTGATTTCTGTTTTTTGTTATCTGCCTTCTTCTTTGCTGCATTTCTTTCTTTTACAGCAGTTTTCACCCTCTCATTCCACCATGGTGTTCCTTTCTCCCTGCATATTGCACTTGACTTTCCACATAGTGATTCGGCTTCTGAAACCAGGGTATTCTTGAATGTCAGCCATTTTCCTTCTACTCCTCTTTTTTTCTTTTTCTTTTTTGGTATTTGGCTTAGATCTTTCTTTGGTATTCTTTCACCATCATGTATGTCAGGTGGTTTCAGAGTTAAGAATATTTATGTTTTTAGGCCTCATCATCCCAGTCAAAACCCCTTAGGGGTGTATTGTTTAAAGACTACTACTTATTTAAAATCTAAGACACTGAACAGCTGTGGAATAAAATAATACACACCTCTGAAGTCTGTTACTATGGAAGATTTTACTTATATTATCATCACTCATGGTAAAGAGTTGTTTAGCTTGATATTGGAGGACTCATTGCTTCATTCATATATAAGGCAGTGAATTATGATAATAATCTAATGGTGTCAGCTGCCATGTGCAGGCAATTTTATTTTATGGCAACTAGGCTGCTTACACGTCACTTTTGACGTTTCGTTTTACTCTGCAAGATAAAGTGGATCTCTGTTTGGTGATCTATAGCTGAATGTTTTTTAATTAATTTTGTTGGATAAATACCAAGTGTATCACCGGAAATCTTTTACATGTCAACATTGTATGATATGGATTGTCAAATGGACTTTTTTTGCTCATCAAACATCCGACTACGTCTGCTGGGTTTGAACCTACAATTTTGGGATTCAGAGGCTGTGCCACTGATCTGCAGAGGGAGCTATAAAATTATAATAAACCATCTCCAGATGATGTTCCGAGAGGATTCGTCGTGCTGACCACACGGCACCTCGTAATCTGCAGGCCTATGGGCTGAGCAGCGGTCGCTTGGTACGCCAAGGCCTTTCAAGGGCTGTAGTGCGATGGGGTTGTTGAGATGATGTTGCCAGGTGCCTGTTTTTTTAAAATGCTTTTATTCCTCCTTTTAAATAATTCTAGAATCTCCATAGGTTATTAGTGGACTTCAAACGGGGAAAAGTTCCTTCAACAGAAGGAAAGTGCACCTTCCCAAGGCTGACAGCCCAATACTTTGTTGCAGTGTGTCCTCTGAGCTCCTACGCTGGTGTCCTCGCACTATCTGGATGGTACACCAGAGGCGACGGTGTATATCAATAGCATGTCTGTAAACCTGTAAATATTTCATTGTATAGCTTGTAATTATTTATTGATTTGTAAAGTGATGTAATTCTTTTTTATTTATTTATTTATTTATTTATTTATTTATTTATTTATTTATTTATTTATTTATTTATTTATTTATTCAGGATCAGCAACAGCATAATGCCGAATTACAAAGATCCGAGCTATGTACAAATATTTACAAAATACACAAGTATACACTATAAAAACTGTACAATCATATATAATACATATTTACATAAACAACGACATTAACAAAGGAAAATACATTTGCAGTAAATACAGGAGCAGAACAGGAAAGAACAAGAAGGATAATTAAGTTATATGAGAATTATCATGACAGAAGGAAGGAAACGTTATGAATATGTCTAGGTTCTTGTTGATAGATAAGGTATTAAATGTTGCTGGAGTATGTACAGAAAGGAACTTTTGGATGAGAGAAAGTAAGGAGTATGAAATAGGGTCTTCATTCTGGTACTATGGGATAGGACGTGGAGGGGGAATAAGGAAACTAAATTTGGCGACCTAAATAGACCATTAGCTGCTTTGTATAGCAGCTTTAGATCGGCTACTTTCCTCCAAGCATGAAGAGTCTTGAGTTTCAGTTTCCCAAGGTCTTGGATAGTGCTCAAGCTGCAACATGCAGGGACCCTGGCTCTGACGTTAGCACAGAAAAAGATTGTACACGGTCAAGGTGGCTGAAATTTGAAGAAGCAGAAATGGACCAGACTGGAGAGGCGTATTCAACAATAGGTAAGATACAGGAAACTTAGAATGCTCTGATGGCATTTACATCTGTGATGTCAGAAAACCTGTAGAGTAAACCAAGGAGTGACATAGCACGTGAGGTGACCCTATTTATGTGCTAGACAAACAACAATTTACTGTCAAAATGCACTCCTAAGTCTTTTTGATTGTCAACAAGTGCAGTCGGTTGGTTCAGTAGGTGATATTCTTCTAGAATGGGGGATTTACGAAGTGTGAACGAAATGGTGGAACACTTGGAGGGATGAGGTTTAAGACCCCATGTAGTACACCAGCTGACAGTGAATCAAGTGCATTTTGCAATTGGATTGAATGTGTGGGAGAATCGATCTGCTTGAAGATTTTACAATCATCTACAAACAGAAGAATTTCACATGAATGGTGGGAAACATATCGATAAGGTCATCACTAAACAGGGCAAAAATAAGGGGACCTAGGACACTGCCCTGCGGGACACCAGAGAGGTTGGTGGTGGGAGAAGAACTGTATCCATCATGAACCACGCGCTGTAGTCTTTCACTCAGAAAGCTATTAATTAGAACTAGGGGTCTCCCATTCACATTAAACCGTTCAGAAAGTTTGTGTGCAAGAAGAATGAGATCCACGGTGTCGAAGGCTTTTGCGATGTCGGTATAGCATACATCAAGTTGAGAGCCCGCGTGGATGGCAGACGTGGGATGATGGAGGAGGATAGCCAAGTTAGTTACGCGGGAGCTTCCAGGAAGGAAACCGTGCTGCTAAGGGGATATATGCGGAATTGTAAACGCAAGCAAATGCTTGTGGATGATCCTTTCACAAATTATTGATAAAGCAGGTAATATTGAGACCGGGCGATAATTTGCGATATCCGACCTATGTCCGCCTTTAAGAATGGGTGTGATATAAGCAAGTTTCCAGGAGCTTGGAATGTAGCCGACTGAGAAGCACCGATTAAATATCACGCTAATATGGTATGAAAGAGTTACTGCTGTATTCTTAAGGAAGATAGGACTGAGACTATCAGGACCAGTGGGTTTATTTTCTGACAAACATGAAAGTAGGGACTACGCTTCAGATTCAGTGGTAGAAATATTACTGAGGCTATGGGAAGTAACAGGTTTGATTTTAGAAAAATCAGTATACTGCACAGGTTTAACAAAATTAGAGGTAAAATATTCATTGAATAATTCAGGTCTTTCTGCTCCACTGGCTGCAGAATGGTCCCAGGTTACTACTTCCGGTATACGTTTGTTGTCTCTTCTGCTATTTATAAGTGACCAGAACCTTTTACTGTTGTGTCTTACTTCAAGGCAGGCTCCATTAATATATTCTGAGTAATCCCGCCTTACTAAATACTTGTGGTGTTCGCGAAGGTCAGAGAATATTTTATAATTTCTCTTGGAGGGCGCATTCTTCCATTGTCTCCAGGCTACCAATTTTTTTTTAGTTCAGCACTTTTAGTAATACTCTTCTTCCATGGGGGGGGAATTTTCTGGACATCGAATGAGTAGGAATGAGGTCCCGGATCACAGCAAGCGTCCCATCATAAAACCAGTCCACCGCATCTTGAACTTCACCCACATGCCATGGTGAAAGAGACAGGGTACGATTAACAGTCTGCCGGTCAACTTTACGCCACACAGGCACAGAACTCCTAAGGACAGGTCAATGACATCTCGGAGCACGGGGAGGGGTGAGAATGAAAGTTGTCTCGACGGACTTGTGGTTGGAGTTTAAAATATTTTGTTCCTCAGAAACAGATGAGGGCTCGTTCTAAGAAAGCAGGTAGTCAAGAAGACTATTTCTGCAGGTGTTTTCCAAGACATGCTGTTTGAAGTTCAGTGCAGTAATATAATGGTTCAGATACCATTTGTCAAGGCTGTTAGAAGGTTGACCTAATGAAGGGAAAATCCAGGAGACTGACAGATTAAAATCTCCTAGTATGACAATGTTATCTTTGGAATGAACGGCTTTAAGCACAGAGGAAAAAAAAGCTTCAGAATAGTTGAGATAAAAATGAGGTGGTCTATAGAAACATGCAAATAGATATTTGTTATAAAATGTAACTTCAACCCAAACAGCTTCAGAGTCATTCACCAGGTCGGAGCGTAGAGTCGCGTGCCATTTAGATTTGACAGCGATTAAAACACCCCCTCCCCGGGATCCAGTCCTACAATCGGCCCTGAATAAGGAAAACTCTTTAGAGAGTTAGATTTCAGAGTCTAACACACAATTAATCAACCAAGTTTCACTTAAGGCGGTAACGTCGAAAGCAGCTAATTCTTGAACATGAAGTTCACAGTCTGTAATCTTATTTTTTATGGACCTGATATTTTGACAGTGCACAGAGAACTCATTATTCGGTTAATTTGCACATCACCACACAGGAGTAACAGCGTTAGTAAGAAACTTAACAGGGAACGGAGTGCATGATAGCGTAATTTCAACTAATCGTGGGTCGATGTTGGGACCGTAAGAAAACAAGACATACTAGCTGTCGGTATGGAAGGAAAATAAAACTTACTATCCTAAGTTAACCAGTCCCCTACCTGTGAGAGGGCGAGGGAAGTTTCCACATTCCATTGTGTACCTGCAGGCAGATCACTCGTGGCAGTTGAAGAAGCCGGCCCTGTAGTGTGCGTAAGCTTGTCACCAGCCCGACCACATGGCGCACAAACACAATCTCATTGATTTCACCATTATATCGTCACATAATGCAAACTCACTACACTCCACATCACCACTAAATTCTTTGGAAGGAATTCCAACACAATTCAAGACAGCAAATCCTTGATTAATCACACATATTACTAAAGTAGCACAGACGATACTCACACCGAGACATTCACTCACCACGATTATAATAATAATAATAATAATAATAATTCACTGAATTGTGAGACACTTCTAAACATTCTCAGGGAATTTAAGGTAAACAATAAGTCACTTGCACTAATATAACAGACTGACACATGCTCCCAAAGTAAAGTTCTCGGGGAAGCTGTTGGAACCATTTGGGATAAGAACAGGCCTGAGGCAGGAGGATGGTCTCTCCCGACACCTGTTCAGTTGTGTTTTGGAGAAGCTAATCAGAGAATGGAAGAAAAAGTTGTTCAAGAGTGATCTTAAAAATGGAATGAGAATATGATGCAAAAACACTGGCATCACTTTGGACTGTTTGGCTTTCACTGATGATGTGCTCCAAGCAGCCAATATTCAGACAACAGTGAAACAGGTGGAAATTCTTCAAGAAATAGCTTCTAAAACAGGCTTATGGATCTCCCTTGAAAATACCCAAGTATATAGATATGGAAAAGAGAGACTCCTCTCACAGCACTAAGGCGGCTTATGGGATTTTCCGGAGGAGCACGATATTTAAACACCTTGGCAAGATCATTACTCCGTAAGACAGTGAAGAGGAAGCACTGGGGAAAAGAGCAAGGAAGTTGGAGTTGACATTTAAAATGGGCCAGGATACTTAAAAATACGAATTTGTTTCCTCATTGTCATCACTTCTTCGCTCCAGCAAGCCAGGTGCAATTGTGTATGAGCCTCCTCGAGTTTGTCCTCTCCATCCACAGATGTTCATCTATGCGGCACCAGTTTATATCTCTAATTTCATGGTCCTTGAAAATCTCTTCAAGGTCTTCCTCTTGGCCTCCATTTCCTACCAGGTTAAACTGAGACACGACTGCATAGTAGCAGACTGGCATGCCTTTACGCTCCAGAAACACTAGCAAAAATGGAAGATATGTCGATTGAGTTAAAGGGAAGGAAGTTCCTCAGAATGATTTTGGGTCCTAAGAAAGTGTTCGAGGGTTTTGCCTCCAATCTGAGATCAATATGATCACCTGAAGAGGATTAACCTTTAGAAGAGTGCGCACAACATGTGCCATGCAATGATGCCGGCCACATTCGAGTATGTATTTGACCGGTAAGCAACCTCTGTGGAGTAAGAAACTTTAAAAACAATACAATACAACTTTGAGACACATGAAAAGGCATTTTGGATTGAGAAAACACTGTCATTTCAAAACATTTTTAATATATCACCTTCACTAATATCATCACTTGTGTCCAGAAACTCCATAGCATCACTTGTAATTTACAAAAGAGGAAACATTCACAGTTATATTTACGAGAACCCAAAATATTTATAGCTGCAAAGAGCACGAACATCTGTCCACATCGGTGGCAATCGTAACACTGCTGTAACCTGTAGGCTAACGGCGCACCAAACTTTAACACTCTGTGGAGTATACGCATTTCCGTCAGGGACACCCTCATACAGAAAACAAAAAAAGTGTAAGCCTAAGAACGAGAGGCAAGTAGCTTGTGTAACCGCAATTCACAGTTGGCTGTATCAATGTAAATAAAATAATAATAATTAGTGGACCCCCAAAAGAGCTTGCAAGACCCCTCTTTGGGATTCACACCTGCAAATGTAGAAAGAAACTAACACACTCTCAGCACTAAATACATTTACTACGTAAGGTTGAAATCATGGTCTTGTTATACAAAATAGTGTGATGATCTTCTATGTAGTTCCATGTGAAAAGTAATTGTTCATTTGTTGGTGTTTTCCAGGAATATTCTGGGTCAAATGTGAAGCTGGCACATACGTGCGGACAATGTGTGTTCACTTGGGTCTTTTACTTGGAGTTGGTGGACAGATGCTGGAACTGAGGCGAAATAGATCAGGTATTGTAACTCTGAGATTGAATTAAGGGTGACTTATTCTTTGGACTTTTGTATTGAACTGAAATTCATGACATGGCTTCTCTTGTTTTATCCTATTGCATAGTTTCCGTTATCCAGACTCTCAGAACTACATACTAGGCCACTCAGCTGCCAGTGGTTTACAAACTAGGACATGACTACAGTAACCCACACCATAAACCGTCTTTCTTTACACCAAATTTTACCTTTACCTTTTGTCGGTCCCTAACTAATGAGTCATGCTTCTGAAAGTGCTTTTATGAATCCTGATTATGGAGAAAAACATCAGTTAAAACTCAGTCTACTTTTAGATACAGTATCTATCTAAGTTTTAGTTCAAAAATATCTCGACCAATTGTAACTGTTGTTATATATGATGTCTTTTTACATTAGCTGAAATATATTAAGTATGAGAATCAAAATGTGAAGACAATGAAGCTGCATTGCACCAGCGATAGCGATAGAATTTTCTCGTCTCTTTCAATGTTAACATGTTTTACAATACTGTCCTTTACCTACGCATCTCAGCAATTACAAAATTTACAGAACACTGTCGGTGAATCTGTGTCACGTAAACCTTCTGAATGTCACCGAGCCCTCTCTCAGGCATTTATAGCCGTGCGCCTCATAACCTTAATGATTAATTCAGATTTATTCTCTTCCCTATGGGAATCAACATCTATATCATCTGATGGCCAGGCAGGCATCAATTTTTGATAATGGGACAAAGTGTCTCATAGTGCATTGGCACTGCCGGTGGCTACAATTAGCCTACGCAGTGGCCTCCACGGTATGCACTAGCCAGCGTCTTGGTAGGTGTGCTAGGTACCAACTGATGAGCCCAGCCTAGCACACGAGGGCGAAGCGCTGGCAACCAGGAATGAGTTAGCTGGAAAATTTATAATGTCCAATAACGGACCATTTATATTGGTATTATAAATTTACTCATTTGGAACAAATATTTCAGATTCCCTATGGGAATCAACATCTATATCATCTGATGGCCAGGCAGGCATCAATTTTTGATAATGGGACAAAGTGTCTCATAGTGCATTGGCACTGCCGGTGGCTACTATTAGCCTACGCAGTGGCCTCCACGGTATGCACTAGCCAGCGTCTTGGTAGGTGTGCTAGGTACCAACTGATGAGCCCAGCCTAGCACACGAGGGCGAAGCGCTGGCAACCAGGAATGAGTTAGCTGGAAAATTTATAATGTCCAATAACGGACCATTTATATTGGTATTATAAATTTACTCATTCGGAACAAATATTTCAGATTCCCTATGGGAATCAACATCTATATCAATGCATGGTATTGAAGAAACCTGGCGAACGTACACCAAAAATGTCCCAAGACCTCATCCTATGTGAGCGAAGTTAAGGCTACTGTGCTTTGGGTCCATAATAGCGTTATACTGGTTGACTACCTGCCTTACGCACTACGATCACAGCTGAAAGGTACTGCACTGTCCTTACGAAGCTCAGAGCTGCAATCAAGCAAAAATGTCCTGGTCTTCTGTCTCGGAAAAGGTTGCTCTTTCATGACAATGCGTGCCCCCATTTAGCTCAGAGGACCCAGGATTTGCTGCAGATATTCCAATGGGACCTTTTTCCCCATCCACCTTATTTTACGGATCTTGCCCCATGTGATTTACATCTCTTTCCACACCTCAAGTTGCACCTTGGAGGCAAGCGGTTTGTGACTGATGAAGAGGTGGAAGTGGAAGTGAACTGCTGGCTACGGAGGCAGGACCCGACCTGGTATAACCAAAGTACCAAAATACTGCTGCCAAGATACCAAAAGGGGTTGGTCAGAAATGGTGTCTCTTTGGAGACGTATATGAGTTACAGAATGAAAATAAAATATTTCACAAGTGTAAATAACCCGCTTGGTTGTTTTGTAAAATACGGAAACTTATTTATCGCATTGCCCTTGTACATACTGGCAGACATTACGGAAAAGTAAAAAAGTGCATTTCGTTGTTACTGTGGACACAACCGATACACAAATGCAATTTAAATTCTGAGCAATGTAGGCCTACAGACAAACCTCTTATTTTATTTATATAGATAGAATGTCCCAAAGGGGGAAGACGTTTGTTACACAATAATGCTTAATGATCTAAATTTATTACTGTTGTTATTATTTTAATTATCATTATTATTATTAGTCATATTAATAACCGAGCAGAACATGAAGGGTGTTCTCGGATGAGGAATAAGCAAAAGCCAGAGAATGAAGGAGTATTGGTGTAAAAAAAAAAAAAAAAAAAAAAAGTACATCAACAGTCAAGGAAGTGTTGTAATCGTAACCCGTAGGAGGTTGAAATGATTCTAAATAAATATTTAGTATCATTATTGAAGTTATCCTTAACAAGACACCAATTCGGCATTACCTAAAGTAGGCTGGGAAAAGTCTGGCACAGAATGGATGCTGACTCGTGATGCTTGTTGAACACTTATTGTTACTCCGTTACTAAGCTTTGTGGTTTTCTTTATTTCTTAAAACTAAAAAATTATGGTCATGCTAGCATCATTACCATAATCATATTATCAGATGTAAGCATTTCTCAGAATACTGAATACAAATAGAACACCACCTCTGGTCAGCATGTGTGTGAGGGATGGAGGGCTGGCAACCTCACAGGCAGGGCGAGTAAGACGGACACTGTCATCTCCCCCCTCTCTCTGCGCAGCCGATGGCCTGTTCTAGTGGTAACTAGTAACTAGATTGGCATTTCTTGATTTCTGTCTAGTGAACATTACCTCTTTCACTCTTTTGGAAATTTAATCTATCATGCTTGTTTCCAAATTCTTTGATTTCTTTACACTGGGCGAGTTGGCCATTCAGTTAGGGTCGCCCAGCTGTAAGATTGTGTCTGGGAGAGAGTGGGCTCAAACCCCACTGTCGGTAGCCCTGAAGATGGTGTTCCGTGGTTTCCCATTTTCACACCATACAAATGCTGGGGTTGTACCTTAATTAAGACCACGGCTGCTTCCTTCCCACTCCTAGCCCTTTCTTATCCCATTGTTGGCATGAAACCTGTGTGTGTCACTGCGACGTAAAGCAAGTTGTAATTTCATTACAATGTTCATTAATCCGCACTTCTTTTGCATCTTTTATCTGTCTTCTAATGTGACCCAAAAAGGCTTCCGATTGAGAAAGCTAAATAAAATTCAGGAAACTCAATTGTCAAAAATTACCATTGTTTCGCCCCCGCGCATCATGGCCTCATCAGTTGGATATTGCACCTTCCCAAGACATTGGCCAGCTAGCATGCCGGTAGCAACATTACTGAAAGTGATCATGTGATAAGCACAATGCAGTGCCGACTTACTAGGGAAGAATCGCATCTCCACTTGCTATATATGCCCTCACGGCCTAGCATGACCAAAAATGTGGCTTCCGATATGGCTAAATAATATTCACGAAACTCATTCTTCGAAAATTCGCCCAAATGCGGCATGGGTTCATCAGTTGGATACCGCATGTTCCCAAGACAATGGCCAGCTAGCTAGCAGTAGCAACACCACTACAAGCTATCCTGTGATAAGCACAATAAACATTTTACAAAATTATACGTCACAACTTGAGAAATTAATCTCTACAAAATTTAAGATATAAATATGATTCAGAAACGACGACCCGAAAGAACGAGAATAAGACTACTTAATTATATGTTATTTCAATTCACCTTATTGTAAGTTGCACTGAACTACGTGTCATTTTCAAGTTCTGAAAAGTGAAGGATCTGCGATGATCAGCCAACAAGTTTTTATACCTCGAAAAGCTGCATTGTACATCAGCTGATGTTATTGGAGCCTACTTGACATGTGAAAGATTGTTGGCTGTTAAATCTTCCTCAATCTCTCAGACTCTAGACTCGCAGTAGCTGTTCTGTTATGACTGAGCGTGTAGTTACTCTGATGATAATGGCAGAGAAAACGAGATCAAGTAAACGCAATTGTTGTGTTGTCGGATGTTCCAATACTTACGCAAATACGGCACGTGAAGTACTATTTCATTGTTTTCCAAAACGAGCGATAGACATGGACCGAAGGAGGCGATCGAAACTAGCATTTACATGTAATTAATCTCATAATAGAACCGTATTGAAGATAATATATTAAAATTGTAAAATCCTTTTATTTACAACCACCTACTCAATACAATACAATACACTTAATGAATTATAAAAAAATCATGAGGTGTCATAAATAATGGGACATGTTTCGTTCGGCATAACGAACATCATCATCTGTTAATGTACAAAGACTAGGTCAGGGCCCTGAGCTTAAAATGATCAAAATTGTGTCCTCATATGTAGAGAATAACAATGTCTTAATAAAAGGTAATAATATAACATTAGACTTAGATTGTAACAATATGTACAGATTAACAGCAGGAATTTGTCATGGAATACATTAGCTGGCCATACACGGAAAGGAATTGTGACAGACAAGGCCTTTTGTGACGCGTTCCGACAGGCTGGGACTGCTCGTTAGTGAGCGAGATCAGTTTGAGGCGTTATCTGCTACAGGCGAGACCTGTTGTCAGCGCCTCAATGGAAAGACCTCGCCCCACAGATCAAGCCTCTTGTAAGGAGAGCATGGTGTGGACAAAGGCACTGCTAGGGACATTTATTGAAATGTACAAAGAGCGGCCGTGTCTTTAACAATTAAAACATGAGGTGTCGCAATCAAGCGTTCTTCAGTATCCACCTTCAGCTTAGAAGCCACAATATCCACAGTAAATACGCTTTCAACTAGACTGTTCTCTAGTAAGAGCTACGCTAAACAAGACTTTTTTTACTAGTTGGCTTTATGTCGCACCAACACAGATAGGTCTTATAGCGACGATGGGATAGGGAAGGGCTAGGAGTTGGAAGGAAGCTGCCGTGGCCTTAATTAAGGCATAGCCCATAGCATTTGCCTGGTGTGAAAATGGGAAACCACGGAAAACCATCTTCAGGGCTGCCGACAGTGGGATTCGAACCCACTGTCTCCCAGATGCAAGCTCACAGCTGCACGCCCCTAACCCCATGGCCAACTCGCCCCGTAAACAAGTCCATTATGTATGTCTTGTGTATGTTTGGTATTCAGTCCGAAGGCTTGTTTGATCCTCCACACTTATGCCAACAGCTGTCATAGATAGCCTAGGCATCACTGAAGAAGCGTACTAGGGGAAATGAGGAGTGAAATAGCTTCCCGTTGCTTTCTACACCGAGCTAGAAGTTGCTCGCATATCAGACTGCCAAGCCCACTGAAATGTACGCACCAGCTGACCCTATGAGTGATATTTTCCTACCATTCATAACAGGGACTACCAAGCTCGATAGTTCAATCGCTTAAGTGCGGCCAGTATCCAGTATTCGGGAGATAGTAGGTTCGAACCCCACTGTCGGCAGCCCTGAAAATGGTTTTCCGTGGTTTCCCATTTTCACACCAGGCAAATGCTGGGGCTGTACCTTAATTAAGGCCACGGCCGCTTCCTTCCCACTCCTAACCCTTTCCTGTCCCATCGTCGCCAAAAGACCTATATGTGTCGGTGCGACGTAAAGCAACTAGCATAACAGGGACTGGCTGCATAAGGAATGGTATTACTAGCATCGCTCGTACCTCAGTCACTTTCATATTGTCAAAGCCAAGGATAAGACTGGGAAGGATCAAACATTCAACATAATAATGAAAAAAATCCATTCATGCTTACCTTTTTTTTTTTTTTTTTTTTTTTACTTGCTTAACGTCGCACAGGCACAGATAGGTCTTATGCGACGATAGGATAGGAAAGGCGTAGGAGTTCGAAGGAAGTGGCCGTGGCCTTAATTAAGGTACAGCCCCAGCATTTGCCTGGTGTGAAAATGGTAAACCATATTCAGGGCTGCCGACAGTGGGTTTCGAACCCGCTATCTCCTGGACGCAAGCTCACAGCCGCATGCCACTGACCGCACAGCCAACTCGCCCGGTACATGCTTACCTAACAGCCTATCATAATCGCTGTGGTCCATTCGCAAATAATTCTTGTAATCGTCCGGTTCATTTTCTCTCAGGTGTTGTATCAGACTCGTGTGACTAAAGCTGTCTCGTTCTCCTATCCATGATTTCATCCACTTCGATCGATTTTTTTTGTTTGCATGATTTAACATATAGCAAAATGCACATTCCAACAACTGCAACAACAATATTTTTTTCCTCTGGACACTGTCTGCTTTGATGTCCATCGCACAGTTCTAAGTACTGCAGACCCGACCGGCAAGGATTTCAAACTAGTTTGAAAGGCCAGCGGATGAGGCTTGGCCTGCCGAGAACAAAGGGATCATTCCATTAACGAGCGGGTCTGGAATTTTGGCAGATTATGTTGCACAACACGAGAGGCTTGGTGTCACAGTTGATGGCGAGCAGCGGGCCGGGTCTCTGAAGGTCACGCCTGGCAGGTGGTCTGTCGGATCTGGCCCCAAAGGCAAGGCCTGCGAAAAAATCTGTCCATGTATGGCCAGCTATTGAACGATGGCAGTCTGTGAAGTTAAAAACAATCATGGGTTGTTAAAGTAAAGAATAGATATTGTGGACGTTGAAATATACGTCAATGCGTGAAGCGTGCATTAATTATTGAGGATAGAGTTCCTTTAGTTATGCAAAAACAAGAGTTGAAATAGAGTTCATTGAATGGTAAGAGTCCAAATTGAACCAGTCAACTACGAAACTAAGATTGATATGACGTGATCTCCACTAGTTGCGAATTCTGTAGGAGAGATGATCTCGGTGCCAGAAGGAAGTACAAGTTAACTAGTCCATATTCATGTGCTAGCAGTAAAATAAATTCGTATGTAACATAGAACAGCAATAATGGACTCGTTAAAGAGTTACGACGATCTTGAATATAAGGAGAGTTCTAGCAATTCTTAGATAAATAGAGCAGATTATGGCACAAATTGGAGTTTGGAATCTGAAATGAAAATAAAAAGGGGGGAAATGAAGTTATGTTATAACGGAAAACGAAGAAGGATAAGTGCCCCTCTCCACTGGATTAAATCATTTTCCTACAACAGTGAACTTATCTAATACTGACTTTTCAGATAATGAACTATCCCTTCTTGATAAAGGGCTGAAATTTAATTGGCCTAACCCGAAAAAACAGACGATCTGATTACTACAGTTGCGGAAATTGAATCTAACCTTCATAAACTACCCGTAGAAGTGCATAATGACATTAAATATGAGATAACGAAGCAGCTCCCTTTTCTGGCGAAAGAACTGAAAACTACCTCGAATCTGACTCGTAGCAAACAAATACATGATGTAAGAAATAAAATTAATAATAATAATATCATCGTCACTAAAGCTGATAAAGGTCCCATCACGGTATTACTACATAAAGATGATTACGTTAAGAAAACCGAAGATTTCTTTGCTAATAGCAGTTATACTATTATTAATAAAGATCCCACCCCCAAAATCCAACGAAGTTTGAAGAACCTATTGAAGAATCTACCATTCTTATTACAAGAACACGAATATCAGAAACTTATAATAATGAACCCAAAACTCCCAACTGCAAAAGCTTTGCCAAAAATCCATTAAAAAAGATGTACCTATACGCCCTATTATTAACTGCATGAACAGCTCTTCTTACAAAGTTTCAAAATTTTTGCATAATTTTCTCAGTAAACACTTTAAGTTCAATAATACAGCTTATATAAGAAATTCTGTTGAGTTTTGTGAAAAATTATTGAAATTCAATCTTGAGCATAATCACATGATGGTATCCTATGATATTACCAATATGTATTCCAATATTCCGGTAAGCAAAACTGTTAAGATTATCAAAACAAACCTTTTAAAACACAGTAACCTTAGCAAATGCGAAATAGATAATTTCATCAGTTTGTTAGAATTTGTACTTAATAATAACTATTTCACCTTCAATAATAGAATATATCATCAAAAGGGCCTGGCAATGAGTGATCCGTTCTTGGGCATTCTAGCTAATATCTTTATGGATAATTTGGAAAATAATAAAATAATCAATAATATCTAAGGTCTTCAATTATGGTTAAGGTATGTTGATGATACTTTTGCCACTATAGATACACAGAAAAATGATAGTGACAGTGTGCTAACATCCCTTAATGAGCTTGACAATGTCAAATTCACTAAGGAAGACGAGGTCAATGGTTCTCTAGACTTCTTGGATTTAAACGTTTCAAGAGAGAATAATAAGTTCATTTTTCAAATATATAGAAAGGCTTCTTGTGCCCCCATCACAATAAGAAACGATTCCTTACATCCGCAATCTCATAAACAGGCTGCATTTTTTAGTCTTGTCTATAGAGCATTAAAAATCCCGCTCACAACTGAAAATCGCAAAAAAGAACTAAACTATATCAAGGATTTGGCCAGAATTAATGGCTATAATCCCTTGATAATTAATAAAATCATCAACAAGATAAAATTAAAAACCGCAACCAAGTTGATTCCGGACAACCCTAAAAAAACGAAATATGCTGCCTTTACCTACACGAACCCAGGCTTATTTCAAGTTACTAACCCTCTAAAGAAATACGATATCAATATCACTTATAGAACCCGATATACGAACCGTAATATATTCTTCAATTCAAATATAATTAACATTAATCACAATAAATTCTCGAACTCTGGTATCTATAGGTTTAAATGCACCCATTGTGGGTTTTCTTATATCGGACAGACTGGACATAGCTTTTTGACCAGATACCTTGAACACTACAATGCTTCAACACATAAAAAGTATTCCGCCATGAGCACCCATATGGAAGAAACTGGTCACAGTTTTACGTCAATTGAAAAAGACCTTTTTTCTTAAAATACGTCAATAAAAGTAAACTTATGACAGAGTTTGAGAACATTTACATATTCTTAGACCAGCATTTTAACGGAAATCAAAATTTAAATGATACTTCAGAAATTAAAAGTCCAATAATCGAAAAAATTCCAGAACTACTCTCTCTTTTCAATATAAATAATAACGTTATGAGAATTTTCAATTATACAACCACTAATAATATTTCCTCTGTAACAACAGCTACTACTCTACCATCCTTTCATGCGACACCCCCTCCACGAACATTCGACCCTCCCAACGAATCGGTCGCCCCTCCTCCTCACATGACTCACTCCCCGCCTCTACGTATACATACATACAACACTAGAAGCAGTAATAAAGCTACTCCCCAGTTTGCTTCACGCAGCCAACGCTAGCGGACACCTCACACTAGTCCCAAAGTTAAGCCTCCTCACTCAATTTTTTTTTTTTTTTTCTTTTCCTTTTCTCCTTTGTTTTCCATTACAAGTTCATTTCCCCCCTTTTTATTTTCATTTCACATTCCAAACTCCAATTTGTGCCATAATCTGCTCTATTTATCTAAGAATTGCTAGAACTCTCCTTATATTCAAGATCGTCGTAACTCTTTAACGAGTCCATTATTGCTGTTCTATGTTACATACGATTTTAGTTTTACTGCTAGCGCGTGAATATGGACTAATTAACTTGTATTTCCTTCTGGCATCGAGATCATCTCTCCTACAGAATTCACAACTATTGGAGATCACGTCATATTAACCTTAGTTTCGTCGTTATGCGCCTTTTGACTGGTTCAATTTGGACTCTTACTATTCAATGAACTCTATTTCAACTCTTGTTTCTGCATAACTGAAGGAACTTATCCTCAATAATTAATCCACGCTTCACGCATTGACGTATATTTTAATGTCCACAATACTGTATCTATTTTTTACTTTAACAACCCATGCTTGATCAATAAAGGAAGTCTAATGAACAACCTGGAAAACATCCACATCGTTCTTGCTAAATTAGAAAACTGTGAACAGAATCTTAATGAAAACGAGCAAAAAAGCATCTTATATGAGCATATCAGTAAATACTTGGAATGAGTACACAAGAAACAGACAAGACGAACAAGAGATATAATCAAACACGACATCGCAGAAGCACAACCTAATCTCCCTCCTCCCTCACATGATATGTTAGATGACGACGGTACTCTATTCCCCTTCTCTCCAGAGTTTTGCACGAACTGTCAGAATGTGTCACATCGTTACTACACCAGATTGCGCTCTAAGACAGACCCTCTGGACGGCGCAGAATAAACATCTTTTCCAAATAAGAACGAGAGGCAAGACGTTCTGATCTGATGTCCACCATCTTATAACAAAGGAGTCACCAAATATCTTTTACCAAACAGTCAATACAGCAATTTTTTCTTTATAACCTAAGAGTATTACTTGTGCTTATTGTCCTACTGTTTTTTCATCTTAGTTTCTTCCTTATACAGCTGATGATGATCACTAAGTGGTTGAAACATGTCCTGTAAGTGTTAATATATATTCTATTTTGCCTAAGGCATAAAATAAAGTATCGATTAGGTGGTTCTTTATATTAACTTCTTGATTATACTCATCGATACGGTCATGAAATGGACAACTTGTAATATTACTCAAGAATATGTAGTGCACATTTCATCGAAAACAGAAGATCTGGACACCCACTAAGTCCAGCCTATGTTCCGACAATATTTCCGGATGAAGACAAGAAGAGGAATGTGTCGCCTGGGGCCCAGCTTACAGCGCTTTCACAGACTACTCAAGCGATTGAAAAAGGAAGAATCGGGCAGAAAATTTTCAAGTACAGTTTGCCCAAGTAACATAACCGAGGGATTGGGCCGATGACCTTCGATGTTAGGCCCCTTAAAACAACAAGCAGCAACATAACCAAGGATGCATCCGTGGGAACAGATGCACCTGATTTTCATTGTTCAGACTTAATGTTTTCTTGTTCATTAAATGAAAATGACGTAAATACACAAGCATGTATTCCACTTAATTTCCGTCTGGGAGGGTACATTACGAAACATGATAAAATATGTGGAACGGAAGACGATCATTCAGACATCAAGGGTCCAGGTTTCCAAGGCTACAGTTCCATAAGGAACAATACACAAATGTGTGATCTAACACGTGTGAATTTCAACGTCTTTGCCTTGCTGCTTGCGTTGTTACCAAACTGTAACGTTTCAAAATTATGTAAAGAAACCAGATTACTGATTTTCCTAGTGAAAATGAAAACCGGACTGTCCTATTCTGCTTTGAGAGTGCTGTTCATTGTTCACAGAACAACAATTTCACGTATTTTTACTACCGTGCTTATGCAACTGACACTGTGTACGAAATGTTTCATAGTCTGGCCTAGTAAGGAAAGTGTTCAAGAAACAATGCCTCCAGCATTTAAGAGAAATTACGGTAATTGTTGAGTCCTTATTGACTGCACGGAATTTAGGGTTGAACAGTCTCCCCAAGTAGATCAGAGAGTGTATTTCTATTCTCAATACAAGGGTTGTTACACTGCAAAAGTTTTAATTGCAATCACGCCTAGTGGTATGATCGCCTTTAAATCTAAATGTTACGGTGGAAGAGCTAGCGACTCCTTCATAACAACCGACAGTGGTTTATTAACTTTCCTTCAACCTGGCAATGAGGTCATGGCTGATAAAGGATTTCCTAGCATCAGAACAAACTTATCTGGCCGCGGTGTTGTAATCGTGACACCACCGTTCTTACATAATGGAATTTGAGTACTTACAATATTGTGAGTGTTAGAATTCACGTAGAAAGGTGTATTCAAAGAATAAAAATATACCATATATTACAGAAATTGCCAACAGAATCTTTTCCACACGTGGATGACATCGCGCATATGTGTTGCATCTTAACAAATTTGCAACCTCCAATAATTAAAGAATAGTTTAAGAATTGTTCTACCATCAGTTTGTTTGATATATCCTTTGTTTACATTCTGATCTGTTCAACATTCAACAAGCAAGAATTGACAAATACATTATTATTATTATTATTATTAGGAATACCGCTAATTTTTGGCAAGTAATTATTGAAATAGAACTTTGTCATTTTGGTGAGACATTCCTCGACATACTTATTGTCCTGATAAATAGGTATTGTCAATAGTTGTGCTTTAAAAAAAAAAAATTCTCGCACATTTCCTGACTCATCTACTATTGGTTTATCTTTACAGGACGATGGACACTTAACTTCTAACACTCTGTCGGCTACATTTCCTTTGAGAACTATGTCATCTGGAGATCCGCAAATCCAATGTTGTTTCTTGTAGATTATTAGCCCACATCGAATAACACGAACACCAAATGTACTTCCACCGCATTCTATTGCTTCACTTTCCATTTCACTTCCGTAAGAAAGTTTGTTCATAGCAGCTCCCGCAATTGGAGATTCAGTTACGAATGCGAGAGCTAAAGTACCAAAGTCATGTCGCCTAGTTTTGATCCAATGTGCTTTCGTGCTAGCAGATATTCTTATCATTCTTTCTTGAAACCATCGAGGGCTTCCTGATTGAGATAGAGTATCCAGGGAGATTTTAATTATATGATCTGTATTAACCTGCACTTTGGTAAAAAAAACATTTCGTCACTCACAGTGCGAAAGGTGTATTTGTCTGACAACCGCACTTCATTAGAGACTTGTAAATGTAATAGCTGTGTCACAATTTCCTCACATTCTTCTCTCTCCACATCATGCACTACCCTGTCTATCAATGAGGTGACTACGGCCCTGCACCATTGTTAGATTTCAGTAGTTGCTTCTCCTCGAAGCATTGTACGAAGACTGCAAGGTATCTGTTTTAAAATATCCTCAGGTAATTCGAAGGGGGGAAGAGATGTCTCCAAAGTCCTTTTACCGAACAGTTCTTCTACGCGTTTGACTTTTCTGTATATTTCTCTTGACACTGTTTTCGGACTCTGTTTTCCCCATTGTTGCGGACGGTCTGTTTTGGAGACAACACTTTCATTATTTGTATAATACACTACCGCAGCTACGTGTTTGCAAGTTCCTCTGGCGCCAGCAGGATAGGAACATTCGCTGGTAGAGACATTATGATTCTGGTCAACCTGAACACAAAATAAAAATGCATACAACTTAGCAAACATGCATTAAGTAATCCTTATTAAATAAACTTTATATCAGTGGTTCTTCTCCTCCTCCTCCTCTGATGCCCTGATGGAACTAATCAGTCAGTTGGAAATCATCCAGCAAATAGCATCTTCAATCCCCAATGTTTCAGCAGAACACTTGATTGCGTTAGAGGAGATAGAAACAATATTTGCAAGAGAGTCATTAAGGAAAAGGAAACAAAGGAAAATAAGTGAATTCTTCTATACACAAGGGTAGGATACTCTACTAATAAATGGAGTGAACGAAATATGTTTCATTAATTGTATTTTAATGTTCTTTTTCGTCAGAAGAGTACTGTACATACTGCACTTTTCGGTACAGTAGGTACATGCAAGCACAGAAATGGTGTCCCGACGTAAACAATCAACACTGCCCCACTCCAGTACTGAAAGGAGGTGAGGGAATGAAGGGGTAGCGTCGAAGGCCACTCCAGTACCGAAAAAGGGGAGAGGGAGTGAACGGGTAGTGCTGAAGGCACGGTGTGTGTATTGCTTTATATCCACCACTGTGCCCATTTCAATCACAACAGTCTTGTAGCTGGCTGTCTACCTGCAGCAATGCGTTAAGCGTGGAGGTGGGGATATACCATGCTTTGTTTATACCGGGACACCATTTCTGTGCTCGCATGTACAGTACTGTAGTAGTCACTATTTAACAAAACCTCATTATAACAATAACCCTGCTATAACAATATTAATTTTTAGGTTCCCTGGATATTGTTCTATCAAGGTGTGACTGTATAAAACATCAGTATTAAGGATGTATTTAAATATAACATATTTTATTCCTGATAAATTTTGTTTTCCGAATCGCTTCATGCACATCACTGCCTGGTTTTTGACATGAATTTAATGGGATAGATGTCGTCATAATTTAGTTAATATGGTGTTTATTATCATTATCCAGAATTCAGTATATTTGTGCTAGACCAATATTATGTACACCTTTCAGTATGACCAAATTTCCCCTTACATAATTTAGTGTGAATATATTTTGTGCTTGTTTCTTATGTTGTTAAATATTTAACAATTCTTTGTTTCTCTTTCAAGGAATTCAAAGTGAATCTAAGGGAATGTCCACCCTACATGATGTCTTAGATGCTCAGTGGCTGTATGACAATCACAAGGATGAGAGTTACCTCAGGAGAGTAATCCGACCCCTGGAAGAACTCCTTCTTGGACATAAGAGGATAATCATAAAGGACAGTGCTGTGAGTTTTGGTTGTGGAGTGAAAATTGTGTTAACGTAATTATGAACTTTGAAAAATGTTACTATGCAACAGTTTTTTGTCTTATGGTTCTTGAAGTTGGGGTAATACTTTTCATCCTTTTGTTCCTACTGCTTAATTGAAGACTGTTTGCCTTATGGTAAATAGCTACATTGATAGTGTTCTGTGTGGGGAAGTAGGTTTAAACAGATTATATATTTTTTTTGGCTGAATGAGTCTTATGATTCAGAGTAACAACCTCGTTTGGGTAGCTGCTGAAAGTTGCATCTGAATGAAACCACTCTGTTTTAACCTCTCAGCGTGGGACGACTTTCACTACCTGGCTACCCTGTGCTACGGGAGGAGTATAGCACCAAGCATGCTAAGAATGCAGGCTTTTAGTTTCCGAGCGTAGATGACAAGCGGTTCAATCAATTTTACCAAAATGTTCAGTTTTTTATTAGTGCATAAACACACAAACAGCATAATTTACTGGAATGACGTAAGGTCAATGAAGTGTAGGAATTTTCGGATGCTTTCAAATCAAACAAGAGATATGGCTGAACCAAATGTAGGAGTAGGTAATATCTGTTTGTTTTTTAATTTTTTTTTAATAAGTCCTGAGTACAGGTTTCTGTTCTATGTTGCATTAACATACAGTACATAATGCAAAAACTGCATATATTTCCTCCACAGTAACCGGTACACATTAATTTACCCTCGATCGGAACAGAAACAACATACCATGTGACCACATGTGATGTTGAGCATAAATATCTGCCTATTATACTATCATCTTTACGAACTCTACAGTAGAAAACAACTGAACGTTTTTCACACAGGATATAAACAGCTTTTTGCAGCATTCAGAGACCCATAAATGCTGTAAACATTTCCTTTTACTGTCTGTAATTATCCATGTATTCTCACACAAACCCACCACGTCAACAACAGAACTTGTTGGTTTTTCACGTGCGATATATCAAACAGATCTCATTTCAGTGGATTACTTCTCATGTTGGAATAACAGGTAATGAAGAGGCAGACAGATTAGCCAATAAAGGTACCACACTACAACAACCTGCCCATCAGACCGATTTTATATTGGCAAAAATGATTCTGAAAAATCCTATTAAAAACAGGCAAAAAGAAAGGGCAAAGAAAACAGCAGAAACAAAATTAGGATATTGATGCTAAATGGTAGCAGTATAAAATAAAACCAAGAAGAGAAGCTCTAGCCTTCTTCTGATTTATCACTGGCCACGACTGTCTTGCAGCTCATCCAAAATGAATCAACATCCTGAGATCCCAAAAATGCACACTTTGCCATGACCCTGGAAGTAAACTAGATAAGGAACACCTGCTACATTGCAACAAATTTGATGTGACAGCCAGAACTTCAGAAAATCTCACTCAACTATACTGGAACGTAAGAAACCTGATTGATTGGAATCCGGGCTAGCCATAAGATTCAACATTATATGTAATTGATAAAAGATCGTTTGATGTACTTCAAATGACCTCATTATGACATAACATAGCTAATGAAATTGCTTTCCTAACATAACATAGCTAATGAAATTGCTTTCCTATATCTATTTTTCCATTGCTCTGTTTATTCGTTAGTTCATGACCTTTCTCACTCATTTAAAGTTAAAAACTTCATGATTGTTCCGTATTGAATAGAGAAATAAGAAGATGTACAATATTATAGGGAAGGATCCACCTTTCAATACTCCGTAGTAAAAAGTAGTTACAACCTGTATATTGGGACCGGTTTCAACACATTTCAAGTGTTTTAAGTTGTTTTAAGATCTTCGCTAATTGGCTGATGATGACACTTGAAATGTGTTGAAACCGGTCCCAATATACAGGTTGTAACTACTTTTTACTACGGAGTATTGAAAGGTGGATCCTTCCCTATAATATTGAACATCTTCTTTCTCACTCATGCAGAATAAGACATTAGCTGGAGATCTTGGATTATTGCAGTTGACTAACCTACTGTTATGATCCCCAATCAGTCAATCAATCAGGCACTATCGATCTCCATTTACGGGAGTCGCCCAACTAGCGCATATTCGCTATCAGTTGTTTATGTAGTCTTTTCTTAATGATTTCAAAGAATTTGGAAATTATTTACGGGAGTCGCCCAACTAGCGCATATTCGCTATCAGTTGTTTATGTAGTCTTTTCTTAATGATTTCAAAGAATTTGGAAATTTATTAAGCATCTCGCTTGGTAAATTATTCCAGTCCCTAACTCTTCTTTCTGTGAACGAATATTTGTCCCAATTTGTCCTCTTGAATTCTAACTTGACCTTCATATTGTGATCTTTCCTACTTTTAAAAACACCACTCTACCTTATTTGTCTACTAGTGTCATTCCTTGCCGAATTTCCACTGACAGCTCGGAACATACCACATATGATGATAATGATGTTGATTCCCATAGGGAACCTGAAATATTTGTTCTAAATGAGTAAATTTATAATACCAATATAGCTGGAAAATTTATAATGTCCAATAACGGACCAACTATATTGGTATTACATACCACATAGTCAAGCAGCTTTCTCCAAGTCTTCCCGGCCCAAAGTTTGCAATTTTTGTAACACTGTAGGTGTGCTGTGATGAGGTTGCACATGATAACTATGCAAAATGTTGGTCACACTGCAGTGGTGCCCCAAAGCGATCTTTCTGCCATAACTACAGCTGATTGCAGAACACATTATGGGTCTTTTCTGCTCTGATGGTGGGCAGCCAACAAGCTGTCGGTGGAAGTGGGGTGCGGGCAGTATGTCACTGCCCAATCGGGCGAAAGATCGCCTGGCAGTGGCACTGAGAACTACTCCGTCTCCCGGGGAATTTGCCGCGCTCACTTCGCTCCCTGAACTGCTTCGTTGCCGAGTAGCCTTGCAGTGTGCGTGTGGGTATTACAAAGAGCTTGTTTGACGAGTTTGTTTTAGAATGATTCTTGTTTTATGAGTAATTCCTGCTGCGTCCTGTACTGCATTCTTCAACTAGCGTGTTCGTGGCATGTGATGTGACGTCAGTTTGTTTCTATTTGAATTGCTCGATGTTGTTGTTGTATGTAATAACGGCACTATTATCTTAAAATGACTAAGAGGAAGGAGATAAGGAGCCAGGGTAGAAAAATGATCAGCAGTGTTCAAGAATATTTTCAAAAGGAAGCAGAAAAAAATGGCCCTTTAGTAAGTGTGTATAAAGTGCAGCAGAGAGTGTCGGAAGCTTGTCGAGTTAGTACGCGAGCCATTCAGCGTATAGTAAAGGAAGGTAAAGACATTACCTACCCAGTCACCTGGTTCCATCTCATTTCAATCACCACGCAAACTAATCAAAAGATACTCTATAACAAAGGCAATCGACGGATTCCATAAACATGTAATAAGAAGAACTCTCCTCAGTTATGGTAGTAAAGGGTGAATACCCGACACTGAACAAATGTGTAACTCTGTACTTTTGCACAAATTATTTTTCGGTCTGTTGTCAATGCACTTTTTATATGCATTATTAATTAACTCGTATAGTACTACATCGAAGATATAATAAAATGTTAAAAATAAATAATTAAAAGATAATAATAAAAACAACTTTTAACACGTGCACGGGCGCTCCTAGCAACGTTGTAATAGTGGCCTCTTGTCTCTTTCCCTTAATGGCCTCTCACGTCGTGCTGGATTGGTCGACCCCATGCTCCCCACTTCCCCTGACAGCATGTAGGCTGCCCGCTATCAGAGCAGAAAAGACCTATAGTTTTTAGAAACATGGGAGAAATGCTTTTTAATTTCATCGCAATGCTACACAATATGAATGAAATCAGCCTACAAACAATTCCACTGTCAACACACCAGCTAAGTTTGAAATAAAATATATCTCACAAAATAATACTAGATAAATCTACTAAAAGTTCTTATTATCGCAGTGTTTGGAAATACAAAAGAAATCGGCCTACATGAATCTCACTTTAATTACAACAATATATACTGGTGCTAACACAAAAGGTTTCTAGTAAAATCTATTAAATTTTAAAATTCGGAAACTTTTTTGTTCTTACGTGATTCATATTGGTTGAGGCTCGATACTCTCCATATCACTGGCATCGCTACCGTCGCCATTGTTGTCATTGTCATCGTTGTTGAGGCAAATCATCAATTCCTGACAGTCGCTGATAATGCCAGCTATTGCCATTCCCAAGTTAGTTTATGTTGTGACATGGCTAAATTTCTTCCTCCACGAAGCCGCATCCATTCAACCAATACCCTTCCAAAACAGTCTTTCCACTCCAGTAATTGTGAAGGACTTGTTATTAGTGCATACATAGTGTTTCACTTCACCCTATAACAACTCAATGGGGTTGAAGTGACAGCCGTATGGTGGCAACCTGATAACTGTATATCCTTGTTCCTTCGCTTCCTCATCGATTTCATACATCGGAGAAATAAGTGTGCTTGTATCACCCGTGCAGATAAGGCTAATTTAGTCATATCCATATGTGCTGGGATATTTCTTGCCTGCAGCCATTCTAATAACAGTTCTCTACTGGCGCTAGAAGTAGGGATGTCACCCATTATTATGGAGTGGTAAGGTGCATTGTCCTTAACAATTAGTGGGGAGGGGGGTTGGGCTTTGAGCTGTTGCAGGAGCTTCTTAAACCAATCTAAAAAATTACTTAGAAAAGGCATACGACAGCATCCCCAGAACAAAAGTTCTGGAAAGCCTGAACACACAGGGGAATTGCAAGGAACTAATAACAATGATAAAAGCAATATATGATAACTGATACAGCTGTATGAAGACAACTTTGGATATAACATGACACAAGTGTGATAAACTGATATACAGTAAAACCTCTCTATAACAGACACCTTCGGGACCGAAAAAAAAATGTCCGTTATGAAGGAGTGACCGCCCGAGAGAGGGTATGATACCAGTACCATTAAACATAATTTGGAACACAATAACCCATGTATTGTATATGTTAACAATTCTCGCAAATGTACCTTTAATTGTATACTGTATACAGTATTGTAAATATACTGCACTGTACTCGCATGAGAAAGTTGTAGATGGGCTGCTGCAGCTGCGATGTACTGTATTAAAGAGACAAAAACACTTCTGTGGAAACCTCTATTGAGCACACTGTACAACTCGTGGGCTTTTGATGTGTTCAGTTTTACTTTAGTAAGCTGGTGTAAACATCGTAATTGGTGTAAAACCTTCAATTAGTATGTTTAATATACGTATTTTAATTATAGTTTATTTAATGCTAAATTATCTTTTATTAAGAGTTAAACATCCCTGTAAATATGTAGTATGAAATTGTATAACCTCAAATATATATTGTGTATAAGTTTAACCTCAAAATCTATACAGTCGAAAGCACTAGAAAATTCCATAATGTTCATATGTTAGACTTGTTGTACTATATTTGGTATATATGAAAGGTTCTGGAAACATGTAAAGACATTACGAATGTTGTAGATGTTTCCATATGGATTAGTAAATAGTTAACGAATGTTCGAGTACCCATTCGACTAGCTGGTCGATCAATGTTTCGAGTGTGTTCCATTAGAGTGTCGATCATTCTAGATGGTTGATTGAATGGTATATGTATCGAACTGTCAGTCAGGGAAGTTAGTTCAGAGTTCGTAGTTCTTGGGACTCAGGCAAGTGATGGATTGGGAGTGACTGTTGGGCTCCGAGGTGGAATCAGATCATGGGACTCGAGTGAGTGAGGTGGTGAATTCAAGAGAGCACATGTTATAGTGCGCGAATCAGTGTTGTTGATATCTGTACTTATCAGAATCAACTTCAGGGTACTCTGCTATTGAGTGTACCGAGCTCGATAGCTGCAGTCGCTTAAGTGTGGCCAGTATCCAGTATTCGGGAGATTGTGGGTTCGAGCCCCACTGTCGGCAGCCCTGAAGATGGTTTTCCGTGGTTTCCCATTTTCATACCAGGCAAAGCTGGGGCTGTACCTTAATTAAAGCCATGACCACTTCCTTCGCATTCCTAGCCCCTTCCTATTCCATCGTCGCCATAAGACCTACTGTGCCGGGGCGACGTAGAGCAGCTTGTCAGAAATAAAATACTATTGAGTGTTGTATACAGCATCATTTGCTACTTTGTGTAATTGTGTGTTGTGACGTACAGTGTAAATAAAGTAATTTATACAAGGAAGTGAACGTGTTCTTGTGTGATATTTATTTACAACAAATAAAATCGCATCGCAGAACTATTATACACATTAGAAATTTTAGCTATGTATGTGCCGCCAGGGCAGAAGACGTTTGCTCGATTGTTGCAGGACTGGACTTTTTGAATCAGAGCGGAACAAACCTCCCGTTATGTTTCTGCAAATGTTCCTCTAGTACTATAAAAAAGAATAAAGAGAGAAAAGGTATTTTTACCCAATTAAAATGTATATTAAAATACTTTGTGATATAAAATATTAGGACTTACATATTGATAAAGTGGAGGAAACCTATCCGCTCGCTGGCCAGCCACTAACAGAAAGTATACTACCCATATAACCTGACCATTTAAGAGGAGGGGAGGGGGAACGGTGGGAGTGGGCCGGATAGTTATAATTGGTGCTGTCTATTATCCTTTTTCTTTCTCTTCACATATTGGTTAGCCAACTTAAATAACGGATTTTCTTCCTTAATGTGTTCATTTAAATTGTTGTCAATATTTTGTTTCTGATCTATATAAATTTCTAATTTCTCAAGGATGTCCATGTATTTCCCTTTGTTTGTTGAATGTATTAATTTCATGTCTTGTTCGATGTTGGTGAATGAGTGATTTTTTTCATGCATGTGTTCACACATAGCTGAATATTTTCCGTACTTTTGGGCATTTATATGTTCTTTATATCTAATGACTATATTTCTTCCTGATTGTCCGATGCATGTTTGGTTACAGTTTTGACATGTCAGTGTGTATATCCCTGATTTATTGGATTGGTTGTCTGTGTTAATCTTGCTTGAATTTGTGAACATTTGTGAACTGACAGATCATGGGAAACTTGCTATGGAAATTAGTAGAGAGACACAACTGAGTACTACCATTTACCACCAGGTACTGAGATGAATAAGTTAATTATGGTGTACGAATGAAGGTTAAAGGAGTACTGTTCAAGGGTTATTATTTACTTATAACGTCATATGCAGTAAAAACCTGGACAGTGACTTGGAGAGAGTACAGCCAGCTGAGATGAAATTCCTGAGGCGTATCGTCCTGAAGACAAGAAGGGATACCGTGCAAAATAAAGACATACGAATAGAGCTAATTGTGCAAAAACTAAATGACAAACTGGATCGGAACAGATTCAGGTGGTGTGGACATGTCAAACAAGCACTGGAAGGATGTGACAGGGAATAGAGAACGAGTAAGACCAAGATGGCGATGGATGGACTCTGTACAGAACAGCATAGAACAATAGAACATGGACTGGAACATGGTGTTGGATGAGGAATGGTGGAGAGACAGGACGAAGTGGAGAGGAACCGTATTTCAGTTGGAAAGGGGGAAATTATTATGATGTTCTACAATCTGTTGAAACTTGAAAAGGAAACTAATTTACTGTAATTTTTCAGGTATAATTATGTTGTAATGTTTTCTTTTTCCGGTTGTTTCTAAATTTATCTACCCTATTCATAAATTTGTTTTGACAGACTGAGGAACCTAACAGTTATAAGTTATATGAGTCGAAACTGAAAAGAAATTGCTTCAAATATAACAACAACAATATAACCACTTGTTATTTAAGTTTTAATGCTGTTTACTGACAGAGGAAAGCGTTTGTAATATTGTACCCTTGATCGGATGTCTTGGGTTTAAAATTTCACTTGATGTTTTTTCGAAGGCTTATATATCATTGTTCCGAGAATGGCATGTGCAGCTTTTTGATCAGCCTCTTGTCACCTTTGTCCACATTCTTCAACTATGGTTATGGCCGCAGTGTTGTTAACAATACTACATCCAGCTCCTCTTTGAAGTTCCTCCGTTTGCGAACAGAAGCACTTCATACTTTTTTTTTAGAGCCTACCCTGTTGGCTCTGCAGATTTGGTTGGTTGGTTGTTTATTCTTAATGTCTGACTCGTTGGCTGAATGGTCAGCATACTGGCCTTCGGTTCAGAGGGTCCCGGGTTCGATTCCCGGCCGGGTCGGGAATTTTAACCTTCATTGGTTAATTCCAATGGCCCAGGGGCTGGATGTTTGTGCTGTCCCCAACATCCCTGCAACTCATACACCACACATAACACTATCCTCCACCACAATAACACGCAGTTACCTACACATGGCAAATGCCGCCCGCCCTCATCGGAGGGTCTGCCTTAGAAGGGCTGCACTCGGCTAGAAATAGCCACACGAAATTATTATTATTATTATTATTATTATTATTATTATTATTATTATTATTAATATATTGATTGGCTGTCAGTACATTTTCATTTAGAATAACATTTACTTGTACATATAAATTACAACACGTACTGTAGCATGGTTTCATATCAGAATTTATAAGAATAAATTGTGATAATTGTTTTGTATGAATGTCTATATCTAATCTCAGTTCATTTTCTTTGTTGCCTCATAGGTTAATGCAGTGTGTTATGGGGCAAAGATTATGCTTCCTGGTGTACTGCGGTATGAAGATAGAATAGAGCTGAATGAGGAAATTGTAATTGTTACAACTAAGGGAGAAGCTGTAGCACTAGGTGTGTATATTACACAGGTCTAATAGAACAATATTTTTTGCCTTTACATTTTTTTTATGCTTGCATGTTTTTCTGTTTAGATCATGGCCAAATTCTTGAAATATTTGTTCTAATATTTTTTTCCTTTAGGGGGCTTGTTGAACTCTTTGTGTAGGAAATGACGCATTAATTCAGCAGGAACCTGCTGCCTTGCAGATGTTGCAGGGGACTGCTAAAGTTTAAAGGAGATAAACCTGACAGAAGATCTTAACATTAGGACTAGCAAGTCAGTTGGAGAATAGAAGCCTTGGCTGCAAACAGAAAATTAAGAGAGGAAAACAGCATCAGCAGACCCATCAGACCCATGCAGGGTATTATGGTTTACAGCCTGATGATAAACCACGCTTTGAGAGTGTGCAAGAATCTAGGAGATTTTAACGCACTCGAATATTGACAGTCAATATATCATCGCCGCCTGCTATGCAGTACACACCTCTCCACTCTCCACGCATCCTGTGGTTTCGAGCGAACTCTTGATGGTTACCGTATTTCCTACAGGAGCACTAGCAGGATGTCATCTCTCTGCTTGTATAGGATCCAAGGAAGCTATTGCTTAACTCTGAGACTGTGGTTTTAAGTTGAAATTAGGTGGTGATTTGTACGGTAATAGTACATATTGCATATGGTTTGATGTGAAATACAGCGGTGCTAGTTATCTTCAGAGTGGAATGTAAGATAATTTAGCATAATTCCGAAAAAAGTTACGGGTACCGGTAGGTATAGTAGTTTTTATATGTAACTTTTTAAAAAATGTTATGATATTCATGTGTAGCTTAAGGTCATGATGAATTTACATGACTTTTACTGTAATTAATACCCAGGAAAATAACCAGACTACATTGTGGATTATGGCCTACTTATAAAATGAAAGCTGGCAATCTTCTAATCAAAGTATAATTTTTCACTTGCAGGTACCGGCATATTATTTATGCAATGGTTTATCGCTGTGTGCTGTGTTGCAAAAGCCACATTTAGAAAAGAAAAGGCATTTTGTTTTACAAATTCCCACATGATGAAGACATAAGACAGAAATGTCTGAAAAATGTGTTACAGGACAGTTTTGTACCAAACTTTAAATTCAGAATATATACTGCATATACCCCAGTGTCAGTGGGTAGGGTCTGACACATCCCACTCTGTTGAGTCTAGTGTCAGACCTAAGACGAAACGCTGGTTAATAGAGCAAATGCCTGAAAAGCCTTACATCTGATATGTTTTTGACATTTTTGACATGCTCTAGTGGTGAAAAATATCTAATTCCCTCCATGGGAATTTAGAATTTTCCATTCGGAATTGCTAGGCGGGCAATAATTCCAATGTGGAGATTTATCTCCCGTATGCAGTTATCAGACTGTGCCTCTTATAAGGGCGTCAGTGAGTAGGGTCTGGCACATCCCACTCTGATGAGTCTAGTGTCAGACCTAAGACGGAGCGCTGGTTAATAAAGCAAACGCCTGAAAAGCCTTACATCTGATATGTTTTTGACATTTTTGGCGACGATTATGCCGGGAAATACGGTATTTCGTTTTCACTGCAATAGTATATTTGTTCAACTCACATTTTACTAAGGCAATATGCAAATATGCTCAATTCTATGTCTCATCAATATTATGAATGATTTTAAAGTGTATCTACGCTTCGCAGTGATAAGAAGAATATCATAAGACTTCTCCTCTACCACAACAATACTATGCATATATAGCCATTTCCACATCTCATCAAGACTGTGAATTTTGAATTGTATCTACGTTCTTGAATACTACAAAGAATATTTTAAGACTTATTCTTCTTGTACATTCCTATAGCTAAGTGAACTAATTTCTTACAACAAATGTGTTTTCAGGAAATTCTATAAACAATTTTTCATAGTGTCAAACTTATATGTTTTAAGACCATCTTTAAAACAACTGTGTTTCAGATACTTTCTTCTGCACATGATACGGCTGAAGATGCCCTTTAAATAGGTCGAAACATATACCATTGAATGTTTATTTAATAAACACTATTTAAGTTGTTTTGAAAAGGTGGAAAAGTTCAATATGAACTCATAAAATGAAATTCATTTCTCTAGATTTGCGTTATCGGCCGCAATTGTTTTTCGAGTGTATTTAAAATCGTAGGTTATGATATTCATTTGCGTGTTGACGTTTAACTAATAAGATAGAGTTTGAGGGATGTTCCACCATTCAACACATTGTAAAATATATTTCTTATATTTCTTGTATTTAAAATGCCAAAGTTAAAGGCAATGTACGGCTGTTCATTTCAAACAAATAATTTCAGAGTTCGGCGGGGATATCTTTACCACCGATGGTGAAATTCTTTTCTGCAAAATATGTGAGGTGAAACTGGTAGGAGGTAGGAGATTTACTGTTCTGCAACATATGGGTCGAGAGAAGCACATAAGCACATACGTGGACTCCAAAATAGTAGCAAACGAAAAGTTTCCTAGCTGTTACTCTCACAGTCATCCTCCGATGGCGGTACTTTCTGTGTTTTGTAAAGACTTGTGTGAAGCTTTGGTTTCTTCGAACATTCCATTCTGGAAATTGAACAATATTAAGGCGACACACTGGAGATAAAAATAGATATTTTGGTCATTTTGGTGAAAATTTTTTATGGCTGGAATTGAAAGAATTGAGTTTCTTTTTTCTTGTCATGAAGTTATTCCACTGAATTCAAACAATCTATCACTGTAATAATGCTATGTTAGCCAAATGTAATTTTACACTTAAATAGCAATTTTTCTCCCATAATATTCTGCCAAATGTAACAAAATTTGTATGGTATATGTATCACAGCTATATTAAGAAACCTGTATATGGAAGTTTTGACTGCATAATTTTTTAAAGTAGTAGGTATTTTTAAGTCCAAAATTTTTGAACGTGAAAATTACACAAACTTTAGTACGATATATCTCCTTATATAAATTATGTACAGAAAAACCTATACATAGTTAACATGTTATTTAAATTTCATGAACAAATGCAATTAAAAATTTCAAAAACAAAATTTTATTTTGGAAAATCTATTAATTGTATATGACAGAAATGTTTGAGATATGTCTACTTTTTTGTAGAAGACATTCCTACAAAGTTTCGTGAAAATCCATGCATTAGGTAAATATATATATTTATCTCCGGAGTGTCGCCTTAAACTAAGAGATTTCTTAGAAAGTTATATGGGCTGTGTAATTCCGGATGAGTCTACTCTGAGAAGGAACTATGTATCCCAATGCTATGACGACATGATAAGGAATATCAGAGAAGTGTCCGGAAACAAAATATTTGCTCAATCGATGAAACCAGTGATAGAGGGCCGTTACATTGCCAGTGTTATCGTGGGTACGTTGGACGTAGATAGGCCTGAAAAAATATTTTTGCTCACGACCTAAGTTTTGCAGTCTGTGAACCATTCTACAGTATGTCGCCTCTTTGATAAATCGATGGGACTACTATCGCCTGTTGGTGTAAGGTATGATGATGTTCTGCTCTTTGCGATTGATGCAGCGACTTACATAGTTAAAGCTGCCAAAGCAATCCAAGCATTTTTCTCAAAAATGGTACATGTAACCTGCTTAGCTCACACTTTTCATAGAGTGGCCGAAGAAATCAGATCAAATTTCCTGAACTTGACAAGCTTGTGTCCCTAATTAAGAAGGTATTTACTAAGGCTCCATCACACAGGGAACTTTTCAGATCCGAAGCATGCGACATTCCATTGTCAACGCAGCCTTGCATCACACGGCAGGGTACGTGGATCGACACCTGTATTTACTATTGTGACCCCTTTAAGACAGTGAAGTATGTGATAGATTTTTTCAACGTAGAAGATGCCAAGGCCATTCAGATGACTCAAGAATTGTTTTCGGATACGCAAATGGAGGGAAAATTAGTGTGCATCAAAGCAAATTTTAGTTCCATGTCGTCAATTATTACATGTCTTCAGGAGAGAGACGTTGCTCTAGAAAAAATTATCAACTTAGTCAGAACAGCCACAGGCGAATTAAAATGCATTTGTGGCAATTCTGGTGTGTAAGTATCAGACAAACTGAAACATGTTCTTGACAAGAACTCGGGTTTTAATGTTTTGTGCTCCATCTCTCGGATTTTGGTCGGTGAAGATTTCAGCATTATTGGCTTTGAAGAACTTGCATCCAGTGATTTAGTGCACTTCAAGTATGCTCCAATAGCATCCGTAGACATTGAAAGGAGCTTTTCAAAGTATGAAAACGTGCTGGTTGACAATCGTCCAGTGAGAATCTACGAATGGTCAGAGTCATCTACTGTAAACGTGGAGTGAGGTAAGCCTGTATAGCCTGTCATGTATTTTAAGTGCACATTTTTTTTTTGCTAGGGGCTTTACGTCGCACCGACACAGATAGGTCTTATGGCGACGATGGGATAGGAAAGGCCTAGGAGTTGGAAGGAAGCGGCCGTGGCCTTAATTAAGGTACAGCCCCAGCATTTGCCTGGTGTGAAAATGGGAAACCACGGAAAACCATTTTCAGGGCTGCAGATAGTGGGATTCGAACCTACTATCTCCCGGATGCAAGCTCACAGCCACGCGCCTCTACGCGCACGGCCAACTCGCCCGATCACTTTTTTTTTTTTTTCTTGTTACCTCTAATCCGATAAAGAATTCGAGTCTCTTGTCTCTTTTCTGTTCTTGAGATGTTGCAGCCTTAAAGTTCCACATTCCACGAAGTGTTATTTTCCTTGAAGAAAAGAACACAGAACTTGGAGTGCCAAACAGTAGACTGAAATAATAACCAGTATTTGTGTGCAAATAATTCGTATTTGTCAAATAATTAAATTATACTGGGTACCTATTAAAATCATTCATCATCATCATCATGGTCCTTCCAAGTATTGGGCCATGTGTTCCTGTTACGGTTTTGCATTTTCCCTCCATCTCTTCATCAGACGTCCTACAAATCTTTTCCTCTGGGTTGGTATCGATGAATCTCTTTTGGCAATATACCGAGTTCCATCCTTTGTATATGACTTTTCCAGCTTTCCTGATAACTGTAGATGTAGTCAGTTATCTGTTGTACTTTCAGTTCTTTTAGCACCTCTTCATTCCTTTTATGGTCCCATTTTGTCTACCCTGGTGTAGGATGCATGAATGTCATTTCTCGTGCTGTAATTCAAGACAAGTCTTGAGATATTAATGTCCATGCCTCACATGCATAGCAAAGTGTTGGTTTAGCTAGGGTATTATAAACGCACAATCAAGTATGTTTTTGAACAAGTGATGGTTTCATGATGTTATTTATTATTCCTGTAGTTTTTGTGAATTTATTAATTTTTGCAGGTATATCTAATTCAGATTGGCATGATAAGTTGTACCCGAGATAATTGAACATATTTTCTCTTTCCACTGTTGTATTATCTAAACATATTTTACTAGGAATCGGTTCTCTTCCCTTGAAGGGCATTATATTTTTTTTTTATTGAAATAATCATATTAAAATCTGAGGAAACATATTTTTAGATTGGTGATCTTTGTAGGTCATCTTCTGTCATAGCCAGCACTGCAACATCATCGGTATATAATATGGCGTCTAGGTGTTCGAGGCGTCTGTTTATTAATATTGATCCATGGCGTCCTTGTTTCCAAGTTTCCGTTACTGCATTCATATATATATTATAAAACGTAGAAGAGAGTGTCTGCAGCCTTGTCTTACACCACAATTTATTGATTTCCACTCGGTCTGGTTCTTGTTAAATTTTACAGAAATGAGATTGGATTTGTAGATATCGTTAATCTGTTGAGAGACATTGTCTTGGTTTAGAATTTCAAACAATTTGTTTCTGTTTACTTGGTCTAAAGTCTTTAAGTCCACAAATGCAATGTTGGTTTCCAAATTGAATTCTCTACATTTTTCTATTAATAATTAAAATCATTTCAACATACAGTGACGTTGGCTGTTTGCATTTTTTGTGTGATGAAATTGTCAGTTTCATTCAAATTTTTAGGACTTTTTTTCTTTAAGTTTTCAGGTCATTTTATGGGACATTTGCAATCTTTTTATAGGTCATCAAAATCTGGGCCCTGCTAATGAAGTCGTAGCGTAGATAACTTCTGCGAAAACACAAGTTTTGAGCAAACTGATTGCCGTTGCATACTGTTTTTAATCTTTGCGGTGTTCTCCCCGACTTTTACGAAAAATGGTATGTGACGACAATCTGCTGTTGCGAGTAAATTTTTCGCCCTTGTGAATTCTCGCTATAATGGACTTCTACTCTATCTATTCATGGTTTTTGTGGATATTCAGAAGGCATATGACAGCATTGCAAAAGAGAAGATATGGGAATGCCTGAGAAAGTGTCTTAATGGAGTTTATAACGCCTAAATCCATAAGCTGCAGCTTGCTTGTGCAGTTAACAGACAAAAATTCAAACTGCACTTTAAAAAACAGCCATGGGATATGCAGACAAATGGTTGGTGATGATCGTACTATTTTGCGCACCCATTTTTGCATTATTCAGAGCAGCCAACTGCTGTCAAAAAGGAGATCTGAGGTCATCCAAGTTTTTCCGTTGTTATCATAGCCATTTGGTAATGATTGCATATGCTCGAAGCAATCAGGCTTTTTAGATTTCCTTATCAGAAAGGGGTGTGACTTCTAAGAGCAATCACCATTGCCTCCCAGCATTATTGTGAGCCCCATTTTGCTGTGTTTCCCACCATGGCATTTGGCCTTTGAATGCCAAAGTCTTGCTGGGCAACACACAGCAAATCAGTCCAGTTTGGTCTAGTTTAAAAATGTTTCTGGGTTCATATTTGTTGGTCAGCTTCTTCAATCGTTCTTTGATCCACTTTACCACAGTTTCATCATTATCTGCATTTGATTCCCCCACAAACAATATTATGGGTTATGTTATTGGACGCACTGAAATTTACAATGCCAACAATGTTCACCACTTTACGTGCATTTTACGTGCATTTTCCCTAAAGAACACACCCCACACTGGAATGCCTGCAGCTCTTGAAATTTCAAACCTACTTTTTACTATATTTCCCAGTTCCTTGTATTTGGAATGTAACTCATATTTCTCTCTTTTTTAAGTTTAGTATGCATTCTGAAGCACTTGATGATATGCTTCCTCTATTTTTTGCCATTGTATTCAGTGAGGATACAGAGATCTGCAGTGCAGTAAGGAATCAGCTTTTCCCAATGTACCTATAATTATTTTCTTAGTGCATGCAGTGTTGTGTTGACCCATTCCCGTCATATGACAAGTCGTGGTCGCGTGCTGTGTTTTGGTTCATGAATCAGTTGACGAGTTCAGCTCGCAGTGATGCTGTGCCTCTCTTATCTTCGTATATTAGATTCCCTTTGCAATATCATTTCTAATAACACACGCTGTAAGGAACTAGAGGCATATTCTCTTGGTAAACAATGTTGTCTGTATTTATTTCTGTGTGACACTGGCATTGTTGAACAACAGTTTATTTTCTTCGGTATTCATTATGCAGTAGTGATGGGATATTCAATACAGTGTGCCAATTTACGACTCAGTAAAGTCATTGTATCTGTGTAATGTGTAGTGATGAGACATCAGCATCAACATTCAGTGCTGGCTGCTGCCATCTGGTCTTCATTCTATGAACTGCTTTCCTATGTGTCATTAACTTTCATATTTAGTACTATACTTGCTTATTATATTACAGCACAAAACATACATAGTTAATAATAATAATACTTACTGACATAACTCAAATTTTATACACTACCTAATGGTTTCCCACCGAGCTTGATAGCTGCAGTCGCTTAAGTACGGCCAGTATCTAGTATTCAGGAGATAGTAGGTTCGAACCAAGACCAACTACAATATATCAGACCTTAATGCAGTATCGATATTAGCTAAAATGGCGGCCCGATTGGTTTGTTCAAATGTAAACATGAGCATGTGCGAAGCATCTGTTCATTTCTTTCTGTTGGTTTGGATTGATTAGGAAACGTTAGTGTAGTCGTGTTTTTTTGAAATATGGTTTTAAAACTATTTTGATATATTACGACTTGTCGATCGTATTCTATGCCTGGATGTAATTCATATTACAGGAGATGCACTCGCATTCAGATCAAGTGTACTTAATGCATCATGGCGATTTCGTAGTTACAAGTAATTTATTACGGTGCATTAAAACATTCGAGGATAAATTTGTCAATAGAGAGGATGTGTTCCGTGTACTTGATGAGCTGTTTTTTTGTTGTTTTTTTTTTTTTTCGGATAAGACCAAAACTCTGTATTGGTGCCAATCCTAGTACATTTCTCAATTACTATACCTTTTGAGGATTTTAAAAGTGAGGTTATAAAAAGTGATAAAGCTATTTATTTATCTGTGAATGGAGATGATATTCTCCTCGTTAAATTAGAGGACAAGTTATCAATTGATATACTGTACCTTATAGTACGTATTTATGTTACCAACGATGTTGGTGTTAAAGTGCTTTAAACAAAAATAATATGCTACCAGTGAATTTCAAGTTCATTCTCCTATAGATTCTCTAAAGTGAACAGTTGTAGCAGTTTGGTGGTTCATTAGGTCCTATCAGAATCATTGTTATGAGAGAATTGAAATTCGCGACAAGGTTATGTTTCTAAAAAATTTCTTGAACGAGGTAGGCTATTATAGGCCTACTTAAAAATGGTAATAGAAAAGTCATTCAAATAAATGTATTTCTAAAACAAGTATTGATTTGTAGGAAGAAGAATTACAGTCTGGAATAATTTACCAAGGGTGCTATTTCCTTTACCATACTAGTTCAAAGAAAATATGTACCGTATATTTTGAATTATCCACATATTGCTTAGCTAAACAGAGGCTATTTCTAGATAGTGTTGGTCTATTACCCAAAGTAGAGTTTCTGTTCGTTATTATTGACAGCTTAGCAATTCAATACGATAATCAAAAGGTTATGTTTATGTATCACAGGCGTGTTTACATGGAACCGATGCGTCGGCCATGTTGTTTTTGTATTAAGGTCTGATATTATTGTAGATGGTCTTGTTCGAACCCCACTGTCGGCAGCCCTGAAAATGGTTTTCCGTGGTTACCCATTTTCACACCAAGCAAATGCTGGGGCTGTACCTTAATTAAGGCCACGGCCGCTTCCTTCCCACTCCTAGCCCTTTCCTGTCCTATTGTCGCCATAAGACCTATCTTTGTCGGTGCACGTAAAGCAATTAGCAAAAAAAGAAATCGTTTCCCACAGATCTGTGAAAGTCACAACTCTTAGATATATATAATTAGATGTAAAAATACCTGTGTCCACAATAAGTAGCCAACATATTAAATATAAATCAAATAAGTTGCTTTACGTTGCACCAACACAGATAAGTCTTACGGTGACGAAGAGATAGGATAGGGCTAGTAGTTGGAAGGAAGCGGCCCTGACCTTAATTAAGGTACAAGACCAGCATGTGCCTGGTGTGAAAATGGGAAAGCACGGAAAACCATCTTAATGGCTGCCAACGGTAGGATTCGAACCCGCCATCCCCCATATGCAAGCTCATAGCTATGCGACCCTAAGCACTCAGCCAACTAGCTTGGTCATCTTTGAAAATATCTTTTGCTATCAGCAGAGGATTTTTTAAATCATCATATTTTATATAGGCTACACGACATGTAAGCCGGTCCCGTGTTGTAGGGGTAGCATGCCTGCCTCTTACCCAAAGGCCCCGGGTTCGATGCCAGGCCAGGGATTTTTACCTGGACCTGAGGGCTTGTTCGAGGTCCACTCATCCTACGTGATTAGAATTGAGGAGCTATCTGACGGTGAGATGGCGGCCCCGGTCTAGAAAGCCAAGAATAACGGCCGAGAGGATTCGTCGTGCTGACCATACGAAACCTTGTAATCTGCAGGCCTTCGGGCTGAGCAGCGGTCGCTTGGTAGGCCAAGGCCCTTCAAGGGCTGTAGTGCCATGGGGTTCGGTTCGGTTACACGATATGTACAGTAGCGCACTGGTTTTCTGATTAAACAACTTTTTATTTAAGCTGTTGCATCAGTCTGCTCACTTACTCACTGTCCACGTACACCGGTGATCTTGTGATTCGATCATTGAAGTATTGTGCAATGATGCGACATACGAACTGAAAGAATACTGAGTGGTTCTTCCGAATATAAAACAGACAATTTTGAGTGGTCATGAGCATTACTTATAGTCATAGAGTAGGCGGGTAGGCTAGATAATAATGTTATTGGCTTTATGTCCCACTAACAACTTTTATGGTTGCTGGAATTTAGTCCCACAGGAGCTCTTTTACATGCCAGTAAATCTACCGACACAAGGCTGAACACCTTCAATACCATCGCACTGAGCCAGGATCGAACCTGCCAAGTTGGGTTCAGAAGGCCAGCGCCTCAACCATCTAAGCCACTTAGCCAGGCAGGGAGGCTAGGGAGCTGAGTTTAATTAATTGTCGAACGTCAGCTAGTTATAAAAATACTGATTGATTATACTAATACGGTAAATACGAGAATAATCTAATAGCCTATCTACTTACAAGCTAGGTACTTTGGAATTCTGTTTTGACTACCTTTGCATACCTGCCAACTTTCCCGATTCAGGCGGGAGACTCCCGATTTTCGACAGTTTTTCCCGCCTCCCGAATATTCTATCTTTTCTCCCGATTTTTTGGTGAACTTCAAACATTTGTTTTCAAATCCCTCCATTTCAGCTTTTTTACGTCAGTGGCCGGAAGTCCTTCGCTCAATGGCCGCTTTCAAACGAAATATCGAAGTTTATTAATGCGAGAAATGTGCGCGAATGTGCGATGTTTATTGAAACCTGTATATCGCAACGCGCATATCGATTGTCAATCTCTCGTTCTCGCGTGCTATGTTCGTGTTCGTTCACGTCAGTCTAGTCGATTCCATCCTCTTTGGTCGATTCTAGAGACAAGTCGCTTTCTTAGTAATATAGTGACATAATTTCAATGATAACGACGGGTGACTTCTAGAGATTTTAGAAGCCATTTGGAGACAATTCTGACTAATTTTAATTTATCTCAATATAAATAAAATGTTTTGTCTGTACATTGCTCAGAATTTAAAAAGAATGATATTTCCGTACCGGTCGTGGCCATATTAACGAGGAGAAATAAGTTTTAATTTTCCGTAATTTCTGTCTGTCTGTCTGTCTGTCTGTCTGTCTGTCTGTCTGTCTGTACGTGCGCAGGCTCATCACGAGAAAACGGCTGAAGAGAATTTAATGAAAATCGGTATATAACGTCGGGGAATAAGTTGCTACAATCTAGGCCATAAATAATGTTATTCGCGCTGAGTGAAATGGTAGTTTAGGGGAAGGCCTAAAATTTAATTCTCAAATATTTATGTTATTATTGGCCCTAATGATAAATACTACATAACTAAAGTTATATATGATTAAATTTCCTATCATTTATGTCTTATACATTTTTACCGTACCGGCTGTAATAACAGAGATATTCATGAATTTAGATTTTTTTATTTTATTATTATTATTATTATTATTATTATTATTATTATTATTATTATTTTGCTAAGTCCATATCAGCGCCGATGTACGAGAAAATGGGTGAACAGAATTGTATGTAAAGTCAGGGAATAAGGAACTACAGTCTATGCTATAAATAATTTTATTCACTCTGTTCGAAATGGTAGTTTAGGGGAAGGTGCCAAATTTTTTTTTAAATTACCTATCTTAGTGGTCATATTGAAAAATACTACATAACAAAAGTTACAGAGAATGCAATTTCCGATTATTTGTCTTATTCAGTTTTGCAAGAGACACTTCTCATGATTGATTCGTATAACTTACACTTCTCAGGTACATTTTTTGCCCCTTGTTAAGGGCATCATCAACCTTTAGGTAACCTTAAGTTCATATGTCTGAAACATTATCTATTCATACATGGATTAATGTGTAACATACTTTTCATTGTAATCCATATATGAATAGATAATGTTTCAGACATTTGACCTTAAGGTTACCTACAGGCTGATGATGCCGTTAACAAGGGGCGAAACATGTCCCTGAGAAGTGTATATAGTATTATGTAGATTTCATCCACGAAGCACGTGGCTTGTATTGAATAGGTGGTAATAATAGAATAAATTATTTTTGTGATAATTTGCTTGTTCAGTTTTACTGTTCTGACTACAATAATATTGGTGGTGATGGTGATTAAATTTTGAAGATTATAATAATGAAGAAAGTCATGAAGGAATGATCGCTTGAATAATACCACAAGAGGGAGTCATGAAAGAAAAGACGACTCACTTTACATTAGATGCTCTAATATCACAGATTCAGAAGAAAACTAAATGTGAAGGCCTCCAATATAGAAAGCTCATAAAATTGATCAACAATAGCATTACATTGACCATTGTTTGTTGTGATGTGCTTTGTGTATTCTGCTGCCATTTATCTACGATAGACGGGATTACTGCTGGGTTTCAAGTATAACAGCCTGCCTGAATACTGGCGGGAAGAAGCTGGGGAGTGGGGAGTTAGATCTCTCTTCTTTAGCATGCCATTCTTCTGGTTCATAAATTTTCTAATACTACTGGTACGTTACACACTGGGTCATCATAGTATTCCAGCTATTCGATCCCTACTCGGAGGTAGTGATTTGAATGAGCAGTGTGCTGCACACTTAAACAGAATAATTACACAAGAGTGTTTGCGGCTGTCTGCAGCCTGGTCATTCTAGCTCTGAAACTTTGAACTGTTAGATTGACACTGTAGTACCTTTCGCAAAAGTTGAGAAAATGTACTGTTTTCATTTTATCGAATATTTCGTATGAAATCATAGCTTTTAATCACGACATTCATACTGGCGTCGTTGTAATGAGATGTTGACTTCAGTTGGGAAAACTATAAGGACAGTCTTCCTGAGAATTCCGTAGTGAAGCACGGGTACATCAGCTAGTTATTTGATCCAAATAGCATTGCGCTTCGCATAATTGCGCAGGTGCTTGATGCAATATATTAATCTATGCATTTGCTAAGTAATGGCATCTAAGTGCATGACTGATTCACACATCTGGAGCATGAGTTCATACTATTTTCGGTAGGCTTATCAGAGACCGATCATCCCACTCACGCACTTCCTGTGAGGGAATAGAGATGTGTAATTTTTAGCCTTGTAGCCTCGTATAGCAACAGTCGGGCTTTGAGACAATAAGTGTTATAAATATATCGTAGTACTGTGTTGCGCAAGACATGTAGAATAAGCAATTTTGACCAATTGTATCTCCTGATTTCTCCTGATTTTTCCTGATTTAAAAATCAAAATCTCCTGATTTTTGGTTTTGTAAAGTTGGCAGGTATGCCTTTGTAACACTGCAAATAAATCCATCTATTATTTAAAACTCCCTGTAAGAAGAGAACAGTGAATGCAAGTGGGTATTATTTTCAAATGAGCTGAGCTTAAGAGTTAATTGTAGCGTACGATTCTTTCAGTGTGTAATGGCTCTGTGTGTACAGTACAGTTTCACTGTAACAAACACCAGTGTAACGAAATTTTCAGAATAACGAATCTTTTTTTTTGGTCCTTTCCTTTTTCCCTATTTGTTGTGTGTTAAAATATTTCATTTTAACGAATTTCTTAGTTTCAGTGTAACAAATTAAAATTGAGCTCTTTTCTTTACCATTTTGACCATATTTTCTCAAATTAAAACTAAAATTCATCCTGTTTTATGACCAACATTTTTCTTGTTACATTATTTCGTTATTCAGACGATATGATCGCCGTTTTCCATATATGCACTGTACGCTTATTCGTGTAACCAATATGCTTCGCCCGTCATCCAGTGTAAGACGTCACTCAATTAGCTGAGTAGGAGCGCCAAGTTTGCAATCCACCGATGAACGCTACGCTTTGTATAACCAATAGGCTTCGCCCATCAGCCAATGTAAGACATCACACTATTGGCTGAGTAGGATCTCAATGTTTGTAATCCACCAATGAACATGATGGTTTCGTTGCATCATGCATTGCATGTTTCTTCTTCATATTTAATTTGCAAAACAACGTGTTTCTGTTAAGGTTATATCATTAAACATGCAAAGTTCATGTGCATTTCGTTAAATAGGTTAATATCATTGCAAATGGATAAGCAGAAGCGACAGCAGTTTCGTTGAGTGAAAAACGTAAAATACTTGCGGAAGTAGAGAAAGGCGGAAAGAAAGGAGAAGTAGCGAAAAAGTATGGCTTAGCCCGTCAACACTTTCTACTTTTTTTAAAAATAGAAATGTAAGTTAGAGGAAAACATTGATGCTAATGCCCTAGGTCCACAGCGTAAGAAGATCAGGACAGCCGACTACAAGGAGGTGGACCAAGCCATCTATACGTGGTTTGTGGAAATGCGGAGTAAAAACATTCCAATCAATGGCCCACTGTTATGTGAGCGTGTGCAATCTTTCCCACGTTCGCTTGGGTCACCTGAGTTTATGGGTAGTGCTGGTTGGCTTCATAGGTTCTGGGAGAGATGTGGCATATACCACAAAATTATAAATGGTGAAGCTAACCATGCGCCGAAGGAAGTTGCGTCTTCATGGTGGCTGGAGACTCTAACGGATGCTTTGAAGGAGTATTCGCTGGCAGACATTTATAATGCAGACGAAACTACGTTATTTTATAAACTAATGCCGAACAAAACCCTTGATTCCAAGGGAAATAAGTGTTTTGGGGGGCAAACATTCAAAAGAACGTATCGCGGCTCTTTAGTGCACCAATTGCACGGGGACGGACAAACTGCAGCCTCTCATAATTGGGAAGTTTGGGAAGCCAAGGTGCTTCAAGGGGGTGCAACATCTGCTCTATGAATACAGGCACAACTCTAAGGCATGGATGACATCTGTGCTATTGAAAGAGTGGTTGTTGGACGTGGAACGTCGGATGAAGGCCGAAAAGAGGAGAATTTTTCTATTATTGGACAATTGCTCTCCTCATAATTGTGTGCCTCGCTATTTGTAACATATAAAAGTTTTATTTTTGCCTCCAAATACAACTTCAATTCTGCAGCCGCTGGATCAGGGTATAATTCATGCAGTAAGGCGGCATTACCAAGCTCGTGTGGTCCGTCGACTGCTGTGCAACGTTGCCACGAATAGAGACATTAACATCAACATATTGGGAGCAATGCAGATGTTTATTGCTGCATGGAAATCCCTGAATGCAGACACCATCACAAACTGCTTTAGAAAAGCTGGAGTGGTTTTTACAGAAGACATCGCAGAAAGTGAAGTGTTTGATGATGTGGAAACGAGGAGAATTGGAAGCGTTTCTATACAACGTTGGATATGCCATCTACGGTAAGTCTTACCGACTACATCAATGTAGATAGTGATGTAATAGTCCACAAGGAAATCACCTATGAGGAAATTGTGGAGGACAGTATGAATGATAGAGATCCATGTGATGAAGAGGAAGAGGAAGACAACCCCCAAAATGATAGTTATCGACAGAGCTTGACTCTTCAACAGGCAACGAGCATGGCATATAGCCTTTAAGATTTTCTTGTGTCACAGAGTGATTTGCCAGAATCTGTTTTAAATTCATGTGCAGTGGTTGGTGACTATTCGGAATGAGCTTTTGTGTATGGATCTCTTCAGAAGAAAATTATATACTTTTTCAAAATATGAGGTTCTGGAACAATGTGTAGACTTGCAGGTTCAATGTAAAAATAGATTTTCTGAAAACATCTGTCAATACTGTAACTCATAATGGTATTTTGAAGTTATACAGATCCCGCAACGGATATAACAGGGCAGATGACCTCGTAGTTCTGCCCCTAAAATAACAATAACGGATATAATACTAGGCAAGTTCTTAAGAATTGACTTATTTCAGTATAACAAAATTTCAATATATCAGATTAATTTCAGAGGTCCCAAAAATTTTGTTATACTGGTATTTTACTGTATTGCTTCAGAGGAAGTTCGGCTCCCCGCCAATGTCCAAAGTACTGATAATGAATCTCGTGTGTGTGTGTGTGTTTTTTTGTGTCTCACTGATCCGTGACTGTGTATGATTCCTTCGGTGTGCCATGGCTCACTGTATGTCTCGCTGCAGTGGAAGCTTGGTTCCCCTCCAAGGCCCAGTGTGCCGCTAGTGAGCCATGAGTGCACCACCCAGCACTGTCAGTTGCAGGTCACTCGGACTCTTGAATGAATCGATACACTGCTTCGATTTGCCATAAGAAATTTCATCATAATTTATCCGTTTTGAACTGAGTTTACAAAAACTTATAAAATATTTAAGGTTCCACCTATTGAATACAAAAACAATGTTGTCTGATTGTATTACAACATAATAACTTTATTAGCAATACTAGTTTCGAAGTTTTTACAACACCATCATCAGCTGTGTTAAAGTAAAGAGAAACCGGCATTTAATATGAAATGCATCTCAACATTATTTACACACCTTGCTCCTTTAGACATTACATTAAATTATAAATAAATAAAATTGACTTGTATTTCTACCAGTTAACAAATTTATAGGGCAAAAACAGTTAAAAAACATATTACACCAATAAAAACCTCATTAAACCAACAATACGCATATTTTCAACTGTTGAAAGGGCACAAAGATTGGAACGTCTGAAGAAGTACTGGGAGGACCGCAAAGCCCGAACAATCCCTTCAAAGAGACCTGAACGATGGACTGACTAAAGAGATCCTCTGTGGTCATAAAAGAAGAAGAAGAAAAAACTCATTGTGTTGACATTCGTTTATGATATATACAATAAAACATGCCATCTTCTAAAACTGGGTGCCAGAGGTGGAAGTGTTTTCTTATTATGCTTAGCTGAGTTGTAACCTGATATGGTGGAACTGTAACAAGTATGTCATAAAGACTAAACTTCTCAGTTCAATATTGGACACCTCAAACGGCCGTTCAAGGTGTTCAAGTTTTTTATTGATGTAATATGTTTTTAATGAAAAAAAAAGTTTAAAATTAATTTCAATAGCAACAAAATTGAATATAGGCCTATACCTTTCAACTTAGTGATTATTTCTGACCGTGAAGATCAGAGACATTGAAATGACACACAAGGTGTAAAATAGTAATTTAGCAACACCAATTGAAAAAAGTGATCAAACTCAGTACCCTAAGATGGAAAATCTTTTTAATGTTGTTTGTTTTTTAACTGTTTTTGACCTATAAATTTGTTAACTGGTAGTAATACAAGTCAATTTTATTTATTTATTTATAATTTAATGTAATGTCTAAAAGAGTAAGTTGTGTAAATAATGTTGAGATGTATTTTATATTAAATGCCGGTTCCTCTTTACTTTGACGCAGCTGATGATGGTGTTGTAAAAACATCGAAATTAGTACTGCTAATAAAGTGATTACGTTGTAAATACAATCAGACAACATTCTTTTTGTATTGAATAGGGGGAACCTTATGGATTTTATAAGTTTTTGTATAATTTTTGAATCAAGCATTCGGTAGCCAACACTATTGTGCAGTAGAACTGGTTTCAAGAGAATATCAGTGAGAGATTGAAAGTTACTGTAGACATTGTTTTAGATGGCGATTATGGTAATAGTGGCATTTTGGAAAATATATCTGTTTGAGGATAGTGCGAAATTGGAGAAAAAGACAATAACCCTGATATAAATATCCATTTCATGGATATAGCGGTGTATCAGAAATACTTACTCAGTTGGTTAGTTCGCCCACTGTCCGAAGTTGCTATGTTTATAGAGCACACTGATCTGCTCTTTTTGAAATTATTTGAAATGAAACATTTGTTCCACAGCCAGCAGTCACTCAAGGTATGAAGAATGGGCAAGTCATATCTTTTAACGGCATAAATGAAAATTTGCGTGAACTATCTGCACAGTTTTTATTTCATGCATGTTTTTATGTGACAAGTACGCTCATACTAAGGGCCAGCAAATTAGATCCGATTCCACAGTCAACAGTGTGGTCATTTATTGTGACTTGAATGGGTTAATTGTTAAATGATCAAATTTGTTAAATGATCGAATTCACTGAATGAATACTCATCATCATCATGAATACTATCGGGTTTTTTAATGTGGATAGAATGTTCATATATCCCACTTATGTATTTTGTAAGCACTGGATATGTCCCTGTGGCAGTGACTCCCCCATGGTTAAATTCAGTATTCAAATATTTCTGTAGAATAATTCCAGCCAAAGTTTGATAAAGATAATATTGATCTGTCTATATCAGCATTCTTGTTCAATAAGCCAGGTAAATATTGTCGCTCGTTATGATGTATACTTTGAGTTACTAATGAAAAATGAACTTAAACTGTATGCTGTTGGACCTGAATGAGATACAAACTCAATAGAGGTATATTTTTATAATCTATTAGTAATGTTATATACAATACTGGTAATTTAATTTGTCATTAATTTGTACGTAATCGATTACATTGTTTCACATGCATTAAATTATTCATAAAAGCTCTGGTCTTTCATTTCAAAATTATTAAATATTATTTCTCACAATATTTCTCCTCCTTGTGTGAAAGAAACAGTATGATATTCTGGCAGGAATGTGCTGAGATGATGTGTGATACTTTATGGACTACATTTATTGCCTGTTCCCCACCCCTACCCACCCACCGACATTTTTGTTGTTGTTGTATGTGCATATGAAATCTTTCTGTAAATCTGTATAACACGTGCTGGAATATCTACCATGCTGCTCTTTCCATTGTAGTAGAATTGCAGTTGTCTTTTCCTATTGCCTCTTGCAAAAATATCTGTAGAATTCTAACTTGGAATATTATTTTTTTACAGCCATTGCCCTTATGACAACAGCAACAATCGCAAGTTGTGACCATGGTATTGTGGCGAAGATCAAACGTGTTATTATGGACCGTGACATTTATCCCAGGAAATGGGGCACAGGACCCAAGGTATAGATTTGTTTCATTGTCTATACCTGGAAAATGGCCTACAGTATTTTGATGATTGTCGTAATTTTGCAGTATTATTGTTAGTGCCCTAAAATTCAATATGATGTTCTTCTTATAATTGTATTTTATTTATTTATTTATTTATTTATTTATTTATTTATTTATTTATTTATTTATTTATTTTATTTTATTTATTTATTTTACAAGGGAGAATCAAATGAAAACAATTTTTTCCACTATTTTTATGCATGGATAATGTTTGATTGTACATTATTTTTCTACGTAGTCCCCACCATGTTCAATGTACTTACACCATAGGTAGTGTTTCGATACCACGTGAAAAAAAATGATTTTGGTTGACTCTGCAGCCACTTGTGCGCCGCTGATTGGACATCTTCATCATACCTGAACTTCTACCCTCCAGGGTGCTCCTTTAATGGACCAAAGATGTGGAAATCAGATAGTGCCAAATCTGGGAAGTATGGCAAATGTGGGAGTCACGTGAAGTGTAGGTCGTCGATGGTTTTCATGGTTGTACAAGCAGAATGAGTTCGGTTGTTATCACATTGAAGCAAAATACCTGCACTCAGGAATCCCCTTCACTTTGTGTGTATCACTGCCTCCAACTGGTTCTTGAGAAGGCCGGTGTAGGTGGTACTGGTCACTGTCGTACGTGGGGGCAGGTAGTATTCCAGAGTAGACCTTTCTTCTCCCAGAATAAAGTCAACACAACTACAAAGCGTTTTATTCCGGCAAAGACAGATGTCACCATTCATTGCTTGCTCATTTCATCTCTGGTTGACAATGGTGCACCCAACTTTAACCCACCTGGCAAACACTTTTCTGCAGCGGAGTTCGTAATTCACTACTGAACCAAAGCTCATATTCAGCAAGGAAGCCATTTCAGCCAGGGTGACTCGCTGGTTTTCCTGAATAAGGGCCGGTTCTACCACCTACTGGTAAAGTAGCGCGTAATTTGCCCTCCGCGTAAAAGGATGTTTCCGTCCGACCACTCCCAGGTAGCGCTATCGGCAGCATAAATCGTCGTTACCCGGTGCGTAATTTCTCGGCCACTTCGAGGGCCCGATAAGACTTTACCTGCCGGGCAAGTTCTGAGAGCTGAACATTATTGGCTGTATTTCTGGTGATATGCAACTCAAATTAGCTTAGTATACTGAAAAAAGCAGTATACTGTAACAGTGATCGATATTGTATTGCAGGATTTTGAACATTAATGCTTCCCTTTAGTTGCAACGGTCACACCAGCCTCTCGCATCGGTAGCGCAGGGAACACATTTTATACGTCAAGCTTTCGTAAAGAAACTCTAAAGGATGTAAAATCAAAATCTATTTGGAAATCATTTCAAATGGGCTTTAATTTTCTACTTTTCAGTTTTCGGACACCAGCTATATATTACTGTATGTATCCTACCTAACCCAAGCGTTTTCGTAGCGTAATGGTTAACACGTTCACTTCGTAATACGAAGTGTGCAGGTTCGAGTCTTTATTATGACGAATCTTTTTTTTTTTTTTCATTATTAGCGTTGTGTTAATCAGTATGCCTCTTTTCATACGTTCTTATCACAATATTATGTCTACTAGGAAAATTGCTTTATATGTACGCTACCTATAGCAAGTGATGTTATGATTAATAGCACATAGGACTGTCGCCCAGGTAGCAAATTCCCTATTAGTTGTTTACATAGGCTTGTAAATTATTTCGAAGAAATTGGAAACTATTCCATTCCCGAATTCCTCTTCCTATGAATGGATATTTATCCCGATTAGTTCTTTACATTTACAGTACCTTCCAACTTTATCTTCATAAAGTTAAAAATTAAAATGAAATGCTTTATCAATAAATTGAAGCATCTGGAACTAAACGAGGTCACAGAACTAGTTGCAAATAGAGCATCGCGGAGATACTTAATCAATTCACAGAAGCCTGCGGATAGAATGCTCAAAGGCAATAAGTCCGTAAAGAAGATGTGTGTATATAAGTATATGGAAGCGCGTAAGAGAGAGTTAAGAACAACGGCAGGGAACGAAAATACACTTTAAAATGTAAATTAGAAATACGATGAAAACCTGCGTACCTTCTATTACGGAGCGAGCGACTTGACCAGTCTACTACGAGAATACTTTTCAAAACGCTGCCTTGCATGACAGGTTATAACTGGCGTAAGAAAATGTAATCTCGAGATTTTAATCCCAATTAGGTATTGATATTGAAGATCATCATCATCATCATCATCATCTGTTTACCCTCCAGGTTCGGTTTTTCCCTCGGACTTAGCGAGGGATCCCACCTCTACCGCCTCAAGGGCAGTGTCCTGGAGCTTCAGACTCTTGGTCGGGGGATACAACTGGGGAGTATGACCAGTACCTCGCCCAGGCGGCCTCACCTGCTATGCTGAACAGGGGCCTTGTGGAGGGATGGGAAGATTGGAAGGGATAGGCAAGGAAGAGGGAAGGAAGCGGCCGTGGCCTTCAGTTAGGTACCATCCCGGCATGCGCCTGGAGGAGAAGTGGGAAACCACGGAAAACCACTTCCAGGATGGCTGAAGTGGGAATCAAACCCACCTCTACTCAGTTGACTTCCCGAGGCTGAGAGGACCCCGTTCCAGCCCTCGTACCACTTTTCAAATTTCGTGGCAGAGCCGGGAATCGAACCCAGGCCTCCGGAGGTGGCAGCTAATCACGCTAACCACTACACCACAGAGGCGGACGATATTGAAGATCATAGATTAAAATCACGAAAGCTTGACATGAATCGTTGTCCATAACTCTTATGACTCCCCTTATTAGGCTTTTTGGTGATAATCAGCAGACGCAAGCACAGGGAAATAAGACAATCGAAATGGGTTTCATGCATCTGACGATAGATAGCACCACACTCGAAAGCAAGAAATCGCTGAAAATCAGTCTAGCCAACTTCGTATATCGGTGTGTAGCTCCGGGTAGCTACCTAGCGCTTGCGCGGAGGTGGTTGGATGCAAGCCAAAGTACCAGCCGATTTACACCTCCAGGTAGTTTATCTCCTGGGCAGCTACCAGCCACTTTACCAGCAGATGGTAGAACCGGCCCTAAGTCAGTCTGCTGTAGCTATGGACTCCTGTGTCACAACTCGATGAGCCTAACCCGGATGGGGAGCATCAGTCAATAAAGTCGTACCTTCTGCGAATTTCTTGCACCAATTGTAGAGTTGCTGCTGTAACATACAGGCGTACCCATACTTCGTGTGTATTCTCCAAGGAATATCACCCTAGTTTTACACCTTCACTCCATAAAAATCTAATAACTCTACGCTGTTACTGCTTGGTGCAACTGTATAGTGGTGCCACCACCTTGAACCAGCTGTTACTCACCTCCAGCCCTGCCTATTGCTATACTACCAGCTTGGAAAGACATCAAGAATTATGTCTGCAAATTTCCAATCGCCTAGAAAGAAGAAAAGATTTTTAATGGTACTTTTGCACTTTTAGTTTGATTCTCCTTCGTATTTATTTATTTATTTATTTATTTATTTATTTATTTATTTATTTATTTATTTATTTATTTATTTATTTATTTATTTATTTATTTTCATGAACTATTTGACCAACATTATAATTGACTGCTATAGAACTATAAAGGGACAATCTCTCCTGGATAATTATAGGAAACGTTGCAAAATTGTGATGTTAATATAATGGCATGTGGCCTCTGAAGAGATCTGGTGCACGTCTTTCAAGTTGATGCCAGATACGAGGGGCTTTGAAAAGTTTTTCCAAAATAAAAACTACTTACGTGTTTGGGGTAAACCTTTATTATTTTTCGACATAGTCTCCTTTTAGGCTTATACACTTCGTCCAACGATGTTGTAGTTTGTTGATCCCTTCCGAATAATAGGATTTGTCCAAGTCTGCAAAATATCCATTAGTGTTTGTAGTCACCTCCTCGTTTGAATAAAATCTTTGTCCCGCCAGCCATTTCTTCAAATTGGGGAACAAATAGTAGTCCGAGAGAGCCAAATCTGGAGAATAGGGGGGATGTGAAACGAGTTGGAATCCTTGGTGTGCGTTAAATTCCTTATACAGTCTTATTTTGCGCAGCATATTAAATTTTACAGTTGCTTCCTGTACTAAGTGTTGCAGCCAAAGTTTTAATGTATGATCATGCATGATTTTTATTTTTTTTAATGGCCAGGTACTTAGATATGAGCCTATTGGCCATGATGATAAGCAGTTTGCAATCCTAATTTATTTTTGCACTCTTATTTCATCAAGGAGTTACCCTTGTCTCACTGACGAAGAATATTACACGAGTGAATGTGTTTCTGTGTGCAGTCTGATATGTTGTTTGTGATGATTATGATGATGGAGTAGGAAGAGGGTGAAACACAGTGCTGGGGTATTGCCTGTTCTTGTTGAATATTACCAACAGGCCTGCTCAAGGCTTAACCATCCCCATGCGATGGACGAATCACTGTCAATAGGTTCATATTACCGTATTTCTCCGAATCCAAGAATTTCATGTGAAAAATCAAGGGTTGTCTTGAACTCCACTGGCAGCTAGCACTGTAACCACGTTGCTTCACTTCACCCCTGCACGTGCGCTCCAGGCGTGACCTTCAACGTCTGTGTTCTTGTTATTCAGCAGTTGATTGTACAGTGCCTCTGTGTAACGTCACTGGTTCTCAGAAAATAGTTAAAACAGAGTGACATTTTACTAGCCACTACAAAAACTTCTTTTCTAATGGCTTCAAAACATTACGCCTACTCTCTTGAGCTGATTGCAAGGTCGACATAATGTACTGAACTTCCGAGCCCCAGCTGCACAGGAAATGTCAATTTAATTGGAATAGCAAGGATGCAAACCTTAGAATTCATAGAAAGGCCACGGTTAGTGACAAAGTTGTAACACGTCTACTGTACTTGACACTTCATAAAAGTATTCGTTTTGTAGGCAGTAGAAATATTTTTGCAATGGATTGTTGTATTGTAGAGACACATGGAACTGGTATTGCTGGTGAATTTTCAACAGGTTCTTTTTGATATTACGATGCCAGTTTTAAGTTAATTGTTATTAAACACACGAAAATAAAGAATAATTGTGCAGCCACAAGAAAATATGGCATAACTAAAGCCATTTTTCAGTGTTAGCGTGAAGCCAAATATAACTTAAAAATTGCATTCAGTGTTTCGCAACAGTGACACTTCATAGAAGTCGAAGATGAAATTGTGAGGTATGCACGCGAAAAACTCATTGGCAGAATGACCGTATCATGGCTCACAAATCTTGTTGACCTTGTCCATTTGTGTTTTCATGTTTACCCTTTTCTCCTCTTTTTATTGCTCCGTCTTCCCACACTCGCCTGTCTTTGCCTTCTCCTTTTTGTGTTCCTTTTGATGTTCCTATTTCTCTGTATACATTTGATTTGTTTCATGTTTATTCCTTTCATATAGTTATATTACCTTTAAGGGATCCTTTCCTCCATTTGTGTTTATCCTATGCATCTTATCTTTTTCCACTTGTGTTTATCTGTGTCATGTTTTTCCTGTTTATCTGGGCTTTTTTAAATTTTATCATACACTTTACACATCAAAACTTTCATCATTTGAAAAACTTCAAAAAGAAGAACCATTTTATTCATTTGAGACTTACTGTATTTTCTCACTTAATTAATGCCCTTGCATAATTTACACATCCCAATAATTTTTGGGTCCAAAGTGGAGAAAAGATACGTTTACGTATTTGATGCATCCGCTTCTTCAAACATCCATCACGCAGCTCCGCTTGTGTTTCGAAATAGAAATCTCAACTACTCGGGTAGCAGCCTTCCTATTGCAAAATCAGGCTTTCCAAATACTTGGTAATGTACTATTATCAGCCGGTGGCATATACCACTGCACTAGTTCAGTGATGAATCAGCGCAGAAGTGACCAGTGACACTATTCCGGTCTGGAACAAACTTATTTTATGAGTGTTTCGGGAACGGGAGACGTGTTTCTGTGATCTGAAAATTGTTCATTAGTCCGCAGTGAGAAGGAATTCAAGTAATACTACATCTTATAAACTCGCGGTGATCAATTACGCCAAAACATGCAGGCATAGGCCAGCGGGCCGCAAGTATTCAGTGTCCGAGTGCAACTTGTGCTACTCCAGTAATAGAGAAGTGCACTTCAAGCGACCAACAAATCTCACAAAGCATTTCGTGGACCAAAAGGTGGCATGTTTCCAAAAGTAGAGGAGGATCTGTTGATTTCGTTACACAATGTTGATTATGCCATTTCTCACAAAATGCTGTATTTTAAAGGACGAGAAATAGCTGTTGCACATGGAATCAGTATCTCGGATTTGAAGGTTACCCGAGGTGGGATGATTACTTTTATGAAGAGGAATGGACTTTCTTTTCGACGAAGAACAACTTTATGCCAAAAAATTGTCGAACGTATTCAACCAAAAAGTATCGTAATAGATTTTTATCGCTTTGTCATTGAGAAGCATAAAGTGAAGGAATATTTGCCCTCCCAAATAGGAACCGCAGGTCGGACGCCATTCAGTTTCCACATGCCACAAAATAATAATATAAGAGAATTTATTGGACTCCAACCTATTCAATACAATCAATAAGAACGGGACATCCAGTGTTATCGTATGCACTACCAGAAGTGAAAATCAACGATGTACTGCAATGCTTGCTGTAACAGGTGATGGCAGAAAGTTTGCACCTTACATTGTTCTAAAACAAAAAACAATGCCTGAAGTAAAATTTCCGCGAGGGATCCACGTTCGTATCCAAGAAAAAGGGTGGATGGACACGTCACTCATACAAGATTGGATTCGAACGGTTTGGGGAAATCTATCAGGGTCCCTCCTTCGATGCCCGGCCCTTCTTGTGTTGGACAGTTTTCTTTTTTGCCGGTATTTTATTATTATGCACTTACATGAATTGTACTTTTATGTATTCATGTTTGTTTCACTTCTGGTCATGTTGCAAGTTCATAACGGAAGTAACATTTACCAGTGTCGATACTTCAAACCCACGTGTCCAAAATGTCCATTTCGATCGACGTGCGGATGCCTTTTAATGTCATTTTGTGAGTTTATGTACGTACATTTATTTTGGTATTATTAGATGTTTTTGTCAAATTTGTCTTATGGCTGACGATGGCCAGTCAAGGCCAAAACTAGCCCCACTATTACAACAAATGTAATGTAATCATTACATAATAAAGATATTGAAAAGGTGGACCATTAAGATATAATTGTTACTATTGTGATCACAATTCAGTACAGGTCAAACGTGAAGTTTACAACTTACAATTATGGATATCAGTGATCATCATGGCAACGTCTTTTGTTACGACAGATGTGAAGAACTTGAATGTTATGTAGCATCCTCTGTGTCATCCAACCAAGAAGTCCTCCTCTCAGGTCCTCTTCTCCCATTGATCTTTCCTTGCAAGAAGAGCTGCAGGAAGTGGTACTTGAACATATGTCACCTTATATGGCCTAAGTACTGCAGTTTCCTTAACGTTTAACAGAGTCCTTGAGAAACATGTTTGTTAAAATATTCTCTCTCTCTTTTTTCCTTATCTGCATCCCATCTCTTTATTCAATTTCAGCCTGTATTTAATGACCACCAAATTGTGGTTGGAGCCCACTTCTGCTCCTGGGATGTATTGTAATCCAGCATCTGGTTTCTGAATCTCTGCCTAGCCATAATGAAGTCGATAATATCTTGTCCATTTATACAACCTTCATTTATGGTTTTTGAACCAATTATGATCAATGGAGAATTCTACTTACCAACCTCATCTTTCATTTGTAATTGTTTGTATACTACTTATAAATAATAATAAAATATCGTACAGAAAATGATATAAATAAATAAATAAATTTACTCAAAAACTTCATAAATACTTGAAATAAAATGAATTAATAAAAATAATTTATCGAAAAGTCCGTAGTATGGGCGCGAGAGTTCACCAGAATGGATCCCTCGAATTTAGATAGATCATGATAATTCTTTATATCCCAGGGCGTGTACATAATGCTGCGTACTGGTACATTGCTTCAGGCCTTACCTAACGTTCTGAAAACAACTAAATAGGTAGGAACTGCACCTAGGTTCATCAATAACTCCACTGATTCTAAAATATCTAAGTATATTCTCAATAAAATCTGTGCATGAGCACCTCATCAACACACCAAAATACACTTATAATACACAAACAAAAGATTGCTGGAAGACTCCATATTTACAACAACAACGAAAACAGTGGGAGAACGAAAGCGAGAACTAAGCCACCATTTGTAGTTAGTTCGTTGAACAATGTACGTATATGTATATAAGAACTCTTCACTGTCTCTGTATCAACACGACTTGCCGATTCTCATAATCAGCACTTATAAAATCACACAGATACTGTACCTCGTAATACTGTGTTCACAGATTTTAACACTTGTTGTAAAGATATATACATTTGAGCAACACACACTTGTCGTTCCTGGGCATAAATTATGGAAAGTCTGAGCTATAGCACCTTGCAGCTTTCAGTAACATGTAATACCAGGCCACCACAAAATGATACAATACTAAGTTATATGCCAGTCACTTCTCACAAACATAAAAATACTACGTTCCACAAATGTTTGAAGTTCCGTCCAGTATAGTGCAGCAGTGTCACTCCATGACCGTATATCCAGTTTCACTCCTGTGTGTGTTCGCACTCCTTCATCCCTGTACAGTGTGTGTGATTCCCGCCGTATGATCAATCTTTATAGACATCCGCATTCCCCATCCTCTCACATGATACGCCTAGATTGATCCTGGCCAGCCAATCATGAGTCAAGACCATGCCGTGAACTTCTTCTTGGTCCCAAGAAAATAACAAACTCTGGGGTGTTTCACATGAGTCATAGAACTTTCCTAGTACAACAACAATCTCATCTCATCAGACTGGGATATATACATGACTCATGCAAAGTTTCCAAGTTCCAATATAGCAGTGTTTTCCCAGCCGTATGGTCAAAACAAATTACTCATACTACATATATGGAGACCTCCCAGCTTACAAATAAGAATAAATGTACAAATGAAATACAGATAATAATAATAATAATAATAATAATAATAATAATAAAACATCGAATACTGACAATAATATCTCTCACTTCTACATATAGTGCGAGGGTATGATATATGTACTATCACACATTCCTTTGTCCCAGTCCTTATTCTCCTATATGTAACGTTCTCTTCCTTGGCCTAGCACAACATTCGAGCCTCTCGTGATCTTTTAGACATTGTTAAGATTCTGCAGTTTTCATCTTCACTTGGTGAACTAATAGGCATGTAGATCTGTACTACTGTGGTGGGCATTGCCTTGGTGCTTGACTTGACAAGAAAATTTTGTTTGCTATGCTGGGCATATTTACCCAGTGCCCTATTTTCATTATTTCACAAACTTCTGCATTGATCTAGTGTTAATATTCAGTGGTTATCTGACTACAATCCTGCTCATCCTGCCAGTTCACCTCACTTATATCATCTACATAAAACTTTAGTCTGTTGGTTTTCCCTTTCACATTTCCTTACCTACTATGATTAATCAAACTTCTAACTTTCCATTCTCCAAATTGCAGAATTTCATTGTTTATCCTCTTGATGATTGCCTCCTCTTGTGTAGCCCGACACAGAGATATGAATGTGAGGCTATTATAGTGGACGGAGGCAATTAACACTATATTGTACAATCTATACAGGGAGAGCTGCATGTCCTTGGGAGCTTTGGCTGTAGTTTCCTTTTGCTTTCAGCTATGTAATAGTATTATCATTATTACAAGGCCATTTCAGTCAATCATCCTGACTCCTGCCTCCCAACATCAGAAAGGCTGCACATCTTTTGATGAATCATTCATTATTCTGGTCTTTCAACATGCCCATCTGGTATGATTGTGGCTATGGCTTGACTGCCTGCTTCGTTGGAATACACAAGCCTCCCCACTGTGGTGATGTCAAATGGTTTTCATAGGAGGAATATTAATAAGTAATCTATAAATACTATAAAATCATACTAGTAAATTAAACTCTCCTCCACACCAGTATAAAATAGAGAAAAGTGAAGAACGTCAGAATGTTTCCTGTTATGATGAGAATCTTTCGGTTATACACCAGTAGTAACCATCTACATCCATTCTGGATCCTATCTTCCTTGTTCCACTATCTTATATATGAGGAGTAACCAAACAAAATGTGTAGTGTCCTTTAAAGCAAATTTTTCAGGAGAAGCAAAAATCTGATAGCTCCTAAAATATTCAATAAAATATAATGGAGTTTTCACATTTTGTTTCTTATTGGGATACTGAATTAGATGCCATGTTGCAAGTGATCAAATAATTTATTAGGGATGTTAGAAAGTTAATTTTCATTTTGGACAATATACGTTTTGATCTGTTTTATAGGACATTATGTGTTGTTGAGTTTTCTGCATTTTTGTCATTAATTTTAATCTATTTTAATATCTGAAAATTAACACTTACAAAATTAGACTTTCAATCACTTCAAATTTACAGTACCTACTTAAAACATCATAAAATGAATATCTTCCTGAAGCAATTCAACAAAGACAAATTACTTTGAAAAAGCTAGTTCAGTACAATAATTCGTTAGAGGCAGAATATTATTGTCTAGAATAGACTACATTTATTACATTTCATGCATTTTATGGAAGGTAAGTAAAATGAAAATATGTTATTTGTGGACATTATACGTTGTGATTCAGTCAGTTACATGGACAACACACGATTTGTTTTAACCACTCACTTTCAAGATATTATTTCAATGTTACAGTATACAAGTAGATTAAATATGAATGTGGGAACATATAGAACACGAAAAATACTCCCTGAAACTGCATCAAACTCAATTTTGTCCAGAGGTGGACATCATACCTTTTGATTGGTTGCTCCTTATATAGCAATAGCGATGGAAGAAAGAATGAGACAACACTAATGGTTCTCCTCGACTTCAGCAAGGCATTTGATTCTCTAGACCATGATTTGTTACTGTCAAAACTTTACGTATTAGGTTTTTCAAATACAGTAAAACCTTGTTAATTCGAAGTCGTTGGGACTCAAAAATCGGACTTCGAATTGCGTGATTTCGAATTAACCGCCAATTCGCAATTCAGAAGTACCAACCCATACCGCGTATCAAAATATTCTAAGGCCCGTTACTGTATGCAGTTAACCTTGATTCACAGTTTATAGCATTCAAATGCCATGAAAAAAAGAACTATTTCCAAAATGTATCCAAGGAGGTGCACATACAATATTCATATAATGCACTTGGATATCTCGCTGGCAAACATAACCTCATGCAATGAAAGAAATAATGCATTTGCACAGGGTAACCAGCATAATATATCCTCGTCTTTGAATCGTGTGATTTCTTTTCTTTCGTTGTGTGAGGTTATATTTGTCAGTGATTTATCCAAGTGCATTATTTGAACATTGTAAATGCACCTTGTTGGATACATTTCGGAAATAGTTTTTTCCATGGCATTTGAAAGGTTTAAACTGTGAATCGAGGTGATTGCATGTATTAATGGGACCCGCCATGGCACTTCTCTTGTTGTTCAGAAATGTAAACACTTGCCGCATCACAAAGTATTCTAGGTCCCATTAATACATGCAATCACCTCGATTCACAGTTTAAACCTTTCAAATGCCATGGAAAAAACTATTTCCGAAATGTATCCAACAAGGTGCATTTACAATGTTCAAATAATGCACTTGGATAAATCACTGACAAATATAACCTCACACAACGAAAGAAAAGAAATCACACGATTCAAAGACGAGGATATATTATGCTGGTTACCCTGTGCAAATGCATTATTTTTTGGATTTCTGTACTGTTTGCATTTTAGGATGCTTTTACTAGCATGGAAAGTGTCCGACGCCCTTAAAACATTGTGGCTTATCGAACTTTCCTATGACGAGGGGATAAAGTTTCTCGCTTCCATGTGCATTGCAACGCATTACAATGACCCCCATCCCTCACACTTGTACGATTCTCCGGCTGGCACTTTCTCCTTTAAAACCATATGATCGTTTGGGCTCGCATTAAAATAAAGTAATGCAGTTTCATCGGCAATGACAATATTGTTCGGTGCCTACGAATTTATTATATGAGCCACGTTTTTTTTTCTTTCGTCAACTGTCGGCATCGCCAGTGTTCGCGGATTCTGTTTTTCCGCATACTGCCTGTTGCGTGATATTACGGCGTTCCTTAAAAGGTTAAATGCAAAATAATTCCGATTTCATTCAACTTAGCTATCATGAAGCTTACTGTAGACCCACTGAAGTGAGTGTAACTGCGGAAAGCTATCCCTCCACGATCCGGAACATGCGGTCTTTTATGACGCGGATAAATTTCGAGTTGAAATTACTCTGTAACATACTATTGTTTTAAAATTTAAAGGCAGTTTGGAATTAAAAGTCTGAATTTCGGTAATGGGGCCCGACATTGTACTTCGAATTACTAATTATCCATATTTCGAATTAAACAATATAAATAACATGCAAAACAGTATCTCATATTTCTGGGAACGAGAGCTTCTTCGAATTAGGCGGGATTTTGAATTAACTGATTTTGAATTATCGAGGTTCTACTGTAGCACCTTGAACCAGATAGACTCCTTTCTACACAGTCGGTAGCAATGTGTTGCCAACAAATGTGGCCAATCTTCTTCGTGGCGGACCGTGGAAACAGAAGTTCCTCAAGGTTCTACACTAGCACCTCTTATTTTTTACAGTATATCAATGATCTGTCTGAATCTCTTAAGTAGAGCAGGCATCGCATATGCGCAGACAACATGCAATTGTACATTCATTGTAGACCGGAGAAATTAAATTTAGATCTCGAATCGATAAACAACTGGACAGTAAAGCATGGACTGTCTTTCAACCCTGACAAATCCCAAAGATGATCATTGAGGGAAATCACCATGCCTAAGAGTTGCTGTGTGCCTGGCTGCAAAGCTGATTATAAACAAGGAGAGTACACTCCGGTATTAGTGTTTCCTTCTGATGAAGAACGAGTTATGTTATGGAAGAAGGCTACTCCCAGGGAGAATTTAATAGTTAATCACAACACAGGTGTGTGAAAACACATCCTGAGAGAAATAAGAGTGTCCCGTCCAGATGGTGAGTTAATTTTTTTTATTATGTCATAACATGGGTTACATTAGGTAGGCCCTATATTTTTATGTAATCAGACCTACGGCTTATCTGAATTTGGTGTATTTGAAAATGCAAGTCTTATTTATGAGTATCACCGAGCTCGAAAGCTGCATTCGCTTAACTGCGGCCAGTATCCAGTATTCGGCAGACAGTGGGTTCGAACCCCACTGTCGGCAGCCCTGAAGATGGTTTTCCGTGGTTTCCCATTTTCACGCCAGGCAAATGCTGGGGCTCTACCTTAATTAAGGCCATGGCCGCTTCCTTCCCATTCCTAGACCTTTGCTGTCCCATCCTCACCGTAAGATCTATCTGTGTCGGTGCGACGAAAAGCAAATAGAAAAAAATATGAGTATCAAACAGCAGTGTGATTAATGTAAATCTTATCTTCTGACAGATTCAGATCTTATTTATGAACTGTCTCCAGAAGTTAGATATCTGAATTTCCTAAATCGATGGGGGCTTAAAGTATCCATGAAATGAAGTGAAATGTCGTATGGCTTTTAGTGCTTCGGCTCGCCAGGTGCAGGTCTTTCTATTTGACTCCCGTAGGCGACCTGCGCTTCGTGATGAGGATGAAATGATGATGAAGACAACACCTACACCAGCCCCCGTGCCATTGGAATTAACCAATTAACGTTATAATCCCCAACCCGGCCGGGAATGGAACCCGGGACCCTCTGAACCGAAGGCCAGTACGCTGACAGTTCAACCATCGAGTCGGACAAAGTATCCATCAGACATGTTAATAGAACTTGGAATTGAGGTGTACAAAGTATTTTGTGTGTTGGTGTCAGATATATATATATAAGGTGGTATTTCTAAATTCAGACGATCCTAAGTGTGTCACAAAATCCCTGGCTTTGGAGTCAATGCAGTTGGCTGATTCCCTAGTCATTTGTGACTGCGGGAAGAAATTGGAAGACCTGGCCGGACCGTGTAGGCCTATATATATTTGGGTGAATATATTTTTAAATAACTTTTCCAAAATTCACACCGACTTGTGTATTCAACAAAGTGCTTCAAAGAGAGCAGACCTACTCCATACTGGTGTAACTTCCTGTAAGAGGTCCAGGAAAGCTGCAGTGTTCATGGAGTGGAAACAGTGAGGTACAGAAATAATTTATATTTGTAATAAATAGTAATGGTAATTGGCTGCATGTTTTCTGTCGGTGTGTATGATGTGAATGTTCCAGTTGACCAGGAAATGGATAAAATCGCAAGAATATGTCTCAAAGTGTTAGGCTGTACTCACGCAAACGAACGTATATACGCGAGAAATAGAACATTACGGAGAAGGATATGTATTGTATGTCAGAATTAACAAATATTTGAGGATAGGTTTTGGTTTTATTAGGTGTTAACAGTTCTTTAAGTAATTTAAACGAGTCTGTTATTCAAGCGGAGCGTATGTGTATCGCCTTCAAGTCCCCCCCAAAGCGTGACGTCATCAGAGGTACAGTACGGCCTGGACATTACGAAGGCAGTGGTTATGCCAATTTTTTATTACTGTGATATAGTTTACATCAACAGTGCTGATGAATCACTACAGAAGTTACAGCCATGCAAAATATATGTGTGAGGTTCATCTGCACCCTTAAATACACAGACAGTGTGACGTCCTACACCAAACTTGGCTGGCTCCGTCTAAAAGACAGACATAATCTTCACTGTCTAAACCTTGCTGCAACGAATACCATACCCAGTCACAAGTCCCCATGGCAATTCCTTCACAGTTACTAGTTTCTGCAATTTGTGAATGGAACAACCTGCCTCAAGACATCAGAGGGATATCAATGTCCAAGAAATTTAAAAGGGCATGCATAAAATATCTGATGGAAAGATACAAATAGCAAGGCAGCAAGACTTAAGCACTTTCCTACTTCCTCATCCTCTTTTCTTTTAAATCTTCTTCCATCTGTTTATCCTCCCCCTGTACCTTTCATAACTTGGGTGGAAACTCACAGGATAAGAGTTATATTTCACAGATAATTCTATTTTGTTTAGTAATTCTGTTTTTACAACGGTTCTCCTCTTCTGTATTATTGTGCTCTTTCCCCTTGACTTTTGTCACTTGAATGTACAAGTAGTCACTGTTAGCAATAATTCTACATAGTTTAAGTTTGTGATACATTATTTTTTAATAATATGTAATTAGGTAACCTAATTTTGATTCTGGTTAAGTGTAAGACAGGGACAGCTGTCCCTTACTTTGCCAGGATAAATAAAGTATCTGTCTAATTTCTTACTTCAGAATACTAAACTTCTCGCTGGCTTCATTATGCACCTACCAGTATTTAAGGAACTTTGTCAGAGCTGATAGATACATTATTTTACTCCTTAAAACTACAGTACCACCACCACCATACTCTGCTTTATGGTTCTTTTCTTTGTTCATGAAACTGTTGCGAAGCCTATAGTCTGCTCGAACCTTATCTGAAGGTTATTGATATTTCCTTTCCATTATATAAATAAAAGTTGAAATATGCATGTATGATAATTTCTTTTGTCTTTCTCCGTGTTTGCATTGTGATCTGCGATAGAAACATTATTTTCATTGTGATCTATGATAGAAACATTATTTGCTTGTATTAATCAGCTATTAACTTTTTATTATTTTTCTACTCAGGCTTCCATGAAGAAAGGCCTGATTAAGGAAGGACTCCTGGACAAATATGGTAAACCAAATGAGAAAACACCAAGTGACTGGCTTCAAAGCTTTGTAGATTACAGGTATGCTTATGACTTTGTGTATTCTTATTTTCTATTCTTAATTAATTTTGTTGAAGAATGGGCTGTCACAAGGTAGTGTGCTTGCACCATCACTGTACGATATATATACCAATGATCAGTGATTATCAGTTGGAACAGAAAACTTCATTTTTGCCAATGTTCAAGTCGTACCTGCTCAAGGGAACAATTTCCACGTTTGCCAAGTAGAAACTGTCCGAAGCTCCAGACTCACTTTCTGTTATAGGAAGAGCAAGCTAAAACTTAATCCTCTTAAAATGCAGACTTGTGCTGTTGAACTTCGAATGTCAGTTTGGGAGCAGTTCCTCTGGAACACTCCAGTAGCCCCAAATTACCTGAGAATTACTCTTGATCCTGCTTCAACATTCAGAAAGCACTGCTTGAACATGAAACAGGAAGTAACTGCTAGAAATGACATGGTATGGAAGTTGACTGGAACAACTGCACATCCAAATACAGTAAAGTCACCTGCCTTTGCACTGTGCTATTCTACAACTGAATTGTACATTCTTTTGGCACAAGAAACTTTAGTCGACAGGGATCAAGTTGGGAAACTTAAAAGGGTCCACCTTTTCAATACAAATAAATGTTATAAGTTTATTTACAACATATATTTACACTTGGAACTAGTTTCGACGCTGTTTAGCGTCATCTTCAGCCAAAATGTGGGAAATAGGCATAGGCGTAAGCATTTACATTATACAAGATGTTAAATCAGTGTGATTAAATAAGAGACATGAAATAGTGAATTACAAGGTCAGTTTACAAAATGGTCATGAAGGGTGAGTCAAAATTGTATAAGCATGAGTTAGGGCTCAAAAACATAATCACTTAAAAAAACATATAAACCGCAACAAAACCACGCGGAAGTTCGAGATGAAATTGGCATTGGAGATTCAAATTATTTCAGACATTCTTCCATTGAATGTTGCCTGCCGCGAGTGTAGTGCAAAAGATAGGTTAGATTTCAATAAACACAATTGTCTCAAAAATGCACATAACATTTTAAAAATATTTTTGGGTTGAGATGAAACTTGGCAGTTAGGGATTGAAATCACTTACTCACTAAGCGTCAATTCTAAACCAGCTGTGAAGGGCGAGACAAAATTGCACAAGCGTGAGTTTGGACTCGATAAATGAAAAACCTGAAACACATGCAACACACTCGAAACTGTAGGTTCGCGATGAATTTGGCACATAGAGGTCTGCGTTCACTCATTCATTGAATGTCACTGGTGTGAGTGTAGTTCAAATACGAGTTAGGATTTAACAGAATCAAGCCTCTTAAAAATGCACATGACATCTGAACCCATGGTGCGAGATGAACTTGGCAGTAAAGGTTCGAATTTGTAGATATTCAGTACTGCCACTTCAAAACAGTCCATGAAGGGTGAAACAAAAGCTATAACTCACACGAGTTAGGACTCATTAAATACTAAATTCAAATACATATAACATATTCAAATTTTTCGTAAGTACAAGGTGAAATTGGCAGTTAAAGAATTAAAATTTGTAGACACTTCTTCGTCAGATGCCATATAGGTCAAGCGCAGCATAAGTATGAGACAGGGCTCAACATATCCAAACTTGTACAAATACATATAACATATCTAAATCCAACTTCTAAGCTCTCAGAGGAACGTCTTACATAATTCAAATTTTGTATTCTTGTCGAGCTGAATATGTTTACTACACCCTCAACAAATGTGAATCTTTAACTACCATGTTTCATCTCACACTTACGTTCTCAGTTCAATACGGACAAAAAATTAAATTCTTAGATTTAAAAGGGATCAAGTTACAAAATATAAATGGTACAAGAATATATGTGTATAAAGGCCTGGACCAGTTCATTAAGATACTGTGGCAAGCTGTTTCAGTAGAAGTCCGTTATAGTGAGAATCCATGATAGCAAAAAATTTGCTCGCTATAACGGATTGTCGTTATATCCTATTTTTTGTATTAAAAGCCAGTCGGGTAAGGGAGGAAGCCCGCACACATTAAAATCGATATGGAACAGCAATCAGTTTGTTCAAAATTTTTGTTTTCACAGATTTACATACTACAGCTTACTCGTTACTTCTTTTTCTAATTCTGAGACAACATGAACGTGTATGTAAAATTTCATTCTGAAAAATTGTAGTAGTATACACTAGCATCAAAAAGTTTAGGCTCACCCATGAATTTTCACTTACCATGCAATATAGGGGTTATTTGTTGAAAATCAACATGGAAATACCTATGTTTTTAGAACTAACTAGTTTTATTACACATTTCACTAGATTTTCCTTTACACTGATTATTCACAGGGAGTTAGAAACACAATCACAACATCTTAAGCAATCACACTGCCTGTTCAACAGTATGTCCACCCTTTGCTTTGATTACTGCTTTACAGATGCGTGGCATTCTAGCTGTTAATTTTTCTAAAGTCTCTGTATTTATACATCCCCAGGTTTCTAACATACATTGCCACAACCCATCCACACTACCTGGCACCTTTTCTTTCACTTTCATGTCAAGTTCTTTCCACAAAAGTTCAATAGGTAACAGATCGGGTGATTGAGGAGGCCAGACCATTAATTCCAATTTTCCTTCAACTTGTTTCATTCCAGATATTGCTTGCACAAATGAGAGGTGTGTTTAGGATCATTGTCCTGCTGTAGAACAAATCCTTCACCACTTCATTCCAGATGGCACGCCATTGCGCAAAGGGATACGGTGATATTGTTTCTTTTTGAGTATTCCCTCTACTTTCACCAAATCACCAACATGATTATTTCCAAAACATCCCCACACCATCACATTTCCTCCTCCATGCTTCACAGACGGAATTATGCAGAATTCCATAACCCTTTCACCGGGGCGGCGACAATTGGAACCAAATTTATTAAATTTAGATTAATCCGTCCAAAGCACCCTTTTCCGTTGTTCACCGGTCCAGTTAGCATGCATTTTGGCCCATTGTAGCCTTTCCTGCTTGTGTACAGTTTTCAACAGTGGTTTCCGTGCTGCTACGCGACCAAACAATCCCACCTCAAGCAGACAATTTTTCACTGTTGTCACAGACACAGGTTGTTCTCTTGTTTTATTTATCTCTGAGCAAATATCTACCGCTGCGTGGTCGATCCTCATGACTACCCATTTCTTCTCTGTGTTTCACTGCTCTGCGAACGCTGCACTCTGAAATTTTCAGTTTTTCGGTTCAAGCACCCAATTTCTTTATATACCGGGCGAGTTGGCCGTGCGCGTAGAGGCGCGCGGCTGTGAGCTTGCATCCGGGAGATAGTAGGTTCGAATCCCACTATCGGCAGCCCTGAAGATGGTTTTCCGTGGTTTCCCATTTTCACACCAGGCAAATGCTGGGGCTGTACCTTAATTAAGGCCACGGCCGCTTCCTTCCAACTCCTAGGCCTTTCCCATCCCACCGTCGCCATAAGACCTATCTGTGTCGGTGCGACGTAAAGCCCCTAGCAAAAAAAAAAAAACAAAAAAAAAATTCTTTATAACCACAAGTCTTGGCTCTGTTTTCTTGGGTTATATTAGCCTTCTTCCCCATATTCGATAGATTTGTGTTGTTGCCGTAGTTATGCCCAGATAACAACAATGTAGAAAATAAACAATCTGTTACAGAGATTAACATACAACTGCTCAAGATAACTTCTGTAGGCTAACTGTCGACTTCCATGACAGCGAGGAAACAAGAATGACAAGTAATCACGTCAGAGAGGCATGTTTATTTCCTGGGAAAGGGCCGGAAGTTATCCAGGTAGAAGCAGGCAGTAAGAGCTGGGGACCATAAATCTGTCAACTTCTTTAAAAAGATAAAGTAAAAGCTCGCAATATGCACTGAAATAGCTTTATGAAAGTGCTGAAAATATCCATACATAAGTAACAGAACTAAAGTACCACTTATCATCACACAAAAAACAATTATTTAAGAAAATTATTAATTTTCGTGGGTGAGTAAACTTTCTGATGCTAGTGTAACTCCAGTGGCTTCTCTTGCAAACGTTCCAGTGTTCTTATTCAAACAGCGTCGTTTAACCTAACTTAACCTTATATGCATAGTAAAAATACATTTCAAGCGGCAATAGAGTAATGATGACCTTCTCGCGATATATTTATATGGGAATAGCCTTTCTGAAATTTAATCAGACGCAAGAAAATACAGTGAAACTTTGTTAGGGATTTCCTCATTATAATGATTTCTTGCTTAGCACGTCGTAAATTCAAATTCCCATTTCATGTCGTTTTAAATCTACATTTTTTAAAATCTCACTTATCACGTCACAGATTTCCACTATTACCGCGTAGTATGATGAAATCTGCGACGTATTTTTAAAACAATGTTATTGCCTTTAACCCCTTGAAGGTCACGGCGCAATATATTGCGTGTCGGAATTTGAAGTGATATATCTCCGTAACTGTAGGTCTTTGGACAACAATTGAAAAACGGATAGCTCCCTACATCTGTTGGCTATATTTTGAAGTCATCAGGTTATTGCTGTCACCACAGGGAGTGCTGGAAATGAAATGTTTTTAAGCGGATGTCTTCAGCTTTAGCGAGTCAATTGCAAACAGTTGAACATGGCTGCGCGAAGTCTGACTTGCTTACAAGCGACGATACAGTTCATGAAATTCTTATGAATACTGAAAGTGATAGTTCAGTATTTGAAGACAGTGACAAAGATGACGTAGGAGGTATATCTGGAAATAATTCAAGTGCCAAAGACTTAAATGAAAGTGATGATGAGATCTTACAGCCACCACGTCCGAAACGAACGAACGTAAATAAAGCGCCTAGTAATCACAGAGTTTGGGAAGATGAGACTATAACTAACCAATTCACGCCAACCGCTTTAGCTTCGATGGCGGTAAGTCAGGAATTCAGAATGTTTCACTGACGAAAAATTCTTCAGAAATTGACGTTTTCAAAAAATTGTTGTCCGCCTCTGTGGTGTAGTGGTTAGTGTGATTAGCTGCCACCCCTAGAGGCCCGGGTTCGATTCCCGGCTTATCGTTCTCTATATGCGATTTTTTTATTTTACGAAATAAAAATATCACACAAGAACACGTTCATGTATTTCTAAACAACTTTATTATCACTACGAAACTTATCCTAGTCTCGTCAATCTCTCTTTTTAAACACCACACTGCTAACTTTATTTCTTTCCTGCCAGGAAAAAAACCAATCCCTCGAGAGAAAACAATCGCTCTCTAAAACAATCTACATAGAATATATACATGTTTCACATCAGAGACCTAATGGTGCTGTTTCTTGGCGCCATATTGAAAGTCTGTGTGTCCGTACGTCCGTTGCTATGTTAACCAGGATAAGCATATGTACGTTATACGTCCATGGACACGAAACAAATATATTAACATAATACTTTTGGCTCATCGTAAAACTTCAAAATACGATTATTGAAGGTTTTATCATAATTAGGATATCTGTCCTACGATAATTATCCCCCCTAAAACCTTCAATACTCATCCCGGACCTTCCCTTCTCCAGGTCCCAGATTACATCTAGGCGTCTTGATATATATGTCTTCAGCTATTCCATCCTCCAGGACAGGCATCGGTGCATGTTGATCCTCTCCGAAGTCCGTACTCCTCCGGGACCCCCCAGAGAGTGCCCACTCTCCGGTCCCTCCGCTCTCTTGTAGGGGTCAAGATAACATCTTCTCCTTGAGAAACCTCACTGCCATTTCAGTCGTCTTTTTTCTTTTTGTTGGAAGATTCACCTGTTGTATCTTCTGAGCTTTTCTCATTATCCTTCTCTCTTTTTTTCTTATTTTCAGCTGTTTTACTATCTGATTGATCCTTCTCTCCGGATGCCTTTTCGGCCCTTGCTTCTTTTTGAGCCTTTTTCTTGCCAACTTTTTCTGATGAAGTCTCTCAGCCTCTTTTCTAAGAAATCTATCTTCACGATAACGTACAACGTGCCCTTGAGTGATAATGGGTGGTTAGAACTCTCTCTTGTTCTTCATACCATGACAAGTAGGTACGGCACAAATCATAGTAATACACCCCCATCTTCCGGGCATATTCAGCACCTATGGTTTCAGTTTTGGATTTAGATTTGGGTTTGATTTCCTTCTCTTCTTCTCCCCCGGCTTTCTTTTCAGCTTTTTCATCTTCTCCGCTTTCTCCTTCCTCACCATCAACAGAACCTACTGAATCAAGAATCTTAAAGTTGACAAGGTTGAGCTCCTTTTCATCATCCTTTCCCCACTCTCTTCATCGTCATTGTTGGATTTGTCAGCCAAGAGAGCCTTGAACGTGATGTGATCCAAGGAACACAGATGATGTTCATAAGACATTAGTGTATTGAATCTTTGTTTACACACCCGGCAATATGGATTCAAGAATTTCACCATATTCTCATGATCCTCAGAAGTCATGTGCTTTGATTTGGGCTGCTTGTAATTGAGCTTACAAATGGCACAGAACTTCATTCTATCAGACAGTGTATGCCGGAACTCTTCAGTTTCCTCTAGCATGTGTTGCTTTTGACGTTGATTCATACACATTCGCTGCAAGGTCTGCTTACCGGTATGTGATAATGATTGTTTCCTCATGGCATTTATGTGTTTAGGTGAATAGAGGTGCATTTTGTACTCCTGTACTGTGTCACATTGTATTAAGCAATGAGGACAGGACAGATCATACGCAGATTTTTTTCGTTGACCTTCTTCAGTTGTAGAATGAGCATCAAAATCTTGATCTTTTGCATTGTTAGCCTCTGAAATGGTTTTCTCTTCACCTTTCTTCTTCTTGACTTCGTTTTCCAAGGTGTTCATATCACTTACTACTTTATATACTGGTACATCTCATTCTACACTGTTGCTTTTGTCATAAATTTTTGAAATATTCTCTTTCAGATCTCTACCAAGGAATCAATTTGGCCTTTTATCTCTTGAGCCTGGGCCTCGATTTTCCCTTCGAGTTTTTCAGATTGTGTCCCAATCAAAGTAGTTAGTTGCGTAAGCATAATGCTTACCCGGTCGTTGGCTTCCTTCTCCGAGACGACTTCAATATCGAAACTGCCTGAGTCTTCCTCATTTTCTATCAGATCCTGGCGTAGTCTCTCTTGTAGTTCCGACTTGCTCCCAGCCGTCGGTAACCCTCGGGACATCAGCGCCTTTCGTAAAATCACTACGGTCATTTGATCAATTTTCATCATTAAGTTTCGGAAGTCCTGTCGCAGTCGCCATATTTATCGTTCTCTATATGCGATTTTTTATTTTACGAAATAAATATATCACACGAGAACACGTTTACGTACTTCTAAACAACTTTATTATCACTACGAAACTTATCCTAGTCTCGTCAATCTCTCTTTTTAAACACCACACTGCTAACTTTATTTCTTTCCTGCCAGAAAAAAAGAACAATCCCTCGAGAGAAAACAATCGCTCTCTAAAACAATCTACATAGAATATATACATGTTTCACATCAGAGACCTAATGGTGCTGTTTCTTGACGCCATATTGAAAGTCTGTGTGTCCGTACGTCCGTTGCTGTGTTGACCAGGATAAGCATATGTACGTTATACGTCCATGGACACGAAACATAAATATATTAACGTAATACTTTCGGCTCACCGTAAAACTTCAAAATACGATTATTGAAGGTTTTATCATAATTAGGATATCTGTCCTACGACAGGCTCTGCCACGGAATTTGAAGAGTGGAACAAGGGCTGGAACGGGGTCCACTCAGCCTCGGGAGGTCAGCGGAGTAGAGGTGGGTTCGATTCCCACCTCAGCCATCCTGAAAGTGGTTTTCCATGGTTTTCCGTGGTTTCCCACTTCTCCTCCAGGCAAATGTCGGGATGGTACCTAACTTAAGGCCACGGCCGCTTCCTACCCTCTTCCTTGCCTATCCTTTCCAATCTTCCCATCCCCCACCAAGGCCCCTGTTCAGCATAGCAGGTGAGGCCTCCTGGGCAAGGTACTGGTCATTCTCCCCAGTTGTATCCCCTGACCTAATGTCTCACACTCCAGGACACTGCCCTTGAGATGGTAGAGGTGGGGTCCCTCGTTGAGTCCAAGGGAGAAACCAACCCTGGAAGGTAAGCAGATTAAGTAAGCAAGTAAAAATTGTTCCAGTTACCTTGTTTTGAGGATTATCATACCAAAAAACATCACTAAAATGATGTTTCACAATTTTTGTGCTCAAACTAGTTGTTTTTGTTAAATTCATTCGTTCCATTAAAATATAATGCCTCTTGAGGGTTGTTTTGCAAACATGTGCAATAACCTAAATTTTGGAGTGTGCAGTGGACTAAGAAACCTCACTCTCAAAAGGTTAAATCCCAATAACTACTTTTACAGTTTTCAGAGATGCCAGTGTGTCAGAATTTAGCCTCGCAGGAGTTATTTTACGTGCCAGTAAATCTACTGGCATGAGGCTGACGTATTTCAAATATCACCAGGCTGAGCCAGGATTGAACCTGCCAAGTTGGGGTCAGCAGGCCAGCACCTCAGTCGTCTGAGCCACTCAGCCCAGCACGCTGTATTTTGAGTTGTATCACATTCTTACTTAATTTTAGCACATAACATTAATCGATCGTTTACTTCAGCCTTTATTTCTAACAAGTTAACTACTAGTATCGGCCAGGCTATTTACGCATTTATTACGGAAACAAGTTCTTTTTCATTTTCAAATTATATTTACAGAAGAACAGTCAACGAGTATTACTAATTGGCTCTGACATTCCTTTCGAGTTTGAATGCAGGCGAGGGAGCTCGCTAGAGCATATAGCACGAGAACTATACCGAAGATGATCATTAACGTACATTGTATTTGCTGGAGTGCATAAATATCAATACGGGAAATAATAACGCACGCGTAATCGCTTGTAATAACGGATGCATCATTGATAGGGTTGTCGCTGTAACCGAAGGATAGTACACAGTTGAATATAGGAAATTTCAAGGGACAGAAAAAATCTGTCAAAACGGAGTTCTCGCTATAATTCGTACTCGCTATAGCGGACTTCTTCTATTTTCTAAATGCGGACTTCTACTGTATTACTAAATATTTAAACTTGTTGTGTACAGAAAATGGTCCCTATGTAACTAAGATTATGATGATGATTCCTACATTACACTTATATGAAAATGTAAGCAATTAAATATAAATTCGGGTTAGGACTTTTTTGTGGTGACCGAAAACAAAATGTCATAAAGAGGGAATGTGCTAAAAAATGAAAAACAATTACTCTGTCAAGTTTAACGTTAGGTTTGAACGTAAAAATATTTACAATGAAAACAAAGTAACAAATGTTTACAATTATAATCAATGAAATAAATAAAGGTTAATGCATTTTAAGAACACCAGCATAGTAAAACATGAAGGTAAAACGTTCTTAGAGACACGAATTATACACTTCATTTAATATTACAGTTAAACTCGGTTAAGAAGTTCCCGCATAAGAAGTTTTCCCACCTAAGAGTGTGATATTCTTGGTCCCTTGATCGGTTACATTAAGATATATGTATATTTTTCTCGTTTAAAGTGTTCTGTTGTAAATATATTTCCGAGTTAAACAATTCAAATTTTAGAGGCCCGTAAGATAGAAAATGTCCGCTCCAAGCAGCTCATGGTTAGAACCCTCCAGTCTCCGCACAAGTTGAACCCTGTGTTAGACCGTTTGCGCTTGTCCTGGAGCCTCTCCGGGCTTGCCAAGGCCATATGACGTCACGGTATGACAACACGAACACCAGATGCTCACTCTCACTTTGTGGAATCGAATCGAACCCATCACAGAGGTGCCAACTATTACAGATTGTCCATAATTATTACGGATTTCACCTCACAGTTACGGAGTTACGGTCAAAGGGGAAATAATTACGGAAAAGCTGACATTATCACGAAAAAATCATTTTTGATGGAAACAAAAGAAAGGGAAAAATGTTGAGTCCTTTCGAGCCTTTCTCCTAAATCGACTTTATTTCAGTGCTTGTGAGTTGGCAACGTTACTTATTCGATGGTGACTTCCTTTTGCTACCCATAAGCGTTGTAAAATTAATTGTGAATGAAGGAGCTCCACTACAAATCCTTCAGTAATGTTGTATTTGCTGTGTTAAGTGTACCTGACAGTTGACAGAAAGATCTGCACTGCACTGGTATCGCTTATGGTTCAGAAAACGAAAATGTCATCACAGTTGGAAGGATGCTTCAAGAAAAACTACACTGAAAAGCAGCTGCTGCGTGAGAAACAAGCTACAAGGAATGTTTTATCATAGAACAGGTTGCGTGCAAATGTTATTGTGTAATATGATATACTTTTCGATAGATTGCTAGAGGGAAGGGCAAAAGGGGTGTGTCATTATCAAGAAGGAAGGCGTATGCTTTGGACTTGACTCGAAATTTTTCTTGGGGACGGAGGGCAATTACTGATAATCCACTTCAAAGTTGGCACCTCTGCCATCACTATAATCTATTAATGTCCAATCTTCATACTTGTACTCGAACCCATCAGTCGAAATTTCCACTCCAGCATTCACATCAAGCGGAATAGTATCAAATGGGATTCTACGCAGGAAACACGAAGCACACAGTGGATGGTTTGATAAAATTTTAATGCAGTAAGTTGCGTGCCGCGACAGGGTGAAGTCATTAATCAAGGTGGCCTCAACATTAATTAAAAACCGAAAAATATATTTGTCCACAACACAGCAGCTTCTTATGCATTACAAGTGATTATTTTCACAAGCAACACAACAGGACCTCCTCGTAACGTCTAAAGGACTTTAATGCACCCACCAGCTACACACTACATCCAGAAACCAGTGAACTGCTCTTCAATCCACACTAAAAAACTCCAACAAAACAACATACAAAAAGTTTATATGGTTATGTAATAATCCGTTATCTAACAAAACTTGATCAAACTCTCTAACAGATTTCTTGCCATCCACTTTAAGGCACCCCACTTTCATACTGATACTCATTCTTCTAGAAGTGAGGTTGACTACAAAATATTTAGACCTTCCCAAAAAAAGAAAAGAAAAAACAACATATAAGCTGAGTGTGTTTAATGTCCTACAAATAAAAAAAGAAATATTTAAATGCTATGACTTCAATAGACTACAAATAGACTACAGTACCATATCAGTATCAGCATTATCTCCATTCGACAGGACATGTGTAAGACATCCGATTGAAACTTCAAGACTAGATCGACCAGTTCAGTTCCAAAACGTAACATAAGTTTGTATACATTAGTGTAAATTGTGTAAAAAATAGTTTTTAATAGTTCAAGCACAAGTTAATCTCTAATAAGTTGTAAAAATGTACAGATGGTGTAAACCCATGTATCATGCCGTTCTCATTACTAACTCATGAATGTTGACAGTTAATATTATCTCCATTAAATGTGAACAAGATTTGGACGTCACATTAGTACTTTAAAACATGGATGGCTTGATCACTCCATTGCAATTGTTATGTAAATAATATTTACTATGATTAATCCTAATATAGCATCCACTCAGAGCTCTGACTTGGAGATATAATTCATGGCTAATGATGCCTGCAATGCCAGGCGAAACATGTACCATACTCAAACTTAATGTAATGACATTGTTATAGTCATAAAGACTTAACTAGTATTGAATAGGTGGTTTCAATAAATTAATTGTTTAACATTTAATAATTCTTATGCATTACCGTACTGTTTGTTAGGAATACACTAGCTGATGTACCCGTGCTTCGCTACGGGATTCTCAGAAAGACTGACTTGGTGGTTTTCCTAACTGAATTCAACATAGGTCATTACAAAAACGTCAGTAGGAATGTAGCGATTGAAAGCAATGTTATCATATAAAATACTCGATCGAATGAAAAACCGCACACTTTCAACGAACAGTACTACGGTGCCGATCTAACAGTCCAAAGTTCCAGAGCTGGAACAACCAGGTCGCAGACTGCCATCAACACTCCTCTGTCATTATTCCATTAAATATGCACACTACTCATTCCAATCAGTCTTCAGAGTAGGGACTGAATAGCTCGAATGCTATGATGAACCAGTGTGTTACGTACCTGTAGTATCAGAAAATGTATGAACCAGAGGGGTGGCATGCTAAAGAAGAAAGTTTTCCAACTCCCTAGTTATTTCCCACCAATGTTCAGTCAGGCTGTTATACTCGGTACGCAGTAGTAATTCCATCTATCGGAGTTGAGCGGCACGAAGAACATCACAACAAACAATGGTCAATGTAAAGTTATTGTCGATCAGTGTTATGCGCTTTGGATATTGTAGGCCTTCTGAAATACCACTCTTACCATAGTCGGTACAGTAAAACTGAATGAAACATAAATGATTGGAAACTGTATTGTCTATAACTTTTGTTATATAGTACCGTACTTTTCGATAGCACCAGTAACATAGGTACCGGTATTTAAAAATTAAATTTCAGGCGCATTCCCCTAAACTACCATTTCATCTCGGGAAAATAAAATTATTTACAGCTTAGACTGTAGTTTCTTATTCCCCGACTCTATATAGGGGTTTTCATTAAATTCTGTTAACCCATTTTCTCGTGGCTCGGCGTTGATATGGACTTAGCAACAAAAATACAAATTCATTAATATCTGTGTTATCAGAGCCGGTACGGTAGAAATGTATAAGACATAAATGATCGGAAATTGAATTCTATATAACTTTAGTTATATATTATTTATCGATAGGACTGCTAATAATATAAATATTCGATAATTAAATTTAAGGCCTTCCCCTAAACTACCATTTCACTCAGCGTGAATAAAATGATTTATAGCCTAGATTGTAGCGGCTCATCCCCCGACTTTACATACCGATTTTCATTAAATTCTCTTCAGCCGTTTTCTCGTGATGCGTGTACATACATACAGACAGACAGAAATTACGGAAAAGTAAAAAGTACATTTTCTTGTTACTATAGACATGACCGATGCAGAAATACCATTCTTTTCAAATTCTGAGCAATGTACAGACAAAACTCTTATTTTATATATATAGATGTATGACAACCGCAGGGAATGCCACTTATAAAAATATTCACGGTAAATACTGTAAATGGACTCCAACATGATAATATGTCTGAAATAAGGTCAACAATAATTGCAAAATAAACTAAGTACCGTATAGGCCTAATCTACCACAAAATTGAATATTCTAACTTGTTTGATTTTTCATTCCCGTGCTTATTTCCTTCCAGGCATTCTCTCTTACGTTGTTGTTGCAATAATACATGAGGGTCTTGTCATAGAGGAAATTACGTTTTGGAAGTAAACTGATAAGATTTTCTGTGTCCATTATTAGTTAGGTGAATAAACTATTACGAAACAAAGAAACTTCCCGACTCTATGCAGGAAACAGCCGACTTGCCAACTGATACATATTATGCCACCAAACAGCCGGCCGAAAGATCCCGACCGTCTACGAAGTTGAACGAATGTTGATAACCAGCTGGGTGTTGGTGGGAGGGGGCCTAACACATGCACACAGAAGCATTGCGATACCACGTGTTGGCATAAAATTGAATGTTATTTTTACCGTTATACGAGCTAAACATTGTATTATCGTGTCACTCGTAATGATTACATCGCATTGTTAGAACGTAGCACAAGGATGAGGAGACATGAAATAAAATTCTCGTGGGGAAAGAAACTGTTTACGTTTAGATATGCTAGTGTTGCTACTGTGCCTTTATCACTCGCACGTAATACCCCAGTACTTTCCCATGCACTCATTTCTGCAACTTCAGACTTGCGTTTCTTTTCTTCATTACCTTATAGCATGAAGAGGATTAAAGCAGGAAAATAAACTCAGTACCGGCTTGTCCATGTGGTACTTGCGAAACAGCCAGAAACTAGGCTCGTTGCCATGACAACCAGTAGGAATGCAGGGGCGATATAGGCCTACGAATAGGTTCTAAGAATATCTAAGAATAAGTTGCCGGATTTCCCATTTGCTGCCGTTAACTTGAAGCAGGTGTTGGGGGGTGTGAGGAAAATAGAAAACACATGCTAAAGAACTGTAGTACACGTCTTGTCTTTTCGTCTTGTAAGCCTAAGCTACGGATTGCCAAGCATAATCTTGTGTCGTAATAATTCTGAATAGGAGTCAGTGAAGTTAATTGTACATGTAATATCAGCGTGCGTACGTTTTAAGTGAAAATGAGCAGAACTCAGAGGAAAGTGATCAAGCTAAAGGCACTAACAATTAAAGACAAAGTGGAGATTATAAGGAAAGTGGAGTCATTTACACTTTCCCGTGTTGCTTTGGTGAAGGAGCCGGAGATGCCGCCATCTACTTTGAACGGCCTTATAGCGAAGAAAGAAGAGATCTTGGCTTCTGTAGCGAATACTTCAGCAGATTGCAAGAAAGTTAAATGTGGAAACACCAGGCGAGTTGGCCATGCGGTTAGGGACGCACCGCTGTGAGTTCGCATCCGGGAGATAGTGGGTTCGAATCCCACTGTCGGCAGCCCTGAAGATGGTTTTCCTTAGTTTCCCATTTTCCACCAGGCAAATGCTGGGGGGCTGTACCTCCATGGCTGCTTCCTTCCCACTCCTAGCCCTTTCCTGTCCCAACGTAAAGCAACTAGCAAAAAAAAGAAAAAAAAAATCCCAAAGCCAGGGGTCTTCAATTATGTTTCCCTAATGTCTGGATTGATCGCAATATTGCAATAAAGGAGCCTCTAGGGTCCTAATGTTTGGTTGAATAAGTTAGGTGCTGGTCTTGTTTATGCTGATTTATTACTCTGTATAATAATTACAGAAAAATGTAGATTAGTGTAGAATAGTATATTTAGTACTGTATTTCCCTGCATTTTTTAAATTTCAACCCGTGTAGTGTTTAGATGTAATACATTCACATTATAAACATTATTTGAGATAAATTATGTTTTAAATTTAGTGTTCATACTTACGCTTGAAATATAGGATTCACCCACCCAACGTTATTAGTGAGAGAATTGGCATGTCTTGTTTTGTGAAATCTTTCAGAATTTGGAATGCAGGATGTTCCAGTGAGGTTTAAGCAGTCTTTAAGTGTTCCTTAGTAATTCCGGATCTGGAATTATTTTTCATAAAATTCATATTGGAAAGTATACTTTCAAAAACGTACAGTATGTTGACCCAAAAATTGTCAGCGTATATTTCAAAAACTTGCTCAAGTTAGGGTAAAATCTCTATCAAGGGAGATCCAATACGATACATAAACTTTCCTTGCCCATTCTTCTGTCGTCTGCAGCTTTAGCATTTCCTTCTGTGATTTTGCCATGACGAAGTTCCACAATTCAGTTGCTTTACTACATTATTCTTCTCGGGAATCAAAGGAAAGTTGTTTTTCCACAGCCTGAAAAATGTCTTCCAAATTTTTGAACTGCATGAATCGTTCTTCAAATTCTTCCTTCAGTTGGTACCAAAAATCTGAAAATGTTCACAACAAACCTTCATTACAAGATACCAAAAGAAGTTTGGGAAAATGAATTCTTTCCTCCTTCAAATCTTGAGCTGTTACTTGCTTTGCATATGAATTCAAAAATAATGCTGACTGCTAACTGAAGCAGGAAAGAGGCTGCATACTAGAGAATAACCAAGTAAACACTCACTGCCATCTTTGGAGCAAATAGAAAACCTGTTCACCCTCATTATGTTCAAAATACTGTACTGACAACTATGGAGCAAATATTGTTCTAAGCTAGGGGACGGGTGAGTCGCACATTACTCCCTAAAATATTTTCAGCGCGGCTGTGAGCTTGCATCCGGGAGATAGTAGGTTCGAATCCCACTATCAGCAGCCCTGAAAATGGTTTTCCGTGGTTTCCCATTTTCACACCAGGTGCCAGGAAAACCTCGACCCATCATTGTGAAGTTCACGTCCTTCCGCTCGAGGCAAGAGGTTTTCACACGGAAGCGCCAACTGAAAGGAACACCTACCACGATACGAGAAGACTTGACTGCAGCTCGTCTAGCAATTCTGAAGGCTGTACCTTAATTAAGGCCACGGCCGCTTCCTTCCAACTCCTAGGCCTTTCCTATCCCATCGTCGCCATAATACCTATCTGTGTCGGTGTGACGTAAAGCCGCAAGCAAAAAAAAAAAATTTTCACTGTTTTAATTGTAATTTGTTCTCTTTCTTTTTTTCTTTACTCTTGACATCTTGTAAACCGTGCAGGTGTGAGAAAAAAGACATTGGGATCCGAATCAGAGCCCGCCATGTGAAGATCCCCGCCACAGGCTGTTTATATTTTTATTTGTCATTTTCCAACAATTATAATTACTTTCTGTAACTTCCTCATGCGTGCCATATCAGCCATATGGTACTGCCCTATATTCTTACTTTTACAACCTTCCTTTCTTTCACGTTTAACTACGACAAAAACAGCTTCGTGGTCACTTAACACCATCTATCACTCACTTTCTCTATAGAGTTCATCTGGTTTTATCAGCAAGACGTCTAGTATATTCCATCACTGTCTGATTCAGCTGTCCTTCGCAGATTTAACTTATTTGCCATTTGTTGCTCATTCATTACCGGTTGCTCATGGAAGCACGCAAGTAAATCGGCTCTCCGTTTAAGCGAATTTTGTAGGTGAACGGAAGCAGTGTGTGGTATGTAAAAGTGCAGATCTGTGGAACTTGTGCCAGGGTTCAAGTTGAGACCAGTTTTTAATCGATATCGTTGTGTATATCAGCATAATATTAAAAATGGGCCATCATCCTAATAAAGCTAGCAGCGGTAGTGCCAGCAGTGGTGCCAACGAAATCGAACAGGCGGTGAGAAAGGTACTGGACGAGGCTGTGCTCTCCGAACGCTTCGTGGAAAGTATTGTAAGTGCAGTGGCAAGACAGGTGACGGAAATTGTGGTGAAAGAACTTGAGCGTAGTCTCCAGTTCAATGCTGAATTGGTGAATGACCTAAACAAAAAACTCGAGTGCCGCGAAAGAGAAATAAAACATCTCAAAGAAGAAGTTGAGGTGAAGTGCGACTCCCTGGAACAGTACCAAAGGAGGTCAAATTTACGTCTGCTTGGTATTGATGAAAGTGAGGGTGAGAACACAGACGACATTGTAGTGAGCCTCTGCAATAAACTGGACGCTAAGGTAACCAAAACTGACATTGACAGGAGCCACAGAGTAGGACCGAAGGTGCCAGGAAAACCTCGACCCATCATTGTGAAGTTCACGTCCTTCCGCTCGAGGCAAGAGGTTTTCACACGGAAGCGCCAACTGAAAGGAACACCTACCACGATACGAGAAGACTTGACTGCAGCTCGTCTAGCAATTCTGAAGGCAGCCATCACTGTTCATGGACTAAAGAACACTTGGACTGATCACGGGGATATCATAATTAAGTTGGCAGATGGTACAAGGCGTCGTATCAACCGCATGTGTGATATTCCTAGATTGCAATCTGAAAACATCACCACATCAGTACAGAACTACATTCACTTTTAATGTGAGTACCGAAATATTGTCTTCCCTTGCTGTCATAGTAGGAATTCACTACAGTTAAGTTTCTCTCTCTCTCTCTCTCTCTCTCTCTCTCTCTCTCTCTCTCTCTCTCTCTCTCTCTCTCTCTCTCTCTCTTCCTCCCTCCCATTCATCAATCTCCCATAACACACTTCCCATCACATCTTTTACTATATCAGGTATCTGTTTTCCAAATATAACATCGCTAGTTAGAACCCTCTAATTTAAAATTAGATTCATTTGTGTGATTTACCTTGTATAATCTGTTTGTAGTGTGTTCTGTTATTGTTATTAGCTTTGCACTGTCTTTTATCTCTCCAGTGATCAGTATTGCTTGAACTGTATTTAACCGTAGTCCTCTCGTTAGTACTGTTTTAGTTTTAATTTTCTGTTCCGAAGTTGGCATACCTTTTAACACAACAAGGGCATGCTTTTGACGACAGCAGGTCTAAGCGCATTCCTTTAATTCCATCCCCCTGCTCCCCTCTTCCGTTAACCGCTCCCTTCACTCACATAGGTGCTACAGCAAACCCAGGTCCTATTTCAGCCGCTACTATCTTGAAGGAAACCGTGGACCAATTTCCAAGAGCTCTTTATGTTTGTCACTGTAATGTGCAGTCTTTGCTCTCCCAAACGCGCATGGATGAAATGCATAACCTGTTTTCTACGTGCCATTTCCATGCAATTCTTATGTCTGAAACGTGGCTGAGCAGCAAATGCCCCAGTTCAGCTGTTGACATAGACGGGTACGTCCTTCTACGAAATGACCGCGAGGGGAAAGGCGGTGGGGGGGGTGGCTGCTTATGTTGCCAGAGACCTCAACCCTCAAGTAATTAGCCATTCACCTTCACAGTATGAACGTAAACCAGAGTTTTTGTTTATAGAGATAACACTGTCTAGAACGAAATGCTTGCTAGGAGTAGTTTACAAGCCTCCGAAAGTAGGATATTTGACCGACCTTGAGACTGTAATACTAAACTTTCTGCCAGACTATGAACACGTTATTGTAATGGGCGACTTCAACACAAATTTGTTAGACAGTACCGCAGCTTCAACTTGACAGTTTCGTAACATTTTCGAAGCATGTAACATGACAATTTTACCTCTCGGACCAACCCACCACACTAATAGCAGTCACACCCTTCTCGATCTAATAATAACAAACAATTCAGCGAAAGTCCTGCAACATGGACAGACATCAGCCCCGGGGCTATCTGGACATGACATAATCTACCTGTCCTACCAATTACAAACTCCGAAACCAAGGTCGAAAATATTATCATTCAGGGACCTCAGACGAATTGACGCAGATAAATTAGAAGAAGATGCTCTTTCCGTGCCGTGGATGGAGATAAATTGTGCCAATAATCTACAGGAAATGGTCTCAACATTTAATAACCTAGTAACGCAACTCTACGATCGGCACGCCCCAGTGCGTACGGGAAAAGGTTCCAGAGCTCCTAAGCCGTGGATAGATGACGAAATTCGCCACTTAATGGCTAAACGAGACGCTGCTCATAGACGATACAAGCACTACCCAATGGAAGTGAACCACCAGACTTATAAAACACTGCGTAATAAAACGACCTCTAAAATTCGAAGCGCTAGACTACGTTACGCCCATAACTTGATTAGACCTGACGTACGCCCTGCGATGATGTGGAAATCTATGAAACCAGAAATCTAACGATGAACTAAATGTTAACGTAGATGAATTAAACGACCATTTCATCTCGCCAACGGGAATTAATCCGGTCGTAAAGGAGAAAACTATTAATACATATGATAATACGCCATCTCCACAAAGAGATCAATTTTACTTCAGTCACGTCACACCGCAAGAAGTGATTGACTCAATAAAACGCATCAAGACCAGGGCTAGGGGCGTAGATAATATAGGCCATGAAATGCTCATGAAAATTCTCCACCACATCATTTATCCATTGGTGAATATTTTTAATTACTCACTGCAACAGGGGACTTATCCGGAAATATGGAAAATGGCCATACTCCCGCTTCCGAAAATAAGACTGGCGAAGGACGTCGGTGACTATCGGCCGATTAGCATCTTATGCATATTGTCAAAAGCTTTAGAATTCATAGTTCACAAGCAAATTACCGACTATCTTATTCAACACAATCTTCTTTATATCCACCAGTCCGGCTATAGATCGAAACACAGCACCTGCAGTGCATTAACACATGTGACTGATGACATAAGGCAAGCTATGGACAACAAACAACTGACAGTTCTGGCGTTATTGGACTTTAGTAAAGCTTTCGACACTGTTGACAGGGACATACTTATATCCAAATTAAATATTTTAATTTCTCCGCGAGTGCACTCCAGTGGATCAGATCCTATCTCACCGGTCGCCAGCAGTGTCTACTTAACAACAACAATGAATATTCAAATTGGCATACGGTCGACGTAGGAATACAACAAGGATCTGTACTGGGCCCCCTATTTTTCTCTTTGTATATAAATGGCATATCTTCCGGATTAAAACACTGTAAATACCACTTATACACCGATGACCTACAGATATATATACACAGCAAACCCGAAAACCTACACTCAGAAACACGTCACCTGAATGAAGACTTGATGACCATAGATATATGGGCCAGAACTCACGGATTAAAATTAAACCCATCAAAATCCCAGGCAATAATTATTGGTTACCCTAAATTACTTTGCAAGCTCAATCGAACAGCGTTACCACAGTTGTCCATAAGTGGTACTCCCATACAGTATAGCCAAAATGTAAGAAATCTTGGCATAATATTTGACGAACATCTGTCCTGGTCTGCCCAAACTATATCTGTGTGTAGGAAAATATACGGAACGCTACTCTGTCTCAGTAAATTCAAATTCACTTTCCCTTTTAAACTAAAGAAAATTCTTGTTGAATCACTCGCATTACTTCATTTTGATTATTGCGACATAGTTTATAACAACCTAGGAGTAGACTGGGGAAGGAAATTACAGTGCGCTCAGAATGCCTGTGTAAGATTTATCTGTGGACTTCGTTACGCTGACCATGTCACACCGTCTTACACGCGGCTCGGGTAGCTTCGCCTGCAAGAACGACGCACACTACATACTCTTTGCTTCTTGCATACTATTCTTAAAAGTTCTCAAGCAGCCTATTTCCGTGATCGAATGAAGCTCCTCTCCACAGACCATAACAAAAATACCCGATCCTGCAGCACCATGTGTTTATCCCTTCCTGTACACAGAACAGCAATCTACACAAAATCATTCACCGTTACCGCAGCCCGACAATGGAATCTCTTACCAGTGGACGTCAGAAGCATGTCCAGCAGCTTAGCTTTTAAACATGCCTGTGTCGAAATACTAGGTAAACATGCATGAATCATCAAATTATGACCTGAAAACACCTACTCCTACCGCCTCTTCATCATCATTTCCCTCTTCCTTTCACAGATATTCTTCTTCTTCCTCTTCTTATACTTCTTACTAATCCTTCTCTTCACCTCTCAACTGAAGGCGATATTTCGGTGTACTGTAGAAATGTATATATTTTCTAAACTTTTTCTTAAGTAGTTGTTATAGTACTCATTATTCATAATGATATTCTTAGTACTCATTATAATTATATTCTGAGTACTCATTCATAGTTATATCTTAGTACTCATTATTCATAGTTATATTCTTAGTACTCATTATTCATAGTTATATTCTTAGTAGTCATTATTCATAGTTATATTCTACACTTTACGTACGATTTATATTATATAGATTATATGATCTTTTTTTTAAAAGTGTGGTTACTTTTGTTAATGGTATTACTGTTACTATTGTCCATATTATCATATTATTGTCATCAGTAGTTATTATTAAGTGTTCTAGGTTAAGACTGGTTAAGTGTAAGAAAGGGAGTACATCCCTAACTTTGCCAGGATAAATAAAACATATTATATTATATTATATTATATTATATTATATTATATTATATTATATTATATTATATTATATTATATTATATTATATTATATTATATTATGTCATTTGTATTATTGTTCTTGTCAACCTTTGGAAAATTTAGATCATCTGCTACAATCACATTCCTTTCTGTGTTGTTTCCCACATATCTGATTATGTTATCAAATAATTCTGCGCCAGTGTCTCCTTTTCTATTCTGTACCCCCCCCCATAAACATCAAGTTGCCTATTATGATATCTTTAGAGATGAGCCTCACACCTGGAATTTCATGTTTCTTATCCTTAACAGTTTCGTAGCTTACATATTCTTCCTTTACCAGTATGAATACTCCCCCCTCCTTTTGAATCTATTCTGCCTCTACAGTTAACACTCCAGTTCCAGGAGAAAATTTATCTCGTCTTAGGCATAATTCAACTCCTGTTAGCATAACTGGCAAATGCATGTCTTTATTAAATTACTAAATTCTGTTCCTTGTCCAACTGTATTGCTACAGGGTTACCATGCTGGCCTTTTGTCCTGGGTCCCGGATTCGATTCCCGGCGGGGTCAGCAATTTTAACCATCATTGGTTAATTTCACTGCATGGGGGCTGGATGTCTGTGTTGTCTTCGTCATCATTTCATCCTCATCACAACGCGCAGGTCGCCACAGGCGTCAAATCAAAAGACCTGCACAAGGCGAGCCGAACATGTCCTCGGACATTCCTGGCACTAAGAGCCATACACCATTTTATTTCGTTTCTATTCCTTTCTTTACAATACTTCTACAGTTTACCGCTAACAACTTTGTCTCATTCTTACTTGAATTCCAGCTATTTTCATCACCAATCCCTGGTTCCCTTTTCTGCACACACTTTCCTCACATGGCCAACAATGGAGTCCTTGACCAGAGCCTCAACCATATCCACCTCTTTAGATCCCCTCCTCTCCTGGTCTCTCTTGACTTTCCTGGAGGCTGCATAACTTACTTCCTCTTGTCTCTCCTTCTCACAACCCTGTTCCACCTCCCTCTTCCTATCCCCTACTCTTCGTTTCTCATTCCTACCATTCCTTTTCCGCTTGCCTCGTACGTCCTCTGTAAAACTTCCTTGTTTTCCGTCTGCTGTTCTACCTGCAGTGTCTCGTACCGATTCCTTACTAATACCACTTCTGAACTTGCTCCTTGATGAGAACCTGTAGCCCTTACTTCCCCTTTAAAAATTAGCCCACCTATCATCCACAATTTCCCCCTTCATTACCCTCTTACTTGTATACCTACCAGATCTTGTGCATTTTTGGAGGAAGACCTTTCTTCTTTCTTGTCCCCTGTTAGAATTCTCTCTTTCAAACTCTTTAAGTATCCCTCATACTCCTTAATGCCTGCTCACACTCACAGGCCTTGCATCTTTTGTATTAAGGTTGCATCATACAATAAATAAAACTGTATCTGCAAACCCTATCCCTTTTTTCTCTGTGGGGTAGAGTTTGAAGTGAGATGAATCTTCGTAGCGAGTTTTGACAACCAGATGCCCTTTGTGGCGTAAACCTCATTAGAGGAGTTAATGAGATGAAACAAATTATGTGTTATAAGAGTAACACATTATTTTATTTTATGTTTTATGTTTTAAAATTTAGAAATACCTCCTTCCAACACTCAGAATACAATCCTAAATTTGTTAAAGAATAGTGTAGAATACATACATGTACAATTTATAGTTCTTTGTACCCAGAAGTCACTGCACGGAATGGGAGGCTATCACATATTGAACCCCCGAACTTTTTGCAGCTACGAAAGCAGGAAGGAAGTTGGTCTAATACACAAGGAAATGTGGTATACTGTTATACCTTATCTTTGTTATATTTAAGAGATTTCCACTTTAGAATTTTATATACCCTGACCTTTTTTAATGGCAGCCTGTAAGTACAAGAGGTAGTTCCTTAAAAGATTGAAATATATATTAGATAACAACTATACATTCTGTAACTTAAATAATATTAATTATAATGTTGTTTTTAATGTCTGTTGAATTCCTATTTGCAAAATATGGCTTACCTTCTTGCATTCCCAGGAAGAATTAACATGTCTCTCAATCCTGCCTTTACTTAATTTACTAAACTACAAATTTCATTATGGTGGATGAATCAACCGCGATCTTCCATACAGACACTACAAACTAATTTAATTTTCTTATTTACTTGTCAGTTAACAAATCCTTAACATTAGTAAAATGATATGTTACAGCAATTTGTGTTGTAACAAATCGATGTGTTTGTCGTGTGCTTGATTTTAAATGGAATTGTAAAAAATTGCTTGAACTGTATATAGATATTCCACCGGTATTACGGTGTAGTAATTAATATAATATGTTACAGTGCTATCAAGAAAGAGCCTGTTGTACCTGTGGCTGAAGATGAGCATGAATTAGATAAAAGAAAGGTGAGTTGTTTTACTTATGGTTTATTTTATGTTATGCTGTTTCTTTTATACTCCTTTCCTGATATGTTATAAACCCTCTAATTTTCTGTTTGACAGCGCAAGTTAAGTGGTTCGTCTAGTGTGTCTCCAGGAAGTGAACAAGGTGAGCCACCTAAGGTTGAAGAGGCTCTTAAAAAGGAGAAGAAGAAAAAGAAAAAGAAGAAACGGGATGAAGATGCCCCAGAAGATGTAGAAGTGAAAATTGAATCAACAGGAGACTTGGAGGTCAGTAATATGTCTAGCATTTTAACCAGTGTATAGAACAAGTTAAGATTCATGAGATGAATTTCGTTGCTCTAAAAATTACCTCCGTCTGTTCTTGAGTAAGATGATGTATAGGTCATCCATTCACAATTAAAGTAAATTCAGTCTAATCCGACCATCGGCGATTCTATGAATTAGCGCTCTCCAAGTTGTCCTGTTCCACACTACCTACTTTAGTTGTTCCAGGATGAGGGTTGTGTCTGTTTTAATGGTGTGTAACCAATGAGTCCTCTGGCAACCTTGTCTTCTTGTACCACTGATCATTCCTAGCATGATTGTTTTTTCCAATGCACCTGATCGTATAACATGGCCAAAGTAAGCTAGTTTCAGCTTCATAATGGATGGATCAGATTTGGAAGGACATTATAGAAGCTGGATTGGATGTGGCGGAAGTAATGGAGCAGGAAAAGTGGAAGGACAGAAAGGAGTGGAGGAGGCTTGTTAACAACACCCAGGCGACTGGAGTGGGACATTGATGATGATGATGATGATGATGATGATGATGATGATGATGATGATGATGATGATGATGATGATGATGATGATGATGATGATGATGAATCTTACCAACCTATGACATGCGGGGCTTGATGCACTCTAAAACTGCCTTATTTGTGATTTTTGCAGTCCATGGTATTCGTAAGATTCTTTGCCAACACCAGAGCTCATCTAGACATGTAAATGTCACCACGGTGATGAAAACTGAAAATAAAAGTATGCTTTTTGCACCTTTTAAAACTTTTCTTTATATCTCATCATAGTTGCAACATTTTAAGTGAACTACGAAATACAGGCGGTTTTGAAGAATGTCTTTTTAAAAAATGAATATTGTTGTTATTTGAAAAACAATGGTTTTTCTGGTTTTCTTCCATTCGTTATGAACGATATGTCTAGAAGCTTTATCGTGAAGTCTCACAAACCCTGCATGCTCATTATTGATCTTTTCCTTGACCATGATGATGAGTGATATATGTTCATCTGTGTACACCATCTTTGGTCAAGGAGTTAGTTGCCTCATACCCTTGCCTCAGAAGTACAGAACATTACGAGAATACAGTAAAACCTCGTTAATTCGAAGTCGTTGAGACTCAAAAATCCGACTTCGAATTACGTGATTTCGAATTAACCGCCAATTCGCAATTCAGAGGTACCAACCCTCGCTGCGTTACAAAATATTCTAAGGCCCGTTACTGCATGCAGTTAAACTTGATTCACAGTTTATACCTTTCAAATGCCGTGAAAAAAGAACTATTTACAAAATGTATGCAAGAAGGTGCATTTACAGTATTCAAATAATGCACTTGGATATCTCACTGGCAAACATAACCTCACGCAACGAAAGATAGAAAGAAAGAAAAAAAAAAGCATGATTCAAAGACAAGAAATCTGTACTGGCTCCCATGTGCTCCCAAGTGCATTTTAGATGCCTTGTATTTACACAGAAAGTGCCCGATGTCCTTAAAATCGAACTTTCCTAAGACTATCCTTGTACGATTTCCCGCCATGGCACTTATCTTGTACTTCAGAAATGTAAGCACTTGCCGCGTCACAAAGTATTCTAAGACTCATTAATACATGCAATCGCCTCAATTCACGGTTTAAACTTTTCAAATGCCATGGGAAAAACTATTTCCAGCATGTATCCAACAAGGTCCATTTACAGTGTTCAAATAATGCACTTGGGTAAATAACTTACAAACATAACCTCACGTAACGAAAGAAAAATATCACACAATTCAAAGACGAGGATAGATTATGCTGGTTCCCCTGTGCAAATGCTTTTTTATTTCTGTACTGTTTGCATTTTTAGATACTTTGTACTGGCATGGAAAGTGCCTGACGCCCATAATATTGTGGTTTATCGATCTTTCCTGTGACGAGGTCATAAAGTTTCTCGCTTCCATGTGCATTGCAACGCACTACAATGACCCCCATCCCTCACACTTGTACGATTCTCCGGCTGGCACTTTCTCCTTTAAAACCATATGATCGTTTGGGCTCGCATTAAAATAAAGTAATGCAGTTTCATCGGCAATGACAATATTGTTCGGTGCCTACGAATTTATTATATGAGCCACGTTTTTTTTTCTTTCGTCAACTGTCGGCATCGCCAGTGTTCGCGGATTCTGTTTTCCCGCACACTGCCCATTGCGTGATATTACGGCGTTCCTTAAAAGTTTGAATACAGAAGAATACCTATTTTATTCAACTCAGTAATCATGAAGCGCACTGTAGATCCACCGAAGTGAGTGTAAATGCGGAAAGCTACGGTACCGTACCACTCCACATTCCGGAACACACGTTCTATTATGACGCGGATAAATTTCGAGTTGAAATTACTCTTTGATGGTTATGAATTTCATGTTTTTGGTCCATATTGAACTGAGAATAATATATAAGTAATAATAATAATAACGTAAATGTTTCCACCTTTTCAATACTACAATATATTCACAAAATTACAAAATTATACGGTACTAGTTTCGACCCATCTAGGGGTCATCATCAGCCGTATTGGAGCAAAGATCATTTGTGGAGAAATCCTAAGACAAAATTATTTTAAAGAATAACAAGTGAAATGAGATGTTATGGTAATAGTTAATAATACAAGGAATATACATATTAAGAGGTTTTTAACAAAGAATAAAGTATAAATGGGGTGTTGTAAAAATTATAATCATGGAAATCAGTAAGTTCTTGTATTGAAATGAAATATGGCTTAGGAAGAGGGCTTAAGGTGGGGCTGAAGGGTGCGGGAGAAAGTGTAATTGTCTTGGAAAAGTACCTTTGATTAAATTTAGGATTGAGTTTAGTTTGGCTGCATTATTGTTTCTGAGGAAAGTGATAAATAGATCGAAGAGTATGTTGGGTTTCTCTGAGATTTCATTGAGATTGTGACTGGCATTAAAGTATATTGGTCTAGGTGTATGTAGTAATTTTCCATTATGTTCAGTAAAGGGCCCTTGTTTGCTAATACGAGGATGTCCATGTCTTGTTCAATATTGGTGAAATTATGGTTATAATCTTGCATGTGTTGGCCGATGGCTGAAAACTTGTTGTATTTTATTGCGTTAGTGTGCTCGTGGTATCTGATAATGAAGTTTCTCCCGGTTTGCCCGATGTAGGTTTTTTTACAGGTGGTACATTTGATCCTATAAACTCCTGATTTTAAAAAACTGCTGGTCTTGTTGATGTGTGAAGTATTGTATAAAACATTCATGTTCTTATTGTTGGTTTTGAAGGCTATTTTAACGCCTTGTTTCTTAAAGATGTTGGTTAACTTGTAGATATCATTGTTGAACGTGAAGGTGGAAAATGTTAGAGGTTTGGTTATTTCTTTTTTGAGGGTAGTTTTTGGGCGATGTTTGTGTTTATTGATTATCCTTTCTATAAAATGATTGCTGAAGCCGTTGAATTTTGCGTTAAAATAGCCTTCAAAACCAACAATAAGAACATGAATGTTTTATACAATACTTCACACATCAACAAGACCAGCAGTTTTTTAAAATCAGGAGTTTATAGGATCAAATGTACCACCTGTAAAAAAAACCTACATCGGGCAAACCGGGAGAAACTTCATTATCAGATACCACGAGCACACTAACGCAATAAAATACAACAAGTTTTCAGCCATCGGCCAACACATGCAAGATTATAACCATAATTTCACCAATATTGAACAAGACATGGACATCCTCGTATTAGCAAACAAGGGCCCTTTACTGAACATAATGGAAAATTACTACATACACCTAGACCAATACTTTAATGCCAGTCACAATCTCAATGAAATCTCAGAGAAACCCAACATACTCTTCGATCTATTTATCACTTTCCTCAGAAACAATAATGCAGCCAACCTAAACTCAATCCTAAATTTAATCAAAGGTACTTTTCCAAGAAAATTACACTTTCTCCTGCACCCTTCAGCCCCACCTTAAGCCCTCTTCCTAAGCCATATTTCATTTCAATACAAGAACTTACTGATTTCCATGATTATAATTTTTACAACACCCCATTTATACTTTATTCTTTGTTAAAAACCTCTTAATATGTATATTCCTTGTATTATTAACTATTACCATAACATCTCATTTCACTTGTTATTCTTTAAAATAATATTGTCTTAGGATTTCTCCACAAATGATCTTTGCTCCAATACGGCTGATGATGACCCCTAGATGAGTCGAAACTAGTACCTTGTAATTTTGTGAATATATTGTAGTATTGAAAAGGTGGAAACATTTACGTTATTATTATTATTACTTATATATTGAAATTACTCTGTAACATACTACTGTTTTAAAATGTAAAGGGAGTTTCAAATTAAGTCTAAATTTCGGTAATGGGGCCGACATTGTACTTCGAATTACGAATTATCCGTATTTCGAATTAAACAATTTAAATAACATGCAGAACTATATCTCATGTTTCCGGGAACGAGACCTTCTTCGAATTGGGCGGGATTTTGAATTAACCGATTTTGAATTATCGAGGTTCTACTGTATATGTGTTTTTGTGTCCAGTGTAATGATTGCATGTTATACTGGCGTATGAAAGGCAAACATTTCCTGTGCCCAAGTTAAGGTAGGACATGGGCTTCATTGTATTAAAGAGCTCTTAGATGCACGTGATAGTTATCAGAATATTTAGAAGAGCATTAAAGAACCCCTTGCAGAGCATAATTCCAATACAGACTTCTCTCAAAATATACATCAACTGATGGGAGTCCTAGCAACATTTTTGATGATCACTAACATTGAAGCATACTGACTTGCAGTGGCTATGCTGACGGTTGAAGGCAAATTGTGTACAGCCAAAACTGGTTAGGAGATTTTTGTGGGGACTGAAAGAGGAAAAAAAAAAAAAAATCATAAAGAGGGAACGTGCTAAAAAATTAAAAACAATTTTGCTGTTAAATTTAAGGTTAAGTTTGAAAGTAAAAAATAATTACAATGAAAACAAAGAAACAAGTGTTTACAGGTATAATTAGTGAAATAAATAAATAAAGAAATAATACATTTTAAAAATAGCAACATAGTAAAACATCAGGGAAAATCGTTCTTAGAAACGCGAACTATACACGTTGCTTACAATTATGTTTAAAGTTATCACAGGAATGTCCAACATCTGGGCAATTTGCACATATTTCATGTGTTTATTAGCATCCACTTTCTCAATAAACTTTAATTTTTTGTCATCTGTAAACTGCCTAGCTTTCTTCTCCATAACTGAATGTCCTGTAAACCACAATGCATAAGTACAGTAGGCCTAATTTATGTATGTTGATACACAGTTCACTTACGAATTTAAAATTAAGCACCAACACGTCATTTGTATACGTAAGTACAGTATGCCTAATTCACATACGTTGTTACACAATGCACTTACGAATGTAAAATTAAACACCAACACATCAGACGAGCTACTGTTGTGCTATCCAAACAACCATAGCAAAGACTAGCTTGGGACTAACGCTCCCTGCAGCTCTAGGCCGACACACAACTGCATTCCAGGGCCATGAAATTAAGTTCTCTACCAAATCCTTACGAAGGCCAGCTCTCGCTTGCCCATCATGCACACAACGTGGCCGGGAACACTTAATTCAAATTTCTTATGGTGGGATTTACAAACATACTAAAGAGTGACATAAATGTGCTATCCAGGTTTCTTTAGCATTCATTTAATTGGACATAGCCTGGGACTTTGGAATAATTGCATAATAACCACAGAAACGCACTAGAGAGGGACATCTTAACCAGTTTCGACTGTTGTTTGCTGTTTTCATGTACTGTGGTTCATTTTGCTAGGTTGGCCTGATTTAGTAACCTGGTAGGATTGCATTGCTTTTCTTCATACTTGTGTAAGGGAACACCTACTGCATTCTGACTGTTACACAACAGACTGTTGATATAAAATGCAAAAATCAACCTTTTGGCCGTTAATGGTACTTCTGCTCACAGTAATCACAAATAACTGTAGATGAGCCATAGTTCACTTAACTAAACTGTAGTGTTTTAAATTTAATTTCTTCCCAAGTAAGTAAAGTAAGCTTGTAGTTTTTCGTGACTGAATATCGTGATCATGACCACGGGACATGCCTTTTTGTGAACTACAGGAGGCACAACTTAATTTCAAAAACCTCACATAGCATTGGCCACAAACCATGGCTGCCTTAGTAAGAAGTCTGTGACCATACCAGTCTGCTGTTGTATCCCTTCTTGTTGTTTTGTTTTCCTACTTTCCAGCCAACTTCCTGGTTATTGTGAGTCACACTTTAATTTTTAAAAGTTATGTTTTCTGTCTGCATCCTTGTTAGTGGGAAAGCACATGATATACTTAAGTTTATGAAATCTAGAATGATGATATAATATTTATAATTTTGTATCCTTTTTAATTTACAGTCATCAAGTAAAGAAAAGAAAAAGAAGAAAAAAAAGAAGAAAGACAAAGACAAGGACAAGTCCATGGAAGACAGTGATTGAACTAGAGGGAGAAGCCTGTATTAAGCACTGTGTGCTCTTAAATAATGGGATATTCGTTAGGAGAAACAAGTTCCTTTTTGTATTAATCATTGTTCTTGTTCTTCTGTTTTTCAAGATCATCAGAATAATCGTGATTATTTTTGCATATTACTGTCACCTCAACATTGTTGTTAAGTATGTTTTTAAAAGTTTTTTTAATACATTTATTTTTGATTTTTTGACTACAGAAAGTGTTTCACTTTTCTTGCTTTCAAAGTAATTGTCAGTATGGAATTATAATTATGAAGATCATGAATTGACAGGGATTTTATATTGTGTAAGGAAGGAGCTGATTAATGAAAAGTTTCAATTTACCAGATGTATCATTGTATCATCTTCAGTCACCCATGCCCAGGAACCTGATGGGTCAGGTAGCTCATATTTTCCTCTCCTACCACTCTTCTCTAAATATTCTTTCCACCTCCACATGTTGTTTTCCAATATCCTCCTTAATCTGGCCCTTTACCTATTCCTTCTCTCTTCTTCTCAACCTTTTTCCTACCATTCTCTGCTCCATAGTCTTCCTTGGGATTCCTTTCTTTTTACATGCTCAGACCACATTAGGTGATCTATTCCAGTTTTATCTCCCAGATTTCCTGTACTCCTCTTCCCTATGATTTGCTTGTTTCTGTTTTGTCTCTCATTTGACCTTTCATGCTTCTGGGGATCCATTTCTGCTGCCTGAATCCTGCTCTCCTCTCTGGAGGTTGTTTGTCCAAGTCTAGGCCAAATAGATTAGTATCAGCACAAATTAAGCCTTGTAAAGGTTCTTGGTTTAAAAAAGAAATAATTGGGACTCAAAGCATTCAACCCCCTCCATTGTCTTTTCCATGAGTTTGTTTACTCCTCTTCCATTCCTATCTCCCTTGTTATTACCAGGGTTTTACTTTTTTCTCTACTTATTCTGAAACCACACTCCTCGAAAGTCTTATTCCGGATATCCAGTTGAGTCAGAACTGCTAATTCATCTCCAACGACCAAAAAGTCTTCTGCAAACAACCCTACCTTTGTGCCATGCAGAAGTCTAATTCATTACTTCCTTGTGAAATTCATCTGTTACGATGACAAACAACAGAGGTGATAATTCACTCCCGTGTTTAAAGCCTGTCACTGCTCCATTATATACCTTTGTGCGACGTAAAGCAACTAGCAAAAATATACCCTTTGTATTTTACAGAATAATCTTTTAATAATATAATAGCTTCCCTATGATATAAAATCTGTCTCTCATTCTCGTTTCATATACAGTCAAAATCTATTATAACGACTCCAAAGGGATTACCAATCAACGGTCGTTATAGCCGACAGTCGCTCAAACCATTTCTTTTGTTTTGTTGCTAAAAATGTCATATCTGTTTGTTTTATGCTGCACACTTACATGATTAATTAACAGATTTAAGTGAAAACTTAAACAGTTGAAACAAGTACTGTATTTACAGTACAGTATTTGTGGAGTGTCTGATAATAGTGTACCGTACCCAGGGGTAAATACCCTCTAGGACGATGCCTCCATTCCTGTATGAACATCCGACTAACTCAGGGTTGGGCAGAGTGTGGGTTGGTTGTCGATTGGGTCAGGATAAAAGTCGAAGTTCTACACTAAAATAGCAATCAATGACAGGAAATGGAGGTATAACACGAATGAGAAACAATCATAGGGGGTAAGATGGATTTATTAATGAATATCCCCGATCAAATCACACGAAAATAATAAAATCAGGGAAAAAAAATAATTTGTAAAAAAATGAACTCAAAGTATAGAAATAATTTGAAATCAGAAACGTTAATTGAATAATTGTACAAATTTGACATTAAAAAGAAAAACAAGTTCAACAAAGAACATTAATAAAAATCAAGACTGAATTTCTTCTTATAGTCCAATGTTTATGTTATATGGCAACAAGTGTACGCAAACACTGCCATGTGGTATTTCCGTATGGAGTTTCACACTATCGCATCCCAACGATACGGTTTCAAATTAAATTAATCCCGAGAGTCCAGGAATCAGCTTGCCATGAGATAACGCCCATCATCGGCTACACGGAAACTCACGTATATTCATTCCTTCTTGGCATGCTTGGGCCATTTAACAACATCAGACTCAATAGTCTGGAATTAACACTGTCCATTCTGATCACAATATACACTCAGAAGACACTAGGCAGGCACACACATCTGCATAATACTCTATCTTGTCAGGCTTACCATCAGCCTGCACCAATTCATTATAATTCAGCATGCAATTATTATCTCATTATTCCTCATGAATCCCACTGGCCTTTCCACATAACGAGACACCGTTCGAGTCCTTGGCAGACCATCAGGCAAACAGAATCCAACTTAACTTCAAAGATCTTAATTTAACGACGACGTTCTGCAGCTCCTTCTGGCAGCTTCTGTAAAACCATGCATCATGCAAAATAGCTATACCTGTCTCTCTGAATAACCGAAATAAAATGAATTGATACGTGTTTGACGTAATATAAAATGAACCTGTCGATCTAGCCCTTCTAGCATATATTTAAGGAAAACTCGGAATATCCTACGCTAAGTACTATATTTACAACAATAACTGATCCTATCAATCCCTCATTTTCCCAAACATCTACTCATAAAGCAAAATGAAAATAAAATAAACATGCATTATTCTCGTATCCGAATCTATCATAGTAACAAAGTTAAACAAACACATGCCGTCAGGCTTACTTTATATGAAAATTAAAATTCTATCTACACTGCCCTAGTACCTTAACATAACTTACATATCATGCTGTAAATAATACATGCGTCTTACTTTACATTCTACGTGACTCTCGGGAAACCAGGATAGCAGCTTACATCCCCACTACTTATGGGTTTACTCCATGTTAATCACAGCATTAACATCTGGGAATGCACTTCCTTCCTCTACAGGCGTATCCATCATCTTGCTGGAAAATAATTCACTGGAACACAGAAGACTATTATTGATAACCTCTTCACTGCTTAATGCTGCGAGCCGAGATACCCTTTCTTTTACCAGATCAGCTAACACACTGATTCACATATATATAACACACTTCACTTAAAGGGTAAAAACACAGTTTTTAAAAGCAGCCCACGGTTCGGTACGGAAGTTCCACGCGAATACGCGCCCGTCGCGAAATAGTGAAACAATAGCACGTTTCCACTACACTTGTTACTCAGCGGTCACTAAACACCGTCTTTATCAATTGAAAGTAAACTCTGCCAAAATTATACTATTTCATTTGCTCAAGCACAGTAAATTATTGCGACTGCACAATTTAAAGTATCAATGAAACTCAGTTACTGTTACAGGAATAATACCACGTTAATCACGATCACCAGCCACAGAGTTAATGCATCCGCACTGTGCAAATCTTTACCACGGAGATACAGAGTTGGTACATCCGTACTGCTCAAATTTTTACTACCGAATACAGAGTTAGTACAACCGTACTGCTCAAATCTTTGCTACGGACTGACGCTCTCCAGAGCTAAGGGTTACTGAGGAGGCTTCGGTGACGCCAATAATGTTGGGGTTCCCGGGTGTCTGAACCAACCACCAATCAGAGAGTTAGTCATGTATGATGACATAATACTTATTGTAATATATTTACAAAACACAGCTCAAACACTAGCAAATCTCTTCCACCAATTTCTATAATACATTTCCAAATATATCTGACTTCAGAAACTGTGGAAAACCGATCTCTTACAGAAACTGACTTTATCCACAGAGCACGTTGGTCATCCTGGAATTAATATTTGGCACGGTGTAGCCTCCAGGTTTGCCAAATCCCTAAGTTCCCATTGGCTGAAATATCTTGCTTGGTCAGCATCTAATACACGTGTCGATCCTTGCCAACGCTTGGGTACGCTATCCTTTCTCACGGTCATACGGAAATATGAAGCAACATCCAGCGAACCACTGTCTTGCTCAACATCCGGTATCAACTATCTTAGGATACGATGCTTTCACATATTAGACTGTAACTTTCATGAATAAATTTCACATGTTTGGTCAAATAATATTCCAATTATTATTATGGGCCGGTAGGATACGGCTCAATAGAGGCACCTGTTTGTGTTGAAAATTTTTGCCTAATTTCATCATTTTTTAACAGTTATTTCGGTATATTTTTATCTACTTTTGTTTTATTTCGTCAATAATTTCGCTAAATTTTATTTCCACTTTTCAGCTATAAAAGGTAAACCAATAACTTATTTGATAGCATATTTGCAGTATAACAACGTTGTATTTTTGCGTAAGTATATAAATACATGAGTTACGCTTTGCTTAAAACACATACAGTATTACACATTATATCAAAGCATGGAAGTTTGAAAAAATTATATTGGCTGTCACTAACAAGTATGGCCTAGCGTAAGTATAAAATTTACATATCAGTCTGAAAAAGAGATACCATGACTTCCATATTACTGGGAGTCAGAGCTGTTCTCCTGTCAGGCATTACATTACATTGAGAATGCCCTCTCACTATGAGCATTACTGACTAGGATCCATAAAGCTTTCACTGCAGCTTCCACAAAATGCCCATATTCTGGTTTCAGGAAAAGAAGAATGGCAAACACATCAATATCTCTACCTGCTCTACATGAACTAGTAACTAGATCCCTAAACACAGCGTATGGTTCAAGGTATTCTGACGTTGAGAGTTATCGTAAGATGGGAATTTGCTTTATTAGAAGAGAGAGTTCATAAATTTCTAAATCCCCTTCCATTAAGCTTCTTGGATCATACAGTTTACTGAGAGAAGGAATGATCAACTTTCCTATATCAAACTCTTTTTTAATTGGTTCAGCTTTTTCAGGCTTGCTCTACCTACAGATTGAAACAAAGATGTTAATTGTGTCTGCATTAGTTTTGGTAGTTTGGAAAGTTTATCCAAGTTTGTCTAAAAAAAATACGCATCTTGTAATAATTTAAAGCCCTTTGAAAGGTCACTAAGCTTAGACTTAAGTACATGAATTAACGGCATGTTGGAACTCCCTAATGTGAGCAGCAAGTTACTACATTTTGAGCAATGCTCAACAAGAAAAATAGCTAGGTAATGAATTTTTGTTACTTCATTTGGGGTCAAGGCTTTGAAATAGTTCACAGCAACACTCTCGTCTTCAATGGTTTCAACAAAGTCTACTAGATCATGAAGATATTCTCCAAGGTACTCGACACTTTTAAACCAAGAGTTTAGCTTGAATTGACTGTATGCATGCTTTCTTTTTTGTGTATTAAGGAAGATGTGTTTTGCCTATACAACACATTGGTTCAAAGCACTAAGTTCCACGGCCCACACACTGCCCACCAAATTCAGTTTGTGAGCCCAGCACTGCATGTGTACCAACCCTTCTGAAACTAGAACCCTAATTGCGTTTATACACTTGCCCATGTAACGTGCTGAATCTGAAGTTATTTCAAGTTTATGAATTACACTCAAAATTACTTGTGAACATTCTGTAGCATTTGCAATAACTTCACTCCCCCTACAAATAACTTCTGAACTGTACTATCGCCACAACTAAGCACTTTTGTCAGAACCATAAATACACATTGCCCTTTTTTTACAGTAGTTTCATCACAAAGAATTGAAACTCTCTTATCTTTCACAGCTTCTTTTTATCTTTCCTCCTCCTCTTCAATGATTCAAAGTACAGAACCTTCCCTCAGTCTTTCAGCTGTGGGCAAGTCTCCAGCACCTTAAAAAAATCAATAGGCCTAATATTAGAGGGCTATTTAATATCATTTGGATAAATTAAATGATTTATAATTGTAAGTAAATGAGGGATCTAGCATGCATTATCTAGGCCTAAGTATCGTTAAACAAGAAAACTATTATGACCGTACAAAGTTATCAGTAAAACATAACCTCACATATCTCCCCCAGAAAAAATTTATAGTATTGCACAAACCTGGTATATATTTATTCATCCACTCTCTCAGCTTCGGATGATCAACTTTTTCCAGTGGAATATTTGCATCCATATAAGCTCGAGTTGTAGATAAAATGAATGCGTCTTTATCGTATTTTGCCGCTGAACTAGTGTCTGTGAAACTAGCTTGTCTTCTGATGCTTGTCGTCGTTAGCACCTTTTCCTTGTTCTTCTTATGTGAAACTCTGTTATTAATATGTTTCAGGCATGTGTCCTTTCTCTGCCACTCAATTCGCACACTGCAGTATTTGCACATCAGTATCTTTCTAGTTTTGTCAAACACGTAAAATACTTCTGATGCAAATTCTTTTTCTCACTCAAAAACTTTCACAACCATTTTAATAAACTGAGCACAAAATAGGAAATTAAAAGCTCCGATCAGCAGCGATTTTTAACAGGCAAGTAGAAATACACAGTCACGTTACACGTAATGAAATACAGTAGAGACAATACGCGACACTTCCGGATTTAGCCTTGTTAAAATGGGAGACAGGTCGCAAGTGGCGCTCCTATTGGCTTGACCTGAAAATTCTCGCTAACTTCAAATATCAATGGAAATGGATAAATAAATTACGTCTAAAAAGAAAGTGTTACTAAGATATTAACTTCAAAGTTGCTAAAGCAATTTTGGATAAATGAATGAAGAATTATTAAACAGGTTATTATTTAAAGACTGAAATTAGACATATAATCAAGATGTGAAATGAACTGCTGTGAAAGGGCTTTGTCTTTCATTTATGCATTACTTTTTTAGCTTTAGAATTCCTGCCTAAACGGTCATGGCTATATTTTCTTTTTTCTAATTTAAAAACATTGTATCATCATATTAAAACACTTGTCAACAAAAATATCGGGGAGCCGATGACCTTCGATGTTAGGCCCCTTAAAACAACAAGCATCATCTTGATCAAAAATATCGGCACATTCCTTACACACGTGATTCAATGAATTTACATTTAAGAGCTGGACAATTTTCCTTTAAACTTGAAGCCTACTAACAGAAAGAAACATCTATAAATTTAGCCTCAAAAACATTCAAACTTTCCCTATAAGCAATACTTGCCATAATGCCATTACATTAGGGTAAAGCAAATTTGCATCATACTGTTTGAACAAAATATGTATATTTCTTAAATCACCCATATTTTCTTCAGTGCTTGACAATGCATTATGGCATTCCAAATGGGGTAACTTGGAACCCAAGCAGCCACATTCATATGCATATGTATTTTCCTGAATTAAATCAAACCCACAGATCACACCTACAACAACACATCGGTATTGAAGTTTAACTGCTGCACTATTCAATAAAATATGCGTATTATATTTTAAGCCATTTAAAATATGGGTCGAGCAGGTCAGAAGATTATGAAGTACTATACAAATCTCTTTGTCACTGGAAGAATGTATATGCAAACACAATATTACTTACATTTTCTTGTCACGAGGGAAACGGAAGAAAGACCGAGCATTCTTCTCTACTTCATAGTTACTGCAGCCAAACACAGCACATAACTTTCCCCTCATGTTGAGAGGAGATATCAAGGAATGACACACGCTACTATTTAATTATGTCAACTCACTGAAAACGCATAAATAACACCAAAAACTTCACACACAAATACACGTGCTCTTATGACAGAATCAGTAGTTCTCTGGTCAATCGCCGGGCTGAGTGGCTCAGACGGTTAAGGCGCTGGCCTTCTAACCCCAACTTGGCAGGTTCAATCCTGGCTCAGTCCGGTGGTATTTGAAGGTGCTCAAATACGACAGCCCCGTGTCGGTAGATTTACTGGCACGTAAAAGAACTCCTGCAGGACTAAATTCCGGCACCTCGGCGTCTCCGAAGACCTTAAAAAGTAGTTAGTGGGACGTAAAGCAAATAACATTATTATTATTATTATTATTATCTTTGGTCAATCCGCTAGAGAGAGCTCTAATAGCTGTCCCTCGATATCTCGCTGAGTTACAAGTAATAAATCTCATTTTACCGGGCGAGTTGGCCGCGCGCGGCTGTGAGCTTGCATCCGGGAGATAGTAGGTTCGAATCCCACTATCGGCAGCCCTGAAGATGGTTTTCCTTGGTTTCCCATTTTCACACCAGGCAAATGCTGGGGCTGTACCTTAATTAAGGCCACGGCCGCTTCCTTCCAACTCCTAGGCCTTTCCTATCCCATTGTCGCCGTAAGACCTATCTGTGTCTGTGCGACGTAAAGCCCCTAGCAAAAAATAAAATAAAATAAAATAAATCTCATTTTTATCCTAAATATAAGGAAAGATAAGTATTGGAAAGGTGGTGTTAACTATTATTCTTATTTTAATGTTCATAATCTCGCTGAGTGTCGCATATTGTCTCTACTGTATTTGACGTAATTATGAATACCAAGAATCGATGAATACGTTAAATTTCTCGCTTCACAGGAAGATGATTTAGCGATAATCGATAATACTATACCTTAGCTTTCGATATGTATTGGAAGGGTATAAAGTCGATTGTGGCATTGATTATCGGATTTTATTGCCACAACTCGCCTCGGATCTCCGTCGTAAACTTCAAATGATGCAGTTCCAAATAATTCCATAAATAATATCGTGAGTTTGCTTAAACGTAAATAGCTTCATGTTTTTGAGCCAAATTTGTATAATTTTGCAAAAATTTTGTGGTTTTGTGCTTTGCGAAAAACAGGTGCCTCTACTAAGAGGCATTTCATTGGCTTTCGCTTCAGGAATAGGTCCATTGATCAGCACATTATTTATTTTGGAAAAGACTAGGTAAACAACAGGTAGGGTATCTGCCACCTGGGCATCTGCCCTAACTGCAGATCAGTAGTGATTGATTTATTATTTGTTCTTTGCTGCTTAAACCATGAAAGCAAAGATTCTACAAATATCTTTATGCTCAGATATTCTGACACGCTTCATTTTTAAAGAATTTTCATCAAAAAGAGATTGTATTTTCTCTCTACCCTTCCAAATGTTAGAAATCATTCAGTGTGATACAATTCATTCACGATGCTGACATTTGTTTCCCCATTTTCTAAACACCATATTATAAGTGACTTTTCTTCAATATAAAAATATTTTCCTATTCTTTTGTGTCATCTTTACAGCGATGCCTGCCTTGACTACCCAACAGACTGATTTGAAGTCTTCATTAATAAACCTGACATTGTTCTTATCAATCTCCAAATACTTAACATACAAAAATCAACTCTGACGTTATAGTCGGTACATTTCTCCAAAAATGTGATCAAAATACGTCATTTTATATGATACTAGCTGGTGTACCCGTGCTTCACTACGGGATTCTCAGAAAGACTGACTTTGTGGTTTTCCTAACTGAAATTCCATAGGTCATTACAAAAACATAAGTATGAATGTAGCGATTAAAAGCAATACTGTCATATAAAATACTCGATCAAATGGAAAGCCGCACATTTTATCACTTTTAACGAACAGTGCTGCGGTTAGATTGCAGTGCCAATCTAATAGTCCAAACTTCCAGAGCTGGGATGACCAGGCCGCAGATTGCCATGAACACTCATCTGCCATTATTCCGCTAAATATGCACACTGTTCATTCCAATCAGTGCCTCAGAGTAGGGATTGAATAGACCGAATGCTATGATGATCCAGTGTGTTACGTACCAGTAGTATCAGAAAATTTATAAACCAGGGGAATGGCATGCTAAAGAAGAAAGTTACCTGACTCCCCAGCTACTTCCCATCAATATTCAGGCAGGCTGTTACACTCTGTTCGACTGGGCGAGTTGACCGTGTGGTTAGCGGTGCGCAGCTGTGAGTTTGCATCCGAGAGATAGTGGTTTCGAACCCCATTGTCGGCAGCGCTGAAGATGATACTCCGTGGTTTCCCACTTTCACACCAGTCAAATGCTTGGCCTGTATCTTAATTAAGGCCTAAGGCACTCCTAGCCCTTTCCTATCCCATCGTCGCCATAAAACCTATCTATGTCGGTGTGACGTAAATCCAATAAAAAATACTCTGTACGCAGCAGTAATCCTATCTACCGGAGATGAGGGGCAACAGAAGACACAAAGCACATCACGACAAACAATGGTCAATGTAATGTTATTGTTGATCGATGTTATGAGCTTTCTATATTGTAGGCCTTCACATTTAGTTTTCTTTCGACTCTGTGATTTGTAAAATATTTTATGCCGTAAACTGTAGTTTCTTATTCTCCGACTTTAAATACCGATTTTCATTAAATACTGTTTACCCATTTTCTCGTAACTCGGCGCTGATATGGACTTACTAACTAAAATCCAAATTCATGAATATGTTTGTGATCATAGCCAGTACGGTAACAATGTATAAGACATGAATAATAGGAAATTTAATACTATATAACCTTAGTTATGTAGCATTCATCGATTACACCTCTAATAAGAAATATTTGAGAATTACATTTTAGGCCTTCCCCTAAACTACCATTTCACTCAGCGTGAATAAAAGAATTTACAGCCTAGACTATAGCGACTTATTTCCTGACTTTGCATACCGATTTTCATCAAGATAGGACTACTAATAACAACAATATTTGAGAATTAAATTTTAGGTCTTCCCCTAAACTACCATTTTTCTCAGCGTGAATACAATTATTGATAGCCTAGATTGTAGCAACTTATTCCCCAACTTTGCATACCTATTTTCTTTAAAATACGACCACTAATAACATAAATAGTTGAGAATTCAATTTTAGGCCTTCCCCTAAACTACCATTTCACTCGGCGTGAGTAAAATGATTTATAGCCTAGATTGTAGAGGCTCATCCCCCGACTTCACATACCGATTTTCATTAGACCACTAATAACCAAAATAGTTGAGAATTCAATTTTAGGCCTTCCCCTAAACTACCATTTCACTCAGCGTAAGTAAAATGTTTTATAGCCTAGATTGTAGAGGCTCATTCCCCGACTTCACATACCGATTTTCATTAAATTCTCTTCAACCGTTTTCTCGTGATGCGTGTACATACAGACAGACAGAAATTACGGAAAAGTAAAAACGTGCATTTTCTTGTTACTGTGGACATGACCGATACAGGAAAACCATTATTTTCAGATTCTGAGCAATGTACAGACATAACTCTTATTTTATATATATAGATGTTGTAATAAACGACGTCATACTAAACAATTTTTAAAATGAAGTGTTTGTATAGGATTTAGATGGGACTGTTGGATTTTGCCATTACATCCAGTATGTCGTTACAAGCAATTTTGCAATAAACTTTTGTGACTGTACTTAACTGAAACAGCCCATGGGCATATGGGTTTCTTGAGCACCATGCCTCTACTTTGCCATCTCGGAAGAAATCTCCAGTCAGAAATTCTCTTTCTATTAGGAGCTGATACCTTACGTGTGAAACAGCTACAGTTTCCTTATTTCATCTCATTCTGATCTAATTTTTCTCCTCTGGTTATGTCTTACCATATGGTTCTAATATAACACAACTTATATTTGTTCCAGAGTTTGATATATTGTGTACATTTCTTGTACTCCTACGAACATAGCCAGCATTTATCCAACCTCTTTTTAATACAAGAATAATTTCATAAGTTATGGCAGCTGTGTTATGTTATATCTTTTGATAAAGCAGCAGCCCTGTAAATCCACTTCATGCAACTGAAGGCCATGGAATGTGCTTCTCATTGCTAGCACCAAAATAGGATCTGGTTGCAAGAGCTGATAGCAAGGAACAATCAAAAGATCAGTAAATAAAAATCAATTTAGATACAAAATGGACACAAATCTTGGCATTTCCAAGTTCTGTTGTGAAATTCAGAACACTGTAAAGACAGAAATACCCATGTGTGTGGATAATTCCTGCACAGTCCTATGCGTGTCTTCTGTTAAGCACTTCCAGTGACACTGTGTGAGTAGACATGGGATGTCCACTCTGCAGCAGTTTAAAAGATACTATGCATCTACGTATGAAGGCTCCCAGAAAGTTTTACCACCTATCGCTTCTCTTACCTCTGCATGGCACTTAGTGAATTTTGTGCTGCAGGTAACGGCAGTTTTCTCACAAGAATGCTGTTCAATTTCAGTTCCATCCATCTTGGAGCACTGCTGGTAACACACGTTAACCTTTTCATTCCACTGGACTACTGTAGCAATTGGGAGAGATCTATCCTGGGTAGCTAATGGACTGCTGTAGCAGTCGTGTGCTGTTTGGCTTTTTTGTTTTTGCTGTTGTAGTCTGCCGAAGAACTTCGATCTTCATATCTCGCAGTTGTCGATTTAGTCTGTAGTTGCTAGTAGAGTCACCAGATGTCAGGGGTAGTCAGTCTGAAGTTAAGTGTTTGAGTGAGCTTCGCGCTCATCATTGCTGCATAATTACTGTTCACTGTTAACGTATTAGTGCTGCTTCTTCTTCTTCTTCTTCTTCTTCTTCTTCTTCTTCTTCTTCTTCTTCTTCTTTTATGACCACATAGGATCACTTTAGTCAGTCCGTCGTTCAGGTCTCTTTGAAGGGATTGTTCGGGCTTTGCGGTCCTCCCAGTACTTCTTCAGACGCACCGATCTTCGTGCCCTTTCCTCAGTTGAAAATGTGCGTGTTGTTGGTTTGTTTTGTGTAAGGGTAAAGCGGAGGTTTGTATTCTTGAGTTCTTCTATAAGTAGCTTCAAATTATTGTGGTGCCATAATATTTCATAATGCATGAGAAATTGTATACTGCGGATAAAGATATCTTCATATCGTGTAGTAATGGAAAAAAATTCAACTCTCCCAATGCTGTGTCCTAAGTCACGATTTAAAAGGAGGATTGTGAAGCTTTGCATGAATGAATATGACTAAAACGTATGCAAAGATATTTGACTGAACTATATATATTGTTTTTAAAGATAGTCAACCTGCCGTTTCTTAATATACATACAGGTAAACCCCGTTATACGCGGATTTGTTATCCGCGATTTCGCATATACGCGATTTTCGTTTTAACTATATTGCTTCCATCTGTTAACAGTATGTAGAAGCTGTAATGCCTTAAGGCGAGTACACCCATGCATGCCGAACTCTGTAACGTACCGTACACTACGTTGCTCGCCAACGTTAAACGCGGCAAGCGCAATCTACGCGCATCTTCTGTCGTGTTTGTCGAGACGTGAATCGTCAGTTCCAATCAGCAGAGCGGTGAAGTTGCGCTTCACAGATTTCGTATTTAAAACGCCGGGTAAAAGGAAATAATTTGTACCTGTCGAAGGAAAGAAGCATGTACCAAAGTCGTATTAGTTAGAAACAAAGTTAGAAGTTTTGGATCGCTATGAGAAAGGTGAGCGTATTGTTGACATTCAGCGTGCTTTGGGACTTAGTGACTCCAACGTCAGAACTATTCGATACAATGTGGAATCAATTCGAAAAGCTGCTCAGTTTTCTGCTAACTCAAGTGTGATTGGAGTGACCAAATCTCGCTCAGAAACGATGAAAAGAATGGATTGGATTGAGCATCACAACCAACAACACGTGCCTCTCTCTGGAGTTGCTATTCAAGCGAAAGCCAAGAGCTTGTATGCAGAGTTTAGTTATATTATTGTGTGTTTCAGTGTTAAATTTTTAAGTGTATACAGTTTGCATTAAAATAAGTTTCAGAAACTTGATAATGGTTATTTTTTGTAAAAATACTAAGAATCTCTATTTTAAACTTAATATGTGAGTAAACAGAAACCTAACCCTATATTTTACATGTAAAATGACTCTCGATTTACGCGAATTCGCTATGCGCGGCAATTCCACGCAACGTAACTATCGCGTATAACGAGGTCTACCTGTACATATATTATCATTATAGACTTTTATGCCTTTCAGCGTTCAGTCTGCAAGCCTCTGAGAATTTACTAAACGTCGCCACAATCCTCGATTTGCAACTAGTGTTGTGGCCTCATTTAGTTCTATACCTCTTATCTTTAAATCGTTAGAAACCGAGTCTAACCATCGTCGTCTTGGTCTCCCTCTACTTTTCTTACCCTCCATAGCAGAGTCCATTATTCTCCTAGGTAACCTATCCTCCTCCATTCGCCTCACATGACCCCACCACCGAAGGCGGTTTATGCGTACAGCTTCATCCCTCGAGTTCAATCCTAAATTAACCTTCATCTCCTCATTCCGAGTAACCCCCTGCCATTGTTCCCACCTGTTTGTACCAGCAATCATTCTGCTTCTTTCATGTCTGTTACTTCTAACTTATGAATAAGATATCCTGAGTCCACCCAGCTTTCGCTCCCATAAAGCAAAGTTGATCTGAAAACAGACTGATGTAAAGATAAGTTTCGTCTGGGAGCTTCTTACAGAATACTGTTGATCGCAACTGCGAGCTCACTGCATTAGCTTTACGACACCTTGATTCAATCTCCCTTACTATATTACCATCCTGGGAGAACACACAACCTAAATACTTGAAATTATCGACCTGTTCTAGCTTTGTATCGCCAATCTGACATTCAATTCTGTTGAATTTCTTACCTACTGACATCAATTTAGTCTTCGAGAGGCTAATTTTCATACCATACTCATTGCACCTATTTTCTAGTTCCAAGATATTAGACTGCAGACTTTTGGCACAGTCTGCCATTAAGACCATGTCGCCAGCACAGGCCAGACTGCTTACTACATTTCCACCTAACTGAATCCCTCCCTTCCATTTTATACCTTTCAGCAGATGATCCATGTAAACTACGAACAGCAAAGGTGAAAGATTACAGCCTTGTCTAACCCCTGTAAGTACCCTGAACCAAGAACTCATTCTACCATCAATTCTCACTCAAGCCCAATTGTCAACATAAATGCCTTTGATTGATTTTAATAATCTACCTTTAATTCCATAGTCCCCCAGTATAGTGAACATCTTTTCCCTCGGTACCCTGTCATATGCTTTCTCTAGATCTACGAAACATAAACACAACTGCCTATTCCTCTCGTAGCATTTTTCAATTACCTGGCGCATATTGAAAATCTGATCCTGACAGCCTCTCTGTGGTCTGAAACCACACTGGTTTTCATCCAACTTCCTCTCAACGACTGATCGCATCCTCCCTTCCAAGACGGCAGTGAATACTTTGCCTGGTATACTAATCAATGAGATACCTCGATAGTTGTTGCAATCCTTCCTGTTCCCTTGCTTATAGATAGGTGCAATTACTGCTTTTGTCCAATCTGAAGGTACCTTACCAAAAATCCACGCTAATTTTACTACTCTATTGTACCAGAAAAAGAGCCCGACTCTCAGATTAAATTTTAAAGTAGCATGACTATAGTTCTCAGGGCGAAAAACTGGATTAATTGTAGCTAGGGCTCGGTACAGGAGGTAGGGTCCTATCTACAGAAAAACTTTGACTCTGATTGCACAAGAGTTTATTCAAATAAGTCATGAATTTGCACATCACCTCTAAGTAGAAATGGATTGTCTTCCTCGTATTCCAATAGTATGGCTCGGTTACTCCAGCTCACCAAGCCAAGCTGGTTGAAGCACGTTCCAGAAGGCTCCAGGGATTCGAGGGACTCCAGATACTCCAGACAGAGGCAGCTGGACTGTTTGGATTGACGGCTGGTAGAGATGTCTCGAACTCTGAGGTCCGGGTTGAACCCCGGTGATCCAGGCGATGTTGTAGATAGTCATGTACAATCTCAGCCCAATGAGACTGAGAGGATTGATGTTCCCAAGGTCACTAGTAGCACTGAGTCCATGAAAACCTTGGATGATCAACTTATAAGCAGAGTTCTTGATAATTGTACATCAAGACTTCCAACACTCCTAAAACGATATGAGTGGTATTAATAATTTAGAGTTCATCACTAGGAAAATCCTCGTCTCTGAATAACTTTTGGCAACGAAAAATACAAGTCCCTTCTTGTGAAATTATAGTTAAACTCAAAGTTCATTACTGGCGAAGGTGCAAGTCTTTGCCTAAACTCGGATGAAAACCACAAGTCCATTCACTTGGAAGTTTGAATATATTTAAAGTTTATCACTGGTGAAATTCATAAAGTCTTTGAGTGACCACTGACGAAAACACAAGTCCTTCCACATAAATAAATTCACTGACGAAATTTATAAGTCTTTTAAACCAACACTGGCAAATGTACAAGTCTTTGAGTAAATGTAAGTGAAATCCTAACTTCGTTTAAAGCCGTTGGAAAGTTAAAGTTCATCACTAGCAATGTTAATCAATCACTGTCTATTAGAAGGATGAGTTCCTCAACAGTTGCAAATATTCCACGTAAATAATACAAGTCCATTTCACGAACACTTAGAAAATTTCCAATCTCGAATACTCGTAAATAATACAAGTCCATTCGATGATCACGTAGAAAAGTTCTGGTCTCGAACACATGAAAATAATACAAGTCCATTCAGTGAACACTTAGAAAAATTCCAGCTTCGAAGACGCGTAAATAATACAAGTCCATTTAGTGAACACTTAGAAAAGTTTCAGTCTCGAAGGCACGTAAATAATACAAGTCCATTTAATTAACACTTGTAAATATTCTAAGTTCAATTAGGAAGACTTAGAAAATTTTCTACAACACTCGAAGTTTTATGAGTCCACTTTATTGTACTTGGAAGAATCGTCTTCCCACATTGTATAATGACAGAGTTCCACGATGATAGTAGCAGCAAGAGTGTCCCCGCTGACTACTCAGCTGAGACTGTGTGAATAGGCTACAGTAGGTCCTCCTTTTATTCAATCCGGGATGTCCGTCATAATACGGTTTGATTGAATATCTCCCGAATCCCTCGATGGATTTGCTTGAAACTCGAGCATTGGGACGTTAGGTGATCCCAAACAAGATGACATACCGCTCGATTCGCTAGCATCATTATTATAGAAATTTCAAAATTTTCTCCATCGAACTCTCTAGAACAAGTGACGTGGAATCCAGAAAATACCAGTCAAGGCTGGTAACACGTGTTGAGACGAGCGGGCGGTCTAGCTAGCCCCTGTGGCTACGTCACAGCTCACAGTCGTCATACACTCGCTAGCTGGTCCTCGCTGCTGGTAAACAAACCAGGCGCGCTCGGAACATTACGCGTGGTAAATAAACGTAACTTATGCTCAAAAAATACTTATGTACAGGTCGTAACCGGTACATACCCCTCCCTCTCAGGGAAAAGAAAATACGATGAGGATTTTCTTTAATGAACCTTATTCGAAGTATTTTTTGAGATTTGGATGATGTCATATCCATGGCTGAAAAATATTTCTTTTCATAAAATCGCTTAATGACATCTTTAAGCGGAGGAGGGTGGTCATATTCAAGGATCAGTCGGTCATTTAAGCCACGAGCGTCCAAACACAAACGAAGCTTACCATCGGGTTTCCTTACTATGGTGAGCGGATTAATATAAGGCGTGACGCACTTTGAAATAATTCCATCAGCCTCCATCTGGCGAATCAGTGTCCTGGTTTCTTCCATGTACTTCTCGGGCACTGGATATGGTTTGCGCTTATAAGGCGAAGTATCCTTGACGTTGAAGTGGTGCTGAAAATTCTTAATTTCTCCGGGCTTTTCATCAAAAACGTCCGAATAAGCCTGATAGATTTCTTCCTCTGCCGCTGCTATGTCAGGGTGGTGATCTGGCGCTTCAGTTACACTGGAGATATAAGTGAGAAAATCGGGCCCTTTGTCATGTAAAATTTCCTCAATGGGTCCCTCTTCATCGGGATCTCCTTCTTCTTCTGACACGGGTCCCTCTTCTTCCTCGGGATTACCCTCTTCTTTCAATACCTGGTCGACTGGGGCGGCTTCGCCAATCACACCATCGACTTGGGTATAGGGTAAATCAACCCCTTGAAGCCTATAGTCTTCACCATCCACCAACTGCAACTCTACAGACCCAATCCTACATAGATGAATGGTGTTGGCAGAGTAGTCAATAGTAGCCTTATACTTAGGCGAAACTATCAAAAAGACATGTTCACACACTTCCTCAATGGTAAACTCAAGGAATACTTGCTGCTTGCACTTAATATTCCCGTCAGGAATAATGCCCTTGATCTTCACTTGTGCAACTGGCAAAATCAGAAGATCACATTTATCCTTAATCAATGTTACCAGTTTGTCAGCAATCAGGGACACTTGCGCTCCCGAGTCCACCAATGGTGATACTTGGACTCCCCCAATGGTAATATTAATTATAGGTAAACCTCGTTGGACCTGTTGACGAATAGGTGACTCGTCCTCAAACAGTAAGTCATCATCGATGTGCCAATAATTAATTATATCAACGTGAAATGACCCGACCTCCTCATTTTCAGGCAATCTTGTTTTGGAAAAATATAAGTTTTTTTTTTTTTTTTTTTGTAACAGCACCCGTGGATTCTGGACTTTGTCCAAAGATGTTGTTTCTCTTATTATATTCTTGATATTCAAGAGAAGTCGCTCCAGGTTGATGACCCTCTTGTTTTAACTGATGGAGGTAGTCCTGTGTTTCCTTCCATCGTTTGTGTAAGTCCGGATTATTTGAGTCTCTACTCTCTTGTTTTCTTTCTTGTTTCAACCAAGTAGGTTTGGTTGGGTATGGCCTCTGGCTACGGTATGGGTGTTTTCTATAGCCTCTATACCGCGGAGGTGATGATTGAGTATCTCTCTCTTCCTTGTTATCCATTCGTTCTGGACTTTGACGTGGTTGCTCAGAAGCATTAACCTGCACTGGGTGAGCAGCTGTGTCTTTATTCTTGCTCGGCTTTAAAGTGCCCTGTGCATGAGCAGTATCCAAACGTCGTAATACAGCGTCGAATTGATCCAAGTTCTGTATGTTAGCAGCTACTAAAATTTCTTGGACGTGAAAAGGGTATTGCAAAGTAATAACCTGAATAAGTTCCTTCTCAGGCAAAGGAGGATCTAAGTATTGCATTTTCTTCAACTGGGATAGTAGAAAGTCTGCCTATCGAGAAGTATTGATGGAGGTGTTATACCTTCTCGAGTACAGTTGAAGTTTGATAAGGTGTTGCGTTTCTGCGTTCCAAAAACGGTCAATTAACGCCTTCTCAAAATCAGAATATGCCTTGAAATTGGACTTGAATACGGAAAACCAAGAAAGAGCTTTGCCTTCTAGTAATCGGGCAACTGTCCTTAGCTTTCTGTCTTCGCCAATCTTATGTTCTTGAAAATATTCCGCTACATTTATGAGAAATTCCTTAGCAGTATAGTCTTCTTTACCGGAAAATTTAGGGGGTTTTTCCTCTTGGATTTTAACAATAGTCGTCTGGTACGACGTTCCTTCGACTCCTTCTATCGAACTAGAGATAGGTCTGGAAGTATCTCGAGATTCAAGATTAACGACCTTAGTGGCTAATTGTTCGAGATTACTTTTGACATCTCCTAATTGGAGTTGGACTACTCCTTCGACCTGTTTGACATCGTTCTTCAATTCGGTTTTAAGTTCACCCACATCTTTGCAAATACGACTAATTTGTGTGGTCGTATTATCTGCTTGCTGAGTGAATCGTTTGTCAAACTCGCCCTGTTTAGATTTTAATAGAGCAACTTCGTTTCCAACTCTGGAAATATCATTCTTAACTGTCTCCCTTAAGGTATCCTGGACGGAAACAATTTTGGCCTGCATTTGCAAAAGCTGACCATGAGACTCCTGAAATTCGGCCTTGAATTCTTCAATGCCTGTGAAAGTTGTTGAACGGAAGGAGCAACCTTCTTTAAATCTTCCTTAACAGCTTCTAAGACTTGGTCTTTAATAGTATTTTTAATCTCTTCGATATTGCGAGTAAATTGGGAGTGGATCTCGGTGAATCTTTCTTCTATTTGAACACTTGCTTGCTCAAAACGAGATTCTAATTTTGTGTTCATTTCCGTAAATTGGGATTGAACCACGTGATGTAAACGCTTATCTAACCTGGCGTCAGCCTCAACTAACCGCCTGTCTAGGTTGGCAAGAGTGGCTTTCGTTTCGGTGTTAGATTCCGTCACTCGCTTATCTAGGTTGGCAAGAGTGGATTTAGTTTCGGCATTTGCTTCAGCTATTTGCCTATCTAAGTTGGTATTTGATTCCACATTTGCCTGGGCTAAGTTACTTAAACGCTGGTCTACATTGGCAAGATTAGCATTAGTTTGCACATTAGCCTCAGCCAAGCTAGAAAGATTAGTATTAGTTTCAGTGAGGCGTCTCTCTAAGCTAGCACATGTTGCAGTAAGCCTAGTCTCTAAATTGGCGTTAACTTCATTCATATTAAGCCTAAGGGCTTCAATTGCTGCTAATATATCTTCCATGTTGAGAGTAATGAAAATATTTCAATATGTGACACTTAGAAAATTTCAAAATTAATTGAAATATCAATGGCTTTAAAGTTCAAAAGCACTCAGTTCATCATATATCAGCACATAGAAATCAACCATATGACACAGAACACATAAAACACAAAGAATTTGCCACGCCCAGGGCATAAATTTCACTTTGCAAATAAAGAAAGAATGAACACCACGTCCAGGGTGTTATAATTGTCTCTTAATTGATAGCACTGTTGACCTAGCTATCGAGCCCCACGTTGGGCGCCACGTATACTTCCCTCTATCTGTACCAGAAAAAGAGCCCGACTCTCAGATTAAATTTTAAAGTAGCATGACTATAGTTCTCAGGGCGAAAAACTGGATTAATTGTAGCTAGGGCTCTGTACAGGAGGTAGGGTCCTATCTACAGAAAAACTTTGACTCTAATTGCACAAGAGTTTATTCAAATAAGTCATGAATTTGCACATCACCTCTAAGTAGAAATGGATTGTCTTCCTCGTATTCCAATAGTATGGCTCGGTTTCTCCAGCTCACCAAGCCAAGCTGGTTGAAGCACGTTCCAGAAGACTCCAGGGATTCCAGGGACTCCAGATACTCCAGACAGAGGCAGCTGGACTGTCTGCATTGACGGCAAGTAGAGATGTCTCGAACTCTGAGCCCCGGGTCGAACCCCGGTGATCCAGGCGATGAGGCAATGAGACTGAGAGGATTGATGTTCCCAAGGTCACTAGTAGCACTGAGTCCATGAAAACCTTGGATGATCAACTTATAAGCAGAGTTCTTGATAATTGTACATCAAGACTTCCAACACTCCTAAAACGATATGAGTGGTATTAATAATTTAGAGTTCATCACTAGGAAAATCCTCGTCTCTGAATAACTTTTGGCAACGAAAAATACAAGTCCCTTCTTGTGAAATTATAGTTAAACTCAAAGTTCATTACTGGCGAAGGTGCAAGTCTTTGCCTAAACTCGAATGAAAACCACAAGTCCATTCACTTGGAAGTTTGAATATATTTAAAGTTTATCACTGGTGAAATTCATAAAGTCTTTGAGTGACCACTGACGAAAACACAAGTCCTTCCACATAAATAAATTCACTGACGAAATTTATAAGTCTTTTAAACCAACACTGGCAAATGTACAAGTCTTTGAGTAAATGTAAGTGAAATCCTAACTTCGTTTAAAGCCGTTGGAAAGTTAAAGTTCATCACTAGCAATGTTAATCAATCACTGTCTATTAGAAGGATGAGTTCCTCAACAGTCACAAATATTCCACGTAAATAATACAAGTCCATTTCACGAACACTTTGAAAATTTCCAATCTCGAATAATCGTAAATAATACAAGTCCATTCGATGATCACGTAGAAAAGTTCTGGTCTCGAACACATGAAAATAATACAAGTCCATTCAGTGAACACTTAGAAAAATTCCAGCTTCGAAGACGCGTAAATAATACAAGTCCATTTAGTGAACACTTAGAAAAGTTTCAGTCTCGAAGGCACGTAAATAATACAAGTCCATTCAATGAACACTTAGAAGAATTCTGGTCTCGAACCCATGTAAATAATACAAGTCCATTTCACGAACACTTAGAAAAATTCCAGCTTCGAAGACACGTAAATAATACAAGTCCAAACACTTAGAAAAGTTTTAGTCTCGAAGGCACGTAAATAATACAAGTCCATTTAATTAACACTTGTAAATATTCTAAGTTCAATTACGCAGACTTAGAAAATTTTCTACAACACTCGAAGTTTTATGAGTCCACTTTATTGTACTTGGAAGAATCGTCTTCCCACGTTGTATAATGACAGAGTTCCACGATGATAGTAGCAGCAAGAGTGTCCCCGCTGACTACTCAGCTGAGACTGTGTGAATAGGCTACAGTAGGTCCTCCTTTTATTCAATCCGGGATGTCTACGTCATAATACGGTTTGATTGAATATCTCCCGAATCCCTCGATGGATTTGCTTGAAACTCGAGCATTGGGATGTTTAGGTGATCCCAAACAAGATGACATATCACTCGATTTGCTAGCATCATTATTATAGAAATTTCAAAATTTTCTCCATCGGAACTCTCTAGAACAAGTGACGTGGAATCCAGAAAATACCAGTCAAGGCTGGTAACACGTGTTGAGACGAGCGGGCGGTCTAGCTAGCCCCTGTGGGTACGTCACAGCTCACAGTCGTCATACACTCGCTAGCTGGTCCTCGCTGCTGGTAAACAAATCAGGCGCGCTCGGAACATTACGCGTGGTAAATAAACTTAACTTATGCTCAAAAAATACTTATGTACAGGTCGTAACCGGTACACTATGAAGCCATTTCATCCCTGCCTTCCCACTATACTTCACCATTTCAGGTCTAATTTCATCTATTCCTGCTGCCTTATGAAAATGGAGTTTTTTTTAGCATCGTTTCCACTTCCTCAAGCATAATTTCACCAACATCATTTTCCTCCTCCCCATGAGCTTGGCTGTTTGCAACACCACCAGGATGATTTCCTTTTACATTGAGAAGATGTTCAAAATATTCCCTCCACCTCTCCAGTGATTCCCTGGGATCTATTATGAGTTCACCTGAATTACTCAAAACACTGTTCATTTCTTTTTCCCCCTCCCTTCCTAGGATTCTTTATTACTGTCCAGGTTATTACCAAAATCTTCCCATGACTTCTTTTTGGATTCAACAACTATTTGTTTCACTTTGTTTCTTTCATCTACGTACAAATCCCTGTCTGCCTCGGCCCTTGTTTGGAGCCATTTCTGATAAGCCTTCTTTTTACGTTTACAGGCTGCTCTCACTTCATCATTCCACCAAGATGTTCGCCTTTTCCCATCTTTACACACAGTTGTTCCTAGGCATTCCCTTGCTGTTTCTACTACAGCATCCCTGTATGCCACCCATTCACTTTCTATATCGTGAACCTGCTTACTGTCTACTGTTCGAAACTTCTCACTAATCATATCCATGTACTTCTGTCTAATTTCCTTGTCCTGGAGATTTTCTACCCTTATTCGTTTGCCGACAGATTTCACTTTCTCAACCCTAGGGCTAGAGATACTTAGTTCACTACAGATCAGATAGTGGTCTGTATCATCAAAAAATCCGCGGTTAACTCGTACATTCCTACCAGATTTCCTGAATTCGAAGTCTGTTAAGATATAGTCTATTATGGATCTGGTACCCCTAGCCTCCCATGTGTAGCGGTGAATAGCCTTATGCTTGAAGAATGTATTCGTAACAGCTAAACCCATACTAGCACAGAAGTCCAGCAAACGCTTCCCATTCCCATTAGCTTCCATATCTTCCCCACACTTACCAATCACTCTTTCGTATCCTTCAGTTCTATTCCCAACTCTCGCATTGAAATCGCCCGTTAGCGCTATTCTATCCTTGCTGTTGACCCTGACCACGATGTCACTCAATGCTTCATAAAACTTGTCAACTTCATCCTCATCTGCACCCTCACATGGTGAATACACGGACACTATTCTTGTCCTAATTCCTCCCACTGACAAATCTACCCACATCATTCGCTCACTTATGTGCCTAACAGAAACCATGTTGCGTGCAATGGTATTCCTGATAAAGAGCCCTACCCCAGACTCTACCCTTCCCTTTCTAACACCCGTCAAGCACAATTTTATAATCTCTATCTCTTCCTCATTATCTCCCCTTACCCGAATATCACTTACTCCTAGCACATCCAGAAGCATCCTCTTTGCTGACTCAGCCAGTTCTACTTTCTTTCATAAGCCCCATTAATATTGATAGCTCCCCATCGAATTCCATTTCGTTCGCCAAGTTGTATCCAAGGAGTCCCTCGCCTGTCAGATGGGAGTGGGTTTCCATTACTCCCATAGGTCCGAGGCTTGCTTAAAATGTTCTGAGCTCGGTAAATTCTTGAAGCAGGATGCTACCCTACTTGCACATAGTCCAAGTGAGAATCTCTCCTCTAACGGGTTATGGACCACCGGTGAATTGTATAGTCCTAGCCGCCTGAGCACAAGGAGGGCCATGACTCCGAATATGTCCGAGATGCCCACTCCCATTCCATAGCAACTGGTATCCCGACTCTCAGGACCATAGGGCACTCGGCCATTGCCCATGGTTCACGAACTAGGACGTGACTACAGTAACTCACAAACATGAACAATGTGAACAAATACAAGCGAGAAACTGCAGAGCAGAAAGTGTCCCTATGGTAGGCACGGCCAGCCACCCTAGGTTCTTATCCCCAGGGCCACGCATGAGCTCTCGCTTTGCTGGAGTGAAAAGGTTAACTAGCCACCAATGCATGTACACAAATGCCATTTATTGTTAGCATTCAGTAGAGTGTGATGCAGGTTTTCAAACATGTGTATTGTCCATAATATGCTTCTGCATCTTTGGAGGATATGACTTATGAAATGATGTCTGTATTTATCCACTTTAAAACTAAGATAACCTTTTGACAGGGCCATAGTGCATTCAGTCAGAAGTTGGGTGATGTGTTTTAACTGTGATGGTCCTTTTATACTTCTTAAGCTTCTCTCTGTAAATTAATGCTTTTCATTTATCATTGTATTATCACTATTGCTGAAGCTACAGTACAACTCCCCAGTGAGTTGAGGACCAGCACATCAATTGCAACTCGCCACTGTGTTCCTCGAACCACTCCACACTCCTGGCCTTATGACAACTGCCACTGCCGTTGGGAAACATGATCATTATGAAGGGGTGTATGTGGTCTGCAACCAGTGTACGATACTTCTGGCCGTCATGGTGCCTCGCACGAGCACAACTGGGTCCATGGATGCCCAAGCATAATTGAGCCGCCGCCAGCTTGTCTCCGTCCCGCAGTACGGGTGTCAAGGAGCTGTTCCCCTGGAAGTCGACGGATTCGCACCTTTCCATAGACAGGATGAAGAAGGTATCGGGATTCATCGGACCATGCAATGCTCTGCCACTGCGCCAACGTCCAGCGACAATGATCACGTGCCCATTTCAGTTGTAGTTGCCGATGTCGTGGTGTTGACATTGGCACACGCCTGAGCCATTGGCTGCGGAGGTTCATCCTTAGGAGTGTTCGGTGCACTGTGCGTTCAGACACACTTGTACTCTGCCCAGCATTAAAGTATGATGTTAGTGCCACCACAGTTCGTCGCCTCTCCTGTTTTACCGGTCTGCCCAGCCTACGACGTCCGACATCTGTAATGAGGGGTGGTTGCCCAACCCCTCAACGTTTGGACATGGTTTTGCCACTTTTTGAAGGCACTCACCACTAGTGTTGGCTACTGAATGCATGATTCGAAGCAGTGTATCGATTCATTCAAGTGTCCGAGTGAATCGATTCACAGGAACGGCGAGCTCACGGCACACGATTCAGCTTACTCCCAGCGGACAGTGCTGAGTGGCGCACTCACTGGACGTTGACGGGGAGCCGAGCTTCCACTGCAGTGAGACAGTGAATCATGGCACATCGAAAGAATCGTGAACGAGCGCGGCTCAGTGAGACACATGATACACACGGCTCCTTATCGGCTCACTGGACATGCGGAGAGCCGAGCTTGCGCTGCAGCGAGACAGTGAATCATGGCACATCGAAAGAATCGTGAACGAGCGCGGCTCAGTGAGACACATGATACACACGGCTCCTTATCGGCTCACTGGACACGCGGAGAGCCGAGCTTCCGCTGCAGCGAGACATACAGTGAGCCATGCTACACTGAAAGAATCGTATGTTATAATGGATTCTCGAGCTCAGCTCATTTGAAAATAATACCCATTTGCATTCACTGTCCTCTTCTTACAGGGAGGTTTAAATAATAGGGAGGTTTAAATAATAGATGGATTTATATGCAGTGTTAAAAAGGTAGTCACAACATAATTCTGAAGTAGCTAGTAAGTAGGTAAGCTATTAGGTTATACTGTTTATTAGATTAATGAATCTTAGTATTATAACTTAGTTGACATTTGACAATTAAACTCTACTCTAGCCTGCCCTATGACTATGAGTCATGCTCATGACCACTCAAAAGTACCTGTTTTATATTGGGAAGAAAGGCTCAGTATTTTCTCAGTTCATATGTCACATCGTTGCACAAGACTTCAATCATATGTGGACAGACGAAATGACAGTATGTTGAATCAGAAAACCAGCGGGCTACTGTACATCTCGGGCAGCCTATACAAAATATGATGATTTAAAAAAATCCTCAGCTGATAGAAAAATACATATTTTCAAAAATAACTGAGCGAGTTGTCGTGCGGTTAATATCGCTTGGCTATGCCCTTGCATTCGGGGGATGGTGGGTTTGAATCCCACCGTCGGCAGCCGTTAAGATGGTTTTCCGTAGTTCCCCATTTTCACTCCAGGAAATGCTTGGAACTGTACCTTAATTCAGGCCATGGCTGCTACCGTCCTAATCCTAACCTTTGCCACCCTGCGTCGCCGGAAACCTTCGATGTATTAGAGTAACTAGCATTTTTTCTAAGAAAGGAGTTCATAGTATGAAGACCAGATGGCAGCTGCGAGCACTGAATGCTGTTGCTGCTGTCTTACCAGCACATACTACACAGATGCAGTAGGAGCGGTGACCAATGAGCCGTGAATCGGATCACTGTATCGATTCAGTAACGTGAACGGAATCAAATGAATCGATTCAGTAAAATGAATCGAATGTCCCATCACTACTCACCACAGCACTCCTCGAACACCCGACAAGTCGTGCAGTTTCCAAAATGCTCGTGCCGAGCCTCCAGGCACTTTGCCCTCGGTTAAACTCAGATTGCGCGCCTTCCCCATTCTACACACAGACAGCATGCTCACTGATACTTAATGCACCATGCGTGTGTTTAACTAGCAGTCATTCCTCGTTAGGTGACGCTACTATCGCCTGGACGGGTTTATATCAATAGTAGGTAGGTGTTCATAATGTTTTGGCTGATCATTGTATACGATCCATACCCATACGCTGGTATGTACTGTCACTGCGTATGCATGTTTTTGGAGTTATGTTTGTAATACTGCTATCGCATAAACGTGATGAACATGATTCTTGAATACATTGGTCTGCCATCTCTTGTGAAGCTGAAAAACTGGTCAGAATATCTCTGAATTACTCTTTTATATGCCAGAAAGCAACTAAAGTATTTACTTCAGTGTCATAATGGCTAATCACGTGCGGGTTGGCTGGAGTAGTAGCGGATCACGTTTCCCATAAATCAAGTGTTTGCTAGTATAAAGAGTGACAAAGAGTATGAGTTTGACAGTGAAAGGTTCAGGTGATGATGTTAGTGTTATGAAAACCTCTGTTGAAGCTGAGACTGGGGGATAGAAGAGACAAAAATGTGCTTCTAACTTTTTTTGCAGTGAAAGTACATTTGTGCCTAATTTACATGTATTTTTAATTCAGGTAGTGGTATAAACAGGACAGCTCCCAAGGCAACAGTCTGGGTAAGTCATTTCTTCACTTTCTAACCCAGTCTACATGGAGAGCATCATGGTTGCTTAACATAGCACTTCAAAATGTTAGGAACAGATTTTACCACATTGAACACTGACATATTTGTAACGTGCTAACTGTTGTATACCGAGCATTTTAGCCATACTTCGAGGTTCTATAATGTTCACAATTTTGGAGCTATATCAGGAACTATATTTACCTGTCTCAGTACTGAATTGATTTGTTTTTCTTGTAATTTCGACATTAAAGTATAAAAGGGGGCCAATATATTTATCCCAATTTTGCAGTTTTTTATTTATTTCATATCATATATGTGTGGCTCCTTTGCTGAATGGTTAGCGTATTGGTCTTCGATTCAGGGGGCCCCAGGTTTGATTCTCGGCTCGACTAAATATTTTAACTGTGTTTGCTTCATTTCTCATGTCGTCCGTCTCCGTAGCGTAACGGTTAGTGTTATTAGCTGCCGTCCTCGGGGGCCCGGGTTCGATTCCCGGTACTGCCAGGAATTTAAGAATGGCAGGAGGGCTGGTATGTGGTTGGAATGGTACATGCAGTTACCTCCAATGGGGGTGTGCCTGAAAAGAGCTGCACCACCTCGGGATGAGGACACGAGTTTACTTTTTTTATTCCTCATGTTTGGGTACTAGGTGTTTGTATTCGTCTAAATACACTTCTCTTCATATACACACATCAGACCCTACTACTAACCACCCACTATCTAATACATCCCTCTGCATGAGATTGGACCAATTCCATATCGGTTACCAATCTCAATAAATTGGAAAACGGCCAGGAAGAAGTAAGCATTTCACATCTTGTACATGATTAAATTTCTTTCAGTCACACATATAGCACTGTTATTAGCATTCACATCTAAAAGAAGATACTGTATGTGATTGGTAAAGGCGATCCATTTCATACAGACCTAATTAATAATAACAACAATATGACTTTGTCCTAATAAAAACTGTTCAGCTACACCCTCAAAATCATTTTCATTATCTGAAAAATAACCGGTGTACTGAATATACCAAAACTCTTCTTCTTCTTCTTCTTCTTCTTCTTCTTCTTCTTCTTCTTCTTCTTCTTCTTCTTCTTCTTCTTCTTCTTCTGCCACCGTTTTTCTCACACCTGTGGAGTAGCGGGTGCAAACTGTGTCGCACTTTGGATTTGGCTTCCGGGCGCCAACCCTAGGTAGCGTGTTTCTGTGGTGGTTGGTAGTTTGGTATGTTGTATGTATATAAAGAGGAGAGTATTGGGGCAAACACAAACAGCCCATCCCCGAGCCAGAAGAATTAATCGGACAAGATTACAATCCCCGACCCAGCCGGGAATCGAACCTGGGGACCCTCTGAACCATCATCGCTGACCATTCAACCAAGGAGTCAGACTATTGAATATACCAAAACTAGGTGGCAGAATTCAGTTACAAACTTGCCAAATTGCAAGATATATTCCATTGATTTATATGCATTTATATTTCACTATTACCACCAAAATTGGGTGTGTTTTTTCATGTGCATTTTTTGATGTAGGGTGGGGAGCTTTCATAATCTTTGCTGTCATTTTTGGATCCTGAATTACAGTTTATAAGGGTGTCTAGCATGCTATTGCCTAGAGAGGCAAGATACCATGTCATAAATGTACCTGGGAGTAAGTGGGGAAAGGGGAAACAATGTGTGCAGAACATTTACTTGCTACTCTTCAAAACAAGCGTTTGTTTTCTGTGCAGCAATGGTTAGTGGTCTTACCTATTTGCAGAATAATAAACTGCATTGCAGCCATTCATGTTAAACAGAAGGGACAGGGTAGTATTTCAAGCAAGTGAGGATTTATTCGTTAAGCAGTGCAAGGGCTCTGTATATGGCAGTAAGTACACCATGTTGAATGTATCAAAGTGTGTGCGTTTTTGTAACAGAAATTTCACCATATATCGACGATTGATAACTTGATCGGCTCAGTAGTATGATGTCACTGTTCAAGTAAATCTGAATCAAAGGATTTGCACACTAGGTCATTGCTCGTGCCTATACAGTTGAAACAATTATGCTGAGTTCTGTAGAGCATAACTATGTATGCAAAATCATCTCTGTCTGTACTTTTTGATTATTAACGTGGTACTTGGATTTATACTGGCTTAAATTAGCTTAGGACAGTAACTTTTTTTAAATGTACTTGACATGAAACTCCCTTTTAAGGAAAGCCCCTATTTAAGGAACTGATATCAAATCCTCCTGAGGTGTGTTAAAAAGGGATTGTACTGTAGTTATTTCTAAAGTGAAGCTTCAGTCTTGAGTGGCTAGGATGAGTTTAAAAACCCATCACTTGAGTAAAAGTTTTATATATATATATTGTGCCATTTCACCGTTCTATAGTTACTATATTTGGAACAAAAATGGCGCTTCGGCTATTAGCGGGTCAGAATAAAAACAATTAACAGCTGTATGAACTGAAGAGATGATAAATTCAACCGGCAATCACAGAAGGAATTCTTTTTTTAGAAGGCAGTGCGAAAGAATGACGAGAGCGGATTATTTAAATCCATTATTGAAAAAAAATCTTCCATTAGAGAAAGGATTCTTAATTGAGCACTACACCAAGAAAGACGGAATCGCGTAAAGAAACCCAGTAATAATTGGAGAGTTTAGTCTACTGTTAGAGATAAGATCAAGTCAACGATAACCCGCCGAACACCAGCTGTATTTGACATATACGTGAGATAAAAGACCAGCTGATAAGAAACGTCAAGTTGGAGCTTCACTACGTCACGGTTGGGCTCGGAACATTTTATTTGCCCGATACTGCATAACATCAAGAGAACTGAAGTAGACGGAACAGAGTGCAATCCTTAAAGCACATAAAATTCATAACGTTTCGGCGAGCAAGGCAGTTTGAAACAAGACGATATTTAGAGTCTTATAGGCAAATTAAGCGGAACAGAAAACAAATATACTGACCACATTAGCATTACTAAGCAGATTACCATGTGTAAATCCACTAATGCCTTGTATTATTCTGTCCTTGATGCAATGGAGGCTGTCATGATGTTCTAAGAAGCTGAGGCGAGGACTACTCTGGCTATGGTAACGCTTGACGAGATGGATGATCCAGGAGGATAGTAGTCAGCTGTGATGACGAGATGATTCCTTGTTACTTAAGCCGAACCAGGGAGCAAGACCTACCATCCCATGACGATCAACAGCGAGATGGAAGCCAGATCCAATAAGCAAAGATAAGTCCCCATTTAAGTCGTATCGTAAGTAGAAAACCTTATTCTTTGGGTTAATGTATAATATATGTAGTAACATTTTGTGTGCGTAATTAATATACGTGTGTGTGTTCACAAGGAAATAGGTATTCATCCAAAGTTACCGTAAATTCCAAACATAGGCGTTAAAGTACCAGTGAAATGCCGTTCGTAAATCTGTCAATATGAGAGTGGAGAAGTGATTGATATTTTTTTTTTCTCATAATTTGTTGTCAGTGAAATATTAGAGTATTATGAGGAAACTAATATTTATATGCATGATGGTTTTGACTAATAGCAAGCGTAAAGATCGTATTTAGGGAGTATTACAAGGAAATTTGATGGCACAATTTTAAGGTTACAGTGTACTATTTATTTGATACTATGACAGTAATGGTAATGAATATATATATGTGCAGGTGATAGTACATATGTTGTGTTTTGATGGAATGAGTGCTTCAATTATAAATGCTACGCGATAATGGAAGTGTTAAATAATGAATATAGTTAGCATATGAATTGCTAGTGTATTTTGATGGTGATAGTTACTGTTATTTAAGGTGTCGGTCATAGTATTTCTTCGAGAAATGGTAGTATGTGTGGGTTGCACATGCTAAGGTGTCGGAGGTGAAACGTACTGTTTCTGATTGCTATTTTATTCCCTAATATATATATGATACAGTTTAGAATACGATCTTAATGCCATCACTAAAGAATTAATTGAATAAGTAGGATCTTCGAGGAGCCGAGAGATCACTTACATAAACATTTAGACCTTCACTGACATAACTACGACTGTTTTCATATATTCTCACTTACAGCAAGTCAGCTTACGATTTATTTATTTTCTCTTGGAGCAATATTAGTCATCACTGGTAACTTAGACTTTCATATGTGGATTTTAGATGAGGATAGAGTCTTCCTATGTGTTAGTTTTTCCATACATGGTATTTCGTTGGATTATTAATCGTGATATACTTGGAAATGTTATGGTAAGTCATATACGCACTTTAGCTGAAATTTAACCATGAATTAAAGGAATAATTGAATAATTTAGCAATGTAATCCTTACGATGGAAATAATTTGAAAATGCTTACGACTTAAAGTGGACTTAGTTTTGCTTATATGGAGGCTAATTGGTACAAAATATGAAACATTGAACAAATTGAAACTTCGAATAGAGTAGATACCTAAGAATCAGACAGTAATCCTTTCACACGATTTTTCTACTGTGCGTGGACATTGAGATGAACTGTTTTCAACCGAGTGATATATATTTCTGTAATTGTATGCGAATTTAATTCAGGCAATTGAATCTTGATGGTTTCGAGAAGCAACTTAACTTAATTTTCAGAGATTCCAGATCTTAATTAATTAATTAATTAATTAATTGAGTCATTAATTATTGGCCATTTTCTGTGCGTTTTCCTCATTTTCCAATTGAACTTTAATTTGAATTGTATATAGTAGGAATATAGTTTATTTTACTTAGAACTTTCGGATGCATCCAAATAATTCATTCATTACAAACATTATAATAATTATAATTATTGCAATTATCCAACTTTTTCAATTATGTTGAGTAATTTTACTTATTATGTAATTTAATTATTTTTCCTTTCATTTGAATTCCTTGGAAACTACTTAGTTATAATACAATTTTTCGTTAGGCTAAGATTATGATTCAGATGAATAAGGCCTAAGTTCATTATTTTATTTATTTATCAGAGGTTTTCCCAAACCTATTTCTTCAAGACAACATCAATATATTTATTGAGAAACTGATTGAATAGGAAACCTGCTATACTGTATAAATGATTTTCAAGGTAATCAACGTTTATTCCAATTCATCCATAAATCAATTTATGAATAAAAGTTTAGTAGAGTAATATTGGATTCTTTCAATGTCTGCTTAGAGTAAGTACTAGATATAGGCTTGGAATGATTAATTTTCATTGCGATCATGATGACATCATGTACGGTGTTCTTGGCAAGCCACGATAATCTGATTTTTGCGATAAATTTTGGTATCAAAAATATACGGTAACCGACTAATAGTGTGTTGAAGACGTTCATTTACGTAGGTTGGTATTTACCGTAGGCCGTCGGTGTTTCTTTCTCACGCGGAACTCACAACCCAAGAATATTCGGCAGATGAAAGTATTATCAAGAGCTAGTCTGGAAACTCGTGTAGTCAACCTGGACGCGGGATGGTGCAATATATATATATATATATATCAGGATAAGATGGTCTCTTTCTAAATGCAACCTTGCATTGAAGTTCAAATAGTTTATATCTTCTCTGTTTATGAGAAAATGTATCACTTAAAGCTCAAAGATTAACCAGTGGTGCTGTGAATGTGTACATATGTTGTTTGGTGAAAGACGGGTAGGTAAATGCGGTTCCTAGGGCATTCACTGGCCTAATGAGCCAGATGGAATGTGACACTGTTGAACTGGCCCCACTTTCATTACACGGTACCTGTCAGATCTAAGGTATAAGATCAAGTCCAGTGTATTAAGATACTGCAATGTACTTTCAAGCGTTCTCTGCTTACAGTATGAGTTATGGAGAAGCATGCAAGTTTTAAAATTCAGGTGGTTAATTTTGTGGAGAAACACGGTAATTGTTGAGAATTTAATGGACTGAGTTTTGTTTACACTAGGGATGAAAACGGATAGTTACTCTTGATAACGCCAACCAATCAAGAAAAGCATTGCAGGGGATGAAAAGTGGAAACATTCCTAAGGTCAATAAAGAGCTACTTCACTAAGTGAAATGTTTAAAGCATGTGAAATCGTGAAAAAGCAAGGTATCAGCCGTGTGAAACTGGAAGTGAACCGTGGCTAGATAGCCAGATTCATGGAGGTGGTGGTGGTGGTTATTATTATTTTAAGAAGAATTACAACTTGGCAACCATCCTCAGTTCATGGAGAGGAAGTGAAACAGCAGGGGAGCATATTTGGCTGTTACAAATAGAATCCTACAAGCTTTTATTACTTTTATTTATATTCAGTAACATGTTAAGAACATAACAAAATGCAATCCATTATTACTGTTTCAATTCTAATCAAGTTTGATTTACTAACTTCCTGCATATACTTTGCATCCTGATTTAAGCTTGAATTTTCAGGGGGTAAATGTGAGAATATGCATAGTAAATACAATAATTCTCATGAGTTCCTTCTACTTTCATGCTCTTTAGTAGCTTGTACCACTATTGCACCACCTTTATTCTGACCAAACAGATCACCTCAGTTTATTTATTTAAACACTATAAGACCTGTCTGTCGGTGTGACATAAAGCAAATTGTAAAAAAAACAACAACGGCGGGTGATGAATAATTTCCTAACAAGGTACCATAAATGTGTTGTGAATGAAGTCTGGCAGCTTCAACACTTCCTTTCATAATTTGGTTAGTAACAAACTTTTTTTGCAAGCAATATATCCATAAACTAAAATTCTTGAAGAAATTAAAACCAAGTGAATAGTTATAAACTTTTTAAATCTGTGTGTGTTACCTACTCGCTACTGACATCAACACAGTATATGAGTACACACTCAGCCGTTCTCACTACTGACCTTGACCTGCATGCAGTATACAAGCAGATTCTCATCCATGTGCCAGGTAAAGCATATTTGATCATCTGTAGTAGGGTACATGAGAGTCTAGTTTGGTGCCAAGATTAGAAACAGTATTATATAAGGATATTGAAACTAGAAGGAATAGCATCTGCATGATGTTAGATTCATTCTATTCACAGCAAAATAATAATGAGAACCTATTATTAGAGAAAAGCAGGAAGGAAATGACAACTTCTTATTGCTACTTGCTTTACGTCACACCAACACAGATAGGTCTTATGGCGACGATGGGACAGGGAAGGGCTAGGAGTGGGAAGGAAACGGCCGTGGCCTTAATTAAGGTACAGCCCCAGCATTTGCCTGGTGTGAAAATGGAAAACCACGGAAAACCATTTTCAGGACTGCCGACAGTGGGGTTCGAACCTACTATCTCCTACTGGCCGCACTTACGCGACTGCAGCTATCGAGCTCAGTAATGACAACTTCGTATTGGCCTGATGCAATTGAAAAAAATTAAATTCTTTAAATGTTTCAAAGATGCCCCAAATGCCTTTTGTAGTGCTGTGGATTATTATTTTATTAGATCCATGCAAAATGAAGATGGCATTGGAACAATGAAAATTCTGGAAGGGGTTTAGATGATAGGGAACCTACAAAATTCTCTACACTTTACTGTTCTGCATGTGTGACCATTTTTATGTCTTCAGTCCTTTCCCTGACAGGTGGCTGTATATTATGCAACATCAAATATTGACCTCAACTCGGTGAAACAGTATTCCTTAATCTGCAATTTTAAAGTGATCCCAGATTTTAGGTTTTTATAGAACGTGGTAACAGTTTCTGTATTTACTCGCTTACTGGATCTCCTCACATATAATACCCCTCTGGCTTTTCAGGACAAGGAAAATTAATAAATTAATGCTCACATATAAGACCCCAAACATAATTCATCAAAGAAGATCAGGGATTCAATTTTGTAGCACTACAACAACAGTGCAATATCGTATTTTGAATTTTAATGAACCAATGACCACTATGCCATAACTTCCTTTTGATAGTGAACTGTAACACGAAAAACAAAATAGTAGTTTTACCACAGCTTTCACTAACATGATCGAATATTGGCACAGTCAAACAGAGAAACTACTTTTAACTACTTTTCATGACACCGAAAAGGTGAATATTCCGAGATCACTGTCGAAGTGCTGGGGTATGCAAGTTGAGAAATTATGGTTTTGGACAAAGATTTGTTTTATAGGAGAATTTATAGTATGAAATAGTCGGCTTTTGAGCTTCTTCTTCTTCCGCTCCAAAAATTTTCCATCCTGTCGGATCTGGCTGCCCTTTGGTTGTCAGTAATGGTGTACTTCCTTCATTCGAATGTTATGAGTTTGAATCATAAGTGTTTAATCCTTAGAATCCTATTCTCTTCTCTGCATTCAATGTGGAGCTTTGATAAATTTAATTTTCTAAATCATTCATGATCTGTGTGAACCACGTGTTTTTTGTTTTATTTTTCCAGAAGTAACTAATTCTGATTTGAATATTAAAATTTGAAATTAACTTTCCTTATGTATCCATATCCTGCTTACCTCCAAGAAATAATGTTAGTTGACTAGCTTATCAAAATGCATCGGCAGAATTTTAATTCTTACATTCGTCTGGGAAAGACACTGTGGAACTTCAGTATTGCACTATTATGCACTGTTATATTGTGTTCCTGTCTTAAGTTAATGCCATATATTTTTGTCGATCTTCAAAGTGTTCACTCTCAGGGCCAAATACAATAGCTGAAATAAGTTTGAAAATTATTCAAAAATGTGCTTATGAGAGTTTTAACCCTCGAAGTGCCAATTGTTTTCCTGTAAATGCAAAGCCATTTACTGAGGCTTTGCACACTTTTATTTATTTAATTTTTTTATTGTTAAATCACTTTTAGAAAGAGAAACGTTTGACATACCGCACACCATTTTACTCAGAAGACTATGTTTTACATCTTTGTACAGCGAGTTTCTCTAATCAGTTGGCTGGCAGGTGCGCCCAGCTTATCTCCCTCCCGTGACTCATCACTCCCAACTCCGCAGCATAGCAATGAGGACAGCATTTTGCTCACTTTATCCGTGCATGACATGAAATAACAATTAAAATTAAGAAAATTAGTAATTAAGAAAATGAGCTCTTACCTCATGACAGGGGATGTTGGAAATGTTCTCCTCCTCCATGCACACATTTCTGGCATTGTCTTAGGAAACACTGATTCACATGCCTAAGTTCGTCTTCCAAAATTCAAGCAATTTCTCTCTGGATATGTTTAATTGTAACATTTTCGTAGTCCGCCATGCTGAGCCCTTCGAAACCCCGGCTTCTTGTCCAAGTCATCCTAGGGATTTTGTAGGTATATGTTCTAATCTTTCTGCGACTTCATTTACTTTTTCCTCCTTAAATACACATTTTTTAACACTTTGCTTCTTATCGAGTAAAGAATCAGTTCCTCTCAATTTGTTTACGTGTACACCTGGAAATTGTGTTACAAATCACCTAACGACTTCCCTGCAAGACTCTATTTTCAGGTAATTGTCGTACATACTCTTTCGTCTACCGTGTAAACATGTGGAGGCATTATGAGAATTATACCCCGAAGTAACCCTTCTCGACTCGAGAACAGTTCTAGCGACAGGTAATGTCCAATAACGGACCATTTATATTGGTACAACACTTAATACACGTTGTAAACACGGACCTGAACTGCGAAGTGTAGGTATTGCTGTGTAACGGGAAGTGATGAGTCAACAGGAGGCAGATAAGCTGGCCGCGCCTGCCGGCCAACCGATGAGAGAAGCTCACTGTACTAGATAATATTAATTCACTTACATGTCCGGTGAGTATCAGACGATCAAAATTTTGAAAAACTAACTACATTTTTTTTAAATTCAGATTTTCATGTTAACCACTAACAAAATGCCTACCAATTTTTTTTAAAACTACTATATATATAAAACATGCAGAATTTCTTTTAGGTTTCATGTGCACCCAGTTTGAATTCAGGAATAAAGGCTCATTAGAACTAAAATTCCGAGCTGCACACATTTCCATTGGCTGCCGAGCACTATTGATAAACTTAACCATGAGAGGTTAATATGGTTGTTTGATCCATATTGACTAGTCAGAAATGTATTACAGAACTATTTAATATAGTTTTATTAGAATCTGCCTTGTCAATACACTTTGAACAGAACAGTTCTTTGAACTGACCACTGATGAAGGGAATGGTTGACTTCCTGAAACTTGTATGGTTAAATAAATAGTTTTCTTTCATTAATAAGTGTATTGACAAGGCGGATTCTAATGAAACTATTTTAAATAGTTCTGTAATACATTGCCGAGCACTACTCAAAATCATCGTCGGAGAGTTTCCTTTTCCTGCCAGGCGTCATAAATGCTGCAGTTTATGGTAGCATAATATTAAAATTGAGGATTTGAGCTCGCAGTGTCAAGATTGGGAAAGTCTGGGCTTGGCAATGGAGAGACATCACTTGGCATGATATGTTCTAAAGTGAAAATCCACAGCCTGTTTCCAGTCATTCAACCGCATCAGGAATGAATGATTGAATGAAGCCCCCATCTGGCGGTGACGATAGGAATTGTGCCAGCTGCCGAAGCCTGTCGCAGTTCTCTGGAGCAATGATTAATGACTGAGAGATGAAATGAAATTATATTGGAGAGTGTTGCTGGAATGAAAGATGACAGGGAAAACCGGAGTACCTGGAGAAAAACCTGTCCCGTGACTGCTTTGTCCAGCACAAATCTCACATGGAGTAACCAGGATTTGAACCACAGAACCCAGCGGTGAGAGGCCGGCATGCTGCTGCCTGAGCCACGGAGGCTTTTCATGTTCTAAAGTATTATACTAAATTTATTCATTGCAAACTCTGTACCAAGTTTCTCTGTGAACAAAACCCTACGTCCCCAAGTGATGCAGTTCTTATGGAAATAAAATATAACAGCTCCAACAGGAACATTCGGTTTTTGACTCGTTCATCTCTTAAAGTGTTTTTTGAAAATTTCACAGCAGAGTAAATATGCTCAATATGAATGAGTCATTAACAGATGTATAATGATATTATATATGATTACGTGAATCCCTGCACAATGTTGGCATCTACATTGCGTTGCAAACACGATGTTTGGCACTTCTAGGGTTAAAAAAGCATCCAAAGTGCAGTATGTAAAATGTGTTGAGCTTTCAGCTGTGTTCTTATAATAGCATAGTCATAAGAAATTATATCTGAGCTCAGATTTGTAAAATTGAGGTTCTTCGTTTTTCTGTTATTAGGCAGCTAATGTTATTGTGAGTGACTGACTGATAAGTACAAGTGACATCATTTTAAATCACATAGTCAACCACCTGGTGCTTATTCAAGCAACTGCCATATTTTATTGGATTTTGTTTTAATGCTTACCAAACTCGGTTATCTCTCATTAATTTTGTTTTGTATTTCACATTTTGTTCAATTTATGTGTCGTATATGTATTTGAATTAGGTTGTTATTATTTTCAATATTATTTGCTATTGTAATTAAGTCAATGTGAATTTTGTGACGTACAAAGAATCCTTTTGGTGCGAGTAAAGTTGAGAGCTTAACATATAACAAACCATATTTATTTGTGAAATTTTCATTCAACAAAAATTGTTCTGCATGTTGCATTGTGAGAGATTATACCTAAATAAACTCTCCCTTCTGAATCTCAGTTCATAGGGAGGGTATACCTCCACAGTTGTTGAGAAGATAATATTTTGTGGGATATTTTCAATCTTATTCTGTATTTACTTGTGTAATTTTTCCACTTTGCAAAACATTTTAACCACCAAAAATGGGGGCAGGGAATATTATGCAAATTTAATTTTGAAACAAAAATACCATTGGAATTCCACCACTTCCGAAGAGAAGGGTTGTTCCTCTTCACGAAGCTATACAGACACACTCTTCATGCTTTAAATTGTGAGATTTCTATATTGCTTTTCTCTGCATTTCTAGCACCTTTTAATTCTAGCCTTTCATACAAAACTGAATAAGTGTCATCTCTTAATGCAGTTACATATTTTAATAGTTCTTTTTTGATTTCTGCACACTGGCCTGATTTTGGTTCCTGAAATGATAAGGTGATCTTCTTGGCACACTACAACTGTCCATTTTATTTATGCCAGTAGCATACATCTCATGGCTGTACACAAAACTCACGCGCTGCAGCATGATTGCTATTACTTTCTGCTAATGCATTAATAATAATCATCATCATCATCATCATTTCCTTAAGCCTTGTTGCTGTAACCATTGGTCTCTTCTCTCTGTAATTCCTTTCATATGTGCGTAACCTTGGCACCCCATGATCTCCGCTACCTTTTCTAGGATGATCTTGCATAGTTTTCCTCTGCCCTTCTTATCCAGTACTTTGCCTTCAAATATATTCTGCAATAAATGGTTATGCCGGAGAAAATGAGCAAATACTGATGTTTTCCTCTTCTTTACTGTTTTCAGAAGAAGCCTTGGAATATTTATTTCTTTAAGCACTTTGTCCACCTTGTCCTGTTGTTGGCCAGTATGCCTGTTTTATTAATATATCTACTGGTTTAGCTGCTATTTTTACCATTAGCCTGTTATCAAAGCGATATTTGTTCAGCACGTTAGTGGCGTATTAATTCCTTAATAGTACAGCCACTCCACACTGCCCACCATTCCTTACTCCACTATAGATAATTCTGAACTATTCACTGTTAAAATCTCCTTTTCCAGGTCACCTAGTCTCACATACTCCTAGGATGTCTATATTGTTCTCATCCATAATACATTTTAGTTTCTCCAGTCTTCCTGTTTTCAACATTGTCTTTGTATTCCAGATCCCTCTCTTGATTCCTTCTTCATACCTCAGAGGCTTTCCCTGCCAGATCTTGGTGTCTTTGTACCATGATCATTAGTATCCAGATTACAGTTCGCACCCTCCACGGTTGCTATATTAGGGAGATAATGGGATGGTTTTCCATTGCCTTCCACATCACAGTTTTACTGCCATTCAAATCGTCCTGACCTTGCCAGTAAATGCTCATTCACAGTCTAGTTGAAAACCTTAGTCCTGCACTGTGCTGATACTGGTAGTGCTGCTCCCACTAACAGATTGTATTTGTATTAATCCCTCAGTACAGGGCTGCCTCTTCCGCCATCTCCACTGTACCGAAGCCCTTCTTCTCCGCTCTAGGTACTGTTGAGATCTTCACTCACAACCCTGAGCTGGGACCTTTACCACATATTACACTTTGAGTTAGATGCACACAAAATGCTGTCAGTTGTGTACACTGTTTTATTTACAAGTTATTTGCACATATTCTACACACATGCACTAGTAAACTGCCATCTTGATACAAAAGGCTACGAAGAAGAAGACTGCACACTTGCATGTCAGTGTACTACCAATCACAACATGAATTAACATACTCGATTAATGACTTGCACTCATGTTGTTGTTGTTTGAGTCATCAGTCCATAGACTGGTTTGAAGCAACCCTCCATGCCACCCTATCCTGTGCTAACCTTTTCATTTCTACGTAACTATTGCATCCTACATCTGCCCTAATCTGCTTGTCATATTCATATCTTGGTCTACCCCTACCGTTCTTACCCCCTACACTTCCTTCAAAAACCAACTGAACAAGTCCTGGGTGTCTTAAGATGTGTCCTATCATTCTATCTCTTCTTCTCGTCAAATTTAGCCAAATAGATCTCCTCTCACCAATTCGATTCAGTATCTCTTCATTCGTGATTCGATCTATCCATCTCACCTTCAGCATTCTTCTGTAACACCACATTTCAAAAGCTTCTATTCTCTTTCTTTCTGAGCCAGTTATCGTCCATGTTTCACTTCCATACAATGCCACGCTCCACACAAAAGTCTTCAAAAACATCTTTCTAATTCCGATATCAATGTTTGAAGTGAGCAAATTTCTTTTCTTAAGAAAGCTCTTCCTTGCTTGTGCTAGTCTGCATTTTATGTCCTCCTTACTTCTGCCATCGTTAGTTATTTTACTACCCAAGTAACAATATTCATCTACTTCCTTTAAGACTTCATTTCCTAATCTAATATTTCCTGCATCACCTGCCTTCGTTCGACTGCACTCCATTACTTTTGTTTTGGACTTATTTATTTTCATCTTGTACTCCTTACCCAAGACTGTGTCCATACCATTCAGCAACTTCTCGAGATCTTCTGCAGTCTCAGATAAAATAACAATATCATCGGCAAATCTCAAGGTTTTGATTTCTTCTCCTTGGACTGTGATTCCCTTTCCAAATTTCTCTTTGATTTCCTTTACTGCCTGTTCTATGTAAACATTGAAAAGGAGAGGGGACAAACTGCAGCCTTGCCTCACTCCTTTCTGGATTGCTGCTTCTTTTTCAAAGCCCTCGATTCTTATCACTGCAGACTGATTTTTATACAGATTGTAGATAATTCTTCGTTCTCGGTATCTGATCCCTATCATCTTCAGAATCATAAATAGCTTGGTCCAATCAACATTATCGAATGCCTTTTCTAGATCTACAAATGCCATGTACGTGGGCTTGTCCTTCTTGATTCGATCCTCTAAGATCAGACGTAAAGTCAGGATAGCTTCACGTGTTCCTACATTTCTTCTGAAGCCAAATTGATCTTCTCCCAACTCAGCTTCAACTTGTTTTTCCATTCTTCTGTAAATAATACGTGTTAAAATTTTGCAGGCATGAGATACTAAACTAATGGTGCGGTAGTTTTCACACCTGTCAGCACCGGCTTTCTTGGGAATAGGTATAACAACATTCTGCTGAAAATCGGATGGGACTTCTGTCTCATACATCTTGCAGACTAAATGAAATAACCTTGCCATGCTGGTTTCTTCTAAGGCAGTCAGTAATTCAGAGGGAATGTCATCAATTCCAGGTGCCTTGTTCCTATTGAGGTCACTCACAGCTCTGTCAAACTCTGACCTCAAAATTGGGTCTCCCTTTTCATCAGCATCAACAGCCTCTTCATGTTCCAGAACCAAATTATCTACATCTTTACCTTGATACAACTGTTGGATATGCTCCTGCCATCTTTCTGCTTTGTCTCCTTTCCGTACGAGTGGTTTTCCATCTGAGCTCTTAATATTCATACACCTAGATTTCCTTTCTCCAAAGGTTTCCTTGATTTTCCTGTATGCAGCATCTACCTTTCCCAGGACCATACAGCCTTCGACATCCTTGCATTTCTCCTTCAGCCATTCTTCCTTAGCTGCCTTGCACTTTCTATCCACTTCATTCTTTAATCGCCTGTATTCTTTTCTGCCCTCTTCATTTCTAGCATTCTTGTATTTTCGTCGTTCATCAATCAGGTCTAGTATCTCCTGAGTTATCCACTGATTCTTAGTTGATCTTTTCTTCCTTCCTAACATTTCTTCAGCAGCCCTACTGACTTCATTTTTCATGACTCTCCACTCTTCCTCTATAGTGTTTCCTTCAGCCTTTTCATTTAGTCCTTGTGCAACATGTTCCTTGAAACAATCCCTCACATTCTTTTCTTTCAACTTGTCTAGATCCCATCTTTTTGCATTCTTTCCTTTCTTCAATTTCTTCAACTTCAGATGGCATTTCATGACCAACAAGTTGTGGTCAGAGTCCACGTCTGCTCCTGGGAAAGTTTTGCAATCCAACACCTGGTTTCTGAATCTCTGCCTAATCATAATGAAGTCTATTTGATACCTTCCAGTGTCTCCAGGTCTCGTCCACGTATACAGCCGTCGTGTGTGGTGTTTGAACCAAGTATTGGCAAGGACTAAATTATGATCAGTGCAGAATTCAACCAGACGACTTCCTCTTTCGTTCCTTCGTCCCAATCCAAATTCTCCTACTGTACTACCTTCTCTTCCTTGGCCTACCACTGCATTCCAGTCTCCCATCACAATTAGATTCTCGTCACCTTTTACATATTGTATTAAATCTTCTATCTCCTCATATATTCTTTCGATTTCTTCATCATTCGCTGAACTAGTAGGCATATAGACCTGCACTATTGTGGTGGGCATTGGTTTGGTGTCTATCTTGACGACAATAATTCTTTCACTATGCTGGTTGTAGTAGCTTACCCGCTGCCCTATTTTCTTATTCATTATTAAACCAACTCCTGCATTTCCTCTGTTTGATTTTGTGTTGATAATTCGGTAGTCGCCTGACCAAAAATCTTGTTCTTCCTGCCAGCGTACTTCACTTATGCCAACTACATCTAACTTTAGCCTATCCATCTCCCTTTTCAGATTCTCTAACCTACCACAACGATTCAAACTTCTAACATTCCACGCTCCGACTCGCAGAATGTCAGTATCCATCTTCCTGATGATCGCCCCCTCTCGTGTAGTCCCCACCCGGAGATCCGAATGGGGGACTAGTTTACCTCCGGAATATTTTACCCGGGAGGAAGCCATCATCAGTACATCATTCATACAGAGAGAGCTGCATGTCCTCGGGAGTTAGTTACGGCTGTAGTTTCCCGTTGCTTTCAGCCGTGTAGCAGTATCAACACAGCTAAGCCATGTTGAGTATTATTACAAGGCCATATCAGTCAATCATCCAGACTGCCGCCCTTGCAACTACCGAAAGGCTGCTACCGCCCTTTCGATGAACCATTCGTTAGTCTGGTCTCTCAACAGATACCCATCCGATATGGTTGCACCTGCGGCTCGGCTATCTGCATCATTGGGACACGCAAGCCTCCCCACCGCGGCAAGGTCACATGGTTCGCAGAGGAGGCTTGCACTCATAACTCTTGTTAAACAGCAACTCAACTCTACCCTGAAAACTGCCTCTTTATATGCGCTGTCTGGCCAGACTTCTAGAAGAATATGACACAACATGTTTTCTGATAATTTTTCGAGAGTCCCCAATAGCCTGCTACCCAATACAATGTTAGGAATTTTCTACACAATTTCACTCCCACATTGCGTTGTTCTAGACTATTACAGTGTGTTGCACAATATTGCATTGGATTATACATCATATATACAGGTAATAATAAATAATAATAATAATAATCATTGTAATTGTTGAGCTCGATACTTCCATTATTTACCCATGGGTTAGAGAATTGTTTGCAAGTTATACTAGTCTATTACACTTGCATCATGCTCTGGGACTCTCATAGACAGGGGTGCCACTTTCTGGGCAGGGCTGCCTCTAAAGAGGGGTCCCTACCTGCTACTTGAACATCCCTATCCGCTGAAGAATCACTACTAACAGTGCCAGATACATTCTCTCCATATAACATACAACTACTGCTTTACTCTACAGTTTTGTTGATAATGTGCTAGCTTCTGGAGTAAACATAGAAATATGCTGCCATAGAGTTGCATGATGCAACTATGTTCTTTGTTGATGTTTTCTTCTTTGAAATATGGGACCAGTTGACAAACTGTATGTTCTTCTGTGATTTTTTCATCCTTAACATCTGCAGAAGGCATCTTCATGTCATCTTCAGTTCTTGGGTCTAATGGGCCATGACTTGCTCCTCTTTGATATCTAGTTCCTGTTCCATTTTATACAGCGTATGATGTACTTAAACCATGTTGCAGTTGTAATATAATCACTGACTTTGCATTATCATGTGTACAAATAATGGCAGCAACCTTTTCTTATTTCCTGAATGACATTTATAAATGATCTGACATTGATTTTCAGTACACTAATGTTTTTCTTCATCCTCCTCCTATCCCCTCATCCAGCTGCTGTCGGGTCGGGGCACTTATGGTACTTCTCCACCTTCCTCTTCCATCATTTTGTCCCATTCCAGGTTTCTTCTTCACTCCTCTTTATTGGATCGATCCACTATGTTTTAGGTCTCGTTTCACTTTCATTCCCCCAAACTTCATCTCCATCGTATATTTTGGTATTCCTTTCTCCTCCATCCTCTTTGCATGTCCAAACCATCTTAGTTTATTCCTAGCAGTTCTCTCATTTAGGTTTTCTGATCCTATTTCCTTTCTAACATTTTCGTTTCTCACTCTGTCTTTCCTCCCTACTTGTCATTGTCCAGGTCTCAGCCGCATAAGTCAGTATGGATGCATAATACATTTTGTACACTCTCTCTTTACACTTCCTTGGTACTTCCTCATTCTAGACCAGGTTTCTTACACTTTGGTAGAATGCATTGTCCCTTTAACCCTGTTGCTAATCTCCATGTCCAACCTTTAATTCTACATTAATTCACTCCCTAGGTATTTGAAAATGTCCACAGTTTTTAAGACTTTCACCACCAATTTTCACAGTACCTTTTCCTTGTCTTTCTCCTCTTGATATTACCACTGTCTTGTTTTTCTCTGCACTGATTTTCATGCCACACTTTTCAATTTTCTCATTTAGTGCATCAAGTCGTTCTTGTACTTCTTTGCTGTTTGTCTCGAGACCACAGTATCATTTACAAATAGTAATAACTTCTATTTCTCATAACGTTCAGTATTAATTTTGTCATTGAACTCTAGAAGACTGACAAGAGCAAGCAAAAGAAACTTGAACTTAATTCAAAGGGGTTTCGTGCGTTAGAGGTTCGGGGCGCCGTGTAAAATGAAAAACGCCAGTACTCCTTAATGGAATGTATCATACAGAAATAACAATTAACAAAATAAAACTGCACAAGGTGTCATATACGCCCGGTAGGTGCATGTACTGGAATCACTTCAATCACTGAATTTAAACTGTGCTTTGTAACTCCCATTTTCCTTATCCATCACTAATCATTGTTCACTTATGTATGTACAAATAATGAGCTCAGAGACCAGTCTGTGTTATAGACCAACTACACTCCTTACACTTGGTTACTGCTAGCATACTAGCATTTATGCATAGATCAACATTATATGTAGCTTGCCAGGCAAAGCAGTCTCATTACTGCAATGTTATCACTTGCACTTCTGAGTCACTTCATACAAACTGATGACCAGCTGTTGAGACAATAGCCTAGACGGGCATTGTTAAAAGTTTTTTCTTTGCAGAAATGAACAAAATGTTTTATCCCGTTCATCCCAGCTGAACCTAAATTAAAGAATGCAGGTTTCAAAACGCTCCAGCTACACAAAGTAGTTTTAATGTAGTTGCCTTTGTAGAAGGACCTCCGTGTAAACCGTCTTGCAGTTTCAAAGAAATTAAGTGTTTTGAAATGTCATGACAGAATTATGCATAACATCTAAAGCAATTGTTTTGTTATTGGTTGTCAGATGATGATGTGAATAGAAACGGCAGAGACATGGGTGGATACTCTGGTCACTGGAACACTTAACATACACGTGTAGCCACTAAAAGTTCTGTCTTTTATCGTGAGATTATGTGCCGTGATCCATTCTTCTGCGCTGTGACTTTGAAGACAGCTTTGTGTTTCAGTATTGTGGGATAGTTTCCATAGTATCTAGCCATGGCATATCGCATTCCACTCTACATTTTTCATGCATTATTCAACAAGTGAATGTTACCTTTAAAAACGCCCAACTAGCCGTAGCCTAAATGTTTTCATGACTGCACTCTTCACAAATGAACAAATAGAAAACACATCGATGAGAGAAATCTTTTACATAACCATGGCAGGAAAATTATGCATATTCTTATTTCCCCAAGCGTCCATTTCAAAATTAAGGGTGGAAAAATTACACGAGGGAGAAAACTCGGCTAACTACGGTATGTAAGATGTGTAGGATAAGCAAAAGGCTGAATAAACACGTGAGAAAAGAGACAGTTTATACAAATAGAAGTCAAGCAATATGGGAGAAAAGGAACTCAGGCAGTAGAGACACAAGGATTCTTGGGGTGGATCATTTGTGTGTCTAGCGACTGCTCGTTCTGGGAATAGGAAAGTTCTGGTTTGTCCAGTATCTGTCTGAAATAAAACGTGAGGTACGGAATATTCAAATATTTTAACGTTGTCAGAATGAAAATTGTAGAACTAAGCTGTACGAAATACACTTGGACTTTTATGAAATAAGAATTGTAAAATACTTGAAAGGTCTTCTTGAATGACTGCCAAAAATGTAGAATTTACTTTTAATGTGTAAATTTACATACTCATTTAACTTATTATTTCAGCTGTGACTGAATTCAATTAAGGTCACTTGTCTGATCTAATTCAACTGCGACTCGAAATTATCCATAAAGTGAAGGAAGTAAACTGGAATAAAAATTAGATACGAGTTGAATAAATTCAGTGAAGTTTCTATTTTAATTAGCCTGGGCAGGTAATATTCCTAACAGTATCCTGTCCCTTGAAGCGTCTTCTGAACTGAATTAACTTATTAACGTGATTCTCCAGCAATACTTGCTAATTGGTGCTCGAAAATGTTCCACTACAATATCATAAATAAGTCACACTGGCCTAACTGTGTTCCTACAGTATCAGAAATCCATATATCAGTGTGGAACAGGAGATAAACCCTTTACACTACCACAATGTGAATCACTGACACATATTCAACAATTTTTTATATTTATTAATTAAATATGACTTACAATTATTCAAATGACACTGGGTTCAACTCACTTGTATTATTGTTATATCCTGCCATGCTCGGAATTAAAGGAAATATAAGTCAAGGTGACAATGTAACTTACGTGACAGGGGTGCATGACTTATCTTAAAGACCTCGCTCAAAAATCCTATTAATCATCCAAAAGGAAATATCATTCAAAATATATGTTTGCCATGTGATGATGCATCTGGGAGTGACAATAACTGATGAGATCTTTACCCTATCATTCTCGACTACAAGTCATGCAACCAAAGAAATAGAGCGTCCATTTCTACTTTCAAGAACTACTGAAATAACTGAAGTGGTGAGAAAATATTGCCAAAAACCAAACTACTAGAATTACATTAATTGAAAGAAGTACAACTGAGGCTGCAACATTAACAGATTTCCAAAAGTAACCTAGATTCTATCTATATTAGTCGACTCGTTCAACCTCACGGTCTCCTTTGGTTCTGTCTGAGGGGTTTCATAGTTGAGTTCTAAGATCTATCCAGCTGACCATATTCACTGTCCATTTGCAGATGAAAGACTACATTTGTAGAATGATCATCTTGATATTGATGTGGCAGTGGAAAACAGTTTCCAGTCGTTCTTAATGGGAATCCAAAGCAAATTTCTAAGAATTTATTTCCACCAAGTGGAAATATAACAGACTCGTGAAGAATACTTTACTACTCATCTACAATACTCAGCGCTCAATAATAGTGATGAGAATGGATAACACATCGTGCGAGATTATAACACCTCTGTGACGTAAAATGAAAATAACTTGTTATGGGCTTGTAATTACTTACGGGCTGACGACTCACTTCACTGTGCTATCATCACTTGGAATACATTGAAATTATAGCCAAAAAACAGCTGTTCTCCAACATTTAGTCACATGCTGGGCCATCTAGCTATACGCTCAAAGCTGCTTGGCGAAAGATGGTATACTTGCTGGGCAAAGTGATCACAGCACTTAAAGATAGCTTTGAAAGAGACAGTAGGTATAGTTTTTGTTACATTTTCTTTGAAAGACATTGTATATACATTTGTTAAAAATGAATTTGTTAAAATTTCAGTGTTGACTTAGTTAAATGTAACAAAGGCTTTTCAGTCTGTCAAACACACAGCAAATACAATGTAAATTAAAACAAGAAGAAACGTTTGCTGCGAGGCAGAGAACTTCATTCAAAGCGATGAACAACTTATGACAGAACACATTTTCGAATCATCTACAACCCTTCTAGCAGTAAGAAAGAGGAGGTGAGCAAGAAAAACGGGATCAAAACAAGATTCGAACCCACAAACAGGCCCACAGTGTTTTTGTGAAGTAAAGCAATTTATCATTACATCTAATTCTTCCACTCTTCTTGAACTAATGTACCCAGCTCAGGACTGCGTTCAGAAAGACACGATTAGAAAGAAGAGGAAACAGGTTTATTTGTTTGATCTGTGGAAGAAAGCTTATTATTGTGACATACTGTATAGAGTTTCATGATAAAAAGAAATGTAATGGGCATATATCCAGTGTTCTGAAATAGTATAATATAGGATTGTGATAGTGCCAACATGACATACTATGTATCCTTCTGTATGTAATAATAAAGCACAGTAATAATAATCATCGAATCAATGTACTACAGAACTACATACCACTACATCAATCTGGATAGCCAAGTGTCGTACGTAGACAGATACAGGTAAGTTCTAAGTAATATTTAAAATTAGTATATACTGCTTTAAAGCATTAAAAACCTTTGTTTTGTGTAATGCAGAAACTTTTCTAATTCGGGAAAACTTGAGTCCCTTGCGATTCCGCTTTGAGCAAGTTTTCCTGTATTTGTATGTTGTAGCGCGCTACCGACAAATGTATGTGTTATTATTTATAAGTTTCATATTCCGTATTGATTGGATTCAATGTAATAGACAAGAAAAATGTTCCACCGATCAATACTATTTATTGTGAATGAATTATTGCACTAGTACTGGTTTCGGCCTCTCTTGGCCATCATCAGCTAGCACACAATATTTACAGTCATTAGACAAAATTACAAAGGTGTTACGTCATTGTCAGCAGATTTGTTTTACGTGTGCCACACTTGTGAAGTAAAGATGTTATTCAGGTAATGTTTGTTGGTGTCAAGTACTTCAGCTGTATAATTGGTAAGTTACGATATTTTTACTCTCATATGTACATTTTAAGTAGGCTACTACTCTTAATTTGCTTGTCCATACTTAATACTGTTTTGATATTATGCGTATGTAATTTTTGCAGTTTTTTACTCTTAAGTACCTAGATACTAGCTGTAGTAGTGAGTGGTGTTACCATCAAGTTTGAAGCCAAAGATAGGTTGATGAAAGCAATAAACTTGCTCAAGTCATAGTGTATTGGAAATACTATTTCTCTCCAGAGATGTTTGTCCACCCCTTAAACCGGATAAGTACTTGTATCAGATCAGCATATCTGTATCATAATCAGCTCTTGTGAAAACAAGAGTTCTGTATCAGGATCGTGTATCAACTATGATACAATGATTGAATCGGGGATGCTACCACTGAGAGTCGGTCTTTTGATGTTGCATCAAAGGGAAGATACACGATACAGATACGAACAGTGTGGACAGAGTGTTTCCCCGATCAGCACTCCATATCGTCACCTCATATACTGCGCATGCTGAGAGCCCCCGTCACTCTTCCCTATTCACCGTCCTTCCGACTTCATTCAGTTTTGTATCAACCTTTGTTTGGGGATCTTCCGATTTAAAGAAGAAAGGGATTTGGAGTGGTCCATGGAAAAAAGTTTAACAGTTCATAAGTTCTTATCAATAAAAGGCCGTTTTGTGGGACCCAAAGTATCCGCACCATTTTAATCGGTTGAAAAAGAAAGACACATGGGAGGAAATCACGAATGATGTTGGGAGTCTTATCCAATTGTGCAAAAAGAAAATGGGAGTATCTGCTTGCGATTCTTAGAAGAACTGGCAGCAGACAACTGTAGCTGGAGAGACATTGTCACTATATCGGAGCCAACACTCAACAGATGATACAAGACCGATAGGTGGAAAACTAACAGATATGCATAGATGATACAGATCAAGCAACTTTATCAAAAGATGGCAGTGTAATCATTGCATATCAATTCCTGATGAAGATACGCTGATTGGGCATAGCTTTAGATGCATTTCTTGATACAGGGTTAGGGATGAGGTGAGGTGAATTTATATGGCATGTTTTTATGGCTGGATGCCCTAAGTCGACCTCAAATGAAGATGAAATGAATGATGGTGAATGAAACTGGGTAAGGAATCTCTCTAAAGATGTATTTGAGCTTAATTTTAATAGAAGGTAAAATATGTAGGATAGTTGGAAAATAAGTTTCCTCATTTTATTTTTCTGAAAATTCATAGTACTTGTGGGTTATCAATGTCCCGTGTTCACACAGGCATCGTTCCTTGTTTATTGTGGTACTTACAAACTTCAGTGCTCAGGCAGTGTTGTGTTACAGATAGAACAATGGACATGCCCAGCAAGCTTGGACATGTATTGCAGTAGTGAACAAAGGAGGAAATGTAGGCTGTTGTTTACCATGAATGGGTACATGGGGCCCTCGGTACCAAAATTCACCACTGTATATGGACCTGACATCATCTCAACGCAAATGTTGTGGCTTTGGTGCCAACAGTTCTGAGACAAGTGTACAGGTATGTTGGATGATGCAAAATCTGGATGCCCAGCAACAGCTATGAGAAATGAAACAATTACGGTACTGGACAAAGAATTGAGGAATGATGAATTGATTCAACAGACTGGTGTGTGACTGTGGATCACATTGTTGCATGAAAGCATACAACATCCCAAGTCCAAAAGAAGTTTAAGGCAATCCCCCTCAGCAAGCAATGTTCTTTTATCTGTTTTGGGATCTTGAAGGGGTTCTTTTGTTGGATTTTTTTGGAGAGAGGAGGACAAGGTGATAGGAGATTCATCAATGCCAAATGCTACTGCGAGACACTAACATGACTAAAAATGCTGTTTGATAGATGAGACCTGGTCTTCTCACAGCATGAGTCACCCTTTTGCATGACAATGCAGGACCCCAATTGACAGCAGCAATGGCCAATCTTATTGTCACCTTTGGTTGAGAGCACCTGGACAACACCCACTAGAATCCCAACCTGGCACTCGACAACTTCCACTTCTTCCTTATGTTAAAGAGAGCACTAGAAGGCCACTGTTTCTCTACCAGTGATGACATTGAAACAGTCATATGGACATTTGTCTTTGTACAAGACACAGACTTTTACCAACAGAGGGCTGATGACCTAAATGTTAGGCCCCTATAAACAACAGTTATCATCATCATTTATCTGGAGAGATTCTTCAAGCTTGTGAAGCAGTGGGACAGATACATCAGTGTCCATGAAAACTGACTAAGGTACCTTTCTGCCCACATAATTTAGTATCTTGTTAATATTCTTGCATATAGCAGACTAGGTAAACTTCGAAAGCGACTTTCAGCCTATTAGGTCATGTTACGTACATTTAGTACGTGATGAAGAGATGTTAAGTACAGAACAAAAATGGCCAACCAGACACCAGTGGGATCCGAACCCACAACCTCCCGATTTCGCGTTGGTTGCTCTACCAATTGAGCTATGGTGGCCTAGGCCATCTTTGTTCTGTTGGAAAGGATCTAAGCTACAGGTCTGATACTACTACTGGTGTCTGGTTGGCCATTTTTGTTCTGTACTTAACATCTCTTCATCACGTACTAAATGTACGTAACACGACCTAATAGGTTGAAAGTCGCTTTCGATTACAATGTGGTCGTGAAAATTCAATATTCATAGGTAAACTTATTTTCTGACTAGCCATGGTATAAAACCTATTTGGAAATTTCAATACCTTTATTGAGTTAGACATCAGTTTAATGCACATTCTTCAACATTTCTGTCAAATGCTAATTAATTTAAGATGTATTTGGAGACTTAAATGTTACCTTCTGACATTAAAACTATAAATAAGTGAGAAGTAAAGCTCTAAATCTTTACTATTAATATTAATGCTTTCACAGAGCGTACTTGTATACATGATATAGGCTTTTGGACTTATGCTGTGTCAAGAAAAAAAGGTAAAACTTATTACGTTTTGTAGAGAACTTTGCTCTGCATCTCCAGAAGGAAATATCAACTGTTCACAAGGAAGGTTTGAATTTTACCATTAGTAAAAGAAAGTGTTATGTTGATTTATCACCAGATGGCTCACTATATGCTGGCACAGCGCTAGCATTTCAAGTGGGAGATGACAGCACCATCTAGATCTGTTCAGGGAGTGGAGGCATAGCAGGTGTACATATGTCACAAAAGTATGAACCTAAGACAAGCCTGGAATGAAACATCCGGTGATGAGAGCGTACAAAGTTGGGAAACATTGAAACAAAATAACAACAGTGAAAGGACAGGGAAAACTATGTAAATCCTTAATGGCTAGCAACCACGCATTACTTAATTGATAGCCAATGTCCCTGTTGAAATTGTTAGGATTTTTACGTATTTTCACAGCTTCCTGAATAACCCTAGACCTGTAGTGTTCTGTGTTTAAGAGCTCGAACATCTTGGAACACAACATCGTGACCCGACGATAGGGTATGCTCAACTATTGCCGACTTGTCTTGCTGGTTGAGACGGATATTTCTTTGTTTTTCTTGATACCGGCATGTTTGGCTAATGTATAGCTTGTTGCAAGTACAGGGAATTTTGTACACCCCAGGGTGTAATAGTGGGGACAATTTGTCCTTGCTTTATCGTAAACTGTGAGCAATTTTAGTGACAGTGCCGAACAAAGTTTTTATATTGTGCTTGAGGAGGACCTGGGCAATGGTTTTCTGTGCTTTCCATTTTCACACCAGGCAAATGCTGCAGCTGTACCTTAATTAAGGCCATGGCTGCTTTGTTCCCATTCCTAGACCTTTCCTATCCCATTGCACCACCGGTGCCGATGTGAAGCAAATTATAAAAAAAGGAAAAAAGAGAGAAAATTACAAAAAATATATTTGAAAGATCATTTATCAATTATTGGTCTTGTTTAATTAATAGGAAAATATTACATTCATATACGTACTTATGAATAATTTCTTCCGTCAGCATTTACACAAGGCACCATGCTGCTAGTACCAGCATGTGACAGTAAATACATTTCTCCTGGCTCTAACCGACTATAAATAATTGAAACTTTGCCATCTTTTATTCATGATGGGCCAAGAACCATTGTGTAATTTCTGGGGATATACTAAAGACAATGGGTTGAAATATAGTACCATATCTGAAGTACCTATTTGATTATTGTTTGCATGAAGGAGCTATACCAAATGAATTGAGAGTTGCTATAGTAGCCCCTGTATATAAAGGAAAGGGCCATAGACATAAAGCTGAAAATTACAGGCCAGTCAGTTTGGCATGCATTCCATGTAAGCTTTGGGAAAGCATTCTTTCTGATTATATTAGACATGTTTGCAAAATTAATAACTGGTGTGATAGAAGGCAGTTTGGGTTTAAGAAAGGTTATTCCACTGAAGCTCAACTTGTAGAATTCCGGCAAGAGAAGTGAAGAATGGATTCTCAACTAGTGATGCTGGAAGTCTTAGCTTGAGAATGCGACTGCTGCCTCTTATTATGTTAATAGTCGAAAGGGAACGCTCAGACTTGGTATTAAATGTTGCTTGAGTTTTGGTGTGCATAACTGTGAGGTGTGTAGATAATATCTGTCAAATAGAACATACAGTAAGACTTTTTAACTTTATATTTAAAAATGTAAATCAGGATCCTAATCAAATGACCAAAAGGTATGAGATGAAGGCTGATGATGCCCATATAATTGTCGAAACATGTCCCTAAAAGTTATTATGACAAGATATAAATCTTAATATAAGTTTAAATGTTACTGAGTCTGTTTACAAAATTGAAATTTTAATGTGTCATTGATGGTTACATGTCTTAAGCTGGGTTTTATTTAACTTGGCATAATTATCAGGAAAAAGTACAAATACAAGGACACACCTGCAATTTTGCAAGTTACCTACATTGTAGGCTGACAAAGGATTAGGGAAATTCATGTTTTGTGGCAATTTAATACCTCTGTATTGGTTTTACATTGAAACAGTGATAACATCAGAAGAACTTGAGGAGAGCTCACTGCTATAGTACACTTTTAGTTCAAGAGTTATCAGTTTATTGTTAGAAGTTACAGGAGAAAGTCTATGCTATTGAGGAAGAATTTCATAATAGTATGAGTGGACACTTTATAAGAAATCAATATTTAAACTAACAAAACAGGTAATTTGACAAAATGTTGATTAATTTACAGGATATGTGGAGTGATTAAGAAAAAGCATATTTCAGTGTCACCACCAACATATGAGATTTAACTGGCAGTTCACCATGTATTTATATTATCTGCAGAATTAATTTTTCCCTGGATTGGTTGCCTACTTAATGCTCAGTTTCCATATAATTCTTGTATTAACAGTAAGGAAACTAGAAAGTAGTGAATAAAATTCTTCATTATTAGCAGGAAAATCTGTGAAAGGTGGTAAAAAACATTTTTAAAAACAAGACAAATTAGCAGAGATAATTTTCATTCTTAGTGTATCATAAATTAAATACCATAAGCGTAGATAGGCCCAATAGTAATACGTTAACAATACTAATAATGGGAATGGGTGTGTCCAAAAATTTTAGAAAACTCATTTTGGTAATTTAACATTAATTCTGCTCAGATAATAAACCTTTTAGCGCCAGCATAGCATAGAAAAATATAGTACAAAATGCCTAATTATTCTGGATTAAATACTACATACAAGAGGGAAACTGTTCCAGTCAAAACTTTTATGCAAGAAGCTTATAGGAAAGATTCAAAATATTTTAACAGTATTCTGAACATCATATGATATATTCGAACTTATACTGAAGTATATATTATTGTGCAAAAATAAATTAATAAAAAAATTAGATCAAGTCTGCTGAACATTCAATATAGGCTCCTGGCACTAAAAAGTTTAAATAATACTCGCATAAACATAGTAAAATCGTTAGATAGCGTATGGATCAATTTTGATATCTCTTTAGGGCAAGATACCACTAATTGACACATCAGTAATGAAATCAATCGTTTTTACCTGATCAATATGTAGATGATGTTTTGCGATATATAATGCTTTTCATTGCAAAATTGTCTTCACAAACAATGGTGAATTACATTGAAATTTGTGAAAAAAGTGGGTAATGACAAAAATTTGTGATTGTAAAATTCTCGCAATTTGCACAATAGACAAAGAAAACCACTTACATTGCATCTACCTTACAATTTTTAAGAATTTGTGAAAACCTATTTGCAAAAATTAGGGTTCGTAGTGAACAGCATTACTGTGATAGGTTTGGTTGGAATGTATACCTTAAGATACGTGATTCCTAGTCTGATATTCTACCACTTCCATCCATAGAACTTAATTTTACTTAGTATAGTAAATGTGGATCATTTCATTACAACTGAAAAAGAATGAAATTTACGATGGTTTCTAGTTTGCCTCTCGCAACTGTCGAAGAAACACCTGGCAAAACATAATATGAAAAAAAAAAAATTGGATTATCAGCTGCATTTTCTCCACAGTCTTAAAAATATTCACTGAACATTATATTCAAGTTCAAATTTCCTTTATTATTTTCACTCTCTGTGAACATTCTAAATTATGTCACGGTACAATGAGCGTGTTGTTGATAATATCTGAGGAAGTTGAGCTGGTGAGCATTGCCTTGTGGTCTTCTCCTATCTTGTGAATGTTTACAGTATGTTTGCAGAACTGAAAAAAAAAAACATAAAATATATTTTAATTTTACCACATATAATAGTTGCATAGTAAGTCAAACTGTCCATTCTTGAAGAAAGAAAAATGAAGAACATTATAATAATTGTACAGTAATTATAGTGTGATGTCACTTCACAAACAAGCATTGGAAAACTGAATGGACTAAAATGTTAGAATCATAGTTTCAACACTGGTTACTACAGTACATTGAAATGTGTAATATGATGGGGTACATAAAATGCAAAACTTGTTTTCAGAGATATGTAGTCATTTTAGCTGAATGTTAGAACACCTGGATGTCAAATCAGTATACAAAACAAACAGATGAGTATGAATGTATAATTAGACTGAAAGTAGTTGATAATTACAGCAAAGTGTCATATTATTTTTCATTTAAACCCAAGTTATACTACTAATGGATGACCAATGAAAACATGAGAAACCTCGGGCCAGTATGACCTTGCAGCAAATCTGTGATGCTCTCAAAGAAGATACACAACAGGCTAAACCTTAGAATACAAAGATGAAAGCTGCGAGTGAAAAAAAAAAGACATCAGATCCACAACAAATCCGAATAATAACCTGCTGTGAGCAACAAAGTTTAAATATCTTTGATCTGTGATTACTAACGATGGCCAACTTATCAGAGAGGTAAACACCAGAATAAACGGAGCCTGAATGAAGGCAGAGTGACAACAGGTGTCGCCAACAATCACCAGATGAGAGACTACCTGAAATGGAAGACCTTTCATATATCATTGACCTGTAGCATTCTAAGGTACTGGGTGAGTTGGCCATGCGGTTAGGAGCACGCAGCTATGAGCTTGCATCCGGGAGATAGTGGGTTCGAGCCCCACTGTCGGCAGCCTTGAAGATAGTTTTCCGTGGTTTCCCATTTTCACATCAGGTAAATGCTGGGGCTGTACTTTAATTAAGGCCGCGGCTGATTCCTTCCCACTCCTGGGCCTTTCCTATTCCCTCGTTGCCATAAGCCCTATCTGTGTCGGTGCAACGTAAAGCAAGTTGTTGCCTTCTATGGTGTCAAACATAGCCAAGTACAAGGAGGCAGAATGTCAACTAAGTATATGGTGACAAAGAAGTTGAGATGGTCAGCTAGCGACAGTAGATTGGATCATGTTCCTAATTGATAACAGGAAGAATTTCAAATATTTAAATTTTGCTTCATGGCTGAATCGTCAGTGTACTGGTCTTCGATTCAGAGGGGCCTGATGTTGATTCCTGGCATTTTGAGCATTTCATGCACGAAAGAGTTCCGTATGGTATGCTGGTATGTTCTGTTACAGTGTGTTTCTCATGATTAATGTACTGTGTAGAGTGTTAGATATGAGTTCTAACATGGAAATAAAGCATTTCCAGACCCATGTTCATAAAACATATTTTCTTCTCCAACATGTGAGAAATGTGTCCTGAAAGGTTGACTATATTTTATTGTTACACCCTCTACATATAAAGATCATCATCATCATCTTTCCGCTTATCCAGCTCCTGCCGGTTGGGGCATTTATGGTACTTCTCCACCATTCCTTTTCCATCATCTTGTCCCAGTCCAGGTTTCTTCTTCTCATTCTCCTTTTTATTGAATTGATCTACTTCTTTCTACAAGTTGCTTTACTTCGCACCGACACAGATAGGTCTTATGGCGACGATGGGGCATGAAGAGGCTAGGAGTGGAAAGGAAGTGGCCGTGGCCTTAATTAAGTTAAATCCCCAGCATTTGCCTGGTGTGAAAATGGAAACCACGGAAAACCATCTTCAGGGCTGCCAACAGTGGGGTTCGAACCCACTATCTCCCAAATACTGGATACTGGCCGCACTTATGCGTCTGCAGCTATCAAGCTCAGTATTGAATTGATCCACCTTGTTCTAGGACTCCCCCTCACTCTCTTTCCCTCAAACTTCATCTCCATCATCGGTTTTCTTTTCTCATCCATCCTCTTTTCATGTCCAAACCATCTTAGTTTATTCCTACCAGTTCTCTCGTTTAGGTTTTCTATTCTGACTTCCTTTCTAACATCTCTGTTTCTCACTCTGTCATTCCTATCATACTTCTTAGGTATTTCATTTTGCTGGCTTGAATTCTACTCTCATCTCTATTTGTCATTGTCCAAATCTAAGTTGCGTTAGTCAATATGGGTGAATAATACATTTTGCACATTATCTCTTTACACTTCCTTGCTACTTCCTTATACCAGACAAGGTTTCTTACAATCTGGTAGAATGCATTTTCCTGTTGCTCCCTCTTGCTAATCGCCATGTCCAGCCTTGTATTCTGCATTAATTCAATCCCTAGGTATTTGAAAGTGTCCACAATTTCAAGGCTTTGACCACCAACTTCCACAATGCCTTTCGCTTGTCTTTCTCCTCTTGATATCAGCATGGTCTTGCGTTTCTCTACGCTGATTTTTATGTCATATTTTTTCTCATTCAGTGTATCAAGTTGTTCTTGTATTCTTGTATTTCTTTGTTGTTCGTTCCCCAGACCACTATACCATCTGCAAATAGTAATAACTTCATTTTCCTATTCCTATATGTTTCCATTATCTCCTTCACAATTGTATCCATAACCATTAGAAATAAAAGAGGCGACAGCACACTCCCCTGTCTTAGACCAGTTTCATTTCTAAAACATTCTGTTTTCCCTACCGGAGTCTGTACGCTGCCGACGCAGTTGCTGTACACTGCTTACACGGTTTCTACAGTTTGTGTATCGAATCTCTTGTTGACTATAGTTTCCAAAATCTTCTCCCTGGGAACACACATCGTCATTGTCATTTCCCTTTATCCAGTTGTAGCCGGGTAGGGGCAAATATGATTCCTCTCCACTTTCTTCGGTCTTTCCACCACTCCTCCTCCAACACTGCACACTGTGTCCCAGTCCAGGTTTCCTTCTATAATACTGTGTTGGATTGTGTCCTTCCATCAAAATCATGGTCATCCATGGCCTCTCCTTCCTTGCATTTGCATTTCCATCACCTTTTTTGGCATTCTTTCATCACTCATTCGCTTTATGTGCCCAAACCATCTTAGTCGGCTCTTCTCTATTCTATCATTTTTCCTTTTTTTCCACTCCAATTTCTTCCCAGATTTTCTCATTCCTTATTTTGTCTCTTCTACTCTTCTGTATCGTACTCCTCAAGAACTTCATTTCGGCTGCCTGTATTCGACTCTCATCCTTATTTGTCATTGTCCAAGTTTCTGCTCTGTAAGTTCTTATGGGTACGTAATACATCCTGTACAGGTGATTTGCTTCCATTGGCACATCTATGCTCCATAACATGTTTCTTACACTATGATAGAAACAACTACCAGCTTGAATCCTCTTAATAATCTCAGCATTCAGGCGAGCATTCACCATTAATTCACTCCCCAGGTATTTGAATGTCCCCACTACTTCTAGGGGTTTGTCTGCAAGTCTATTCTGACCTTTCCCTTCTTTCTCCCCTCTAGTTTTAACAAGAGTTTTACACTTTTCTTCACTTATTTTCAATCCACATTCTGCGATCTTCCCATTCACCACATCCAACTGTTCTTGAACCTTCATGTCCTCTTCTCCCCAAATCACAATATCATCTGCAAATAACATGATGTTCATTTCTCTTCCTCCATATGTTGCTTTTGCCTGTTCTCATGATGCCAGCCATTACTATTTTAAACAGGATTGGTGACAGAACACTTCCCTGTCTCAGCCCACTAGTGATTTTGAACCAACTTGTCCTGCCAACTCGTGTTTGCATGCAACTACAACATTAATCCCTGTCCAATTCCTCTTTGCACCAGACTGTCCCAAACTTTAGTCCTGGGGACACTGTCATATGCCTTTCAATGTCAATGAATGTCATCACCATATCATTCCAATACTCCCATTGCTTTTCCATTAGTTGTCATACATACATACATACATACATTATCATTATAGACTGTTATGCCTTTCAGCGTTCAGTCTGCAAGCCTCTGTGAATTTACTAAATGTCGCCACAATCCTCGATTTGCAACTAGTGTTGTGGCCTCATTTAGTTCTATACCTCTTATCTTTAAATCGTTAGAAACCGAGTCTAACCATCGTCGTCTTGGTCTACCTCTACTTCTTTTACCCTCCATAGCAGCGTCCATTAAAAGCCTCCGTGGCTCAGACGGCAGCGCGTCGGCCTCTCACCGCTGGACACCGTGGTTCAAATCCCGGTCACTCCATGTGAGATTTGTGCTGGACAAAGCGGAGGCGGGACAGGTTTTTCTCCGGGTACTCCGGTTTTCCCTGTCATCTTTCATTCCAGCAACACTCTCCATTCTCATTTCATAGCATTTATCAGTCATTAATAATCACCTTGGGAGTGGCGACCCCATTGTAATAATAGCCTATATCTGGTTCATTCATTACATCCCTGACGCGATCAAGGACTGGAAAACAGGTTGTAGGTTTTCATTTTCAGCAGCGTCCATTCTTCTCCTAGGTAACTAATCCTCCTCCATTCGCCTCACATGACCCCACCACCGAAGCCGGTTTATGCGTACAGCTTCATCCATCAAGTTCATTCCTAAATTAGCCTTTATCTCCTCATTCCGAGTACCCTCCTGCCATTGTTCCCACCTGTTTGTCCCAGCAATCATTCTTGCTACTTTCATGTCTGTTACTTATAACTTATGAATAATGTATCCTGAGTCCACCCAGCTTTCGCTCCTATAAAGCAAAGTTGGTCTGAAAACAGACTGATGTAAAGATAGTTTCGTCTGGGAGCTCATTTCCTTCTTACAGAATACTGTTGATCGCAGCTGCGAGCTCACTGCATTAGCTTTACGACACCTTGATTCAATCTCACTTACTATATTACCATCCTGGGAGAACACACAACCTCAATACTTGAAATTATCGACCTGTTCTAGCTTTATATCACTGATCTGACATTCAATTCTGTTGAATTTCTTACCTACTGACATCAATTTAGTCTTTGAGAGGCTAATTTTCATACCATACTCATTGCACCTATTTTCTAGTTCCAAGATATTAGACTGTAGGCTTTCAGCACAATATGCCATTAAGACCAAATTGTCAGCATAGGCCAGACTGCTTACTACATTTCCACCTAACTGAATCCCTCCCTGCCATTTTATACCTTTCAGCAGATGATCTATGTAAACTACGAACAGCAAAGGTGAAAGATTACAGCCTTGTCTAACCCCTGTAAGTACCCTGAACCAAGAACTCATTCTACCATCAATTCTCACTGAAGCCCAGTTGTCAACATAAATGCCTTTGATTGCTTTTAATAATCTGCGTTTAATTCCATAGTCCCCCAGTATGGCGAACATCTTTTCCCTCGGTACCCTGTCATATGCTTTCTCTTGATCTACAAAACATAAACACAACTGCCTATTCCTCTCGTAGCATTTTTCAATTACCTGGTGCATACTGAAAATCTGATCCTGACAGCCTCTCTGTGGTCTGAAACCACACTGGTTTTCATCTAGCTTCCTCTCAACGACTGATCGCACCCTTCCTTCCAAGATGCCAGTAAATACTTTGCCTGGTATACTAATCAGTGAGATACCTCGATAGTTGTTGCAATCCTTCCTGTTCCCTTGCTTATAGATAGGTGCAATTACTGCTTTTGCCCAATCTGAAGGTACTTTACCAACACTCCATGCTAATTTTACTACTCTATGAAGCCATTTCATCCCTGCCTTCCCACTATACTTCACCATTTCAGGTCTAATTTCATTTATTCCTGCTGCCTTATGACAATGGAGTTTATTTACCATCCTTTCCACTTCCTCAAGCATAATTGCACCAACATCATTTTCCTCCTCCCCATGAGCTTGGCTGTTCACAACACCACCAGGATGATTTTCTTTTACATTGAGAAGATCTTCAAAATATTCCCTCCACCTCTCTGAAACCTTGGAGCAACTCAAGACATTGTCTCAGCAACAATGCGGGCATTCCGAGGCGCCTGCATTTAGAAACCAGTAACATGGTAACAATGATGAAGATGATCCATTAGTTGTCTCATAATGAAAATGGGCTATGGTTGACCTTCCACTTCTGAAACCAAACTGATTTTCCTGTATCTGTTTCTCAACCCTCAACCTTATTCTACTTCCCAGTATCCTCTCCCTTATCTTAACAACGTGGGATATTAGAGTAATTCCCCTATAGTTCTTCAAAACGTTATCGCCTTTCTTGAAAATGGATGATTATTCTTTTTTGCCAATCCTCAGGGATCTCGCTATTCTCCCAGACACTCCTGAGAACTCGATATGTCCACTGCAGGCCTACAGCTCCAGCTGCCTTTATCATCTCCACTTAAATTTCATCTGTTCCAGCAGTTTTTCCATTCTTCATCTTTCTTGCTGCCATTTCAATTTCATTCATTGTAATTTCTTTTTCAATCAATCAATCAATACTGATCTGCATTTAGGGCAGTCGCCCAGGTGGCAGATTCCCTATCTGTTGTTTTCCTAGCCTTTTCCTAAATGATTTCAAAGAAATTGGAAATTTATTGAACATCTCCATTGGTAAGTTATTCCAGTCCCTAACTCCCCTTCCTATAAATGAATATTTGCCCCAGTTTGTCCTCTTGAATTCCAACTTTATCTTCATATTGTAATCTTTCCTACTTTTATAAACGCCACTCAAATTTATTCGTCTACTAATATCATTCCACGCCATCTCTCCACTGACAGCTCGGAACATACCACTTACACGTTATGATTCTCATGTTAGGTCCGTATTGAAATGTACATAAATACAAAGTATGTTACAAGTGTTACTTTTTTAATATCCACCTATTCAATACAAAGAGATCTTTTTTTAGAAATTAAATATTATTTTTTTTTTTTTTCTAGTTGCTTTACGTCGCACCGACACAGATAGGTCTTATGGCGATGATGGGACAGGGAAGGGCTAGGAGTGGGAAGGAAACGGCCGTGGCCTTAATTGCCTGGTGTGAAAATGGGAAACCACGGAAAACCATTTTCAGGGCTGCCGACAGTGGGGTTCGAACCTACTATCTCCCGAATACTGGATACTGGCCGCACTTAAGCGACTGCAGCTATCGAGCTCGGTTTATAAAATATTAAGGGACATGTTTCGCCCATATTAAGGGCATCATCAGCCTCAAACTAAAACCTGTATGGTGAAAAATCAGGATCCTGATTGTTCTTACAAGTCATAAAAAGAGGATATCAATGTAGGTGTTTGTCTAAACATAAAAATTATTAGAATATCCTTGGTTAAAATCATAGTTTCAATCTGCATGTCATAAGTTCACACGATTATACTTTCCGGAGCATTGAGTCAATGCGCCAAAAAACCTGTTGGGGGTAGAGCAATAAACAGCTCAATCTTTATAATGAAACAGAAATGTGTTTCCTTGAATCTTCTTAAGTGGCTGTTCAGCTGCCTGTAATCTTATTTAACTGGCTGAAGGAATAAAAGTCGAATGTGTTACGATAAGATAACATTCTTTTTTAAGTAGTTGTGAGAGCAAGGGAAAAGTATTCGGCTGTCTATAGACGTATTTATCTTGCTTGAAGGAGCGAAAGTCGAAGGTATATTGACGTTGATAGAGCTTTTTGGTGTGAAGTCTGTAACAAGAGGAGAGTGAATGCTTAGGAAAGGTATTTTTGAAAAGAATGTGGGTTTTAAAAAAGAAGAACATGGAAAATGTATAAAACATTTACCCTTTCATCTGTAAAGATGTAAATCAGTTATGGAAAAGTTAGTTGAAGAAAAACAACATTATGTATAGGTTCATTTATTTCTTTGACTGTTATGGTGTTAATCAGTTGCTATGGTAGCATTGAATGACTGACACTTGTGCTTCTAGCATTGTATCGATGTGAGATTGGCGGAGGAGGGTGTGGCGGAGGGGAGGGGGTAGGCGGGGCATTAAGTTTATGTGTTGTTGATTGCGAGAGATTTGCGTGGTCGGATAGGGAGGGAGTAGTGTTGGGTTGCAGGAGAATTGCGGGGGCTGACATGAAGGGAGTCAAGTTAATTAAAGTAGTGGAGGTTCTAGAAGATGTTAATTTAAGATTTTTAAGAATGTAGTTATGTTTTGAATTTAGAGTTTGCAATAATTTGGGTAAACTTTCGTATAATAGATTCTTGACTTCAATTAAATCATTGAGGTTTAGATTTTTGTTATAGTATTGGTCCAAAAATATATAGATGATTTCAAGTTCATTCATCAACTTTCCTTTGTCTACTCTTTTAATAATTGTGAGGTCTTGTTCTATTGTTGTGAAGTTATGTCCTGTTTCTTTCATATGGGAGCTCATAGCTGAAAATGTATTGTGCTTAATGGCATTATAGTGTTCTAAGTACCTAGTTTGAAAACTCCAGCCTGTTTGACCAATTTAAGAGACGTTGCATTGCGTGCAGGTGAGCCTGTATATGCCTGAGGCCGAGTAAATGTTTTTGCTTGAATTGACTGTGTTGTGATTAAAAAATAACTTTTGGTTAGTGTTTGTTGTCTAAAAGATATACTGGTATTTTTGTTTTTTATTGGGTTCAGGACCTGGTAAAAATTTAGATTGTTGTAGGTGAAGGTAACGAATTTGGATTTGTCAGGGATGAGGTTTGTTGTTAATTTGAATTTGACCTTATTTATTAAACGGTTAATCATGTCAGGTTTATATCTGTGGATTTTTGCTAAATCCTTTATATAATTTAGTTCTGTTTGAAGGTTCTTGGGTGTTAGAGGGATTTTTAAAGCTCTGTAAATTAAACTGTGAAAAGTGGCCAATTTATGGGAGTTCGGATGTAAAGAAGTATTTTTTATTGTTAATGTGGTGTGAGTAGGTTTTCTGTAAATTTGAAAATCGAAGTTGCCATTAACATGAGTTACTGTGAGATCTAGGAAATTTTAGGATAGACTGACTTCATCTTCCTTGGTGAATTTAATATTTTGGTCTAGGTTGTTTAAATAATTTCAAATATCGGTACTATTATTGAGAACTTTATTGATTATTACAAATGGGTCATCTACATACCGAAGCCATAAGCTAAGGCCTTTTATTTTATTTGTTATTTCATGATGTTCTAAAGAATTCAAATAGATGTCAGCTAAGATGCCTGATAAGGGATCACCCATAGCTAGGCCATCTTGGTGGTAAATTTTACCATTAAAAGTGAAATAGTTGTTTTTTAGCACAAAATTTAGGATTTTTATGAAGTCTTCTAATTCAAGTTTGCAGAGGTTGCTGTGTTTTGCGAGGTTGTCTTTGATAATATTTACAGTTTCCTTTGTTGGTACATTAGAATGCATATTAGTCCAACCAGCCTCTGGGCTGATGACCTAACAGACAGACAATGTCAAAAGAGCACATAATGTGATTTGGTAGTAAGGTGAACTTTATTAAAATTTCGCAGAAGTGTATTGAATATTTTAAAGGGGATTTATTGTTAAACCTGTAATGTCCTTTTAGAAAATAGTGGATATATTTTGAGGTTTTATATGTCAGACTATTTCTACAGTTGATGATTGGGCATATGGGTGTGTTTTTCTTATGTAATTTAGGCAATGCTCTGGCTGTGGGGGTTTTAGGGTTCATAAGGATTAATTTTTGCTGTTCTTGTTCATTGAGAAAAAATGTGGAATTCTTTAACAGTGTTTTTAAATTTTGTTGGATTCTTATTGTGGGGTCTTTATTGACTATTATTATTATTATTATTATTATTATTATTATTATTATTATTATTATTATTATTATTATTATTATTATTATTATTATTATTATTGAATTTCCCATTACAAACCCTATTTTACAAGTAGTATATTAGTTGACTATTATTATTATTATTATTATTATTATTATTATTATTATTATTATTATTGAATTTCCCATTACAAACCCTATTTTACAAGTAGTATATTAGGGCTATAGATAGTGAGACTAAGTTAATACATGACAATTGAATTAAAATAGAGATGACTTATAAATGAGATGGAGAAATTTAACAAACACTTTATAGCAGCACCTTCTCTGAAATACCATAGTGAGAGATGCTTGGTATTCTACATTACACATGTTTAAATGCATTAATAATGCATATCTACTCCTGTTAAAAATCGGACACTCAAATAAAAGATGAGGAACAGTTTGTTGCATTTCACAGGTACAGCTATAGGGCTTCTGAATACTGATTCCAAACCTCTAGAAGTATGATCCAAACTTTCCATGTCCTGTCAAAAACTGAATTATAATATGTTCATGTTGCAAAAACCTACTTTGTAGTCTGTCTTGAATATTTGGAAAGAACAGCTCCCTTGTTAGCCGGCCATTAGTGCTGGTGATCCATTGGTTGTTCCACATATCTTGTGTATACTCCCTCAGTTCCTTTTGTACATGAGACATAGGGGACTTTTCATATATCAACAAGGCGTCAGAAGAAGTAGTAGCTTCTTTGGCAAGTTCATCAGCTCTCTCATTTCCTTCTACTCCGTCATGACCTCGGACCCATTTCATGCAGATATGGTTACTGTAGCCTAATATGTGTGATCTTATATTAACAGCTACCGGATGAAAGTTATATTTTTCTTGGATTGCTCTCAAAGCTGCCTGAGAGTCACTCAATATTTGCGCAGCACAACTATGTTTTTTAATCCACATAACTGCCTGTTGTATAGCGCATAATTCGGCTTGAAAGACTGAACATGAGGGAGATAGTCTAAATTTGTGTAAGTCTCATTTGTGAAAAATTCTTCCGTTTTTTCAATGTAATCTTTCTTATCTATTAGAACAGTAGTCCCTCCTCTATCGGCTTTAGTTACTATTATGTTGTTATCTTTTATTTTGTTTTTTACCTCTTTAATTAATTTGAATGATTGAGAACAGCGTTTTTATTTAAGCCTTCAATTAGTGTTGGAAGTTTCTTTTTTATCTCATATCTAGTGTCATTTTGTAATTCCAGAGGGAGTTTTGAAATATTTGTCTTGACTTCTGCTATGGTGGTGATAACATAGTTTTCTTTTTGTATACTAGGCCAATTGTGTTTTAAACCTTTACCTAAAAGTTCCATTTCTTTTTCTGAGAAGCTTGTGTTCATCAAGTTATCTACGGCGGGAGAGTTGTTGAAAGAAGGAACCCTTTTCTTTAAGTGTATGGGTGCTTGTAGTTGATTTTCTTTTAAGTGAGCCAGTTTTTATCTAATGTGAACTTTTTCCTTCTTAGTATATCATTTAATTTATAATCAACATGTAACTGAAATGAATTCCATTATATAGGGTTCACATATTGCGACACCGATAAGTGTATCGTAATCTATAATCTTCATTTCCGTATTGACGAATTGCACAATTAAAAATAGGAGAGGATTTCCACCAATCAATACTTATTTATTGCATATATTAAACTACAGGACCGGTTTCGACCTCATATACAAGGTCATTTTCAGCTGAACCATACATACATATTTATATAATGAAGCTTTGATTAAGATTGTGTTGTTAAAGGAATGCTATATGATGATGATGTACATTGAGTCGCATACAAATGGGGCACATCTTAGCGTGAACTGGCGTATATGTCATTCTGTACAATATTGCAACTGTATGTCTAAAATATTATGTTGAAGGTCTTAAAATTAGTGTATAAAATATGTCTTTACTTAAACTAACTTATATATATATATGTATGTACAAGATAAATACAATATATAAAAACACTTAATGCATATGAACATTCGTTCTTGCTTGTTGGTCAATACATCGACTAACTTCCGTATTTAAGTCTTATTTACAGTTGTACACAAATTTACGGACGCCACAGGACAACATGAATTGGTTCCAATAAAAGGGCAACACACACAGCAGAGCTGAACATATTTTAGTTGAATTTCATCCATACATTTGGCACCTTTTTAAAATTGAAAGTGTTTTATCCCACATATACACAGGAAGACAAAATTTTTTACCCATGAAATTTTACAAACTCCAAGAATAGCAGCTGAAGTGTACAACTGTAAATAAGACTTAAATACGGAAGTTAGTCGATGTATTGACCAACAAGCAAGAACGAATGTTCATATGCATGAAGTGTTTTTATATATTGTATTTATCTTGTACATATATATATATATAAGTTAGTTTAAGTAAAGACATATTTTATACACTAATTTTAAGACCTTCAACATAATATTTTAGACATACAGTTGCAATATTGTACAGAATGACATATACGCCAGTTCACGCTAAGACGTGCCCCATTTGTATGCGACTCAAAGTACATCATCATCATATAGCATTCCTTTAACAACACAATCTTAATCAAAGCTTCATTATATAAATATGTATGTATGGTTCAGCTGAAGATGACCTTGTATATGAGGTCGAAACCGGTCCTGTATTTTAATATATGCAATAAATAAGTATTGATTGGTGGAAATCCTCTCCTATTTTTAATTGACCGATAAGTGTAGTTTGTAAAGTTGTAAGTTTAAGAGTGACTTCTTCTTGTAAAAAGTTTTTATTTCGTCCTTACGCCAGATTTCATTAGTTTTGTTTTGGGTTTTTAATAAATTATGAGCTGATAAGTTTCTCCTTTGGACATGTCTTAAGAATCTTGGTACTAGTTTTAGTCTCAGACATTCTTTTAGGAAAGCTATGTCTTTACTTAAACTGCTAATCTTAACCTTCAGGTTGAGAAATTTGTTTAGCATATAACAGGGCTGGTTGGCTTTTACATTACACGTTATAATTTTCATGTTAGGTCCGTATTGAAATGTACGTAAATACAAAGTATGTTACAAGTGTTACTTTTTTAATATCCACCTATTCAATAAAAAGATTTTTTTTTTTTTTAGAAATTAAATATTATTATAAAATGTTAAGGGACATGTTTCGCCCATATTAACGGCATCATCAGCCTCGAACTAAAACCTTATGGTGAAAAATCTGGATCCTGATTGTTCTTACAAGTCATAAAAAGAGGATATCAATGTAGGTGTTTGTCTAAACATAAAAATTATTCGAATCTTTACAGATGAAAGGGTAAATGTTTTATATATTTTCCATGTTTTTCTTTTTTAAAACCCACATTCTCTTCAAAAATACCTTTCCTAAGCATTCACTCTCCTCTTGTTACAGACTTCACACCAAAAAGCTCTATCAACGTCAATATACCTTCGACTTTCGCTCCTTCAAGCAAGATAAATATGTCTGTAGACAGCCGAATACTTTTTCCTTGCTCTCACAACTACTTAAAGAAGAATGTTATCTAATCGTAACACATTCGACTTTCATTCCTTCAGCCAGTTAAATAAGACTATAGGCAGCTGAACAGCCGCTTAAGAAGATTCAAGGAAACACATTTCTGTTTCATTATAAAGATTGAGCTGTTTATTGCTCTTCCCCCAACAGGTTTTTTGGCGCATCGACTCAACGCTCCAGAAAGTATAATCGTGTGAACTTATGACATGCAGCTTGATACTATGATTTTAACCAAGGACATTCTAATAATTAATAATAAGTTAAGCATGCTGTCAATCATGCAAAGCATCACAAAGCCTCTGGTCCTGATGGTATACCATTGGAAGCTCTCAAAGAAGGAGGTGAGGAACTAAAAGGACACATACATGAACTGATTGTCAAAATTAGGAGCACTGAAGAAATGCCTCCTGATTTCAGAGACAGTTTGGTAGTTGCCATATTTAAGAAAGGGGATTGAACAAACTGCAATAACTGTCGGGGAATATCCTTACTGCCGTGCCTGGGAAAGCTTATTGCTCGAATCTTGGCAAATCGTATTGTACCCCTGGTGGAGAAAATTCTTCCAGAGAGTCAGTGTGGCTTATGGCCTTCTAAAGGAACCACAGATATGATATTCACAGCTCTTCAACTCCAGGAAAAATGTAGAGAACAAAATAGACCTCTTTATATTGCCTTTATTGATCTTACTAAGGCATTTGACTCTGTGAACCGAGAAGCTTTGTGGAAAATTTTAGCTCTATATGGCTTTCCGCAGAAATTTATTGCCATTTTGAAATTGCTCTACACTGATATGATGGCAGTTGTCATTGGCAACGGCTCTATTGGAGAGCCATTCCATATCAATACCGGTGTTAAGCAAGGCTGTGTGATAGCCCCTACTTTGTTTTCCTTGTATGTTGCCGCTGTCATGGAACTTGTCAGAGATGATCTCCCTCCATGAATTCATATAACTTACAGGATGGATGGTAAACTTTTTAATTTGAGCCGTTTAAAGGCAGGAACTCGGACATCGTCTGCAGCATTAGTTGAGTTACAGTACGCTGATGATAATGCTGTTGTAGCTCAGACACAAGAAGAGCTTGTGATAATCCTGAATGCTTTTTCTGCTGCGTACAACAAGATCGGACTCAAACTGAACACCAGCAAAACACAGATCCTATACCAACCAGCCCCTGGGGAAGGTCAAAGAAATATCAATGTTACAATTGATGGAGTGAGCCTTCAAGTTGTAAACACCTTGCCATACCTTGGCAGCACCCTCTCATCAAGCGCAGATATAGATTCAGAAATCCAACACAGAATTAACCGTGCCAGAGCATCCTTTGCTAAGTTACGATCTTGAGTTTTTGACAATCATAATGTCAATATCACAACAAAGATTCTTGTGTACAATTCTGTTGTAGTTCCAACTCTACGGATCTGAATCCTGGACATGCTACAGTTTACACCTTAAGAAGCTGGAACAATATCATCAACGTTGCTTGAGGAGAATACTGCAAATAACTTGGCAAGACAGGCGCACAAATATCAGCGTTCTTGAAGAGGCACACACCACCAGTATAGAATTGATGATTTTAAGACGCCAGCTACGATAGACAGGGCACGTTGTTCGCATGCCCAATAATCGCATTCCCAAACAAGTGTTTTACTCTGAGCTATTAGTAGGTAAACGCTGTGTAGGCGGTCAGAGGAAGCGATTTAAAGATGTAATCAAGGCTAACTTGAAGAGATGTAACATTGATGTTGATAACAGGGAGAACTTAGCCCTTGACCGTTCATCCTGGAGATCGCTAGTCCATTACGGCACACTGTCTTTTGAAGAAAACCGCCGACGTACAGTGAATGACAAGAGGCAACGTAGGAAAGAAAAAGAAGTGCTAAGGAAACACAGAAATAACATGACTGCTCCACCTGAGACTACCTGTCATCACTGTCGCAAATTGTGTAACTCCCGCATTGGACTGTATAGTCACCTCCGAACGCATAGATGAAGAGGCATCCTGCCTGGAAGACAAACCTACTCGATTACGAGTGTTTGCTATCATCATCATCAGCTTGCCTTACATTGTTGGTACCAACGTGAAACACAACCACCTTCTCCTTCCCCTCCTCCCTCTCTTCTACTTTCCTCAACATCTGCCTCAACCTAATTCCTGGATAACACTCTACCCTGGTTCCCTTCCCTCCACACACTTTCCCCACGTGTCTAACAATGGAATGCCCCATGAGCAGAGCCTCAACTCTACCCACCTCATTTGATCCTCTTTCCTCCTGGTCAGCCCTATCTTTCCTGATAGCTGCAGAAGCTACTTCCTCCTCACTTTTCTCCTTCCCATGACCCTGTTCCATTTCTTCATGAACTAATTGTCTTTCCTTTTCATCCATTGAATGACTGAGATCAGCTCTCATGTTCTGAAAATACTTTCTCCGTCTATTTCTCATTTCTTCTGGCTTTGTTAATATTATGCCGCCTTTATCCTTCAAAATCTGGTGTTTGCTTGATCTCTCTTTTTGTTTCTTAAGATACCATACAATAATTTCTTGCTGCCCTACATATCATCTCTCAATTTCTGTGTGAATAAGGCCCAGCTTTTCGTCTTTCCTTCCACCACTACTTTCTTGGTCAAATTCTTTGCCTCCACATATTTTCTTCTACTTTCTTCAGTCTTAGATGTTTTCCATGCCATTTTCTCTTCCTTCACTTTAATCTTTACCCTATCATTCCACCAGTGTGTCTCTTTGTCTTTCACATTTCCTGATGTTCTACCACATACCTTTACTTCACATCCAACCAGTGCTTCCTTAAATCTTTCCATTCATCTTCAACATTCCCCATATCCATCCTGGGTACCAAGGGTATTATTTCCCTTTGAAATTCTTCTTGTATGCTTTTCTCCTTCACCTTCCACACTTTAATTCTTTTCTCTCTTCTTAATGGATTTTTTTTAATCTTTCCTACTTACAATTTTCCTATCACAACTATGATCTCCACCAAAGGCTTCTTCAGGCATGGCTATAATATCTAGAAGGTTCTTCTGGTGTTCTTTCTCTATTATATAATCAATTATGGTCTTTGTCTGTCTGTATCCCCAACCATACCTTGTAATCTTCTGACTGTTCTTTTTCCTATACCAGGTGTTTCCAATAATCATTTGGTTCCTCATGCAAAAATCCACCATCAGCTCACCTTCTGGATTTACATTTCCATATCCAAAGGGCCCTACAACAACTTCCTTTCCTTGTCTTATCATTCCAACTTGTGCATTTAGATCTCCCATCAATAGCACTTCCTTATCTATCTGTCTCTCCACTTCCTCTAAGAAGTCCTCTAGATGTTCATCTATGCAACCCATTTGTGGGGCATACAACTGAAATAGATCTTTCATGCTATTTTCAAACTGGAGTCTCATCACCATCATCCTATCACTGACACATTTTGTATATTCCACATATTCTTGGATTTCTTTTCTAAGTATGGTGGCCACTCCATTTTTTGCCTCAGGTCCTCCACTGTAATACAGCCTGTATCCTTCTTTCAGAGGAATCTCTCCCGTACCCCTCTTCTTGGTCTCACACAGTCAAAGTATAGCTATATCTTTTACTTTCATGAAGTCAACCAGTTCCTCTGTCTTTCCTGTCAGTGTCAGGACATTTACTGTTGCACCATCATTTTTAAAAAAAAATTTTTTTTAGATCTATGAATGTCATGACAGATCCTTTCCGTCTTCTCAATTCTTTTCCATTAATTGCCTCATGCTGAAGATTGGGTCCACTCTGGATCTTCCACTTCTAAATAGTATTGGCTACTGAGTATATGATTCGAATCAGTGTATCATCAATTCATTCAAGTGTCCAAGAGAATCGAATTGCAGGAACGATGAGCTTACAGCACACGATTCAGCTCACTAGCAGCCTAAATACAGATCAGTGAGACGTAACACACACATGGCTCATTATTGGTACACTGGACATTGGCAAGGAGCCATACTTTTGCTGCAGTGAGACATAGAGAGCCATAGCACACTGAAACAATCGTACACTGTAATAGACTCCCGCTCTCACCTCATTTGAAAATAATACCCACTTGCATTCACTATCCTCTTCTTACATGGAGGTTTAGATAATAGTTGGATTTCTCTGCAGTGTTAAAAAAGGTATTCAAAACATAATTCCAAAGTAGTTAGTAATTACATAGGCTATTAGGTTATTCTATTTATTAGTTTTATTATTATTAGTATTACAACTTACTTGACATTTGACAATTAATTCGACTCAGCTGTCTAGCCTACCCTATGACCACGAGTAATGCCATGATCACTCAGAATTATCTGTTGTATATTGGGAATTGTTCAGTATACTCTCAGTTCGTATGTCGCATCATTGCACAAGATTTCAATAATGGAAAAACCGAGTTGACTGGTGTACATGGACAGTGAGTAAGTGAGACATCTGATACAATAACTTAACTAAAAAGACGTTGAATCAGAAAACCATGAATACAGTGAAATTTCCAAGTTCTTTGAAATAATTTAAGAAAAGACTAGGCAAACAGATGATAAGGGAATTTGCCACTTTGGCAACAGCACTAAATGCAGATCATTGTTGATTATGTATATAGATATTATTTATTTAATTCTATATACTTATTTAATGGAGTGGCTTTGTAACATCAAAACTTGATGCAAAAAGATGGCTGAAACGTGAATCTGAAAGCTGGATAACACATAGAAAAGCAGTTTATAGAATGAAGACCAGCTTGCAGCACCAAACATTGAAAGCTTCTTGCTGCTATCATATCAGTACACACTACACAGATGTAATAGGAACGGTGACTAATGTGCCATGAATCAGATCACTGTATCAATTCTGTAATGTGAACAGAATCAAATGAAACTGAATCGAATATCTCATCACTACTTCTAAAGCCATACTGTTTCTCTTGAAGCTCTCACAAACACATGACAGGATGAACACAATGACAGGTCGTTGTGAGAAGAGAAGGCAAGGACAATCTCGACATCTTCAAACGCAGACTGGCTTTCTGCTCATCAGTCCCCAGCTGGGGAGAATGCTGCTATTCTAAATTTGAAGCTCATTGACGTTTTTCATCACATTGTCACATACATTTCACCTGGCATGTTGTCTCCTCTCAAACTTGAATTCTCAAGATTTTGCGCTTCCCTCCTAGCCATTCATGGTGATGGTGACTCTACAAAGGCAGACTGTCAGTTCTGAATTTTCAACACAGTGATTTCGTCCTTTTTATTGAATTGTATCAAATAGCAAAATTTCTAGATTAAGAGGTCCGCAACCTCAGTATTAAGCACTTACTGTTCATTTCTGTCTGTATCATTTATTTACATTTCTTTTCCTCTTAGGTTTAACATACCTTTTAGATTCAATTATGTATAATATTAACCTTTTTCACTGAATTTGTCTCTACGAGTTATTAATTGCTCCATGTAATGATGGAAATGATGTATATTGTCTTGTTTTTTTATTTCCATCAAGTCTCTTTTGTTTTTCATTTGTTCTTTCATTATGTTTTTAGCACATTTTAGCTTGTATTATGTAAATAACTTTAACCCCACTTATTTCACTGAAGATGGCTCAAATGAGTCGAAACATGTTTGAATTTTATTACTCCATCTAATGATGGAATTATGTATTGAAAGAAGTATACACTGAAAATATTTCATTTGTAAAGTCTAAACCATCAATACGGAATGATTCTAATATCTTGTATAGTGCTGAATCAAAATCTCAAAAAACTATTATTATCGCACTAAAGCTGGTAAAATGTCACCTTTGTTGAAATTCGCTCAGACTTACTATTTTGTAGCTTTTGTTTTCAGTGTTGGTGTATATACATCCACCTCCCGCTGTATCCCACAAATGATAAAGATATTGATTCCCATAGGGGAAACTTGAAATACAGTAGAAGTCCGATAGTCCTGCACGTTCGGGACCGGCCCGTTGCCGGATTACCGAAAATGCCGGACTATCGGGTGCTACCTCTTACTACGATATAGGTTAAGTCATGCAGCAAAAACATACTTGATGAAGATGCTTCAGATGGAACTGGAGATACTGACTGAATTATTTGCATATCTTGTATTAGATATCTACAGACTGTTTACATGAACAACAGAAATGAGAAGGGATTTGTTTCTAGTGTTCTTTTGATGAAGCCTAAATGCATTGAAGAGGGCACATTGTAAAATGAAAAGGAAAACCTTTTGGGCCATTTCACTGTTTTCCTCATGATTGGATATTTTGCAAGATACTGATCAGCAATATCCACTCCATGCATGTGTGGGTTATAATCAACAATACATTCTGGCTTCATTGCAGGTTTTCCAAATCTACCGTTTTGGTACATCCGCCATTTCTGCTGAATGCATTGTTGTAATCATTGTTATGACCCTCTTGTCCATCCATGAAAGAAGAACCACCTCGTAAAAGTCATTCCTCCCCTCTTCAGACTTTTCTGTCATTCTCTGACTTCTTTAGGGACCCCCCTGTTTTGCCGTATTGTTCCACAAACAGTCGTGTTGCACTCACACAACTCCTTAGCCAAACCTACACTGTTATAGAAATTATCCATGTATACCACGTACCCCTGGTCAAGGTAGGGATTCAGTAATTCCAACACTGTGTCTGTGAGTGAAATTCCACTTCCATCACAAATTTTGAGAGTGCAAATATATCCTGAACTAGACTCGCACACCATCCTGACTAAAATGCCGTACTTAGTAAGTTTTCCAGGATTGCAGACTGGAAATTTCATATGCCCTCGCCAAGCTAGCATCCCCTCATCCAATGCAATCTTTTTGCCTGGAGTGTATACGGTTGAAAATTTTTGCTCAATATTCCCAAAATAGATCTAATTTTATACAGCCTATCTGTACTATCGGTATAATGATTACTGTCACTGAAGTGAAGAAATGAAAGAATATGATGGAAGCATGTTCGGGACATTGTTTTAGAAAATATCGGAGTCTGAAAAACAGGGTCTTCGGTTCAGTACATTTTTATATCAGGCTTTTGGACTATACCTGTGATGAATATCAACCCTAAAAACTTTTTCAACTCAGAGACGTCAATCGGTTTCCAGGATCACATAATCAAATTCTTTGTGAAAGGGCGGGGTGCCGCACTTATCACTTCACTCGCATATAGATTCGTCTGCTCACACACATACTGATGAAATTCGTCATTCATGAAAATACTCACGTAATTCATAATATACTGCTCATTTTCTATTTGAATGTTTAGACCTGAATTCCCTGTAAATGGTGGAACAGGAGGACAATAACTAGGATGATATGTATCAGGCACTTCACTTTCTTCTATAGGCCTATCGCATTCGGGAATCAAAATTTCCTCATCATTCTCACTTTCACAATCTGAGTCTATTTCAGGAATAAGTTCAACGCCAGAATCATCATTGTGAACAATATCTAACAGTTCTTCTTCTGTAAGAAACTTTGTTTTATAAACCATTATACTACACTCGGTAAGAACGACACGCACTGCATTGGAATCTCAAATACCGACTTGACGCGCAAAGAAGTGCTGAGATTTTCCCGGTAAAACAGCTGAGATAAACATGAGCCCACTCAACGCGAGGATTATCTCAACAAGGTCAACCAAATTCCTGTTACAACCAGTAACGCTGATTAAGGTGTAAGAATGCATAGGTGACGAATGTAAACAGCATTGCTTCGTGCGGAATATTAAACGTCTTACGCCGTCCACGGCCTGCAGCATAAGAGCAAGCTGAAATGTCTTACGCCATCTACGGTCCGCAGTTGATAAAGGGTACAGATCTCTGCACATGGTTATTATTATTATTATTATTATTATTATTATTATTATTATTATTATTATTAGAGCGTCTTTATTGTGGCAAAGTTAGGGCCCCCGGCTCTTTCTTACACTTATCCACTTCATGTATATACAATATAATTTTTACATAAAATTTAAACATGTGAAATCTTTACAACCTAAAGTATAAGTAAAGCAACTAAAGTATCACTAACTAAACTAACTAAAGTGAATAAAGTATAACTAAAGTATAAACAGGAAAACATTACAATAAACAACCATATTCACTCTCATTCATACAACCCATTCACAATCAAGAAAGACTGGAAGTTATGGTTATGAGGGTATTTAGGGGTTGTAGTAAGAATGTAAAGGGGAGGGCATATAAGTCTCTGGTAAGACCTCAACTAGAGTATGGTTCCAGTGTATGAGACCCTCACCAGGATTACTTGATTCAAGAACTGGAAAAAATTCAAAGAAAAGCAGTTCGATTTGTTCCGGGTAATTTCCGAAAAAGAGTAGCGTTACAAAAATGTTGCCAAGTTTGGGCTGGGAAGACTTGGGAGAACTGCTCAACTGATGAGTCTAGTGTCAGACCTAAGACAAAACGCTGGTTAATAGAGCAAACGCCTGAAAAGCCTTACATCTGACTGTTTTTGACATAAGTGGTATGTTTCAAGCTCTCAGTGGAGAGATGGCGTGGAAGGACATCAGTAGACGAATATGTTTGAGTGATATCTTTAAAAGTAGGAAATACAGATTCTATGAAAGGGTAAAAATGACAAAGAAAATTAATGTCTTTGAGAAATAAACATACCTTTATTATACTGATGTTGTCTTCTTCTGCAACAGTTGGAACTATCAAAGTGACTGGACCTTTAATCTGGTGTTGAGGCTTGTAGAGAACTAAATTACTGATGTGTGAATGGATGGTGTCAACTGCTGTGGACAATAGACTTCTTTCGATTTCAGCTTCGTAGGATAGCCCTTCTAAGATTAGGTTCAAGCGTGATTCCCAGTTTGGCAAGTTGAGTAGGTTCTGTTTCATCTGAGGGAAGAGTTTAAATATTATCATCATGTTACATTCATAACATGAAAAAGAAATACACAAACAGTGATATGAATTTTGTATCATAAATAATACTGTGTGTCAAAATGAATCTGCTCTCATTTGGCTGTGAAAAATGCTTAATTTTGTTATTATCACAAATGTTTATTAATATTTTAATTTGTGTGATTTTTTCCAACATAAAGCAATAATAAAAGTGAAAATTGTAAAAAAATCATAAGCACAATATGAAAATGAGATAAGAGCTGATAAAATGTTGCAAATGCTTAATCTCTTGCTTTAATATGCAAATATACGAGTAGTATATTTTGCATTTAGCTATCATAGAGATTGATTTCACAAATATCCAATATTCAAATCAAAACAGAAATAGGCATTGTGGGGTCACAAATGGCACCATCTGAATTTATGGCTATGCACTGAGGAAACAAGTGATGTTACGATGTGAGCACTTTGTGTATGTGTTGACCTTGAACTGTCAGAAAGATACAGAGTATGGCCAACAATAGAAAGACAAACAGAGGAAAAGATAGAAGTCTATGAAGCATCCACGTCGTGTAAGTTTACCACAAACGTTTGGCTTGGACTGTAGAACCGATTTTCCAGGTAGCAAGCAACTCTTGCAATGAATGTTAGTCCAGACCAGTGTGTTTTAAACAGTGAAAGAAAAAGAAAGCATCTTCTTCGTGTAACCATGGAGTGCGGTGAATTTGAAAACAGGGTAATAGTAGTTGCCTTGCACAACATTGGAAAATTACCAACTGAGATTTTCCAAACCCTGAGGCAGCTAAAAATCAACAAGAGGTACATCTACCAGACAATCCAGCATTTTTACTGAGACAGGGAGTGTAAAAAATCACGCGAGGGTTGGTTAGAGTTTATCGCCAGAGCACAAGAGTATTTCTGACACTGCAGCTGAATCAGCAGAGGAAACTGCAATCAAGGCAGCTCCTGCAGTGATACACCAACTACCGAGCTCGATAGCTGCAGTCGCTTAAGTGCGGCCAGTATCCAGTATTCGGGAGATAGTAGGTTCGAACCCCACTGTCGGCAGCCCTGAAGATTGTTTTCCATGGTTTCCCATTTTCACACCAGGCAAATGCTGGGGCTGTACCTTAATTAAGGCCACGGCTGCTTCCTTCCCACTCCTAGCCCTTCCCTGTCCCATCGTCGCCATAAGACCTATCTGTGTTGGTGCGACGTAAAGCAACTAGTAAAAAAAAAAAAGAAAAAAGATACACCAACAATGGGCATCAGAGAATTGTCTTTACCGATAAGAAATTCTTCACCATTGAAGAGAGCATTAATCGCCTGAACAATCGCGTAGGTGCGACAAGTTCTCAGGGAGCTCGTGAGAGAGTTGCTAAGTTCCAGAGATGTCACCATCTCTCCTCAGTCACGGTTTGATGGTGAAGTGAGTGGAAAAGGAATAAAAACGAGTGTCACAGTCTATGTGGAAACTGTTCTGGTCTCATGTTCAACAATGAGCCCTGGACCTTGCAGCAAGCTTCTGTGTCAGCTATTAAGGCAAGGATGACTCAACAGTGGTTGCAGGCCAATGTACCAGACTTTATCTCCACTGCTGAGTGGCTTCTAGTACTCCTGATTGCTGGTCTTAACCCCTAGACTTCAATAGGGTGAGTGCAATCTGTAAAACACAATTCACTTGAACATTTGATGTGTTCCTTGGTGATAGCAATGGTGGATTTCCCGATTGATACCATCTGTTCTGCGATAGATGACTGACCAAAGAGACTCCAAAACTGTATGCATGCTAATGGTAGACATTTTGAAGACTGATAGGTGCAGACTATGAGTAATGTATGTGTCTATAACATATTAAGAGGAAACTAAAAAATCTCAAACCATACTTCACTTATTCTCAGAATAGTTTGTGATATTATTTATAGCTAAACTAGTATACCATGAACTGCTGGAAAGATACAGTTTATGGGTAACAATAGATTAACCCTCTTGCACTCAGCCTGTATGTAGTGAAGCAGCTCAAACTAATTTTTGTGATTTTGCAGCCAAATTACAAAAAATTGACATTTTAACAGTTTAACACGTATAAAAATGAAATAAATCACACTAATATAGGAAACTGTGTGCATTTCAGATATGAACATACCTTGGACGTATTATTATTGGTAAAGCGGGGGGAAAAAGTCAAAATTTGAAAATAATTATTGAAAAATAAAAATGTGGCAGAAATATCAAGACATTATTTCATATTTCTTCTTTACTCTTAAACCTGAAAGAAAGATTATTTAATTCTGAATAATTTGATATCAATATGATTTTTGTGCTGTAATTCACTGATGAAGTACAACACAAAGTTATTCACTGCTCACGTAACTGTCATTGATGTCACATTCTTCACAGTCCGATGCTCGGAGAGCAGCTGTGACTGAAGAATCGTTAAGGAGTAAAATCGTCACTTCCCACATAATGGGAATTACTTTCGACAAAAAAGTCACTATTAGTGTCTAAATCATCTGAAAATTCCAGGATTTCAGAAATATTTGGCTTTGAACATGGCCCAGCCATTACAAGAAAAAGACGACGCAAGCACATGCAACAAACAAGTAACGAGAAGATGTATAATTATGGTTTGGGAAGTACAGCGAACACATGATACATCAAAGAAATGAAATAAACTGTAAATTAAACTGATAGCAAGATCAAATTGTTGTATTCAAAAGCCAACCAAAAACAGATCAATGCAATAACTTCTTTGAACCAGCACAACATGGTCAACAGATTTCATTTGTCGAAAATACAAATATTTCGTAGGGCTGATTCATCTATCTGTTGAGTAAGGTGCAAATTCAATGCTTTAAGTTACTGTCATGATTATCTGTTACCATTTGAAAGCCACACAAATGACCAAAGTCCCTAAACAGAACAGAGCCAATGTATTGGTGCTGTGAGCGTTCTTGCCATAAACTCTCGCACCAATAGATGAGTGCGCCGACAGAGGAAAAGGTAGGGGTCTGTACAATGCATCCACTCTGTGTATGGGTTGACCTTGAACTGCTGGAAAGGAACAGTGAATGGCCAACAAAGAGAGGAAGAGGGATGTGTTCATGGCCCAGAAAATATATTTACTTTTATAGCACAAGAAACACATGACATTTTTCATTCCACCCATGTCAGCAGTTGCTGCCACTGGCAGAAATTTGTAACAGAATTGTGCCACTCTCAGAATTCAATAGAAATAGGTTGACTGTCAACTGCGACAAATGAATTGGCCAGAGCTGCACCCCACCTCACACACTGTATTAAAGGATGCAACTCTGACATTCAAGAGATCATGACATTGAAGGACATCAAGATGACAAGTGTGGAAACAGAAGATTTGACAAAGTTTCGTTCAATCACAGGCTTGCAGGAAGAACACCAAGCATATTATCATCATTATATCTTGTGTGGCTACTGTATTTTATAGGAACATACCTTGTCTGATGTAATACTGAAGAGCTTCTCTAGAAGGTTTACTTCAAGTTGACTTCCCTCACCAAGCAGGGCCACTGTCTTCTGAAGAATCTCAGGAGCACCATCAAGAAGGAACACTTGGGTTTGATGGCCCTGAGCCTCCAGTTGTCCAGCTAGCTCAATGGCCACCACTCCACCCCAGAGGTCTCCAACAAGGATATATGGGCCGGAAGGATGAACCAGTTTCATATGCTTCAAACAGAGAGAAATGAAATATGTACAAGATTGCCTTTTGTAAGGCAAGGGAACCAAGCAGTTTAACTTCAAACATTACCTTATTTCAATTATTAAAGCCAAAAAGTTTGAGGAACTTTATATGTGCATGTTTAAGAAATCACAATAGCAAATAATCTGTAAATACATAATATACTTCAAAATACTTTATAGGACAATGTATTTATTATTTCAGTTAAAAATGATATTATAGTCTACTACATGGTCATATTTATAAATCTAATACACTTCTGGTCTGGGGTAACTACTTGATATACAGGACACATGGTTGCCATTGTTCCTGGTTTCTTGTACCCACACTAACACTTCCTTATGTACTTCTGCATACTATCCTGATTGAGCCTCACAGAATGATTTTGACTTTTATTTTGATTTTGACAGTACTTAATTAGATTTGGTTGAACAGTGAATTAACCACCTGCAGCCCACATACCATCTCTGCCAACAAACACAAGAAGATTCAATTTAAAATTCACTGTAGAGCTTGTACATCTGTCTAAATTCATGATACCATACGTATTTCACTGGTGGTCATTTGAAAATGGTTACTGTTAAATTATAAAACTATATCCCAGATATAAGAAATGCAATATGAAAGTAATAATAATATAATTTCGTGTGGCTATTTCTAGCCGAGTGCAGCCCTTGTAAGGCAGACCCTCCGATGAGGGTGGGCGGCATCTGCCATGTGTAGGTAACTGCGTGTTATTGTGGTGGAGGATAGTGTTATGTGTGGTGTGTGAGTTGCAGGGATGTTGGGGACAGCACAAACACCCAGCCCACGGATTATTGGAATTAACCAATGAAGGTTAAAATCCCCGACCCGGCCGGGAATCGAACCCGGGACCCTTTGAACCGAAGGCCAGTATGCTGACCATTCAGCCAACGAGTCGGACAATATGAAAGTGAACAAGTTCATGATTTATAATAAATTCATAAGTTAAAAAACCATCACACACTGGGCTGAGTGGCTCGAACGTTGAGGCGCTGGCCTTCTGACTCCAACTTGGCAGGTTTGATCCTGGCTCAGTCCGGTGGTATTTCAAGGTGGTCAAATACATCAACTTCATGTCTGTAGATTTACTGGTACGTAAAAGATCTCCTGCGGGACTCAATTCCAACAGTTTGGCATCTCCGAAAACCGCAAAAGTAGTTAGTGGGATGTAAAAACCAATAACATTATTATTAAAAAATTCACTTTGGGACCGTCATTTGGGTAATGTGAATGTTTCCAAGAATCGAAGTAATCCTAAATCTGAAAATAATTTAACCTATAAACCCAATAATAACAAATGCATATTTTGCACTCTACCTCACTTCATTACAAATATGCAACAATATATAAGTGACTAATATGTGTGAAACATCATCCATACATGTACTTCTTCAAATTGAATTACAAATATCACCACTCACCATTTTATTCTTCGTTATTTTGAAGGTAACTACGAGTAAATACCTAGCTTCCGCTAATCTAAATTCATAAAGGTTAATCCAACAATATTCACCAGTTAAGTTTGACCTTAAACTGAGCTGAAATGATCTTGGATTAAGTTTTATCCAACCAAAATTCTAAGTTCAGTTTGACTGAAGTTTAACTTCGTTGCTTGGTCTTGGATTAACTTTTTATGCAACCGACCCTAAGTGAACTTGTTCAGCTTTCTACCAAGAAGTTCATATGCGTTTTCTTCCTAACTTTGATGCTTTTCTGTAATTTGGTATGTGTATTATCTAATAAGATTGTTTGTCTTACAGACAAAAGGAGTGTACACAAATGATTTAGAATTAATTTTCCTATAAGTACGTTTTTAGGCATGTTCTTTGCAACACTGATGGTTTACCAGGCAATTGAACTTTTATGTGTTAAATGAGCATTTTGAGCTTGTGGCCCAGGGCACTAGCCTGTGCAGTGAAGTGTCTGAAAAATTATAGGTAAAATTCACTGTCCAATTTTGTAAAAACCTCCAAGATCTTCTGAAAATGAACTACAGAGTAAATAATACACTGACTGACAGAGCAAATGCAACACCAAGAAGGAGTGGTTCGAAAGGGATGAAAGTTGGGGAAAAAACAGAGACGGCACGGACGAATAATAGATGTTTATTTCAAACCGATATGCAGGTTACACAATGCGCACGGCATCGACTCAGTAGGATGTAGGACCACCGCGAGCGGTGATGCACGCAGAAACACGTCGAGGTACAGAGTCAATAAGAGTGCGGATGGTGTCCTGAGGGATGGTTCTCCATTCTCTGTCAACCATTTGCCACAGTTGGTCGTCCGTACGAGGCTGGGGCAGAGTTTGCAAACGGCGTCCAATGAGATCCCACACGTGTTCGATTGGTGAGAGATCCGGAGAGTACGCTGGCCACGGAAGCATCTGTACACCTCATAGAGCCTGTTGGGAGATGCGAGCAGAGTGTGGGCGGGCATTATCCTGCTGAAACAGAGCATTGGGCAGCCCCTGAAGGTACGGGAGTGCCACCAGCCGCAGCACATGCTGCACGTAGCAGTGGGCATTTAATATGCCTTGAATACGCACTAGAGGTGACGTGGAATCATACGCAATAGCGCCCCAAACCATGATGCCGCGTTGTCTAGCGGTAGGGCGCTCCACAGTTACTGCCGGATTTGACCTTTCTCCACGCCGACGCCACACTCGTCTGCGGTGACTATCACTGACAGAACAGGAGCGTGACTCATCGGAGAACACGACGTTCCGCCATTCCCTCATCCAAGTCGCTCTAGCCCGGCACCATGCCAGGCGTGCACGTCTATGCTGTGGAGCCAATGGTAGTCTTCTGAGCGGACGCCGGGAGTGCAGGCCTCCTTCAACCAATCGACGGGAAATTGTTCTGGTCGATATTGGAACAGCCAGGGTGTCTTGCACATGCTGAAGAATGGCGGTTGACGTGGCGTGCGGGGCTGCCACCGCTTGGCGGCGGATGCGCCGATCCTCGCGTGCTGACGTCACTCGGGCTGCGCCTGGACCCCTCGCACGTGCCACATGTCCCTGCGCCAACCATCTTCGCCACAGGCGCTGCACCATGGACACATCCCTATGGGTATCAGCTGCGATTTGACGAAGCGACCAACCTTCTCAGCCCGATCACCATACCCCTCGTAAAGTCGTCTGTCTGCTGGAAATGCCTCCGTTGACGGCGGCCTGGCATTCTTAGCTATACACGTGTCCTGTGGCACACGACAACACGTTCTACAATGACTGTCGGCTGAGAAATCACGGTACGAAGTGGGCCATTCGCCAACGCCGTGTCCCATTTATCGTTCGCTACGTGCGCAGCACAGCGGCGCATTTCACATCATGAGCATACCTCAGTGACGTCAGTCTACCCTGCAATTGGCATAAAGTTCTGACCACTCCTTCTTGGTGTTGCATTTGCTCTGTCAGTCAGTGTATATGCTATAATATGTATTTTCAGTCATTAGTATCACTTTAGAAAGTTTAAAGAAACATTTGTGCTTCTTCAACAGCATATTCAGATTACTTGCGTTTGGCTAAAGAGGCAAAGAGAATTATGGTTTACTCCCTCCCACTTGCATCGTATGCCTGGCATGCCCACTCTGAGAAGCTTTACATAATGTTCGCAAGGAGCGCTGAAGTATTGTGGTTATCTTGCACGAAACCAGACATGACCTACTATTGGTTAAATTTCATAGCAAACTCAAAGGAATTCCATGAGTGCAAAGCTGCAGTAAATGCTAACATTTATAACACAGGCCTTCTTGTAATATTAAAACAATATTGACAGATGTACAAAGCCTTTAAAATATTGCTGGAACAATCTCCATAGCAACTCTCTTTACTGTCTATAGAATTAGTTATCAGCTCTTGGACTTGAATATTCATATGAATGCCGCTGATATCTCTCTTATTTTAGTGTAAAACTAACTGTAAGAGAGATAGGTCAAGTTTTATGCTTTAGGCCCCTTCTGAAACACCCTCTCCTGCTGAAATTTTATATACAAAATTTTAGCTAAGATCATACTCGACCTTATTTTAAACTGAAATGCCAGGTTTCATTATAATCCACCAATTCATTTCCCCGTGATGCTGTAAGAGATTCAGACAAATATTAAACTGAACTCGACATAGGTCATTACAATGACATCAGTATTCTTGTAAGGCTATCGTATGAAACGCTCGCTGAAATGAAAAATAGCACAGTTTCTCACTTTTCACGAACAGTACTATCTGACATTCTAATGATGCTCGAATGACCTAGTCACAAACAGCGGTGAACACTGCTCTGCCATTTTTCATTAAGTGTGCACACTTCCCATTCCTATTAGAGCCTCATAGCAGGGATCAAATAGATGAAATGCTATGATGAACCAGTGTGTCACATGCCTGTACTTATCAGATCATGTATGAACCAGAGGAACAGCATGCTAAAAAAGGAAGTTATATAACTCCTCGGCTACTTCCCACCAATATTGAGGTAAGCTATTCTACTCAGGTAAGTAACTCCTTTACCTCAGGCAGCATGCAGCAATAATGCCGTCTATCAGAGATGAGAGGCAGTAGAAGAGACAAAGCACATTACAACAAACAATTACAAATATAACGTTATTGTTAATCGGTGTTATGGGCTTTCGATATTGTATGCCTTTTGTATACCTGACGGTGATATTAAGGTATCCAGCGTAAAGGGGAATTCTTCTTCCTCCTTTGATGACTCCCTTTTGTCTTATTCTTCAAGAGATGATTATTTCATGATTTTTCCTCATTCTAATAATAATCTTCACAACTTTCCTTGTCGATACGGTCTGACAACCACACAAATTTTTTTACTTTTAAGACAATCACAACAAAAACTACTTCCATCATCAATTAACACAATAGAACAATATTTCCATGTCAGTGATGCTCAGCATTAACATGGATTGAGCAGAAAATTTCTAAATTCAGGAGTACTCTGTTATCATAGCTGGTACAGTAAAACTGTAAAAGACATAAATGATCAAAAAATGCAATTTGTATAACTTTTGTTATGTAATATTTATCAATAGGACTACTAATAACATAGATATTTGAGACTGACATTTTAGACCTTCTCCTGAAATATCACTTCATCCAGCATGAATCAAATTATGTATAGCCTAGATTGGAGTTTCTTAATTTCCAATTTACATACACACATACTTTCATTAAGTTCTGTTCTGTCATTTTCGCTTAATGTGCATACATACATACATACATACATACATACATACATACATACATACATACCATTCTCTTTTAGTTCTGAGCAATGCACAGACAAAACTCTTTATTTTATATATAGATAAAGTGTAAAAATAAAGAATGATAACTATTTAGTAAGCCTTACTTGAAGTAGCTGAGTAGCATATTCCTCTAATGATGCTGCTTTTGGTCCCATTTTAAGTAGACATGTTGGATAAATAAGTTTGTTTAATAGTGGCTTCAGTGCTTCACCAGAAGAATGCAGTAGACTAGGTAACAGGAATATAGGTGGAACTTCTTTTACATGAGCCAGTCCCAGGCTAAGTGTGGGCACTTCAACCACAACTGTCTTCTTCTTGAGAGTTGCTCCAAGATCAACCAAATCTCTGACTGATGTTGAAAGAAGAGTGTTTAGTCTGCCTATAGCTACATGGCCGGAAGCTATAAGAAGAAAAATTACAATAAGGAAAAATTGAAGATTTTTTTTTTCTTGCAGTATTGTTGAGTTAAAAAATTTCAGTGTACATTTTTTCAGAATTTTAATGATGTGTGTGGAGTAATAGAGAAAGTAGTTTAATTTGTAAATACTGTTACTGAGCTGGTATGATTATGACTGAATACTTTTTTGCTGAGTTGAGTCCCCCTATTCTAGTACCTCTGAGGAGTGGTGTATTACCTGTTTCTTGAAAGCAATGAATATGAAATTGACAGAGATTATTGTAGTCAACTTTTGTCAGATGTTTGCATTACATTACCATCTCAACACAATGACCTTATCAAGACGTCTAGCAAAACACAAATTGATCATTTCCACTACAACGTGGACTTAGTGCCAAGTAATTTTGCATGTTGCATCTACCTGTCATTTCCATGAAGATATGAACATACCGTTTTTATGACAGGTGGCAACATTGAATGAAAAGTATTGTAATACTAGTGAAACCTGTAAAGAAAAAGTAATTTAATTTAAACTAGTTTAAAAGTGATTCATTTTGCCTGTTGCTATTTGTTGATGGAAAGTACCACCTACACATATATTATAACATCTTCATTTTCTTCTTCTTCTTGAACTAGTTCCAGTTTCCCGGGTACAGTGAATGAGCACTCTCCATTTACTTCTGTCCATGTACAGTAGATATCTTCTTCCATAACATGCTGCAAATCCAGACCTCGTCCAGCTACATCATTTCTAATCTGATTGATCCAGCTCCTCCTTGGCTGACCTCTTGATCTTTTGCCTTTGAGTTCCTTCTCAAACCACAATCTAGGTGTTGTTTGTGGGCCCATTGCTTTGAGATGACCAAACCATTTCAACCTGGCTTTGATACAGATCTCTACTTGGACAAGATGGTGTATCTTGTCGTTTCTTATTTTGTCCCTCCTTGTTTAATGGATAATAGTTCTTAAGAACTTCTTTTCGACTGCTTGTAGTTTGCTAATATTTGTATTGGTTTGGATGCAGGTTTTTAGACTGTATGTGGTAACTTGCGACTGGTCAGGTCAGGATCATCCTGCTGCTGTATGTGACAGTAGGCAGTACCACCTGCAGCTGTCTGGCTGAGGGTCTGGCGGCCAGTACCAAATCATTCAAACTAAGAGAGAAACAATGACTGAAGGTGGCGGAGTTCTCCCTAAGCAGGTTTAATGAAACCTGTATGTAGGAAATGACACATAAATTTATCACAATGTTGCTACTTTGCAGATTGGATACAAGACTATCAAAGGCTAAGGGAGTTGACTCTGACAGAAAAATTTCACCTTGTGTTAGGCCCAGCAACAGGAGAAGAAATTGTAAAGTCACTTTCAACAGTGAAATGAGCCTCAGATATAAACACATGTATTCCAAAGACAACAAAGAAAATCAGTTTTCTGAAGAGTGATCACATAGCATTTCCAAGACTAAACAGATGTCAACAGGGAAGAAATCTAAGAGGATGGAATATCAAGTCAGGAATATTGAAGTATTGAGAATGTGTATTCTTCCAGGATGTTAGTAGAGTAGCCTAAATAAAATTGAATCAAGGTGCAGGAAAACTAATGAAGTGTGTTCGCAGTTGCAGTCAGGGGTATTCTGTAAGAAGGAAGTCAACTACGTATCTTTACATCAGTCTGTTTTCAGACCGACTTTGTTGTGTGGGAGTAAAAGCTGGGTGGATTCAAGATGTCTTGTTTGTAAGTTAGAAGTAACATACATGAAAGTAGCGAAAATGATCACTGAATTTATTATTACCGAGCTCGATAGCTGCAGTCGCTTAAGTGCAGTCAGTATCCAGCATTTGGGAGATAGTAGGTTCGAACCCCACTGTCGGCAACCCTGAAAATGGTTTTCCGTGGTTTCCCATTTTCACACCACACCCTAATTAAGGCCACGGCCACTTCCTTCCCACTCCTAGTCCTTTCCTGTCCCATCGTCGCCATAAGACCCATCTGTGTCGGTGCGACGTAAAGCAAATAGCAAAAAAAAATTATTATTTTAACTATTATGGTTTGCTTTTGTCTGTATTGACTTATATGTAATACCAACACTGAAAATCACTGGTAAAGATGATGACAGCAAACACTCGTAATCGAGCAGGTTTGCCTTCCAGACAGGATGCTTCTTCATCTATGCATTCGGAGGTGACTATACAGTCCAATGTGGGAGTTCCACAATTTGCCACAGTGATGACAGGTAGTCCCAGGTGGAACAGTCTTGTTGTTTCTAATTCTCCTCAGCACTTCTTTTTCTTTCCTACGTTGCCTCTTGTCATTCGCTGTACGTCGGTGGTTTTCTTCAAAAGATAGTGCGCCATGATGGACTAGTGATCTCCAGGATGAACGGTCAAGGGCTAAGCTCTCCCAGTTATCCACATCAGTGTTACATCTCTTCAAGTTAGCCTTGATTACATCTTTAAATTGCTTCCTCTGACCGCCTACGCAGCATTTACCTACTGATAGCTCGGAGTAAAACACTTGTTTGGGAATGTGATTATTGGGCATGTGAACTACGTGTCCTGTCCATTGTAGCTGGTGACTTAAAACCATCAATTCTATACTGGTGGTGTGTGTCTCTTCAAGAACGCTGATATTTGTGCGCCTGTCTTGCCAAGTCATTTGCTGTATTCTCCTCAAGCAACACTGATGATATTGTTCTAGCTTCTTAAGATGTTGACTGTAGCACGTCCAGGATTCAGATCCCTAGAGTAAGGTTGAAACTACAACAGAATTGTACACAAGAATCTTTGTTGCGATATTGAGATCATGATTGTCAAAAACTCAAGATCTTAACTTACCAAAAGGATGCTCCTGCACGGTTAATTCTGTGTTGGATTTCTGAATCTATATTTGTGCTTGATGAGAGGGTGCTGCCAATGTATGGCAAGGTGTTTACAACTTGAAGGCTCACTCCATCAATTGTGACATTGATATCTCTTTGACTTCCCCAGAGGCTGGTTGGTATAGAATCTGTGTTTTATGACAGCATTACCATCAGCATACTGTAACTCAACTAATGCTGCAGAGAATGTCTGAGTTCCTGCCTTTAAACGTCTCAAATTAAAAAGTTTACCATCCATCCCATAAGTTATATGTATTCCTGGAGAGAAATCATCTCTGACAAGTTCCATGACAGTGGCAACATACAAGGAAAACAAAGTAGGGGCTATCACACAGCCTTGCTTAACACCGGTATTGATATGGAATGGCTCTTCAATACAGCCGTTGCCAATGACAGCTGCCATCATATCAGTGCAGAGCAATTTCAAGATGGCAATAAATTTCTACGGAAAACCATATAGAGCTAAAATTTTCCACAAAGCTTCTCAGTTCACAGAGTCAAATGCCTTAGTAAGATCAATAAAGGCAATATAAAAAGGTCTATTTAGTTCTCTAAATTTTTCCTGAAGTTGGCGACCTGTGAATATCATATCTGTGGTTCCTCTAGAAGGCCTGAAGCCACACTGGTTCTCTGGAAGTATTTTCTCCACCAAGGGTACAATACGATTTGCCGAGATTCGAGCAATAAGCTTTCTCAGGCACGACAGTAAGGATATTCTCTGACAGTTATTGCAGTTTGTTCGATCTTCTTTCTTAAAGATGGGAACTACCAGACTGTCTCTGAAATCAGGAGGCATTTCTTCAGTGCTCCAAATTTTGACAATCATTTCATGTATGTGTCTCATTAGTTCCTCACCTCCTTCTTTGAGAGCTTCCACTGGTATACCATCAGGACCAGAGGCTTTGTGACACTTTGCTTGATTGACAGCATGCTTAACTTCATCTAGTGTTGGCGGGGAGCCAAGTTCTTCATTGATGGGAGCTTGTTTAATATATCATATACCTGTTCATCAATAATCAATTCCTGGTTCAAGAGGTGTTCAAAATGATCTTTCCACCTATTCGTGGTGGAGTATTGATCTTTTAAAAGTGTACTCTTATCGCTGGAACAAAAGGGATTCCTCCCAAAGGTGATGGGACCATAAACTGCTTTTGTCACTTGGAAGAACTGTCGTGAATCTTTACATGCTAGATACTGTAACTCTTTTGCCTTTGCTGTCCACCATGCATTCTTGAGCTCACAGGTTTTTCTATGGACATTTGCTTTGGCAATACTTACAGCTTGTTTCTTAGAATGGGAGTTCATGTCCCTTCACCATGCTTGCAAGGCTCTTCTCTGATATCAATGCTTCAATTTCTTCATCATTTTCATCAAATCAGTTTTGATGTTTTCTGGTCTTATATCCTACTGTTGCTTTGCAGGCATCTTGAATAGTGGTCTTCAGACTCTCCCAGTGTTGCGTTACATCAGGTTGATATACCTTTGGCAAAGTCAATTAAGGAGCTCTCTGTATTTTGAAGTAATTTCTGTATTGCCTAACTTCTTGGTGTCTGAAGCTCTTCTGTTGTTTCCTCCTGTGGGTGGACAGTGACAAAAGCATCGCTGATCTAATAAATCAGTGATCTGTCCAACAGTCATCAGCTTCCATCATTGCTTTGGTGATGAGAACATCGCTTAGATCTTACTTGCGGAAGATTACATAATCAATGAGGTGTCAGTGTTTCGATCTAGGATGTTACCATGATGTTTTGAAGCGATCCCTTTGGTGAAAGATGTTGGAATTTTCACTGCCAACTCCCTCCTTGCTAATGACACCATTCCATACTTTGTGGTCCTTTCCCACTCTGGCATTAACCCTCTTGGAGCCAAGAGCAGATCTGGTCAGCCGCTCCCCATCAGCTGGAAAAGGCCAGAGCTCCGCCTCCACTCTACTGCTGTAAAGCGTCTGGCCGTTTTCTGTGGAAATACATGTATTTTAAAATTCACGTATATCTGCCGGTGTATAGCAAATACTGGCATGCAATTTTCTACATATCGACTACGTAGAATAAGAAACTGGTTTGGAGAGATATAAAGAGTCAAAGACGTTTTATTGTTGATTTATAGTTGTCGATAACATTTATTTTTAGGAAGAGAAAAATATTTTCACACTTTCTCTCTCAATATCTACTTTGAAAAAATAATTTACGATACAAAAGAATATACGTAATTATGTATAATGTATTTCTAAATACAATTCTATAGAATAACTACTTTGAACGAGAAAAATAAAACGTAAAAAATAAAAATTCAAACATATGTCACTAGTAAAAACAAGACAATTTTACTCACCGATAAAATTCGCGTGTATGTATTGTACGAAGAAGGCCTAGACCCTGGCACATATCAATTGAAAAAACTTTATTTCAGCATACAATTTCCGTCCGACATGCGAACAGCTGAACGAAGGAACATTCCAGTACGTACCAGACTCCACAAGCGAGCCAGGCGAGGTCAAATGATGTCACCTACCGCTTGAAACTTGCCTCCCCTAGAGACATTTCTCGAAAGAATTTTTCTTTTGTGAACTTTTTAACACCTTAACCAATTTGAACAGGACCAATGGTAAATTGTAGCAGACATCGTAAAAGTAAAATCCTGTAAATTTCAAAGCAATCTGTCCAGTAGTTTTTGAGTTATAACTATATAAAGTTTAAGAAGATCGAGCACTCTCGGTCACATGATTCAGAGCGCCACCCCTCCCGGCGCAGATATATAGGCCACTATGTCAAGGCTGACAAGCAGTGCAGCAGTGCAGTACGTGTGTGTGTGTGTGTGAGAGTGAGACAGAGGGGAGACTGACCCTCGTACAGTCTGTCAGTGCAGTCTCGGAGATAGTACTTTCCGTCGCGTTTCGCGGAGACGAAATTATGGGATAATCAATCGCCGTCGCACTTGTAAAAGACGTCGCACCGTACTTAGTCTATCGTGCCGCGACTACAATATAATTCACAGACATTTCGAAATATAACACGTGTGAAATCATTGAAGCACGAAGTCAAATATTTGATATTCACAGATTAGAACATGACGTGTGGACTTAGTTAATTTCACATAATATTGAACTACTACAATAAACAGAAACTGTCGTGTACAATAACTCTAACTATTCTAGGACTCATTTCTTCTAATACAGTACATCCTTGAACTGTGTCTCTTTATTTACGTAGTGTTCGTGCCATATCAGGACACGACTTACTCCAGTGATAAACTTGGTGAATATTAAGAACTTTTTCTAAGGTAATATAATACTATCATTACCAGAAAATCATTGTTATCTGCTAGGATAGTGATTCAAAGACTGTGATGAGAATTATTACACGTTGATTTTTCAAGTGTTTGAACTGTGTATTTATGGACGTTCTCAGTGACGATTTTAAATAGTGTTTTATGCAGCAAGGACTGTAATTATTTGTTTAACGTCATCAAATTAAAATACGAATTGAACTGTGTTTGACAGTGAATGATAGCATCTGTAATTACTACTCGCACCAATTGAACTTTCCGTGTGCTAAAATCACCTCCACGAGCAGCGGAAATCTTGTGAAATTCTACAAGATCCAGCTACCTCAAACATCATCTCATCTATGGTACCCATCGAGGGACGTCAACATGGTTTCTTCATGGAACATCGAGTTCGAGTCTCCGTCCGCACTCCGCGGAATGTTCCAGACTCCCATTCTCCACGTCAACATTTGTAAGCCAAATTTTCTTTACTAAGTGAGTAGTCACAAACTGACTGACTTTTTCTTATCAATCTTGAACAGTGATTTTCTCAGTGCTGTGTGTGAACAATACTTCGTAGTTTTTCATCATTTCTCAAAAGTTCATCTTTAATGACAAATTTATTTTTCAAAATTTAATATTCATTTACATCGAAGAACTATAGGATTTTCAAGTGTTCTATATTTCAAGGCTAACAAACTAAGAAACTTTCAACAGAAATTTAAATTCTTATTTCAATTTTCAATTATAAGTGTGTGTTCATTTCATGAATTAATACTTAGAAAGACTTTAGGTGAAGAACTGACACTTCCTGTTTTCACAAAAGTTAGAAAGACTATAGGATCAGTGATATTTATTTATTTTTCTCGAACTGAATTCAAGAAGATTTACGTTTAAACTTTTGATTTCAATGAAAGATCTGAGTCCTCTATTAATATTGCAGGGTGATGAATCATTCAACATTATTAATAAATTATTTGGAAAAAGTATAACCATCTATTATTCACCCTGCAATTCTATCCTGCTCTGTATCGGCTCCAAAATCAACTTCCACTACCTGAGGTCCTTCTCATGCCCTAAACCCACAAACTTTTCCTGGTACAGTATCGATGTTTGGCAAATACTGACAACAAATTTTCTATGTGCAGACAACACAGTATTATAATAATTCTGAATTATTAAATAAGTAAAAAATAGTAGTTGATATTACAGTGTTTTGTTTTCAGAAAAAAAGTTTCTTGTTTTCGGTTGTAGTATATATTAGAAAAATAATTTTACAATACAACAGAATTTACAAAATTAAGAAATGTATGGCACTAAAGCCGTGATTTGCTTTGACCTACTAAGTGACCGCTTCTCAGTTCGGTACCTGCAGTTTACGAGGTGAATCATGATCAGTGGACGGATCCTCTCAGTAATTATTCTTGGTTTTCCAGACCGGGGTCGCCCTCTCACCCTCAGATATCTCCTCAATTGCAATCACTTAGGGTCACTTAGATTGAGTGAACCTTGAACCAACCCTCAGGACCAGGTGAAAAGTCTTGACCTGGGCGGGAATCGAACCCATGACCTCCGGGTGAGAGGCAGGCACGCTACACTTGGCCTGCGGAGACCAGCATTTAGGTAATGATAGAGGACTATATGTGACTATAAGGTTTAGCAGAGAGTAAGTGAAAAGTAAATTGAAGTATGATATGGCCGGAGAATCAGACTGTAGGACATGTTTAGGTCCAAGAACTTCCTTGAAGGAGACAGGAGGTTGAGGAATGTTGTCGGGTTCATTGGGACAAATTTCCACAAAATGTTCTCCAGAGACATTATCATATTCGTTATCACTAGTTTCATCTACCACTATATTCAGAGTAGTGCTGTTAGACACAATTAAACGTCTCTTCTTTAGCTGCGGTGATTCCGCGGACGTGTCCGGTATAATTTCGTCGCTACTCTCTGAACTAAATTCCCTATCGCTATCCGATAAATCATCCGCGTTAACTTCGCACTGTTCCAAATACTGCATTAATTTATTGTCATCAATACCTGCTGAAAAAATATCATGTGAACAACATGCTATTTTCCTGTCACAAATCCACTCACTGCAAGGAGCAATCTCTTACTGACCGGTTAGCGGTATTTGTAAACACAGGAAAAGACTCTTGTGAAAGGTGTAACACCCTCTTAGATCTGCCAAAGCAAGGCCACGCACACAATAACGTGTGGCCCCTTTACTACAGGTTGTAACAAAAGTATGCACATCACTATAGGTTGCCTCAAAATTATGTATATCACAGAATTTTAAGCCGGCCGATGTAATCAACTCTAGCAACTTCCGACTGGATTGTTAAAGGCCGACCAGATCGGCTCTGGCAATTTAAAGGGCGGATGCTCGCACTACTGCCTGGCACCAAGAGAGTTAAAATCACCAAGCAAGATGATTTTGTCTAGGTGATTGATGTTTGATAGGATGTCATCCAGAACTGAATAGAATGTTTCTTTGATGTCATCATCAGAGCCTAATGTGGGGACATATGCACAAATTACTGTGGAATGCTGGTCGCTATTTAATCGAAGTCTTAATGTTATGATGCGTTCATTATGTCCAGTTGGAAGCTCTAGCAGGTCTCTGAGTAGCTTATTCTTGATGGCAAAGCCTACTCCACGTATTCGGTGTTCGTTGGTAGGTTTACCGTTTTCATTCAACTGACCTTCTTCAGCAAGACAGGTCTCCTGGAGTGCTGCTATGTCTATATCTTCATAAATATTTATCCACAAGGGCTGTTCTCATTTCGGATCTCTCATTTGAAGGGTCATTATTAAGTGTTCTTACGTTCCATGTAGCAAAATATAATTTCTTACTTGTTTGACCACATTAAGGTGATACCATTGGACACGGCTATCCAATCGGTACTAGAAATGGCTGACTATGTTTAGGGCACCTTTTCTAGCCCCTTCCCCATGTGAGGTGAGCAGAGTGGGCCCTAAATAGGACTGCTCAGTTGTAGATGCAACAACCGAATTGCTCTACATCCACAATCCTAAGCAAGACGACCGATCACACATCTACAGTGCGAATTCTTCAAACCAGGCATGTGATAACATAAATTGTCAGTGTCCACACTGCGGATGTCATTACTCCAGTTCCCGTGGGGTCAAAATACACATCAGCAGAGCTCATCCTGATATTCACCGTCAAATTTTAGTTTCTAGAAATCGACAGAGGGCTGATCCCTCTCAAAATGTCCAAACAATCGTTCAAGAAAGTGACCTTAATGCTAACACGGAAACTAAAGATGTCAACACACTACCGCATGAATTTAAGCAGAAAATGATGCAGTGGCGAAGTAGATTTTTAAACAATTTGACAGACGAGCAATTTGACAATGAGATTAACATTTGGTGTGAGTTCTTGGCCTCTGCGATTGATCTACTTCCTGGCCCCAAACATCCGTCACGGAAATACTACCAGTATAGGAAAAATAAACAAATCACAGACAACCAAAGGAAATATAAACAGACAACCAACCCTGAACGGGCAACAAAACGGGACCGAATAAAACGCCGCGAAAAATACAAATATCAGCTTACCCAGTACCACTTTTACAATCAGCGCAGAAAGGCTATTAGATCTGTTTTAAATTCCAATGCTGAAAACTGTAAAATTCCTTCGGATGAAATATTTCATTATTTCTCTGAAATTCTCGGGCAACCTAATGACATGATTCGACCCGAATACCCATCTCATACAAGTGATATTGATAGGGAACAAATTGACATTTTATTTAATGACACTATAAGCCCAGATGAAATCAGATTTGCTGTTAATCATATAGCCGTAGACACATCACCCGGCCCAGACCACGTCCTCGTCAGAGTTATCAAAGAAAGTATTGCAATCGACATAATATCTCACATTGCCACACGTATGTTGAAAACTGGGGTTGTACCTTCTATCTTCAAAAAGGCCAGGACTGTTCTAATTCATAAAGGTGGAGATTCACTCAATATTAAGAACTGGAGACCTATCACAATCTGTTCAGTAATAAGGAGAATAATTGAGCGGGTCCTTGACAGGCGTCTTCGTGAACATGTTGTCTTAAACCCCAATCAACGAGGATTTACCAACTCCTCTGGAACGCATGTCAACACTGCGATACTCGACTCTCTTCTCCGTGAAGCCAAAAATAAACAAGCTAATCTGACTGCTATATTCTTAGATATCCAGAAAGCCTTTGACAACGTTGGTCATGCCCATTTAAATGAGACACTAAAGTCGTTACCAATTCCATCCAAACTTACGAATTTAATCATGAATCTGCAATCAGGAAATGTCACACAAATTCAGACGCAGGGAAGCAAAACAAGACCTCTCTTGATAAGCAGGGGAGTTATGCAAGGTTCTCCTCTGTCGCCAATCCTGTTCAATCTCGCCATCAATCATATTCTGGATGACCTTAGCGAAACGTCGATATCTACCCAATATGGCTTTCAGTTGAGTCCAGATCATGAAGCTCTAACAGTGTTAAGTTTTGCTGATGATGTAGTTATTGTTGGAAAAGATTCTGAGTCAGCTTTAGTACTTGCTCATGCGGCCATACATCAACTACAAGAAATTGGACTTAGCATCAATACTGGAAAATGTAAAGGAATATGCATCAAACATGGTCACCTGTCAGAAGAAAAACTATTCACGGCAGATGAAAAACAGATACCATGTCTGAAGAAAGGAGAATCTATCAAATATTTGGGTGTAAATTTTTCCAATGAAATTACCTTCCAGTCCGTCGAGGTCCTAAATAAGCTCAAAAACACCCTAGAGCTCCTCATTTCTTCACCCCTTTTGCATTCCGATCAAAAATTTGTAATCATAAACACTTCAATCTGTCCCAGTTTGGTATATAAATTTCAGACAGTACCACCACAAAAGATTCCAGTCAAATTTACAAATGACGCCGATATTATGGTTAGGGGGGCATTAAAGGAAATTTTGCAACTTCCCATGGATGTCCCGAATGATATGATATACGCTGAAATGAAATTTAAAGGTCTGGGTTTATTTTGTGTATCTTGGGAAATATATCTGCAACATATTAATGCATGCAAAATTTTGAAATCTTCCAATAGTAATTTTCTACATTCAACGAGAAACTTATGTCAAGAAATCAGCACAAGCCTTGCCGTATTAAATGTAGCAGAAACAGAATCTATTCGAGACAAAAAACATGGCTTTGTAGATACAAAGAAAGTCCGACTCGAACTGAGAAGAAGAGCCTTTGACAACTGGAGCAAAAAAGAGCATAAAGGCAAAGGTGTAGTCCTATTTAAACAGTATACTCCAGCGAATACATGGATTCGTGATCATAAAGGATTGTCTTGCAGTGAATGGCGTGATGCAATAAAAATGAACGCCAATGTCTCTGCTGTGCGTACTGTACCTGGCAGATCCCAGGGCAACAGCCTCTGTCGGCGTTGCCACAGAGAGTTCGAAACTCTTTCACACGTCCTGGGAGCCTGTCCACATGGTGAATTACTGCGCACCTCACGCCATAATGTAGTCAGATCAATGATAGCTAACGCTCTTAGAGGACAAGGTTATAATGTCTATGAAGAAGTACACGGTCTCTCCAACAGAGGAAGCAACCGACGCATTGACATTATTGCTTTTAAGCCATCCTGTTCTGAAGGTTTCATCATTGATCCAACAATTAGATTTGAGACCAACGAAAACCAGCCGGAAGAGGTCGATGCAGAAAAAAGAAGAATTTATGAAGAAACGGCGGACTTCTACAAGCAAAAATATAAGCTCTCATCCATTTCTGTAATCGGCTTGATGTTAGGTGCTCGAGGAACAATACCTGCATTTTTTGTCAACTTCTGCAATACCTTTGGGCTAAATAGAGATTTTATCTATAACATCGCCATTACCACACTCAAGAAGTCCATCATGATCTTCAAGAACCATGCTTGCGGACCTCAAATAAATGTTTGACATGCCTCACTCGACTGCCTACATTTAACATCATACGAACACATTATCTATTGTATCCACATCCATTATTGTTGTGAAGGTACTCTTTGTCTTTGGGCAACCTGCAGCTGTTGCAGGAAGATTGTATAATAATAATAATAATAATAATAATAAGTTATAATTAAAATACAAGAATTGTCATCTAAATAAAATGTTTAAAATTACATAAAAAACAACGAATTACATAAAATATCTCTTCTTTTTTAAATTCTGATAATGTCTAAAAACATAGTATGCATCTACAATTTAAAAGTTTTGTACTGCAGCTCCTTCTGTTTGTCTGTTTAAAATGTCTTCAAATGGTTCTCTTTCTAGTCGGGTGTGATTGAGCTTTCTCTTGCACAATAAAACAAAAAGAAATGCAAGGGTTATTCACAAGAAATACAAAAAAGATCTTTAAATTACAGATTGAATTCAAATTAATAAAAAGACTTGCTGATGTGGCTGCTTGTTTACATACCTTGACTTACTCCATACTGAATCACTGACAGACAGCTCCTTTCATTGGACCAGAAGGCCCACAAAGTCAAGTTGTAAATATCCTCATCAGCCTTACAATAACTTACAAATGATCACCAATTCAAGGAACACCTTGTTTTAATTTAAGCACCCCTCATATACAGTATAACCCCGATTTTGCATGACCTTGATTTAATGTAAACCTGCATTCAACGGAAGAAATTTCCCATCCCAAAAATTATTCCATAAGAGCAATGCTATTTTATATTAGATTTAACATAATTCACAATGGGGCAAATCCCACATTTAGTGTTAAGGAAATGTTAAAATTCTCAAATATTTATTTCTATTCATTTTGGTTATGAGACGTTAGGAACCTATGAAAAAGATGTCATAAGCTTGCTAAGGATGATTCAAGGCAGAAGAGGAATTTAGAGCACGGGCACTTAGGGCTAAAGTGAGATGTCGGACACAGATATACATCCGACTGCGGCCGCTGTAGCAGAAGAGAACCCCTGTTTTAATGATAATGTTATTATAACCATCAAAAATTATTATATTAATCTGTGCAATATCCTTCGGCTACTTTTACTGATTCATCCGTTATTACAAACAAATTCGGGTGTGTTAGTTTTTATCTGTTATCAATATTCATACACTCTACTCCAGCATTTATATTGAATGCGATCGATCATCTTCTGTATCGATTCCTCGTTATGCGCGAGCGAGCTGATTTTCAGCGATTATGAGATCTCCTCTAACATCGGAATAATATGTTCTCACAATAAGTGCAATGCCAGCAATTGTTCACTCCTTACAAATAAAGGCTAAAGTAAACGATTGCTTAATTTTAATACTATGTACTGAAATAAAATAAGAATGTGATACTAATTCTCCTTCTTAAGATACAGCGGTGTGCATAACTAATTTCAGAGATTAGGTTATGTATATTCACGTCTTGTTAAATTCAGAAAGGCTGTTCCCGTGAAAATGTCATCATTATTTTACAGGGAGCTTGAAATATGTTTTCATAATATGTATGCGGTAAACCTAGGTTAGGTGACGCCATTTGAAGTAAGAAAATGGAAATGTTTGCCACAAGCCTCTGGAGTTATGCTATTACAGTTTTTAAGAATGTGACTGAATATGTGTGTTCAGACTATTGGAATTAGAAAATACGTGCTAATGACTAAGTTGCTGCTTGGAAACCAGTCGCAAAAATGTTTAAACAAACCGATTGCTGTTTCATACATATTTTTATGTGTTTTCGTGCGAATTTGGTATCTTTTTTGATTTTTATGGAAAATCATGTATAATGTTCTAAGAGCAACCTTAAACGGAAGCGGTTTTGCATTCACCGACAAAAATCTGTCTAAATGAAGCACAAACCGTAACTACAGTACAATGCGTAGGGTAGATATCTCCTTGTTTGTTTGTTATCTGTGTGTAAATAATGTATGATGGTACAATTTATGTTAATACAGGCAAAGATCTCTGGAAAAGGTATGCTTTCTACTGAAACCTCGATTTAAGGTAAACCCACATTTAAGGTTAAAGAAATCAGGTCCCTGTAAAAAAGTTAAATAGGGGTTCTACTGTATATGTTTGATCAACTGACCTCAAGACAAGTCAAAAATCAAGAAGAAAACACAAGAACAATTGCCACAATTTTAGCATAATTATAGATAATAAGTTTTAATACATTTCTTCCACTTTGTTTTTAACTGTATTGTTTCACATTCACACACATCATTTTATGAATTAACTTTCTAGTCATTCTAACATGAGGGCATAAGTCGTCACATTAGCCCCATCAGACTTTGTATTCACAAGTTGATCAGCATCAACCTGGTTAAGACTTAATGTTCTTTTGAACATGTTGATTCAACAAAAAATTTAAGACATGCCAAGTTTGGACTGGGCCCGTGGTTGTCACACCATGTCTCACAATAAAATATTAGAAAAGAAGATTTTACTATCAATAGAAAATAGAAAAAAATGGAAGAATGTAAAGAATATAATAATAAAAAAGTGAATGAGAGATGTGAATTTTAAGACAATGCAAAATGAAATGCAAAATCTGTACCTACTAAATATGAATACTAAATCTGCACAATATTAAAAAGATAGAAATATGAAATATGAATAGAGTACAATGATAACAATGACACAAACTGAAATGTAAATTATAAACCCACTAAACATGAATCCTAAACCTACACAATACTAAAAAAAATAGAAATACAGAATATAAATACAGGATGTCTGAAAATAAATTACGGATATTGTAAGAGGATAGTGTTCTGAAACAAAAATCAGTCTCTAGCATATTCTAGCCTACGCAACGTGTGGCCAACCAGGCTGTCGTTTAATAACCTTGGGTGGTGCACTACCATAGCTCGCTCACATGCAACTTTGGTAGTAATGCCAGCGCATCACAGAGCAGCAGCTGATCATCATGCCTGGATAATGTAGCATCCTTATTCTGATTATCATGTGCTAAGGTATCCTGAACTAACTGGCGTGCAGAACTTAAGTCCTAGTAGTACTGGGTAAGCATAATGCATTTGTTTTATGAAGCATATCAGTCAACACAGTACATTACATGCATGTCAGTGTTCCCACACTGCAAATTAATTACTGAAATGACATACCCTAGTAACATACATTATGCTTCTATTCTATTTCTTTCTGAGCTAGTTATTGTCCATGTTTCATTTCCATACAACGCTCCCAACAAAAGTCTTCAAAACATCTTTCTAATTCCTATATCAGTGTTCAAAGTGAGCAAGTTTATTTTCTTAGTTAAGAAAGGCCTTCCTTGCTTGTGCTCGTCTGCATTTTATGTCCCTCCTTCTTCTGCCATCATAAGTTATTTTAATACCCAAGTAACAGTATTCATCTTCTTCCTCTAAAACTTCATTTCCTAATCTAACATTACCTGCATCACTTGACCTTGTTTGACTGCACACCATTACTTTTGTTTTGTACCTATTTATTTTCATCTTGTACTCCTTATCCCAAGACTTCATCCATCCCATTCAGCAATTTCTCCAGATCTTCTGTAATCTTAGGTAAAATAATAATATCATTGGCAGATCTCAGAGTTTTGATTTCTTTTCCTTAGATTGTGATTCCCTTTCCAAATTCTCTTTGATTTCCATTACTGCCTGTTCTATATAAACATTAAAAAGGAGTGGGGAGAAAACTGCAGCCTTACCTCACTCCTTTCTAGATTGCTGCTTCTTTTTCAAAGCCTTCAATTCTTATCACTGATTTTCATACAGATTGTAGATAATTCTTCTTTCTTGGTATCTGATCCCGATCACCTTCAGAATCTCAAATAGCTTGGTCCAATCAACATTATCGAATTGCCTTTCCTACAGACACCATGTATGTGGGCTTGTCCTTCTTAATTCGATCCTCTAAGAGACGTAAAGTGAGGATTGCTTCATGTGTTCCTACATTTCTTCTGAAACCAAAGTGACTTTTTTCCAACTCAGTTTCAAGTTGTCTTTCCATACTTTCAAATAATACTTGCTAAACGTTTACAGGAATGAGATACTAAACTAATGGTGCGGTCGTTTTCACACTTGTCAGCACCGGCTTTCTGGGGAAAATCACATGGCACTTCTCCTGTATCATACATTTTACATACTAAATGGAATAACCTCACCATACTGGTTTCTCCTAAGGCAGTCAGTAATTCAGACAGAATGTGATCAATTCCAGGTGTCTTGTTCCTACTTAGGTATCTCAAAGCTCTTGTCAAATTCGAACCTCAAAATTGTTTCTCCCATTTCATCTGTATCAACAGACTCTTCTTGTTCCAGAACCATATCATCTACATCTTTGCCTTGATAAAACTGTTGGATATGTTTCTGCCATCTTTCTGCCTTGTCTTCTTTCCCTAAGAGTGGTTTTCCAACTGAGTTCTAAATATCCATACACCTAGATTTCCTTTCTCCAAAGGTTTCCTCGATTTCCCTTGATTCAAACATTCATCACCATCCATGAAAGAATTGATATCCAAGAAACCACTGATAGATGAATTGATTCTTCCTCATTACATAGTGTAGCCATCTGGTAAGTATCCAAGTAACTGTTTTACATTAACTGAAAAATGTTCTGTTATGTTTTTATGCTGGAAGAAGTTGAGTGACCTGGGCTAGAAAGCCAAGAATAATAGCTGAGAGGATTCTTTATATGCCACCTTGTAATCTACAAACTTTCGAATTGAGCATTGGTCACTTGGTATACGAAGGCCTGTTAAGGCTGTAAGCACTATGGGGTTTCGCATTTGGTTGGATAGAAGTTGAATGTAGTAAGTAACTACATTATCGTAAAGTTCCACTTTTGAAGAATCTAAACATGTGAAATTTGACACAGTATGCTTGGAGTAGATATGTCCATCAGGAGTAACTTTACAGACGTGGCCAAATTATTAGAATAAATTCAATTTCAGTCTAATGGTGCCTAAAATGGCTGAATATGCCCATAAGTAGATAAATGGCGGATTAATTCTGATAGGCATAATGGGACTTGATATATTTTCTACCTCTGAGATACTTTTGCTTGACAACAGTTGGCAAGAATGAAGAACAAATGAATGATGAAGTGCACATGTTGTTCAGCTGAGATTTCCCGCCCTGTGACTAGTGCTGAATGTTCATAGCTTTTGTGTTTCTGTTCTTTTGTACTGCAATTTAATCATTGTTTTTGTGTAATACAGTTCAACTAAAAGGTATTTTGAAGTATTCAAAGTGTGTTCTAACGCTGATGAGACAGTGGTGTTCCATTATTGTGTGACTGAAATATTTTGAGGTTATGGGGAAAAAGTGTGACCTTTCCCCAAGAAAAATTGGCATAGTAAGGACCTTACTTGCTGAAAAGTCTTACATACAACAAGCAATAGCCTAGAAATTAGGTATTACACAAATTCAGTGAACAGAATTTTTAAAAATGAAAATGGTGGACAAATATACACTCAGGACCGTACAGGCAAGTGTGGACGGAGCAAGATTTTGAGTCCCAGAAGCACGAGAAAACTTAAGAATCTTGTGATTAGTAATCATAAACTCACAAGTACTGACCTGAGCAAGACAATGGAACAGTGTGGGGTTAATATATCCCCCAGATCTGTACGAAGGGAGTTGTTCAACAACGGCTTGAAAGCAAAGAGACCACGAAAGAAGGCTAAGATTACACCTTCTATGGTTTCCCAGCGACTTCAATCGGCCAAGACGCATCAGAACTAGCCGGCGGATGAATGGAAGAAGGTGTGTAGTATTTCAGAGGTTTTAATCATTTTCTGAGCTAAAACCTGCTAATATATTCGATTTAATTTTATGATTATATGGAATACAAAAATACCTGCCATTGTTTGCTACATTTTGCAACACTGTAATGGACCAGTTATTAGAGGAAGCTTTATTTCTTTCATCAGGTATGCTTCAGCGATGAAAGTATCTTCTCCATCGGAGAAGAGACCAGCCAATGTGTGAGACGAAGGGAGGGAAAGGCGTTCTAGGTCGACTGTATACAACAAACTATGAAAAATCCTACGGCAATTATGGTGTGGAGTGTAATGTCATGGCATGGTTGTGGGGAAATGTACTTTGTTGAAGGGACAATGAAACACGACCAGTACATAAAAGTGCTGAAAAACAAGTTGATACCGCAAATGGACCGGTGGTATGGGAGAGAAGACTGCAGCTTTATGCAGGATTGTGTCCCATGCCATAGAGCAAAATAAAGTCGGGGACTTTTTGACCAGAAGGGCATAGAGTTACTGGATTGGCCTGGAAATAGCCCAGAAATTAACTCCATTGAAAATCTATGGATTATTGTCAAGAAAAAATTGAGAAAGGCCAAAATAACAACACAGGATGAGCTCATTGCTAAGGTCCAAGAAATCTGGTTTGAGGACGATGGCGTCAGAAATACATGCCAAACACTAATTAATGGGATGCCAAGACGAATCAAGTCCCTCATTCAGTCTAAAGGGTGGCATACAAAGTACTGACACAACAATCTTCCTAATTTATCAATGTAACAAAAATTTATGTCAATAAATTTTGAAAATCCAATTTTATTCTAATAATTTGGCCACGTCTGTAGTGTGAAAAGACAGCAGTGAATTCAGTACAAATTTGTCGTGTGTCTAACCCTTGTCCCGTTTCTGTACGGGGTTGGGTATGAAGTGAGCGAATTTTTACAACTGGATACCCTTCTTGATGTCAACCTCTTCAGAGTTAATGGGGTGATATGTATGACATGATATATGATAGTAGAAATGGAGAGGGGGAAACCTGGTGCCAGAACATAACTTACTCCTGTTGAATAGCACCAACATTCTGACGGTGAAATTTTTCTCGACCAATGGGACTCGAATTGGATAACAACAGTGTCAGACCATACAGACTTGACATCTTAGTAATCATGATCATAAGGTGGGCTCAATATAAATTTGTTATTTAGAGTAAATATTTAAATGATTATTTAGCAGATAGGTATCTTACAATCCATAAGTCATAATTCTGTTCAGATAACCCCATCTTCCAGACTACAAATATCAGAACAACAAAGGATCCTTTAAAACAGATATAAAGTATACAATTAGGACAGTGTTATGGTCACAAAGTGAAATCCTCACCATTGTCCGTGTTCTGATGAATAGCATTGACAATGATGACTGGCTCCACAGGTAGAGTTAGCAATGTGCTCAGTTTTAGAAGCAAAGTTTGGATGCCATCTTGATGTTTCGAGCGAACTCCGTCTAGCAATGCAAGAGCTGGAAGCCCCAACTGTTGTCTAGTCTCAAAAACTCTCTCCACTCCATAACATTGAAGACACACAAAATACTGAAGTGCGCTGTTCCGTGAAGCACTATCCAGATTGTTCACTGCTTGTAAGGTACTACTGTCCCAATCACTGCTATCCACAGACTCCCGACTTTGCTGTTCAAAAGAATAAACAGACTGATCTGAACCAAAATCACATGCAAGGTTAATTAGATAATGACACTATTAGGTTGTAAATCATTAAAGATAGGAGGCTAGAAAGGAGGATAGAGACACAAACAATGAAGTGTGTCAGATGAGCTATCAAAAATGTTTGAAAACCACAAAGGAAAAAAATGTTAGTCTGTATTAGGTGCACCACAAGGATTCAACTGACACCCGGTATATGAGAAGCCTAGTTTTAAAATCCAACTTCTCCACTTTTCTACACAAATAAAATACAGGTTTTCATATCATCAGTAAAGGAGGTAGGTTAGAAATTCCATTTCTTTCCCCCTTAATACTTATCTTCTACTAGCAGTTTAGATTCAAACTGTGGCCTTTCCATCAGTATCTTATTTTCAAGAAGCAACTTTTCCAGTTGACCAATCAAGGGAACATACATAATCCAGTCATGCTGCATGCCAAAACAGTGCCAAAAGAACTATAATACAATGCCACGATATTTTGTTAGAGCACAACAAATTTATAAATCTAACCTGTATTCAATATCAGTGTTATAAAGGGGAAAGAATATTGCAATGATAAAACCAATAGTAATCCCAGCACTTACTGTTTCTATTAAAAAGGAGAAAGTATACTTTGTGAATAAACTGATTAGTAAATAATTTGGAAGTAATTAGAAACAAAATGAAATTTGATTTTCATCAAAAACATAATGGTGAACAACCAAAGAAAAAATGTACTGATTGGCCTAGATGAATCTCTCCAAGAAGATCTCCAGGAACCTCAAGTGAAACATCAGTAGCGGCGATTAGAGGGGGGGGGTAGTTGTCCCCCACTTTTTGGAGAGGGCCAATGACATTACATGTTAGTCCCTTTTAAACAACAAGCATCATCATCAACTTTTTGGAGAAAATATTACATTTTTATTCCATTTTAGCCAGCTGAAACCAGGAATTATAAGAATTATTAAAAAAGCCATTTGTACAAGCCCTGTTGTCTTATCAGATAATTCTTTTCTTTATTTTCTTTACCAATTACAAAAATTATTAGCAATACACACAAAATGTCCTTCGCCCCGGTAACCGATTTGTAAAGTGCCACAGCAAATAGTGGTGACTTTGCCTGTGCTATGAAGAAGGGTACCAAGGTTATATTTTATTGCTAAGGTCATAGACACTGAGGTATGAGTCACCGCCTTGCCATGTGTATTCGTCAGTCTGGCGGTCTCTTCAGGGTCTGTTAGTTTTTTAGTGTACAGTATACATACATACACACATACATACATACATACATACATACATACATACATACATACATACATACATACATACATACATACATATCCCACGTCGTTCCATCTTAAGCGATGGGTCGGCAAACGAGGCTTCTCCACCAGTTGCGGTCCCTGAACTTCTCTCCTTCTTCAATGCTTTCCAAAGTATGTCCTCTCTGTTGAATGTCAATCTTCACCATGTCCTTGTACCTGAGTCTTGGTCGCCCACTTCGTCCTTTGTCTTCAAGTTTTAGATCGTACATTTTTTTTTTGGTAATCTGTTATCACCCATGCGTCGCATATGTCCATACCATCTCAGTCGCTGCACTGTTATTTTGACCTGCAGTCTTACAACTTGAGCCTGCTCATGGATTTCCTCATTACGGACTCTGTCCCTCCGTGTTTTGCCGATCATGCTATGGACAAATTTCATTTCTGCTGCCTGGATTCTACTAACATCTTTGTTTCTCATGGTCCATGTTTCGCAACCATAGGTCAGGATTGGTATGTAATAAGTTTCATATATGACTCTCTTACATTTTGTTGGTATTTTCTTGTTCCATATTATATCTTTAACTATTTTATAAAAGTTGCTACCTGCCTGAATTCTGTGGGAAATTTCCTTATCTATAGAACCAGTATCAGAGATAACACTTCCAAGATATTTGAATTGATGGTTCATCTGTAGCTGTTTCCCTTCCATTTCAATGTGTCCCATTGGTTGCCCGTATCTCTTCATGACCATAACCTCACTTTTCTCTTGGCTGAAGATGAGTCCATATTCTTTAGCAGATTTTGCCCAGGAGTTTATTTGTCCTTGAAGATCTTCTTTAGAGTCTCCCCACAAGCATATATCATCCACGGACAATATAACTTTCATTTTCTTACCTCCAATGGTTTGGTGAACTTTTCTCTGAATCTCGTTCATCACAGTGATGAAAAGAAGAGGAGACAGAACACCACCCTGTCTTAACCCAGATTTTATATCAAAGGTTTCAATCATTCCTACAGGTGTTTTGACTTTACTTCGGGTATCTTCATACAAATTCTTGATCCGGTGTATCATGTCATCCTGTATTCCAATTTTCTTCAGTGCTTCCCACACCTTCTCTCTATTCACTGCATCAAATGCTTTCTTGATATCCAGAAAGGCTAACCACAAATCTTGGTTGTGTTCATTAACTGACAGACTGTAAAGATTAAATCAGTTGTTGATCTCCCCTTCCTGAATCCATACTGTTCTTCGAAGAGGTTCTCTTCAATAAGGGGTCTGATTTTATGCTCTATAATTCTTTCATAAAGTTTACCAACTTGACTTGTTAAAGTGATGCCTCTATGTATAGTTGGAACATTTCTTTCTGTCTCCTTTGTTGAAGATTGGAATTATGATGTCTGTTTTCCAATCGACTGGTAAGTCCCCTTCTTTCCAGATCTTACGAAAGAGTCTGTAGATCCAATGTTTTCCAGAAATGCCCATTGCCTTGATAATTTCTCCATTAATTTCATCAGCCCCTGCTGATTTTCCAGTTTTGATGTATTTCCAGGCATATTCTACATCATTCCATGTTAATTCTAACCTGTTGTCAGAGGTAGACTTGCAGGAGGTAGTACCGGTACTGTCTTTTTGTGTAGGCTGCATGCAATTCACATTTAGTAATTCATCAAAGTAAGTCCTCCAAGTCTCTTTGATCTTCTTATCTTCAGTGATCAGATTTTCATTATCATCTCTTAGGTATTTGGAGTGTTCTTTATCTCTTTTTCTATTTTTCATCATCCCATGTAACATTTCTTATTACCATTAACATCCTCTTTCAATTCATCACTCCACTTGTTCAACCACTTCTCTCATTCTTCTGTAACAACTTTGTTTGCTTGTTTTTTAGCAACCCTGTATAGTTCCTTATTATGATCAGTCTGGTTCTTGAAATTTTCTGAACATGTTGTTCTTGTTCAGGACAGCAGTTCTTGTTCTGTCATTCCACCATGGAGTTTCCTTCCATCTTCTTGTGCCACTGGTTCGTCCACAAACCTTCTCAGTTATCATTACTAGATTTTATTTCAGATCCTTCCACTCCTCCTCAACTGTTCTTTCATCTGTCTTTGGTATCACTGTTTTGATGTTTTCTTGGAACTCTATTATTCTATCACTGTCCTTCAGCTTCCAGGTCTTGACTTTCTTTACCTGTGTGGTTCTTACTTCTTTTAACTTGTTAAACTTTAAGTATCCAATGAGGAGTCTATGATCACTTTCCAGGGAGAAACTAGGAATCACTTTTACATCTAACAGTCTATTTTGTAGTTGTTTCTCGATCAAAAAGTAATCTATAAGAGATTCACTTTTTCCATCCCATCCATATCTTGTGACCTTATGGCTTTTTTGTTTTTGATACAATGAGTTCCCTATTATAAGGTTGTTGCTCAGGCAGAGGTCAAGTAGTGGACCCCATCCATGTGCTCCTAGAATACTTTCATATCCATCTCTCACAGTTCCTACTTGAGCATTCATATCCCCTATGATAATTGTTCCATCTCCTCTTATTCTTTCCTCCATGTCTTCTTCAAAATGTTCTTTTTCTTCATCTTCACAACCAGTCTGTGGTGCACAGCACTGAATGATGTTGATGTTCTGGGAAGAATCCAATTTCAGCATTATATGAAGAATCCGATCAGAAACATATTTTACTTCTATTACATGATCTTTCATTTGATGGTCCATAACAACACCAACTCCATTTTTTGCTTGATCTCCACCTGAACAAAATAGATGGTATCCCTCTCTGAGTTCCTTTGATCCTTTTCCCTTCCACTTGGTTTCACTGAGTCCCAGTATGTTTATGTTCCTGAGTTCAGTACAGTATAGTCAAGTGTAAATGATTTTAATTGTATAACCAAACCATATTCCTTTTAATTGTAATACGTAATATTGTTCCTTTGGTGAAAGTTTAGTTGAATGAATTGAATCAAAATCTCAAAAAACTATTATTGTTGCACTTGAGTTGGTAAATTGTCAATCTTTACTTCTCTGTCAAAATTAGCTGAGAAAGCATAAAAATCTTACCACTTTGTGGCCTTTTTTAATAGTTTTGAAGTATATTCCCCCTGTCACCTATATCCCACAAACCCGGGTACTGTTTGTTGTCTGTATTTTATTTTGCCCCCGCACTTTTAATTCCCAATTGCCGCTACTGTGAAACATTGTTATCTACACATCTGATGAGAAAAATAGGCAAATACTTGAAAGTTTTTATGAACTTAAAAAACCAAAAAAGGTTTATTGTGTACACATAAAAAATTAATTATTAACATTTAAAAACAATTATTTGCATTTCACCTTATCTACCTTGAGCAGTTGGTTTCCAAGTGAGACTTTTTCCAAACTTTCAGCTAAATTTTCTTAGCTACCGTTTAAATAAAATTTGCAATTTGTATAAATTTCATCTAATATAATTAGATAACGGTCTAGAAAGCCAAGAATAACGGTCGAGAGGATTCTTCGTGCTGACCACATGACACCTTGTAATCTGCAGGCCTTCAGGCTGAGCAGCAGTCGCTTAGTAGGCCAACACCCTTCAAGGGCTGTAGTGCCATGAGGTCTGGTTTTGGGTTTTATAATTAGATAAATCTAACAATGTTGTGATAGTACATATATCACACCCTCGCACTATATGTAGAAGTGAGAGATGTTATTGTCAGTATTCGATTATTATTATTATTATTATTATTATTATTATTATTATTATTATTATTATTATTATTACTTAATTTGTATATTTTGTCATTAATATTTGTAAGCTGGGAGGTCTCCATATATGTAGTATGAGTAATTTGTTTTGAACAACGAGTGGGAAAACTTTGCTATATTGAACTCTGGTAATTTGTATGACTCATGCGGCCATCCCAGTGTCTTATGAGATGTACTTGTTGTCAGTAAGTTCGATGAATCATGTGTATAGCCCAGAATCACATGAGCTTGTTGATGTTGTACTAGGAAAGTTCTATGACTCATGTGAAACACCCCATTGAGTTTGTTTATGTCTTGGGACCAAGAAGTAGTTCAGGACATGGTCTTGACAAGAGGATCTACCATGATTGGCTGATCAGGATCAATCTCGGCGTATCATGTGAGACCTGAGGTCTTTATATACTGCGATATCACTGTGGAAAACGACTACAACCAGAAAACCACAACTGACACACTGTACGAGAAGGAAGTAGTGTGGACAGACTGTACGGGAAGGAAGTGGTGCTAATACACGGGAGTGAAACTGGATATACGGTATTCATGTGACACGGCTACAATGGACTGGACTTCAAACGTTTGTAGAACGTAGTCTTGTTATGTTCATGGAAAGTGGCTGATCGACAAATTGTGGAATGCTTACGCATTAAGTATTGTTGCACTTGTGGTTGCTTGGCATTATATGTTCGTGAAAGCTATCTCAGACTTTCCATAATTTATGTTCAGGATCGACAAGCGTGTGTTGCTCAAATGTATATATCTTTACAATAAGTGTTTAAGACTGTGAACATAGTATTACGAGGTACAGTATCTGTGTGATATTATAACTGCATATTATGAGAATCGGCAAGTTGTGTTGAGACAGTGAAGGGTATTTATCTACATATATGTGCATTGTTCAACGGACTATCTGCAAATGGTGGCATAGTTCTCGCTTTTGTTTTCCCACTGTTTTCATTGTTGTCGTTGTAAATATGGAGTCTTCCAGCAATATTTTGTTTGTGTATTATAAGTGTATTTTGGTGTGTTGATGAGGTGCTCATGCACAGATTTTATTAAGAATATAGTTAGATATTGTAGAATCAGTGAGTTATTGATGAACTTAGGTGCAGTTCCTACCTATTTAGTCGTTTTCAGAAGGTTAAGTAAGGCCTGAAGCAGATGTACCAGTACGCAGCATTATATGCACGCCCTGGGAGATAAAGAATTATCATGCTCTATCTAAATTCGAGGGATCCATTCTGGTGAACTCTGGCGCCCATACTGCAGACATTTCGATTAATTATGTTTATTCATTTTATGAAGTTTTTGAGTAATTTTATTTATTTATATAGTTTTATTCAGATATTTTATTTGGTATTCATCAAAGAGTTACAATGTTTAAAGGCAGTCATATCAATCAATTAATTAATCAGATGCTACATTCCCTATCACAGTTATTTACCTAGTCTTTCCTTAAATGATTTCAAAGAAGCTGGAAATTTACTGAACATTACCATCAATAAATTATTCCAGTTCCCAATTCTTTGGGAAACCATGGACAACCATCTTCAGGGGCCCCGCTGTCGGCAGCTCTGAAAATGGTTTTCCATGGTTTCCCATTTTCATACCAAGCAAATGCTGGGGCTGTACCTTAACTAAGGCCGCTTCCTTCCCAGTCCTAGCCCTTTCCTCTCCCATCGTCGCCATAAGACCTATCTGTGATACAAATTCTTATAACTTTGTTAAATACCACCTATTCAATACAATAATAATGTAATAAAAACTTACATATTTAGTAAGTTGTTGGTATGGTACATGTTTCACTCCTTTTTCGTGAGCATCATCAGCTAATTATCATTTACTTAAGGTTATATAAGATCATGAATCTATTCTATTGGATTAAATTATGCTTGCAAACCTGATTGACAAATCTTATAATATTTTACAAGTCATATAACAATATAATTATGTCTTTAAGTTAAAACATATAAGTCTAACATTTTATTGACGAAACGCATCTTCAATACGGGCAAAAAATGAAATTTATAACCTGCAGACCTATCTGTGTCAGTATGACGTAAAGCCAATAGCTTCTTCCTATAAACGAACATTTGTCCTAATTTGTCCTTTTGAATTCTAACTTTATCTTCATATTATGATTTTTCCTACTTTTAAAAACTCCATTGAAGCTTATTCATCTACTAATGTCATTCCACACCATCTCTCCGCTGACAGCTCGGAACATATGGCTTAGTTTCGAAAAATATTACAAAGGATGCTCTACCAATCAACACTATATAAATATTTTTTAATATTAAATGCAGTATTGATATTGTACTTATATAGTGTTGATAGTTATATAATGTTGATTGGTGGAACATCCTTTGCAATAGTTTTCAAAACTAGGTAATCATCAACATGGAAATGAAAATCATTAAGTATGACATACTGCTCAGTCGAACAGCTCGTCTCTTTACTCCTAGGTCCTCCCAGCCCTAAATTTGCAATATTTTTGTAACACTACTCTTTCATCAGAAATCACCCAGAAAAGAATCATGCTGCCTTCCTTTGGATATTTTCTACTTCTTGAATCAAGTAATCCGTGTGAGAATCAAACACCAGAACCATACATAGGTCCTTTACATTTTTCTTTGCTAGTGGCTTTATGTCACACCGAGACAGATAGATCTTAGGGTGACGATGGGATAGGAAAGGCCTAGAGTTGGAAGGAAGTGGCCATGGCCTTAATTAAGGTACAGCCCCAGCATTTGCCTGGTGTGAAAATGGGAAACCACGGAAAACCATTTTCAGAGCTGCCGACGGTGGGTTTCGAACCCACTATCTCCCAAATGCAAGCTCACAGCCGCGCGCCCGTAACCACACGGCCAACTCACCCGGTCTTTACATTTTAATAAAACTCCTTAATACCATCATTAGTCAATTTCCTGAAAAGGAATAAAAATGAAGTCACATTTTAAATCTAGACCTCTCATATAGGCTCAGGAATTTATTGTACAAATGTCAATGTCAAAGCTCCACAATAACCCATGTTCCAAATTGGAAGAAACTGGAAATTATGAGCTTACTGAGGTAGCAGACCATAGGATGGTTAATATGTCCCAAATGAGATATCTCCTAGTCAGTCATCTGAAGACCAGAAGACTATAGTGCATATGGGACCAAGCTTTAGAGAACGTGTAGTCATGCATCTCAATACACAATGAGGTGTAATATGAAATTAAAAAAATAAATGAAAAAAAGAAAATAATCAAGAATCCTTTTACTATCAATGACAACACATGATGACTTACCAGAGGTAAAATGAATATTCCTCCCAGAGGTCCACTAGAGTTTGCTTCTCGTATAAGACTTAAAGCTCCCAGAGGGGTTGATGCTTTATGTGCAGACAGAAGCACAATGTCTACTCCATGACAAGAGCGCAGTAACCCTACTCGTCGGGCTAAGTAACTTGTAACAGGCTGACTTTGTTGTGCAATTACTAACTTTCGAGCTCCCTCTTTCACTAACCACACTGCTAGGTTCAACCAGTCATCTCCTTTACCACCTGTTGGACAAAGGATACATTTGCACATAAGTTGACAACAATGACAAACACTTCCATGCCCGATAGCTAATAATAGGAAACCCCCTTGTCCGTGCCATCACCAGGAGCAACAAGCTTGTGACGAGCTGGAATGCTCTGACCTTGTCTTGAATGTATTTGTATTAGGTTCTGTTTTCAACTTTAACCATTCAACCACTTAATCATTTCCTATTCACTTTTCATACAGTTGTTTACAGATTTACAATAGCCAGGTTACAATTCATTCTCTAGTTTCTTTCTGTTCTGTTAAACTCACTGTAGAATGGACTACATTCTTCATTATGGGGTTAAATAATCATTATGATAATTAAACAAGAATAGAATACAGGCATAAAAACTGTCCCCATTATTGAGTTTTAGATGTACTGGTTTGAGCAGGTTTCAATGATGAAAGCAAGAAAGTCATGAGGCGTTATTATGCAAAATTCATTAATAATGTGTAGAGACGAGAATTATAGGCACTAAAAACAGTCAAGATAGTCAGGCATATAGTCTCTTAAATTAGCCAAAATAGGCATGTAAATAGGCACTAACGTGTAAAATAGGCAACAAAATAGGCATGAAAAAATACTTGTAATTTAATAACACGCTCAATTACTATCAAAGGAATTTACAACAAGCAACGTTTCAATTTTTTCCGGTAACAATCTTGTTCTCCTGTCGGGCAGAATGTTTTGTACTGAGAGAAATCTCTCAACATCACAGGAAGTGATTGGACAAAACTTCAATGAAGCCACTTCATGTGGTTTTAGTTCAACTGCTTCATCCACCTCACCTCGTAGCAGCCTGGCTACTTTTACCGTCGCTTTCCATCATGGATTCTGCTGCAGGACTCTTATGGAACTTTTTGCTGACAGCAGCTACCTTCCCAGCAGTTCAGTCAAAATTTCTCCTGACTTCTTCCACAAACCTAAATGACTCCACCGGGGGAAATCCACTCGTCTCCAACTTGGTGATTGCTCCTGGTAGCTTGTTGAAGTTTGAAGATGCCCCGGTTTATGCAGAAGGATATTAACTCACACCATAGCAGTGCACAGGCCTATAGAAAATTGTTGTTGGTTACTGTTCACAGTGGAATGGTAGAAAAGCTGAGATAACAACGCTTTCTGTACTCGTGTCAAATGCAACGCAGTATTTCTGTGTGATCTATATGGTATCTTTTCACATTTGATCTGAAAAATAATAAAATTGACTAAAATTACAATGTTCTTATATTTCTACAGCTGGACTAATTGGTAATAATGCTTAGTATAAACATAATAATGGCGTATGGCCTCCGGAGAGAACTGGTGCGGGTCTATTTCTCGTAGATGGCCTACAGTATTACACGACCTGCATGTCTGTGAATATGAGGGCCCTACCTAGGATGATTTCTAATGCTGAATACGTCATACACACCCAGCCCCAGAGCCATTGGAATTAACCAATTAAGGTTAAAATCCACGACCCAACAGGGAATCAAACCCGGGACCCTGTGAACCGAAGGCCAGTACGCTGACTATTCAGCCAACGATCGGACAGTATAAACATGCATTTGTTTCATAAAAAGAAGAGAAAGACTATTAGAGGTGATGTTTCTAGAAGTACGAAACTTTAAATTAGGAACAAGAGAATTCATAATTTACATGTAAATATGTCCTCAAAAATGTTTAGATATAATCTGGCAGTTTCCTGTCGAGTTCTCTGGGTGAAAGAATCATAAAAATGTCATGAAACGATACCTGAGTAGCGTACAGGAAAGATCTTTCCTATATGTTTGCCAGAGACTCACCAAGCTGCCTGTAGCAGTATTCTTACTTATATAGAAGAATTAAAATGAGTACACTATAAATCTCAGATTTGTGAACATTTTATATGTCACTATTCGCCAGCTTTGGTCAGCCGGGTCAGCTGTCATGAAGACTGTTTTCTGTTGCCTGCAATAGATCCTGCATCATGTGTGCCCACAAGGCTGCCACCCTCGTTGGAAATTAGAAAACCACGTGAATTGAATGTCGTGGCATGCGCCCATAAACTTACCTTTTGTCACAATTTAGCAAAAGTCTAGATGGGATGCTAGAACTTACGCACCCCAGACTCTCTTTGCTTGCTCCCCCCCAGCACAACGGTTACTAACCGGACCTCACCAATCAGACCAACGATCTGTTCACTGGCCTGGTCTTGTAAAGATAGTCTTTGCAGCCTTGTAAAACACACTGTGACATCATCCAAGCCATGCCATCTTGTATGTCTAGCCTCTGTGACATCGTCCTAGCTGCACCACATTCGATCTACCTATGTTTGGCGAAGGCTTAGCGGAAGCGTAGAGTTCACTAGAGCCTTCACAGAGTGCTGGTGAAAGTTACTCATGATTTTTTAAAATTACACTTCAGTTGTAGTCCGCTTCTGTGGTGTAGTAGTTAGCGTGATTAGCCGCCACCCACGGCGGCCCTGGTTCGATTCCCGGCTCTGCCACAAAATTTGAGAGGTGGTACGAGGGCTGGAACTGGGTCCACTCAGCCTTGGGAGGTCAGCTGAGTAGAGGTGGGTTCGATTCCCACCTCAGCCATCCCCAAAGTGTTTTTCTGGGGTTCCCCACTTCTCCTCCAGGAAAATGCCGGGATGGTACCTAACTTAAAGACGTGGCCACTTCCTTCCCTCTTCTTTGCTATCCCTTCCAATATTCCCATGCCTTCACAAGGGCGCTGTTGAGCATAGAAGGTGAGGCTGTCTGGGCAAGGTACTAGTCCCCCTCCCCAGTTGTATCCCTGACCCAAAATCTCACGCTCCAGGACACTGCTCTTGAGACAATGAGTCCGAGGGAAAAACCTACCCCAGAGAGAAAACAGATTAAGAACAAAAGAAAGAAAGAAAATATTTCAGTTGTAAATCTCTATTTTCATGGGAATTGAATCAGAGTACAAAATACAGATTTTTAATTCTCATCCACTCTATGACAAGAGACTACCAGCGTTCTAACTTCTCGTTCAGTAATTAAATGATTATTTACATTTTAGCAATATAAATGATTGAAAGTTCACGACTAATACAGCACTAAAACAAAACAACTTACCATAATACGTAAATTAATAGGCCTATAAATGCTACAATGAAATGTGATCGTAGTTCAGTCACAAAAATGTTAAAAGGAACAAACAAACTTACCTCCTTACAGCAAGCTTGGCAGAAGACTACCTTTCCATCCGTAGCGAAATTAGGATCCCCTGTGAACCATTGGTTCAGTCAGTATGACTTCAGCGATTTTTCTTTGCAATTATAATTTTTTTTTACGTCACGCTGACACAGATATGTCTTATGGGGACGATGTGATGAGAAAGGCCTTGGAGTGGGAAGGAAGTGGTCGTGGCCTTAATTAAGGTACAGCCCCAACATTTGGCTGATATAAAAATGGGAAACCACTGAAAACCATCTTCAGAGCTGCCGACAGTGGGGCTCGAACCCACAAGCTCACAGCTGCGCGCCCCTATGCGCACAGCCAACTCACCCGGTGATTTTTCTTTGGGCATTGCCACAGACACACTTCTTCTTCACAATAAATCACAATGCGTTCTGAAGATAAAGTGTACGCGTACAACAGTTCACATCGAGAAGGAGATATAAGGGTTCGACGTTGATTGGTTCTCGCATATGTCTTGGGAGGTTGGAGGGGTTGAAGGCTTCGAGGTCAAATGTTCCTTGTTCCTCCTGACAGAAATTTCCCAACAACTATTTCTGGTGACTTCCAAGAATTCCCATTTTTGTTCGTGGGGTAAACAGATCTTGACTAATGAGAAGATAATACTGTCGAGAACATCAGTTAAAATACAATGCACTGAAAAAAAATCGGCTTCTTTAAAATAGATTCAAAAGGCATCAAATAGGCAATTATACTCCAAATAGGCACAAACCCCTGAAATAGGCATTTATAGGCACAATAAAATCAACAAAATCTAGCTTAAAAGAAAACGGATTTATATCTCAAAAGCCTACGTTTCTAAACACAGGAATAAAATAGGCTAATAGGCAAATTCCCGTCTCTAATAATGTGATATAATTTGGACAATCAACTGTCTATGCGACATATATTTAAATTGTGTCTCTTATCGGTACTAGTAATCTTTTGTGAATTATTGCATTCTGCTATTGGACCTTGTATTTGCAGCCTAGTGCCTGTATACTGAGCTGAGACTGGAACCCAACACTATTTGAAGAATTGAATGACTAAATTTTGTATCTGGTGGACTTGGCTAATTTTAATGCACGAGCGCTCAGAACAGCTAGCCTACTGGTCATCTACTCAGTCGATATGTGGCAATTGTGACTTTTCGTCACATTGTTATTCTGTATGTTAGTACCTCTACAGGGTATATTGCGGACAGCTACACGGACTCCACGGACTCCTACGCCATCTATGAGAGTACATAGCTACTGCGGTGTGTATTTTGGCGGTGCCTGCCAGGGCGAGTACCGAGACTAGACTGTGTCGCTTCTAGCGGCGGATAGTGAAGTGTGTCTGTCTGTGCTTGTATCTAGTTGGAAGTGGATGCTGCAGCAGAAAATGGAGTGCTTAGCGGCTCCTAAAATAATGGACATCCCATCTGGTGAGAGTTAGAGGATATATATGTATCCCTGAAAGGGGATAGTGTTGTGTTCATACCTTTTATCATCTTAATATAATGTAGATATGTAGTTAGGATTTTTTTTTTTTTTACTTGTGAAGTGGTAGTGTTGGGTCAATATGAGGTAAGTTATCTAGGGATATGGCTTCCTTGTAAATACGTTTAATGTATTTTTTCTGTTAGAATTATTTTATTGGTGTATGATTTATATTCTACTTTGGTGTTTTTATATGAATGTGAAGGGTAACTCAGTTTAGTGGTATGGAGTTCTGGCTTCGAGTGTGTGTGTCGTATGTAACGGATGGCCATTGTTGTGCTTAGATAATCTTTGAAATTCTCCATTGCCTTGTTTTTAAATTTGTTGTTCTCTTCGTCTGGCTTTGTTTTTCTGCACATTTGCGGGTGTTTTTCTGTGCCATGTCTTTATGCGTGTGCCGTTTCCCTTTGAAATTTATTATATTATATATCATCTCTATCGTAGATGTATTGTGGGCACATATTCATGTTCATTTATGTGGTTACTTTCTTGTGTGTGATTCGTGCTTCTTGTCGTGTGTTTTGGCTTGCGTGTGCCCGTAATTGACCTAACACTATGCTTACACTAGTCTCTAAATTTTTTAATTTCATTATTATTATTATTATTATTATTATTATTATTATCATAAATCTGTAAATTGTTGTATCTCTTCGGGAATTTTTTTGGGGTTGGAATGCATTATTTTCATTTCCATTGCAGATGTTTAATGTAATATTTTATAAATTATTCGTGTAACCCTAAATTAATATTGATTTAACTTTTCAACAATGTACTGGTAATGTTGGTTAAATCGAGGCATTGGACAGCCCTAGTGCATGAGATATGGAGTTGGGTTCTTATCTTATTTTCCATTGTTGATTATCTCTTCGTGCCTGACAGTTATGTAACTGATGATTATTGTGAATTGTCTCTGCCGCGATAACAGCATCTTGTGTATTGCTCCGTGAATACTACCGGTACAATGAATTGTTTTCTTCTGAAAGCGGGGATCGTTTTTCTTTCTCAGTGATGTGAAGTAAACTGGCTTGTTCAATTTTAAATATGTTTCTGGTGGTTTATTTATTGCGCTTGCTTACCATAGCTTTTGCAATTTTAAAATATTTTTAATTTGGGCTATTTTTCTAATGCGGTGCGAACTTGTGGTAGTAACATTATGTCTGTAATTGTGTTCTGATTTTATTTGTCACGAAAGGTTGTGTGACCTTCGTTATGTGGGTTTTGTGGGCTACTTGCTTCCATTGGGTGCTGTCGAAACCCTCTATTTGCCATCCAACCCATTTTTTCTTTATTAAATTTTGATTTCATTTAAAATAGGTATGTATGTATGTTTAGTCCTCAGCCCGAAGGCTGGTTGGATCCTCAACAGCTCCACCATCAGCTGTCATAGATGGCCTAGGCATCACTGAAGAGGCGTACTAGGGAAATGAGGAGTGAGGTAGTTTCCCGTTGCTTTCCTCACTGAGCCAGAAGTTGCTATTACATATCAGTCTGCCAAGCCCACTGAAATGCATGCACCAACCGACCCTATGAGCAATATTTTCACACCATTCATAGCAGGGACTGGCTGCAGAAGGAATGGCATTACTAGCATCACTCATACCTCAGTCACTTTCATTTTGTCAAAGCCAAGGATAAAGCTGAGACAGATCAATGAAAGTAACAAGATTGCTCTAGCCCATACCAGAAGACATAGTGCACTGTAAACACTAGGTCCCGCCAGCAATAGGTATATTTCAAATATGTGTGATGTTAGGGGCTGGTGCACCAGGATAGTTTAGGTGATAGAAAGATTCTATTTACTTCTAAGCTAATCTTATTTACATCTAGATTATTTATTTAATGAATATTTATTATACTACCTAATATTGTGTTATTTCAAAGTTTCTCTTATTATTATTACTCAGACTTTTTTAATTTTTTCAAATTTAAATTGTAGTGTAAATATTATTTATTAGTTATATTTTTTATTTTAAATTTCTTGCAAATCTTGGTGTCGTTTTTGGGTGAATTCCTTCGCAATTCCTAGGATCCCCACCTCTCCTTTTTTTATGGGTAGGATCCAGTACTCTTCCTTGCTTCCATGTATTTTTTATGTATTATTATCTGATTTATTCTGATTTATTTCCTTTTTTAAATTGTCTTGTGTGCTCACTCCACAATGACACTACACTAGCCTAGCGTCATTTACCTTACCTTTTTTGGGATGTTGCAGTCAAATATATTATGGCATGCTATTAAATGAAAATTAACTACAGTATCTCTCTCTTGGACTGCACATACAATATTCTCTCCATAATCATATTATATGGGAGGATTAAAGAATAACTAGAGCAAAAATCAGGTTAATACCAGGGAGGCTTCATACCTTGGAGAAGCTTACAGAACAGATCATCACTTTAAAATTGGTTATGGCATATTACAGGAGGCCTTCAATATTGGAAATCATAAGAAATTCCAGACTCCACCCAAAATTAATCAAATTAATAGAACTCACCTCAACTAACACAAACTCTAAAGTCAAGTTCAGAGGGAAATTTTCTGAACCATTACCCATAAAAACAAGTTTAAGTCAGGGACATTGCCTGTCACCCTGTCACCATTGCTGTTCAACTGTCCCTTGGAATATATGAAACAATGATACAAGCATAACCTGAAGAATATCAAAATCAGAAGGCCCAAAGACAACTGTTTAAACTGCCTGGGATTCACTGATGATCTTGTTCTTCTGTCCAGCAACATTCAGGAAGACTGACAACAAATTAAATCACTACAGGAAATAGCACAGAAAATTGACATCAGAATATCCTTTGAAAAGATAGAAATCATGTTAACTGATTCACCATTCATAAATAAAATCACTATAGAAGAACAGGAAATCAATATCACTGACAAAATTAAATATTTAAAAGATAAAATAACATACAACCTCAACAAAAAGCATACACAGCATAGATGAATAAACTGACCAGAGCACAATATATCACCAAGAACATATAGAGTAAAAATGGCCTCTCAATAGCCACAAAATCAAAATATTATACAACAGTTAGACAAACAGAAATAACATACATAAGTAAAAATATTTTAAAAACAAGTAACACTGTAGAAGTAGAACATTGAAGATTGAAAGAAGAAGAATCACAACATCCATAAACAAAAACTACCAAGAAAATGGACACAGGAGACAAGCTTCTAATGAAACAGTCTAAAACAGAACTGGTAATGAACACAATCAAGAAAAAACAAATGTCCTTCTTTGCATATCTACCCAGGGCACCAAAAACAGGATCATCAAGAGAATTACAGAAACATTATGGAGCCATAAGAGGAACATTAGATGGATTACAGAAATCAAGGAAGATATGAGGGAACTACAACTTACAATGGAAGATTTAAAAAACAAAAGAGAAAAAATCAAGAAACTCAAGACAAACAAACCAGACTACAAACCAAAATCAACAGACAGAAAATGAGACAGGTGATTTTTGATGAAGAAAGACTGTTAAGACCCAAGAAAATGAAGTACTGGAATGACAGGAAACTGAAAAACACTTTTCACAAAATAGATTCAAGTGGTCCAATGAATAATAATTTATTAATGGTAACACCATTTTACATAACAGTAGAGAAGAATAAACAAAACAAAACACACTAAAAAGAAAGTTCAATGGGGTATAAGTAGAAAAATATGTACAGATATATACACAGGTTTTATTACAAGTAATCACAGGAAAGTAATAGTCAATTCTGAAGATTATGTAAGTGATTTCTAAATTTTTACAATGAGCAGTTAAATATATCAATATCCACTTTGTTTGGAGATCTTGACATTCATTCAATTGGCCCATTGAATGCGTAGTTAGTTCTATGCCAATTTGTAGACAATGTATTCTTGAACCTTGTGCGTCTGTCTGGTACACATACATTAATTTTTGCAAGGAGTTGTGGACAATTCACCAAGGAATGAGGCAATTTAAAAATGAAGAGTGTATCCAATAATTCACAGCGTTGTGACAGGCTATGCAGATTTAAGGACTGTTGTAAGGATGTATAATCAATATTATCATATGAGAATCCTGCTCTAAATGTAGAAATTTATGTTGTACTGAATCTAATCTATGGATAGAGGTCTGATGGGAAGGGTTCCAAACAGGTGTACAGTATTCTAGTACAGGGCATACCATAGACACATACAGCAATCGATAGGTAGCTAAGTTTGAAAATCCTCTAGAATATCTAGTAATGCAACCCAATCTTTGAAATGCTTTCTTACATATATTTTCAGTATGTTCATTAAACGATAGGTTATAACTGAATAAAACACCAAGGTCATTAACTTGTGAAACAGGAGTTAGAATGTTGTTATTACTAAATTTGTACTGAAATGATATTTTCTTCTTGTTTTTAAAAAACTATATTATTTTACATTTCTCATGATTAAGTTTCAACCCATTTTGATTACAGTACTTTTCTAGATGATGTAAATCTTCTTGAAGTTTTAAACAATCAAGTGGACAATTAATTTGCATAAATTTTTTTGCATCGTTGGCAAACAAAAGCAATTCAGAATTCTTAAGTATATTTTTAATGTAATTTATGTAAAGAGTAAAAAGTAAGGGCACAAGGTGAGACCCTTGAGGAACTCCACTGGTAACAATAATAGGCGCAGAAAAATGATTCCTTATTTTAACAATCTGCAGGCGATTTTTTAGATACAATTCAAACCATGAGAGGAGAGGCCCATTCATTCCTCAGCAAGATATCGTGGTCGACAGTGTCAAAAGCTTTTGAGAAGTCTGTATAAATGCAGTCCACTTGGGAGTGGTTCTCTATTGCATCCAAGAGGAACTGATAGAATAAAAGAAGATTGCTACAGGTTGACCGTCCTGAAAAGAATCCATGTTGCTCATCAATGATGATGTTTCTAAAGAGAGGTGTGATTTTTTCAAGAATTATTGAGTCAAAAATTTTGGAAATATGAGAAGAAATTATAACAGGTCTATATTGTTTTATGTCAGTTTTATCACCATTTTTGAAAACTGGACTAACAAATCCTTTCTTCCATTCCACTGGAAAAACGTCTTGGTTTAATGATAAGTTGAACAGATAAAAGAGTGCTTCACATAAAATAAATGAGCAGTACTTGAGCAGGTACGTTGAAACACCATCAGGTTCTACAGTTTTCTTTAATTCCAGAGATATCAGTTTGTTGTAAATTTCTGCCTTACTAATGTTTATAACTGATAGATTGATAGAGAACGGATAATCATATGACATACTACTACTATTCTGATAAGGAGAATAAACAGATGAAAAATGGTTAGCAAAAAGATTGACAATATTTTCTCCAGTATCTGCTGTAACTTCATTAAGATGCATTGTTGAAGGAATATTATTACATGACTTTTTAGAACTTAGATATTGCCAGAATTTCTGTGGATTGGAAGTAATACTTCGTTCACAGTTGGAGACATACATTGTATAGCAAGATTTAGATTCAGACTTGCATTCATTTTTTAATTTCGAGAAATGCTGATAATCATTATTGAGACCTGATATTTTGTACCGCTTGTGTGCTTTCTTCTTTTCAATAATCAGGGACTTCAGTTTATGATTAAACCACTTTGGGAATTTGGGAGTCTTAAAATTCCGTATAGGGATGTAAAGTTCCATGCCATAATGTAGTACTGAATAGAAGGTTTTTACTGCTTTATCAATTGATACATTTTGAAACATCTCCTCCAAGCTGAACTGTGACAGATAATAATTTAGTCCATTATAGTCACCACTTAAAAAGTCAAAATAAAAACTATCGGCAGGCAAGGAATTGTATAGCTCATTTTTAGGTAAAGAAATCTCTAATGCTGGGTGGTGTCTTTCGAGGGGGACAATGCTTTCATTACTAGATTTTACTTCAATGGAACTGGAGTTACTGAAAACCAAATCAAGAAAGTGATTCAGAAAATTTGGGATAGCATTAAACTGATTTAAACAGAGATAAGATAACATGTCTATAACTAAACTGGACTGCATAGTGTGGTTACCTACTGACATAAGGCCAGAAGATGTTTCTTCATTTACTATCCAATTAAGATGTGGTAGATTGTAGTCACTAACAATGAGCAATATATGGTTGTCAAGATTTGACATAATTTTTCAACAGCACTGCAATGTTCGAAATATTTTTGGACAGGAGACTTGGGTGGAATGTATACAGCACCAATGATTAATTTTGTGGTGTTAACAGCCAGGGACACAAACAACTGTTCAACTGTGTTAATGCATGGTATCAGAGTAGGTTTAAACTCCTTGCTAATACAGATCATTACCCCCCCCCCATTGGATGCCTTCATACTCGTTAAAGAAGACCTATCACATATAGATACTTTAAGGCAGAAACAGGTTCCGAGAACAACATTCTATGAATCATTAATGAACAAGGGGAGTGTGTATGTGAGCATTTTCAAAGGCAGTATTATTCAGTCAGCAGTATGTAATGATTGTTGGTTACAGGGATAATTTCCAGTTAGAGGAGGTGACTAATACTAAAGAGCTATTAAAATTTACCTATGATAAAAACAACATTTACAAGAAGATACAATGGTTAAAAACTAGAAAAGCGGCCGGAATTGATAAAATTTCAGGGGATGTACTAAAGGCAATGGGTTGGGATATAGTACCATATCTGAAGTACTTATTTGATAATTTTTTTCATGAAGGAGCTATACCAAATGAATGGAGAGTTGTTATAGTAGCCCCTGTGTATAAAGGAAAGGGTGACAGATATAAACCTAAAAATTACAGGCCAGTCAGTTTGACATGTATTGCATGTAAGCGTTGGGTAAGCATTTTTTCTGGTTATTTTAGACATGTTTGCAAAATGAATAACTGGTTCGATAGAAGGCAATTCAAGTCTAAGGCATTTGATAGGGTGGATCAATCATTATCATCAATCACTAATGATCTGCATTTAGGGCAGTTGACCACGTGGCAGATTCCCTATCTTTTGTATTCCTAGCCTTTTCCTAAATGATTGCAAAGAAATTGGAAATTTATTGAGCATCTCCCTTGGGAGACTGTGATTGAATGGATGGCTATATATCTAAAAAAATAGATTTCAGAGAATTAGAGTAGGTGAAGCTTTATCTGACCCTGTAATAATTAAGAGGCAAATTCCTCAAGGCAGTACTATTGGACCTTTATATAAATTATATGAATAAAAAATGGAATCAGGTATAAGGCTTTTTGTGGATAAAGTAATCAATCAATCAATCAATCAATCAATCAATCAATCAATCAATCAATCAATCACTACTGATCTACATTTAGGGCAGTCGCCCATGTGGCAGATACCCTTTCTGTTGTTTTCCTAGTGTTTTCTTAGATGATTTAAATAAAAATTGGAAATTTATTGAACATCTCCCTTGGTAAGTTATTCCAATCCCTAACTCCCCTTCCTGTAAACAAATATTTGCCCCAATTTGTCCTCTTGAATTCCAACTTTATCTTCATATTGTGATCTTTGCTACTTTTAAAGACACCACTCAAACTTATTTGTCTACTAATGTCATTCAACACCATCTCTCTGCTGACAGCTCGGAACATACCACTTTACTCATTCGGAACAGATATTTCAGGTTCCCTATGGAAATCAGCATCTATATCATACCACTTAGTCCAGCAGCTCATCTCCTTTCTCCCAAATCTTCCCAGCTGAAACTTTGCAACATTTTTGTAATGCTACTCTTTTGTCGGAAATCACCTAGAACAAATAGAGCTGCTTTTCTTTGGATTTTTTCCAGCTCTTGAATCAAGTAATCCTGGTGACGGTCCCATACACTGGAACCATACCCTAATTTTTCAGTAAAATTTTGTATGACTGCCAATTATGTTTGCCATCGTGTTATCTTTAGCTGACTTCTTCGCTAAATTAATTTCCTAGTAATTTCCTTCAATTTCTCCTTACTTCCACAGTCATTTCTAACTCTATTTATTTCCAATCTGCATCTCCTTCTTAGACTTTTTACTCCTCTGTTATAATATAGTGGGTCTTTACCATTCCTTACCACCTTTAAAGGTACAAACCTGTTTTCACATTCCTCAACAATTGCTTTAAACCCATCCCAGAGTCTGTTTACATTTTTATTTACCGTTCTCCACCGATCATATTTAATTTTTAAAACTCCCTCATGCCCATTTTATCAGCCATATGGTACTGCCTAATAGTCCTACTTTTAAGACCTTCCTTTATATCACATTTATTTTTAACTATGACAAAAGCAGCTTTGTGGTCACTAATACCATCTATTACAGGGTCAGCCAACTGGCTGGCATGTGGTGTAAGAGAGCCCATGTGACGTCGGAGAGCACATGTGACGTATGAGCACAGAAGGTGGGGAGACGCTGTCGTAGAGTGAGACGAAGAGACACCCTCGCTTTGTAGTAAACACGTGCAGTGCTATACGTAGTGGTGGTGGTAGTGGTACAGTACGTATGGATGAACCGGGCACATCACGGTGCGACAAGCTACCTACCCCTCCGATCTTTTTATCTTTATGGGAAGATCTATATTTATTTGTTGAAAAAATAGGAATGCTACAGCTAAATGTTTAGTTTGTATATGTAGAAATAAAGTTGCTTTATAACTCTTATGCTACTTCATAACAAAGTTACGTTACAAAAAAATATGTAGAGAGAAATATGTACTACACATGCCGCATTGTACCTGCAGCTCTTGGGCCTCCCCCTACGAATGACGTTGTGTTTCCCCTCGCCCCTCTAGCCTTCACTTCTCAGTTACAGTACTAAGTACTTCGTTTCGCTGCCCGAGCAGAGTGTGTGACGTGTTACCTGACATCACACATACACGCAGTTGGCTGACCCTGATCTATTATTTTGGTTTCTCTATAGAGCTCATATGGTTTTACCAGCACCATGTCCAGAGTATTCTTCCCTCTAGTTGGTTCCATCACTTCCTGAATCAGCTGTCCACATATTAACTTATTTACCATTTGTTGGTCATGCTTTCTGTCGTTCGTATTACCTCCCCAGTTGACATATGGTAAATTGAGGTCTCCCGCTGCAATCACATTCCTTTCCATATCGTTTCCCACATAGCTGATTAACTTATCAAATAATTTTGAATCAGCGTCAGCGCTACCCTTTGTCGGTTTGTGCACTCCAAAGACATCAAGTTGGCTATTATCTTTAGAAATGAGCCTTACATCCAGAATTTCATGTTTCTCTTCTTTAACTTTTTCATAGCTTACAAATTCTTCTTTCACCAGAATGAATACCCCCCCTTCTACCATTCTTATCTCTACAATACACACTCCAGTTCCATGAGAAAATTTCTGCATCCTATATATCATTTCTCAGCCATGATTCAACTCCTATTACAATATTTGGTAAGTATGTATCTATTAAATTACTTAATTCTATTTCTTTCTTTACAGTACTTCTACAGTTAAACACTAACATTTTTATGTCATCCCTATTTGACTTCCAGATCCCTGTATCCTTATCACCGCTCCCTAGACCACCCTGTTTCCCTGAATGTACCTCCCCATAACCCTGGATTGCTGGATTGGAGTCAAAGCAGGACTTCAAGAAGATAAGTTACAAATGTCAAATTTCTAGGTGTTTAGACTGAAATAAACATAAACATCTCCAAATATTGAGTGTGGTTTGATAGAATCTGATGATGTTCTTTTAAGAATGAAACATGTCATTCTTTGTTGAATAGTATATATTTATATTCCTTGTTTAATAGTGTATTTTTTACAGGTATATTACAGAGTTTATATTAAGTTGCATTTACGACAACAAGTTACGCATCAGAGGTCATGTCTGCACACAAGATGTTTAATTTCAGAAAAAACCCTACTTGCAGTGCCGATTCTGGTTTTGATTTCTACATCTGGATTCCATTCTTGTGTTAACCAGGTAGTTGAACTGTGACACCTTTTCCATGGCTTTTTCTGTCAAATGTGATACCAGCATTGATATTTTCTGCTTACTGATTGCCATGAATATTGTTTTGTGAATGTAATATTTATTTTAAGGTCAAACTCCTTGTTCCTTTCTCTGATGCTGTTCAAAATGAATTGAAGATCTTGTAAATTGTCAGCAAATACCACGGTGCCATCTGCATAATGGAAGATATTTATTTGCTTCTCGTTGATCTTGGTTCCTTTGTCAACTTCGTCAAGGGCAATTTGAAGAATGGCTTCAGAATACAAGTTACAAAGGATTGGCGAGAGGATACAACCTTGTGTCACACATTTTTAAAGTGTTATCTCTTCAGTAACATTTATATAGTATCATATGCGGCAAAACAAACAAAACTGAAAATTTTTTTATTCAACCCGTGAGGGGTTGCCGTCAAAAGAGTTGCGTGATGGGTTACACACGGTCAGTTTGACTGGGGAGTATACAATACCAGTTTTTGTAGCAAAACACATTGCACTGTATTGTAGTTTTAATAGACATATAAGTCGTATTAATAATGAAAAATATATCCATGAAACAAAATACCATTTTTTCTTGCAAAATACATTGGACTGTTACCGTGAAAATAAAGTCTCCAAGCTTGAACTGGTGAATTAATTGGAATACCTACCTTTGCATGAAGAAGATGTTCTTACCAGATGTTCTTCTGTTTCGTGAAGGACAATGAATATTCCACATTGTTTTTTTATCTTTCGCAACATACTGAGGACCTGTAAGATTTGCCTCATCTTGCACTTCTTCACATGCAGGAGTCTCTCTTCTTATTTCTTGTACTACTACTTCAGTGGATTGCTCACTATCTATGTTTAAGTTGTGTAATTCTAAATTATCATCTCTCTCCTCATCTGAAGTGACATCATTAAATTCAATTGCACTTTCGTCATGGAATAGCTGCCACCTTATAGCTCCTGGGTTCACAGGTCTTTCTTCTTTCTCTACACTCTCGAGTCATAAAATTCAGTCTTCCTCTCTCTGCTCCATAGTCAACTATATACAATTTACAGTATATGCATCTATACACCATTATATGTACAAATTAGCACAACAATAATCCACTGAGAAGAAACAAAACACTTCTATACTGACAACAAAGACCACAGAAGGCGAATGTCACGAGTTGTGCACGGTGTGAAGGACTGGGTAATAAGGCAATGCCAGAGTTGCGCATGGTTGAAACGACCGGACTTACAGAAAAAGCTCTCCACTAACTGACTGGTGATGGAAGGGGGGACAGCGAACGTAAATACATCCAGTGGATGAGTCCATTAAAAGGTACAGGAGAGAAGGAAGCTTTATATGGTGAAACTATTTCAAAAGAATAAAAAAATGTATACCACTATGTGAAACACATTGTTGATTACATTTTTTAAGATTATTGGACATGTTATGGAACAAGATTGCTGTAAGGACACAAAAAATATTATCTTAGATAATTTGGAAATGAGGTAGTAATGAAATCTCTACAGACTACCTGGGCCACTGTTTATGGATTCTATGCAGCATTCTCGATGAAAAAAGAGCCCAATATTCCATGACCAGACATGGTGCACCACATCGTAAGCTGTGCACTGTTTAGTAGTTTCTGTATAACAACATCAGGCCATTCAAACCCTAAAAAACAAGTAAGGGAAAGATGTCAGGCTCGCTCACCTTCTGTTAGATGCCAAGAAACTTTAAACATCTGAACAGACCTATCACTCAAACCAAGTTTCGCAACTTTGACGAGGACTATGTTTTCAAGACTTCAACACCTAGATTCACAATTAAGTATTTATTATTTTCCACCTAGTCGATACAATGATTGCTTAAGGCAATTTAATGGTTAAAAGTGGTACATGTTTCGTATATTATCAACATCTTCAGCCGCATAAGACTGTTTAGATGAAAAATATATAAATTGACAAAGTAATGCTTAAGAGGAAGTGTCCAAGTAATGCTTAAGAGGAAGTGTTATCCCCTTTTGTTGACATAAGACCAATCCCAGATGATGGAACTTCTCAATGACACCTAAAACTATTCTGTTATTGTTTCTTCACTCCTTATACAATACTTTAATGTGAAGCAAACTCGGCTCATTCTGAAGCTCCATTCCGCATGACTGCAAATAATTTTTTGTGATAAACACCTTCTCCTCTGTTGTGAGAACCATAATTGCAGAAATCAACACAACATTATCTATTTTATGGCTTATTAGTGCTTGGAGTGTCCAAGGATATGTTCGGTTCACAGGTGCAGGTCTTTCTACTTTGACGCCCATGGGCGACCTGCATGTCTCGATGTGGGGGGGGATGATGATGATGATAATGAGGTAGGGAGTGGGTGAAACCCGGTGTAGGCACATAGCCTTCTCCTGTCGAATTGCACGAATGGGTCTGCTCAGAGCTTTATATCTCCATCTGACGGACGAATCACCATCAACAGTGTCATATTCCCTCACTCCATATGAACACTGCAGAGAGGTTTCGAATTTAATGCAGGCATTTGGAATGCAATATAGTGATTAGAAATTGTATACCACTACCTCCTCTACCCTGCTGGTCAACATTCGGATGGTGAAATTTTTTTTGACCAATAAGACTCGAACGGGCTAACTACGGTGTCAGACCATATAGACTTCAATGTCTTAACAATCATGGCCACTTGGCAGGCTAACACAACACTGAATACACAGTATGTCAACACTTTGCTGCTAGTGAAATGTGGACCGCAGAGAAGCAATAATTTTAGTACCGTTTAATTTGCTGCTTACCATATAGAGGGTATTTTACACTTAATAAGAATTTTGAAAATAATAAACAATTTATTCTGATAAGGATTGCGTGATTAATCTCAAAATGTGATTTCTAATTTTAAGGTTGATATTGTATTAATTTTAATGGCGTGTAGCCTCTGAAGAGGCCTGGTGCAGGTCTTTCGAGCTGACCTGCGTGTCTATGAGAAAGGAGCCCTACCTGTGATGAATTCTAATGCTGAAGACGTCACACACACGCACCCAGTCCTCGAGCCATCGGAATTAACCAATGAAGGTTAAAATTCCCGGCCTGGCCAGGAATCGAACCAGAGACCCTCTGGACCCTCTGGTACGATATCAGATATGTAGCATTGTGGACTTTTTTCCAGAGCTTTTATTGCTTAACAATTTTCATATACTGTATACTGTACATGGGGATTAAGGTAAGAAAGTGCTTACATGATCAGTTTTACTTTGACTTCTTTCACTAATATCATCATTGTTTGGTTCCCTTTTGTCGTAGATTATTACTTCATGTACCTAAACCTTCCTCAATAAGTGCTCTATACAGTGGCAAGAACTGTTTTGTAATCTACACAATGGTTCTCAAGATTATATTGCACAAACACGTACTGGGGACTTTATCTGATAATATGTATAGAGAGTCACTGAAAGTGTGTACTAGGTTCTACAAAACTGTATACATTGTTGCCAATAAAATGATACTCCATTTCTGCAATAATATATAAGCTGAGTTTGATGCCTTACCAAATATCAGGTACGAGTTGAGGGGATTACATAGGAGTACTCCTTGTTTGCGAGAATCCAAGCCTTTCTTCAGTTCATTTCTCATGTCAAGCAGAATTTTCTTTGAGTTGGAAAGATCAACTAGGAATCTAAAAATACATCATATGAAATCATTAGTATAGCATTTAACATGTGTTCCAACAGTAGTTAACCGTAACCAATTATGGGAAGAGTACATGAAAAATGTAATTGGGTGGTAAATGGAGAGATGGGTAATCTGCCTAGGCAATACTATAGTATTATACTAATCTATTCAATGGTTGCACAATGCACAATTTTTTTTTTTTGCTAGGGGCTTTACGTCGCACCGACACAGATAAGTTTTATGGCGACGATTTGCACAAATGTAGATAGACACATATGGGGGACTTTATCTGATAATATTTCCATCTCTCTATTTACTGTGATTAAGTCAATATAGACCCAATACTGGCCATTATTATCAAGGTTATTAATAAAGTAATCAGGCTTGATTGCTGTTACTTGAGTAATATTTAACTCAATTACAAATACAAATTAGTTCTTCAATTACTTTATAAAATGTTAGTCTTAAGGAAATCACTAATTTTTTTTGTTTGCTTGGGTTTGGAATAATAGAAAAGTTTCAAGGAAAAGGAATGTATTACTTCATTTTGTGTGGGTTTTTTTTTAGTGTAGAGGCATTAAGTGGCTAACATCGCTAGGAGAGAGTAAACATGATCCCTTGGATTTTTCAAAATTACCCTTTTCCCATAATTTTCATTTTAGTTAATTACTTTTAGCATTTGAAATGCTTTTCCATTTACTTTGCAAATAAATTAATTGGTTCTTAAAATTCTATTCAGTAATCCTCAACGTCTTAAGGGGGAAAGTACATCTTTGCATTTACTGAAAAGATGCCCTACAGCAGCACTTGAAGAAATACCTGTGTTTAATTTTAAGAACATCATTTGGAAGTACCAGGTATATGCATAAGTCTTAGCCAGTTTCACTAAGAGATAGCACCAGTGAACATTACGCAGCGTATGAATTTGACACATACGTCAGTCTGTTCATCTGATATTAACCTACCAACACACACAAGATTGGTCTGCCAAACACTAGCATCTGTGTTGTATCGTTCAGTGATCATGTCAACGTTTGTGCCTGAAAGAGAACATTTGCAGCACACATTGCTTTTCTTACTTAATCAAAAGAAAAAAGTCATCTTTTGCTGGTAGAAACATATGGCAAACACGTCCATCAATTACAACATGTGATACATGGTTTTGACAATTTAAATGAGGAGATTTCAATGTGAAAGGCAGTGCACGCTCTGGTAGACCACAAAAATGTGAAGACAAGCAATTGCAGGCGAAGCCTGCCAAAACCGTTAATGCACAATGCTATCGCCAACAAATGATTAATTCAAATCATGCATTGATCAAAAGACGACCGTAATGGGCCAGAAGACATGGCAAAGTGATTTTGTTACATGACAATGCGTTGTCTCACACAGCAAAACCATTGAAAGACACCTTGAAATCACTTGGATGGGACATCCTTCCACACCCACCATACTGCCCCGATCTGGTGCAATCTGACTATCACCTCTTCACATCAATGGGGCATGTGCTCGCAGAGCAGCATTTCAGCAATTTCAAGGAAGTTGGAAAATGGCTCGATGTATGTTTTGCCGCATAAGCAAGCAGTTTTTCTGGCATGGTATTCGTAACTTACCTTTAAGATGGGTGAAGTATGTAGAAGCTGATGGCCAATATTTTGAATAAACAAAAAATGAATTTCCCTTAAAAATTACGTGTTTTCTTTACCATAAAAACCAGGAAAAACTTACGCATACACCTGGTACTCCAGTGGTAAGAAAGTACCTTATCCAAAACTAGTGAAGCTACTGTTTCTGCTGAAGTAGAACTGAAAAACTTATCTTTTTAATATTTCGGCTTCCATGCTATGTATATCAATCACTAGAATGTAATGATTACAATTTTATTTCAAGATGTAAATTACAAGTAGAAAGTACTCTCTGTTAAAAGTAATGTATACATACATACATCATCATTATAGACCATTATGCCTTTCAGGGTTCAGTCTGCAAGCCCCTGAATTTACTAAACATCATCACAATCCTCTATTTGCAACTAGTGCTGTGGCCTCATTTAGTTCTAGACCTCTTATCTTTAAATCATTAGAAACCAAGTCTAACTATCATCATCTTGATCTCCCTCTACTTCTCTTACCCTCCATAATAGAGTCCATTATTCTTCTAGGTTACCTATCCTCCTCCATTCGCCTCACATGGCCCCATCATCGCAACCAGTTTATGCGTACAGCTTCATCCAATGAGTTAATTCCTAACTCCTAATTCCTAACCTCCTCATTCTGAGTACCCTCCTGCCATTGTTAGTACCAGCAATCATTCTCACTACTTTCATGTCTGTCACTTCTAACTTAAGTAATTATTAAAAAAACAAACCCCATGGTGCAACAGCCCTGAAGGGCCATGGCCTACCAAGTGACCGCTGCTCAGCTCGAAAGCCTGCAGATTATGAGGTGTCGTGTGGTCAGCATGACAAATCCTCACGGCTGTTATTCTTGGCTTTCTAGACCGGGGCCGCCATCTCACCGTCAGACAGCTCCTCAATTGTAATCACGTAGGCTGAGTGGACCTCGTACCAGCCCTTAGATCCAGGTAAAAATCCCTCACCTGGCTGGGAATCAAACCCGGAGCCTCTGAATAAGAGGCAGGCATGCTACCTCTACACCATGGGGCCAACAAATAAAAATTTCTAAGAATATAATCATTGCAATTAATTTAATTACTTTTACTCAATCACGTCCTAACTCTGCCCATAACCACCATTTCATTATCAATACTGTGAATCATGAGTTAACTCTTACAGGACCAAGAAGGAGCCAGAGAATACCAGAGCTTGGTTATTTGCTGATGCTGTTGTGATATGGAGTGAGTGTCAACATACAGTACAAATTCAGTTAGGTGCCTGAAGTGAAGTAATAGAAGACTAAGGCATGAAGATAAGTAAAGACAAGAGTAAAGCCATGGTGGTGACAAGGATACAGAAGTCTGGAAGATGCATAATAAAGTTAAACAATCAGCTTCTGTAAGTAGTTTGGATATGAAGTGTCACAAGATGGGACTGTAAAAGAGGAGATCAGTAACAGGGTGCAAATGGGTGGAATATTTTACCAGAGCATAAGGGATATAGTATGACATGAAAAGGTCCCATGATAATGAAAAGAGGTGTTATATAAGAACTATTTTGTCCCTATTCTGACATATGGAGCAGAAACATGGACTACAATATCCAGAGAGGAAAGCAGGATCCAGGGAGTGGAAATGAAGTTCCTTAGAAGCATGCTCAGGAAGACAAAGAAGGGCATGTTAGGAATACAGAGAACTGGGAAAGGCTAGGGATAGAGAATCTACAAAACAGAATAGTGACCAGTAGACTGATGTGGTTTGGCCCCATTGGCAGGATGGAAATAATGAGAACCCCTAGAGCAATGATGGAATGCAAGGTGACTGGAACAAGATCGAGGGGGAAGCCAAGGAAGAGGTGGAGAACCAAAGTAGAGGAAGCAGTGGAGAGTAGGGGTATGAACTGGCCCAGAGTGTTCAGAGAAGAATGCTGGAAGAACAGGCTGAGTTGGTGGTGGTGATCACTGGTCCATTACTGCACCTGGCACCCCACTTTTGCAATGGTAGGAGGACAGCTGTTGGTGTGTACTGCTGTGTTTGCTCAATGGTAAAGCATTGTTACTTTTCCTTTTGTCTCACGAGCATATGGTTTACAGTACATATCCTTCAACTGTGTAAGTTTCTTATAAGTATACAATTGTTTATATATTTGTTGCTAATTTTCATTCACATTATGTTTATTCCTTTCTATTCCCATTTTTGTACTCAGGTTCACATATGGTATGAAACTCATAAGGAACTGTCTTCATATTCAGGATACCTGATGCCTGAAAAGCCTTACATCTGATCTCTGAAGTAGTTTTATGTGTGATGTAGCATGCTGATTCTGTACTGGCATGTTTGTCCACCAACTGAGATGAATATACAGATATTAATCTGATAGGTGGAGAGTGTTGATGTGGGCCTATCACGCTTCTGAACATGCAGTTGGAATTCGTTCAGCACTTTGAGATGTGTATTGCTGATAGCAACTACGAACAGTTACTGCAGATCAGTCAACAACTTTACTGAGATGCAGGTTTGATTGATTGATTTATAATAATTGTCATCATCATCATCATCATCATCTGCATGTAGTACAATAGCTAACCAAATGTTGTCCCTTGCTAATAATAATAACAACAACAACAATAATAATGGAAATCCATAGCTTGTTTCCAGTCATACAACCGGGTCAGGAATGGAATGAATGGAGCCCCCATCTGGCGGCGAGGATAGGAATTGTGCTGTCTGCCGAAGACTGTTGCACTCCTCTGGGGCAGTGATTAATGAATGACAGATGAAATGAAATGATATTGGAGAGTGTTGCTGAAATGAAAGATGACAGGGAAAACCAGAGTACCCGGAGAAAAACCTGTCCCGCCTCTGCTTTGTCCAGCACAAATCTCACATGGAGTGACCGGGATTTGAACCACAGAACCCAGTGGTGAGAGGCCGTGTGCTGCCGCCTGGGCCACGGAGGCTCTCAATAATAATAATAATGTAATAGATATAGCGTCCGCCATGCCAAGTCGCTATGCGCCGAGCTCGTCACCCATCACCCCCACCCCCTTAGACTCGAGCGCGCCAATCGCGAGCATCATTTAAGTGCTGGGCGGGCCCTTCTCTCTTCTGTCCGTGGTCGCGCCGCGTGGGACGACAGAAATGACTCCGCGATTAATCTGGAGTGTTCCATCTCGTGATGTTCCTAGACCCCGTCCAGCATCCGGACGATTCTAGAAGAACCAGCGCAGGTATAAAAGAGCAGTTACTTGCCTACAGTGAGTTAGTCAGTGAGAGCTAGTCAGTGAGAATTGGTGAGTGAGAGTTAGTGAGTGAGTGGGAACGAGACTGAGTTCGCTGGAGCGCAATCAGTGATGGCTTGGGAGTGTGCAGCCTGATGAAGTATCTGCCTGTGGAGCCGAGGACTCGTTCCTGTTTTCCTGATATCGTGTGTGTGTGTCCCTTAAGGCTGGCTGCTGGAGGATAACCTGGAGTGTTCTGGAGCGGCGAAGAAGGGAACACTAGGAGACGACGTGTGAAGACTGCGGAGTTCAACGGGTTGAGTGAACAGCGGATACTATCCCGACCTGCGAGGCTGACGTGTAGGCTGTGAACTGTGACAGCGCTAACGAGTTTGACTGAGTGGCTGAGAGAGTGTACTGTAAATAATCGATGACTATGTGTGTGTGTGTGTCATTGTAGATGGAACCTAAGAGAAACAAAGACAGAGAGCGCGAACCGTCTGTAAGTGTGTGACCGTGTACATGTGTAAGTTGTAAGCTCGGCTATCGTCTGTGTGTGTGTAAATCTGTAATTATAGTGCTTAGTTAATAAATCTTAGAAATAGGTTGCTACCAGGTGCTGTACGCATTTATTCATTTATTTACCCCGCCAACACGTTACAATAATAATAATAATAATTGTACTGGATGGTACACCTCTACTACGCAAGTTCAAATCTTGCGCCAATTGAAACTTCTCTACTGGAGAAACCCAGAACTTTAACAACCGAACTAACTCTACTGTTTATCAGAAGATGTCATTGTGTGTTTTTGATTTGCTTTTGTTTTTCATTGATCAAGAAGTGTGGACATTCTCTAACAGAGGTCTCTACCCAAAAACTATGATTATGCACTCTAGTGTGAAGGAATGAACTTTCTTGAAGAAATTTTGTATTCATAAGTTTTTTCTTTACTAAATTTTGTTCTTTTACTTGAGGGTTGGCAATATTAAGCTTCCTTTCTGCTGGTTTTGAATTTAACCAATCATAAATTTCTGTAATTAATTTCCCACCAATAAGGAGTTTCTTCATCGCCTTGTGTATAAGTTTTTGCTGTCAACCAATAAAAATTGAGTGGGGGTGTCTACTCATTCCTGAAAGGTCTCGAATTTTCCACGAGGGTATAAAATCTGCTGATTTTCTTGTCTTCACGCCACTCTTATAACATCTTGCTCAGTGTGTGAATATGTAGCAGGGGGCAGGAAGTGCCTTGTTCTTCAGGCAGCAGTTCTTCAACAAGGTAATGGACTTTTAACATCTGTATTTCTTGCTAGCTCAGCAGTTTAACTCTCGAGGAAGGTTCAAAACCTTTAATATGTAACCCATCTCATTAAAATGTAAATCCCTTTTCACTCTATGTAAAAACTATTATTTCTTGAACTGTAATTCGGGGATAGAGAGTGCTTTACCCTCTCGAGCTCCCCTTCATTTTGAAATTGAGGTGACTACGTTTTCATAACCGTTTCTACGCTTCCTTAATGTGTTAAAGTTTCCTCATACGAGTTACCTCCCTAGCTTGGGATTAGCCCCTGTGTTATCAGCCTAGCCCCACATAGGTTTTAACAAGCTTTAGTGTAGGAGTGCAAGGACTCGCCTCCATTCATCTTTGTGTTTGGGCCATTTAATTAAACTTTAATTTGCTATTCTGGCCTTGTAGGTTGGGTACTAGATACCCCTGTGTATTTATAATTGTGCCTTGAGAGGCAGTTTTGAGGAAAGTTTGTTGTTGCCTTTAACAGGCGTGAGAAATTGAGAGCGGGTTAGCTCTTTCTGATGTGATAGATGTGCCTCTAGGAGGCCCAATATGTGTCTTTGGAGCTAACGTTCCTGGTAATGAAGGGGTTTTCTGCCCTTTGGTGATTTGTGGTTATGAGCTGAGGGCTCAGGAATTGTAATTTGGGGCACGAAGCCCAGAACTTGTTAATACCAGAAACTCTTGTTTTTGTTTGTAAAAGCATTATTGTACCTGAATTTTCATTGTTATTTCACCTAGTGAAAAGTTGTTAAATATTGTTGTCTGTTAAAAATTAAAACCTTTATTTAAATTTTAAATTCATCTTTAGGACTTATACTTAGACCCATTCCAGCCCACACCTTCTTTCACTTCTGACTTCCACGGATAACTCCGTAACAATAATAATAATAATACATAATTATGGTAGGAGGACAGCTGTTGGTGTGTATTGCTGTGTTTGCTCAATGGTAAAGCATTGTTACTTTTCCTTTTGTCTCACGAGCATATGGTTTACAGTACATATCCTTCAACTGTGTAAGTTTCTTATAATAATAATAATTATTATTATTATTATTATTATACCGGAGGTACACTTTCCCCATGCATTTGAACTGAACGCCTTTTAGAAGGCCATCTGTGATGTAAGCCCTGAACTGTGTATTGGAAGAAGTTTTGAACTTTAATCTTCAGATGTCTCTACTATCGACTTATGTACCCCCTCTGGTAGAAGGACGGACAATTAATTTTCAAAGGAATTTTGGTATTTATTTTGTTAGCCAATCAAAATTCGCTGTGTGTACAGGGCATCGGCCTAGAGAATTCTGGAAATTTCTCCTCCGCTATAAAAGCTGGGAGCCTTGGGCCATGTTGTCTTCTTCATTGCTCCAGTGTAGAGTGCATATGTTTGTAGAGTAAGGGGAAATTCTTGCCTGCCATCGGAAAGTCCACCAGATCAAGGTAATGGCAGACATCTTTTAAATTTGTGATAGCTCCAGATATCTGACTTGAGGGGAAGGTTTCAAAATTCATTCTTAATGTAAATTTCTAAAGTTTAATATAATCTTTTAAATGTAAATTTCCAAGCAAGTCTAAGGACTTTATTCAAATCTCTGCTGGGAAAGATGTAACTTAGGGAATAGAGAGTGTTCTCCCTCTTTTATTTCCCATTCAACTTGGTATGATTTTCTAAAACTTTTTAAATCTTAACCTAATTTTGGAACTTAATATTTCCACCATCTCGTCACCCTCTGTAGTATAGGCTTAGCCTCTGTAACTTCTGGCCATAAGCCTAGATAGGAGTATTTCCAGAGTAGTGCAAGTGTTTCGCCTCCTAACATTTTGTTTATGGCCGACTTCTTAAATCTCTTCTTTTGACCACTAAGGCCATTTAGAATGGGCGCTTACTGCCTCTGTTTAATTTCTAATTACTCACAGTCTATTGTGGATTTGACTGTCAAGCTGAAATGACAGTGAACATTGTTGTCAAAGGGATCTAACGTAAAATTTGGATTAGAAACTTGTGTTTTTGAGAGGCTGGAATGTTGTAAATTTTGGAGCTCAGTCTCCTAGAGTATAATTGAGTGGAGCAAAAGTGCTCTTTGAAATAGTGTAACTTTTTGTTACAAAACTCATCTCTTCGAAATCTTTATGTCAACAGTTTTCTCTATAGTACCTGATTGTTTTAGGATTTCAAATCATTATTGTTACAAGAGCTTATGAGATCATCATTATTCTATTCAACTGTTATTTGTTTATCAAGCTTAAAGTAAAAAAAAAAGGAAAGAAATAAAATTTCAAATTTGAGTATTTTAAATTATGCTATCATCTTTTCTCTGTCCACCCATTCAAGCCCACACCTTCTTACACCTCTGCAATGTACGATATTACCGTAACAACAACAATAACAATAACAATAATAATAATTGTATGGCCTGAGCTACTATGTGCAGACATTTTAATTTGATGCAATCTGCCTGTCAATTAGGACATTCTGTTTTACTCTAGGCCTGCTATATAGATGCCAGAGTAAATCGAATCCCTCTTGGGCATCTATGTCTGAGTTTTAATGAATTTTTTTCAGGTGAACACCAAATCTCCAGACCTGGATACATAGGTTAAATGATCTTCTGGAAGGAATGAGAAGGCGACCTGGTGCAAAGTGGTCTGAAGAGTGAAGAACTGCATTCTCTGTCAAGATGGAGTACTGGAAATCCAGAAAGACAGACACGTATAATCAAAATCTTCCGGGATATTCTGCCGTGGTCCACTCCTCTAATTCCTGCCAGACATTTTGACTACTGCTGCGGCAGTCATCTTCTGTGGCATTGTCTAAGTACTCTCTCCTGTGTCCCGCTGGCGACTGCCAGATGCCTACCGCAGCAGTAGTCGAAACGTCTGGCAGGAATGAGAGGAGTGGACTACGGGAAAATAGCCTGGGAGATTTTGATTATTCTAACTCTGGCCGTGAAAGCCAAAACAATATGTTAAAAATAATAAAATAAAGTCAGTATAGTAACACACACATCACTGGCTGATCTACATTAACTATTTGAATTTGCCCACATTAGCAATAATACACATCTCAACGAGTTGAATCAATCCTGTCTGCATATTCATCAGCATGATAGCCCTACATCAACACTCTTCAAATGTGAGATACATACTTGCAGTCAAACAGCGCAGCACTGTGTCCAGTATAGCACAGCACAGATAACATTACTTCACAGCTATGCTGAATATATATGAGTTGTAGATGTGAACTTGGGTACAGAAAAGGAAGGAAGAAAATGTGAATTAAAATTATTAACAAATAAATGATTTAAAAATTACACAGTTCAGGGATTGAAATTGTAAACCTTATGTTCATGAGACTAATGAAAAAGTAACAGCGCTGTACCATTGAGTTAACACAGCAGCATACCAGCTGCTGTCTTCCTACTGTAGCAAAAGTACCACACTTCCAATGCGATATTGCCAGATGCTCAACTTGAATAAGCAATTCTGACACACTGAAACACTTGGCAACATTTTAACCAAGAAAAATTGACTTAGAATACTTCAGAAACTCACTTACTGGTCTTTGTAAAGGACAGTTTCCAGATTCCTATATTCAACTTACAGAAATATATAATTTCTCAGTCCATGGCAATGTATTTCATTATTACAGGATGTCATTACTCCCAGGTTTGAAAAATGCAAAACACTGCCCATGATTAATATATGAGTCAATTTAGTCTAAATTGTTGTCATTTATGAAAGTATGTAAGTATTAAAAATACAAGTTTGTGCCATTTGCAACTAGCAGCATTTATACGTTAACGAACAAGCATGATTCATGTACACTGACCGGCAAAATTAATGGATAACTTGAATTTTCAAAGGAAAAAGCATGTTAATTTGTGAAACATTTGTTTTGTTGTTTACATTTATTATTTTCATGAAACAATGATGTAAGTAATGTTATCTGTCTGCTATTCCTACCCTTAGTTAAGTTACTTAGATAATTTTTTCATGAAACTAATCAATGTAAATAACAAAATGAATGTTTCACAATTTAACATGTTTTCTCCTTCAAAAATTCAAGTGATCCATTAATTTTGCCAATCAGTGTATTTCATTTTAAGAAATAAATATCCATGTTTCGATTTAAGAGATATATGCTGTTTGTTTGTCGGAAAATAATCATTTCCTTTCAAGACTGCATCCTCACTATAAAAATTGCAAGAGAAAAAGAGGGAACATGATTGAATTTGGGTTAGCAATTAAGTAGCATTTGGCTCCCTTAGCTGAATGGCCAGCAAAATGGCCTTCAGTTCAGAGTGCCCTGGGTTCAATTACTTGCTTAGTGAAGGATTTTAATCTTAAATAGTTAATTCCCTTGGCTCAGGTACTGGGTCTTTGTTCTGTTTCTAACATCCCTGTATCTTATATGTGAAATAAGGTAAATTGGGTCCACCTATTCAATACATAAATAGTATCATGAATTAATGTCTTAACGAGAATATAACTGATTTTTATGAAATATAGTTATATTTGCCATTAATATTTATGTATTTTTACTTTATTTCATGTATAACAACTGTCAATGTGGATCTTTATGAAGTTTATATCACACGATCCCTGTATCTTGTAAAGTAATCTATGTTTGTGAAGTTTTTTTATAGTCTGCCAAATTAATACATTTAGAAAATACCTAATAGTGTTCCCAATCAATCAATCAATCAATCAATCAATCAATCAATCAATCAATCAATCAATCAATCAATCAATCAATCAATCAATCAATCAATCAATCAATCAATCAATCAACCAACCAACCAACCAACCAATCAATCAATCAATCAATCAATCAATCAATCAATCAATCAATCAGCTTCATGCGCTGATGGGAGAAATGCACCGCCACGCTGCGTGTGGCAAACATTTTAAGTTCATGCGTTTCACCGTGTACATATCTGCTTTTATCTCAGCGCATGTTGCCATGGCCGACCAAAATAATAATAAGAGTGGGATTTCAGTGTGTGTTATTCAACAACAATTGGCCACATTATTCCAAACGTGCAGAAAGTGGTCATGTAATAAATTTACAAGAAAAACTGTTTGCAGGAAACAGCAACAGAGCAATGTGATCAGAAAGAGACATTGGTTCACTAGACATCCTACCATATCACGATAGAGGCAACGTAGTAATTTATGTATTAGTAGCGATGATAACAAGATTAGTGACCATATACACAATACCCTTGGTCTATTTCTAATACAATATCATGTTAGCTAATGCTGCTAGGGAGGTGATTAATTTTAAATTTAAATATTAATTAATTTTAAACATAACCATGTTTTCTAAGGAAAGCCTTGATAACAATCGTTATTATTTCATGAAGGCAAATAATTGTTTCCATGAAATGTAAGCATATTTCAGCTGTTGTTTATGCATTTTGCTCAGAACATGTCACCTTGCGTACTGAACGACCGTGTGAATGGTCTCGACTTTGCATCTCAAACGTAGGGAAAGAAAACTACAACAGGGGGAAGAGAGTAGAGGAACTTGTTCTGATAAAAAACTTCAGGCTTGATGTTGGACCCATTGAAATTCCTGATATTGAAACCGCATGTACACTATCACAATTATGCATGAGGAGAAAACTTCAGAATCGTTGCCAGTAAGTGATTATTTATATTGTGCGTCTGTATTTATAATATGATCAAGTCCATGTGTGTAATATAACGGTTGGCGCTACAAGCTGCCTTCCTCGGGGGCACGAGCTTGAATCCTGACATTGCTAGAAACTTAAGATTGGCATGAGGGTTGTATGTGCTTAAAACGGTGCATGCAGCTTATTTCCATTAGAGATGTCTTTGAAAAGAAAGGCAGCACCTCGGCACAAGGACATGAATTTACGGATGTAAAATACGATATTTCTGTGAGCTATTGATATTGCATAATGAACACCTGTTTGTGTAATTATATTTGCCTACTGCCTTTCCAAATCCATTTCGTTAGATAGTAACGGAATACTATAAAATTTCACACTTTGGTCTGTAGTACAGTACAGTATATTATTATTATTATTATTATTATTATTATTATTATTATTATTATTATTATTATTATTATTATTATTCAACAAGGGATCCCACCTCTACCGCCTCAAGCGCAGTCTACTGGAGTGTAAGACATTGGGTCTGGAATACAACTGGGGAGAATGACCAGTACCTCGCCCAGGCGGCCTCACCTGCTATGCTGAACAGGGGCCTTGTGGGGGGATGGGAAGATTGGAAGGGATAGACAAGGAAGAGGGAAGGAAGCGGCCGTGGCCTTAAGTTAGGTACCATCCCAGCATTTGCCTGGAGGAAAAGTGAGGAAACAACAGAAAACCACTTCCAGGATGGCTGGGGTGGGAATCGAATCTACCTCTAATCATTTGACCTCCCGACGCTGAGTGGACACCATTCCAGCCCTCGTACCACTTTTCAAATTTCTTGGCGGAGCCTGGAATCGAATGCGGGCCTCTGGGGGTGGCAACTAATCACACTAACCACTACACCACAGAGGCGGACATTCTCCTTCTTAACTTATTTATTGGGTTCCGCTTTCGCGTTATCCCCAGCCACTAGTCGTTTTATCGAGTAAAGCCAAAACAATTGTAAAGGTGGGGGGAGGGGCAGATAAGAAATTAGCTGAAAAACATATGTAGGTATCATATACTGTGTCAAAAACAAAACAAAACAACACAAACCTTGGGATAGAGAACGTACAGGGACACAAGGTTCTACTCTTCACGCCGGTGTGATCCATCCTGGCGGCTAACTATATCACAAACATGACTGGATCAACACATAGGGAACGTGGTCTTAGAATCTAGAGATTCAGTGATAGAGGGTCACTTTAACATGATTGAATATATGCATGTAAACATCACGCAGTTGCTGATGAAGGTGCCCCTAAGTAGTTCTCGTAATTTCCACCCGGAGCAGCACAATGCTATACACATGGAGCCTATACTGATCTGCATTTAGGGCAGTCGCCCAGGTGGCAGATTCCCTGTCTGTTGTTTTTCTAGCCTTTCCTTAAAAGATTTCAAAGAAATTGGAAAGGTATTAAACATCTCCCTTGGTAAGTTATTCCAATCCCTAACTTCCCTTCCTATAAATGAATATTTGCCCCAGTTTGTCCTCTTGAATTCCAACTTTATCTTCATATTGTGATTTTTCCTACTTTTAAAGACACCACTCAAACTTATTCGTCTACTAATGTCATTCCACGCCATCTCTCCGCTGACACCTTGGAACATACCACTTATGGAAAATTCTAAATTCCCATGGAGGGAATTAGATATTCTTCACCAACAGAGCATGTCAAAAATGTCAAAAACATGTCAGATGTAAGGCTTTTCAGGCATTTGCTCTATTAAGCAGCATTTCATCGTAGGTCTGACACTAGACTCATCAGAGTGGGATGTGTCAGACCCTACCCATTGACACTGGTGAAAAATATCTAATTCCCTCCATGGGAATTTAGAATTTTCCATTCAGAATTGCTAGGCGGGCAATAATTCCATTGTGGAGATTTATCTCCCGTATGCAGTTATCAGACTGTGGCTCTTATAAGGGCTTCTGATAAGTTCACCTGCATACACCCCAGCGTCAGTGGCTAGGGTCTGACACATCCCACTCTGATGAGTCTAGTGTCAGACCTAAGATGAAATTTTGGTTAATAGAGCAAATGCCTGAAAAGCCTTACATCTGATATGTTTTTGACATACCACTTAGTCAAGCAGCTCATCTTCTTTCTTCCAATTCTTCCCAACCCAAACTTTGCAACATTCTTGTAACGCTTCTCTTTTGTCGGAAATCACCTAGAACAAATCGAGCTGCTTTTCTTTGAATTTTTCCAATTATTGAATCAGGTAATCCTAGTGAGGGTTCCATACACTGGAACCATACTTTAGTTGGGTTCTTACCAGAGATTTATATGCCTTCTCCTTTACATCCTTACTACAACCCCTAAACACCCTTATAACCATGCGCAGAGATCTGTACCCTTTATTTACAATCTCATTTATGTGATTACCCCAATGAAGATCTTTCCTTATGTTAACACCTAGATACTTACAATGATCCCTGTACCGGGCGGTACACATCCACGCCGCTTATTTAAACTTTGCGCCAGTTGAAACTCCTCTACTGGAAGAAGTCTGAACTTTGTCTTATGTGTTAATTTTCAAGTTACCCTGAAGATGCCACTACTTGGAAATTTTGAAGTTTCTGAACGGTGTTGTTTTTGATGTATTTTTGTTTTGCTTGTAGTAAGAAGTGTGAACATTCTCTTCTAGAGGACACTACTGAAGAACTACAACGGTGCACCCTAGTGCGAAGTGAAAGAACTGTTTTTTTTGAGAAAATTTAATTTCAAAAGTTTGTTCTTTGCTAAATTTCTTTCAGTCATTGTTTAAGTTGGCAATATTAACCCTTTCTTTCCCCTTGTTTTGAATTTAGCCAATCCCGAATTTCTCGAATTAATTTTCCACCAATAATATGTTTCTTCTTCGTATTGTGTAGGGGGTTTCTTGGTGAACCAATAAAATCCTTGTGGGAGGGTGTTCTCATTCCAAAAACGCCTCGAACTTTCCGCGAGAGTATATAAACTGCTGATTTTCGGGTCTCGGGGCCACTTCAGTACCATCTTTCAGTGTGTAAAGTACATAGCAGGGGGCGGGAAGTGCCTCTTTCTTCGGGGAGCCTTTTAATAACTTCTTTTCTTGCTAGCTCAGCAGTTGAACTCTCGGGGTGGGTCCAAAGCGTTTCTACCATGTAACTTTCCCTAAAATGTAAAGACTCTTAGCCTCTATTCTCTTTCAAAACTACATATTGGGATAGAGAGTGCTTAACCCTCTCGATCTCCCACTCATATTGCATTGAGGTGAACTTATTTTCACAACCGTTTCTTCCCTTCTAGTGTAACGTAAATTGTTTCCTTCTAAAAGTCACCTCTTTAGTATGGGATTAGCCCTTGCATTAACGGCCTAGTGCCAAGTAGGTTTTAAACAAATGTATTAGGAGTGCAGATCGCCTCCTCTCAATTGTTATTTTAGAGGTCAGGTAATTACCTTTTTCTCACTTAATAGACCTCAGTAGGTTGGGTATGTTACCCCTGTGTATATGTCCTTAGAGGACAGCTTGAAGGTGGAGTTTGGTGTGGCCTTTGATAGGCTTAAAGTTGAGAGCGAGTGGCTCTTTTTCGAAAATTGAGTGTTGTATGCCTCGAGGAGGCTTTACTGTGTAATTTGGAGCAAGTGCTCCTGGGCTTGATTGGGGTCTTCTGCCCCTTTGTTGAATTCTGTATATCGTAAAGTTGGGCTAATTGCTCAGAATTGTGTGTCTGGCTCTCGGAGCCCAAATCCTGTAATTGTACATTCTCGATTAGTGGTTTTGATACTCTGTATCTGCCATTATTGTTATTTCTTGTTTTTTGCTAAGAAAATATAACCTTGTTAAATTTTAAATTCACTTTAATTTCGTAGCCAGAGACCTGTTCGCCCCCCGCACCTTCTTTTACCTCTAACTACCACGGAAAACTCCGTAACAATCCCCAAAAGGATCTTTCACCCCATCAACACAGTAATTAAAACTGAGAGGACTTTTCCTATTTGTGAAACTCACAACCTGACTTTTAACCCCATTTATCAACATACCATTGCCTGCTGTCCATCTCACAACATTATCGAGGTACGTTGCAGTTGCTCACAATCTTGTAACTTATTTATTACCCTACTCTATACACAGTGCCCAGAGTTCCAGAGAGAAGGTTTGGGAAACCATGGTTAAAAAGAGACTTGGAAGAGAAATGTTATAAATGGTGCAAGCAATGCACAACAACTGTATTAGCAAAGTACTGACCCAGTTAGAAAGACAGAATGGTTTAGGAATAAGACTGGACTAAAACAGGGGAGTGTGCTGTCACCTCTTTTGTTTATTATGGTCATGAATGAAATTGTAAAGGAAACAAAGGAAGCCTATTTGCAGATAATGTTGTTATCTGGGGAAAGAACAGAAAAGAAGTGCAGCAACAACTAGATGTACTGAATGAGAAAATTGAGAAGTATGGCATGAAAATCAGCACAGAGAAAAGCAAGACAATGGTGATATTGAGAGGGTAAAGGCCATGAAAGGGTACTGTGAAAATTGGAAGTCAGAGTCTGGAAACTGTGAACAGCTTTAAATACCTAGGAAGTGAATTAATGCAAAATGCTAGGATGGACATGGAGATTAGCAGGAGGGTACAGCAGGGTAATACATTCTACCAAGGTGTAAGAAAACTTGTTTGGAGCAAAGAAGTACCAAGGAAAAGTAATGAGATAATGTACAAAATGTACTATGTACCCATACTGACTTACGTAGCTGAGACTTGGACTTTGACTAGCAGGTAAGAGAGTAGAATTCAAGCCAATGAGATGAAATTCCTAAGAAGTATGATAGGAAAGACAAGGAAAGACAGAGTGAGAAATGAAGGTGTTAGGGAGAAAATTGGGATAGGAAAGCTAAATGAGAGAGTTGAAAAGAATAAACTAAGTTGGTTTGGACATGTAAAGAGTATGGAGAAGAATAGAATTCCAAGACAGATGCTGGAGGCAAAGTACGAGGGCAAGAGAACAAGAGGAAGACCTAGAACAAGGTGGATTGAATCAGTGAAGAGTGGCATAAGGAGAGGAAATTTAGACTGGGACGAGATTGTGGTAGAGGAATGGTGGAAGGAAAGAGGAAGATGGAGAAGTGCCATAAATACTCCAACTCGGCAGGAGCTGGATAAGGGGAAATGATGATGATGATGATGAGAAAATACCTGGAGAAAATATTACATTTAATTAAAAACAGAATGGCATGATTTGTCTTGAAAATACATCAACAGATTCTATCAAATACCACTTTTAATTATTATTATTATCATGTTTATTATAATATAATTATGCTTACGATCATCATCATCATTTTTTTTTTTAAGAATTGGTGAATATTATAAACAAGTATAAAAGGATTTATGTTAAAACTCTGCATACACCTTCCTAATAATTCTTGAAATGTTAAAACTTATCTTAATGATGTACCCCTAATGTGCTTTCTCCCTCCTCACTAGTCCAGCTAGGACTGCAATGCATCATCCCTTGGAACACTAACCTCCACCACAATAACACACAGTTTCCTATACGTGGCAGATTCTACACACCCTCATTGGAGTGTCTACCTTATAAGAGCTGTACCAGGCTAGCAATTGCCACACAAAATTAATAACAACTAAGCAGTTTAAAAAAGGTACACTTTCAGGTGGTTATATTTATCTTCTTGGAAGCTGACATATGACAATGAATTTTTGAGGTTCACTATAAGGAAGCTGCTTAGAGGATGCTGAAAGTGGCCAACAAGTGCAGAAAATGAGAGCTACTTTCTAGAGAATTTTCTGTGGGCTTATACAAAAGAGCGAAGTTGAGTGAGCGCCAGTCAGTCTGCAAGTGAACATGATCCATGCATCAGGCAGGTTTGATTACAGAGAATTATGAAGTGACCTGCTGTTGGGACGACACTACCCTGTGTAGGGCTGTGGGTTCAGTGAAGTGCATCATTACAAACTCTGTGAAGTGGAAAATTCAAATGCAATAACTGTAAATAGTAGTTGAAAAAATTTAGTCGATAATAAGAATACGCTACTTCTCTGAGTAGTGACTTTTGTTTTAAGGACCCTGATAAGCCACCACAATATTGTAACTTCCTAAATCCCTCTAAACCGAAAGCCACAATGCTAACAATTCAGCCAAAGAAACTAAATAAATACCAGTAATACTAATTATTTAATTTCATCAGCCATGTGATGGGAACACACCACATTCTCCAGTGGTTTCACTGTACCACTTCTTATACCTTGCTGTACAGCTGCTTGAAGACAGGGAAAGTTCCTGTTTCTATAAAGTAAATATATATACTTCTTCGTGGCCTTTTGCCATTTACTTGTTGGTGGCACTTCACTTACAGTAGATTTGACCCAGTTTCATGGCTGGTTGCTTTATGTGGAGGGATGTATTCACTATTGTGTGTGTTTCTGTGGTAGTTGATAGTGTGATGTATTGTGAGTGTAAATAGAGATGTGTACTACACTCAGTCACCAAGCCTGAAGACTTAACCAGACACAGCTAATATCCCTGACCTGACCAGAAATTGAACCTGGGGCCCTCTGAATGAAGGCCACTATGCACTGACCATTCAGCCAAGAAACCAGAAAAAAAGTATATAACTTAATTAATAAAATTAATAGAAGTATTTGTTACTAACTGATTAGCTTCGTCGGCTCTGTGACGGGAACACACCACCCTCTCCAATGGTTTTACTGTACCATTTGTTATACCTTGCTGTACAGCTGCTTGGAGTTTTTGCTTCTTTTTCTCAGATATGTTTATCAATTTAGCAATTGATACACTATGAAGAGCTAAGGACTTTACGAAATGACTCATTCCTAGAAAATGAAAAAAAAAAAAGAAAGTTAAATGAACTAGATTATCATAAATATCAGAGAATAAAACTGACTATGAGTGGAATATTAGAAATTCAGGAGATAGATGGAGAACAAGTCACACACAAAGAAGAAGAGTAGTTACCCAAATGATCACGTATTTGAACACTGGTCAATATCATCACATACATCCAACTCAATTAAAACAAATTCATACATATTTTAATATGAATATTGTTTCAATTCATAAATAATCATCACTCAAATGTATTGGATTATTTCATGTTGTCTACCCCTTCATTCTTTCTTCCTCTCCTGACACACAACCATCTAGAGAACCACTCTTCTTCCCTGTTTAACTGATCAGCTTTACACAAAATTGTATGAAGTTTTGTTTGTGTGGGTTTTTTAATTGAACACAATCTTAGTACTAAATCACTACAGCTCACTCTTTCCTTAATTTATATTACTTTGAAATTCATTATCATATATTTTAAATTTTAACAGATGTTAAGAATGACTTACCTAATGTTTGGGGTTGTTATGTTGTTTATAAGTGGATTTAAGGAAGGGAACTTGATTAAGAAATTATTAAAACTTTTGGCACATGTATTCATATTTTCCTGTATATATCCACGTTTTTTCCTATCTTAAACTTTCCACAGCTAGGCCAGAGATCTGTCAAAATGGGCCCCCAATGAGTTTTGATGCCTGTCCTGATGAAGCTGGGAAACAGAAATGAGCTTGTTGGGAGCTGAGAAGAATTGATGTAGAGAAATTAGGATTGATGAGGAGAAATCCAAGTAGAGTATGAAGATGTGAAAATTGTCTTTATCCTCCTATATTTGAATGTTTGTCCTTATCTCCTATTTCTGTTGCTCCCTCTTCCAACACTGGACCTGCCATTGTGTTCGTCCTGTTATACACTGACTGACAGAGCAAATGCAACACCAAGAAGGAGTGGTCAGAACTTTATGCCAATTGCAGGGTAGACTGACGTCACTGAGGTATGCTCATGATGTGAAATGCGCCGCTGTGCTGCGCACGTACCGAACGATAAATGGGACACGGCGTTGGCGAATGGCCCACTTTGTACCGTGATTTCTCAGCCGACAGTCATTGTAGAACGTGTTGTCGTGTGCCACAGGACACGTGTATAGCTAAGAATGCCAGGCCGCCGTCAACGGAGGCATTTCCAGCAGACAGACGACTTTACGAGGGGTATGGTGATCGGGCTGAGAAGGGCAGGTTGGTCGCTTCGTCAAATCGCAGCCGATACCCATAGGGATGTGTCCACGGTGCAGCGCCTGTGGCGAAGATGGTTGGCGCAGGGACATGTGGCACGTGCGAGGGGTCCAGGCGCAGCCCGAGTGACGTCAGCACGCGAGGATCGGCGCATCCGCCGCCAAGCGGTGGCAGCCCCGCACGCCACGTCAACCGCCATTCTTCAGCATGTGCAAGACACCCTGGCTGTTCCAATATCGACCAGAACAATTTCCCGTCGATTGGTTGAAGGAGGCCTGCACTCCCGGCGTCTGCTCAGAAGACTACCATTGACTCCACAGCATAGACGTGCACGCCTGGCATGGTGCCGGGCTAGAGCGACTTGGATGAGGGAATGGCGGAACGTCGTGTTCTCCGATGAGTCACGCTTCTGTTCTGTCAGTGATAGTCACCGCAGACGCGTGTGGCGTCGGCGTGGAGAAAGGTGAAATCCGGCCATAACTGTGGAGCGCCCTACCGCTAGACAACGCGGCATCATGGTTTGGGGCGCTATTGCGTATGATTCCACGTCACCTCTAGTGCGTATTCAAGGCACGTTAAATGCCCACCGCTACGTGCAGCATGTGCTGCGGCCGGTGGCACTCCCGTACCTTCAGGGGCTGCCCAATGCTCTGTTTCAGCAGGATAATGCCCGCCCACACACTGCTCGCATCTCCCAACAGGCTCTACGAGGTGTACAGATGCTTCCGAGGCCAGCGTACTCTCCGGATCTCTCACCAATCGAACACGTGTGGGATCTCATTGGACGCCATTTGCAAACTCTGCCCCAGCCTCGTAAGGACGACCAACTGTGGAAAATGGTTGACAGAGAATGGAGAACCATCCCTCAGGACACCATCCGCACTCTTATTGACTCTGTACCTCGACGTGTTTCTGCGTGCATCGCCGCTCGCGGTGGTCCTACATCCTACTGAGTCGATGCCGTGCGCATTGTGTAACCTGCATATCGGTTTGAAATAAACATCAATTATTCGTCCGTGCCGTCTCTGTTTTTTCCCCCAACTTTCATCCCTTTCGAACCACTCCTCCTTGGTGTTGCATTTGCTCTGTCAGTCAGTGTATGTTTTCCTTTCTTATTTCAATAACGATCAATCACTATTGATCTGCGTATAGGGCAGTCACCCAGGTGGCAGATTCCCTATCTGTTGTTTTCCTATCCTTTTCTTAAATGATTGTAAAGAAATTGGAAATTTATTGAACATCTCCCTTGGTAAATTATTCCAATCACATACACCCCATTCTTATAACTGTATATTTGTCCCAATTTGTCCTCTTGAATTCTAATTCTATCTTCATATTGTGATCTTTCCTACTTTTAAAAACACCACTCAAACTTATTCATCTACTAATGCCATTCCAAGGCATGTCTCTCCACTGACAGCTTGAAACATACCACTTATTTTGGAGGTTATACAATTCATTTTTTGTCTGTATTGAAGATCTACTTGTGATACAAATTCTTATAATTTTATTAAATACCTATTCAATACATAATAAGCTAATGAGGCCTTATATCCTTATTAAATGGTTAACACGGTACATGTTTTGCTCCTTTTTTGTGAGCATCATCAGCCAATTGACATTTACTGAAGGTTTAATAAGATCGTGAACATATTCTATTGATCTAAAATATGCTTTGTAAACATGAGTGACAAATCTTATAATATTTTACATATTGTATAACAATAAAAATTATGTCTTTTAGTTAAAACACATTTGTCTAAAATCTTAGTGTTAACATTGTCCTTTAAATTTATTGACGAAACTCATCTGTTGAACATCCTTTTAAAATCGAATCAATACAGTTAGCCAGATTTCAAATGGTTAAAAAAAAAAAAAAAAAAAAAGTTTTAAAAGGATGTTCAACAGATGAGTTTCATCAATAAATTTAAAGGACAATGTTAATACTAATATTTTAGACAAATGCGTTCTAACTAAAAGACATAATTTTTATTGTTATATGATTTGTAAAATACTATAAGATTTGTCACTCATTTTTACAAAGCATATTTTAGATCAATAGAATATGTTCACGATCTTACTAAACCTGCGGTAAATGTCAATTGGCTGATGATGCTCACAAAAAGGAGCGAAACATGTACCGTGTTAACAATTTAATAAGGATATAAGTCCTCATTAGCTTATTATGTATTGAATAGGTGGTATTTAATAAAATTATAAGAATTTATATCACATACCGCTTAGTCGAGCAGCTCGTCTCCTTTCTCCCAAATCTTCCCAGCCCAAACTTTGCAACAATTTTGTAATGCTGCTCTTTTGTCGGAAATCACTCAGAACAAATCAAGCTGCTTTTCTTTGGATTTTTTCCAGTTCTTGGATCAAGTAATCCTGGTGAGGGCCCCATACACTGGAACCATACTCTAGTTGTGGTCTTACCAGAGACTTATATGCCCTCTCCTTTACATCCTTACTACAACCCTTAAATACCCTCATAACCACGTGCAGAGATCTGTACCCTTTATTTACAATCCCATTTATGTGATTACCCCAATGAAGAACTTTCCTTATATTAACACCTAGATACTCACAGTGATCCCCATAAGGAACTCTCCCTCTGACTGACCTGACATTTTGTGTGTCTGAACAGGTTGCATGTTTCTATGCATGAATTGATTTGTTTTGAGTGGATATATTAGACAGCTATAAAGTGCACTGAGCTAACAAAATTAACCTTGTCATTTCTTTGTAATCTTGTCATTTCTTTATTATTTCAGTAATTACTTTTTGTATCTGTACTTTATTAACTTATATTTACTTAGTATATCATCATGAACTTGTAAATTATTACTAAACTAAACGACATCTAGATTGCAAATATACTTCATTGATTCATCTTTCACCAGCAGAAATTCCTTCGGGTTGCCTAGGAAGTACTCATGTGGGCACTTCTGCATGATATGCTGAACAGCACAACAATCACAGCTGGACGAGGGTATCAAACCCATTTAAACAATGAGTCAGCGCATCTATCACAGTTTGTCCCTATTCTGTTAAGGGTAGACCATGTCTTGCAGTGTTGTTCCAAACCTTGTGACTTGATGCTCTGGGGAAGCACAAAACTTCCTTATCAGTCTGTTACACTGGCTCCATTGTTACTCATAGTTTGGGCAGTTTGTAGTGGAGGGCTGTAGGGATGTCTTCATGAACAGGAAGCTATTATAAGAGTTAATCATGTCGCAGATATAGGGGTGTTCTATAGCTAAGTATTCCTGTTTTTAAGTTGAGTCTCAACATGTCAGGAGGGATTACTGTTAAAGTAGGCTGCAGCAAGTATTCTGTCACCGGGTACACCAGCCCTAGAGCGGGTGTTTTCAGTATCGAAGCTGATGAATCCTATATCGTTTCACAGGAGATGTTAATCTTGGTTCTGAACTTGGCAGCTCTTCTTGATTAACTCAATCACTGCAGGTTTAACGGTTCCACACACTCACTTAGAAATCAGATTTAAATTGTCCTCAACACTAGTAAGCCACCTCGTCAGAACTGCTGTGCACCGCTCTGAATTAAATGCCATAAATGGAACACCAACCAGAATTTTCATGCACAGTTTTCAGTGAAGCATTCAAAATAATTGTACTCAACAACAATTATGTTCAAACAAAGATTTTGTGCGGTAAATCTCGAAACATTCAGGTTACACTCTCTCGAAAAATTGAGGTCTCGATACATTTATCTTTGGTCCAATATAATTGGATGCGAGGCTTACAAACCTGGGACATTAGAATGCAGAGGGCAAAGTAGGCCTTAATTTCATCCTCATTAGTGTCAAACCACCTGTCCTCTGAATATAAAACACTTTAAATTAACTTAGCAATAACATTGATGTCACTTGCCCATACTATGCCCAGAGCCAAGGCTAGGAGAATGACTGACTCTTGATGAAATGTTTGTGCTTTCAGAGGCTACAATCAGGCAATCAATAATGGTGCAAGTTCTTAGAAGGAGAGCTGCAAACAAGCCACATTCCTGTTCTATTCCAAAAAGTTCGCAAAAGGGAAAACTTTGCAGGGGTGATCAAAATATAAGGTAGTATACGTACATACAGCGCGGCGCGTGAATGTCTTGTCATTGGAGTTTAAGGCCTGGCCAATGCTCTCGTGAATGTCATGTTAAATGAGTCAAGTGGGTTAATGCTCTTTGAAGCTGTGTGTTCTGTTCCAGACAACTGTTAGTTATTTAGGGTTTCTGTTATCTGATAACAATCTGTTCTCAAAATGGACCCAAATTTCCATGTTCGACCAGTCTGCTGTTAAGGTGGAAGGTGGTAACTTCTGTCTTAGTTGCACTTGGTTGCAGCTGCCATTTATGGAAGTGCATACTAATGGTAGTTAAATATCTGGTCAGGATTATGGAAGTGCATACTAATGGTAGTTAAATATCTGGTCAGGACAGACTCAGTAATGTCTAGATCTTTGTGACTCATAGTTAGGACCCACTCATCAGTTTATTCAAACTTCCAAAACAAGGCTTCGGGCTTGTCAGCTATATATAGGCTAATTAGTAGAGGGACTAAGATAGATCCTTGCTGCAAACCATTGACAAGCTTCTTTTGTGCATAACACTTAAGCTTCTATTGCTGAGCATGGCATTGATGTGACTGCCAATTTTCAAGCACAGGACAGTTCATAATAGTTTATATATTGTACCGTGCCTCCAGACTGTACCACAAGCCACTGTTAGATCAATCATGTAGCTTTAGTCTGCTTTTCTTTTTGAAACTTGCTTCTATAAAAGTTGTCTAGGAAAGGACCTGTTCTGAGCAGCTATAAGTTGGATGGAAACATGCTTGTTCAACAGGAATGTTCTGGAAGAGCCTGTCACTGATTCTACTGCATAGTCACCTTACCAAAAGCTTGTAGAGAAAGGTTTGTGGTTCACTGGTTGGTATTCCTGTTTGTAGAACTGCTATAGTTTTAGTTCTTTTCCTTTCATGTGCAATGTTGCCAGTTTGGTGAATGTCTGTTTAGAAAGCTGCTAACCAGTTTTTCACAAACTTCCTGGTGTGCATACAAAATTATGAATACTAGGCATGTTTTTTAAATAAGGGCCGTTTTGTTGTAGACACTAGTAGTTTGCACGCACGTCACAACGATCGCATGTATTGTGTGTCGGCATGCCTCGGGAACAACAGTGCTCAGTTGCAGCTCTGTTGCTACCCTGAATGCTTCTGTTCTGTGTTTGCTCAAATAGTCAAGATTATCGACTCGCCTGCCCCGTGCGAGGTTCGGTCAGTGATGCGTTTTTTGTCGGCAAGGAACCTGTCTGCTGCAGACATTCACCAACACATTTGTGAAGTGTATGGTGCTAATGCTATGAGTGAAGGTAAAGTGCGTAAGTGGGTACGAGACTTCAAAGATGGCCGTGACAATGTCCATGATGAGGCCCGCTCCGGTCGCCCATTTCTGATCACAGACGATTTGTTGGCTTCAGTTGAAGCAAAGATTCATGAGGACAGACGCTTTACAATAACAGCTCTCTTGAACACCATTCCTGACGTGTCTAGGTCAGTGCTTTAGAAAATTGTTACTGAAAACCTAAACTTTAAGAAACTGTGCTCCCGTTGGGTATCTAAACTCCTAACGGTGGACCACAAAAACAAAAGATTTGAGTGTTCGATGACGTTCTTGACTCGTTTTGCCAATGATGGTGACGATATGTTGAGTCAGATCGTAACAGGAGACAAAACATGGGCTTCGCATATCATGCCCAAATCGAAGCAATAGAGCATGGAATGGAGACACACACATTTGCCTGTAAAGGTGAAGGCCAAACAGACTCTGTCCCAATGATGACGATGAAGTGAAAATGGCTGTTAGCTGTTGGTTATCAGAGCAGGCGGCAAGTTTCTATGAAGAGGGTATTCAAAACTTAGTTGTAAGGTATTATAAGTGTTTAAACAAACTTGGTGGCAATGTTGGAAAATAGAGTCAAGTATGTAAAATCTGCCAATAAATGTGGTGTTTGAAAATCGTCTTTCGCATCACAGCACAGACTAACTTCAACTGATTCCAGACCGTGTTGCAATCTTAGCAGCATGAGCGGAACCTGACACCATCAGTTCCACAGTAGATTTGATCTAACAAGCTACATGAGTGTTCGAAAATGTCTTTCTGCTGCGTGTTGAAATGATAACATATGTTGACACAGAAGCCAAAGAAAGCATATCTAATACATCAAGGAGGTGCCAGCATAAATACACCAGTTAATATTAGAAATATAACATTGTTAGATTTTTTCTATGGCACGAGTGATCACGGGATAAAAGAAAGAATTACAGTATGATAGTGTATAAATTTAACAATTTTTCACATAAGTCAAATATGTCTGTGAATGTTTCTACTAAGTGGTTACTTACCCATTTGGTGGATCTTGGTAAAATTGTTTTTGCCAAGTTGTATCATTTGGCCAAATATTTTGATACAATGGAAAGTAGACTTCATCCTTTCATCAGTGATATCACTGATTACCAATGATACTCCTTTTCCTTGTGTGGCTTCAAGCAGTTGAGATTCAAACAAGGCGGTACTGGCATCCAAAATTTGACTATCCGTGAGCTGCAACATGTTAATTTGTCTATAAGAGTATCATCAATCAGTCTTTTGCCAGACCTGCTAATTGGTGCTGTTGATAAAAGAGGAGGAAGTAAATATGGATAGCCATGTTCAATACTGATCATAAAAATCAACTAGTGTGCCATTTTAGACATTGAGAGTGCTAAGGAAGAAACATGTAAACTTCCCACTACAATACTGTTTCATTACTCAGAGGATACATCTTATGACTAAGTGCACAAACGTTGTTTAAAATTTGGCTAATCCGCATGTACGTAAACATAGTTTAAATTTAAGGACTGGTTAGAAGGAACCGTGGAATATCATTTTTAATCAATTTTAGTTAAGCATGTTTAGCTGGCAGTGGAATTAAACACTAGCATGATGTTTAACTTGCTAGCGAAGAATAGTGAACGCACTTCGGTGATTTTGTGTTTCTTTTGTTAGGAGGAGGAATATTCATTTCTTCTTTGGTGACAGTACTTATTAGAAACATGAAAGAACAAAAGAGAAGAAGGTTGTCCAATTTTAAAGATTTTGAAATCGAGATTGAGCATAATTAGTGATCAGATACAAAGATGTCATTGAAAATAAAAAGAGAGATGGAGTCACCATAAAGCAAAAGCTATAATATTACTTACATCGTGTATAATCTGACCTGCTACTCTTCTGTGCATGTTAGTAGTATCACCTACAATTGTGATAAAGGAACCAGTTGCATAATACCTCATTGCAGTGAGCAGTCTGTTGATAGCAGAAACAGGATAATTTCTCTGCACTGGAAATTGTAGGTTATTTTGCATTGTTTCCAGAAGAAATGAAACTGCTTATTTAGATAAACGAAACCTTTCCACAAATTTCACATCAGTAAGCCCTTCAAAAGTATCACCTCTCTCTACTATTATACCTTATTTCCATTCTGTTCCAGATCTCCAAATCTGGTAGCCATTTTACCTTCACTGCTAATCACTGTTTATGTTTGTTAACCGCTCGAACTTCACTGTTTAACTTTTAACCGACAATAATCAAGGATTTAAATAATAATCAGGAATGATGCTCCACAGTTTCATTTAAACAAGGTTTAGGAAGAACCTTAAAAGCTGATTACAGCAAACAAGGTTCGTGCACTTGGCCATTTTAATCTCATACTAGCCGAGGTTGTGAGTTTCACAAATAGGAAAAGTATCTTGTAAAAGTCCTCTGAGTTTTAATTACTGCGTTGATGGGATAAAAGTTCGTTTTGGAGATCATTGTAGGTATCTAGGTGTTAATATAAGGAAAGATCTTCATTGGGTAATCACATAAATGGGATTGTAAATAAAGGGTACAGATCTCTGCACATGGTTATGAGGGTGTTTAGGGGTTGTAGTAAGGATGTAAAGGAGAGGGCGTATAAGTCTCTGGTAAGACCCCAACTAGAGTATGGTTCCAGTGTATGGGACCCTCACCAGGATTATCTGATTCAAGAACTGGAAAAAATCCAAAGAAAAGCAGCCCGATTTGTTCTGGGTGATTTCCGACAAAAGAATAGCGTTAAAAAAATGTTGCAAAGTTTAGGCTGGGAAGAATTGGGAGAAAGAAGACGAGCTACTCGACTAAGTGGTATGTTACATTACATGTTATAATTCTCATGTTAGGTCCGTATTGAAATGTACGTAAATACAAAGTATGTTACAAGTGTTTATTTATATATCCACCTATTCAATACAAAGAGATCTTTTTAGAAATTAAATATTATTATAAAATGTTAAGGGACATGTTTCGCCCATATTAAGGGCATCATCAGCCTCAAATTCAAACCTGTATGGTGAAAATTCAGGATCCTGATTGCTCTTACAAGCCATAAAAAGAGGATATCATTACAGGTGTCAGTCTAAACATACAAAATATTAGAATGTCCTTGGCTAAAATTGCAGTATCAAGCTGCATGTCATAAGTTCACATGAATATACTTTCCGGAGCGTTGAAAAACTTGTTGGGGTAGGGCAGTTTACTGGAAAGTATATTCATGTGAACTTATGACATGCAGCTTGATACTGCAATTTTAGCCAAGGACATTCTAATATTTTGTATGTTTAGACTGACACCTATAATTATATCCTCTTTTTATGGCTTGTAAGAGCAATCAGGATCCTGATTTTTCACCATACAGTTTTGAATTTGAGGCTGATGATGCCCTTAATATGGGCGAAACATGTCCCTTAACATTTTATAATAATATTTAATTTCTAAAAAGATCTCTTTGTATTGAATAGGTGGATATATAAATAAACACATGTAACATACTTTGTATTTATGTATATTTCAATACGGACCTAACATGAGAAGACTGAGCTGTTTACTGCCCTACCCCAACAAGTTTTTCAACGCTCCGGAAAGTATATTCATGTGAACTTATGACATGCAGCTTGATACTGCAATTTTAGCCAAGGACATTCTAATATTTTGTATGTTTAGACTGACACCTATAATGATATCCTCTTTTTATGGCTTGTAAGAGCAATCAGGATCCTGATTTTTCACCATACAGTTTTGAATTTGAGGCTGATGATGCCCTTAATATGGGCGAAACATGTCCCTTAACATTTTATAATAATATTTAATTTCTAAAAAGATCTCTTTGTATTGAATAGGTGGATATATAAATAAACACTTGTAACATACTTTGTGTTTAAGTGGTATGTTCCGAGCTATCAGCGGAGAGATGGCGTGGAATGACATTAGTAGACGAATAAGTTTGAGTGGCGTTTATAAAAGTAGGAGCACACTGACCCGGTGTGTAACATCTGGTATGGGTCCCAGCTCAGGGTTACGAGTGAAGACCTCAACAGCATCTACGGCGGAGAAGGTGGACTTCGGTACGGTGGAGATGGCGGAGGGGGCATACCCGTAGCGTCTGTACTCCAGAGGAGTGGCTACGAAAGGCGTCTGTCTCCATGTTAGGGGCGGTCTAATTTTGAAACTGGCAGTAGGTATAAAATGCCTTTGGGTGTGGCGAGCCCATCCTAACAATGGCCTATATGGACAAAGCAGATATGGTGCCTCGGAAAAGGTTAGGGCGTCCCCTGCTAAAAGCGACGCGCAGCTCTTCAGGTGCTGGGGAAACTGTGAAAAATGGGCAACCAGCACCAAACTACATCAAAATTGCAACAGTTAATGTACTGACACTGACGGGAAAGACAGAAGAACTGGTTGACTTCATGATAGAAAAAGATATAGCCATACTTGGACTGTGCAAGACCAAGAAGAGGGGTACAGGGGAGATCCCTCTGAGAGAAGGATACAGGCTGTATTACAGCGGAGGACCTGAAGCAAAAACTGGAGTGGCCATCATACTTAGAAGGGAAATCCAAGAATATCTGGAATATACAAAGTACGTCAGTGATAGGATGATGATGAGACTCCAGTTTGAAAATGGCGTGAAAGATCTATTTCAGTTGTATGCCCCACAAACTGGTTGCATAGATGAACATCTAGAGGACTTCTTAGAGGAAGTGGAGAGAGAGATAGAAGATAAGGAAGTACTATTGATGGGAGATCTAAATGCACAAGTTGGAATGGAAAGACAAGGAAAGGAAGATGTTGTAGGGCCCTTTGGATATGGAAATGTAAATCCAGAAGGCGAGTTGTTGGTAGATTTTTGCATGAGGAATCAAATGATTGTTGGAAACACCTGGTTTAGGAAGAAGAACAGTCAGAAGATTACAAGGTATGGCTGGGGAGACAGACGAACAAAGACCATGATTGATTATATAATCATAGAGAAAGAACACCGGAAGAACCTTGTAGATGTAACAGCCATGCCTGAAGAAGCCTTTGGTGGAGATCATAGAGTTGTGATAGGAAAATTGAAAGTTGGAAAGGTTGAAAAACCTCAATTAAGAAGAGAGAAAAGAATTAAAGTATGGAAGTTGAAGGAGAAAAGTATACAAGAAGAATTTCAAAGGGAAATAATACCCTTGGTACCCAGGACAGAGGTGGGGAATGTTGAAGAGGAATGGAAAAGATTTAAGGAAGCACTGGTTGGATGTGCAGAAAAGGTGTGTGGTAGAACATCAGGAAATGTGAAAGACAAAGAAACACACTGGTGGAATGATAGGGTAAAGATTAAAGTGAAGGAAAAGAAAATGGCATGGAAAGCATGGAAAACATCTAAGACTGAAGAAAGTAGAAGAAAATATGTGGAGGCAAAGATTTGGCCAAGAAAGTAGTGGAGGAAGAAAAGAGGAAAAGCTGGGCCTTATTTACACAGACATTGAGAGATGATACGCAGGGCAGCAAGAAATTACTGTATGGTATCTTAAGAAACAAAAAGAGAGATCAAGTAAACACCAGATTTGTGAAGGATGAAGGTGGCATAATTTTAACAAAGCCAGAAGAAATAAGAAATAGATGGAGAGAATATTTTCAGAAGCTGCTGAACATAAGAACGGATGACAGTCATTCAATGGACGACCAGGAAAGGCAATTAATTGACGAAGAAATGGATAAAGAAATTACAATGAATGAAATTGAAATGGCAGTAAGAAAGATGAAGAATGGAAAAACTGCTGGAATAGATGAAATTTCAGTGGAGATGATAAAGGCAGCTGGAGCTGTAGGCCTGCAGTGGACATATCGGGTTCTCAGGAATGTCTGGGAGAATAAGGAGGTCCCTGAGGATTGGCAAAAAGGAATAATCATCCCAATTTTCAAGAAAGGTGATAAGAAAGTTTTGAAGAACTACAGGGGAATTACTCTAATATCCCATGTTGCTAAGATAATGGAAAGGATACTGGAAAGTAGAATAAGGTTGAGGGTTGAGAAGCAGATACAGGAAAATCAGTTTGGTTTCAGAAGTGGAAGGTCAACAATAGAACCCATTTTCATTATGAGACAACTAATGGAAAAGCATTGGGAGTACGGGAATGATATGGTGATGACATTCATTGATATTGAAAAGGCATATGACAGTGTCCCTAGGACAAAAGTTTGGGACAGTCTGGTGCAAAAAGGAATTGGACAGGGATTAATAAAAATGTCATGGCATTGTATAAGGAATGTTGTAGTTGCGTGCAAACACAAGATGGCAGGACAAGTTGGTTCAAAATAACTAGTGGGCTGAGACAGGGAAGTGTTCTATCACCAATCCTGTTTACAACAGTAATGGATGACATCATGAGAACAGCAAAAGCAGCATATGGAGGAAGAGAAATGAACATGATGTTATTTGCAGATGATATTGTGATTTGGGGAGAAGACGACAGGAAGGTTCAAGAACAGTTGAATGTGGTGAATGGGAAGATTGAAGAATGTGGATTGAAAATAAGTGTAGAAAAGAGTAAAACTCTTGTTATGACTAGAGGGGAGAAAGAAGGGAAAGGTCAGATTAGACTTGCAGACAAGCCCCTGGAAGTAGTGGAAACGTTTAAATACCAGGGGAGTGAATTAATGGAGAATGCTCGACTGGATGCTGAGATTAGTAAAAGGATTCAAGCTGGAAGTTGTTTCTATCATAGTGTAAGAAATATGTTATGGGACAAAGATGTGCCAATGGAAGCAAAGGATACTATGTACAAGATGTATTACGTACCCATAACAACTTACGGAGCAGAAACTTGGACAATGACAAAGAAGGATGAGAGTCGAATACAGGCGGCCGAAATGAAATTCTTGAGGAGTATGATACAGAAGAGTAGAAGAGACAAAATAAGGAATGAGAAAATCCGGGAAGAAATTGGAGTGGAAAAAAATGAATGATAGAATAGAGAAGAGCCGACTAAGATGGTTTGGGCACATAAAGCGAATGAGCGACGAAAGAATGCCAAAAAAGGTGATGGAAATGCAAATCCAAGGAAGGAGAGGCCGTGGACGACCGCGATTGAGATGGAAGGATACCATCCAATGCAGCATTATAGAAAGAAACCTGAACTGGGACACAGTGTTGGAGGAGGAGTGGTGGAAAGACCGAAGAAAGTGGAGAGGAACCATATTTGCCCCTACCCGGCTACAGCTGGATAAAGGGAAATGATGATGATGATGATGATGATGATGATTATAAAAGTAGGAAAGATCACAATATGAAGATAAAGTTGGAATTCAAGAGGACAAACTGGGGCAAATATTCATTTACAGGAAGGGGAGTTAGGGATTGGAATAACTTACCAAGGGAGATGTTCAATAAATTTCCAATTTCTTTGAAATCATTTAATCCCTGATGTGTGGATAGATTATGTCTTTGCTTAGACATGATAGTCTTTGGGGTTTTGCCATTTTAAAGGAAACACAGAGAAATTCTTTACATGGAGAATGCATGTAAGAAGCCCTAGGAGTAGGAAATATGTTTACTCATCTCAGACATTGGAAAAATGTTTAGCTATGCAGTTAGAGAAGATTGAGGATGCTTGTCTGGCAGGAGGAAGCAGCCAAATGATATTTGTTCGTAAAAGCCAGTTTCCAGATTTAGAAGATGTTCTGGTGAAATGGTTTAAACAAGCTCAGGCTTCAAATATTCCTATTGACGGAACAGTGATTCGGGCCAAGGCATCACATTTAGCTGCCAAAATGGGACTATGAAACTTCAAGGCATCTAATGGATGGAAGGAATAAACATTCATACAAATCTGTACATGGGGAGGCTGCCAGTGTCAAGATTGATACTATTCAGACTTTGAGAGATACTACACTGCCGAAAAAAAAAGAATTATACCAGGTGTATGCATAAGTTTTTGCCATTTATTTTGGTAAAGAAAACTCAAAATTTTCAAGGGAAATTAATTTTTTGTTTACTCAAAATATTGGCCATCGGCTACTACACACTTTGCCCATCTTTCAGGTAAGTTATGAATACCATGCCAGAAAAATTGCTTGTCTTTTGAGGCAAACCATCCATCGAGCTATTTTCCAACTTCCTCAAAATTCCTGAAGTGCTGCTCTGTGAGTGGCGCATGCCCCCTTGATGTGAAGAGGTGATAGTCAAATGGCGCCAGGTTGGGAGAGTACGGTGGGTGTGGAAGGATGTCCTATCCAAGCAATTTCATGAAGTCTTTCACTGGTTTCGCTGTGTTAGACGGCATATTGTCTGGCCCATTCCATTCATATTTCGATCAATGCGTGATTTAAATTAATAATTTGTTAGCAATAGCATTGTGCATTAATGGCTTCACCGGGCTCCAAGAGTTCATAATACATAATACTGCTCTGGTCCCACCAGACACAAATCACCACGTTTAAATTGTCTAAATCATGTCTCGCATGTTCTAATCGATGCAGTGTATTCACCATATGTTTCTACCAGCAAATGATGACTTTCCACAGCCTTTTTCTTTTGATTAAATAAGAAAAACAATGCTGCTACAAATGTTCTTTTTCAGGCACAAATGTTGACATGATCACTGAACGATACAACACAGATGCTAGTGTTTGGCGGACTCAACTTGTGTGTGTTGGTAGGTTAATGTCAGATGAACAAACTGACGTATGTGTCAAATTCATACGCTGCGTACTGTTCGCTGGTGCCATATGTTAGTGAAACTGGAAAAGACTTATGCATACACCTCGTAGCCATATTGATGTTGTTAATGGAAATAAATTGGGGCTATTTTTCCAACTTTTTCTTGATAATATGTACACGTTCAAACACAACGTTTGGAGGTGAACTCAGTAAAGAGACTAACTGTACTATTATGCTGCAGTAAGAATGGTATCGAGAAATTGATGCCTCTCATAAAAAGAGAAATGGAAGAATCTGTGCAGTTTTAAGAATGTAAGTACCGGGTGTTAACAATTAAAGTTATGGTATTCAGTGCAGTACAGCACGGCCTGTAATGATTGTAGGAGTCTGAAATTTCATAGATATGCTAACTAAGCAATGCCCTCACGAATTATGCTACAAGAATGATTAGTTCCAAGTTTTTCCCCTAGGCAAAAATATGGTGCTGTAAGCAATGGTACGGGTCACAGAAAAATGGTACGAAAGATCAAACACACGATAATGGTGGTTCTGGGAGGTTTATTGGCTTTTACGGTTACAAACACTGTTCAGTATGGCCTCTGAACTCAGCAACATGCTGCATACGTAACACGCATGGTTGACAGTTGCCCGCAGCATATTGTATGGAAATTTGAGCGACATGTCATCATATGCTAGACTTTAGATCAGACAGAGACTCGACATGTTCCTGATAGACACAATGTTTCAAATATCCCCACAACCAGAAGTCACATGGATTTAGGTTGGGGGACCTGGAAGACCATGCATCTGGAAAATGCCTAGAGAAATGCGGTTGTTACTGAAGGTTTCTTGAAGCAAATCTTTTATCTGATGAGCGATATGTGGTGTTGCCCCATCTTGCATGAAAATAATGGTGTGGTCACAGCTGTGTTTCTGCAAAGCTGGAATCACGTGTTGCACAAGGAGGAGCCTATAATGTGCAGATGTCACTGTAGTCCTAACAGACCTATGAGGGGTCATCTCCTCAAAGAAAAACAGACCAAGAATGAAGGAGCTTGTAAAATCACACTAAACAGTCATGTAAGCTGAATGCAATGGTTTTTCCTGCACAATGTTTGGAGGAGTCGACAGTTCTGTGCATTCACTGCTCCCTCTAGAGTACACAGAATATTCCCCGGACACATGTTGTCCACTTCCACATGCACCAGAAACCGAAGGGCTAAGTCATAGCATTGTGCAACATCTTTGAGTTTCAGTTTGTGAACAGTGTGAAGTTTGTAGGGAGACCAGTGTAAAATGCACCGCAAAATCTTGTGAACTTATGACTGTGGTAGAGACAATTCACGTGACACAGCTCAAGCACCGGTAACAGAATTGGGAGAATGTACTACGTGGTCAGCTACAGCTACAGCAACTTCATCAATAGCATCCATAGGGATGGGCCACCATACTCATCCTGGTGCGACACCTAATCCACCTGTTTCCTCGAAATTCTTAATCATTTTCTTCAGCCTATTACTTGTCATGGGACCTCTTCTCTGCTGTTTCTGTCAGCAATATTCTGCAATGCAACATTGCCATTGCTGCCATTCTGATAAAACAACTTCAGTAGTAGTGCACAGTCTCTCCTCCCAATAGGCATTATGTTTCACACGGAAAAATTCAACTTTTGTACGTTACAACAAAGATTCACTTCACAAAAGGAACCAACATGCATCACAAAGCAACAACCAAGGAACTGACACAACATAATTCTACCAAAAGAACATTTTGATGTCAGAGTTATGGAATATTGCATGTTCTGGCCGCTTACAGCGCCATATTTTGGCCTGGTGGCAAAACATGGAACTAATAATTTTTGTGGCATAATTCGTGAGTGCATCGCTTAGTTACCATATATATGAAATTTCAGACTCCTATGATCTTTACAGCCCATTCTGTACCATGCTGAATACCAAAACTTTAATTGTGGACACCCGGCACTTTTCCATGCCAGTACGTGACAAATACCAATGCTTGGATGATGTAATAAATTTATGACTACTTCTTGTGATCAATTGATGCCATAATGGGAGCACGGCAGAGTAAAATCGTATTGTTCATACTGCACACCCAATTGATACATCTTATTTGAGAAATATAAGTGTAGCGTTTCTTCCCGTGAACTGTACGAGCCATCGCCAACGGCTAGACAAGGGAGTCATCCAGTGCAATGAGGCAGAATTATAGAAAGATGCTCGTGCAAAAGACATTGGCTTTCCAGGAGACGGCTCCATGTCAAATCTAAATTCTGGATGGCATTTATTTCTTAAAATGTGCTTGGGAATCTGTAAACAAGACCACAATTCAAAACTGTTTCTGCGAAGTGCAGATGGTAGACAAAATTCATGAATAGCTGATGACTGATAAAGACAGTATTGAGCAAGAACCCAAGGATGAAAATGAAACCGGTGAGACCTGCACAGCAGTAACAACGCATTCAGAAGAGGTAGAAGCTATAGACAAAGTGCGATGTTATGTGTTAAGTTTTGTAGTGGATGACTGTGTAAAGAATCATGTTACCAAACTCGATACTCTTGTATGTAATTTGGAACGAAACTAGAAGCAAAATTTACTTCAGACATGTTTCTTATACACAAGAGATGATGTTCAAGTACTCCGTGTATTTTTAAACATGTATTTCATTATTCTGAATCAAATTCATGACAATTTTTGTGCATTTTTATGCAAATATTGGTGTCCATAATTTGTGATTCTAAGAACGTTTTTCCTCGATGTTTTACTATGTTTAAAGTGCACTATTATTATAGTTGTAAATGTTTATGTCTTTGTTTTTATCATAATTATTTTTATGTTCAAATCTAACCTTAAATTTAAATTAAACATTAAATTAAACATTGTTTTCATTCTTTAACATGTTTCCTGTTTACAATGTTTTATTTTTGGTCCCCATAAAAATGTCCTAATCAGTTGTGGCTGTAAGTGATGTGAGTAAAGAACTGGAATCAATGAGAAGTTTTTTTGCAGATGATGTTATACCGTATTGTATAGTGTAATAAATAAGTTACAGGATTGTGAACTACTGCAAAAAGACCTCGACAATGTTGTGAAGTGGACATCAAGCAATGATACAATGGTGAATGGGATGAAAAGTCAGTTTGTAAGTTCCAAGTTTCCTGTGTTGGTGGTGTGATAGTACTTATGTTTTAATATAAGGAAAGATATTAATTTGGTTATTCACATTAATTAATTCTATCATATCTCTGCAATAAACAATTGAATTGCGGGAGAAAATTTCTACATCCATAATATCACATCTCAACTGTGATACCACTCCTGATACAATATTCCTTTCTTTACTATACTTCTGCATCTTAACAGCAACAACTTAGTAGAATTCTTTCTTGACTTTCAGCTTCCTGTACACGCATCGCCACTCCCTAGCCTACCCAGTTTCCCTGAACATACTTCCCTGTAACTCTTCTAAACAAACACCCTTTCTTATACATACACGTATGGTTCAAGTTAAGGCCATTTGAACACAGATCCTTATCTCCTGCTCATCCTTTAGTATCAACAAATCTCATCCCAATTTCCAACATACCCATCCATAGTTTCATTTAAATCCTCGGTCTCCCTCCTATCAGTATCCCTGATAAACAGTATCCCAATGACAACAATCTCTGCTCCTTTAAGCTACTCCTGCACTATCACAACAAGACCCCTCACATCTGCAACTATGTTTGTTGCTATTCCAGCTTGCCTCTCATTGTTGGTTAAAATTAAAAGATATAAATTTCATTATGACTGATCCGTATTAAACTGTGATTACAATAGTGTTTAAATATTTATTATTAAGGTCCACCTTTTCAATACAAACTGTACAATGTTTTACATTACATTTACGTTCAGGGACTAGTTTTGACCTAACTGTAGGTCATCATCAGCCTTAAAGCAAATCAACACAAATATATCGAAGAAAATAAAATGTAAAGACACAAAGGTCTTAAAACCTGTATATACAACTCATAGAATTGAAGTTAAGACTGGTTACATAAAATAAAATTCCATTGAAAGTTCAAGCAATTTAAGACACAGTGCAGTGTTAATGACATAAAAAGTGATATATACATACCATGTAAGAAATTAAGGTAAGGTTCAAGAGATGCAGTGCACTACGTTAAAAAGTTGTTCTTTGATAGAGATTCATAAAAATCTGGTGCACCGCACTACATTAAAAAGTTGTATACGATACAGATCCTTAAATTTCTGGTCAAGGATGATGCATAGAAGTTCAATAAAGGCTGGCTCCTTAAATATGTTGCTTTCTATTCAAAGTTCAACTGACCCGAAGTCACACTGTCTTCTCAAGATACTGATATATTCAGTATACATGAATGTGATGCATGATGTTAGAAAGGCTCTTCTGTTTTAAGAATCGTGAAAGATGATGATTGTTGCACATGGAGGTCTAAATACATAATGGTAATTAAAGGTGGTTGGATTTCGCAGTTCAATGCGGACTGTACAGTTGACCTGGATAAATGACAGCTAAGATAGAAAGAGTTATCTTAGGGGGAAGAATATACTTAAATGACATATGTCATATGGGAATCACCTCGTGTTGCAACAAGTTGAGTGAAGCTGGAAATGAAGCATGAATGAGGAGTGGAGTGGGTGAGGTTTTAACAAAGCCTTGAGAAGGAGGAGCAGGGAGGAAGAGAGGAGAGAGGAAGGAAAGCAGAAAGAAAGGGGGTCAAGGCGGGCCTGAGGGATTCGGGAATACAGACGATTGCCTAAGTAAAGTACTGTGAATAGAACGAAAAATCGGACCTTGACTATTTGTTTTTGTGTTTCTGAAAATATGAATGAGCAGGTCAAATAGAATATTCGGTTTTTCGGAAATGTCATTAAGATTGTAATTTGGATTAAAATATTGGTCCAAATGTATAAAGCAATTTTCTGCTGTGTTAAGGAAGGGTCCTTTATTCATAATTTTGAGGATTTCCATATCCTGCTTAATGTCAGTAAACTTGTGATTGTAATTGTGCATGTGTTGTCCTACTGCTGAAAATTTATTGTGTTTTAGGGCATTGACATGTTCTAAGTATCTTATGTTAGAGCTCCTTCCAGTTTGTCCGACATAAGAAAAATTACAGCTGTTGCATTTTATCCTATATACTCCTGATTTAGAAAAACTATTAGTCTTATTAATAGAAGTAGAGAGGTGAAAGATTGTTGCGTTATTATTGGTAGTTCTAAAGGCTATTATAACATGCTGTTTTTAAAAAACATTAGTGACTTTATAAATTTCTTCATTAAACAGTGAAATAACTATTGTATCAATTAAGTTTTGCAATCATACGAATATTGTTCAATTCTTTTTTAAGATCACTTTTAGGCAATGGTACAGTAAAAGCTCAATAAACTATGCTATTGTAGGCCGCTCGTTTATGGATTTGGGGATGTGAAGAATCTTGTCGAATTGTAGAAGCTGTTTGGGTAGGTTTTCTGAAAATATTGTATTTTAAGGAGTCTGGTTGTCTAATGGTAGTCAAGTCTAAAAAATTTATTCTTTGTTCATTTTCAGATTCAAATGTAAATTTTATGTGTGGGTCAATATTGTTGAGGCTAAAAAGAGTGGTGGCAGCGTCTGTTGTGCTCTCATCTAAGATTACTAAAGTATCATCCACATATCTAGCCCAAAAAGGAATATTGTCAAAGTTATTATTGTTATCAATCTTAGTATATTCTAAAAAGTCTAAATAAATTTCCGCCAAGATACCCGAGGCCAGCGACCCCATGGCCAAACCTTCCTGCTGATAGATAATGTCGTTGAAAGTGAAATAGTTATTATTTAAAACTAATTTCAGGATAGACATAAAATCTTGTATTTCTAAAGTACTTAGGTGGCTGTATTTACTTAAATTGTTTTCTATGATAAGGTGTAATTTAGACGTTTGAATACTAGGATACATATTTACAATGTCGAACAAGTGAAGAGAGTGATTAGATTGGATACAAAATTTATTTAGTTTCTCTATCAATTCTGTAGTTTTTCTAACAGATATTTTGGATAAAAAATGATATCTTCTTAAAAAAAACTTTTGAATGAATTGAGATGTCTTATATAAAGGACTTGGTCTATAATTGATGATCGGGCGAACAGGGACGCCGGGCTTGTGTATCTTAGGAAGGGCTTTAGCAGTGGGAAGCCTTGGGTTCATACTAGTTCATTTTATTTTTTCTTGATCTATTAAAATGAACGAAGTATTCTTTAAAGTTTGCTTTTTATGAACCTCTATCAAAGAGCAACTTTTTAACTTAGTGCACCGCATCTCTTGAACCCTACCTTAATTTCTTACATGGTATGTATATATCACTTTTTATGTCATTGACACTGCACTGTGTCTTAAATTGCTTGAACCTTCAATGGAATTTTATTTTATGTAACCAGTCTTAAATTCAATTCTATGAGTAGCGCATACAGTTTTTAAGACCTTTGTGTCTTTACATTGTTTATTTTCTTCGATATAATTGTGTTGAAATGAAATGGCGTATGGCTTTTAGTGCCAGGAGTGTCCAAGGACATTATTTGTGTTGATTTGCTTTAAGGCTGATGATGACCTACAGTCAGGTCGAAACTAGTCCCTGAACGTAAATGTAATGTAAAACATTGTACAGTTTGTATGGAAAAGGTGGACCTTAATAATAAATATTTAAACATTATTACATTGTTGGTACCAACGTGAAAAAACACCACATTCTGCTTACCCTCCTCCTCCCCTTCTACTTTCCTCAATATGTCGTAACCTAATTACTGAATAACTCTTTAGCCTGGTTCCTTTTCCTTCACGTACTTTCCCCATAACTGATCAAGTGGCCATGCAGTTAGGGTCGTGCAACTTTGAGCTTGCATCCGGGAGATAGTGGGTTCGAACCCCACTGTTGGCAGCTCTGAAGATGGTTTTCCGTGGTTTCCCATTTTCACACTAGGCAAATGCTGGGGCTATGCCTTAAGGTCATGGCCTCTTCCTTCCCACTCCTAGGCCTTTCTTATCCCATTGTCACAATAAGATCTATGTGTGTCAGTGCAACATAAAGAAAAAATCAACCTTTCCCCATAAACTTATTTGCTAACATTGGAGTCCTCTATGACCAGAGCCTCAATCCCACCCACCTCATTAGATCTCCTCCCCTTCTGGTCTCCCTCATCAGGTGGTGGTGATTTTTATTCTTGAGGTGTGCAGAACCTACTTCCTCCTCCCTTTTCTCCCTCTCATGATTCTCTTCAACCTCACTCTTGTTATTCTCTACTCTACGTTTCCCTTCCCTCTTACCTTTCCCCTCCTCTGTATCACTTTCCCATTTATCTTCCTTCTGCTGTTCTCCCCCCAGTGACTCATACGTATTCCTCATCGATACCTCTCCTGAACTCTGCCCCTAATAAGATCCCTTAGCCTTCAATTTTCTTCCCCCACTTCTTCCCTTTCTTCCCCTGAGTCCTGTTCTACCGTACCTGGTTAATTGTTTGGAGGAGACCTTCCTTCATCCCTGTCCTCTGTTAATATCCTGATGTCACTATTAATAGTCATTTTAATAGTTAAATTTATGTTCAATACTGTGGAGGTGAGGACTTGAATGGTGTGCTTCGTCATAATGGCAACTCTTCAAGTGAGAAGCAATTAAATAAAAATAAAATATAATTACATCTTCATACTATGGTAACTCACCTGTGGAAAATGTTTTTTGATGAGCTGACGCTGTTGCTCAGAAGTGACAGAAGTGAAAACTGTAGCACCAAGACTAAGAGCTAACATGATGGCAGCTTGACTTGTAACAGTAATACCAGAGTGGATGAGTACTTTGTCCCTGCTGGATACATTTCCCAGCAGCTTGAGAGCATAATAAGCCTAAAGAAAAATAATAATGAATCAGTGGTCTTTGGTCTTGACTGGGGAATTGAAGGATAAGAAGAAAAATAGATGAACATAGGAAAAGGAGATATGAAAGGTTTATGCAGGTGGTTGAAGCAAAAGAACAAAGATTAGCACAGGAGGAGAAAAGAAACATAATTTGTATAATATACAGAATGTTTTGAAACAACGAGAACCAGGCATATGAGATTAGAGGGTTGGTCATATTTGAAAAAAAAATGTATATCTCATGCCATTGTTATTTTATCAGCTGCTGAAGTTGGCCAATCGAATTGCTTTGTGAGCAAATTTGAATGGGCTTTGCAAGGCGGTGTTGCTAAATCTGTACTTGGCTCTTGACCAGCTTGAGAGCTATGCCGGGAAATCAGCATCAAAGGCAAACACAGCGTAAATTTCAGCCGGTGTCACCGTAGTGTGCTTGCTATGCCGCTATCCTATCAGGTCGGGGTCTGTATTCAGATCCCTCTCCTGGCGACGTTTTTCTCTGAATACTGAAGTTGGTCTTAAGCCATGTACATGTTCAGTAACATCGCCTCGCAAAGTACATTTGAATTTGCTGTGAAGCGATCTGATAGCTAACTTCATCAGCTGGTAAAATGACAACAGTGCAAGATATTGAATTATGACCAACCCTATAACACTCATATACCTAGTTCACATTGTTTCTGACCACTCTGTATATTGTGACAATCTCACTACACTGAAAAACTGAAGATAATATGAGTCTGCCTTGTCAATACTATACAAAAAAATGTGTAATACATATTATCTAATCATACAGGGTGTATCCGTCATGATGTTACAAACTTTTAGGGATGTTGGAGGATGGCAAATCAATCAATTTCACATAAGGAACTGTAGTCTGGAAACGTTAGAGTCAAAAGTTATTAAAACCCAAGTTGTTTAACACGCGAGAGGTTGCACCTGCGGCAATTTGCCGCACTTTTAAAATATTTATTAATAATTTCGTTGCTAGCCGCTTAGGGCACTCGTTTCATCCCTCCCTCCCTCTCTCCTGCCTGACGTTGATTATCGTCAGTGAATTGCCTGCTGCGTTCCAGAGTAGTTTAAGTTTTCTTTTGGTCTCACATCTGCCGCGGCAAATTGCCTTCGAGCAACCCCTCGTGTAGTGTACACTTACATGACTGCATTTCCAAGAAAGTTTCTTAAGTAAAGTTCATGAGCTTTATAGTGGCTTTCTATGAAGTGTGGTGCTGTAGTTTTATCTTGAATTGTGACCAAATCATTCATTGAAATGTACAAATGCAAACATTGAAGCAATTTGCTCACATGTGACCTCTCGCGTTCTTTAAACACTCACGTAATTTTACCAGATTTTGCAAAAAAATTTAATTCATTTTTTACATTGAGAAAATATTGTTACTGGGTAATTATGTTAGTACTAGTTGAAAGCCAGTTAAACAGGATACATACTTATATTTTAATCAGAGCATTCACTACAAAAGGAAAATAGCAGCTCATTAGAATATTAAGCGTGAGCAATTTGCCTTCACGCGACCTCTCGCTTTCTAAAACGGGTGCGACCTCTCGCATGTTAATGTCCATCTGTTTCTTAATAGACACTGGGATGTCAGAATTTCATCCCGCAGTAGTTCTTTAACGTGCCGGAAGCCAACAGCATGGGGTTGTCTATGAGACACCTGTCGAGACTGAAGAGGATCTCTTGACAAGAATTCTCGCTGCCTGTGACGCTGTTCAAACCACATCAGGGATATTCTAAAGGCTATGACAGAACTTTGTGCGGCGATGCCATGCCTGCATTGACGTAGGGGGATGCCATTTTGAACATCTTTTTTAAATGGAGCAGCCTGTGAAACTTGTGCATGTAAATGAACTTAAATGAGTAGAATTTTGCTTAACTCAAATTGATCCACTTTTTGTCCTCCATCATCCCTGAAAGTTTGTAACATCATCACGGATATACTCTGTAAATTCACTCTATATGTCTGTAATAGGAAAGGAACAACTAAGTATATGAATATATATCAAAGATAGGAATAAAGAAAACACAAATGAACAAAGTGAGCATGGGAAAAGGGAGCAAAATGAGAGATGAGAACAAATATGAAAATGTAGAATAGAAGAAAAAACTTATGTTTTGAACTGAAGCCAACAGCCGTAGCCGTGTTGAAACACCGGATCCCGTGAGATCTCCGAAGTTAAGCAACATTGGGCATGGTCAGGAGTTGGATGGGTTGCCACGCGCTGTTGGTGGGGGGTAAGGGAATGGAGGAGCGGAAAGGAACTGGTCACCCTACCGCACGTAAACTCCGGCTCAGGAACACAAAAGGAAAGAAAACTCAGGTGTTAAAGCGTGATTTTTATCATCTTTTGAACTGAGTTTTTAAATATACAATTTTTATTTTTTATTTTTGCTAGTTGCTTTATGTTGCACCGACACAGATAGGTCTTATGGCGACGATGGTATAGGTAAGGCCTAGGAGTTGGAAGGAAGCGGCTGTGGCCTTAATTAAGGTACAGCTCCAGCATTTGCCTGGTGTGAAGATGGGAAACCATGGAAAACCATCGTCAGGGCTGCCGACAGTGGGATTCAAACCCACTATCTTCTGGATGCAAGCTCACAGCTGCGTGCCCCTGAATATACAATTTTTTAATTTATTTTTTATTTTTAGAGCTTCTATTGCTCTTTTTTTTTTAGCCCAGATTTGCTGTGCAGGAGTGAAGGCTGAGTGGACTCATGATATCTTATTCAAAAGCTGGAGGTAACAAATATGAAAGTAGCAAGAGTGATTGGTGGTGATATAGATGCTGATTCCAATAGGAAACCTGAAATATTTTGTCCCAAATGAGTTAATTTATAATACCAATATAGTTGGTCGGTTATTAGACATTAAAAATGTTCCAGCTAACTCATTCCTGGTTGACAGCATTTCACCCCAGTGTGCTAATTTGGGCTCATCAGTTGGTAAAGAGGACATCTACCAAGATGCAAGGCTAGTGCATACATGCATCTGATCAGAGGCAGATCCAGGATTCCCTAAAGGGAGGGGCTAACAAAAAAAAAAAAAAGATACCACAAAGCAAAAATGAGTTATTGGAACATGAAGGTGCCAATTTAAAACAATGCAGATGATATTGTTTAGGACATTGCAGGAACTTGCTTAGTTTCACAGTGTGGACCAAAGACTGAACAGCTGTTTCCAAACCAATGATAATTTTACTTCTTCTCAAAGCCACGCCTAAGGCAACAGCTTTAGGTACTTAATGTCTCACTAACTGGTTCTTCTTATATTTGTTCCTGAAATACAATGAAGCTAACATGTCTTTCTACCCAATGAGTAAGGAGGAAAAAATGGTTTTAATTTGGTCCTTTTTTGACTCACTGATATCAAGTGAAGAGCAGACATTCTTTTTGCAGAAGCAGAGACAAATGTTGTTACTGATGAGACACTCCCTAACATATTCTTAATTTGCCTAATATCACACCTTTTCGCAATGCACAAGCACAAGTTCAGTTGATCACTGAAGCAATATATGTAAAATGCCTGAGGTTGTTCATTTAAAATCAATGCTTGGGTTCCAATAAATTTACCTGACATATTTGATCCAACATCAAACCCCTGAGCCCAAAAATCTTGAAAGTTTAATCAAACTTTTCAACTTTTAAATGTAACTAGAGCGGTGGGGTTTGAAATTTCATCACTTAACTCACCAATGTGTATGCTTCAGGTACTGTGGCTGCCTCCTCCAAGCTCCAGGATGATGGGACTGGCCATATTAAATGCTGAGATTCATTCAGAGCTAGACCCATTACTCTTTCTCCTTTGCTATTCACCCCAGAAAATTCCATGTAGGAGTGGCTGCCCTAAAACACAGAAAGAATATTTATCATTTATTTCTTTCTTTCTTTCTTTCTTTCTTTCTTTCTTTATTTATTTATTTATTTACAAAACACAAGGACAACTACACTAAGCATATTTCACTAGTACTGTCAACAGACTAATTAAAAAATGTAAACTTTCATGATAAAATATAACAAAAGATAACAAGATCAGGTACACAGCCTACTAATAACAACTGTCCAAATCAAAAACCATGAGAATGTCCATGTTCGTAGCCAAGTCATCGTGGGTCAAGATGGCAGTATAACCATTTCACATCAACTTATCCTTAAGAGACTATTTACACCCCTCTCAAATATACTTTTATTTGATGCTACTGTATATCAAGCTCTTATCTCCTATTAATAGTGTTAAAGAGAGTTGGGAGGCAGATTAGGAAAGACCGTTGAAGTATTGAGTGTTGAGTGTGGAGAATGTGGAGAAGATTTTTTACATTTTACTTTACGTCGCACCGACACAGATAGGTCTTATGGTGACGATGGGATAGGGAAGGGCTAGGTGTGGAAAGGAAGCAGCTGTGGCCTTAAGTAAGGTACAGCCACAGCATTTGCCTGGTGTGAAAATGGGAAACCACGGAAAACCATCTTCAGGGCTGCTGACAGTGGGGTTCGAACCCACTATCTCCTGAATGAATGTGGAGAAGATCTTTCATTCTGCTGGAGCGGGAAGGAACATGGAGAGAGAGAAGAGTGAGACAAGATGTTCCGAGCGGTAATGTCCATTTAAGATCATCTGGAGGAAACTTGGTTCAGATACCTGTTGCCTGATGTGCAGCGGTGAAACATTTATTGCCCTTAATACTGCTGCATAGACAGATTTCTGAGTTTGGAGTTTCTCTTCCTAACAATTGCAGCAAAGAAGGACACTGCTTTGTCTAACTGGTTAATACTGAAGGGGGAGGCTGTTGTCCAAATCGGAGAGCAGTAGTTCAAGAGAGGTTGAATGATCGTGAGGAGGAAGTGATGAAGAGCAGTGGGATCAGAAATTTCTGTGAAGTGGTACAGAATGCCTAGTAATTTCATAGCCTTAGTTGTATATGGTTCTTGAATTGTAATTATGTATTGAATATTGAATATTAAATGCTTAAATGCTTAAGCTGTCCATGCCTCCTTGGTGATGTAAAATAAGCAACAATGCTGGCAAATCTGATATTCCTGTCTAGTCAAAGCTGTACTGGGATTCCAGAAAATAAATGGAATAAAGAGGAAGGTCTGTTCATGAAGACATCAATAAAATAGGCTTTGATCCTGCTGCCCTCTGCTACAATCCGCTCAGACTATGAGTAATAATGGAGCCAGTATATAATAAGAGCTACACTTGAGGAATGGGATGGCGGACTTGTTGTTGGTAAGAAAATATCCAACCTGTGTTATGCAGACGATACTGCACTCATTGCTAGTGATGAGAAGGAAATGGCAGAGCTCATTTCTCTTGTCAAAACTGTCAGTGCTCAAATGGGACTACAGTTAATATGAACAAGACCAACATAATGATTGCTGACAGAGCTGAGAAATTAGCCAGCACAGACATCCTCAAGGAATTGGAGAATGTCTTAGAAATTCTATACCTTGGTCAGTCATTTCCAGTTCATGTAGCTGTGCTCTTGAGATAAAGAGAACAACTGTGGCCAAAAAATGTAATGATGAATTTGTCCCAGTTATGAAAGGATTGCTCTATCTTGTTACCACTGAAAATGAGAGTAGTATCCAGTCTGGTATTTTCATTTTTTTCTCTATGGAACTGAGACGTGGACTCTTCATGTTACAGACCTGAAGAAATTAGATTATTTTGAAATGTGGTTCTGGTGAAGAGTATTACGTATACCTTGCACCAATGATTCCATTATAAACCAGCTCAACTTCAGAATCAGATTATCATCAGTATGTAAACAAAGAGTTTTACAATACTTTAGACACACTATCATGATGTGGGAATGAGAGCATAGAAAAATTGAACATTCTTGGAAATGTTCCTGGCAAGAGAGATCATGGATGAGTTCCCACTCGATGGTCGAACTTTAACAAGAGTATAATTTGGTTGAACATCTTTGATGCAGCACATCTGGTCAAGGACTGCAAGATATGGAGACACCTGATCAATAGCCTCCTTTGAGATCACAATCTGGAGAACTGAGGGAACAAGAGATATTATGTATAGTATTTAGTATTTTCCACACAGGTTATTGGCACTGGCCCATGCCATGGAGATGGGATGGAGATCAACTACCTTCTCTCCCTTAAAAAAAAAAAAAGCCAGGCTGAGTGGCTCAGACAGTTTGGGGTGCTAGCCTTCTGACCCCAACTTGGCAGGTTTGATCTTAGCTCAGTCCGGCGGTATGTAAAGGTGCTTAAATATGTCAGCCTCGTGTCGGTAAATTTAGTGGCTGGACAAAATTCTGGCACCTCGGTCTCTGAAAACCGTAAAAACAAGTAGCTAGTGGGATGTAAAACCAATAACATTATTAATATTAAAAATAAAAAATGAAAAAATTACAAAAACTAGGGGCCCTCTTTAGGTTCTGGGTCTCAGGCCTGCAATTTCATGTGGGCCACACTCCTGACCAGATTGGGGAGTACAAATGAGCTTGCTGGGAGCTGAGAAGAAATTAATGTGGAGAACTGGGATTGATGAGGAGAGAGCCAAAATATTTGAAGATGTGGAGATTGCCCTTGTCCCTTTGTACTTTCTTTCTTTTGCTCCCTCTTCCCACTATGAACTGTTACTGTGTTTATCCTATTATGTGCTTCTTTCGATGTTCCTATCTTTATATATATATAAACATATATATATAAACATGACTATCACCACCCCAACTGGTGGCCATGATCATTAAGGCATTGAAGTCTAAACGGTCTGACACTGTAGTCAGCCGATTCGAGTCCTGTTGGTAGAAAGATTTTCACCATCAGAATGTTGGCTGGCAGGGTAGGGGAGGTGGTGGTACACAATTTCTAATCACTAGATTGCATGCCAAAAGCCTGGATTAAATTCCAAACCTCTCCGCAGTGCTCATATGGCGTGAGGGCATATGACACTGTTCATGGTGATTCGTCCACTACATAGGGCCGTTAAGCCTTGAACAGACTTCTTGGAGCTATTCGTCGGGAGTAGGCTATGTGCCAACACAGAGTTTCACCCTCTCCCTTCCTACTATCAGATATTGATGTAGCCACAAAGAGGCACACAAAATGCTGTCAATTGTGTACACTGTTTTATTTACAAGTTATCTACACACACACACACACACACACACACACACACACACACACACACACACACACACACACACGCACACGCACACACACTAATAAACTGCCATCATCAACAAAAAAAACTACTATGAAGGATAAGAAGAAGACTGGAGACTGCAGCACTTGCATGTCAACCAACTACCAACATAACAAATTCACATACTTAACTTCAAACACTCGGCTAACACGACTTCCACACAAGTCTCGTTAAAACAACTCAACTCTACCCTCAAGACTGCCTCTTTATAGACGTTGCCTGGCTAGGCTTCTAGAAGAATATGATACAACATGTTTTCTCATAATTTCAAGAGTCTTCAATAGCCTATTTACAATGTAAGAAATTTTTGACACAAATCTAGTCACACATTGCGTTGTTCTTGACTTACTACAGTGTGTTGCACAATGTTACATTGGATTATACATCATATACAGTATACAGGTAATAATAAATTATATACTACTAACTACATGTTCTTATGTTAAATAAACCTATATTAATATACATACAGCGGATGTTTCGTGACATAACCTCACAAATAATACAATCGTCTGTACATAACTACATAAATAATACTAATACCAATAGATATAAACAACTTCAATACCACACCTCACAAGTAGTAATAATAATAATAATAATAATAATAATAATAATAATAATAATAATAATAATAATAATAATTTGTCGAGCTTGATACTTTCATTATTTATCCATGGGTTAGAGAATATCGTTTCCAAGTTCCACTAGTCTATTGCACTTGCGTCAATATCACATGATTCATTTCATCTCATTGACTCCTCCGATGAGGTTGACGTCAGGAAGGACATCCGGTTATAAAAACCTGCCACGACAGATTCATCTCACCTCATATCTGGCCCCGTAGAGAAACGTGACAAGGGTTGACAAACAATATATGACTATCACCACTGTACAATGAACTACAGTTCTTTTTTCATCAAGAGTAGTATGGTAAGTGTTAGTCCAGCTCCTTGGCTGGTCAGTGTAGTGGGCTTTGGTGCAGCAGGCCCTGGGTTCATTTCTTGACAATGCCATGGATTTTAACTGCATCTGATTAATTCTCGTAGCATGGGGACAGGACGTTTGTGTTCATTTCAGAACACACATTAATTTACAAACAACACATCACACTACTAACCACCACAGAAACACAGAATAGTGGGTACACCCCTCCTAATAGGGCTGACATGAGAAAGGGAATCCAGTTGTACAGCTGAGCTTAATCCACATACAGCGCCGACCCCAAGAAATTGAGGAAAAGGGCAAGAGAAGAGTTTGGTAATTATTTGGTACAACAAGGGCTCCACTACTCCTACTAAGGTAGATAGAGGATTTAAGATTTATAAAAACAAACCAGCAGTATATCTACTTACTAGTTCATGTTTCTTTCCTTCTTCTCCAGATTCCGTGACTATCGGAGCTGCATAATGGACGTCTATTTCTTTCAAGCTAGTAACAAAGTAGAATAAAGTACATTTTAAACTTCCAGTCAGATAAAATTTAATATTTGATCTAATCTACTCTTTTATACAGTAAAGATTTGGATGCACAGTACATAAACCTCCAAGGGTACGCAAAGGTAGATATTAAAGTTTTCAACTCATTCCAACTATAGTCGCTGAGAATCACAAATACCTATATGTATGAGAATTTAAGGACAACTAGTAAGTAATGATAAAAATATAATAATAATAATAATAATAATAATAATAATAATAATAATAATAATAATAATAATAATAATAATAATAATAATAACAATAGCTTATATGAATTGTCAGGCCTTATAAACAGAGTATATTTTATATATTTAATGTTTCAAATATCTAATAAATATTTTCCTGTTTTTAATTTTCACACCAAGTACTATAAAGATCTGTACCAATTTAGATACATGCATACATGCCTTCAATTCTTCTATATACAGTGCACTGATTGTACTCAACATGAACATTATTTTTGTGAAAATTTTTCTCAAATTCGTTATGAATACCATCTGTCTGTATCGTGGGAATTTTAAATAAAACATTAAAGAGGGTTGTAGAACAAATGAAGTAATATTTTACCCAAATTGAGTCAAAGATATAGTTTTCGATTCTTCAGCCTCCTCTCTTAATGGTAGTGTACGGTAGGAACCCCATTGACCCTTTTGGTACACATTGATAGCAAGATCTTGAGCTAATTGTTTCTTGTACACTTCATGTTTAAGTGAGAATGGAGGAGCAGTCTTATCCAGTATAAAAATACACCTGAAATGTTAAACAAAAACATATATTTTAGAAGTTAGATTTAGTTTTAATTTCCTACAATGGCAGGGCCAGTACTTTTCTGGAAGTTATAAATACATAAAATAACCAAGGACTAATACAAGGAAATATCTAGCTGGGAAAGTAAAATACACAGAGAGACAGTGAGTACAACAGCAAGACTGATCAAGACTCACAACACTTAGCATAAATGGGAAATATTAGTTTTACATTTACATCAGCCATGGCAAAAGAAGACTGCTGTATAATATATGAAATGACAAACACTCTGTAGGAGAAGGATAGTATATGAGAAAGTAGAAAAAGATAAGAATGGAAATAAATATTGAAAGGTGTTATCAAGGTAAGGTTATCTATTATTCCAGCCTTTGATGCAAGTTAGGTTATGTGTACAACTGAGAACAATATCAACCATTTCATGGTTATGTATTTAAGTTTAATTATGTTTTATATAGCTCATGCATTATAGGTTAGGATATGTTTTCCATAATCCTTGATGTGTTCACTCATTCAGAAAACTTCTGATTATCATATTTACTAATGTATTAGCCCCCTCGTGTATTAGATCCCCCTTGGCTTTTCGAGACAAAGAAAATGAAAAAAATAAATCTCGCATACAAGACCCCCGAACGTAATTCGTTAGAGAAGAACAACAATTTCACTTCGAAGTGGCTACAAGCCTTATGCAGCTCTGATGACATCATACAAATTTGTCAATAGTTTTGTCAATATGACCTGCGCAATGAAAACACGCGTCAAAGTCATGCGGTACATCCGTGTCCCATAGTTAAAAAATATCCACCTCCATAGCGTAGGCCTACTGCAGCTCTGATGATGTCACACAAATAGGTGAATAGTTTTGTGTCTGACCTGCGCACTGAAAGGACGCATCAGTGAGGACAGTTGCCCACGTGGCAGATTCCCTATCTGTTGTTTTTTTAGCCTTTTCTTAAATGATTTCAAAGAAATTGTATATTTATTGAACATCTCCCTTGGTAAGTTTTTCCAATCCCTAATTCTCCTTCCAATAAACGAATATTTGCCCCAATTTGTCCTCTTGAATTCCAACTTTATCTTCATATTGTGATCTTTCTTAATTTTAAAGACACCACTCAAAATTATTTGTCTAGTAATGTCATTCCACGCCATCTCCCCACTGACAGCTCGGAACATACCACTTATTGCAAATTAAAAAATTCATTGTTTCTTAAATCCATATTGAAAGCAACTTGTTTTAAATGTGTAAAATTTTATTGTGTGTTATTTTTCACCTATTCAATAAATCAATCATAAGATTAATGTTCTTTCCGCATTAAACTATGAACATGGGACATGTTTTGCCTTTTTTAAAGGGCATCATCAGCCTTATCGCCTCAATACCAAAACAGGTACCTGTTTAGCTATGACATAATCTAAAAATTCTTGTAATTTAAAACATTAACATGATGTATAGTCATTATTTAAGGAACTTGATTAGACATGAGAATCATTAATATGCTAAAGGCATTGGTTAAGAGTAAAAAGTGATTAATTAACCTATATGGTACAATAGACATTGGTAAAATTGAAGTGAGTTAAAACATTTTTAAACAAGATTTAACCCACGAGTGGCGCTAGCTGAATTGTAACACGAGTGGTTGCAAGCAAGACTTTCTCTCACATTAAACTTCACTTAAAATAATTGTATCTTCTACAATTTTGTAGGGCGTAAGAGTGAAATGAATTATGGAAATAAGATGTAAAGACTGCGTTATACAGTATAGATTTTAAAAAGTCATTATCCGTATATTACAGAAACGAATTACTCCTTAATGGTAATTAGTCATTAGTTCAGTCACATGCAATTACGTAATATTCACAGGAGTGCCGGGCTGAATGGCTCAGGCGGTTAAGGCGTTGGCTCTCTGAGCAGGTTTCATCCTGGCTCAGTCTGGTGGTATTCGAAGGTGTTCAGATACGTCAGCTGCAGCTTTACTGGCCTGTAAAAGAACTCCTGTGGGACAAAATTTTGGCAGCTGCAAAAAGTAGTTATTGCGACGTAAAACCAATAACATAGTTATTAATATAGAACTTTCTGACAGTCGCAATACAAATGCAAGAATAAAGTACAATAGGGTCTTCTCTCTAACATTTGAGTTAGCTGGAGTATGTAACAGCATTTATTTTGCAGCATTCTTCCTCGACTCATAATTTTTGAAGACTCGTTTATTAGTAATTGCAAATGGAGAACGTTATGCGCATGACTTAAGTCAAATACTAATGCCTACAACAGGAGAAAGTTTCCTTCTCGACTTCAACATAACACCAACACCACTGGTCGCGTGATGAGAGAACCTCTCACACAGGGCCCACAAACTCATACATGTATTTGTTTTGACTAGAGGAGGGGATGCTTACCCTTCAAATGTGAATCGTCTTACTCACGATAGTTATCAACTCATCTAAAAGAGGGAACAGTCACCTCCCTTGCATCGCTGAGAAGTAAACTCACAATACAAAATAATGTGAGAGAAAATCTCATATAGTGACTACTCATGGGTTAAAAAGGAAATACATTTCAACATATAAGTTTTGACATATTATTTAACTATATGCTCAGATCTAGTGATTAGTTCTCATTCAAAGGTTGATAAAACTTGGTGTTTGCAACTTCAAAGGCAGAAGTTATTTTATTGTTGTAATCTTAATTGAAGGCTTATTACTGAGTACTATATTTGGTGGTGCATTAAAATTGTAATAGTGTCATTAACATCTTCTTTTGTATACACTAATATTGTGGTGTTGGTGTGCTGCATCGATGTTGTGGCATTCTAATGTTAGCTTGTTGATCAAAAAGAGAACAGGCTGTGGGACAGTTGTGATGTAACGCTGTAGGGTGTATATAAGCTCTGTAAAGGGAGAAGTTAGAATTAACCAGATTAAAAATGTAAGAAACATAATGGGAGAGGGTAACTGAAAAAATTATAAGTATTGCTGTGTTGACGCTTACCCTTTGCCTACTTGATTGTTACCTTGATGTGTGAGTACTGGTTGTCGCTGTTGTTCTGCTACGCGTATTGTATGTGTGTCGTCTTGGTGGAGGGCAGTGGTCTTGTGAAGGCGGGGCTATTGGCTTGCGGGTTGCGCGTGAGAGAGAGTTGCTTGCTTCTAGTGGGGAAGAGGGATGTGATGTGTTTATTGGCCTGATGGGAGTGTTTATTGTTTTTGTTTTTAAAACCTTACATAAAATATTATCTTGAAGATTTAACTGATGGAATAGGATTGGTAATTGTTCATAAAGAGGACTTTTAGTATCTATTGGATCATTTAAGTTTTGATTTATGTTACATTTCTGATCTAAAAAATATAAAGCTTTTCAAATTCGGTCATAAGTCTGTCTTTATCGATTTTTAAAAAATCTCGAGTTTGCATTCAGTTGTAGTGAAGCTATGGCCTGAGTCTCTCATATGATTACTCAAAGCTGAGAATTTGGTATGGTTTTGAATGTTGAAATGTTCAGTGTATCTAGTTAAAAAGCTTCTCCCAGTTTGTCCCACATAAGAAAAATTGCACTAAGTACATTTAAGCCTATAAATGCCCGAACCAGAATATTCGTTGCTTTTTAGCCTGTAAACACACATCTTGTTATATTACCCCAGTTTAGGGAGAGGGACCGATGTCTTTCAGAATTGTAGTAAATGTGAAGGGATGCATAAAATTGGATTGCAAGGGGCTGGTGGTCCACCCAGTATGTGTAAGGAGTGCGATGTAGCATTGTGTGTTAATCCTTGTTTCAGGGCATTTCACACACCCACAGACATATAAACAATGTCTGTCTTGTTTAGTAGTGAGTGTCATGATGTCTTACTTGTCATCTGTTTAGTGCTGAAATGTTTTGTGTCTATTTTACATGTGAGTTAAAGAAGAACCCATAAACAATATCACAAGTATACTCAGGATTTTAAAACAGGAACTTTCTGGCTTATGTTTAATTGTTAAGTTCACAGAACTTACTTTCATTGTTACCACTGTCACTTTATTTCAATGAAAAGTCCAATTTTAACAATTAAAAATTGTTAAAAAAGATCACAATTTTGTAAATAATCAGTATGTTACGAGGTTAAGTAAATTGGAGAAGATTTTCTGTACTGCTCTAAGCTGCTAAGCTGCTAATTGTCCTCCAGTGACTGTGTTTGGACTGAAGCAAGGTCTCTTGCTCTGGTCATGGTTGCTATGTAGTGGTGTGAGGGGAATTCTGTAGGCAACGACCCTGTTCAGTAGAGAGGTGAGGGGGAAGTAGAGGAAGGTGTAAGCAATAACTCTGTTCAGTGGAGAGAGGAGAGGTGTGTATTAGGGAGTATCTTGTAAGACATTATCTTTAGTGATAAATAATAACCTACAAAAATGTCTCGAGTGGCGAGAGTGTTGCCTAAATTCAAAAAATTTAGTACAGATAAGATATCTTGCTGGAATCCTACAAGCAGGTAGGGAAACATTATCGTCTATCAACTATGAGGATAAAAGGTCAATTCAAAAAGTTTCTAGACTAGCTCTATATCAACAAATGCAACACTGGGTTGCACTAGCAGCTATGGTGATCTTTATCCTTGATAAGGTAGTGTGCCTGGAGCCATCGCTGTATTAACACTGGGAGTTGTTATAGTGGTGTCTTTTGTGAACATATGTGTATGGTAATCTGCGATTACGTCGTGGACAGAAAAGTAGAACAATGAGCCACCATGAAATTTTGCGTTAATCTGGGCAAGTCCGCCACAGAGGCATTGAATATGCTTTGTTGATGTTTGCCTTCTGATGATCCACACTCATCTCCTGTATGCTTCCCAAAGCTTGTTCAACCCCTCCATGGCTGATTTCCCAGTTTAATGTAAAATTTCCTTGTGGGTCATTGCTCCACTTTTCTGTCCATGATGTAATCGCAGACGATCAGGCGCACATGTTCACAAAATCACCGCTATAATAACTCCCGAAGTTAATACAACGACCTCTCCTTGCACACTGCCTTATCAATATAGAAGGTCACTATACCTGCTAGTGCAATCCTGTGCTGCCATCTGGCAGCATAGGCAAGGGAGGGTTACTGGGAGTTAGACCACCCCCACCCCCAATGGAATGAACAGAAACTGACAATAAACAAGTGAAAGTTGGGTTGGCTCTTTTCAACATTCACAGAGACATAATTGTAAAACCAACAGATCTCTTGGATCTATTTTCTAAGAAGCCTCAAAATTTGGATTTTAGATTGTAAACTGAACATTCCATTCACTTTGATCACATTGTTCTTGTTCTGTATTTTAATGTAAGATTTTATAGTGTACTGCAATCTGAATATCAACATAATTCACTTGTATGAGGACTATGCCAAAATTTTTTAGCAGAGTGTGAGAAAAAAATGTTTATTTGTGAAACAACAATTACAACTTTTCAAAATACTCTCCATTAGCATGTATACATTTTTCCATTCTCTGAAACCACTTAGAAAACGTTTCAGTCCAAGCTTCTTTCGGGATGTCAATTAGTGCACTCCCATATGCTGCAATGGCCTCTTCATCTGACAAAAACCGCTGGCCACGTACTTTTTCCTTGGTCTTAGGGAACAGAAAGAAGTCACATGGGGAAAGGTCATGTGAATAGGGGGGATGAGGTAATACTCACACTTTTTCCCTTTCCAAAACGTCCATTGTTCTGGCAGCCCTGTGTGCAGATGCATTGTCGTGATGCAGCAGAAGGTGCCCACTTTTGGACTTTGGGTGCTGTGACCTAAGTGGCGAGGACTTTGGGAAGACATTCACATACCATTCAGCATTGACTGTTCAACGTGTGTCCAAGGTCACAGAGGTGAGATGCCCCATTTTCGTAAAAAATGTTGCCACCATCTTCTTTCCGGAGCTCCGACTTCGTTGAACTTTTGTGAGTGGTTCCTCCCCTGGAAAGCACCACACAGAAGACTGTCTCTTCGTTTCAGGGTCATAATGGTAGACCCATGTTTCATCACCTGTGACGATATTGTAGGTGTCTTCGGACTGCCCTCCATTGAATTTTTCTAGCATGAAATGACACCAGTTCGCTCTCTCCTCCTTTTGGCTTCCTGTCAGGGAATGTGGCACCCAAAGGGCACATCTCTTGGTAAGGCCTAAATAATCGTGAACGATGGTCTGCGCTGCTCTTGACCCAATATTTAAGGTCCCTTCAATGTCACAAAATGTATGATGTGGATCTGCTTTGATCATTTTCCTCACAGCATCAATGTTTTCTTGAGTCACAGCTGTTGCTGGGCAACCGGGACGAGGTTCATCTTCAATTGACTGCCGACCCCTTGAGAACTCGCGAAACCAATTTCCAACTGTGGCTCTAGAAGGGGCAACCTCACCAAAAATGCACAGCAAAGAAGAATGGCATTCTTCGGCATTTAATTTCTTTTTATAATCATAAAAAATTATTGCTCGAAAATCGCGGTGCGACAGATCCATCTTAAAGATAAAAATTTCATGATGTTCCGTATTGAACTGTATCACAATTAAATTGAAATAACATTTCTTATTTACTTGTATTGAATAGGTTGAACTACGTTATTTGTTATTTCAATTTTTGAGATCCATCTTGCACCATGTCTGACTCAGCACTGCCTGTGCTCTCTTCCCTCGCTGTGGAGGAACTACCGCTAGGAGGGGTTGCGCGCGTATGTTCCAAGGTCGAAAAACATCGCTCTTTCAAATGAAAATAATCCCATTGTCCTCAGAATTACAGTTTATGCGCTGCTAAAACCTTTCGGCATAACCTTTGTATCAGTGTCCTTATGACACTTGTGCATGCGTGTACACACACACACACATGCACACACAATAACTATAACACCCTCCCATCGGTTGATCCTGGCTAAGCTACTGCTGCCATCTATGGGTACACTACAGAGCTGGTCTGGGAACGTGTTGATCCAATCTTGTATATTGCACTGAAGATATTAAACATTGAGAATGAGTGCCAAATTTGACAAACTGCATTTAGAAACTAAGAATACTGTGTTGGATCAGTTGAAAACAGTCAAGTTTTGAACATTTGATGATTGTAAACAATAACCTACCTTATGTTCTGAACACTGCAGTCTACTGCCAAATTGTCAAGGAAGTTAGGAATGCCACATGGTGGTTCACAGTGAGACACCAAATATATTCTGCTGTATGTTTGCAGTGCACCTCTAAGCTGGTTCAGCCATACTGCACGGTCCTCATGCATTTGAATTGTGGTAGCTGATTTGTCGACGTGGGCTTCCTGCAGCATATTTTAATATTAGTTTGAATGACATTGTATACATGTAATATGAAATACCTATTCTATTTGTATAATTAAGGAGACCTTACATCCTGTTTTTCTCAATCATGTTACCTTTCACCAGCCAAAACAATGTCCAGACAGCATTTTGTAAATTTCATCTCTAATAAGATTAAGAGAAAAATTTTAATTAAATTGTGATGTCTCCCATAGTTGATATATTGACAAGTCCCAATCCATGGCTAAAACAGTGTTCAGTGATGGTTATAAAGGTTACTATGCTCTTTGGTCACAGGGTAATACTGCATTTACTCTTCTAAAAATTTTGAAACACATGATGTTTGGTGCAGTTACTTTAATAATTATCATTTGCACAGCAATACTGAAAAGAGCAGAATATATATTTTTTTGTATCCCCAGCCACAAATGCAAATGTGGAAAGACTTGTAAAAAAATTTCAAACTATCATTAATATCTGAAAGGTACAAAATGTTGCTTACAGAAATGTTGGTATCAAAAGTAAGATGGAGTTTTTAATCATGCAAAGTGTCATAGTGAAAGCAATGTCAGTATTGATGTAGTAATTCTTCATTTGGTACTGAAATAAATGATCAAATATTGTACTTTTCTGTAAACCATAGTATTATGTCTGTTTAAAAATAAACAAAATGACTAAACAACCTGGACGATGTTATAGGAATTACATAATTATAATGAATAATGCCCATGGGAGTGTAGCCACCGTGGCTCAGATGGCAGTGCGTAGGCCTCTCACCGCTGGATACCGTGGTTCAAATCCCGGTCACTCCATTTGAGATTTGTGCTGGACTAGGCAGAGGCGGGACAGGTTTTTCTCTGGGTATTCCGGTTGTATTCCGGTTTTCCCTGTCATCTTTCATTCCAGCAACACTCTCCATTATCATTTCATAGCATCTATCAGTCATTAATAAATCACTTTGAGAGTGGCAACCCCATTGTACTAATAGCCTATATATGATTCATTCATTACATCCCTGACCTAGTCAAAGACTGGAAAACAGGTTGTAGGTTTTCATTTCAGTGCCCATAGGAAGTTGACTGGTGTGAGTTGCATAGACCTGGGATGCAAATCTATTCTTTTTCCATCTCTGAGATATGATCACTGTAAGTATAATAACTGGCATATTGTGGTATTTTAAAGAAATGCCAATGTTAAATGAATTAACTCAGATGTAAGCAAATCTGCTTCTACTTGCAACAAAATTCAAATCAATTGTAACTGATTTTTGTATATTTTCTCCTGGATTGGCACAAATCATTTTCTTATGTCCACTTGGAAACATGATCCCATCCAGTGAGACCAGTTTAACCATCTGGCCATCTTTATTTCCACAATGCTTATTTGACATTCTACCTCTTTCATAATTGCCCAACTTTCTGTGGCGCAGAATGTGACAGATAGGAAAATGGTGCGATGATATAACCATTATGATGATGATGATAAAGATACATACATCTGTATGCTTTTCTGTGTTCAGCATGGAAGCCTCTGTGAATTTACTAAATGCTTACACAATCCTCTATTTGTAACTAGCTCTGTGGACTCGTTTAGTTCCGTACCTCTTATCTTTAAATCATTAGAAACTGAATGTAACCATCATCACCTTGGTCTCCCTCTATTTTTCCTATCATCCACGGTGGAGTTCATTATTCTCCAAGGTAACCTATCCTCTTCCATTTGCCTCACATGACCCTATCACTAAGGCAGCTTAATGCATACAGTTTCATCAATTGAGTTCATTCCTTCGTAACGTATTCTTTATCTCCTTATTCCAAGTATCCTCCTACCATTTGCCCCAATTGTGTGTACTAGCAATAATTCTTGCTACTTTCTTGTCTGTTACTTCTAACTTATGAATAAGATATCTTGAGTCCACCCAGCTTTCACTCCCATAAAGCAAAGTTGGTCTGAAAACACATTGGTGAAAAGATAGTTTCATCTGGGAGCTGACTTCTTTCTTACAGAATACTCTTGATTGCAACTGTGAGTTCACTGCATTAGCTTTGCTGCACCTGGAGTCAATCTCACTTACTGTCCTACCATCCTGGAAGAACACACATCCTAAACATTTGAAATGATCTACCAGTTTCAGCTTTGTATTCCCAACTGGACATTGATTGATTGTGAGTTGCCTGATACCAACAGCTCACAATCAATCAAATTACTAGAATTAAGGGGTGTTCTCTCCTATCCATAGCCACATCAACAAGAGTTCATAAGAGACACTACATCACTAAGACGGCAAGACTCAAGTTTTATACCAACAGAAGCGGTGCAAGCAAATCTTAGTCCCGTTTTACTTAATTGTGATGACAACATTGCCCATTTACCAATTTTAACTATATATTTTTATATATAATTTCCATTTATTTTGGAAAGACCTCCTGTATTTACAGGCTGCCGCTAAGAACAAGGTAAAACATATTAAATTTTCTGTGCATATCTATTAATTAAAGAAAATTCAAAATTAACTGTAGAGGTGGTGACTCAGGATCTTGATTTAACCATCTGACTGGCATAAATAAATATTTAAAAAATTAAAAAAAATCTTTCTCACTAAATGGCAACAAACAATATTAGTATTAGAACATAAGACCATGCACGTGGAATTCAAGTTAAACAACATCTAGTGCAACATCGTTATCAGAATCTAAGACTGTGCAAGTGGACCTCAAGCAAAAATTTTAGACATGAAATTCACCATTTTAATCTGTTATTGTTAAATTTTACTTTGGGATTTAGACCTGCATAGAATTCTTAGATAAAGTAATGTTTTATATCAATGTATCTGCTATTTTGACAATCAGTGTTAATGATGTGTTTAGTAGCTGAAGATGATCTCCAGCGGGATCAAATCTAGTCCTGCGATTGTAATATATTTTTAAATTTAAATACTTAAACTTGTAATTATAACAAGTATTGATTAGGTGGAGGCTCCCAACCCTATAACTGTAAACTATAGAATGTCCTGCAGCCCTAAGAAGATGATAGACCTGATGAAGACCTTCAACATCACTTTCAAGGAGTTCATCAACTGGGGGCTGAAAGCGTTCAGGGGTTCTCTTTTGATACTCAGACACCACTTACATTCGCCAGACTGAGACATAATTTACTTTCATTGTTTCATTTTTGAATGAAATTGATTTTGTGTATTCTTTGTCTTAAGCAGCCTCTGAGTGGAGGAAGATTTTGAAAATAAAATATCCTCAGTGCTTGGCCCTCACTCACTGCAGTGAGATAGATAGGAACTTCCTATGAAAAATTCTCAGCTCATGTAAAATTTCTGAGGGCAAATAAGGCCAAGGTCAAATGCAAAGATGTACTCTAAATTTGGACAGCTCTCACTTATTATGAGATAGAACCATCTCATGTTTCACAGCCCATTTCTCTCAAATGCCTAACACTAGAATTTCATGCAGAATTCTTGACCTTCCCATGACTGGGTTATGTACCACTCCATGGGCAACTGGAGTGAAGGAGGATCTAACCGGTGCCTCTGCAAGAAGAACTGGTGCACAGTGGTCTGAAGTGCAAAGAACTGCATTTTCCATCAAGAGGAAGCTCTACAAAGGCTGACAAGTGCTAACTATGGTCTTAATTGGCTGAAACAATATGTAAAATAATAATAAGCACAGAAAATTAGAATCAGCTTCCCTGGGTATGAACATGATTACTGAACCTTCCAAACAAATAACCTCCCCTTTCCCTTTAACAGAAAATTATAGTAAGTAAGTAAGTAATTCGTCTTTATTCGTGGCGAAGTTAGGGCTCAAGGCCCTCTCTTACACTTAACCACAATATTTAAAATGAATAACGTACATATAATATTTAAATAAACAGATCTTTTAAAATAATATGGTACTAATAGAAAATTTTGAGATTGTAATAAAAAAAACTATTATAGAATGGACAACACTACAATCTAAGTGTACATGATGATAAATATAAAACTAACACTAGTGATAATAAGAGACGGAAACACAGAAGAAAAAAAACCTATAACTAGCAAATATATTTCTAATTTTTATGAATATATGCTCATTCACGCACTCATTCACACTACACACATCGAAAGTCAGCTAGAGGTATTCAGAAAGTGATTTCGGCAATCCGTCTTAAATCTCCTACGAGAACGCAAATCCCTAATGGTAGCAGGTAGGGTATTCCACAGCCTCGCGGCAGTGACTACAAAGGAGCGGTTGTAGGTCCTGGAGTGACTGAGAGATATTGTTAAACAGGAGCCAGATCGTGTATCGTGGTTATGATAGGAGGAGAGGTAATTAAATTTTGAAGAGAGATAATTCGGTACACCTGTGTTTAGAACTCCATGCAGAAGAGACAACATGTGGAGACTGCGACGCTCATGAACACGAAGCCATGACAACTCCCTGTAATAAGGTGAAATGTGAGAACCATATCGCAGCTTAAATATGAATCGAATACAGGTGTTTAAACTCCGTTCAAGCATCTTGTTACTGTCTTGAGATATGTCCGTAAGTACAGTGTCGCAGTAGTCTAGAATTGGTAAGATTAGGGATTTTACCAGTTGTATTTTAAGATTTTTTGGAAATATAGTAGAGTAGCGTTTGAGAGGAAAAAGGGATTTCTGCACTTTACGGCATGTATTTGTCACTTGTTCAGTCCAGTTGAGGGTCTCAGTCATTATAACGCCTAAGTTTCTCACTGACGTACAATAGGGCACGACAATGTTATTTAAAATAATTGGGGGTACATGTCTACTTTTTAACAAGTTGAGGTTTATTTTGGTACCAAATATAATAGCCTGAGTTTTGTTAGGATTTATTAACAAGCTGTTATTTTTTGCATAGTCATTCAGTCGTCGTAAGTCAAAATTTACTCTGTCAATGGCTGCATCTATGTCTTGTGGATATGAGTGATAATAAATCTGAAGATCATCTGCATAGATATGGTACTTGCTATATTTCAATGCGTCCCCTATGTCGTTCACACTAACAACAAATAGAAGTGGGCCCAAAACCGACCCCTGCGGGACACCTATTGATTTGTTGTGCCATCCTGAGTACATTGTTCCTACTGATACTCGTTGCCGACGGTCAGTGAGGTAAGAGCTAAAAAATTTAAGAGATGTCATATTAAAGTTGAGACTACGGAGTTTCAGCAATAGTAACCCAGGGCTAACTGTGTCAAAGGCGCTGCTTAGGTCTAGTAGTGTTGCTACAGTCACATATCATTGGTCTATCGCTTGTCTGATGTCGTCCGTAACTCGCAGTAATGCTGTCGCGGTACTATGTCCTTTTTTAAAGCCGGATTGAAAAGGGTCAAGGAGGGAATTTTGGGTCAGGTATACAGTGATTTGTGCATGAATCAGACGTTCTAGTGCTTTTGCGATGGGTGGCAGGATGGACACAGGGCGGTAATCTGATGGAGAATCCAAGGTATTGTTTTTCGGGATAGGCCTTATTAGTGCGTCTTTCCAAACGTTAGGGAATACTCCATTGGTCAGGCAGTAGTTGAATATGTGAGTCAGTATTGGTAGTACAGCCCCGATGATGTTTTTAATTAATTTTATAGAGATACCGTCATTACCTGTCGCATCGGAAGTGATAGAGTAGAGTACACGTTTAACATCATTTGCGCTAACGGTGTGGAAAGAGAACTGGTCGCACTCGGAAGAGCGTGCTAAGTTTGTGGGATTAGCTGGTAATGGAACTGGTCCGACTTTAGGCTGAGAAAAGTAATCATTTAAGGTATCTAGAGATATGGTGGGAATGTGCTCTTCTACGGCTTTGCCTATGCCCAGAGATCGTAACTTCTTCCAGGTTTGGTTTAAATTATTATTTCCAGCTAATTGTTGAAAGTAGCGGCATTTACTGTTTCTAATTAGCTGTTTAACTTTGTTTCTAAGTATCCTGTATTGCTCAAAGTCATATTTGTCACGTGTTCGTCTGAATTGTCTGTACCAACGGTCACGGCTGGCCATAACAGATCTTATCTCGGTCGTCAGCCAGGGAGAAGGGGGGCTGGTAAATCTTACCTGCCTCTCCGGAGCATGTTTGTCATACAAGTTCAGCACTAATGAGTTGAATCTGTTGACTTTTGAGTCAATGTCATGAAAATTACGTATGTCATCCCACGGTAAGTTATATGCGTCATTACGAAGGTCATCTAATTCAATATGTTTTATGTCTCTTAAAATAACGTAGCGTGCTTTATACTTCGGTCCTCGGATAGAGTAACATAAGTACAATAAGTCGTGAGTTGAAATCCCAGGAGCAGGGATCTGTCCGTGCTTAACGACTTTCTGGGGTTGATTTGAAATTATAAGGTCAATTAAAGTGTGAGTCGAGTGGTCAGGGTAGTAGACATGATTCGTAGCTTTAAGTGGTAGGATTTCCATGTTCAGAGCATGGAATATGTGACACAACTTATCCGATTCACTAGTTTGTTTTAACAAGTCAGTATTAAAATCCCCCATGACTATGACATCTTCGTAGACCGAGATAAGATCAGTTAAAGCTGCTTCGAATTCCCCCATTTGTCTAATATTAGGTGGCTTATATACAATTCCTATTAATATTTTCTTATTACAGTCGAGTTCAACAAACATATACTCAGGTCGCAGGGGAAGGCTTGGGTCTGAGGTGCAGATAATCTTGCATTTTAAATCATTCCTGTAGTAAAAGGCTACTCCACCACCTCGTCTGTCAGTACGGTCATGTCGTAAGAGTGTACTTTCACTGATATTTATCTTTTTCTTCTGGGTGATTATTATAATTTATCTGACAGTCTTTTGTTTCTTTAATTTTAATTTGTAATTTACTTAAGCAATTTTCCTTTTTTATTCACAAAGTAATCTGGAATGTCATCACATGTTGACAAAATAGAGAGACCGTTATTTCAATTCTTAAGTGATATAAACTAAAGCACTTAGCACTGAAAAAATTATGACAGTATAACAGCAGAAATTGAAATACCTTTCGTAGCAAAAATAAGCGATGTCCTTCACAATTTTGCTCCATGACCACTACCATGCCTTGGTCTGGCTGCCAGATGATGGAGTCAGCTATCCTCACCAATAAGAAGGCACCAGAGTCTGCTATCAGTGTTGTTCCAGCCTTGGCTAATGATTCAGTGGTTAGCACAAGAATACAGTTGTATTTTAGTTCTTTCACATTTGGCCAAGTAATTGTATCGACATCCACCTAGTGAAAAACAGTAATTTCTTTGGTCAGGTTCTCTCAAACCAAAATCAATAGCCCAATTCAAGGCTCTCTTTCTAAAGAATATATAGTGTTATAGCTTTATAAGAAATGTTAACAATAAGTATGTCATCCATTAACAAAATATCAAGTGTATAGAAGGGAGAGACTGATACATATTAAGATCTGGTACATCAACTCACCCATGTATTTTGCATAGTTTTGGTGATATTCTCCACAATTGGTATAAATGTATTATTGCTCTTCAGTTCTGCTATGCTTACATGATTTCTACTCCTATTAGAAGGATGGTAGTTTTCCAAGGCAAGCTGCAAACTTATTTCAATGAAGTTATCCACACTCTGCAAGTAAAGAGACATAACTGATTAAGAACAGGTTGTCCTCCAGTTTTTTACATCAGGAACATGTATGTCCTGTCTCTTCTTCAGGTTGTCCTTGAGTCCTTTATGGCAGGAATGCATATGCCCTGTTCCTTTCTCAACTAATACTTTATTTATATTGAACATAAATCATGGGTTGTATTTATTAGTTTTAAATCATTCCTCTTTTCATAGGAAAAAATTAAAAAAAATTCTGCTTCAGATATAGCTTACTAACTGTTGTACCCATTGTTACTGGGTTAATTTTAGTACAGTTGTAGAAACTGTATTTTCATAACAGCATGAAAAAGAGCACACCTCAATTAACAATAATCAGTCCATGTAAATATATTATTAATCTAAATTGATGTATATTTTCATTATTATAGCTCGCAAGGTAGACAGATAATCTTTATATTCATAGTGAAGTTAGGGCTCAAGGCCCTCTCTTAGACTTAAACACAACATTAAAATTAAACAATTATCTAATTGAAATAGTAAAGATTACAACAAACCATCCAAAAAATGTAATGTAATGTAATGTAATGTAATATTAACAGCAAACATTGAGATAGTAATAATTATACTTATAGAATGTACAACATGACAATATAAATGAAGATAACTATAATTTTAAAGTAACAAAAATAGTAATATTAGGTTAAAGAAAATGTATCAAATGTAAAAGAGTGGAAATTGGATTTCTTAAAAAATTTACATTATGTACATTTTTTTTAGATAGAAATAATGTTTTTGGCAATATCTGGAAGTTTATAAAAAATGTAATAATAGCAAAATTTCTGTCACCAAGCGAATTGGCTATGTGCTTGTGTCACGTAGCTGTGAGCTATCTTCCCTGGTTTCCCATTTTAACACCAGGCAAATGCTGGGGCTGTATCTTAATTAAGACCATTGTCTCTTCCTTCCATGCCCTATCCCATCATCACTATACTTGTCTGTGTTGGTGTGATGTAAAATAAATATTTTAAAAAGGCAGATGTTTCTGGTGATATTCCATAAAAGAAACAAAGTCAGTGCTGTTATCTTGGCTCTGGAAAAGTACTGCAGTTTCAATTATGAACCCCTTGGTAACATTACAGGTGAACACACATTTTCAATACCGGTAGGAGAGAGAGGTAATGGCGTTGACCATCCATAAACTATGATATCTGAAGCCATCTATTTTCCGTTTTGACTTGCTTAAGTTATAACTGTCAAGCTAGAGTGGAAAGAAGTGAGAACTTCAATAAGTTCCAAATTTCAAGTTTTTAAGGATTTAAACAGAAATGTTTATACATTTCTAAGTATCTTTGGATGTGATTTGATAGAATCTGATGATGTTTTTTCAAGAACGAAACATTTTAATTAAGTTGTTTGTTTTGGAGGTATAATTCTGTTACCATATGTCTTATTTTTCAGGTTGTTCATACATTTATGTATTCAATGTATCAAATGTAAAAGAGTGGAAATTGGATTTCTTAAAAAATTTACATTATGTACATTTTTGTACAGTTTTGGCAGAATGAAGAACCCAACAGCTATAAATGATTATCCATAACCTCGCAAATAATAAATTTAATTTGGGTTAGTATTGACTTACAAAATCATAAAATTATTTTTTCTTTATTATGAAGGTTCACCCAGTCAGTATTAATGTATAGTCCAATAGATATATATTTTTTAAATGCAACTTTAGCAAACTGTGTTCACATTACGCCTATAAACCATTTTCGGAATAAGAAGATTTTACTAATGCATAATACCATTTTTTAAACCTACTCTTATGCTGTTTTTAAAATAGGAACGTTTTATTATGGATTCAGTCAATCTACATATGAATGAAATAGAGTAAGAGAAAAATGGATGTGAACTTTTATAATCATATTTTTAGAATTATGAAGTGTTGTTTTTAGGTGCATAATTGTTTACTAAAAATTATCGGCATAATTTATTATTAAACAGCTATGTAACTGAAGGTGATCCAATTGGACTGAAGCAAGTCCTACAGTAAGTATGTTTTTGAGAACATTCAATTTTAGTTAAACTGGTCTATGTATTAGTATTGACTGGGTGCACCTTCATAATGAAGAAAAAAGAATTTTATCCATAACCTTGACACTAATTGGGCTAGAATGGTTAGCTCTATGCTCGGCCACCATTGCCCCCAGGAATTAACCTGGTACTCATTTCTGGTGTACGTTAAATGAACCCCAGGGTCATGTGCCACTCCAGAAGTGGAAATCTAATTTCTTAAATTTCTTGACTTCCTGACAGGGAATCGAACCCACATACTTCTGGCTGAGCCAAGCACGCTTTCACTACCATAGCAAGGCAGCCCCTAAAAGTGATATAATGTACAATTTTGAATAATAACTGAACATTAATCAAGTTCACTGCTGCAACAGTCTCAAAGTCTTCTATTGTAAGTCATTTCTGAGGGAGACTTACCTTAAATGTTGGATGAAGGTGATTTACAAACTGCTGTTTATAAATCTGGAAATTTATATTTTGTTTGGAGTTGAAATCAGTAGCTTGAGTCTGTAAACCATGGATTTCCATGCCTTTGCAGCGCGTAATACCAGTTGTTCGATGTGCTACGACTTCCAGTTCTGTATTAAAACCAAGATATATTACATGTAATTAGAAGTTGTTTCCAGAGCAAACAGAGTTTCTTAATATGCCAGCTCATCTTGTTTAGTGATGTAGTTACTCATGGAAGAGAATGCACACATATTAATGATAAATTATGCTAAAGGAATATACTTCAAACACTGCAGAGGATCAAGACCTGAGTGGACAATGAGGATGGTTTGAGATTAAGTCCAGAGTGAGACAGAAAAGTGTGATTATAACTGTGTCATTAATTAAAAATAGGAAGCAATATATACAAGAAATAAAAGAAACAGCATATTAAACACTTGTAAGACCTCAGCTGGAGTACGCTTCAGGGATGCGGGGATCCATATCAAGAATATTTGATTAAAGAACTGGAGGGAGTTCAGATAGCATACTAAACTTAGGAGGAAAAGTTTACAGGAAAGGAGGTCAGGAACAAGAATGAGAGGCCTGTATTTGGCATGTGCTTGGGAGGATATTGGAAAGAGGTTCAAGACTGAAGAGGTGTATACAAGGAAGTTTGGTCATGGATTTAAAATAATGTACTTTCCATTTGTTTGTAATTTGTTATAGTTTTGTCACCAGAGAAAAATACCCTATTTACAAAATAAATACAGTATGTTTGATTGATTAATTGATAGACTGATTTGAGTAAATGCAATGGGAGGCAATGCGGGCAGAGGTAGCAACAGATAGGAAAAATGAAACAGCTTCACATACACACCTGTCTTTGTAGATGTGCTCCTCATTGATGAAGCCCAGTTCTTCTCAGCATACAATGAGGTTATTATTTCTGCTTCCCAGGTTCATGAGGAGGATACCAGCTTCATGAGGAGGATGATTATCCACAATCATTTAGTGAGGGAGTTTTCTGATAAAAGGTGGGAAGCAGAACCGAGCCCGTGAGAAGCTGAGACGTTTGAAGGAGTGAGTTATATGAAGGGAGTGCCCTTCTATAAAGATGGCAGTATTTGTCCTTGTCCTTTTTGTTAATGGCAGTTTCTGGTATAGCACAATGGAGCAATGAACCTCCAACCTCCAGTGTATATCAAATTGCAATTTACTACTACATTTTCACAGTTCCCTTATCAATTTCAGAATTCTTGCTAAGCCCATTTACCTGTAACATATTCGTACTGACTTTCAGTTCATGCAAGCTGTGCAAAGTCCGTGACTGGATACTCATCTGAAATGCACCTTCTTGCAAGGCAAACTCTCCATCTGTAACTTTGTAAGGGGAGTGACAAGGTGTGAGGGGACATTGGCCAGTACGAAGACAAGGCCAGGACATCTGTGCTATACACATGCACAATATTCTACTCTCGCTCAACTTTGTAATTGCAAGTCGTGTTGTGGGTGGGGGTGGGTTAGAAAACTGGTATACGCCTGCCACCTGTTGCCCTTACAGGAATTTAACTAGCATATATAATGCACATGTCTGCACATAGTTAGTGCTAGTGCTGACAAGCATCATTACTACCATAAGTCACAAACTCTGACTGATATTTTCTCCCAAATGTATTAATACTTATTCATTTGATTCCTTTAGGGGTAATTATTTTTTGGAGGGAAACTTAACTTTAAAGTCATGGAGGGAAAGAAGATGGAGAGGGTAATACCAATGGAAATGCTAATTACCTAACTCATATGAATTCTTAAAATTAAGTTACCAACACTGTCAACAGTGTGAACATACACCCTTAAAGTTTCCAATGTTCTTTTAAGGGTGATACAAGGGTTTACAAAATTTTTTGAAACCCTCATGATGAAAGCTGCCAGTGCTTTTTGTATTTGCTCCTGCCCATATTGCCTGACATTGTCCTTACATACTCTTCTGTAGATTCCTGCTTATGGCAATTGATACTGGAACTTATATGTTTAATACTGTGATAGATGATGCAGCAAATGGAGGTACAGGTACAGCTCCAGTTGTTATAGATAACTAATTTAGATTGTGTTGTATTTCTTTAGCCTTATTTTCATATATATTTGTTCCATAGGAGGTGCAAGCTCTGTGATAGAAGACACCTATTTTCTCCTCCAGCTGATTCCCAAATTTAATCTTGAATTCTCCTTTACTTCACTTTCATGAAACTCTTCACAAATTAATATCTTTATCCTGATATTTCTCTTCTTCCTCTCCTTGTGCCATCATACAGTAGTTGTCTTGCTTTTCTCCATTCTGTTTCTAATTCTCAAATTTCCATCTTCTCATTTACTGCATCTAGCTGTTCTTAAACTCCTCTCATATCCTTTCCTCAAATTGCAATGTTGCCAACAAACAGTATATTTTGAATTCTTGTACCTTTGTAAATTTCTTGTACTGCCCTTCATGATATCATCCATCAAAATTATAAACAATAGAAGTGACTATAATTTTTTCTACTGGTTTGACATCACACTGACACATCAAAAGTTTTCGGTGACACAAGGAAGGGAAAGGGCTAGGATTGGGAGGATAGTGGCTGTGGTCTTAATTATGGTACAGCCCCAACATTTGCCTAGTGTGAAAGCAGGAAACCATGGAAAACCATCTTCAAGGCTGCCGCCAGTGGGGTTCGAACCCACTATGTCCCAAATGCAAGCTCATAGCTGCACACTTCTAAGTGCACAGCCAACTCTCTTGGTCATCCCTGCTCAAACTTCATTGTGCGCAACGTGAAAAGAATAAATCTACCGGTACATTAAGCGTTGAAGTTACGGGGCGCACAGCTATAAATACCCATGAGATGGATTGGCAATATTCAAATGAAAGATTTCATGCCGCAGTTTCATTGGCAGTGTTTTACAAACTGTATAATTGTAGTATTGCGAGGGGGAAGGACAGTATTGTAAAACATATTAAGAATGAGAAACATGTGACGAAGTAAAGCAAAAATTCTACCGCTGACGCTGGTCCATCTCAAACAAAACAGACTTCTGCAATCATGTCTAACGAGTTACCAAGTTATCATCCTCCTTTACCAGAGTTTGTGGCCAATTCAGGATTAAATACTGATGTTCACAACAGTGACGATGTGATGTCATTCATCAATACATTTTTGACAGACGATTTTATAGTGTATTTTTGTGATCAGATATATCTGTACACAGACCAGGTAATTAGTACCGCGCCCCACCTGTTCACAAAGTATCCAGTACTACTGACATGGAAACCAGTTCCAGTGTCAGAAATAAAACATTTTTTGGGCTAATATTTGTTGCTGGTATTATTAGCAAGCCAGATATAAAAAGGTACTGGACAGATGATTCCACTTTTGAAACTCCAATTTTCTCAAAAACAATGCCTAGGAACTGATTTGAAAGTTTAATGTCATTCTTCCATTTCAGTGACAACAGGCACTATGAGAGTAGTGCAGATAGGCTCTACAAAATTAGGCCATTATTAGAACAGCTTAATGACCGGTTTCCTTTGGTGTACACCTGTCACTAGATGAAGGAATGCTGGCTCAAGAGAGGGTGTCTTCGATTCTGTGTTTATAATCTGGATAAGATCATGAAATATGGAATAATAGTCCACATGTGGATATATATGTGAACTGAAATTACATGATGCCAGTGGAATCAGTCTCTGTGACACAGTATTTCAGCTTCTAAACCCCTACCTACATTTCGGATGTTCCATCTATATGGACAATTATTATAACAGTGTTCAGTTAGTGAAAGAATTATGGGAGCAAAACACTGCCATATATGGGACAATCCATCAAAACAGGAGCCTACCAAAATAATTTTGGGATCACCAGCAACAGTTAAATAAAGGTGAGATGACATTTCAACAAGATGGGGAAGTGCTACATGTTGCATGGAAAGACAAGAAAACAAGTATGATTTCAACAATGCATTTTGCTGAAATGGTTGAAACACATTCTAAATTTGGCAGGAAGAAACTGAAACCAATAAGCATAGCAGACTATAAGAAACACATGCATGGGGTAGACACAGTGGATTTGTACCTGGCATTATATCCCTTAATTCAGAAAACATGTAAGTGGCCAAAGACGGTGTTTTTCCATCTTCTAATGTGGACCTTATTCAACTGCTTCTGACTGTACCAGGAATCAAATCCACAGATGAAAATAACATATTGTCTAACATTCATATAGACCATCTGTCAAAGTAATCTCGAAGAAGAAGAGAAGAGGGTTCATGTGATTTAGTTTGCTCACCAGCTGTTTCTGATATCTTGTGGGCTTCAACATCTTCCTCTACTACCTGTGCTTCTGATCACACCCCTCCCAAGAAAACACTGGCAAAAGATCCCCCCCCCCCTTCCCATTTCATTTGGATGGAAAAAGAAAAGAAATGCTGTTGATATTCCTCCAGTATAAAAAGTGACAGTACTCCTATTTGGAGATGTAGTGTGTGCCTGAAGAACAAAAAAGTGAGTGAAACTTGATAGCACTGTAGAAAGTGTTGTGTTCCTTTGCATGGTGGATAGTATGATACCAGATATCACACACTTAAATCGTACTAGATCACCTTATGAAGGTATGTAAAAAATTTCCAGATTTTTAGGGTTTATAGTTTAAGAGTAATACTAAGTTAAAGCTGTGTATTACAAGTTATCTAGTGAGTCTGCAGAGCACTTAAAAATTGCTGGACTGCATGACTAAATGCCTGTGAGGGAGCTGGCACTCAATGTGTTAATCATTTAAATTGTTGAAATTAATGATTTCTCTGGGATTAATTATTTAATTGGATCTTTCTGTGGTATCAATCAATCAAACAATACTGATCTGCATTTAGGGCAGTTGCCCAGGTGGCACATTTCCTATCTGTTGTTTTCCTAGCCTTTTCCTAAATGATTTTAAAGAAATTGGAAATTTATTGAACGTCTCCCTTGGTAAGTTATTCCAATCCCTAACTCCCCTTCCTATAAATGAATATTTGCCCCAGTTTGTCCTCTTGAATTCCAACTTTATCTTCATATTGTGATCTTTCCTACTTTTATAAACGCCACTCAAACTTATTCATCTACTAATGTCATTCCACGCCACCTCTCCGCTGACAGCTCGGAACATACCACTTACAAGTAATAAATCTCATTGTAGACCGTATTGGACATCAGATATGAACATTAAAACAAGAATAATAGTTAACACCACCTTTCCAATACTTATCTTTCCTATATTTAGGAAATAAACATTACAACAGGCGTTGTAAGATGGGACATGTTTCGCTTAACAGTCGTAAGCATCATCAGCCGAAAATAAATCTTAGCCTAAAGTTAGGTCAGGGTCTTGAACCTAGTGTCCTTAACATATATGGCACCCTAAGAATCAACATTTATATTTATAAAATGAAAATAGGCTTAAAACTAGTGTGAAAAAACATGGAATGTTACAACATGGCTAAGAGAAAAAACACAATCGAGTTGAGACAGAGGATAAGAACAGAAAGTACAATACAGAGTTGGTAGTGAAATAATTAAAATCATTAGGATATCATTGTTACCAGTCAGTCAATCAGAATGTTCAAACATAAAAACAAGAGTGAAAATATATAAGAGTGTTCATCATGGCTGAGTTAGAAAAAACACGTAATCGTGTTGCCAGAGGTTAAAAACATAAGGTACAACACAGAGCTGGCAGTGTAATAATCAAACTCATGGCTGCCAGTCAGTTAATAAGAATGTTCACATATAACAAAACATGATGGTTATATTCTTTTAAGTGAAGAAATAAATAAATCCCACTCTTGTATAGATACGTAAGAACGGGCAAGAGAAATCATATGTTATAGCAGACATGGAGTAGTAACACTTCAAACTGGATTGATCACGCCTGAAGCCGCTTCATTTTTGCTGGGAGTTCAAGACCAAAACGGGAAAAAATAAGATGCCAAGTGCATGAACTGAAATCTGAAAATGGAAAAAGGAAAAAGATGTACTGGGGCCTTGAAAATAGGGTGTTCAAAATGGGAGACTAAGATCGCTTACCTCTTATGTTGGATGAGCGTTGAGCGGAGACATTAGCCGTTCAAGGGGGTCTGTTAAATTTATGCCCGTTGTTGCATGTGTTGTATCTGTGTGCTTGCCTAGGCAGAGAGTAAGTTGGGACGGGAGGGGTAGGCGCAACAATGAGAGTGCTGGAAGCTGGCGGCGGAGCTGTATTATGGGGAGGGGGTAAGGTGGAATCTGTTATGATGACTGGAGGGGTATTTAAAGGTTTATAAATGAAGATTTTTGTGAAATTGTTATGATTTATATTGAGATTAGTGAGTAAATTGGGGACTTGTTCAATTAATGGGCTGTTGTTCTCAGGGACAGCATTCAAATTATTATTATTATTATTAAAATGTTGATCCAAGAAAATGTATGTATTTTCCAATTCAGTCATTAAGCTGCTTTTATTTACATATTTTATAATGTGGAGGTCCTGATCAATTGTAGAATAATTGTGGCCGGAATCCCTCATGTGGTTGCTCATGGCAGAGTACTTTTTATGCTTTAAGTCATTATAATGTTCCAAGTATCTAGTTCTAAAACTGCGGCCAGTTTGTCCGATATAAGAAAATTCACACTGGGGGCATTTGAGTCTGTAAATACCAGAGTTTGAAAATTTGTCTTGAGAAGTATTTACCAAGTTGGAATTAAAGAATACATTCCGATTAGTGTTGCGAGTTCGGTAGGCAATTCTGATGTTATGCTTCTTAAATGGGTTAGTAATGCTGTGTATGGCGGGGTTAGTGAAGGTAAAAGTGGCAGTGTTTATTCTTTTGGGCTTATCTGGAATTAAATTTGTAGTATTTTTATTTTATTTTACCAATAATCTTATCGATCAGGTTAGGTTTATAGCCGTTAAGTATTGCAAGTTCTTTTATATATTCAAACTCTTTTTTTTGGTTAGAAGGGGATAGTGGAATATTTAATGCTCCATGAACTAAACTGTAGAAAGTTGCTTGTTTATGAGATTGAGGGTGTAACGACTCATTCTTTATTGTCAAAGGAGCAGCGGAGGGCTTTCTGTAAATTTGGAAAATAAAATTATCACTGGCTCTGGTCAAGGTTAAGTCCAGGAAGTTTAAAGACCTGTTGACTTCGTCTTCCTTAGTGAACCTGATATTGTGGTCAAGGTCATTAAGGGTCTTTAAAATGTTATCACTATTATTGTGATGTGTGTCAATGATGGCAAATGTGTCATCGATGTATCTTAGCCAAAGCTGTAGACCATTGATTTTATTGATTGTCTTGTTAGTCTCGAGGTGATCCATAAAAATGTTAGCAAGGATTCCAGATATCGGGTCACCCATCGCTAGTCCCTCCTGTTGGTAAATTTTGTTATTGAATGTAAAGAAGTTATTGTTTACTACAAATTTTAGCAAGTTGATCAGTTCATCTATTTCACATTTGCTTTTAGGGTTATGTTTCAAAAGGTTTGTTTCTATTAAACTAATGGTTTCTTTTACTGGTATACTAGTATACATATTGGTGACATCATACGAAACCATGACGTGATTGTCATGTAACATTTTTTAAATAGCCATTATAAGTTCAATAATGAAGCCTATGTCATTATAGCTGTCTTCTACAACTCCCCCCTTTCCTTCCCTTCCCTCTTGTACACCTACTGTAACCTGTACATTTTTTGAGGGAGTCCTATCTTCATTCCTGTCTTCTGTGAGAATCCTAATTATCTCCCTCAAACTCTCCAACTCCTCCCTCATACCCCTCAATGCCTCGCCACGCCCACAGTTCGTACACTCGCGCTCCTTGGCCATTCTTACGGAAAAAATGAAAATAAAAAAACTTATTTGCAAAAAATAAAAGAATGGAGGCATATATTGTCCGGGATAGTACTTAAAGATCACACAACAATACGGTAATTAATATACGACTACACTACAATACTACTTAGTCGTACTCTATTTTTATCCTACAACCCCTAACAGGATAAAAACTGATGTTAATTACTGAATATCGAAAGTAATACACAAGAACTACACAATTCCAAACTGCAATTAAGCCTATCCTAATTACAACAACAGAATTTTAGTAAGAGTTTCTACGGATACCTCTACTACACCAGTACTACACAAATATTTTACAATAATAAAATAAGCACACTAAATTCTAAATTACTCGTATACTACTGTACAGCACACTACAGTAATTTTTAAACTACTTTCAGACGTATCCTAATTACGATACCGGTACCGTATGTCACTACTAAGCACAAACAGAAATAAAATTTGCAAGAACTACTGTACTCAAAGATTACCAACAAAGCTAAATGCTTAGACAAATTATATTAGTACTACTCTCTAATAGATACACACGAAAGATAACACACGAATATTAGCAAAGTACACTATCTAAATGTAGACTACTGTATCTATACTACAGTGTATCTACACTACAATTTTCAGCTGAAGAGTGGTTATATGAACTTTTACCGCTGGTGAATTAGTATTATTTTCCCTACTACGCGGGGCGGAGAATAAAAGTGTCCTTAAATGCTGAGAATAAGATGTTGCCTACTATGATTTCTGTCAAAACCACGCCGGGGGCTTGAAGTGCAATATTATTGGGATATAGGAATTTGATTATTAACTTTTATTCGATGAATAAACGAAGGTGGAAAGTACACAGTATGCAGGGAACTAAGACTACAAATTATCGGAATAATGAATCAGCTGACTTTGTATTTATTTACACTACTATCATGTGCTTGTAGCAACAATCGTCAACAATCCAAGAAACTGTTAAATACCGTAATTATCCAGTGAAATTACCGTGAATTCTCTTTAACTTATCTTTAAATCGATGTTTACAGGCTTATCGTGTTATTTAATGTAATAAATTATTACCTTCGTGATAGTTTGAACGGATATCTGTACGAAATATTGGAAAAGTAGCGGCGGAAATTACAATGAGTTACAACTCCTTATGATAATCTGCCTTTGTAAGTATAATACCAACGAATCTACAGATATTTAAATATACCGGTATTTTAAAATATTGGTATTTCCTCATAATAATGTAATTTTCATGCTTGAAGTTAACTGTTACTTCAACATTCATTACTGATCTGTCAGGATATTAACATTGTACTTAGTCATGATCAATCACTTAATCATCTTTTCCCTCCCAAAATAAATATTAATTTATTAATTAATTTAAATTTAAGAAATGTAAATGTATTTATTTCTAATTAATGATTTCTGATCATTTTATTATTATCTTATCTCCTTAAAGGGAGTTTAATTTTGGAAAACTAGACTTTTCTATTTCATTAAATTTTCTTTTTAAAAAAAAATTTACTGTCTCTCAAACAGTTAAGTGGAGCGAAGTTTTGATATTTCTAATTCCATTAGATCCACTGCTCTTTCAGTTAATTTTCAGTCTAGGTTATAAGGCTGCAGTCTTCCACTCTGATTACTGCTACACTTGGAGAATGTGTCAGGTAGACCTTGCTCACCATATCGTGACACAGGCCTTGGTCTACCAAGTGACCACTACTCGACCCAAAGGCCTGTGGCATGCGGTCAGCACGACAAATCCTCTCAGTCATTATTCTTGGATTTCTAGAGTGGGGCTGCTACAGCTTTTAACTTATCTCATCAATGAATCATTTTCTAGTGGACAGTTTCTTAATCTCTTAAAAGTAGCTAAAGTTATCCCAGTCTTACACGATTTACATAATTACAGACCAATATCAATACTTACTGTTATTTTGAAAATGTTTGAATTTGCTCTGAAAGATTGGCTTACTAAATTTTTAATCAAATATAACTTTAAACGTTAAAAATTAAATAATTGAAACAGAGGTTCAACCTATTCAATACATAGGAAAGAAATGTAGTGATTACATTCTTATTTAATAGTAACTATAAATGGGACCGGTTTCGACCCTAGTCCAGGTCATCGTCAGCCGTAAAAACATGTAAAACAATGCATATGAAACAGAAAAAGAAAAAGGTTAAGTGAACTCTGGATCAATATTAAGAATGGTAGTATGGCACACGCAATGATAGGCGAAGTCTCACAATGTTTATGAATATTGGAGAACGGTCAAATGGGTCAGTTTCACACTTAGTCAGGCACAAAGTCATTTGTTAAATAATGCACAACATGGGTTCAGAACTGGCAGAAGTACTTTGTCTGCTTTACCATATTTTACACAGTTGGTCGTAAATGATCTTGATAATGATGAAACTATGATAGGACTATTTCTTGACCTTTCAAAGGCATTTGGTACTGTTGATCATGAAATATTGTTGCACAAATCAGACTGGAGTTAGAGGAATTGTTAACTGGTTCAGATCATACCTGGATAAACAATTCCAGTTTGTAACAGTAACAGTAACATTGTAACAGTAAAGGGCATAATCTATATATATCAAATAACTTGTCCTGACTGACTTCGTAATCTACAGGCCTTCGGGCTGAGCAGTGGTCGCTTGGTAGGCCAAGGCCCTTCAAGGGCTACAGTGCCATGGGGTTTTGGGTTTGTCCTGACTGACTGACTGACTGACTGATTCATCATCGCCGAGCCAAAACTACTGGACATAAAGAAATGAAATTTAAGGGATACATTCATATTAACATGTAGGTGCTCGCTAAGGGAGGATTTTTGGATATTCCGTCGCTAAGGGGGTGAAAGTGGGGTGAATTTTTAAAATGAGGATATCTATATCTCAATAACTTAAAAGTTTACAGGCGTAAAAATTGGTATTTGGAATCTCCTTTAAAAATAAAGAAACATATTTTTTTGTTTTTGGAAAATCCCATTAATAGGAGTGAAAAGAAAAAGGGGAAAAGGGGTTTAAGTCCTTTTATGAGGAGACTTACATCTAAAAAACTGAAGATGTTACAGACATGAAAATTGAAATTTTGAATCTCCTTTTAAAATAAAGAAACACGTATTTTTGTGTTTTTGGATTATCTGATGAATAGGGGGTGAACAGGAGTGACAAATGGGGTGAAATTTTAAAAAGACTATATATGCAAATTATCTCAGACACTAACATATTACAGATCTGAAAACTGGTATTTGGAATTTCCTGTAAAAGTAAAGAAACATAAATTTATTTTTGGAAAATCCACTTGAGGGGAACTGAAAAAGGGGGTGCATTTTTAAAATTAGCGTATCTACAGTATACTGTATCTCAAAAACATAACATGTTGCAGACGTGAAAATTGGTATTTGGAATCTTCTTTAAAAATAATGAAACACGTATTCTTTGGCTTTCGAGAAAAACCCTTAACTGGGGGAGAGGGGAGGGGGCGGGGTGAAAGAATTGAGAAATCAGTTGATTTATTTGTATGAGAATGTTTATATATACCAAAAAATCTAACGATGTTACAAATGTCAAAACTGGTATTTGGAATCTCTTTTAAGAATAAAGAAACATGAATTTGGTGGGGGAATCAAATTGGTAGGGTGGGTGGGGGATGAAAACGGAGATGGATTCCTTTTACAAGCATACATATATCTCAAAAACTGAAGATGTTACAGTCATGATAATTGGTATTTAGAAGCTCTTTTAATGAAAAGGGCACTGTTTGATTTTGGAAAATTCACTTGTGTGGGGAATGTGAATGGACGTAAAAAATTGAATTCTTTTCAGGAGAAATATCTCAAAACTGAAGGTTACAGACGTGGAAATTGGTACTTGGAATATCTTTTAAAAAGAAAGAAACACACAATTTTTGGTTGGGGAACCAACTTCACGGGCGGGGGTGGAGTGAAAAAGGAGTTGAATTCTTTTCATGAGGATACTTATATCTCAAAAACTGAAAATGTTACAGACGTGAACATTTGTATTTGGAATTTTCTTTCAAAGTAAAGAAACACGTAAACTTTTGTCTTTGGAAAATCAACTTAAGGAGGGTAAATAAATTAAAAATTATTTGAAACTCTTGTATGAGGATACTTATATCTCAAAAACTAAATGTGAAAATTAGTATTTGGAATCTCCTTTAAAAATAAAGAAACACGCAATTTTTAAGGGAATTCAACTTGGGGGTGGGGGCAGTGAAAAAGGAGTTTAATTCTTTTTTATGAGTATACATACATTTTAAAAATGAATATGTTATAGTCGTGATAATTGGCATTTGGAAGCTCGTCTATAAATAAAGAAATAAGTATTTTTGGTTTTCGGAAAATTCACTTAAGGGGGGAGTGTGAAAGGAAGTGAAAAAATTAATTCTTTTTATGCAGAAAATGATATCTCAAAAATTTAAGGTTACACATGTGAAAATTTGTATTTGGAATGTCCTTTAAAAATAAAGAAACACAGAATTTTGGTGGTGGGGGAATCAAATTTATGGGCTGGGTTGAAAAAGGAGTGGAATTCTTTTTATGAGGATACTTATATCTCAAAAACTGAAGATGTTAGAGGCATGAATATTTGTATTTGGTATCTTATTTCAAAATAAAGGAACACGTGTTCTTTTGTCTTTGGAAAATCCACTCAATGGGGGTGAATGAATTGAGAAATTAGTTGAATTCTTTGTATAAGGATACTTATATCTCAAAAACTAAAGGTGTTAAAGACGTGAAAATTGGTATTAATGAATCTCCTTTTAAAAATAAAGAAACACGCACTTTTGGGGAGTGGGGAATCAACTTAATGGGTAGGAAGGGGGTTGAAATAGGAGTTGCATTACTTTTCGGAGGATACTTATATCTCAAAACTGAAGATATTACAGACTTGAAAATTAGTATTTGGATTCTCCTTTAACTCATTTCAACTTGGTACTCATTTCAAAAATTCACCCGCTTTTCCAATTCTTTTCAGCCCCTTAACTGGATTTTCCGAAAACGAAAAAATACATGATTCATTATTTTATAGGAGATTCTAAATACCAGTTTTCATGTCCGTATGTCTGTAACACTTTCAGTTTTTGAGACAAATTGATACTCATAAGAATAATTCAACTTCTTCTTCTACTTCACTTCTTTCCACCCCTCTCCCGCCTTAAGTGGACTTAAATACAAAGTATGTTACAAGTGTTTATTTATATATCCACCTATTCAATACAAAGAGATCTTTTTAGAAATTAAATATTATTATAAAATGTTAAGTGGACTTTCCGAAAACAAAAAAATGGGTGTTTCTTTATTTTGAAAGGAAATTAAAAATACCAACTTTCACATTGTAACAGCTTCAGTTTCTATGATAAAGTATCTTCATAAATATATTTCAACTCCTTATTTACTTATTTTCAACCCCACACCACTTATGTCGATTTTCTGAAAAAAACTAATACGTGTTTGTTTATTTTTAAAGGAGAATCCAAATACTAATTTTCACATCTGTAATATCTTCAGTTTTGAGATATAAGTATCTTCCGAAAAGTAATGCAACTCCTATTTCAAGCCCTTCCCTTGCCGTTAAGTTGATTCTCCTCTCCCCCCCCCCAAGTGCGTGTTTTTTATTTTTAAAGGAGATTCATTAATACCAATTTTCACATCTTTAACACCTTTAGTTTTTGAGATATAATTATCCTCATACAAAGAATTCAAGTAAGTTTTCAATTCATTCACCCCCATTGAGTGGATTTTCCAAAGACAAAAGAACACGTGTTCCTTTACTTTGAAATAAGATACCAAATACAAATGTTCATGCCTCTAACATCTTCAGTTTTTGAGATATAAGTATCCTCATAAAAAGAATTCAATTCCTTTTTTCACCCCAGCCCGTAAATTTGATTCACCCAACCCCCAAAATTGTGTGTTTCTTTATTTTTAAAGGACATTCCAAACACAAATTTTTGCATGTGTAACCTTAAATTTTTGAGATATCATTTTCTGCATAAAAAGAATTAATTTTTTCACTTCCTTTCACACTCCCCACTTAAGTGAATTTTCCAAAAACCAAAAATACTTATTTCTTTATTTATAGAGGAGCTTCCAAATGCCAATTATCACGACTATAACATATTCATTTTTAAAATGTATGTATACACATAAAAAAGAATTAAACTCCTTTTTCACTGCCCCCGCCCCCAAGTTGAATTCCCTTAAAAATTGCGTGTTTCTTTATTTTTAAAGGAGATTCCAAATACTAATTTTCACATTTAGTTTTTGAGATATAAGTATCCTCATACAAGAGTTTCAAATAATTTTTAATTTATTTACCCCCCTTAAGTTGATTTTCCAAAGACAAAAGTTTACGTGTTTCTTTACTTTGAAAGAAAATTCCAAATACAAATGTTCACGTCTGTAACATTTTCAGTTTTTGAGATATAAGTATCCTCATGAAAAGAATTCAACTCCTTTTTCACTCCACCCCTTCCCGTTAAGTTGGTTCCCTACCCAAAAATTGTGTGTTTCTTTCTTTTTAAATGATATTCCAAATACCAATTTCCACGTCTGTAACCTTCAGTTTTGAGACATTTCTCCTGAAAAGAATTCAATTTTTTTACGTCCTTTCACACTCCCCACACAAGTGAATTTCCCAAAATCAAACCCATTTCATTAAAAGAGCTTCCAAATACCAATTATCACGACTGTAACATCTTCAGTTTTTGAGATATATGTATGCTCGTAAAAGGAATTCATCTCCATTTTCATCGCCCCCCCCCCCCACCCTACCAATTTGATTCCCCCACCAAATGCATGTTTATTTTTAAAAGAGATTCCAAATACCAGTTTTCACATTTGTAACATCGTTAGATTTTTTGGTATATATACACATTCTCATACAAATAAATCAACTGATTTCTCAATTCTTTCACCCTGCCCCCCTCCCCTCGTTAAGGGTTTTTCTTAAAAGCCAAAGAATACGTGTTTCGCTATTTTTAAAGGAGATTCCAAATACCAGTTTTCACATCTGCAACATGTTATGTTTTTGAGATACAGTATACTGTAGATACACTAATTTTAAAAATTCACCCCCTTTTTCAGTTCCCCTTAAGTGGATTTTCCAAAAAAAATATTTATGTTTCTTTATTTTTACAGGAAATTCCACATACCAGTGTTCAAATCTGTAATATGTTACGTGTCTGAGATAATTTACATATATATTATTATTGAAAAATGCGCACATGCCGTGCAGAATACTGTAATGTTATGTAAATTTACATATATAGTCTTTTTTAAATTTCACCCCGTTTGTCACACCTGTTCACCCCCTATTCATCGGATTATCCAAAAACACAAAAATACAGCTTTCTTTATTTTAAAAGGGGATTCCAAATTTCAGTTTTCATGTCTGCAACATCTTCAGTTTTTGAGATGTAAGTCTCCTCATAAAAGGTGTTCAATACTTTTTCCCGCTTATTTCATCCCCACTAATGGGATTTTCCAAAAAGAAAAAATATGTGTTTCTTTATTTTAATAGGATATTCCAAATACCAATTTTTACTCCTGTAAACTTTAAAGTTTTTGAGATATAGATATCTTCATTTTAAAAATTCAACCCCCTTTTCACCCCCTTAGCTACAGAATATCCAAAATTCCTCCCTTAGCGAGCACCTACATTTTAATATGAATGTATCCCTAAAATTTCATTTCTTTATGTCCAGTAGTTTTGGGTCGGCGATGATGAATCAGTCAGTCAGTCAGTCAGTCAGTCAGTCAGTCAGTCAGTCAGTCAGTCAGTCAGTCAGTCAGTCAGTCAGTCAGTCAGTCAGGACAAGTTATTTTATATACTGTATATATAGATTATATGTCAAAACATAACATGTTAGAGACAAAGTATTTGGACAGTCCTTTAAAAATACAGGGGGTGAAAAGAAGTGAAAAACAGTTTAATAATTTTGTATGAAGATACTTACATCTTAAAAACTGAAGATGTTACAGAAGTGAAAATTGGTATTTGGAATCTCCTTTAAAAATGAAGAAACATGTATTTTTGTTTTCGGAACATATACTTAGTTGGGGTGGGTGTGGGGGAAGGATTGATCAAGGGTTTGAATTCTTTTTATGGGGATACTTATGTAAAACTGAGGATGTTACAGATGTGGGAATAGGTATTTGGAATCTCCTTTAAAAATAAACTTGTATTTATTTTTTTGACTTGAGAGAAAACTGTTTCTCACATGAACAGTTGCATGTCGCATGGTCGTCTTAGCCCTAAAAGGTAATACCACAAACATGGTTTACAAAGAATTTCTGGGGTAAATATAACTCCATTTTTGGGTGAGATTCTATATATTTTAGGATTTATCAGATAATGTGTGAGGAACGATTACTTTGATCAAATTACGAAATTCACACGAGCGAAGCCGCGGGTAATTGCTAGTGAGACATATCACTCTCAGGTGAAAATCATAGACTTAAGTACTCCACAGGGTAGTATTTTGGGGCCTGTTCTTTTCTTGATCTATGTAAATGATCTTTCTCACAATAATCAAGTAGAAACTGCAGTTTTGTATGCTGATGATACAAACATAATTATTAATAATCCAGATCCTTTGTCTATAGAAATTGCAGCAAATGCAGTCCTGTCTAGGTTAGAATCATGGTTTAGGAAAAACAAATTAACATTGAACCTTAAAAAGACCCAATACATGGAATTCAAGGCATCTAACTATCATGACAAAACTGCAAAAAACTACAACCTTATATTAAATGCAAATGCAATTGAAAATACGTTGACCACAAAATTTTTAGGTATCCATATAGATGAAATACAAGATGGGATTGTCATATTAAAAAAAAAAATAGGGAAGTAACTGAGTTCAGTTTGCTTTGCCTTAAGGATTTTGTCTAATAGTTGTAGTGAAGAATATGTTAGAATAGCATGTTTTGGATATTTCCATTCAGTCATCTCTTATGCTATTGGTCTCTGGGGCTGCTACAAGTCAAATCTTGATGTTATTTTTTGAATACAGAAATGAGCTATCAGAATTATGTTGAGACGTAACAGGTTAGATCATTGCAGACCATTATTTCAGAGACTAAGGAAACTCCATCATGCAATGCATTCCACACGTAAAAAAAATATTGATCACTTCAGAAAGAATTTTGACAATCACAATCAACAGACGTGAACAAGAAATAATATTTTTATCAAGCATAAGAGTAAAAGCATTGCCTAGAGACATGTAGACTCTGTTGGAATCAGATTATATAATAAACTTGCAAATAAGATTAAAGATATTAGTCCCTTCATTTCATTTACTACAGCTTTAAAAATTGTCCTGCTGAGTAGCTGCTTCTATAGTACCGGTACAGAAGAATACATGATGAAGTGCTGGTAATGATGCTATTACTTATTAACTTGTAAACATTCTTAATATCTAGTATATAGCCTTAAAAATATGTTGATGTCACATTGATTATGTATGTATTGTTAACACCACACTTACAGATTTTTATTTCATCCTGTAAATATTGATTATTAATATTATTTCCTCCTCTGCGAACCATGTGACCTTGCCGCGGTGGGGAGGCTTGCGTGTCCCAATGATGCAGATAGCCGAGCCGCAGGTGCAACCATATTGGATGGGTATCTGTTGAGAGACCAGACTAACGAATGGTTCATTGAAAGGGCGGTAGCAGCCTTTCGGTAGTTGCAAGGGCGGCAGTCTGGATGATTGACTGATACGGCCTTGTATAATACTGAACATGGCTTAGCTGTGTTGATACTGCTACATGGCTGAAAGCAATGGGAAACTACAGCCGTAACTAACTCCCGAGGACATGCAGCTCTCTCTGTATGAATGATGTACTGATAATGGCTTCCTCCCGGGTAAAATATTCCGGAGGTAAACTAGTCCCCCATTCGGATCTCCGGGTGGGGACTACACGAGAGGGGGCGATCATCAGGAAGATGGATACTGACATTCTGCGAGTCGGAGCGTGGAATGTTAGAAGTTTGAATCGTTGTGGTAGGTTAGAGAATCTGAAAAGGGAGATGGATAGGCTAAAGTTAGATGTAGTTGGCATAAGTGAAGTACGTTGGCAGGAAGAACAAGATTTTTGGTCAGGCGACTACCGAATTATCAACACAAAATCAAACAGAGGAAATGCAGGAGTTAGTTTAATAATGAATAAGAAAATAGGGCAGCGGGTAAGCTACTACGACCAGCATAGTGAAAGAATTGTCGTCGTCAAGATAGACACCAAACCAATCGCCACCACAATAGTGCAGGTCTATATGCCTACTAGTTCAGCGGATGATGAAGAAATCGAAAGAATATATGAGGAGATAGAAGATTTAATACAATATGTAAAAGGTGACGAGAATCTAATTGTGATGGGAGACTGGAATGCAGTGGTAGGCCAAGGAAGAGAAGATAGTACAGTAGGAGAATTTGGATTGGGACGAAGGAATGAAAGAGGAAGTCGTCTGGTTGAATTCTGCACTGATCATAATTTAGTCCTTGCCAATACTTGGTTCAAACACCACAAACGACGGCTGTATACGTGGACGAGACCTGGAGACACTGGAAGGTATCAAATAGACTTCATTATGATTAGGCAGAGATTCAAAAACCAGGTGTTGGATTGCAAAACTTTCCCAGGAGCAGACGTGGACTCTGACCACAACTTGTTGGTCATGAAATGCCATCTGAAGTTGAAGAAATTGAAGAAAGGAAAGAATGCAAAAAGATGGGATCTAGACAAGTTGAAAGAAAAGAATGTGAGGGATTGTTTCAAGGAACATGTTGCACAAGGACTAAATGAAAAGGCTGAAGGAAACACTATAGAGGAAGAGTGGAGAGTCATGGAAAATGAAGTCAGTAGGGCTGCTGAAGAAATGTTAGGAAGGAAGAAAAGATCAACTAAGAATCAGTGGATAACTCAGGAGATACTAGTCCTGATTGATGAACGACGAAAATACAAGAATGCTAGAAATGAAGAGGGCAGAAAAGAATACAGGCAATTAAAGAATGAAGTGGATAGAAAGTGCAAGGCAGCTAAGGAAGAATGGCTGAAGGAGAAATGCAAGGATGTCGAAGGCTGTATGGTCCTGGGAAAGGTAGATGCTGCATACAGGAAAATCAAGGAAACCTTTGGAGAAAGGAAATCTAGGTGTATGAATATTAAGAGCTCAGATGGAAAACCACTTCTAGGGAAAGAAGACAAAGCAGAAAGATGGCAGGAGCATATCCAACAGTTGTATCAAGGTAAAGATGTAGATAATTTGGTTCTGGAACATGAAGAGGCTGTTGATGCTGATGAAAAGGGAGACCCAATTTTGAGGTCAGAGTTTGACAGAGCTGTGAGTGACCTCAACAGGAACAAGGCACCTGGAATTGATGACATTCCCTCTGAATTACTGACTGCCTTAGGAGAAACCAGCATGGCAAGGTTATTTCATTTAGTCTGCAAGATGTATGAGACAGGAGAAGTCCCATCCGATTTTCAGCAGAATGTTGTTATACCTATTCCCAAGAAAGCCGGTGCAGACAGGTGTGAAAACTACCGCACCAATAGTTTAGTATCTCATGCCTGCAAAATTTTAACATGTATTATTTACAGAAGAATGGAAAAACAAGTTGAAGCTGAGTTGGGAGAAGATCAATTTGGCTTCAGAAGAAATGTAGGAACACGTGAAGCTATTCTGACTTTACGTCTGATCTTAGAGGATCGAATCAAGAAGGACAAGCTCACGTACATGGCATTCGTAGATCTAGAAAAGGCATTCGATAATGTTGACTGGACCAAGCTATTTATGACTCTGAAGATGATAGGGATCAGATACCGAGAACGAAGAATTATCTACAATCTGTATAAAAATCAGTCTGCAGTGATAACAATCGAGGGCTTTGAAAAAGAAGCGGCAATTCAGAAAGGAGTGAGGCAAGGCTGCAGTTTGTCCCCTCTCCTTTTCAATGTTTACATAGAACAGGCTGTAAAGGAAATCAAAGAGAAATTTGGAAAGGGAATCACAGTCCAAGGAGAGGAAATCAAAACCTTGAGATTTGCCGATGATATTGTTATTTTATCTGAGACTGCAGAAGATCTCGAGAAGTTGCTGAATGGTATGGATGAAGTCTTGGGTAAGGAGTACAAGATGAAAATAAATAAGTCCAAAACAAAAGTAATGGAGTGCAGTCGAACGAAGGCAGGTGATGCAGGAAATATTAGATTAGGAAATGAAGTCTTAAAGGAAGTAGATGAATATTGTTAATTGGGTAGTAAAATAACTAACGATGGGAGAAGTAAGGAGGACATAAAATGCAGACTAGCACAAGCAAGGAAGAGCTTTCTTAAGAAAAGAAATTTGCTCACTTCAAACGTTATCGGAATTAGAAAGATGTTTTTGAAGACTTTCGTGTGGAGCGTGGCACTGTATGGAAGTGAAACATGGACGATAACTGGCTCAGAAAGAAAGAGAATAGAAGCTTTTGAAATGTGGTGTTACAGAAGAATGCTGAAGGTGAGATGGATAGATCGAATCACGAATGAAGAGATACTGAATCGAATTGGTGAGAGGAGATCGATTTGGCTAAATTTGATGAGAAGAAGAGATAGAATGATAGGACACATCTTAAGACACCCAGGAGTTGTTCAGTTGGTTTTTGAAGGAAGTGTAGGGGGTAAGAACGGTAGGGGTAGACCAAGATATGAATATGACAAGCAGATTAGAGCAGATGTAGGATGCAATAGTTACGTAGAAATGAAAAGGTTAGCACAGGATAGGGTGGCATGGAGAGCTGCATCAAACCAGTCTATGGACTGATGACTCAAACAACAACACAATATTATTTATTAAAATTAGGATGTGCTGTCCTAACATTGAGGTATGTGGTGTTCTTGTTTTTTTTTAAATGTTCATTATTGTGTATATATTATTGTTAGTATTAAGAAATCACTCGACAGTTCCTATACTATTGGCATATTTCAAAATATGTAATTGTACAGTCTATGGAAGATAAATGAATGAATGAATGAATGAATGAATGAATAATGAATGTAAATCATTTATGTCAATAGTTCCATGGTCCATAATAGTTCTGAACTCTGTAATCTTAACACTGTGTAAAGCAAAGCAAAGCAAACTCACCTCCGGACAGGCCATGAAGGCCCTTGGAGGAGTGTAAGGTAAAGGCTTCCACCATTGTTAACCTCGGCACGTGATGGGGTAGAGTGGTTAGCTCTATGCCCGGCCACCTTTGCCCCCAGGAATTAACCTAGTACTCATTTTTGGTGTAGGCTGAGTGAACCTCAGGGCCATATGCACCTCCAGAAGTGGAAGTCTCATTTCTTAAATTTTACGATTTCCTGAGGGGGATTCGAACCCACGTCCTTCCGGACGAACCGAGCGCACCTTTACCACCTCAGCCAGGCAGCCCCTTAACACTGTGTAGAGAAACAAATTTTAGGAATCAACTCAATGGAAAGGCTTGGTGGACTGACCAACTGACTGATCAGGGCTGTTACCCAGGTGGTAGATTCCCTATCAGTTGTTTGCCTAGACTTTTCTGAAATGTTTTCAAACAAGTTGCAAATTTATCAAACATCTCCCTTGAAAAATTATTCCAATCCCTAACTCCTCTTCCTATAAATGAATATTTGCCCCAATTTGTCCTCTTGAATTCCAACTATGATCTTTCCTACTTTTAAAAACTCCATCCAAGCTAATTCATCTACTAATATCATTCCACTCAATCTCTCCACTGACAGCTTGGAATATACCACTTAGTCAAGCAACTCGGCTCCTTAACCAAAGTTTTTCCAGCCCAAAGTTTGTAACATTTTTGTAACACTACTCTTTTCGTTGGAAATCATCCAGAACAAATCATGGAATTTATCATAAAGGTACATTATATCACAACAATAGTATCAAGTGTGAGTGGGACAAGAAAACAAAATACAGTAAAAACTCGTTAATTCGAAGTCATTGGGATGCAAAAATCGGACTTCAAATTACGTGATTTCAAATTAACTTCCAACTTGTAATTCAGAAATGCCAACCCTTGCTCTGTCACAAAATATTATAAGGCACGTTACTGCATGCAATTAACCTTGATTCACAGTTTAAACCTTTCAAATGCCGTGGAAAAAGAACTATTTTCAAAATGTATCCAACAAGATCTCTGCATGTGGTTATGAGGGTATTGAGGGTTATGAAGGTAAGGATGTAAAGGAGAGGGCATATAAGTCTCTGGTAAGACCCCAAATATAGTATGGTTCCAGTGTTTGGGATTACTTGATTCAGGAACTGGAAAAAATCCAAAGAAAAGCAGCTCAATTAGTTCTGGGCGATTTCCGACAAAAGAGTAGCGTTACAAAAAAAATTCAAAGTTTGAGCTGGGAAGACTTGGGAGAAAGGAGACGAGCTGCTCGACCAAGTGGTATGTTGATAAACTTAACCATAGTAGGTATTATGTTTGATCCTGTATTGACTTGTCTGAATCTATTAAAGAACTATTTACCGAGCTCGATAGCTGCAGTCGCTTAAATGCGGCCAGTATCCAGTATTCGGGAGATAGTAGGTTCGAACCCCACTGTCGGCAGCCCTGAAAATGGTTTTCCGTGGTTTCCCATTTTCACACCAGGCAAATGCTGGGGCTGTACCTTAATTAAGGCCACGGCCGCTTCCTTCCCACTCCTAGCCCTTCCCTGTCCCATCGTCGCCATAAGACCTATCTGTGTCGGTGCGACGTAAAGCAACTAGCAAAAAAATAAAAAAATAAAGAACTATTTAAAATAGTTTTTACTTGAGTCCGCCTTGTCAATATACCTGATAATGGTAGAAAACTATTTATTTTACCACACGTTTCGGGAAAATGATCCATCCCTGCCTGCTACATGATATTGTGGCATTCCTTAAAACGCTGAACACTGTAGACACTGAGATCACTGATGAAGGGAATAAGGTGTATTGATAAGGCGGACTCAAGTAAAAGGTATTTTAAATAGTTCTTTAATAGATTAATTGGTATGTTCCGAGCCATCAGTGTAGAGATGGCGTGGAATGACATCAGTAGTTGAATAAGTTTGAGTGGTGTCTTCAAAAGTAGGAAAGATCACAATATGAAGATAAAGCTGGAATTAAGAGGACAAACTGGGGCAAATATTTGTTTTTAGGAAGGGGAGTTAGGGATTGGAATAACCAAGGGAGGTGTTCAATGAATTTCCAATTTCTTTGCAATCATTTAAGAAACGGCTAGGAAAACAACAGATAGGGAATCTGCCACCTGAGTGCCTGCCCTAAATGCAGATCAGTAGTGATTGATTGCTTCCTTGCTTGCTTGCTTGATTGATTGATTGATTGACTGATTGTTTGATTGATTGATTGTTTGATTTATAGTGTTCAAATAATGCACTTCAATAACTCATTGGCAAACATAACCTCACCCAATTAATAAAAAGGATTCAAAGATGAGGAGAAATCTATGTTGGGTCCTCCGTGAAGTGATTTATTCATTGGATTACTGTATTGTATACATTTTAGATGCCTTGTACTTCCATGGAAAGTACCTGGTGCCCTTAAAATGTCGTGCCTTATCGAACTTTCCTATGATGAAGGGATGAAGTCTCTCACTTCCGTCTGCACTGCAACACAGTACAGTGACCCCACCCTTGTACGATTTTCCGGCCTGGCATTTCTCTCCTTTAAAACCATAAGTCTGTTTGGGTTCGGCATTAAAAAAGAAAACAATCCAGTTTCACCGGCATTGACAATATTGCTCGGTGCGTACAAACTGATTACACACTGACTGACAGAGCAAATGCAACACCAAGAAGGAGTGGTTCGAAAGGGATGAAAGTTGGGGAAAAAAACAGAGACGGCACGGATGAATAATTGATGCTTATTTCAAACCGATATGCAGGTTACACAATGCGCACGGCATCGACTCAGTAGGATGTAGGACCACCGCGAGCGGCGATGCACGCAGAAACAAGTCGAGGTACAGAGTCAATAAGAGTGCGGATGGTGTCCTGAGGGATGGTTCTCCATTCTCTGTCAACCATTTGCCACAGTTGGTCGTCCGTACGAGGCTGGGGCAGAGTTTGCAAACGGCGTCCAATGAGATCCCACACGTGTTCGATTGGTGAGAGATCCGGAGAGTACGCTGGCCACGGAAGCATCTGTACACCTCGTAGAGCCTGTTGGGAGATGCGAGCAGTGTGTGGGCGGGCATTATCCTGCTGAAACAGAGCATTGGGCAGCCCCTGAAGGTACGGGAGTGCCACCGGCCGCAGCACATGCTGCACGTAGCGGTGGGCATTTAACGTGCCTTGAATACGCAGTAGAGGTGACGTGGAATCATACGCAATAGCGCCCCAAACCATGATGCCGCGTTGTCTAGCGGTAGGGCGCTCCACAGTTACTGCCGGATTTCACCTTTCTCCACGCCGACGCCACACTCGTCTGCGGTGACTATCACTGACAGAACAGAAGCGTGACTCATCGGAGAACACGACGTTCCGCCATTCCCTCATCCAAGTCGCTCTAGCCCGGCACCATGCCAGGCGTGCACGTCTATGCTGTGGAGTCAATGGTAGTCTTCTGAGCGGACGCCGGGAGTGCAGGCCTCCTTCAACCAATCGACGGGAAATTGTTCTGGTCGATATTGGAACAGCCAGGGTGTCTTGCACATGCTGAAGAATGGCGGTTGACGTGGCGTGCGGGGCTGCCACCGCTTGACGGCGGATGCGCCGATCCTCGCGTGCTGACGTCACTCGGGCTGCGCCTGGACCCCTCGCACGTGCCACATGTCCCTGCGCCAACCATCTTCGCCACAGGCGCTGCACCGTGGACACATCCCTATGGGTATCGGCTGCGATTTGACGAAGCGACCAACCTGCCCTTCTCAGCCCGATCACCATACCCCTCGTAAAGTCGTCTGTCTGCTGGAAATGCCTCCGTTGACGGCGGCCTGGCATTCTTAGCTATACACGTGTCCTGTGGCACACGACAACACGTTCTACAATGACTGTCGGCTGAGAAATCACGGTACGAAGTGGGCCATTCGCCAACGCCGTGTCCCATTTATCGTTCGCTACGTGCGCAGCACAGTGGCGCATTTCACATCATGAGCATACCTCAGTGACGTCAGTCTACCCTGCAATTGGCATAAAGTTCTGACCACTCCTTCTTGGTGTTGCATTTGCTCTGTCAGTCAGTGTACGAGCAACGCTTTTTTGCCAACTGTTGGCGGCATCACCATGTTCACGGATGCTTCTTATTCACACACTGCCTGCTTTGTGATATTGTGGTATTCCTTAAAATGCTGAATACAAAAATAAGAATGATTTTAATCGAACTTAGCAAATATGAAGCACACTGTAGACACACCGAAGTGAGTGAAAGTGCAGAAAGCTACCCCTGCATGTTCCGGAAGACGCATTCTATCGTGACACAGAGGAATTTTGAATTTAAATTATTCCGCAAAGTACTGTTTTTTTTTTTATGTAAAGGCAGTTTCGAATTAAAAGTCAGAATTTTGGTAATGGGACCGACATTGTTTTTCGAATTACAAATTATCCGTATTTTGAATTAAACAATTTAAATAACATGCAAAACCATACCTCCTGTTTCTGGAAACAAGAGCTTCTTCTAATTAGGCAAGATTTTGAATTAACCCATTTCAAATTATGGAGGTTTTACTGTACTATAATCCATGCAACCACTGAAGTGTTAGTATTACAATAGGATTAGACACTTTTAAATTTCAGGTTTTCTTTGTTCTGTATGCTTCATTTTCTGTTTTTGACATAAATATGTCTTATGGCTGGTGGTCATCTGAAATTAGCAGCTGTTGATTGATGACAATGACTGAGAGATACATTTTATGATTTGATTTTCACAAAGGGAAAATTGGTTTAAAAAAAATTCTTATAATGCTTTGCTTCTAAACATATCACTATCTTAATTTCCTTTTCTTCGTTTGTAAAATCTGTTAACTTTTTCTTCTCTTTTCACATGTCAAAAATATGGTACACTTTCTATGACCTGTGAGTTAACCCACAATTTATAGTTATATAATGTACAGCTCAAAACTGGTATCAAAGTGTGGTTATAATAAATGATGTATTATGATAAATTTCAGGAATAAAACTTACCTTCTCCCTGTTTCATTTCCGGGACTTTCATATCCACTACGAATCTACGGAGGGAGGCTGGATATTGTAAATCTTGACTGTCTTCATGAGCTCGTAGGATTGCCAATTGCAACATGCAGTCAGTGAATGCAACCCAGTTGTTGCACCATTTTATTTTGCCCACACTACCTGTGTATAATAATAGAAAATAAGACATAACATAAGTTAATAAAAAATAGTAATTGTTTGAGAGAATTAGTAGATGCAATCTTCAAGTCAAACCCTTAGAATTTTTTACTTTTTAATTTTTCATTGACTGGACCTTCCTTGAGTAGCAGAACAAATCTGTTATATTGACTGTGATAAAGGTAGGGTAACCTTGTACGAGGGTAATCCCAAAAAATAAGTCTCCTATATTTTTATAAATATAGAACTCTGTTAGTGTGGCTGTTGGTCACAATATTGTGAAGAGTGTTTCCCGCACTCGCATATAAACATGCACACGCCGCACTGAGGCACTCACTCTTGGCTTGGCAGCCGTTAAGAATGAAGCTCCCGTTGGATGTTACCACCAAGTGCGAAGTGCGCGCAGTTATTCGGTTTTTGAACGCAAAAGGTACTGAACTGATTGAAATCCATCGCCAACTGACAGAAGTGTATGGTGAGTCGTGCATGGAAGTAAAAAATGTTCGTAAGTGGTGTAGAGAGTTTGCAGCTGGTCAGACTGAAATTTACGACGAACGAACAAAGGAGCGGAAGACCGTCAATTTCCGCCGAGACAGTCATGAAGGTTGAGCAAATCATGCATGAAGGTCGGCGGATCACTCTGAATGATCTCTGCACTTTGGTTTCTGAGGTTTCCCGAAGCGCCCCTCACAACTTCCTGAACAGCATGGCAGCGAGCTGGTATGACATGCATACAAACACTGTCACAGCGCCTACAAAAATGCATCGACCGAAATGGTGATTATGTAGAAAAATAGCTAAATGTTCAAGCTGTAAAATGATGTAAACCATTGTAGAAATAAAGGTCTATGTATTTATAAAAAATAGGAAACCTTATTTTTGGGATTACAATCGTAATTAGCAGTTTTATGTTTAAAGTGAAACAGCTGTAGCAAATTCCTTTATCGTCTGTTAGCTGTTCACAAAGTTTCCCAATTAACACTATGTCAAAAGCTGCAAAGAACTATGATCAAAGAAATCAAGTTTATTTTGAACACACATTTCAATTTTCAATGAACAGAAGTAATTACTGAGGGGATTTGAACGTCTTAGGCCTTGAGCCTGTTAGAGTTGGACTACGGTAACTGTGGAACTCATGATGGTTATTGTGTGAGGGAGACAACTGACAGAAGAAAGAGAGATTCTGCACATGTGTGGAATAGCTAAGCACCTCTGCTACAATTTTTTCAACTCCAGTGCATTTCTGAGTGATCACTCTGTTGGCATCTGTCATTGTTCTTGTCATGGTGGGAATGAAATATGCAGAGAGGCTATGCAAGGCTGACATGTACCACTCACTGAAATCTTAACTGATGTCTTTGCAATTGGTCATAGCAGTGGGCTCTGACATCACACAAGTGGTTTTTTTTTTTTTTGTATTATCTGAAGCCATTTCTTTTCAGTTTCGACTATAACTCTTAGGGTCTTCAGTCTACCGAAACTAATTTTGAGTAATAAATTTATAAACTATCTGCAAAATAAATCATACCTGAAAAAGAAACAACTAATGGCCTTTTCACCGTTTACTGGAGTCACCTCTTCTTTGGATATTAGGACCAAAACTGGCTGGATGTCTTTCCTGACATAAACCCTATATAGAAGGCTATTATCATTATTGAGTCGCTCTTGATCACTGTGCAACCCCTAAGTAGTAAGCTTAGATCGTGCTCTCACCTTTAAGAAGCACTGCTTCAATATCAAGTAGAAAGTGTCAGCTCAGAACAATGTGGTGCAGAAACTGCCATGTGGCACATGGGGTGCTTTAGCCAAGCACCCTGAGGACAATTTCACTTGCATTGTGTTATTCTGCTGCCGAATATGCGTGCCCAGCGTGGTACAGACCCTGTCATACCAAACAGATGGACATCGCTCTTAACAAGATTTGTACCGAGCTCGATAGCTGCAGTCGCTTAAGTGCGGCCAGTATCCAGTAATCGGAAGATAGTGGGTTCGAGTCCCACTGTCGGCAGCCTTGAAGATGGTTTTCCGTGGTTTCCCATTTTCACACCAGGCAAATGCCGGGGCTGTACCATAATTAAGGCCACGGCCGCTTCCTTCCAACTCCTAGGCCTTTCCTATCCCCTCGTCGCCATACGACCTATCTGTGTCAGTGCGACGTATAGCAAATAGCATACCTGCATAACAAGATTTGTTGAATCATCACTGGTTACCTACGGCCTACGCCTTTGGAAAAATTGTATTGCCTTCCTGGGATTGCACATCTTGACATTTGTTGGGAGATAACAGCAAAGAGAGAGAAGAAAGAATTTGATACATCTGAATCTCACCCTCTGTAAGATCACCAGCCAGCTTGTCCATGTTTGACTTCAAGGAAAAATTTCCTCAGAACAACGGAGGCTCTCGTAGGGCCTGCACACCAAGCTTGAATTTGTAAACGGCGAGGGAGGTTCAAATGTTCAGAAGAATGACTGACTCCAATCAAAGAACTCCCTCCTGGTTATACAGAAGGTTGGCTAACGTGAAAATCTCTCAATAGATTGCGCTCAGGTGTTACAAGATGTAAATCTAACCTGTTGAAGTGCGGTTTTCACGTAGACTCACCGTTATATGATTGTGGTTCTCCACAGACAATGCCTCATCCTTTCCAATGCAAAATGTGTCCAACTTCATGTACACTGCTGGAAAAAAATTAGTACATCTGGAAAGACGACATTGATTTTGATCCGATGACGACAGATGCCACCAGGGGGAAAGTAGATGTACTGATAATGGTTTCAACGTCGTCCGCCAACAGATAGTGTAGTGACATAGCTGTCAGAGCACCACCTGTGTGTACCCTTTAATAGGAAATGTTTACAGTCATAAGGCTCAGTGTGATATAAACGTGTGAAGCAAATAGGCGCCATGCCATGGATACGCACTCGTGCTTCCTACAGCCAACTGAGCAAGTTTGACAGGGGTCAAATTGTGGCCTTCCGAGTGGTGCGGGATGGTCCTTTTGGAGAACTGCCACACAAATTGGATGTGCTGCATCAGTTGTGCAACGATGCTGATTGCAATGGTCACGTGAACATTCTCATGCCCGTAGACGAGGTTTTGGACGTCCACTAAGCACAGACGTCCATCAAGATCGTCGTATTGTAAGGGCAGCAGTGGCAGATTGTACAGTTACCACAGCACAGATAAGAGGGTTTGTGAGCCCAGAAGTGTCAACACGAATTGTTGCCAACCGTTTAATAGCAGTAGGACTATGGGCACGCACACCTCTAGCCCGTCTTCCACTTACGCCATACCTTCGACGTGCACGGCTCGACTGGTGCAGTCAGAGGATCACTTGGAAGATGTAATGGCGGGCCATGGTCTTCAGCGATTAAAGCAGATTCTGCCTGCACGCAAGTGATGGTCATTTGCGCGTACGACGTAGACCTGGTGAGCTCTGTCTCGTAGAGGGCATTCGTCCAAGACATACTGGCCCCATTCCAGGCCTTATGGTCTGGGGTGCGATGAACTACAACTCTCGTTTTCCTTTGGTGTTTGTGGAGGGAACACTGACCAGTGCTCGGCATGTGCAGAATGTTGTATGACCCGCTCTTTTGCCATTCTTTCAACAGGAAGGTGATGTGTTGTTCCAACAGGATAATGCTCGCCCATACACTGTGCATGAAACTCAACGTGCTCTGCAAGACATGCATCAACTTCCCTGGCCAGCACGATCTTCGACATGTCTCCCAGCGAGCACGTGTAGGATATGATGGGACAACAAATGACACGTGCGTCTCGTCAACCCACAACCATTGCATAATTACGTGAACAGGTCAAACAGGCATGGCATTATGTATCCCAAAACAGTATTCACCACCTGTATGATCGAATGGATGCCAGAATCAGCGTCTGCATTGCCGGCCGTGTAGGATACACCACTTACTAATATGGGTGTTTCAGCATGGATCAACACCTGGTACTTCAGTACTGCTTGAGCTATTGATCTGTAAATGTAATCATTTCATGTACTCCATATGCATGGTTTCAACAATAAATCTTGAGTGAATTGCAAAACCTCTTAGAGGGTGTACTAATTTTTTTTCTGGCAGTGTATTATCAGAGAGCTCATGCAAGCAACACCTGAGTCCCTGAAAGTGGTTAACTATTGGTCAGCAACCATATTTGTTCTTTTGACATGTTCCGTGGTCTTCTTAGGCCCTTCCATTGTGGTTCATTATTTCTAAAGACAGTCTTCACGTTAAGAACCAACGCAGCATCTACTTTTCCAAGCACCGTGCTCGACAGGAAGCCACCTATAGAGTCCAAATTATCACATTGGGACTTTTTTTCCCCTTATGTCATGATTGTTATTGTTTTATATTTATCTTTTGGTTGTACAGTTTGTACTTATATGTTTATATTAGTGCTTCTGATATGATAAAAAAATACTACTGTGTATTTATCTGGTAGTTGGTTATGTGTTATGTGTACTGAGTCAAACACAAACAGCCAGTCCACAGATGAATTAACCACTCATGGCTAAAATCCCAGACCCATCTGGGGATTGGACACATAAACCTCAGAAGCAAATGTCTCAACAGCCAAAAAGCCTGACTGAAATACCCCTGCTCAATCTGAGATAATCAGTCTCCCCAAATACCTTAACATTAATTTTAAAACTAAGAATAGCTTTCACAGTACTTCAATACTATATTAAAAACCTAATAAAGTCTAAGAGAATTATAACATAACTGCTCAAAATTGATAATAGAAATACAACTAACAAGTTTCACTTAGTGTTGCAGAAGATATGGCCTGAAATGCTCCATTATGATGGTAGCCCCGATTTTTGAGTTCTTTATATATATCTTCTTTTGATAGGTCAGTCCAGGAAGAATCTTCAGTTGGTATTCCTCGGGTGAACTCCTTGCTCGCATCTTCTGGTATTATCATTTGGCCTGTTGTAACAACTTTGTTGTTCATCACGATCTCGAACATGCCGCTTCCTCGCTGCAGTGACAAGTACAGCTCCACTGAACCTGCAACATTATCATGCTTTTAACTCTTTTTAGCAAACTATAACTGAAGAAAATAGATGCACCAAGGAAATTACAAGAAGAATAGCTCTTACTAAACAGGCCTTTCAAAATAAAAGAAATCCTTTTACAACTATACATATAGGTTTGGAAACAAGAAAGGCTTTTGTAAAACCTGTTGACTGGAGTGTACTACTTTATGGTTGTGAACGGAAATGCCATGTTTCAGCAGGATAATGCGTCATGTCACCACTCTGTGGTGGCATGCTAGTGGTTGGAGGAACACTCTAGAGAAGTTACAAACATGAACTGTCCCTCCAGATCCCCTGATCTTAATCCAGTTGAGCATTTGTGGGATGCTGTCGATGCTGGTGAACGCTCCATGAACCCCACACCAGCTACACAAGACCAATTGTGGGTAGCAGTGCAAGATGCGTGGCTCCAGATCCTTCCAGAATGATTCCAACACCTTGTAAGAGTCGATGCCTTGCTGTATTGCTGCCAATTTGAGGGCTCGCGCAAGAGCAACTTATTATTGACATCACATTCAGTGTCTTCCTATGACCTTTGGCCACTCATTGTAAAAAGATTAGTTAACCAAAGGAGATGTTTGACAACTTTTTAACTTCTGTGAAACTTTTTTTTAAACTTTACAATCACTACTGATCTGCATTTAGGGCAGTCGTCCAGGTAGCAGATTCCCTATTTGTTATTTTCCTAGCCTTTTCTTAAATTATTGCAAAGAAATTGGAAATTTATTGAACATGTCTCTTGTTAAGTTATTCCAATCCCTAACTCCCCTACCTATGAACAAATATTTGCTGCAATTTGTCCGTTTGAATTCCAGCTTTATCTTCACATTGTGATCTTTCCTACTTTCGAAGACACCACTCAAACTTATTCATCTACTAATGTCATTGCATGCCATCTGTCCACTGACAGCCCAGAACATTCCGTTTATATATCAAGAATATTACAGGAATATTTATAGAACCACCTATTCAATACATTCCACAATTTACAGTATGTGGTTAGATTTTTACATTGTACTACAGAGTTCTAAGGTACATCTTTCGCCCTTAGTTTAATGGGTATCATCAGCCTAACTCAATCTTAAAACAATTAGTTGTGGAGCCGATCAATTCTACAATGTGATATTAGACTGTTAGTGTTGTAACCCTGTGGTGTCTTAAATCTAGCAATACATAACATTTAAAAATATAGACAGACACTGAGTTTATTTAAAAAGTATAATAATCTAAAATTATCACTTAGTCTGTCTTAAAAACATATGTGTGAAACTAAAATGGATCTTCTTCATTTTATAGACTATTAAATTTATGTGACCTTCAGTAATCGAAGTTCAAGATATCTGAGGGAACATTTGACCCGCAAGCAAACTGACACTATTGTAAAGTGAGAGATCAATATCTGTTGTATTTACACATCATTATAAAACAGGAGTGGCTGTGCTGTGAGGTATTACTGCTAATGTTGTCAACAAGTCATAAACTAAATGGAGCTTTAGTCAACATAAGTGAAAGTTATATGGTCGGATATTATTTGGAACTGCTGCTAAATTTTAAAGGTGATCAGCTGGATCATAAAGACAAACTTCTGTTCATTTTTTTTTTTGCTCATAAGTTATTTTATTTTCCTTTTCTTTTCATTTTTTCCATAAAAATGGCTAAGGAGTGCAAGTGTAGGAACTGTGGGTATGGCAAAGCTTTGAGGGGTATGAGGGAGGAGTTGGAGAGTTTGAGGGAGATAATTAGGATTCTCACAAAAGACAGGAAGGAAGGTAGTCCTCCCTCAAACAATGTACAGTTTATACAGTAGGTATAAAAAAAGGGATGGGAAGGAAAATGGGGAATTGTAGAAGACAGGTGGCCTAATGTTCTAAGGGGAAGGAGATTGCAGGTTAAGGGCTCTATTCAGGATCAGAATTCAGGACAGGTGTCTGTGAGAAATCGGTAGGAGTCACTCCAGGTAGAACAACAGACGGAAGATGATGAACAGGCAACTGTTGCTGAGATGTGTGGAAGTAGGAGGAAGGGAAAAGGTGGGAAAGAGAAATGTAGAGTAGAGGATAGGAAAAGACAGGTGAACAGGATCATGAGAGGGAGAAAAGAGAGGAGGAAGTAGCTTCTGCAGCTATCAGGAAACATAGGGCTGAGCAGGAGGGAAGGGGCTCAAGTGAGGTTGGTAGGGTTGAGGCTCTGGTTATGGGGGATTCCTCATTAGACATGTGGGGAAAGTGTGTTGAGGAAAGGGAACCAGGGTAGAATGTTATCCAGGAATTAGGTTGAGGCAGATGTTGAGGAAAGTAGAAGAGAAGGAGGAGCGGAAAGAGAAGGTGCTAGTGTTTCACGTTGGTAGCAAAAACATAAGGCAAGCTGGTATAAGTACCACCATAGTTGGGGATGTGTGGGATCTGGTAAATGCAGCATGGGTGAAGTTTAAGGAAGCGGAGATTGTTATCAGTGGAATACTGTGTAGGAGGAATACTGACTGGAGTTTTAGACACATATGTTTTTAAGACTGACTAAGTGATAATTTTAGATTGTTATACTTTTAAACATATTCAGTGTCTGTCCATATTTTTAGATGTTATGGATTGCTAGTTTTAATACACCACAGAGTTACAACACTAATAGTCTAATATCACATTGTAGAATAGATAGGCTCCACAACTTAATTGTTTTCAGATTGAGTGAGGCTGATGATGCCCATTAAACAAAGGGCAAAACATGTACCTTAGAACTCTGTAGTACAATGTAAAAATCTAACCACGTAAATTGTGGAAAGTATTGAATAGGTGGATCAGTAAATATTCCTGAAATATACTTGATATAAAGTCACTTTCAATACGGAACAATTATGAGAATAATAACTTGTAACATACCGCTTAGTCGAGCAGTTCGTCTCCTTTCTCGTAAGTCTTCACATCCCAAACTTTGAAACATTTTTCTAATGCTACTCTTTTGTCAGAAATCACCCAGAACAAATCGAGCTGCTTTTCTTTGGATTTTTTCCTGTTCTTGAATCAAGTGATCCTGGTAAGGATCCCATACACTGGAACCATACTCTAGTTGGGATGTTACCAGAGACTTACATGCTCTCTCCTTTACATCCTTACTACAACCCCTAAATACTCTCATAACCATGTGCAGGAATCTGTACCCTTTATTTACAATCCCCCTCACAATCTTGTAACTTATTTATTACTCTGTACAGAATAACATCATCTGCAAACAGCCTTATCTCTGATTCCACTTCCTTAGTCATATCACTGATATATATATAAGAAAACATAAAGGTCCAATAATACTGCCTTGAGTAATTCCCCTCTTAATTATTACAGGGTCAGATAAAGCTTTGCCTACTCTAATTCTCTGAGATCTATTTTCTAGAAATATATCCACCCATTCAGTCATTCTTTGGTCTAGTCCAATTGTACTCATTTTTGCCAGTAGTCTCCCATGATCCACCCTATGAAATGCCTTAGATTAGTCAATCGCGATACAGTCCAATTGACCTCCTGAATCCAAGATATCTGCTATATTTTGCTGAAATACTACAAGTTGAGCTTCAGTGGAATAACCTTTCTTAAACCTGAACTGCCCTCTATCGAACCAGTTATTAATTTCACAAACACATCTCATAAATCAGAAAGAATGTTTTCCCAAAGCTTACATGCAATGCATGTCAAACTGACTGGCCTGTAATTTTCAGCTTTATGTCTATCATTTATGTTTATCATTAAAGAAATGGCTATCAAGCTGTATACAGAGAAATAGGAACAAGAAAGAAACACATATAACAGGTCAGCATGGGAAGAGGGAGCAACAGAAAAAGGAGATGAGGACAAACATGAAAACACATTGGGGAACATTGTAAGTATCTAGGTGTTAATATAAGGAAAGATCTTCATTGGGGTAATCACATAAATGGGATTGTAAATAAAGGGTACAGATCTCTGCACATGGTTATGAGGGTGATTAGGGGTTGTGGTAAGGATGTAAAGGAGAGGGCATATAAGTCTCTGGTAAGACCCCAATTCGAGTATGATTCCAGTGTATGGGACTCTCACCAGGATTACCTGATTCAAGAACTGGAAAAAATCCAAAGAAAAGCAGCTCGATTTGTTCTGGGTGATTTCCGACAAAAGAGTAGTGTTACAAATATGTTTCAAAGTTTGGGCTGGGAAGAATTGAGAGAAAGAAGAAGAGCTGCTCAATTTTAGTGGTATGTTCCGAGCTGTCAGGGGAGAGATAGCGTGGAATGACTATAGTAGACGAATAAGTTTGAGTGGTGTTTATAAAAGTCGGTAAGATCACAATATGAAGATAAAGTTGGAATTCAAGAGGACAAACTGGGGCAAATATTCATTTATAGGAAGGGGAGTTAGGGATTGGAATAACTTACCAAGGGAGATGTTCAATAAATTTCCAATTTCTTTGAAATTATTTAGAAAAAGGCTAGGAAAACAACAGATAGGGAATCGGCCACCTGGGTGACTGCCCTAAATACAGATCAGTGATGACTGATTGATTGATTGATTTATTGATTTATTGATTGATTGATTGATTGATTGATTGATTGATTGATTGATTGATTGATTGATTGATTGATTGATTGATTGATTGATTGATTGATTAAAGTAAAGAGATGACAAATATATACAGAATGGTAAATAGGGTTCGGAAGTTTAAGACCTAAAGAAGTACAAAATATGCCCTAGAATCTAGCTAGAGTAAATATGACCTATAAAACGTAAAATATGACTTAAGTATTTTAGGGATAGCTAGCAAGTATTAGAGTATTACAGTAGTAACATTAAATGCATTAAAAAGTGATTAGCAATAATCCAGGAGACATGTTTAACCATGCAAGCAGACAGAGCTACAGTAGGTGCATTCAAACGCTATACATTCATTCAGTAGCATAGCCCTGAGGCTGTTTTCCTAAAAAATAATAAAAAATGAAGTATTAGCATGCTTTTTTGTATCTGTCGACGTACGTTCGTAGAGCATCCCTTCCTCAGAATCATATCTTCTAAACCTGGTACCTATTTCTTTTGGGTAAGAAAAATACATCTACTACAGGATTTTGAAATCCTGTGTTTGAAAATTTTCACAAATAACATGTACCTTGTTTGAAACGATGCCTCATTTTAAATAAAAGTGCTCAAAATATAACCAAATGACCTTATATCACTAAAATGAACAAAATATGACCAAAGTAATGAAATGAAATGAAATGGCGTATGGCTTTGGGAGTGTTCGAGGACAAGTTCGGCTCGCCAGATGCAGGTCTTTTGATTCGACGCCCGTAGGCAAATTGTGCGTCATGATGAGGATGAAATGATGAGCAAGACGACACATACACCCAGCCCCGGTGCCGGCGAAATTAACCAATTAAGGTTAAAATTCCCGACCCTGCCGGGAATCGAACCCGGGACCCCTGTGGCCAAAGGCCAGCACGCTAACCATTTAGCCATGGAGCTGGACACCAAAGTAATAAAAATGGTTGAAATATGCATTTATACACAACATAAAATTCCTTTAAGCGGGGTCAGGAACCCGTCATTCACAGTTATTTACAGGTTTCAGGTAAAATTTAATATGACTTTTCCTTAACATTCAAACCTTAATGATAAGTTAAACTTCATGTTTTTAGGATTATTTTATAAGAGCTCACAAAATCATATGTATAACACATTGGTGAGATCTCTTACTCTACATAATACTGGGTGCTAGACTACTTATAGAAGTGCCAAGCATTCTCTGCATGTTATGGAAAAGCAAATGTTGAAAAGAAAATTGGAGATTTCTTTGCAGAATCACATCAGTAACACAACCATTAGACAACTTGTAGGCATAGTTCTAAGCAATGGCTTCACTGGTACGGGCGCGTCTTATGAGCACCACTTGTTTCCGTCAGCATTTCAACCTATCATCTTACTGCTGATGGTCAGAGGCGATGAGGATGATATAAATTCAGGTGGATGGACACCATGAACACTGATTCAAGAATATGACATCCTAATCCAGAGGATGTGGTACCAAGACCCCACAGTATTATTAACAGAGAAATAAAGAGTTTAAGAAAGAGGTACAGGTTAGAAAGAAATAGAGTTAGGAATAGTTGTGAAGGTAAGGAGAGATAGAAGGAACTTACTAGCTAAGAATGACATGATGGCAAACACGATTGGAAATCATATGGATTTTAAGGAAAAATGGATGTATATGCCTAAAATACTATAAGGCAGAAACAGGCTCCAGGAATCATAAACAAACACGATGTCGGTGGATGCAGAGTGAGTTTTGTCCCACAAATGGCCATGGCTGGTCCATGGTTCGACAGCTCTGCACTCCGACCGGCCAACCGAGCAGTGGAAGGGTGGCCATGGCTCTGCATTCAGGAGACGGGTGACCTCACGGCTGGTCTCCACCGTCGGCTGTCCTGAGAATGGTTTTCCATTCTCCTGCACCAAGGCGAATGCTGGGACAGTTCCTAGTATAGGCCACGGTCGCGAACCCCCTCACCTTCTCCGAGCATCTCCTTCACCGTCACAAGGCCCGCCTCCCCCTTCAGGGGAGGAATGAAAACATTTTAGTAGTAGTAGCGAACATGAGTGTGCACGTGAGGACTTCAATCAATCAATCAATCAATCAATCAATCAATCAATCAATCAATCTGCATTTAGGGTAGTCGCCTACGTGGCAGATTCTCTATCTATCTGGTGTGATGGCATGAGTCCATGAGTACAAGCATTTACAACAACAACGAAGCATCAATATACGTTTCCCATTATCTCGCCGATTGTTTGATTATGTCCTGATGTTCACTGAGGCATTCTTGCTACTCCTGTCATGTACCTTCCACCGCTTTAAGTTGTGCCATCACTTCTGATACAGCCTGTATATCAATAATCTGCCTTCTGACTGACTAATTGAACTGGTCTCTAATTCAGAACTGGAAATGACTTTGAAGACTTTTCACAGTGGTTTAAGCACATGTGATGCAGGATTTTGCAATCCTATATGCTTCAAAAATTATTAAAATACTAGGAAATGATTAGCAATGGTACCCAATATAAATAAATGTGTGTGTGCAACTTAGTTGCACCTTACAGTAGTAACACAATGGATGATTTGAACTGACCTAAAGTTGTGATGATGTACATTGTAAAAAGTGAACAGTAATTCAGCACAGAATTGTCTGTTGAGCCAGAAATATTTTCAACATAACAGACAACAAAACAGCCCTACAACCAAAGGTAATCCTTCCATCCCGTCAACATCCACACATACCAACCACTGTTTATTTTCCGTGGGCCCTCCGCATCACGTTACCACAGGCTTCAGGAGTACCTCTGGCTCAACCTCAAAGACATTACCTTGTAATACATACCCATGTCCAGTAGGCAGTAATGATCGTTCTTTGAATGTTAAAAACTTAGCATATAATCACAAAAAATCCTATATATACACTCTATTATGTCAAACCACATCACATATGAATGTTCAGGTATTAGCCCCAGTTGAAAATTGCTCATAAATCTAAGACACTGAATGCTAGTTGAAGTTTAAAGCTTGAAATTTTAGTCAGCAAATGCAAATAAAAGTAATTCATGCAGTAGAGGATTAAAATAACAATGGTTCTAAAATTGATTTCTGTGGAATTTACCTTCCTTATGGATGATGACTGGCTGGTGAAATACAACATTCTGGAATACTACTGTCATTTCTTGTGGATTTATGTTGAAAATGGATGTCAGTAGAGTCCATGCCATTTTCTGAAAAATTAAGATTGATATTTGAAGGAGAATGAAAATGAGTAATATTTTTATACGGTTGATACCTTATGTGAAATATAACAGGTTTGAAAGTTTCAAAATCCAGCGTATGATATCACTTTTATTCTAGACATGTCAACAGTATTCATCAGCTGTATACTTCTGCCCTAGATATTAGTTACATTTTACTTTCTTTTCCTACCAACTTTGGTTTACTATCATCACAGAGAACTTGATCAGTATTCTTTGTCATCTTTGGCAACCTCAAGGCTGAGCACACACTTGATCCGTATTTGTTTTGTACGGTTACGTACGACTGTAGCCTACAGTTACATACAACTAAAGTCGTACGTATGAAAGCGCACATTGCTTGCGAGCTCGTTCGATGCGATTGTTCAGTACCGGTATTGACGTTCGTCTTCCACTGTCAACATAAATTATCTATTTCTGTTGGAGAATTCTCTTCTAAGACGCAGAAGACAGCATCGTAGAAATGAATGGGTTAATGAAATATATCCGAACTTACTAGGAAATTGAATCTAGGAGAGAAGTCAGCTAAGGATAACATGATGGTAAGCATAATTTTATTGGTGGTCATACCAATTTAGTGAAAAATCGAGGAGTATAATAGGAACTGTGCCATTTCACTGTTCTGAGAACCGAATTCAGTGGAGTTAAGATGGTCGCAATTGCCGATAACAAATTTAAATAGAACGCACAAACTCAATAATATATCAAGGAGATACGGTATAGTGTGAAGTTAAAATAGTCAAAATCAACATGGCAGTGGCTAAGACAAAAACAAGACTTAGAATTGTTAAAGACAGCTCTATTGTAAATTGATAAATGAACAAACCATTGTAAAGAGCGAACGCATTACACTCAAGAGGCTAGAGATGCATCTTTAAATTGATAGGTTAGAAGAAAATGGTTTGAAGAAGAAAGATTTACAGCGTTAAATTAACAGAATAATGCGTAATTAGAATAGCAATAATATAATGCGGTATAAGGGGAATATTGTAAAGATAATCGATATACAGGAGTTGATCACGGCAAAGAAAAGACCTTGATTCTATCAAAAGAGAAAGAATTCCTTGTAATGGAATGATAACATATTGAGTCTTTAAACAATATTAAACAATATAAAAAGCTGAAACAACAGCAGATATATTGGAGATCTGCAAGATTAAAATGATAAAAATTAAATCTAAATGGATTCTCATTGAAATTGTTATGTTAGAAGGCCTTGAATACAGCATAATGTTGCAGCTAACTTCATAGCTGTATTTTTATCTTCCTATTGTGCAAGACGAGATCGCCATGCATTTTTAACTAGACTATAGGGCAGATTGTCTGGATGAGGCCAAGCTGAGATGACGGCAAAGAGTGACCACATCTCCGAGGACATCTCGATGGCCAGCGGCGGACTGCGAATGTCAAACCAGAGCCGCAGATGACGATGTAGACATAAACTAAACCCGGAGCCAAAGGGAAAAAGATAAGTTATTCCTTAAATTAAGGTAAATGATTGCAATATGAGTTGTTTATAAGTAGATATCTTCAAAATGATTCAATTATGTTAGATTCTCACGCAATAGTCATACATTTGTGTCGACATACATGGAGGTAGGTATTCTTCCTAAAAGACAAGACCAATTCTAATTAGGGAGTGTGTTATGAATAATATGATAATACCATTGCAATGAAACCAAAGAATATTGGCAGGTTATGCCATATGAAATGTGAAGTACAGAATGGTAGAACACTTTAAGGTTATATGTGAAGTGATGATTGATATATTGAAATATGAAGGTTAGATAATGCCATAGGAAATGGGTTATATATATATGGATATGAGAATAAACCGAAGACATGTTGAGAATAGATATGAGGATATTGATCCAATGAAGTGAATAATTGGGAATGAAATGATTTTAAGCATCAAGATAAGTTATATATGAGGGTTATTGGAAAGAAATGGAAGAGATATGATATGATATGTGAAATGAAGCTAATGTGATGTTGTGATGTTATATGAGTATAATGAAGAATGGAGAGATATAATACCATATATATATATATTGCTACGATGATAAAAGAAGAAAATGATTCTTTTTTGTGAAGAGAAATATGTTGTTATTTGATGCAAGCTAGGATCATTTATGTTCATGATACCATGATTATATTTCATTGATAGAGAATCCATATCCTACGATAGTGGTAAAGTGTTGTGGTAGTTATAATATGTTATGGCAGGATTAGGTCATCACAATGAATCCTTATAGGAAGTGTCGGTCATTAATTTGATAAATTTTAACCTAGTATTTTTACCATAAAGTTATATTTTCCTGAATTATAAGGATGGCATACATTAAAGCACATGGATAGGCAATATCATTTTCTATAAATAATTTCAGAACGATAGATGGTTTCTGGTATCTTCATGAAAGATATTCCTTGCATACGGTATTTAAATAAATCACACAAGGTCATACATTAAAGTTCAGACACTCATGTGAGAATATGGTTGATTAGTTATGTTTTATGGTTAATTTGGATCGAAGATTAATTTGATAAATGATATAATGATGAGTAATGTTAGCTTTTAAGGTGAATATTAGCATATGTTTTTGCTAGCAAGAAATACTTATCTTTTTCCCGATGCATACAGATGTGTTATGATAATCAAAAGACAAGCATGAAATGAAATCCTCATCCTAAGATATCAGAAGAAAGAAGATGAATTATGATGCTGATAAAATGATGTATTTTATGTCATTCAAACAACTTAACTTTATCCTTGACTTTTCTAAGTGGATTTGTATTAATTTAAATAAACTTTAATTTTAATGTATATATATATATTTTTTTGAATGATGATATGAAAGCAATTTATAAGTTAATTTCAGGTCTTAATAATTTTTACAATATATAACCAGCATGTCAATGATCAACATTGATAGTTTATGCTATCAAAGCAGATTCAATTAATGCAATTTAAGATGTTACTCTTTCCTTTATTTCATTTACTTTTTCTCAACTTTCAAACTTGAATAAAAGATTATAGTTAAAGTATATTGGAAGTGCTATTTATCAATTTGATTAAGGATATTAGATAGATTTAGAATTAAGGCGTCAAATAGATCATATTCTTGTATAGCCAACGATTCATAGGATGGAGACGTCCATCATCATTACTGGTATTAAGACGTTTCTTAAGATGCCTTCTTCTTTTCAGACCCCACGTAAAAAAAAAAAATATATATATATATATATATATACATAAACATCAAACCTGGAGATTAAGCTAGCCTGGATTTCCTTTATGTTCCCTCCCTGGACGCAGGAAGGGCGTAGTACTTTAAGGCAGAAACAGGTTCCAAGAAGGATATTCCAGGAATCTTTAATGAACAAGGGGAGTGTGTTTGTGAAGATCTTCAAAAGGCAGAAGTATTAAGTCAGCAGTATGTAAAGATTGTTGGTTACAAGGATAATGCCCAGATAGAGGAGGTGACTAATACTAAAGAAGTATTAAAATTTACATATGATAACAATGACATTTACAATAAGATACAAAAGTTCAAAACTAGAAAAGTAGCTGGAATTGATAAGGTTTTAAGGGATATACTAAAAGACAATGGGTTGGGATATAGTGCCATATCTGAAGTACTTATTTGATTATTGTTTGCATGAAGGAGCTGTACCAAGTGAATGAATAGTTGCTATAGTAGCCCCTGTGTATAAAGGAAAGGGTGATATACATAAAGCTGAAAATTACAGGCCAGTCAATTTGACACGCATTGCATGTAAGCATTGGGTAAGCATTCTTTCTGATTATATTAGACATGTTTGCAAAATTAATAATTGGTTTGATAGAAGGAAGTTTGGGATTAGGAAAGGTTATTCCACTGAAGCGCAACTTGTAGGATTCCAGCAAGGTATAGCAGATATCCTGGATTCAGGAGTTCAAATGGACTGTATCGCGATTGACTTATCTAAGGTATTTGATAGGGTAGATCATGAGAGACTACTGGCAAAAATGAGTGCAATTGGACTAGAAAAAAGAGTGACTGAATGGGTGGCTAAATTTCTAGAAAATAGAACTCAGAGAATTAGAGTAGGCGAAGCTTTATCTGACCCTGTAATAATCAAGAAGGGAATTCCTCAAGGCAGTATTGTTGGACCTTTGTGTTTTCTTATATATACCAATGTTATGTGTAAAGAAGTGGAATCAGGGATAAGGCTTTTTGCAGATGATGTTATTCTGTACAGAGTAATAAATAAGTTAGAACATTGTGAGCAACTGCAAAATGACCTCGATAATGTTGTGAGATGGACAGTAGGCAATGGTATGATAATAAATAGGGTTAAAAGTCAGGTTGTGAGTTTCAGAAATAGGAAAATCCTCTCAGTTTTAATCACTGAGTTGATGGGGTGAAAGTTCCTTTTGGGGATCATTGTAAGTACCTAGGCGTAATCACATAAATATGATTGTAAATAAAGGGTACAGATCTTCACACATAGTTATGAGTGTATTTAGGGGTTGTAGTAAGGATGTAATAGGTAGCAGGTAGGGACCCTCTGCGGAGGCAGCCCTACCCAGGGAGTGGCGCCCCTGCCTATGTGAGTCCCAGAGCACACTGACCCGGTGTGTACCATCTGGTAAGGGTCCCAGCTCAGGGTTACGGGTGAAGACCTCAACGGCAGTGAAGGCGGAGATGAAGATCATTGGTACGGCGGAACTGGCGGAAGAGGCATCCTTGCTTTTTGGGATAGTTGGTGTCAGGTCAGAATATATTCTGCTATCGTATGCGACAGTAGACGGTACTACCTGCGACTGTCTGGCCGAGGGTCTGGCGGCCGATACCAAACCAGGCAAACTAAGGGAAAACCAATAGCTGCGAGCAGAGGAGTCTTCCCTTAGAAGATTGGATAAGATGTGACCTTTGTGTGGGAAATAACACATAAATTCATCAGCTGCTGCCTTGCAGTGAGGCAGGGGACTGCCAAAGGCTAAGGGAGACCACCCTGAAAGAAAATCCTCTAGTACGTTAGGCCTAGCAAGTCAGTACAGGAGTACAATGCAGTTGCTTTCAAAATGAAAACGAGCCTCGGAAAGAAACATATTCTGAATGTCGACAATACTTCAAGTACTCTTGGAACTAATGACGACGTCATGTCCGATGTTCATTCAAGATGCACGAGAAGACCCGATCATAGAAACAAGCTTCGGATTGGAACCTTAAACGTTATGACTCTAACAGGAAAATGCAACGAAATCACGGATTTAATGAACCGTAGACATATTCACATCCTAGGGCTGAGTGAAACCAAATGGAAAGGTTGCAACACAAGAATGTTAGAGGACGGATATAAATTATACTGGAGTGGTAATCCTGCAGTGGCGAGGAATGGAGTTGGTTTTATACTCCATAAAGACATCGATAGTGTAACAGATGTCTCCTTCATCAATGAGAGATTAATCAAAGCTAAAATATACCTAAATGGAGAAACTCAAACTGTAATCCAAGTTTATGCTCCCCAGCAGGGTAGTAGCGATGACCAAAAAGCAAGCTTCCTAGAAAAACTAGAGGACATCATTGATGAAGAGAACATAATGATAATTGGGGATTTTAATGCCCAGGTAGGAACTGATAGGTCAGGTTATGAAGGCATTATTGGTCCATATGGATTTGGTAATAGAAATGAGGAGGGTGAACTTTTGCTTGATCTATGTACACGAAACCAACTTCTGGTGAAGAACTCGTGGTTTCAGAAACGGGATAGCCACAAGATAACGAGATACAGTTGGGACGGTCAGTATAGATCAGTGATAGACCTTATCATCACAGATAGGTCAAGTGGAGAAAAGGTGCATGATGTAAAAGTGATACCTAGTGAGAGCCTTGATAGTGACCATAGACTCCTCATTGCAGACCTAAAAGTCACCAAACCTATTATTAAAGTAGACAAGAAGAAAAAACCACGAATTAAAGACTGGAAATTGAAAGATGTGGAAGTCAAACAGCAGTTTCAAGAGGAAATCAGAGCTAAAATACCAATAACAGACACAAAGAAAGGTAATGAAGAATGGAATGATTTTAAGGAAAGTCTGGTTGGTAGTGCAGATAAAATATGTGGAAGAACAAGCAAAAGAGTGAGAGAGAAAAGAACATCTTGGTGGAATGATAAAGTGAAAGAAGCCATAATGAAAAGGAATAAAGCCAAAAAACTTCTTGATGTGGCTAAGTCTGACAGAAGAATCAACAGTGACCAAATAGACAACAATAAATTGGAAGAGATAGCAAAGGAATATAGATACAGAAAGTTGGAAGTCAAGAGAATTGTACGGGAAGAAAAAGAGAAAAGTTGGAAAGAATTTACAACTAAACTGGAAGAAGACAGTAAAGGGAATATGAAAATGATATATGGAATAGTTAAAAGTAAAAGATCAGATAAAGAAGCAATTACAGCCCTGGAGACAGCAGATGGGAATATAGTTCGCAATATGAAAGATATCACGGATACAATGGGGCAGTATTTTGACAAGCTCCTAAATGGCCCTAAAGAGATCTCTGTTGAGGATGTAGGACAGAAAACAATAGAGGAAGATATCCCAATTACATGGACAGAAGCAGAGCAAGCTCTCCACAGGATGAGAAGTGGTAAGTCAGCAGGAGCTGATGAAATTACAGCTGACATGATTAAAGCTGCTGGTCCACCCGGAATACAGTGGCTGTATAGAGTTCTCAGAACAATATGGAAGGATAATGAAATACCTGAAGATTGGACAAAAGGGGTGATAGTTCCTATCTTTAAGAAAGGGAGTAGAAGGAAAAGTGAAAATTACAGAGGCATTACCCTCCTATCACACGGCCTTAAAATTATGGAGAAGATCATTGAAGCCAGAGTAAGGGAAACACTAGAGCCTATCTTAGAAGAGGAACAACATGGTTTTAGGACTGGAAGAAGCACAACAGATCTGATATTTGCTTTGAGGATGTTGGCAGAGAAACACTGGGAAAGAGGAAAAGACCTAATTATTGTGTTTATGGACCTTGAAAAGGCGTATGATAATGTTCCTAGATCAACTATTTGGAAAAGTCTTAGAAAACTTGGTGTACCAGAGTACCTTATTAGGAAGATCCAAATGCTATATAGTAATTGTAAAAGTTGTGTCAGAATTGGAGATGGTCACTCTGAATGGTTCAATACAACCAAAGGAGTACAACAGGGAAGTGCCTTGTCACCACTTCTATTCATAGCAGTTATGGATACCATTTTAAAGGAACTAAAAGGAAAAGGTAATAAAGATCTTCAGGCTCTGGTGTTTGCAGACGATGTGGCAATATGGGATGAAACAGAGGAGGGAGTGCAAAATAATCTGAATGCATGGTGTAAGAAGTTTGATGACTATGGAATGAAATTGAACCCATCAAAAACAGTAGCATTAAAAATCAGCAGACATTATACAGAATGCAACATAAAAATACAGGACCACCAAGTTGAAGTAGTACACCAATTCAGTTATTTAGGAAGCGTAATCGCTAGTAATAACAGAGCTGAGAGAGAAATAACAAACAGAGTAACCAAAGGCTCTAACTTTTACAGCATCGTTAGACACCTACTATGGGATCAGAAAGTCCCACAAAGAACAAAAATGACCCTGTACAAGTCATATTTCATTCCTATCCTTACATATTCTCTGGAAACCTGCACACTAACATCAAAGGATTATAGTAGGATTCAAGCCTGTGAAATGAAATTTCTTAGAACTGCCCTCCAAAAGACCCGACTTGATCATGTGAAAAATGATGAGATCCGATCTAACCTAGGTCTAAATGAATCGATGGAGGAAAGACTTAGGTCATCTAGACTTAAATGGTTTGGGCATGTTAAACGAATGAATAGCACAAGGTTACCATGTGCTTATTTGGAAAAGAGAATAACAGGTAGAAGACCAGCTGGAAGACCAAGAAGAAGATGGATGGACCAACTGAGGGAAGACGTGGAGAGAAGAGGATGGAATTGGGAATCTGTCTTGGACAACGAAATGTTTTTGAATAGGCAACTTTGGAAGACGCTCGTTTTCAAACACCCTACCCGGCTCGCTGGAAGGGCAAACCGATGATGATGATGAGTAAGGATGTAAAGGAGAGGGCATATAAGTCTCTGGTAAGATCCCAACTAGAGTATGGTTCCAATGTATGGGACGCTCATCAGGATTACTTGATTCAAGAACTGGAAAAAATCCAAAGTGGTATGTTCCGAGCTGTCAGTAAAGATTTGGCGTGGAATGACATTAGTAGACGAATAAGTTTGAGTGATGTCTTTAAAAGTAGATAAAGCTGGAATTCATGAGGACAAATTGTGGCAAATATTTGTTTATAGGAAGAGGATTTAGGGATTGGAATAACTTATCAAAGGAGATGTTCAATAAATTTCCAATTTCTTTGCAATCATTTAAGAAAAGGCTAGGAAATCACCTGGGAAACTGCCCAAAATGAAGATCAGTAGTGACTGATTGACATTTTCAGAAATTCTCCCTTGCTTACTATAAAGGCTTTCAAAATATACTTCCATTTGTTACATGCTTCCTTAGGGACTACAGTAAGCTCATGTCTTAACCAAAACACTATTCAGTTGCCATTTCATTCCATCTCTAAGATTCTGCTTTCCTGTTACCTGACCTAAATTTTCTGAGTTCTCCCTCAATTTCGTTTGAACTGTACAATTTTTTATTTGGCTCCATCCCTTTCCTGTAGATATTGATTTTGTGTAGGCTGTATCACTTTCTTTTTGAGGCCAGTTTTGATTGACCTTATCCTAGTGCGCTGAATCCTCACATTAAACAGTTAGTGCTATTAGTTGCTATCCTTGGAAGCTGGGGTTCCATTCTTGGTGCAGCTAGAAATTTGAGATTGGCAGGTGAGCTGGTAGGTGGTTAAAATTTGCATGCAATTCACTGCTATTAGTGGGGATGCACCACTTCAAAACATGCAAGGGCATAAGTATACTTTTTTTTTTTTTGCAAATCATACAGGGATCAGTATTTTAAAATAATCTCCTGAATCCTCTCCCCTTCCTTACGAATTTCCTGATTTATAGGTCAATCACAGATAATATTCATAGATGAGGTATCATATTTCCAAGTGTAATAGTGAACAGTCGTACAGTTGAAGAATCAATTGCAATGTTGAATCTAGCAGAGAAATCCAGTCAGTTTACATATCATCCCTACACTTAACCAATATAATTAATTTTATTTCTGATCCTTGCACTACTTTACTCAAAATCTTCCCAGCTTCATTCAGAATATGGATTTCTGAAGCAATCCTAGTACTAATTTCTACAACCACCAAACATAGCAACATCATTCATTTATTCATTCATTTACATGCTTAACAGAAACTGTTTCATGTTTAACTCTATCCTACTCCTTTTGATATTTACTAAAGAATAGCTTACATCCTTCCTTTTTATATTTCCCTAATGCCATAAATCCTGCCACAACTTGTATGCTAACTTAGCAATATCTATTGTACTCCTCCTTAGAACTGGCCATATTTATAATGATAGCATCCCAATGATTTCTAGTTCGATTGCCATATTGCTTCTGAGGATTCCCTGTAAGTAAGCTTTTGCAAATGTGCCTAAAATAGAGTGTTGGACTTACACATAATCTCGGTGAGCTTTTAACTCCAATAGTTACGAAGAGAAGGAGTAGAGAATTGAACTATGAGAATTGGTGGGGGCAAGAACTTGAAATTGTAGATAGCTTCTAGTATTTGGAAAACAAAACTGATGCAGGATACAGGGTTGGACACAGAGATCAGAAAAATGATCACAGAAAAGCATTTCCTCTTAGCATGAAGAACTTGATCTGGCAGAAGGAAGTGTAAAAAGGTGATGTATGAGCTGTATTATTTCCCATACTGACAAATACAGAGGAGAATTAGACAGTGATGGAAAGAAAACAGAGAGAAATTCAGGCCAGTGAGATGGAATTTTTAAGATATATGATAGGAAAGGCAACAAAGAAAAGAGTAAGAAGTGAGGATGTCAAGATGAAGTGAAATAGCTTTCTAAATGGATGGAGAGGAAGTGATTTATATAGAAAAGGGAAGGCTTCTTAAGCTAAAGATTAAGGACAAGGTTGAAGAATGGAAAACAAGAGGTAGACCCAGACTCAGGTGTTGGAATTGATTAAAAAAATAAGAAGTAACCTGGATTGGAACACAGTTGAGGTTGTTGGATACAGGAGGATAAAGGTGCAATTAAAGTCCCAACCCAGCTGGAGCTGGAAAAGGGAAATGATGATGATGTGTTAAGGAGCCATTGATGGTTTGAATAGTCCTAGTCAATCAGATACAAAGAGGACCACTATTCATCATCATCATTAATGATCCACTCCAGTTGCCTGGGTATTCTGGTATCCTAACTCCCAGAACTACTGTCTTGACTACAGGAATCACACCATGAATAATTTGTCTCCGTCTTATTTCAATATACGGCACCAGCAATTTTAATCAAGTTACTTGTTCCTGATGAAGTCTGTCTTAAAACTCAATCTTTCCCACCTCCTTCTAAAGTTACACTCTTAAAAGAGCACCTTTCTAAAATCAGACGCACCAGGTGGGCTGTGACCGGCAACACAACATGTCCTCCAAGGACGTAGTCATTGCAGAACCTTGTATCTTCATGTGTTAAGGACAGCTGCACATGGCTCACTCCAGAAGTCAGATTACTCTGAAAGACAGATATACATTATATAAAACAGGGCTCACAGACTGGGGAGTTCTATGTCTTTTTTAACCTGTCATCGGTAGCGTTGCGAGAGGTAGCATGTATAGGTGCTCTCTAACATCAGCTTGGTATATGATTTTAATGCTTATACAGGCTCTTCTTGGCAGTTTGAATACATCATACCAAAGATCATTCCACATTAAGAAAATAGTATTGCTCTTATGGACCTACAAAGAGTGAACACATCCCCTCTTAGACACCCATAATTCCTCGTGATTAAGGAATGTTGTAATGTATTTTACATTGTATTATGAAAGAAAGAAGAAAGGATGAGGCATTTTTGCATGTGTGTTTATTAAAACAACTACTGGAGCTTTCCTATTTCATAACTACATTCGTAGGGAGGAAGCACAATGGTGGGAACAGCCATCGCTTTGTTACCTTCCTTCATTTTCCTTCTGTGTCACACCGGTTGGTACATGTAATGCGTAATCCGTTACTCTCTGAATCCTGGCAGCTTATTACTGTTGTAGATAAGTCGTCTATTTATGTGATCCTTTCATTTTTTAAGTTTTTATATCATTGCATACTTGTCCTGTGTTGAGGGAGCGTTATGTAATGAATTAGCCTACGTGTGAGATTTCATTCTTTAATGTTAATACAGTGATTTATTTACTTTATGGATGAGGCTGAAGAAGAAACAAAAGTAAACTGTTCTTATTTTCTTCCCTCTTTTATCTTGAACTTAAAAACTGAGTTTCACAAAATGTATGCACCTCTCTTTTCCCATTATGCTGTGAATATTAAAATGAGCCTTCTCTAAACCCTCAGCTCCACTGAGTGCATAAACATTATTTTCAGCTTAGTTTCTTCTCCTTTTTATCTTGAACTTAGGATACTGAGTTTCATAAATTTACTTGCCAAAAATTTCCTGTGATGCTGTTGATCAGAATCGTTCGATGGCAACCTTGTTGTCATAAGAACAATACTGTTTTCTTAACATGGAATGACCTTTAGTGTTTGGTTATTTAGTATATTTAGGTAAGTATATACTTACATATTTGTATATATCCACAATGATTTATTACCAAAAAATGTACTACTACAATTTTGACTCCTACACTGTTTTCGTTCTTTGAGAAGGTAATTATAATTTTGTTTTATTAGACTGTCTCCGTATTTGTAAACCTCATTATTTTCTATCATTGTCATGTTCACTCATTTCTTTCAACTTCTTGTGAAAAGCATTCACTGCATACTATTTTTGTTAGTCCAGTGTGCTCTTTGCATATCGAGCGTCTGCACACATCACAGTGAGCTGACGTAAATCGTTTCTGCCCGGGAACATCAGAAAAAATGCAAATAACCCTAGTTTTTTGGTAATGATTATAAACAAGTTTTACAAAATGTTCACAAAAATGAAGAAGTGATAACTTTTAGCAATAATTACCTGGGGCTGCTGGTGTCACATTTCTAACAGGAAGTTCTTGGCCAAGGATATTTTTGATGGAATTTCTGAGGCCAGTTTATAGAACATCGACTGAAGCATGTCTCAACAGATGTGGCTTTACGATTTCCGGGGGCAATATTGGTGAAACATTTTCTTCATGGAATTGAATCTTCTGTAGTAGAGAAATAAATAATCTAGGCATTGACAGTACCCAGATCCAAAAGACCACAGAAGATTGCCAAAGACCATCTACTGTTTACCCTTTTCAAGCTGTAGTATTTTTCTTCCTGTCAACAACAACAACAACAACAACAACAACTCCTCCTCCTCCTTTCGTCAAGTTGTAAAATGTAATGACCTCTGGGTTGTTGACAACTCCGCTCACAGGGTCGATGGTGTCATCATAATGCAAAGTGGACAGCATAAGAACATTTTTCTTTTTCTTGAGAACATATGAAACTAATAGTGTACTATTAGGTTCTTTGCCAAATCCAAACATGTTACTTCCAACGGGTCTGTTCCTGACATTCAAAAAGTCTGGTGGCAATTGAGGTTTGCTTTTTCTTATTGTGCCAACTATTGTCATTCTATGGTGAGTAAAAAGGTCATTGGCAACAGATGTATGGTACCGTAATTGTCCATAGTGATGTTCCTTACTGAGTTGTCAATTGGCTGAATTAGTCTCTTCACAACAGCAGTTGCAGAACTGTCTGTAGCATAAGAGCGTTTAGCTGGTTGTTTATTGGGATAAATTTCAGCCAAGGCATAGATTTTAATTCTGTGTTTGCCTGGTTTATTACTAATATACTGACAGAATTTACATCTTCCTTCAAAACCTTCAAGCATTTCATCCATATTCTGATATTCCCCAGCTGTATAGTTTGAAATACAACTGCTGACAAAACTATCAAAAATTTGTCGAAGATTATCATACGAGCATTTTGAGTACGTTTGTCATCAAACTGAATAGCTCTATACAACTGGTGATATCTTCTTTTGCTCATGACTCCTCTGAAAAATATGGGAGCTGAACCATTAGTTTCTCACATTTCTGATGTGTTTAGATGGTTGCCCTTCTTCACACCCAACATATATAAACACCATAAAAGGCTAATGTTCATCAAGACTGGTTTGTGGACAGTCCTTTTCACCACTCTTAAAAGAAATGGCCATTTCAGAAAGCTGGATATTTGTAAATGACACAATATCACATTGTTTCATTAGAAAATAACTTTCCAACAATCTACAAATAGTTTTACAATTATTTTGCATTACCTTTGACACCTGGTAATTTACTAATTATATTTTGCCGAAGAAAAACTCCGTGGCTCAGGCAGCAGCACGCTGGCTTCTCACCACTGGGTTCTGTGGTGCAAATCCCGGTCACTCCATGTGAGATTTGTGCTGGACAAAGTGGAGGCGGGACAGGTTTTTCTCCGGGTTCTCCGGTTTTCCCTGTCATCATTCATTCCAGCAACACTCTCCAACATCATTTCATTTCATCTGTCATTCATTAATCATTGCCCCAGAGGAGTGCGACAGGCTTCGGCAGCCGACATAATTCCTATCATCGCCGCTAGATGGGGCTTCACTCATTCCATTCCTGAACTGGTCAAATGACTGGAAACGGGCTGTGGATGCTCAATTTGCCTAAGAGCTTTTCCTTTCTTATTTGTTTGTTTGTGTATGTGCCATTCGGTATATTTATCTTTTCCACTGTACAGAAGTCCAGAAGGCTGCGTTATGACTATAGCATATGGACATTTCACGTTTTTTGTCTTGAGTGAGGGCTGCACTGTGGTTCTTTCGGGTGCAAAAACCTCAGGTGACTGCATTGTAGATGTGGAGGGTATAGGGTGAAGAATTTGTGAGCCAGTTAGTTTTGTATCAATATCGTTACTGTATCTGAATCGTTGGATTGCTCCCTATCAGTTTGATACATGGAATGTTCAGTAGAAGCATCACTTAGACAGACAGAAGAAAAGCCTTGATCATCAACATCAGTAAATACATCGTCCTCTTCTTCAACCAGCTCAAAAGAACAGATTCACTAGGCCTATTAGCCATTATAACTTCACTGTGACACTTGTCACTAAAACATTACACCAGCATGGAACTGTGACGCTAAAGGTATCGAGGTGAGAAGCGCCTAACACTGCCTGTGATGCGACCGGTATTGTAGCGAGGTGCAGACTAACACACCAGACACAACGCACTTTCCCCCATGCCCCACGTGACACGTGTGCGTGAATCATTGCGTAACGAAGCAAAACATGTGACTCATATACTCATTTAAGAATACCTAGAATTTGAAAAGTTTGAGTCTTAAACCAGAAAACTTTCCTCAATAAAGAATGTTTTTGTTAGGAGCTACCTACCTAACAATGCTACCGATGGTGGGTTAAGGAAGTCATGAAGGAAAAACATATTTTCTGTTAGAAATAGAACTCATTATTCACATGATATCCAAATTGCAATAATATTGTTCATGAAATATACTTCAGTTGTCTCATACATAAGAATTTGTATGTAAAGAAATATTCTTAGACCTCTATGTGATGCAAGTTAGGTTATTTGTCAATTTTTTATGTATTATAAGGTAGGTTAGGTTATGGATTTAAGTTTAATCATGTTGTATATAACTCAAGTATTATAGGTTAGTCACCTCTGGAATCTTCATATACCAAGGACATGTTGCATAATATTCTGGGTGTTTCTAGATGCCGGTATCTTACATTATGCACCATATTGACAAAACTTGTTTCAAGGCAATTCTAGAACAGGTACCTTAATTAAGGCCACGACCGCTTCCTTCCCACTCCTAACCCTGCCCTGTCCCATCGTCGCCATAAGACCTATCTGTGTCGGTAAAACGTAAAGCAACTAGAAAAAAAAACCAGGTAGCTTACTGGTACCTATGAGGAACTTTTTGATGTTGTTTTAGAATCTTCCAGGTATCCTGTAGTAATACTATGTTTTAAGAAAGCAGAATTATTTAGAATCATAGCTAATATATATACATGAAGAGTGTGGAGATCAGTTGAGAAGAGTTAAGTGAATGAGAGTGCGTGAGTAGTTAAGGGCACATGTCTATGAAGACCACAGTAAAGTAATAGAAAATCACTATTGCCATCATAATTTTGACAGAAATACTTATTCTAGGTAGACAAAAATTATCATATGCAATGAATGAACATTGTATATTGTTATTAGCTTATTAGTTACTGGTTATACTTTATGGTTAAGGTTTTATTACAATTGATTCTTTGTAATGATTTTCTTAAGGCTGCAAATTTGCTGCAAGCTGTTGGAAGGGTAAACTCGGAAACTACTCTGTGAGTACTCTGTGACATGAATTAAATTTTTACACATACGACCAACAGCCTGTAGGTAAAAGTCAGCGAACAATCATTATATTTGGTAAAATAGTTTTTTTTGTAGGAAAATTTCAAATATTGCTAATAAAATTTTCTCAAATTTTATCAAATATTTTGTGGTCTATTTGTCATAATTAAAGAGATACAATCATGATTGTAGTCATGATTAAGACAATTGCACACTGTTTTAATGTGCAATTCTCTTAAAAATAGATGATAATCGTGGTTGTAACTCTTTATTTATGAAAATAAGGGCAATAACATTTTCGACGAAAGTGATGAAAAATTGAATAGGTAACAATATTTGAACTTTTCATAAAAAACTTTGCCATATAGCATGATTGTAGTCTTCTTTGTAGGTACATGATGTGTGCATAGTAGCTGTAAAAAGTATCATTCATGCCACATGAGTAGTTTCCAAGTGTACTCTTCCAAGAGTTTGAAGTGAATTTGCAGCCATGAAAAACTTTGCAAGAAAAAAAAAGTCATAAAAAATTAACCATGAAATGTAACCAGTAACTTATAAGCTAATAACAGTCTAAATTGTACATTCATAGCACATGATAATTTTTGTCCACCTAGAATAAGTATTTCTGTCCAAATTATGATGGCAAATATAGTGATTTTAAACTACTTTACTGTGGTGTTCACAGTCGTGTGCCTTTAACCCTTAAGGGGTCGCGTCGAAATAGTTGTGTGATGGGTCGCACAGGGTCAATTTGACCAGGGAGCATAACATACCAGGTCTTGTAGCAAAACGCTATGTATTTTTAAGGCAGAACATGTCCATCAAACAAAATACCATTTTTTCTTGCAAAACACATCGTATTGTGTAAGAAAAATAAATCTATGACACAAAATACTACCTTTTATAGCAAAACAAGCTGTATTATTAAAGGAAAGCATATCTGTGAAATGAAATACCAGTTTTTATAGCAAAACACATTATTATTAATGAAAAATACATCCATGAAACAAAATAGGAGTTTTTCTAGCAAAAGACATTGTACTACTAAAGAAACATATATTCGTGAAACAAAATGCTGGTTTTTGTGGCAAAACACATAATATTATCAAAGAAAAGCATATCATTAAAACTAAATACCAGTTTATGTAGCAAAACACATTGTATTATTGAAAAGAAGTAAATCCATGAAACTCGCAAAACACTTCTATACAGACAACAAAGACCACAGATGGTCAACGTCAGGAGTTGCGCACGGTGAAAAGAACCAGGTAAAAAGGCAATGCCAGGAGTCGCGCAAGGTGAAAACGACC